>NC_083287.1:14234313-15434313 GCF_963506605.1 Zootoca vivipara | reverse complement strand
TAGGTATACCTAAGTATACCTTAGGTAAGACCCATGTATAGCGAAGCCATGACAAGCTCACGCTTGTAGGCAATATGGCTCTGCTCAGAAAAGACTCACCAAAATTAACGCAAGTTAGTCCATTTGTTTCAATGGACCTACTCTTGCATATGGCTAGCACTGGACACAACAACCCTGTTCTGTTGTCTTGACGTGCATTAAAAAAGCAAGAGATCTAGCAAGCCCTGGTGGGCCAGGTTCAGTTTTGCAGATCGCAGTTCTGTAGCCCTGTGGCTAGAACCATGACTCCCTGCACGCAACTCCTGTTTCTGGAAATGCCACCTAATATCCTTGACTCTGGGTTCTCTAGTTCTCTGTAACTAAACCTATGGTAAAGTTCATGGCTCAAACTGGTTGGAGCACTCAATGATTTGTTCATGGCAGCAACTATTCGATGGAGGGAAGCCGTTCACTCTTGCCGTTCACTCACAGCCAAGTGGGGCCTGTTTTAAGACTTCCTGGAAATGGCAGCTAGTTCAAGATGCTGGTACAGCCTGATAACTAGAAATAAACATTGAGGCCATACCTCACCAGTGCTTATAAAGCTACATTCCTTGTTTCAGGGCACAAGGAGAGGAGCTGGTGCTGCTTTTTAAAGTTCTGCCCTATATGCCATGGAACCAGTTATGCTGAAAGGATGATTTGCCTTTATGTCAGCCTGCCTGTCTGTTAAGATAATTTTTGAGGTCCAACTCCAGGTGCCCCCCAACATCTGAAGCAAGGCGGCAGGTGATGGCAGTGGTGGCCCACCTGTAGAATGCTCTCCTTTGGCACGTACTTTGCCATATTTCTTTTCCCAGACCATCAAATACTTTTACTCATCCTGGTACTGGTGTTGTGCTGCTTCTGTTCATTATGTAAAGTTCTTTTTGTGGTTTTTTTTAAGTGTTCTGTTTTATTTACTGTGTTGTAAGCAGCTCACCTCTCCATCATTACTCAACAGAAGCGATTATGTGGCAAATTTTATACACCTGTACAGTTGATCTAGTCCAAAGATAAACCCATAGTAAAATCCAGTAAGTTCCTTCAATGACTTATCCTTCACTGGGAGAAGTGGAGTTACAAGGAACCAGGCAGAGGGCCTTCTCAGTGGTGGCACCCGCCCTGTGTAACACCCTCCTATCAGATGTCAAAGAGATAAACAATTACACAACTTTTTGAAGACATCTAAAGGCAACCCTGTACCGGGAAGTTTTTAATGTTTGATGTCAAGTTGTGTTTTTATACTACGCTGGAACTCACCTATAGTGTCTTGGGCAACGCAGTCAAATGGGTGGGATATAAATAAAATAATAACAACTGTTGTTGTTGTTGTTGTTGTTGTTGTTGTTGTTGTTAGGGACCAGAGCAACATTTGTGGGATGGGTGTTGGTTTTTTAAAGCTCTCTGAATTTCTCTGGAGGGTTATGCCCATTGATTTGCCCTTTTAGGAACAATAAATCTCTTTCCAAATTACACTTGCCTCTCTCCAAGAAGACACAGACTATGTCCCTGTTATGTCTGCATCTATATTTAGCTTATATAGAAAAGGTCACTTATACCGTACAGACTGACCCATACTTGGAGCTCACACTTCAGGGCAAGCGTGAGCTTTCTGTGACAAAAGGCCCCTTGTCAGAGTCACTGGGCATTAAAGCATTTGTATTGAAATTAAATATGGGCACTACTTAAGTAAGCACGGGGCCTGGTTATCTTGCAGCACTGAGTTTCCAAAAACAGTAACTTTCAGAACAGAAGTTGTTACCCGATGCAACTTGTTAACCCAAAGAGAAATGCTTTGCACTGTTGGAAACTCTGCAAAAAGAACAGAGATAAAGTGGTAAGTGTCTTATTCATTTAATTGGGGGCTGGAGAAGGCTGGCATACCAAAGAGTCAAATGCAACTGTCCCCAAGGATTCCCCCTAGCTGACCTTGCTATGCACCCACCTCAAAAGCATTTGCTAGCCTGGAATGAGTCTCTGGGATAAATTGATCTTGCTCGCTGGTGGGACAATGGAGAGATGTGTGGGCAAGTATAGAAACCGCTGGCTCTGGGGCACAGTGTACTATACAAAGGTAAGAATCACATCCATTGTTCACTGGGATGAAAACCCTCCTTCCCCCGCCAAGTTTCCCATTCCTATGGTAAATGGCACTTCTTACATTTTTATCTCACTCGTCTGGAGCAGGGTTGATGTTAGAAGTTTTCCTCTACTTATCCTCCCAACAGCCCTGCGAGGTAGGCTAGACTGAAAGAGAGGCTAGCCAAAAGCCAATGAGAACCATAATGGAGCAGGGGTCCAAGTACAGTCTCCTTGGTAATCACAATGCTAGTAGTGTTCAAATTTCCATTTTCCCTACACAGCATGTTTCTTAACACCTCCAAGAAATGGAGGGTAGTCTTTGCTATCCCCTCACCACTGCAGGAAAAAAAAGAGAACCTTCAACCGAACCACACTATAAAGACTTGATTTAATTGCAAAGGTATGGAAAGGAGATTCTGCTCCCTCAAAATTAGACTGGCAGAATAAAATGTTAGAATATGCAGAGATAGCAAGATTGACAGCAAGATTATGAGACCACACAGATCAAATACTTAATAGAGAGTAGAATATTTACAGACAATAATCTAAATTCTTTGGTAGGCCTGGATTGATTTCTGCATGAAAAAAGAGAACTTTACAAAATTAGCACAACCAGATAACCTAGGAGAGATAAAGTTAAGTGTGCAGTTGTACCAGTAATGTAAATTAGGAATCACAACGGGGGCGGGGGCGAGATTGGAAGTCATGTTGGAATTCGAGATGTGAATTCAGTCTTTTCTTTTTTTGTAATGAGTATTGATCTTGGATTGCTTTTTGTTGATCTTTGCATATTGTTTTGTTTTGTTTTTAAAACCAATACTGTAAAGCATTTTTAAAAAAAGAAAGAAAGAAAAAGATGATTTCAACTGAACCCAACCTAAAATTCAACATTTTCCATTACAAACTATTCAGCCTAACTCTTCTGGCAGTGCACACTTTCAACACACAGCATCCACATCTTCCAGTATTTTAGACTGCAAACCTATCCAAATATACTTATTGGGGAGTGAGCCCCATCGAATGCAAATTAAGTTTGCTTCCAAATAACCCTGCATAGAATTACTCTGCCTCTCAACCTTTTATGAAGTTTAAGTGCTTTCTTAGGTATCACACAAGCACAGTTTTAAGTTATTTTCTACCTTTTCAGCTTGATGTACCGAATAAATTAGCCATCAATGTCATTGTGTCCATAGCTATTTGAGTCATGTACGATCATCGTGGTTAGATTATTTAAACAGTCCTACCACTAAAACAGCTGGGAAGAATGCTCCAGTACAGGAAACAGATTTAATATACATCGTAAGAAAATAGATACAATATATGGATTACAGCATGGGTAGGCAACCTAAGGCCCATGGGCCACAAGCGGCCCACGGGGGTCGTTTAACCGGCCCATGAGCCACCCCCGAACCAAGCCACCCGCTTGGCGAGTCCCCGCATGATGTGCTAAACCGGCACAGCACAGTGCGGGGACTCGCTTCCACGGGGCCGGAAATCACATCTGCGCAGACACAGACGCCGGAAATCGCATCTGCGCAGATGCCGGAAATTGTGTCTGCGCAGACGCCGGAAATCGCGGGCACGCGCGTGCGATCCAACCCACAGAGGGATATCCACTGGAGTGAACCGGCTCAAGCAAGGTAAACCTTGCCGACCCCAGGATTACAGGGTACAAGAGTTTCATTGTTCATTTAGATTGAATCACTGCTTAGATCTAAGGTATGGAATAACTCACTAACTCCATGTGTGTGTGTGTGGGGGGGGGGGAATAGCAACACTTCAACTGGTGCCAAGGGACCATTCCAAACTGTGTGTGCCTGCCTGAGGGATGGTCATCAATATGTCTAGTTTTTGTTCAGAAAAAAGAAAAGAAAAAAAGCCATGTTGGCTATAAATTATTTTAAGCAGCTCAGTCCTGTGTGTCTGTCTCAGAGAGCACTCTTAAAACCATGGTCATTTCCCCATAGTTTTAAACCAAACCTTCTCCAATTGCAAATCTTCAGGATCCAAATCAACGAATTTAAGTTACTGTACAATCTAATGAGGAGCCAGGCTGGAGGGTACCTTTGTGTTTCCTTCTAATTCTCTTTTTGCTGCACCAGCCTGAAGGTAGCGCAGCGGAGGGAGCCAGATCGGGCTTTTTCACCAAGAAATCGGCAGCCTTTGGATCCAATGAATCAATAACTGGCCCTGCTCCTCCACAAGACGCTTAACACTCCATTTGGGGAACCTTGTGTCAGTTACTGCAACCACCCACATTTTCGGCAGAGTTCACTATCAGCAGAGGGACCCACCTCTTGGGCCCCTAACTCCTTCCAGGAGCAGTTAGGACTGCACTGTTAGCCATGATTAACTTAAGTCCATTGATTTTATTGGTCTGTCCATAGTAAGACTTAATTGAACTCGGTATTTTCAAGCAGTGGGACCCCCTCCCCACTCTTTTATTGAGTATTCATCTCAGTTTGTTTGAAGGGAGAGTCACAAGTTTTATCCCACCCTTCCCAGTGCATTTCCATTTCCACAGCATACTCCTTTATCAGAAAAAGTCTGATCTTTTGGGGGAAATGATTTTTTTTTTTTGCAAGACTCCCCAGTGACTTGTGCAATCTTAATGTGCCAGAAAGTAAAAGAATCCCACACATCGGAAAAATGAATCTCCTCACATACGGCTTTTTATCTGGGCGAAATCTAGTCAGTTGAAAGAAGCAGAATAAGAACCTTGGACACAAGCATGGACTAAACGAAACTTAATTTTGTAAGATTATTACTTTGCATTCATATTTTTCTATCAAAGAAAGCTGACCTCAGCAGGAACATTAAACAGATCTATCTGGGCCAATTCATTCTTCATTGGCACACAGAACTGTAATATATTAAAGGGGCATGCTGTGCCAGGCAATAATATGATTTCATTTACTTGTTATATGCTTAACAAACATTAAAAGCAAAGCTAAACTGATGTTTTAACTACATCAAGTCATTTGTGTTCAAACAACACTCTTGCGTGTACAGTAAGAGATGCCAAGATAGTAACTTTTCCCGCTGTACAGTACGTAAAACAGATAAGTTTTTGTCCATGGAAAAAAACCCCCCAAAACTCCAAAATGGGTTATTTATTTTGTAAACATAAAGGATGGCACCTTGGCAACAACAGGAAGCACTCATGCAAGAGATTTGCCATGAAACTGGACATGTGATATTCAAGGGAGGGGCCACAGCTCAACAGTACAGTTGTACCTTGGTTCTCGAATGCTGTGGTACTCTTCCATTTTGGCTCCCGAACGCCAAAAACCCGGAAGCAAGTGTTCCTGTTTTCTAATGTTTTTCAGAAGCCAAATGTCTGACGTAGCATCCGCTTGAGTGCAGGAAGCTCCTACAGCCAATTGGAAGCCGCGCTTTGGTTTCTGAATATTTCAGAAGCCAATCGTACTTCCGGAACGGATTACATTCCAGAACCAAGGTATGACTGACAAGGCTGGGGATGCTCTACGTTTGGAATTTCCCAGAATGCAGGTATCAAAAATAGTGTCCAGGCAGAAATCACCAAAATGACCACGAAAATCCAGATGCTTGGCAAACCATGAAGTGTAGATTATGGCGAAAACTTCATTTTTTAAAGATATTTTGCAAAAAAAAATATCCAACCAACTCAACCTACAACTTTGCCCCCCCCAAAAAAGCTCAACATATTTTGTGACTGGATCTTCCCTTTCTGAAATATGGCAACCCTAAACAAGGCACACGCTTTGAGTTCAATCCCTGGAAATGCCATGCAGGGTAGGAAAGATTGTAATCTGGAGAGCTACTGCCATAGTGGCCTGGTTTGCACACCACATTGAGCCACACCAGGGCTCAGAACAAACTTCCAGGCTCCTGAAGAGGAGGAACACACCCGCCCCATACATGTAAATCATTTTGTCTTCCCACAAAGAATCCTGGGAACTGTTTACCAAAATTAAAGGTAGTAAACGAAAACGTTCACTCTAGGCAATACCTGGATAAGTCATTTGTCTTTCTCTGTTTTTCACTATCTCTAAACTTTTGAAAGCTTAATCTTCATATGTGTGCAGTATGAGCAATACAATCTTACGTTGAATTAGGTGCTCCAAGTCAATGGAAACCGATGGCCTTGGGCACACCCAACTCTACGTAAGACTGCAGCCTACACCTGCAAGTGTGTTCACCTCTTCTAATACATTCCCTCAAACAGGTTTCATCCTCACGCTACAAGTTAACTTTTGGGCCAATCCTACCCACAGCCAAGCAAAGCTGCTAAGAACTAAATGGAGCTCCCCATTTCTCCAATGGATCAAAGACCTGACTACACTTGCCACCTATGAGCAGGTTGCTTAACAGATGGGCAAGTATGCTTTATTGCATGGACAAGTATAATGGAATTTGGAACTCATTTTTACAAAATAGAATAGGTTAAAGATGTAATCAATTGTTATAGCAATATACTATACCCTATTCTCTCCATTTTCCCTGCCCCCTCTTTAAAAAAACTTGTTTATGTATTTAAATAATAATAAGAAAGAAAGAACTGGGTGGAGCTACCTGGCAGCTAAAATCAAGCAAGCCCCACAAGATTTTAAAGGGGCTTACACTCAAGTCGATTGTGACTAGGATCTCTGCTCAACTCTTGAGGATGCCAGTGTGGTTAAATGCAAGAACGATTTACATGGCCTTAAAACATTGGCAGTCCATATAGGTTCCGTGTAAAATGACACCATAAACTTAATGTTGCGGTATTTTCTTTGCTGCGACTGTATTGTATATTTTTCTAAATAATAATAATAATAATAATAATAATGCAAGAACTTTGGATCTGCCAGGTTACAACCAGGTTGCCAATTACATTCTGATACAAGCACTGGAGTTGGTTTTTTTTTATATAAAAAACAAAACAAAACCATCTCCTCTGGGGTGTTTCACTAAGAACTGCATTTCTGTGCCCATAGCAATGTGAATTCGTTTTATTGAACTATATTATCATCATCGCTGCTGATAATTATTATTTAAAAAGGACACGCCCACTTGCTAAAAACTGGGTGAAAGTGGGCAAAGTTTTGGGTTGCTGGGTTCTCCACCCCCACCCACCCCTTTGAGGGTGTGCGTTTGTTTATGTTAAGTGGGTGGCGTTGTGTTTAGGTTTCCCCTCCCAAGTGCCCTTGCAAAGCGAGAAGTTAATGGTGGCGACTGATAAGCGTAGGAACTCCATTAGTCACTTGCTGTTGGGGAGAGATACCTGTCCCCCCCCCCGCACGCATGCCTGACTCCCACACACGCACACTCCCCCTCCCGCCCGCCTGGAGGAGTTCTCGGGAAAAGTCTGCCCCGTTTCACCTCAAGCTCCCCATTTGCTCGCGCGCCACCGAGGATGCTGCTGCTGCCCAGGGAGGCGCAGCCAGAGAGTCGGGTTGCCGGGGAGAAGAAACACCAAAAGCGACACACACACATACACACACAGCAACCAGAACAAAGAAGCGTCCCTGGGCCGGTGCAGTTCTGCCAGCCGCCAAAAGGCACCGTCCGCCTCAGGAGCGCCCCTCACGGGTACGCACAAACGCGACCCCAGCGCGCGCGCGAGGGCGGCGGGAGCGCAGGACTTCGCTCCTCCTGCATCCCTCAAAAGGAGGGTTTTTAAACCGCCACATTACGAGAAATAAAGCCTCGGGGCCAGTTTGCTTCTTTACCCTCCTCCTCCTCCATCATCATCATCCCTCCTTCGCCGCCGGCGTTGCCGTTCATTGGGCGCCGCAGCCACTCCTTTTGGTCAAGGAAAGAGAGGCAGGGAGACGCGGCGGGGGTGGCCGCGCTGTCGCCGGGGCTCCGCGCTGTAGCCTAGCCGCCGAAGCCGCGACGCAAATGGCTGCAGGTGGAATTATAGCCGGGCTCCTCTTCGCGCCGTGCCCGCCCCGCCGCCGCTGCGCTCGGCTCCGCCCTCAGGCGCTCGGCTGGACTCCTGGTGCCGCCGCCGCCGCCGGATTGCAGCGCGAGGCCGGCTATAAATACCTCACACGAAGGCGCGGAGCCGGAGACCCTCCTGCCTGCTGCCTGGCCGGCCGTGGGGGTTGAGCTGAGGGGACGCTCGCGAACGAGGCTGGCAGAATTAAGGGGGAGCCACGAGAGATATAGATAGAAATTTGACCCGTCCCCAGAGGCAGGAACTAGCCCTCTCAATAAATACATTTTTACCCCCTCTTCCGTGTCTCACGTGCAAATACAGAAAAAGGGACAGTTGCATGGAGAGAGCCAGCTGTCCCCCTCACGACAAATTGGGGGGACTATTCCCCCCAAAAAAAACATTATTGCAAGAAAACTACAGGGGGGGGAAACCCCTGAAGTGGCTGAAATTTGGAGACATAAGGAAAGTGCATTATGCAGGTGACACTATCCTAAGGACTTAGGTCTTCTGTATAAAGTCTACAATGTGCCCAGGGTGGATTCTAACAGGGTTTTGTTAAGAAATTTTCTCCCTGCAGCATGACCCCTGTGACTAGAAATGGAGGCTGTGCGCACATTATCATTTACTCCAGCTCCAGTGCGCTCCCACTCCTGGTGTTGGAACCATGTGCACATGATGTTAGCCACAATCCATATCTACCTGTTGGAAACATATACCTGAAACCACCTTCTATTCAATTTGAAGATGTAAGTCACATTCACTTTGTAAGTCACATTCACTTTGCCCTCCCACCAGAGGTCAAAGAGAACAACAATTACCAGACCTTTAGAAGGCATCTTAAGGCAGCCCTGTTTAGGGAAGCTTTTAATGCAGGCATCCCCAAACTGCAGCCCTCCAGATGTTTTGGCCTACAACTCTCATGATCCCTAGCTAATAGGGCCAATGGTCAGAGATGATGGGAATTGTAGTCCAAAACATCTGGAGGGCCGAAGTTTGGGGATGCCTGTTTTAATGTTTGATGCATTTCTGTATTTTAATGTTTTTTGGAAGCCGCCCAGAGTGGCTGGGGGAACCCGGCCAGATGGGCGGAGTATAAATATTAAATTATTATTATTATTATTATTATTATTATTATTATTAAGGTGGGGTGTATACATTTCAGACAGCTGGTACACATGCACAAATGACAACCGGGGCCAGCCCCCGAAAAATGAATAAGGTGAGGAGACCACCTCAGGCAGCAGGATCCACAGGGGCAGCAGATCCTGATGTAGATCTTTACCCCCCCCCTTTGTTAGCTGGTGTAAATCTTCACTCCTCCCTTCCTTCCTTGCAGGGAGGGAATGCCATTTTGTGGTTTGCCTCAGGTGCCAAAATATATTGGACCAGCCTTGATGACAACACACATGTAGATGATAATTTCACAAATAAGGAAGGCGAGGGTTGCAGGTGCAGGGAAACCAACAGGTAGCATGCTTTGCATGAATACACCGCTGCCCTTCTCTGGTGTGTACAGCAATGTGCAAATGCAAATTGAAACAGAGCTGGGGGGGGGAGGGGACACAACCTGATTGCTTCTGAAGCTGCTAATACATACATAGCCTCAGTGATGACAAGTTCTGCCGTGCAGCTCGGTCGGTGGGATGGGGTGAACTTGAATCCTAAAAGATGAATTGCTCTCATTTATATTTTAGAGGCGGGGGGCCTAAAATGCTGAAATAGTAACTTGCCCAGAGTCGCCCAATCTCGCCATGTGGGTAAGCATGGTTAATATCTTAACACTCAAGGAAATGTGATGAGGAGATGTACCCCACTTGTCACTTTTGAGTGGATAAGGACGTAGAGACTAAATAAGTGTGACTGATCCGCCAACCAGTATTTCCCCCCTCAAGGCTGGGTGCACACAAGCAGATAAATTAGGTGGAAGAATGCTGAGATGGCAGAATGGACTATTACTCTTCAGGCTGCAGTTGTAGGATAACCCCTAATACTCCCCCATGTTTGTTTGCTTTAAATCCCTGCAAACAGAAAAAAATTAACACCAGGGAGAAAGGTTCTAGGCCAGCCCTTCACTTACTGGCTCCCAGTACGTTTCCGAGCACAATTCAAAGTGTTGGTGCTGACCTTTAAAGCCCTAAATGGCCTTGGTCCAGTATACCTGAAGGAGCGTCTCCACCTCCATCATTCTGCCCGGACACTGAGGTCCAGCACCGAGGGCCTTCTGGCGGTTCCCTCGTTGCGAGAAGCCAAGTTGCAGGGAACTAGGCAGAGGGCCTTCTCGGTGGTGGCGCCTACCCTGTGGAACGCCCTCCCAACAGATGTCAAAAAGGAAAACAACTACCAGACTTTTAGAAGACATCTGAAGGCAGCCCTGTCCAGGGAAGCCTTTAATGTTTAGTAGATTATTGTGTTTTATTCTTCTGTTGGAAGCCGCCCAGAGTGGCTGGGGAGACCCGGCCAGATGGGCGGGGTATAAATAATAAAATTATTATTATTATTATTATATTACACTGTACTGTGCTGGCTGTTTGTTTTGATGGAGTTAATGCAGGGCTAGACTGCAGCTCCCACCCACCCCCTGCAAATTGGCCCTAGTGGCATGGACTGATGGGAAATGGAGTCCAATCACATGTGGCGGACTACAGGTTCCTTACCCCTGACATGGGGTGGGGTGGGGGTGGGGGGTTGGCATTAATGTGATATTTCACCTGCAAAATATAGTGGTTCAGACCATCCTAGCACAGCATGCTACTCCTTTAAGGCTCTGCATGTGTGTTGACTTTTGCCACTGCAAGCAAAAAATATTGCAAGTCCAGATCTTATAATAACAATGGCTCAATCAAATATAAAGTAAGGTTTAAATCACTAATCTCATTTTATGGCTCGGAAACTGAGATTGAACTGGAATGACTCACCCAAGATACTATTTTCCTTCCATAACAATGGCAGAGCTGCAGTCTCCTACACGCACACTTACACATGAGCAAGTCCCACTGAATTCAGCGAGACTTAGATCTGTGTAGAGATACATAAGATTTCACCGTTGGGCACTCTGTGACCAAACAGCAATTGTTCACAGACATTTGCTGCCACCCTCCACCCGCCCCCCATCCCGCCCACTGATCCACCACGAGCTCTTCAAACAAATATTCTGGAGGGGGCAGTTTGCATTCCACCCTTTTGTGAGTGGGCATTGAAGAAACAAGTGCAGCATTCTTTTCAAGGATGTTTGTAGAATTTGCAGCTAAATTAGTAGGTAACAACAGTCTCAAAGCAACTTAAATGAGGGCCTGTGGAAATAGAAGAAGAAGAAGAAGAAATCCAAGAGTGTGATTGCAGCTGAGTGACTGAAAACACACACAAAGCAAAAGTCCTCCATCACCAGGGAAGAAAGCTTGCCTTTAAATTAATCCCAGATGAGACATTCTACCTCCCTCTGAGCTAGCTGGTAACTGCCTCAGGAAAATGCACGCACCACCATCCTTCAGCATAACTGATGCTGTTTTCCCTCTTAAACCAGCTTAAAAAAACCACATTGCAGATTATAGATATTGCTCTTTTCTTATCAGAGAAAGGGGTTGAGGATTTTACGGCTTTGGGAGGCAAGCACACTGATCTAGGCTAGAAAGTTCTTTTGTCAACAGTTTCTTACCCCAAAGTGCTTAGTTCTTCCCTGCTGACTGATTCACCAAATACTTTAGAAAAATGCCTTCCTCTTTAATTTTACTGACTCCTCAGTCAACTCATTTCACTAATAATATGTAACAAAAGACCTCTGAGTTGCTTTTATGTGTGTATAATATAAATGCTTGCTTGCCACATTTTAAACACGCTGGACATAACAATGAATCCATGGTTTGTTGTTACATACGCAAGTCATGGCAAGCCTTTGAAACATGTTCTCCCCACCCCCACCCCCTCTTCTTCCCACCTCCTTTCCATGTGAGGCCAGGAAATTAGAAGATTCTCTGTTGTTGTTTTGCAAACAAATAGGAGAGAGGCTGTTGACAAGCTACAGTTTCATATATACGGATAAAATGTAAAACTGCAAATGAAAGCAGTCAATATACAGCGGTACCTCGGAAGCCGAACGGAATCCCTTGTTCTCTTAGGATGGCAATGGCGCCCACTTGAGAGGTGCCAGAGCTGAGCTCCTGTGAGCTCCGGAGGGGAAAGAAAAGCCCTGGGCCGAACTGTTTAATGTCACAAAGGAAATCTGGTTCTCTTCCTCACTCTTCTAATCCTTTCTCATCAACAGAACACAGCCTTCGAATCTACACAACTTTCTTTTGTCCCTTCCCTATCTGAACAACTCAATCTCCCCACCTACCTAGCCTATGAAGGATGAATTCCATTCTTTCCTTAGGCATTGGGGGAGATGTTTCCCCATCCTTCGTCTGCCTCCTTAGTTCCCTAGCGCTCAGCCTCCTTCACTGATCATATATTGCCTCCTGTCCCTATTCTGTGTTGAGATTTATCTTCATTGTCTCTTCCACTCCCTACTCCCCAAGATGTCTCCCCAGATCATGGCACGCAGGCCTAGCACTCCTGCAGTATATCACCCCGTTTGCACTTCGATCCTGCGTGAGAGGTTTTCTCCCAGCCAAGCCGACGATGCACTTCCCTCATAATGGTTTGCCATCAACATTTCTGTATCCCCTTCAGTAGTAAGAGTGTTCTGAACACTCTAGCTGTTATTTCTGGGGGGGGGCAGTGCAGAAGAGGGGACAGAGAGAAGGAATAATGGGCGGCAGCTGGGTCCTAAACAAACGATGATAATGCTAGTGAATACCTGTTGGTAAAATGTTAGGGAATTACAGTGCCAAAGCATTCGGAGATTACTATATTTTTCTAGCAGGGGATGAAGATAACCGGGCGTGGGTGTTGATGGTGTTTTGGAGGTAGAAGACACTTTATGAAAACATTCTTTTATAATGGTAGCTTGGGACTGGAATAAAAGAAATGGAATTTAAAACAAAGAGTATGTTTAGTGCGAGCAGCGCTATTGTATTATTTTATAGCAGAGTGAGGTAAATACTGAGAGACTTCAGCAAAGTGTTTATAGACAAGAGAGAAGGGAAAGTTGCCATAGTGGCCTGTAAACAGGAGAAAGGGCTATTTAGGACAGATGGGTTACAGGATGAAGTCTTTAGTTCTTTCTAAGCAATTAGCCACATTTTGCCCCTCATTTTATTTTCTCACATGCTAGTATTGAGTCCCTAGCATTTACTCCCAGGCAGTTGCTACCTTTCTGGAGTACTGGTAATTAAAAACAGACAGCCTCCACCATGTGGAAGTATAGTAAGGAAATAAACAACCCAAATCAATCTGGCTACCTAATTCATCTTCTGCTATTCAAGTTGTTTCCAAAGACTTCATAATTCTTGTGTGTGACGCCTTTTATATAGTATTATATTCCATCAGCAGGGGTTCTTACTTTTTATTGTTTTAAATTAATATTGCTAAACATTTTCGACTGCTTTACAAAATAAGTTGAGCGTGAAAGAACTAATAATCATATTCCAAGCTAGATGACCCTAAGGGCAAATGGGACATTTCCTTCTGGGGTGGCCTGTCCTATTTTCGCTGCCTGAGGTGAAATGAGAAATCGGGTCCTCCCTTAAAGAGGGGATGTGTTGAGGTGAGACCTGGCAACCAAACCCTGTGTTGTGGGTGGGTATGATTGGATAGCCACAACACCCAATTGGTACGTCCCTTGATCCAGGGTTTAATCAGGCCAATAGGACGCAGGCTAAATGGATCAAGGGACCTATATATACCTATGCACATGACCAAAAGCTTCCTCTTTCAGCACTTGCATCAGAACAACAGCATCGTGTCCGCTGCAAGCCGAGAGAGAGAGAGAGATCTACGATTCCGCTTCGTGAACTGTTTCGATTATTCCCCTTTCTTTCCCCGATTTCTCCTTTAGCCGTTTATTCCTGATTAATACCCCTCCTTACCTTACCTTGCCTTTCCCTTCCCCCCCGAGGGGCTTTTGCCTCATGGGATTTCGGCCCCTTGAGCTTCGGAGCTTGCCACTGCCTTCAATTGCCGGATGGTTTCGTGCAGCGGCTCGCTCTTTCCCCCGGCTGTGGCTGCAGCGTTGGGGCTTGAAATTGTTGAAGCCGATTTCTTTAAACTACAGAGAGTCCCCTCTCCGAGCAACTGCCTTTGATTTTTGTTCAGGGGTCTGTGGGGAATTTTACAAGGCCGGAAACCTTTCCACCCCGGTACTATCATGACCGCCATTTTATACCTCCTCCTTGTGGGGACGTTGCCATCAGCGTTTTGGTGGGAGCCCCATCTTAATATGCCAGGAGCGCCATCTTGTGAAGGGTATTCCGTTAAAGGAATCCAGGGACTCAATGGTTTGGGCAACCCTGTGAGTGGGTTGTGCCCATGCCTGAGTCCAGGGGGACATCCATAGCTGTCAAGTTTCCCGTTTTCCGTGGGAAACCCCCGGATTTAAATCCGTTTCCCGCTGGTCTCCCGAATTGAAAAATATCCCGTAAATCCTCTGGATTTGCAGCTCCTGCTGGCACCGGCGGCCATGTTCTGGCTCCCGGCTGGCTGCTCGCTCACTTGGCTTCGGAAATCGCCTCTGTGCATGTGCCGAAGCAACTTCTGGTGCCCAGACATGCCGACGGCCATGTCCCAGCTCCTGGCTCACTCACTTAGCTTCAGAAATTGCCTCTGCGCAAGCCCGAACATGCCTGAGCATGCGCGGAAGCGATTTCTAGTGCCCAGACATGCGGACACAGGCAGCCCAGCACCGGAAGTTGCTTCTACGCATGTCTGGACATGCACAGAACCGATTTCTGGTGCCGCTCTGCCCATATCTAGGCACCGGAAATTGGGCAGGTCCGGCACCGGATGTGGCTTCTGCGCATGTCTGGAAATGCGCAGAAGCGACTTTCGGTGCCACGCCACTGCTGATCCCTTATTTTCCCTTATTTTCCTATCCGGAAGTTGACACCTATGGACATCTGGCTGGTGGACTGGCTTAACCCCACCTTCCACTGTGCTGGGTGTTTACCCAAGGCTGACCTATACTGATGCCCTGGGTCAGCGCTACCTGCAACGGTGCAGGGAGCTAGTCGAACCGGACACTATGCAACCACTCACTTGCTGTAATCAATAAAGTTGAGGCCTAAATTCTGCCAAAAACCAAACCAAAATTTGAGTCTTGTCTGAATTTATTTAAGGGGGGAGGTTTAAAGGTCTTAACACGCAAAAGGCCGCCCCCGCTGAAGACTCACTTACTAGGTTTGATGGCTTCCAGCTAAATTGTGCGAAAGTTCTTTGGTTGGCATCTCATCACTTTCCCACTTTGGGGCTACAAGTATCCTGGCCGCCGTTGTAGCATACATGAAATTTTTCTTCTTCTCTTTCGGCAGACCTTGGCCTGTAATGGCAAGACAAATTGATGGACTACGCCGAAATGGCCAAATTGACTGAGATACTAAGAGATAAAGACAATAGGGACTTTAAAAAAAGAATGTGAACCATTTATGATGTATTTACAGAAATACTGTAAAGAAATGAACTCACTAGCAGGGTTTGACACTTTCAATTACAAAACAGAAAAGAGAAAGGACTCAATTTAGAGAATACATTATTAAGGTATAACTAAAAAGAAGGGGAAACACTATGTAACAAACCAGAAGAGGAAGTTGAGGGAAGTCGTAGGGGGGAGGGGGTAATTGGGTCTGTGCGTATATTTGAGATGATAAGATTGTGATGAAGATAAAAATGTAAAAATCAATTTTTAAAGGAAATCGTGCGGAAGCTCCTCAAGATCTCCTTGGAAGCTACTGCGGCTACAGCCACACAACCCCAGAAGTGGGAGGGGTGGCAGGTGGCATGGAGCCCCTACCCTAAGGAATTCTACCACCCAAGGTAGCGGCACACTATTAACTCCATCCATGCCTTCCACTCCCCAGCGGGACCCAGGAATAATAGCTGTATTTTGCTGCTGGTGCTGCTGCTGTCATTGCCAAGGCTAAATTTTGTACATTCTGAACATTAGTTTTATATCTGTAAAAGGGAAATAATAATTATCTCCCCATTTTGTTCTATGAAAGACTGGAAGGCTATAAATACCTTTCATTTTATTTATTTAGAAACTGTATAGAAGGTCCCTTTATTCCCCCCTCCCCCCGAAAAAAAGGATTTCAGGGCAGTATGCTTAAGAATTTAAAATCTGCAAAGTAATTTTGAAACAATACAAAAGATTATGCAACCGTATGGTAAAAACGAGAGGAATAAAGCCAGTTATTTAGCTGAAAATACAATAATTTAAAATGCCTGGAGGTGTTTTTTGTTTTTGTTTTTTTTAAAGGTTTAACCTGGTGCCTGAAAGAGCATCTCCACTCCCATCATTCAGCCTGGACACTGAGCTCCAGCTCTGAGGGCGTTCTGGCAGTTCCCTTACCGTGAGAAGTGAGGTTACAGGGAACCAGGCAGAGGGCCTTCTCAGTAGTGGTGCCTTGTGGCGATTAGCCCAGAGCCAGGTCCCACACAAGTAAGGGTTAGATTTTGTGGCAGTCTGAACCAAAAGGGGCGGGCTCAGCCACGGTATAAAAACCCCTCCCTGTGGGCAGTATGGGGGGAGTGTTTCAGAGTTATTGGAGAGGAGAGTTGGTCGCGGATAGTCTGAGCTAAGAGTCAGGAGTGAGAGCTGGGTCTGGGAGTCTGAGGTGTAGCATTGGTGTTAGTTAGCAGACAGGATAACCAGTTATTTTGAGACTTGTTGTTATTATTAATTAGTTGGTTTTAGAGGTATTAGGCCAGTAACATCTAGCGGTAATAGGCCGGTATAGGTCATCCATTATAAGTTTATTGAACACCGTTTAATATCAGAAACCACAAGCCTTTGTACACAATAAAGCAACATTTTCCTCGTCTGTGGTAACTAAAACAAGCAGGTACCAGTTAGCAGTCTGGTGGGTTGCAGCTGGGGGTACCATTGGTCATTGGTGCAGTACTCATAGACCGTGAAACATCCGGGGGTGCTGCACAGGTCTCAGGGCCGGCTCTAGGTAGACCCCCGGTGGCGCGGTATGCCAGGGCGCTGGGCCAGTACACCATGCTACACCCTGCGAGGGCAGGGGCGCCGGAGCGATCTCCGCCCCTCAGCGCCAGGGCGGCCGACCTGCTCGAGACTGCCCGGACAGGTTTGCAGGGACCGTGACAGTGCCCACCCTGTGGCACGCCCTCCCATCAGATGTCAAGGAAATAAACAACTATGGTACCTGACTTTTAGAAGACATCTGAAGGCAGCCCTGTTTAGGGAAGTTTTTAATGTTTGATGTTTTGTCGTGTTTTTAATATTCTGTTGGGAGCTGCTCAGAGTGGCTGGGGAAACCAGATGAGTGGGGTATTATTATTATTATTATTATTATTAACACAACATTAGTGTAATGCGTAACTTCCTTGGGAGGGTGTTCTATAGATCAGGTTCCACCCCAGAGAAGAGCTTATTTTGTGCACGTACAATGCAATTTTCCAATAGAGAAAGCATAGAGCAGGCATCCCCAAATTGCGGCTCTCCAGATGTTTTGGCCTACAACTCCCATGATCCCTAGCTAACAGGACCAGTGGTCGGGGAAGATGGGAATTGTAGTCCAAAACATCTGGAGGGAAGATTGATGTGGAATGGCACAGTCTTTCAGCTATGTGGGGCCCAAACCATTTATGGCTTTAAAGCACCTTGAACTGGGCTAGGCAGTGTATAGGCAGCCAACGTTGGTCCTTCGGAACTGACGTAACAGGCTCCATCTAGAGAAGCCAGGTCAGAATCCTTGCAGCCAGATACTACATCAATTGTTAAGAAACTCGAGTGCTTTTCTGCAAATGAATTTAGAATAAATCTTCCCTGTGAGCACATATTAAAATAGGGTTAAAGCCCTGGAATTAAGGACCAATTAAGAACATTAAGGAACAAATGGAGTGTTGTTGCGGACTTTTAAAATTACTATTACAAAACCCAAGTCAAGACAATCGTGTAGTTTTGTCTCATTATGCTAAGCTGGCTGGATTTCACTTTGGCTGGAAAAGCTTAAGGAGGAGCCATAGGAGGTGGT
This sequence comes from Zootoca vivipara, assembly GCF_963506605.1. Taxonomy (NCBI): domain Eukaryota; kingdom Metazoa; phylum Chordata; class Lepidosauria; order Squamata; family Lacertidae; genus Zootoca; species Zootoca vivipara. The sequence continues at coordinate 15,416,214 of NC_083287.1, read as the reverse complement.
TGGTAGCACAAAGCAGAATTAAAGAGATACAGCCCCATGAGTGCTGCTAGACAGAAGCTGATAGTTTATTCTATAATGCAATATTACACTAGTAAATAAGCACCTATTTAAAATATTTATGTATAGCTTGCTTAACTTGTGCATTAATGGATTGAGTTACTGCTGCTGCTTTAGCTGTGATCCTGCATAATGAGATCAGCTATGCAACAGAGACTTAACAGGGGTTGACTCTGAGAAGTAATACCTTACTGCTGGGAAACAAACAGCACTGCCCAGCTGAATTATGTTGCTGCTATGTAAAATAACGCTGGCAAAATAATAAACACTCCGGCTGCACTTGGCAATTTATTTCCAAGGCGGTAGCTGCGCTAGTCTGTTGTACTAAAAGCAACAAGGAGTCCTGTAGTACTTTTAAAAGCAGGCACTGGCAACCTTTTTTGGGCGGGGGGAGGGGGCTGGTGGGATTCGGGGGAAATGCCATGGGCACCAGTTGAAAAATGACTCCCATGCAGGTGTGGCGTGACACAAAATAGCTGGTTTACCTAAAATGTCAGAAAATAAGACATGGGCCCACCCAGTGCTATTTTTCTAGAAAAAAGAGGTGCTGGAACTCACAATGAACACCTCCCTCGTTCTCTTATAATGCCAATTGCGCCCACCTGAGAGGTGCCAGTGAGTTCCGGCTAGAAAAAAAGCCCTGGAAACAGTGTTATTAGAAAAATTAACAAATAAGATGAGGATTGGACGTAGGGTATAATATTTGTTTTGACAGCCATTATATTTCTTTTTCTTTTTACATGTTTTAAATTTTGATAGATTAATTTAAAAAAGAAAAGGAAGGAAGGAAGGAATTTTTTGTACATCTTCTCAAAACACATGTGAGGGTGTTTAATGCACTCGGTGAAATGTGGGCACGTTTACTGAGACCTTTCACAGGTACCACAGGAGGTCCCAGCAGAAACATTGGTACTCACAGATATTGCATGGGCAACCCCTGTTTAAAGAGGAGCAAATTTATTATGGCACAAGCTTGCTGTTAGTCTTTAATGTGCCACAAGACCCTTTATTGTTTTCACAAATGATGTGTAATAAGATTGTTCATCCTTTTTGTGGAGATTATCTGAGCAGATAGGGAAAGTGTCATGTGTGGAACGATCCTAGGATTCCTACTATTAAGGCACCTTGCTAACAATCACTTTTTATATCTGGCCTTAATACCTTATTTTGTCACGTCTCAGATGCATTTGCCTGCTGTAATTTTCTCCCATCAAGTCGTCCTGTACGAAGTTCACAGACGAAAGCAAGTAACTGAGAAAGAGGACGAGACAGAGAGCCAAGGATAGGAGTATCTTCTCGTGCCAAGAGAAGCTGTGTTGTTATGACAATGAAGGTCAACTAAAGGGGAAGGTAGCTCACGGTGCACCGTAAACTGAATAAATGGTTATCAAGTTCCTTTGGCACCTTTGGTTCCTCTTATTTACTTCTGCCGTTGAATGTGAAAGAGCGCGTCTCTGTCGGAAAAGTACCAGGAAGCTGTCGGAAAAGTACCAGGAAGCTTGTGCCTCAAGAAGAGCGGAGATCACATATACTGATCTGAATGCCAAGAGTTAACTTGATGAGAACTGTGTTTGCAATTGCCTATTCGAGCATGGGATGTGGGTATATGGTTGCTCCAGGTACATTTATCATGGTGTGCGTATAAACACCTGGCAAGCTGGTCACGTGTCACACGCAAGGAGAAATTTACCATATCTGATTCCCTGGACTTCTGTTGGCCATAGATGTCTGCTTTAAAAAATTCCATTAGCAGGCGAGTAGAACAATGGCAACAGCCAACTTACCAGTTTATGGTATGCTGGTACATGGCTGTATTTTCCCAGTTAATGCATGCAACTTAAGCAGATGTGCGGTCAATGCAAAATTCAGTGCATTTCAAAGCAGCAATCTGGGTTTGCAGATTGGGAGTGGTCTGTGGGATGCAGTGGAAGTGCTTCCTCCTGAGGGCACATTTTAAAATTATCCAGATTTGTCTGCCACACCTATATATGGCCCAATCCTAAAAACCCATTCATAAGCAAGATGTCTTATTTTTCAATACACTCCGTTTGGAAAAGAAACTGTTTATCTTAGCAGCTTCATTTCACAGGCTTGGGACAGGTTAACAGTATATTACAAACAGAGCGCTATATAAATTAAGGTGATGGTGATGGTCTAGAGAAGTGCCTTGTCGAGCCCAGGCTGTTTGGGCTGTTCAACAGAACTTCCCTTCTCTCTCTGGCCATTGCATGCCCCCTAAATTTGTTCTGAGGGTTTGCCCAACCCTCCAGAGCATATTGTTCCGTGGGGAGGAGATGTCCCATTACACAAGCCACCATTCTTGCATTAGCAGAAGCACTTCTTTGGATATGGCATTTTATTATTATTATTATTATTATTATTATTATTATTATTATTATTAACAACAACAACAACAACAACAACAACAACAACAACATTAAACCACTCATACCCTTAATTATCAAAAGCCAGTCCAAATAAAATGTCTTACCCTGTTTCCAAACTATGCTTGGGTTGTAAGTGAGGTGATAGCTGCAGCCAAAGTATATTTTGCTCATCTGTTGATCACCCCTTTACAACATAAGAAAATCAGCCTAATTTTGATGGCAAATGACAAAACAGTAATAAAAAAGCAAGCAAATTTACAGGTACAGCACTTCCAATACTCCAAGTAAATGCTCTCATCTCCTAACAAAAGCTCCATTAACTTCAATGGAAGATGGCAATGCCATGTAGACATTCCGTTAGAATAATCCCCATTCTCTACTTAGATGAATGGGCACATTTGCATTTGCAAGAGCTGGATATAATCACTTGAGCTCACATGAGACTCGCGATGGGGGTGTTTGTACTTGGGTACGTTGTAGAAAATAATCATATTTTGAGTGAGTAGGTTGCCACAGTGATAAAATAAAAACAAGTAGCAGTAGAAAAGCTGGTTAATTATTCCATTGTGTAAATGCAAAATGCATTATTTAGATAAATGACAATTCTTTAACCTACAGAAGCTGATCAAAAACAACACATTATTTATTTGGATCTGCAGGAGAGAAAAAAAAGACCAAGAATACATTTTTATGCCCTTTTTAGAAATACATAATGGAAGGTTTCATTCATGAGAGTTAGAGGTGTTATTTATGCAAATAATAATCAGGCTCTGCTGTGACAGCTCTGTTCCAACGAAGGTTATAGAGACTTCTGCAGTCACAATTCTCTAGGGGGTAAACTGTTGTAATACATTAGGGGAAAACAGGTGTGCCTAAAATCTTCCATTCACGATCTAATGTATATTTTAGCACTAGGAATGAGAGTCCGAGAAGTTTATTTGCTTTCTGCATCAGGGCATCAGTTTGTTTTCACATTATTGTTGTAGCTAGTCCAGGGATTGCGTGTTGAGGTCCCCAAGCCACCCTCAAATAAAACACAATTCACACAGAAATTTTGTTTAAGGTTTTTGGCATAATTTTTTGGCCACGACTTTATTGATTACAGAATGTGAGTGGTTGCTTAGACATTGGTTTGTGATTATCTGTTCCCACCTAAAGGTAGGAACAGAACTGACATCCGCAAGCCTGCGAAAGTCAGTAAGGGGAAACATTTTGGGGAGAGAATAGAGCTGGGCGCCAGCCTCTCACCTCTCCCCAAATGGTCCCAGGGGCTCTTGCATGGCCCTAGCTCCTTGACAGGGGTTCGGACAAGAGCATGGCAAGCCCCTGGATTCCTTTAATGGAATACCCTTGCAGCAGCAGCATTGGAGGGGCAGGCACAGCCAACCATACACCCTCCACCAACCAAATTTAACCAATGCCTAACCGCAACCTTACAAGTTGTGACGATTTTGCTACGCAGTAGGTAAAAAACCAAATGGCACCGGCCAATCAGCCAAATGGAAAACTTCCTACCAGGCCCCTGCCCCAAAGCATGACAGGCATAGCAAGGTCAACGCGAACAGCCCTAAATATAGGGAGGGTGGGTGGGTGATCCGATGTGTGCAGCAAAAAGAGGCACGAAGGGAATAAATAGCCCCTTGGCCATCAATCATAAATTGCAACATCAAATTCTCCCCAACGACCAAGAGGTGCCCAATAAGACTCGTGGCCATCCAAACTAACCCGCCCAGCAACGGAGGGATGTCTTGTTTGCCCCCACCGCAACACGTGCTCTCCATGAAGGAGAACACGCTTTCTTGAACTGCCTTAGTGAGACTCCATAAGTTAAAACAGTAAGTGTCCAAACTTCAATAACACACAGCTGAGATATGTTTCTCAGGCCGTGTCCTCCTGAGCCGAGAGAGGCAAGCAGGCCAAAAGGAACAGAGTTATGTTGTGTCATCACACTAAGCTCTCAATAACTCTCCTATACTATGAAACCAGGTGGAGAGGTGTTACACGTACTTAGCAATACATGGTTGATAGACAGTTCTTGACTTGATGGTCACAAGTTGACCAGGCCTGCTTTAAGGTCATGGCTAAAGAAGAGGAGCTTCAGTAGAAGCAACAGAATTTCCTACAGTGACTTGTCACGTTGCTACAATTTGGGGTGAACACACAGAAGTAGATACATTGAGCAAGCCTCACAGTGAAGAGCACATTCAGGAGAATCTCTATTTTCTTTTCCCAACTTCTATATCTGCCTAAAGAGCACTATTTCACACAGGGAGAACTATTGTGCTTAAAAAAAGAGAGAACCCTCTTAATCTAAACTTATGGTGGATTTGATGAAGCCTGCTCTGGATTGCAAGATTGGTTTGTATTTCTGCATTGTTGCTGTTTAAACTATGGTGCTCTTAATTGTGTTTTATTGTCTTAAATGTCATGTCATTTTGCATACATACATACATACATACATAGAAATGTACATACAATCATAGAATTATAGAATACATACAATAATAGAATTGTAGAGTTGGACATCCAACCCCTTGCAACGCAGGAATCTAAACTAAAGCATCCATGGCAGATGGCCTTCCCATCTCTGCATAAAAATCTTCAAGCTAGACTTCCGAGGGAGACTATTCCTCTATCCAACAGCTCTTACCATCAACTCTTACCATTCTTCCTGATGTTTAGTCAGAATCTCCTTTCTTGTAACTTGAATCCATTGGTTCAGGTCCTAGCCTCAGGAGCAGGAGATAACCAGCCTGTTCCATCTTCCGTATGATAGCCCTTTAGATATTTGAATATTTGTTATCATATATATACATACATGGGGACCCAGGTGGCGCTGTGGGCTAAACCACTGAGCCTAGGGCTTGCTGATCAGAAGGTCAGCGGTTCGAATCCGTGACGGGGTGAGCTCCTGTTGCTCGATCCCAGCTCCTGCCAACCTAGCAGTTCAAAAGCATGTCAAAAATGCAAGTAGATAAATAGGAACCGCTACAGCGGGAAGGTAAACGGCGTTTCCGTGCGCTGCTCTGGTTCGCCAGAAGCAGCTTTGTCATGCTGGCCACATGACCTGGAAGCTATACGCCGGCTCCCTCGGCCAGTAATGTGAGATGAGCGCGCAACCCCAGAAACGGTCACGACTGGACCTAATGGTCAGGGGTCCCTTTACCTTTACCTTTTTATATACATACATAATTGTATTTGTATGCTGCCTTTCCATAGTTAAAACCATGCTCTACATGGCTTACAACATGATTTATTTATTTTTTAACGTAATTACAGCCATAACAAAAGTAGTCATCAAATATATATATATGCGCATGCAGTTTATAAATGCTGGAAGTCAGTGGCGGAGCTTTATCCTCTGCCACCGGGGGCAGAGAGCAGGCGCGCTGCCCCATGGATGTGGCTCACGTTCTGGGGGCGGGGCGGGCGTTTTGGGGGCGGGATGCACCGTGCGCAGGGGTGGGATGCATGTTTTGGGGGCAGGACGCACCACGCGCAGGGGCGGGACGTGCCACACGCAGGGGCGGGTTGCGTGTTTTGGGGGCGCCCCCCCACCGCTCCTATCTTCCTACACCCCTGCTGGAAGTAAAAAATAAAATAAATGTATCACATCTTTATTCCAACCTTTTCAACTTTTTAAAAAATACAACCACCACCCACGTAACACCACCTTTCCGCAGAAATTAGACAGCTGATAATAGCCACTTGCATGCTAACAATTAAGACTTGAAAGTTGCAGTTCAAAGTACAGCATCTTTCAGATGAATTATGCAGATTCTTTCTGATAACGTGTAATGGGAATAGGAGGGCTAGGGCAGAAAGTAGTATAGTATTCAAAAGAATGTGCTTTTCCATAGATCAAGAAGTAGAAGTGACTTCAGTTCTGCAATCTCTTTGTTTCGCTCCAGGGGGGCCTTGCGATTCAGAGTTTAAAGAATTCTACTGCTTTGTTACTCTTTGGGACACTGTGGATTGAATAAGTATAGAGCGAAAGGCACAATCATTCATCACCAACTGAACGAGGCTTATTTACAAGGAGGTAAAACTGATAACTATGTCCACAGGTCAGAGAATCAGTGTAGGCAGAATAAACACAATTACTCTGCACAATAAATGAGGAAGGAAAGTGCTGATTACTTAAAATCAGAGCTTGCCAGGGATGCAATAAACATTCAGAGTAACACGGTTGCTGGCATCGTTCTGTAAAGCAAACTCAATTGGACGGAAGATATTGAATGTGTGTTAAAATAACTTAAAATGTGTGGGAAATGTATTAATACGTGTAATGGAACAATCCAGTTCTCAGCCAAGGATTACGGGAATGTGACAGGTCTGCGTTTAAGTGCCCTTGCGCTGGAACATTGCCAAGAATGCCAAATTAGACTTGATGTCGGAGATAAATGGGTGCCTGAAAACCACTAGGGATGGAGTGATTTGGATCAGGACTATTAGCCCAAAAGAGCAAAGCACAATACCACCCCTGGCCAGGTCAAAGTGCATAATACTTACCTTAGGACAAGTGCTAGGGTTGCCAGACTCAATAGAGGACAGGACTTCTGTGCCTTTAATTGCCCTGCTCTCTTTCTGAGTCTGGAAACCTTAAAGAGAAACCAGCAGAGCCTTTGCTTGGAAATTAAACAAAGGGTCTGATGGTTTCTCTTTAAGGTTTCCAGACTCAAAAGAGAGCAGGGCAATTAAAGGCACAGAAGTCCTGTCCTCTATTGAGTCTGGCAACCCTATATAAGACAGGCAGGTCTCTCCAAAACTTGAGTCAGATAGAACTACCGTAGGAAAGGTGAAGGCAGGGGAAGGAAGGAAGGAGGGGGAAAAATAGATTATCAGACTTTTCTCATGCTTCTAGGAATGAACACCTCCTAGAATGAATTTCTGATCCTATTGTTTTAACTGTTTTTTATTGGTTTTCATTGTTACAGTTTGCTTTGTTGTATATTTTAATTAAGGATGTATTAAGGACTCGGGAGTTAGTCCATTTTAGTTATGTAGGTATTGATTTTATAGTTGCAAAGCACTTAGAAGCCATTTTGGCATACAAGCGGCGTATTATTTATTATTATTTATTAAATTCCTATACTGTCCTTCATCAGAGGATCACAGGGTGGTTTGCAACATAAAAACACGAAAATACACAAGATGGTAGCAAACAAAACAATAACCTTCCACCACCACACACACAGTTTAAAAGGCTTTGTTTAATTAGGCAAAGGCCTGGGAGAAGAGGAATGTATTGCCTGGCACCTAAATATATGCAATGAAGGTGCCAGGGGAGCCTCCCTGGGGAGAACATTCCACAAGTGGGGAGCCACCACAGAAAAGGCCATTTCTTGTGTTGCCATCCTTCAAACCTCTTGCGGAGGAGGCACACAAGGAAGGGCCTCAAAGGATGATCGCAGGGTCTGGTTCAGATTCTGTGGAACAACAGATGTATATGGCCTGAGCAACCTCTTCGCTTACTGCTTGAACCTAGAGCTGGAACCTGCCCTAAACAAACAGATTTCAAGAATATAAGAGTCCATCAGAACCAAGAACAGACCTTCCAAATAGCTGTTTGGAAATTTCCAGTCCCCTCATTGCAATTAGCCCTCAAGGGTAACAGCTCATGATAACTGCTATGCTCATTAATGATGTAGGAATTGAAAGTATCTCATTCCCACAGGTCCTTGGTATGAAAACAGAATGCCGTTTACCGCACAGGATCAGGCTCCAAAACATTCCATATGGAAGTCTAACTGTATGAGGAATAATTCACCAACTGTATGAGGAATAATTCGCCAGCAGACTCTAGCCATGTGCTGAGTTTACCATTACCATGTCCATAGTTACCTACAATTGCGGGAGCACTGTAATGCCGAGTTAAGAACATTTCAAAACATTAAGTGGTTATCTGTTTTCACCCTCCAGAGAAGAGTATTAAATAGACTCCAATGAAGGAGGAAGTTTAGTGGCAGAAATGTATCCTCATATAAGCAACCTGACACAGAATAGTAATTAAAAAAATAATACTCACAATTTCGTTCCTCCAAGGGATTTTCCAAAGTAATATTCTAATTATTATGGCAGCAAGAAAAGCCTAATGCTAATTAGGTTTATAAGAGAAGCTACCAAACTTTATCATTATGATCTTCCTTTTTAGTTTGTGTGTGTGTTTCATTTAACTTGAAGGCTATTGCTGAAGTCAGAAATGTTAAGGGACTTATATCAACCTCTCCAACATGGATTAAGCATTTCTGAAAGCCATAGGTAGTAAAAGATTTCACTTAATAAGCTACATAGGACATGATTGGAAGCGAAAACAGTGTTGGATTTGTTTCTTGCTGGGAGCCAGTTTTGGTTATATAGAACTGGTGTGCTGTCTCTCGGGCTCAATTCAGACACCAATTAACTTAAATGGGAAGGTATGTAGCTATGTCTATTCAGAAGTAAGCCTCGTCAGTTCAGCAGGATTTACTCCCAGGTGTGTGTCCATAGGATTGCAACCCAAATTGTACTTTGAGTCAAAATCTCAGTCCTCCATTTAGGAGCATAGGAAGTTGACATACAGTACTGATTCAGACCAGTGGAGATCTGAGAACACTTTCAGGGCACATTTTGCCTCTCCCCGTAACCACTCAGCCCAATTTTTGAACCAAAATGTATTTACAGATTTACATAGCTGCATTTATTCTAGGAGTCCCATTTCACATGTTGAGGGAAGGTAATAGGTAAAGGTACAGGCACCCCTGACCGTTAGGTCCAGTCGCAGACGACTCTGGGGTTGCGGCGCTCATCTTGCTCTATAGGCCATGGGAGCCGGTGTTTGTCCGCAGACAGCTTCTGGGTCATGTGGTCAGCATGACTAAGCCACTTCTGGCGAACCAGAGCAGCGCACAGAAACACCATTTACCTTCCCACTGGAGCGGTACCTATTTATCTACTTGCACTTTGACATGCTTTCGAACTGCTAGGTGGGCAGGAGCTGGGACCGAGCGACGGGAACTCACCCCATCGCAGGGATTCGAACTGCCAATCTTCTGATCGGCAAGCCCTAAGCTCTGTGGTTTAGATCACAGCGGCTACCCGTGTCCCTCTGAGGGAAGGTAATAGTATTCTGCATATATATATATATATATATATATATATATATATATATATATAATCTGAATTAAGGGAATTATAGTATGTACTATGTCCCTGATTTCCCAAAAGCCAGCTCAAATATAAAGGGCTTACATGTTTGCAATGCTTCCAAAGCAAGGGGCAACAGGAATGTGCTGAAGGGCACATCTAGAGAGCAGCTGTTCACAAACCTGATTAGATGCTGTCAATAACCTAACCACTGAGCATGGGACCAGCCCTATCATTAGGCAGTAGATGCTGGGGTACAGCAGGGGGCTGGTCTTCCTGTACCCTTCTGTTGGAGAACAAAGTTCTGTGTCCTAGATGGTCTGTCTTCAGGGCCGGTCCACCCATGAGGCAAGGTGAGGTGGCCACCTCAGGTGGCAGGACCCACAGGGGTGGCCGATCTCGATGTAAATCTTTATACCCTCAATACTAGCCTTCCGCCTCTGAGAGTGGTGGAGAACACTATCCTGTTGCCAGTGCTGAAACGAGATTCAATTGCCAGTCCAGCCTGATGCCGAAATGACTGGGGGTTCCATCTTGTCCTTCAACCCGGGCAGCAAAATGTCTTGCCATGCAGAATGGCTGCTGTGTGGTGGTGGGGACAGTTGGGTGACAGCATGGGTTGAAGCCCCGACATGTAGGTCCATTAAGAAAATAAGTTATCTGATGGTTTTTTTCTAGCCCATTGCTTTCTTACGCCTAACAGGCACCAAACCAATTTCCACAGGAGCATTGTAATTAGCGAAAAAGCAACAATGCATGATATCAGAGCAAGATGGATGAGCCAGTTTGGGAAAGGATCGTTACTCGAGTTTTCCAAAACCAGCTATTTCAAAAGTGGTGAGTTGGAGCTCTTCCCGGGTTTGGGTGGGAAGGAGATCAGCATTTCCACTGTTTTACTAGGGTGCTGGAAGCTGGGAATAAGGATAAAGAAACGCTAAGTGCCAAGTGGTTTCATTCGTAGGCTTGGAATTGGAAACAAAGAGTCTCCATCCTGAACATACCAAAGAAAAAAAGAAAAAGAACCCCCCCCCCCCAGAAAACCACACACACATTGATGTTTTAAATTCTGAGAAACACTGCAATAAATGAAATGGGCATCAGGTCAAAGACAGCCCCAACATTGTGATGCCTGGGACACAGAGCACAAACAAAACTCCTGACTGTGGTGGCAATAACAAATGGGCCATTTGCTGCCCTTTAATGGTCCTCTAGCATATGCCACCAGATTCATCAGCTTCAAGACAAACACATCCCTCTCAGGTGATGGTTGTTTGCAATAGGGACTGTCACCAAACTGTACTCGGGCTCCTTCTCTTACATACAGTACCATTAACAGGATCTGTTCAGAGGTTGCCCAGTTGCTTTGGCTGAAACAGGTGCAAAAACCGGGGCAAGCGGTGCCTGTTTTAATAGACCCAATGCCCTTGACAACCACCCTTTGCCACTCTTGGTTGTGCTTCCATCAAGCATGACCTGGATTGTGGTTCATATTGATAAAATGTGTGTGAGAGAGGGGGGGGGAGGGAGAGGGAGGGAGAGGGTGAATCTACACTCATGGTTTTTAAAGGTTAAGGAAGGATTAAGGCAGGCATAGGCAAACTCGGCCCCCCAGATGTTTTGGGACTACAACTCCCACCATCCCTGACCACTGGTCCTGTTAGCTAGGTATGATGGGAGTTGTAGTCCCAAAACATCTGGAGGGCCGAGTTTGCTTATGCGTGGATTAAGGTATGGTTTTGATATTGTTGATAGACACATGACGTCCTACTTTTTTCGTTCATAATGCATTATTACCTTGTCTTTTTAATCACTTAATTTTTAATCATTTTATGATGCTTTATCGGTGAAACACTGCTCATATGTCCCTATGTAGCGTTGTACCTTTTTTTTTTTTTACTGCATTCAAACTCCAACTCCCTTCCAATGGTATTTGAGGGGCAGATAACAAAGAAGAGGGAGGGAGGAAGAATTAAAATGTGACACCAGAAGGGAGAACAAAGCAACCAGCAGCAGCGGAAAAAAAACGTGTTTTGGAAAATGGTGTGGCCGGGTATTACATTTGATTTGGGGGGGGGGCAAGGTAAAAAATGTTTTAACTAACAAGTATGCCCTGTGACATTTTAGAACGACGTCTCTAATATCGTTCTAAGAGGGGGAAATAACGTGAAACAGGTCTGTGTAGATCCAGCCCTGGATTGTCGTTCATAATAATACAATGTGTGTAAGACGGGTTCTCCATTACAGAGAGCACGATTTGCGGTGGGGGCTGAAAACCACGCCTATGGCAAAGGTGGGGGCATGAGTGGCCACCGTTTGATTGGTTAAGGGCTGTTGTTGGGCAAATTGGTATGTATCATTTTGTGAATCAAACCTTGGGGTGTATTTAAGCTTAACGTTGGTTTTTTCTGGACCCTTCTCTTTGGCTGCGTTTCTGATCCCCACCCTCCCTCCCTGTTTTTTTGTTTTTTTTTTAGGCCTCTGTGTTGACATTGCTATGACTTTTCTTGGTCGCCTGTATTCAGGGGCCGGTAGGAATTTTTCCCATCTGGCTGATTGGCTGGTGCCATTTGGGTTTTCGCCTACTGCATAGCAAATAGTCACAACTTGTAAGGTTGGCGGTTAGGCATTGGTTATGATGTTTGTATTAAGGGTCTTAAAGATTAGTTGGCCCCAAGTTTATGCCTGAGTGGTGGGGAAATCCTGGTCAGGTATACAGTGGCTCTATGCTGTGTCCGTAACCCCTAGGTAGGGGCCAGGACGGCATATTGAAGCCTCTGGGAGCCTGAAGGGAGAGGGGAGAGTTCTGTACACCCGGTCCCCGTCTCTCCCTGTGGGGATTTCCCCGTGTTGACAAGGCAAGTTTATCTTATTGTGGTGGGGAAATCCTGGTCAGGTATACAGTGGCTCTATGCTGTGTCCGTAACCCCGAGGTAGGGGCCAGGACGGCATATTGAAGCCTCTGGGAGCCTGAAGGGAGAGGGGAGAGTTCTGTACACCCGGTCCCCGTCTCTCCCTGTGGGGATTTCCCCGTGTTGACAAGGCAAGTTTATCTTATTATCAGTTCTGTCCTTAGGTGACAGTTGGGAACCAATGCCTACGCAACCACTCACACATTGTTTTGGATTTTAATAAAGTTGTGGCCAAATTCATGCCAAAAACCATTAAACTTAATTCTGTGTACATTGTGATTTATTTAGGGGTGGTTTGGGGACCTCCACACGCAAGGGACTAACATGGACCCAGGTGGCACTGTGGTTAAACCACTGAGCCTAGGGCTTGCTGATCAGAAGGTCGGTGATTCGAATCCCTGTGACGGGGTGAGCTCCCGTTGCTTGGTCCCAGCTCCTGCCAACCTAGCAGTTCGAAAGCACGTCAAAATGCAAGTAGATAAATAGGTACTGCTACAGCGGGAAGGTAAACGGCGTTTCCATGTGCTGCTCTGGTTTGCCAGAAGCGGCTTTGTCATGCTGGCCACGACCTGGAAGCTATATGCCGGCTCCCTCGGCCAATAATGCGAGATGAGCGCGCAACCCCAGAGTCGGTCACAACTGGGCCTAATGGTCAGGGGTCCCTTTACCTTTTAAGGGACTAACATTCCGTGAGTCCAATGCATATCTTAAATGAATCAAATATTTGAAAAATCTGCATGCTCAGGCACAGCCCAGTGTCCAAATGATAACAGCAGTGCGGTATTAATCAAATAATAAAGATTATTGTAGCACCTTTGGGGTTTCTTTGTGTTTTTTTGCTGCAACAGACTTCACACCACCCTGGAAGTACTGAGGCCTGTTCTTGCGTACATACACTGATGCGTATTTACATATTACTTAATCCATCATTTTTATCCTGCAGCCCATCAATATACCTGACCTAATTTCAAAATCCCTGCTGTTGCAGATGCCACTGACACACAGGGTGTTTAGCATATTGGGAATATACATCCATCAGAGCAATATAATGCAGGAGAGCAGCGTTGTCTTCTGTCAGCAGCAGCTGGAGTTATTGCTTGCTGGTCACCCCAAGGCATTCATAATTGAAAGGCAGGAGTCATGCATGCCAATATGGGCTATAAAAGACAAATTTTTATGCCAAAAGCAGGTTGGAAATGTCTTTGTCAGTACAGCAAATGGTTTCATTTATAACTTAATGAAGGCAATTTTCTTGGATTTCAATTTTGTAGTTTGCATAAATACATTTGATCTGGTGCAAAGTGGCACATTACGATCAGTTGCAATGGCCCGGTCCCAAATTGTTATTTCCATATGAAAACACACACACACACACACACACACACACACTCCTACCTGAGCAGATCACAGATCACAATATGATTTTTGCATCCTCAACAAAAACTCAAGGTATAGATACCAGCCTTCATTACCTGGTACTGTCGTTCAAAGCCAGCTTCATATCTTTGACGTAACTGGTCTGGAACCAATAACCAGCCATAGCAGTAGTTTGCAATACCGGCTTGCTTATTGTAATATTATTAAGAGTAATTTATCTAGCACTTGCTTCTTCTCAAACCAACTCTGTGAGATACTCCTGCTTCAGCTGTCCATCTTTGCAAGATGAAAGTCTTGCAGCATCTCTTTGGGTGATTTGAATTAAATTCCCTCTTTTTGTGCGAAGAGGCCAATACCAGATTGGCAAGGCTTCAGTAGGAAGGTCTTAGCTGACTCTCTGCATCTTACGGTTGTGTTTGTTCTGGAGCTGTAGGGACCATATCTCATCACAGTGTTGTGCCAGCCTACATTCTGGGGCACCAGATGTTCCTATCGTTTGCCAGAGCTTTCCACTCATTCACGTCAAAGCCTCTTATGTCAGTTTTTACAAACATTCTTACATCAGAGCTTTGAGCGACCTCTGGGTCTCTTAGAATTGGCTATTTCACCTTTTGGGATGGATCCATTTTGCATCCTGTGCACGTATCCAGGCGGACGCAGCTGTTTCTGTTTGAAAAAATTGTCCCAATGCTGAGTAGGCTGGATTGATGCAAGGACATCCACAGCGGTGACCTTATCTTGCCAGCAAGTGGCAAGGGTGTGGCATGAACTGTAACGCGGAAAGCTCTTGAACTGTCTTAACAGTTAAGTATGAGTCATGGCTCAGTGTCATACGGCAAGGAAACGAGAAGCAAGGTCTAGGGCAGGCACCCCCAAACTTCGGCCTTCCAGCATACCTTTCAAGTTCCTGTCAGAGAAAGAAGTCGCACTGCAGCCATTTTGGAACTGGGCAGAGCAGCATCAAAAGTCGCTTCTCAGCATGCTCCGCCCAGTTCCAAAATGGCCACCATGCCAGAATAAACCAGGAAAAAAACAAAAAAATCCGTTTTTCCAGCTAGGAACAGCTGGAAAAACGGGGATTTCCCGGGGAAAACGGGAGACTTGGCAGCTATGCCCTCCAGATGTTTTGGACTATAATTCCCATCTTCCCCGACCACTGGTCCTGTTAGCTAGGGATCATGGGAGTTGTAGGCCAAAACATCTGGAGGGCCACAGTTTGGGGATGCCTGGTCTAGTGGATCAGCATTACAAGTGGCCAATCGCACATTGCCAAAAGGGAGGAAACACATTGCTTTAAAAGAGGACAATAAGTATATAGATACAAATTCATAAAGAATTGCTATCATTTAAATAGAAATACTGTATTTTTCCATGTGTTAGACTATAGTTTTTCATAAGTTTAAAACTGGGGGTTGTCTTATACACAGAATGTTGCAATTAATTATTTCTTAATTTTGGGCTAAAAAATGGGTGGTCTTATACATGGGGGCGTCTTATACATGGAAAAATACAGTACATTTCGCCACCATGCTGCAGAAGACGGTGGCCCAGTGATCTGCTGAGTCTGCTCTCTAGCTGCTGCTCACTACCAATGGACAACTTCAAGGCCGCTCCTTATCTCCCTCCTAATGGCTCTTTAAACCAGTGTTGGTCCAGACAGCCCTTCACAGAGAATACATCTTCCAACAGGTGGCTGCCCTTGGAAAGCCTTTCAGATACTTAGGTTCAAGAGAAAGCCTGCCACCAGAAGCTGTGGCTCTGCTTTACCATATTGCATGCTGTGACGGATTGGCCTGGCGTGCAAAAGAACTCCAGGGTGCAGAGAGTTAAACCCCAACCTCCTGGATAAATGACGCATTCCATTCCTGAGGGGCGGGACTGCCAGGAGTTTAAAAGGAATGGGAGTCAGTTAATTCAGGGGAGAGGGTTGTGGGAGTGAGGGAGAGTGTGGGTAGGCATAGGAGATAAAGTGTTCTGAGGAGTTTAATTGAATTATAGTATCTAGCCATTGTTAATTGAAACTAAGAATATGATCTAAGAGCCTGTACACATGAAACCATTACGCGTTTAAAAGACCTCTAGTAATAAAGCTTTCTTAAATGTTAGTGGATGTGCTTAGTTATTCCAGCTGGGTATCTAAACTCACAGAAGTGGGGGGTGGTGGTTTCACCCCTGGATTCCTGTGGCAGTTTTAGTAATAGAGAGGGAGGACATTTCGTCTCATATTCAGAAGGATCCCCGAAAGTTTAGTGACAACGCCGGGACTGGGTTTGTCGCATATTAATTGGTGGCAAAGTCCTTTGGGTTCGTCGCACATGCCCTGCCTTATTATTTATCTGTAAGAGGCTTCTTTGCTGTAATCCACTGCTCTGACGAGAGCTTGGCAGGAGCGCACAGGCTGAATCCTTGCCTGAAGCTCCCGGAGTTCCCAACCAGCTTGCTCTACTCTCTGCAGGGCATATTTTTTTGCAGATGACCCTGGGAGGAAAATCATGCCCACTATTGAATCAGTTCACTCTGAAGCGACACAGCGTTTCAGGGTCTACTCAACTGGACATCAACCATAATACCCAGGCAAATGTTGTCCCTAATGGTGCCAGAAGGGGGATTATTCCACAATAGCTGTTAGTGTCTCCAGTTGTCTGTGTCATGTTTATGCACAGCCCTGAGTGCTCACTGGAAGGACAGATCCTGAAGCTGAGGCTCCAATACTTTGGCCACCTCATGAGAAGAGAAGACTCCCCGGAAAAGACCCTGATGTTGGGAAAGACTGAGGGCACTAACAAAAGGGGACGACAGAGGACAAGATGATTGGATAGTGTTCTTGAAGCTACCAACGTGAGTCTGATCAAACTGCAGGAGGCAGTGGCGTGCTCTGGCGTGCTCTGGTCCACGGGGTCACGAAGAGTCGGACACGACTAAATGACGAAAGAACACCAACAACATAGAACCTCTATTCCCTTCCAGTTGGAAGAAGGTAATAGAGGTGTACATACTGGCTAGACATTCCAGATTTAGGCATTTCAGCTGCAACGCCATCCTTCTAAGGTGTCTTCCCGCTGCCTTTGGAGCTCCCGGCTGAAGGGACATCAACGGCCCTCAGCACTTTTTCTTTAAACAAGCCTTGGACACCTGAGGTGATTTGTTTTTCTCTGCTGTTCCGTGTGTTAATCTGCATTTCTACTTTGTGTTTTTAAACTGGCTGCCCCTTTTTAAATTTTAAAAATTCTAATTTCGTGATATTTGTTGCAATACTGCTTGTTTATTATGCATGAGATATTATTGTCAGTCACCTCAGGCATTTTGTGTGTGTGGAAAGAATCAAAGAATCACACAATTGTAGAGTTGGAAGGGACCACGAAGATCATCTGGTCCACCCCCTGCACTGCAGGTGGGGCATAAATGTAACAAGCAAGCAAAAAACAAAACATAGGTCGGCTCAGCTATTATAATGTGGACTCCATCAAGGCTGCCTCTACTATTAGACAAAATGAGGCAGCCAGATCAGGTGGCAGATTCTGAGGGCCGAAAAGCCCTCAGTCTGAGCTGTATGTGTCCCTTAGCTTGCCGTGCAGAATACACCATCCATTTTGAAGTAAGATTCAACCATCTGTTCCCTATATGTACATACCGGTACCTGCCAAGTTCCTGCCGGAAAAATAAGGAATCGGCAGACCGGAAGTAGCGCTGCCGCCATTTTGGAACTGGGTAGAGCACCATCGGAAGTAGCTTCTGAGCATGCCCCGCCCAGTTCAAAAATGGCCGCTGCGCCAGAAATCGCTTCTGCGCATGTCCAGAGACTCCAAACATGCGCAGAAGGAGCCTCCCCCGGCCGGTAAGTAAACTGGGGAAAAACAAAAAAATCCGTTTATCAAACTTCCTGCAGTGGGGAGAAGGTCTTTCTTAATCCTACCAAGCATGGCATAGACTAGGTCTGGCACAATTTGCACTTCTTGGCGCAGGTCATTTGTAGCTACTTTCCACACTGTGGTTTTAAGTTCCTTGAGTGCCTTTGAAGTTGGGCAATTGTTGTGTTTTAGATGGGCTCTTTACTTTAACGACTGGCATCGTTTTATCTGAGGAGGTCTCAGATTAGTTCTTCTTGCAAGTATATCTCCAAGGCAGCTGCAGCTGTCAAACTGATGACTGTTTCTGAACGCACCACAGACCTTTTAAATATTCCCCTGCAGGTTTACTGTAGGTGTTGACTGCTTAATAGTCTCTGGAAATGCCACGTACTTCTCTTGGTTGTTTATGCTGGGGAGTGTTAGTACTTGAAAGGGCTCCAGGTTCAGAACCATGCAAGCTGCCCTTTGGCTTTGGAAGAGTCAGTTCCAGGATGAAATTTGGGGTTCTGACTTGACATTTGGGTCACAATACATTTCTATTCTTTATTCAGTATTATTCCCTTTTAAACCTCAGCTTGTCTTCCAACCTATCGCCAGAAATTAAAGGCTGGACAACTTCATATCGGTTTATGTGGTAGTGGCTTTCCCACAAAAACGATGACCGTGATTCTAAGCAGGCAGCAGCAAAGCCACTCTCACAGGGTCACTTGTCAGCACTTGAAGCTGAAAAAATAAAGTAAAGGATGACATTCATCTAAGTCAGGGATCAGCAAACTTTTTCAGCAGGGGGCCGGTCCACTGTCCCTCAGACCTTGTGGGGGGCCGGACTATATTTTGAAAAAAATATGAACACATTCCTATGCCCCACAAATAAGCCAGATATGCATTTTAAATAAAAGGACACATTCTACTCATGTAACAACACCAGGCAGGCACCACAAATAAGCCAGAGATGCATTTTAAATAAAAGGACACATTCTACTCATGTAAAAACATGCTGATTCCCAGACGGTCCGCAGGCTGGATTTAGAAGGCGATTGGGCCGCATCCGGCCCCTGGGCCTTAGTTTGGGGACCCTGATCTAAGTTGAGTTCATTGATCTCAGTGGGTCTGGCCTGTGTATAACTTAGCTTGATATAGCCCACCATATTTCCTGTAAATAACTGAAAACCTTTAGTTTGAACTTGCATAGATAGCACCAAAATAGGTTAAAATTGAGGAAGGTGCACACTCCCTTTTTGCAATGTCTTTTGGGGGGTGGGGGTGTCTAAGCAGGGAACCAAATTGTCATGGTCCATTTTTTATCTACAATTTATATATTGGCACACAGAGGGGGGAAGTAAGGCTTTCACCTGTAGCACCCTGGGTTCCTTTGGATGGAGGAGCGGGATATAAATTGACTAAGTAAATAATAGTTGTGACCAGAGGAAAGTGCTTACAATTCTGAGGCCCAAACTAAACACGGCTGTCAATTACAGATGTTGTTGTTTTGTTTTGTCCAATTTCTTTTTAAACCAAAAGCAGTCACAGGAGTCTATAAATTTCAGCAAAGGTTGGGGGCAGCAGATTGGCCTACCTGATGCTTTTATATATAAATAAAACATACTCAGAATTATGCTGAAAAGTATGCAAAAAAGAGGGTCATGCCAACACATGTGGTGGCCATGTGTTAAGGTAGCAAAATTCTAGGACACTGTATTTCTGGAAATGATTAGAATATGTAAAAAACCGTTGCAAAAATGCCTCAGCCAGCCTTGCTCAACGTATATGGAGGAAAAGAAAAGCTTACTCTTTAAGAATTTAATAGGGTATATGTTAAAAACAGTGAGAATGATGGTAGCCTAAAGGTAGCTAATTTGCAATCTGTCAAATTATGGCACATTGCCTTGAATGAAATGCTCACCCTAAAGTTTCCCATACTAAACAGAAACACAGAAACACATTCACTGGTATGACTTTATTGTATACAAATCTAGCAACAACAGGGAGGTTCAGAAACCATATATATGCATTTGGACCATATGACTGCAATTTCTGTGCAGTCAGAAATTGTCAGTGTAATGTGCCCATCTCTGTTGTGTTCACCTGGAATGCTGTAGGAGACTATATTTTCATTTTTGATTCTGTTAAGTGTTGAAAAATAATAATTAAAAATATATATGCAAATCCTAGCTTCAGAGGAAGGATATTCCTTGGGATTCCCTCTCTGTGCCAGCTAAAAATCCCATTAATTATCAGCCCCCCCCCCAGCAGATGCAAATTGCATTTTTAAAACCTGCAAGCTAAATGCAAAGATGCATCAAAAGTGCTGCCTAGTTTGGCCTTGAACTGAATAAACTATTGCCATCAACACCCAGACAGAGAAGGGAATTGAATTTCACCCAGTGATAGAATATTGCATTTGGAGTTATGTGTAAATTGCATTTGCCTGCAGCAATTGAGAAACAACAGCACATTTATCATATTTTTAAAAAGATAATTGACTGCTTGGAAGGCCCTACGTTTAGCGAATCAACAGGAACTAGTGAGCAGATGCAGGGCCATGAAAATGTCAAGGTTACTAAGAGACATGGGACCCTCATTTTGGAAAATGCAAAAAAGGAAAGAAGTCTTGAAAGGGCAGGGGGGTTACAAAAATCCCATTTGTTGAGACCTGTGTGACCTTAACAGTGGGGAGAATCAAACAGCAGTCCCAGTAAATCCGAGAGAGAGAGAGAGAGAGAGAGAGAGAGAGAGAGAGAGAGAGAGAGAGAGAGAGAGAGAGAGAGAGAGAGAGGAAAGAGGAAGTTAAACACAGCTCTTTTCTGGCAGCTGGGCTGAAGGGAAATCTCAGGAAAGAAGAATAGACAGCTTTGAAAACTAGAAGTCAAAAGCTCACTTGAACTTGGAGCTCTGCCTTGAAGACAAAAGAATTCTCCACATTTCAATACAGTGGTACCTCGAGTTACAAACGCCTCAGGTTACAAACTCTGCTAACCTGGAAGAGTTACCTCGAGTTGAGAACTTTACCCCAGGATGAGAACGGAAATTGTGTGCCGGCGGTGCAGCAGCAGCAAGAGGCCCCATTAGCAAAAGCACACCTCTAGCTAAGAACAGTTTCAGGTTAAGAACGGACTTCTGGAATGAATTTAGTTCGTAACTAGAGGTACCACTGTACTGCGAAATGGAGGGGAGCAAGCAATATCACTTGCAAGCTGAAAGAGAAGCGCCCATTGGTGTGTGCAACATGTGAATATTCAAGAGCTACTTCTCATGACCGCTCACTGGAAGGACAGATCGTGAAGCTGAGGCTCCAATACTTTGGCCACCTCATGAGAAGAGAAGACTCCCTGGAAAAGACCCTGATGTTGGGAAAGATTGAGGGCACTAGGAGAAGGGGACGACAGAGGACAAGATGGTTGGACAGTGTTCTCGAAGCTACGAACATGAGTTTGACCAAACTGCGGGAGGCAGTGGAAGACAGGAGTGCCTGGCGTGCTCTGGTCCATGGGGTCACGAAGAGTCGGACACGGCTAAACAACAACTTCTCATGACCAGTAATTAATCAAGGAGCATAACTGCAGTGGCATTTGTTTCATAAAACAGGTACCGGTATCATCAGAAGAAAATCCTATCAAACTCCTTAGGAAGAGTGTTGAGGATTATAGCCCACAAACTAAATGCACGTGAAAGTCAATGGAGGGGAAAATCTAGATATTTTTTGTCCTTTCCCTGGTTTACCTTACCTCCATCCCACAAAGCCATGCACAGCACTCTCATTCCCACAGAAGACGAGCACTTGAGACATCATTGACATTGAGTGTAAAGACACTCTCCATTCCTGGTGGCCCCCCCTTCATTAAGGATGGGCCCATTTTTATGTCCATTTCTTGTTCACACTCAAGTGTGGTGATTTTTTATTACAACATCATCCTTCTTCTTCTTCTTCTTCTTCTTCTTCTTCTTCTTCTTCTTCTTCTTCTTCTTCTTCTTCTTCTTCTTCTTCTTCTTCATATTTATTAGTTGCATTCCTCACAAAAGTGACCCAAAGTGAATTACGAAGATGTCAAAGCCAATTGCAACAAACAAAACAAATAAAAACCTTAAAACGTCCTGAATGCCTCTTTAGAACCTTTGGTCTTTGTTACTTCGCTATCAATATTATCCCACCTCGCCTCTTTCCTTCTCCTGCACCTCATTTCCTGCCAATCAAGTTCCCAACTTATGGGAGAAGGAAGTCAAATTCTGCATATATTTATTACGTTACTGATAAACATTTTTGCACTCTGGCTGCCTTATATACTTTATGCTGAGTTCTTGCCCTTTCTACACCTGCCCCTTTTTGTGTTATCCAAGTACAGTGCCTTTGATGAATTATGACTTTGCATCTAGTCACTTGAGATATTCACAGCTTCCTAGTGATTCATTAAATTTGAGGCATTTCCAGAACTGAAGAGCGGTCTCTCAAAAGGCTAAACTTTCTCCAGAGAAAAAAACAAGGTCACATTCTATCTCTTTGAAGTCCTTTACTAGTTTGTATAGCTCACCATTTTCTGATTTGACCCTGCCTGAATGCCAAATGGCATAAAATGCTACAAGTGACTCAAAACTTATCAGTCTGGGGAAAGTTTCTCCTTTGAGTGAGCAGAATCTGTGTTTTTTGCTCTTTTTCTAACGCAATGCTAAGTTCAAGGACTGCACTCCTCTGTTGGCCTAAACTTACGTGGGCTTTTTGGCTGGCTCTGGGATATACAGTGCTGGTACCAGTTTTATTTTTCTAGAAAAAGAGGTGCCAGAACTCACAATGAACGCCTCTCTTGTTTTCTTACAATGGCAACGGTGCCCTCCTGAGAGGTACTGGAATTGAGTTCCAGTGAGTTCTGTCTGGGGGAAAAGCCCTATCAGTACCCAAGACTGGGGGAATTCCTGACCTGGCTGAAGAAAGCATAGGTTTGCTTTTTCAATAGCTCCATTATGAAACAGTGTGGGGAAGTTCAGGGGTTTTTAAATGACTTCCCTATGTTTTCAATATGAAGTACTACTGAACGGGAAGGGTGATATTCAAGGAGAAAACTAAAACACACAGCCAGCCCTAAATCATCCTTGGAAGCAGGAGCTGAGGGTGCTGTTTTGTGGGTGGGATTCAAGCACATAAGAGAAAATTCAGGTTGTGCAATTAAAGTGGATATGTTGTTGTTATGCAACAAGACTTCTCTCTCTCTCTCTGTGTGTGTGTGTGTGTGTGTGTGTGTGTGTGTGTGTGTGTGCAGGAAGAAGCAAACCGTGCGCCGAGCAGGTGAGCGAGCAAGCTGCGGAGCGAGACTTTTTACCGGGCAAGGCAACGGCGCCTCCCAAGCCGCCTGGTAAAAAACCTCATATGGCGCTGGGGCGGTCTGCCGGCACCGCCACTCGTATGGTGCCAGGGTCTTCTGCTCGCGACTGCAGCCGCAAATGGAGGATCCTCCGTTCGTGGCAGCCATGAATAGAGGATCCCAGCACCATCCCCATATGGCGCTGAGGTGTTTGCCTCCACTGCTGCTTCGTAGTGCGCATGTGCAGCGCCGCTGCATATGGCGTATGTGTTGTGCGTGGCAATGCCGCGCATGCATGCTGCGTGGCAACGCCGCGACCCCAGGTGCATGCCCCCGGTGCCGCCCCAGGTGCCGGAGCTGCTTCCTTCACCCCTGCGCAATATTACCAAGGTCCGCCACCTAGTGCCACCAGCAATGTCATTGTTGCATTTAAAAGATTCTTTGTACTACATCAATCCTTGGCCCTGTGTGGACATGCAGACACCACACGGACATTTAAAATGGGCAGTGAAATGTGTGGAGCGCCTATAGGAAGGAATAATAATAATAATAATAATAATAATAATAATAATAATAATAAATTATTTATACTCCGCCCATCTGGCTGGGCTTCCCAGCCACTCTGGGCGGCTTCCAACAAAATATTAAAATACAGTAATCCATCAAATATTAAAAGCTTCCCTAAACAGGGCTGCCATAGCTGCCAAGTCCGGATCGTAAAGATCCGGGATCGGCAGCGCGTGACGCAACTTCCGGTGGCGCTTCGCCCTTCTATGGGCACCAGAAAATGGCGGCGCCAGCGCCGGAAGTCACTTCCGCGCATGACCGGAAACACGTAAAAGCGACTTCCGACGCCGGCGCCGCCATTTTCTGATGCCCATAGAAGGGCAAACCGCAACCGGAAGTCGCGTCACGCAACTTCCGGTCATGCGCGGAAGCGACTTCCGACGCCGGCGACGCCATTTTCTGGTGCCCATAGAAGGGCAAAGCGGCACCAGAAAAATGGCCGCCGGGAAGAAGCAAATTAAAGGGACAATGCCGGGATTTTCCGCCAAACGGGAGACCGCCGGGAAACGGTAAGAAAAAAGGGGTTTTCCCGGCGGATACGGGATACTTGGTAGCTATGAGGGCTGCCTTCAGGTGTCTTCTAGAAGTCTGGTAGTTGTTTTTCTCTTTGACATCTGGTGGGAGGGCGTTCCACAGGACGGGTGCCACTACCGAGAAGGCCTTCTGCCTGGTTCCCTGTAACTTGGCTTCTCGCAGCGAGGGAACCATCAGAAGGCCCTCGGCGCTGGACCTCAGTGTCCAGGTAGAATGATGGGGCTGGAGGAAGGCTTTTTCTGTGGTGGTTCACGCATCAAACTGCTCATCGGCCTTGAATTTCTCAGCCACATGGTGTGCTTTTTCTGGCTTATCCATTGCTATAAGCAGAAAGAAAGGGGGAGGGATAGAAAACTCTCTCCACATGCCTTGGGGAAACTCTTTGAACATCTGGCTGCTTTCGGGATGCACTGATTGAAGTCAAACGGAAGAATCCAACCACCTGGAAGGGACTGTGATGTTAGCCCTAACTGTGAATTTGGTAACAGACATAATGTATGAATAAGTACAGGGGGAGCAAGAGAGTGCCTTGTTGTCATTGCTGTTATCTTTTTCAATCAGCTCCCCAGTTTACGGTTTAGAAAGGATTGTGCTCAGATTTTTGCACTGCTAGATCCTGGTGTACATAGATCTATAAAGATTTATCCTGTTCAAATTACCAGAGGCCACATGTTTCTAGATAAGATGCTATTTAAGTAAAATGTCCTCATCTCAAATACATAGTACTCTTTTGCACACATATCGCTGTTCCATACCAATTCACTTTTGACTTTTTGATCTGACAGCTCCAGCGCATCATTTTGGATGCCTGCCTTATTATAGAGAAATGCCGAGGAACAGGTTGGCATCTGTTCTGCCAGAGAAGTGTTAAGGTAATTGAAAAATATCTATGTGATATATAATGTGCCATGATATCCAATATATCTGAAAACTCTAAAAGAGCTCGCAAGACATTTATGTTTAGAGAAGCAGAATTGTGGGAAATTTAACTGGCTGCGTTTGTGTTTTAAAGAAAATAGCATTTACACTAATAGCATTTTATCCTCTCTTTTTTTTTTGTAAGCTGCTTCAGATTCATTATAACATACCTTGAGTTTTAAATTTTTATTTTTTATAAATCTTAAAGTGCTTAGATTGTGCATTACACTCTTCTTAGAGATTCTGTGATTTGACACAAACATAAAATCTATGTCTCAGGATTGTAGCTTTTTGTGATTCTGCATTAGGACTAGGGAAGGAATTTGATTTTGTTTTCAGTACAATGAGAAAATACATGATTTGAACCAACACACAAACTGAAACACAGCTAGCCTTCAAAAGTTCACATTTCTCTCATTTTTGTGATGCAGTTCTCCAACTAAAAAAATGTACAAAACTGCATATGTTAGGAGAAAGTGTGTATAAAAATTTCACATATTAATGAAAAATAACATACAAAAATGCATTCTATTGTAGAAGATTGCTTACAAGGTGTGGATATTAGTCACAGCTGCATACAAAATGTGTTTATTAGGAGAAATGTCCATTAAAATGCTAACAATTTTCACCCCAGACCCAAGTTTTAATGGAACCTATAATTTCTTTCTTGTTTCCTCGATTACTTAAGAAACTACTTATACTGGATTCTGGAGTGATCTGGTGTGTGTTCTGGATAGTCTAACTCAGGCATCCCCACCCAAACTGCGGCCCTCCAGATGTTTTGGCCTACAACTCCCATGAACCCTAGCTAACAGGACCAGTGGTCGGGGAAGATGGGAATTGTAGTCCAAAAAATCTGGAGCGCCGAAGTTTGGGGATGCCTGGTCTAACTGGCTTTGATCCATGAGATGGAGTGATAAAGTGAGGTGGGAATCACAGAACTGAGTCCAGCTGGCAGTGACTAGTGAACCTAAGGAGCATCTTTCATTACTCACAAGGAATCCCATTACTTTGAAGTGCCTTTAGTTTTAGAGCTAGATAGACTCCAAGGTGATGGTGGCGGTAGAGACTGATATCGCAGAAATGCAAGGCTTATTGAAGGTGGCTTGTTTCAACAAACCATAGTCAACATTATCCAGATCTTTGGGTTCAGACAGAACACTAAACTATGGTTAATTGGAAATGAAAACTCCCAATGCTCTTCTTATGCCTTTGCCAGAGAGAGGGAGGAGGGGGAGCATGAGAGCCCAGGACAGGCCACACTTGTTTCCATCACACTAAACCATGGTTTATCATGACATCCAAATGCAGCCTTTATTTCACACTGCAATAACAGCAGCAATCACCATGCACAGCCAAACAAGCTGGATTCACTCAGCTCCATATATGGGTCATAAAGCTTAATACATGTTTACCATCTTTTTTAAAAAATAATGATTTGTTGAGAGCATGGTATTCAGTTAAGTAGAGCATGGTATTCAGTCTGAGTAGACCTACTGAAATGAATGGACCTAACTTAATCATGGCTATTTCAGTGGGTCTGTTCCGAGGAAAATTCAGTTGAATTCCACCTACTGTACAGTGTCTCAATCACCAAATTGACCGATGAGCTGGACTTTTGTATCCTACGACAATCCTGTGGAATATCTGTGGATTAGTTATACTGTAAAAACTAATTATAATTTTTAAAAAATTATAAATTGAACATCCTAGGCGATTAACTTAACACCTGCCTAAGATTATTTCTTATATCCTAAGATCTGCTGACACAAGCATTGTGTGCAATTCAGAAGATTTTAACGGAAAGTAGAATCTGTGAACACTGTTGGTTTGGTACCCAGTGTCAGCAAAAGATAAGAGAAATTAGGGAGAGCAATTCTGGCTTGTATAGACCAGTGTTTCTCAACCTTTTTTGGGCCACGGCACACTTGTTCTATAAAAAAAAAAATCCCGCGGCACACTAACTCTGTGCCGCCCTATATTTAGTTTAGTTTGGAGGGGAGACGTAAAGCATGCCACTGAAGAACTGCTGCGCGGTAGCCAGGCGGACCCACCAGGCGCAGAGCCTGCGGAGCGAGCGGGGACACGTTAGACGGCATGCACAGACCCCAGGCGGGCAGACACGGGCGCGCAGCTGCCGCCGCCTCCCTCCCAGCCGCCCCAGGCAGCCGCCGCCGCTCTGGCCCGGCGAAGGGAAGCCCTGCGCAGCCTTCCTTCCCCGCCTGCCTCCTCCTCCCCAGGCGGTGGCGCCCTCTCTGGCCTCCGGCTGGATGCCGACTCTAAATTTTGCCGCGACGTGCGGCGACGAGAAGGGTGATTTGCATTGTTACGTGCCTGGCGGCCGCCAATGAACATCGCTGACCCGCCGGAAAGGAAGCCGGCCGGGTCACGACGCGGGCGCTTGCCTTGCGTCGTGACCCGGCCGGCTTCCTTTCCGGCGGGTCAGCGACGTGACAATGCAAATCGCCCTTCTCGTCGTGGCACACCAGCCAGCGTCTCGCGGCACAGTAGTGTGCCGCGGAACACTGATTGAGAAACGCTGGTATAGACTAACGATTCTGCCTGCTCGCTTTAAGAGTCCAAAAACGCCAAGCCACCATAGTGATCATTAATACCACTGTTTTTTGCTTACCTAGCTTTAAAAAGATTACTGCGATCAGCAAGGGGCACCAATTTAATTGGTACATAAATTAAACCAAAGCTTCATTGGTTTTCATTAGTGAGGAATCCTGCCCTTTTGATACTTGCCTCATCAGTGGTCCAGCAAAGTATTTTAACCTCTATTTATTAAAATGCCATTTTTGTTCATCAAATAGCAGCGTGTTTTTAAACTTCTCTTTTAAAAAATGAATCATTTTCTCAACCTACTTATCAGCCTAATCTATTTATAAATGAGTGAAGTGCATCCAAGGAATGTAGAATTTATTTTTTTTAACCTAAGGGGAAAAAAGGCTCAATTATTGTGAGTGGCTTAAGCTTGTGTAGGTTGGCTGAACAGACTCTTGGGCTGGGCCATTGTTGGAAGGGCGGTGTCTTGCTGATTTCAATATTAGTGTTTTGTATCTTTACGTTAGATCTTATTATGAGCCATGTGAAAACTATTCAATTTGGCGTGCATTTTTTAAAGCTTTATTTATTTATTATCATCACTTTTGTTACATTGTGATTATGCATTTTATTCCATATTATTAGCTGCCTTGGAACTAGGGAAAGGTGGCATACAAATAAAGACGGGTGATGGTCGAGGTTCCAAGAAAAGATCCTCACAAACACACCAGCGGAACCTCGAACAGGAACTTTCTATCTTCTACCTAAAATACACAAACCAGGAAATCCAGGACACCCCATCATCTCAGGTATTGGCACCATTACAGTGGGTGTTTCCGGCTATATGGACTCTGTTCTGAAACCATATGCTATCAGTGCTCCCAGCTACGTACGTGACACCACAGATTTTCTGAGAAAAATACAATCTTTGAACAATCTTCCTAACAATACTATACTAGCCACTATGGATGTGGAATCTCTATACACCAACATCCCACACAATGATGGTTTACAAGCCATAAGGAACACTATTTCAGATAAAACCACAGCGGACTTTGCTACCAAACTCTGCCACTTTGTCCTTACCCACAACCACTTCAAATTTGGTGATGACCTGTTCCTCCAGATCAGCGGCACAGCCATGGGCACCCGCATGGCCCCACAGTATGCCAACATCTTCATGGCAGATTTAGAACAATGTTTCCTAGACTCCTACCCACCGCATCTGTTCCAACTCTACAGACAGAGAATCTCACCTGAGAGATCTACAGCAAACCTTTTTAGAACTAAAATATCCACCTGATGAAGTTAAACAACAGATCAACAGAGCCAGACTGATACCTAGAGAGAACCTGCTGCAAGACAGACCCAAAAAAGAAAATAACAGAACACCACTAGTCATCACATACAGCTCCCAAGTTAAAACAGTACAACGCATCATCAGAGATCTACAGCCTCTCCTGGACAATGACAGCTCCCTTTCTCAAGCTCTGGGAGGAAGACCTTTCATTGCCTACAGACAGCCACCCAATCTTAAACAACTCCTCACCCGCAATAATACAACCACCAGACTTAACATGGACACTGGTACCAGAGCCTGCAATAAATCCAGATGCCAACTTTGCTGCCACATACACCCGGACAACATCATTACTGGCCCCAACAACATCTAACATACCATCCAACATACCACCCCCACCACCCTCTGTATATATATAGGGTCTGACACTTCTGTTTCTAGTGTATCTGAAGAAGTGTGCATGCACACGAAAGCTCATACCAAAATATAAACTTAGTTGGTCTTTAAGGTGCTACTGAAGGAATTTTTTTATTATACCATCTCAGGATTATTTAATTGCTCATCTTCTAACATTGTGTATGCCATCAAATGGCAACAGTGCCCTTCAGCTCTCTATATTGGACAAACAGGCCAAACCCTATGCCAAAGGATAAATGGACATAAATCTGACATCAGGAATTACAAGACAGACAAACCAGTAGGAGAACACTTCAATCTCCCAGGACATTCTATACAAGATCTCAAAGCTGCTGTTTTATTACAGAGAAATTTCAGGAACAGACTGGAAAGAGAAGTTGCTGAATTGGAACTCATTACCAAGCTTAAAACCATGGAGCCACCTGGGATGAATAAAGGCATCGGATTCTTATCTCATTATGCATGATCAAGCTTTCTTTAGCGCCTCAGCCCTTGCTTCCCCCTCCCCAGGACTAATTGCAGTCATCAGCAGTCGTTAACAGCCATCTACAGGTTTACCACTCCCATCAGCCCATCACCCATTCCCACCCACCCCCACCACCCTCTGTATATATATATATATAAGGGTCTGACACTTCTGTTTCAAGTGTATCTGAAGAAGTGCATGCACACGAAAGCTCATACCAAAATAAAAACTTAGTTGGTCTTTAAGGTGCTACTGAAGGATTTTTTTTATTTTACCCATAGACGTTAGTGGCGCAGGGCGCCAGGACGTCAGATTTTGGAGGGCGCCACAGGCTGAGTGTCCGGGAACGAGAATCAGGGTGTGCTCCCTTCCCCGCTCTAAGGCAGCCTGCTCCTCTCCTCTCACCCACCCATCGGAGCGCTCTGCATCCAGCTCAGGGAAGCTCCTTTGCGTCCCCTCCTGCCGGGGCTGCCTGGGTGCCTGCCGGGGGCGATCGGGGGCAGGCACAGGCTACCCCTCTCTGGCCGTGTTGCTGCCTGCGTGCTTCCTTGTGGAGTTTGCGAGTGGAGCAAACTTGATCTGCTTGCTGGCCCTCCTGTGGCACAGACTTCCCCGAATGGGGGCAGGTAAGGGGCACTGGGCGCTTAGAGGGAGGCTTCGTGGGAGGCCATCTGGACTGCGATCCGGGTGCCACTTACTTTTGTGCAGTGCCGAGCGTGCGTCGGACCATGTGATGTAAAGGAGCCGGACCGAACCCCCCCTTTAAAAAAGGTTGACAACTCTGGGAAACGGGGGGGGGGGCACCAGAGTGATATTTGCACCACGGCGCTGGATATGCTTAAGACGGCCCTGGACTAACTCTGTGTATGCTCTAAAGCTAGTTTAATCTTCTGTTCACTATGCTGCTATTTGCAAACAAGTTTATCATCAGTCCAGCCACACCGTCAATAGATGTGTGACTTTTTTTCTATTTTTTTTACCTAATGATGAGTGTTTTATGGAAGAACGGATGCCTTTTTGGGACTATTTAAATGAATATTATAGTATGAACATGAGGAGAAGGGGACGACAGAGGACAAGATGGTTGGACAGTGTTCTCGAAGCTACGAACATGAGTTTGACCAAACTACGGGAGGCAGTGGAAGACAGGAGTGCCTGGCGTGCTATGGTCCATGGGGTCACGAAGAGTCGGACACGACTAAACGACTAAACAACAACAACAGTATGAACATGAGGGCAGGATTTGAGCTATGAGCAACAGAAGTAATTAGATTATAATATTGTGGTTATGATTTTATAGATAGAAGATGGTGTGCACCAATTTGCATTGGCTTTCATATATTGGTTTGCTGGCCATTCACCCAGTACAAAGAAATCCTACTTCACATAGAATAATCCTGGCAATAATCCTGTTAGGTGTGTAAACCAGTATTATACCCATCTTATTGATGGGGAACGGAATGGCTGATGCTGAAAATATAGCACTTTACCAAAAACACATCTTGAGTTTATGGCTGTGCTGAGATTTGAACCTTGGGATTTGCCTGTCCTACTTGCTGAAATCAATATACTGCATCAGTCAGCCATTTCCTTACAGAAAAATCCTCCTTGGGTATCATATTTATGATGAAGAAAAGGCTATGGATAATAGAGCAAAATGATAATACAGTGGTACCTTGGGTTAAGATCTTAATTCGTTCCAGAGGTCCGTTCTTAACCAGAAACAGTTCTTAACCTGAGGCGTGCTTTTGCTAATGGGGCCTCTTGCTGCCACTGCGTTGCTGGTGCACGATTTCCATTCTTATCCTAGGGCAAAGTTCTTAACCTGGAGCAATGATTTCCTGGTTAGTGGAGATTGTAACCTGAACCATCTGTAACCCGAGGTACCACTGTAATGGGAATTAGTCCCGTGTATTTTTCAGAGGAGATGAGCTGAGGGAAGGGACATTCACAAAGAGGAGGGGAGATTTCACAATATAGGTGGATATTTGAATTCCCTTATTGGCTACCCAAAAATGTTTACAGTACAGGTATCTGACAGAGTCACTTGCTAGAGAGATATTAACACAATTATTCATTAATAATTTTTCCAGATAAAATACTAAGGATATTATTTTGCATTCATTTCCGTGCCCCCCCAAAAACCCCAACAACACGCATGCAGTATTCACCCCAATTACTTCCAGGTCAAAAGACCAGCAGGCAGGAAACCTTGCTTTGCATGAGACAACAGACAGTAGCCGCAAAAGTCATTCATTCCCAGCAAACAGAAACTGCAAACAACGGAGGAGCGAAAACTGAGCCTTTCTGGAAGAGATTAATGAGAAGGTAAATAATTGACAAAGTTCTGTGTCCTTGTTTGACTGAGAATTAGATAAATTAACCTATAAAAGAAGAAAGAATTGATGAGGCAGAAGAACTGCATAAACAGAGCACAAATGGAGCAGTCGACAAGGAGAAGAAAAGCCGGTGGAGATGGAAATGTATCATGCGCCGGCACAGTGCTTAATAGGAAGAATTAAGCATAAGGATTGGGCTGTTGCAATCATCTGTAACCCAGGGCTGGCACCAGAAGCTAAGTGGCCTTAGATATTATCCACAGATGCACTCATGCTTATGTACACATTTCTAATGTGCCCCCGTGTAGCCTGCAACTGATTCCGTATATCTTACTGAGGTTAAGAGACAGGAGGCGTACCCAGGAGTTGATGAAACCGGCCTTTGCTGGGGGCGCAGGCCCAGGGTGCGTGTGTGCAAAAATCACCCATCAGATTATGGAGTGTGTGGTGTATGCGTGTGGTGACATGCTGCTGCTGTCGCAGCAAGATCAAACGCTGGAGAAGGTTCCCATCCTTCTTGCCACTGTGGCACAAAGGCGTGCAAAAATGTTTTTTTCATTTCCTGCTCACCTTGCCCGCACTCTGGACACTTTGAATACTCAGGTCACGTAAAATGTAAAAAGGTAAAAGTTAAAGGACCCCTGGACATTTAAGTCCAGTCAAAGGTGACTATGGGGTCGCGGCACTCAACTCGCTTCCAGGCCAAGGGAGCCGGCGTTTGTCCACAAACTGCTTTCTACGCCATGTGGCCAGCATGACTAAACCACTTCTGGTGCAACGGGACATTGTGATGGAAACCAGAGCGCATGGAAACGGGTTTAACTTCCTGCCACAGTGGTACCTATTTATCTACTTGCACTGGTGTGCTTTCGAACTGCTAGGTTGGCAGGAGCTGGGACAGAGCAACGGGAGCTCACCTTGTTGTAGGGATTCGAACCGCCAACCTCCAACTGGCAAGCCCAAGAGGCTCAGTGGTTTAGACCACAGTACTACCCGCGTTCCTACATTTACCACGTAAAATGTAGTAATGTCTAATGTGACTATTGTGGTAAAGGAATATTTTCTGGGGTGGGAGTGCCAATACAGCTCCTTGCCAAGGGTGTAAGGGACCCTGGGTACACCACTGTTAACAGACCTAGCCACTCTCTCATTTTCAGAAGGAGAGTTACCATTGTAGGAACAATGTCCTTGTCACTTCTTCTAAACGCAGTTTTCCCTCGTTCTCTTTGTTCCCATCAATTTCATCTGCAGGGGTGTTTACTAAAGCAGCCTTCCCCAATCTGGTGCAGCCCAGATATTGTTGGACCGCAACTCCCATCATACCTGACCATTGGCCACACTGGCTGGGGGTGATAGGTGTTGTGGTCCAAAACATCTGGTCGGCACCAGGTTGGGGAAGGCTGTCCCAAAAAGCGAGATTTCCCACATGGTCTTCCAAATAGCACATAACTGTGTCACTGCTCTGACCTCCATGCATTGGCTGAGCCTGAGTGCAGAGCGTCCTTGCACATGCAACTTGTATTTAGGTATATGCTCTCTCTCTCTCCTTGTGCAGATGGATCCTGGGTTTTGCATGGTCTGCATGGTGCAGTCCTTCTTCCTGTTATATGGTGCATGGGATATACCATGGGTAGGCAAACTAAGGCCCGGGGGCTGGATCCGGCTCAATCGCCTTCTAAATCCGGCCCACGGATGGTCTGGGAATCAGCGTGTTTTTACATGAGTAGAATGTGTCCTTTTATTTAAAATGTATCTCTGGGTTATTTGTGGGGCATCAGAATTTGATCCCCCCCCCCAGATATAGTCTGCTCCCCCACAAGCTCTGAGGGACAATGGACCGGCTCTCTGCTGAAAAAGTTTGCTGACCCCTGGGATATACTATGTAATTGGATCACCGTCTGCCCCTTCAGCTACCATTTTGTATCTGGCTCTGGCTGGCGGATCTCACAGTCCTTGTTGTTGTTTAGTTGTGTCCGACTCTTCGTGACAGTCCTTGCAAAGAAACAAAACAGAGCCTGGAGTCTGTGGGATATTTGCTAGATAGGTACATGATAGGAGCTGAAGCTAACAGAGTTTTCCTGTAAGTTTACTAAAGAAAACTCCGAGAGCCACTCCCACTGTGCCCATACAGGAGGAGGGGACAACCCTGGCTGGACACTTCTTATTTGTTCTTTCCAGCAACATAGAACATCTCCATTGCTCAGACACCATTTTAAAGTAGACTAAAGTACCGTATTTTTCCATGTATAAGACTAGGTTTCCTCCCCCAAAAAATAATGTCAGAAATTAGGGGGCGTCTTATACACGGGGCCCATCTTCCCCCATTTTCTTAAATCTGAGTCCCCCAAAATAGGGGGTGTCTTATACATGGCGGCGTCTTATGGACGGAAAAATACGGTATGTCTTTGTAACTAGATTGCCACTTTAAGCCTGCCTGAACAAAGCTGCTGTTATCTGTTACTCTTCAACAAGTAAATATTATTTTTTACCTTTTACAAGACCGTTTGTGTGATTGCTGTTTTAAGGGGAGGGGGAGAAAAGGGGGAAATACCAGGAGAATCCAGTCTGCCTTAAAGCATCCTGGATTACTTAAACTAATAGGCTAAAACTGGCCTATCTAAGCTTCCCTTTTAAGCTGCAAAGGGATGGCACCCTGCTGAACTCACAAATGTGAGGAACCATAATATCTAATCTATCTATCTTCTTCTAGCATCTCAACACATCCCTGCAAAGTCTGTATCAGGCATGGGTGTGGAGTCTGCACGTGCCTGATCTATAGGAACATCCTTCCGCTTGGGACTGTTTGTGTCTGATCCTGAGCTCTTTCTGGAGGTGCTGTAAGACTTGCAGGTGACCCACACAAGTCCTCAAAATGAGGAAGGGGGTGAAGTGGCATACAAGCTTCGGAAGTGGACTGCCACATGAAGGCATTGCTTTAATCTGAAACTACAGAGAGAAGCATCATCAAAGCATGAAATATTACAACCCACAAAAAGTAGGACGGGAGAAAGCAGCCATTGTTCTGCCTGTATTTTAGCTTTATTTGCAGCTCTGCCTGCAAATAAAGAATCTTCTGCTCATAGTATTCCGTGTGACGCCTCTGCCCTGTTTTGTATGTATGGCCACAAAGCATTGTATAGTATCCTACTTGCTTTGAAGGATTTGTGTGTGTGTGTGTGTGTGTGTGTGTGTGTGTGTGTGTGTGTGTGGTCAATTCAGGGAGACTGCTTATGGGCACAAAAACAGAGCGAACAAACAATTCAGCACAAGAAAAAGAAAAAAGGATTATGTGCACACAGGGCGCTCCTGTCACATGCTTCGTATCGTTCCAAGATTTACTAATGTTTTGTCTTTAATCAAGCCAGCTTGTATTGCTGACATTTCCATTAACAAAGAAAAATGGTCTCCCCTTTCAGATTGGTTATGTTGTTATTAATTGGTTCAGATGTTGTTTCAAACCGGATCAGAGTTGAATATAAACAGTCTCGCCAATGTTCCAGATAGCTGCGCCAGCATGTGGAGTTTATGCAGCAGTAAGTTTGCTTGGCCCCTGATCCGTTAAAAAATAAATAAATGTTCCACCTCTTGGATGTGCACGTGCTTGGTGAGTATTTGGTGGGGCACCCACATATTATTCGGATCTGTATTAAAGCTCTTCTTTGAACTGAAAAGCATTATCTCTCAGCAAGTAGGCATTGCAACAAGTACTTCCCTGCTCATTTCTACAGTGGTTAAGGCGATTTGTGAAAATTCCACCCCTGAAATTTCAGAGCTTGTGCTTTGAATACACAAGACCCCAAGTTCAATCCCCAACCTCTCCAAGTAGGGCAGAACCCTGCGTCAAACCCTGGAGAGCAGGTGACAGTTGACGTCAACAATAGATCAGGGGTCAGCAAACTATTTTTGGAGGGGGCCGGTTCACTGTCCCCCCAGAGCTTGTGGTGGGCCAGACCACACACACGCACGTGATGGAGGGGGCTTATGTCTCTCTCCCTCTCTCTCCCAGCCCCTCCCCTCCCCCTGCCTACCTACGCTGCTGCCGTCGGCATTGCGCTTTCCGAACCGCAGCTCATGTGCCTGCCCTTGAGAGGGCTGCTTTCGGTCTGCTCGGGCCACCCCCCAGCCTCTGCCGCTCACAAGGGCAGGCACAGGAGCCGTGGTTGGGAGAGGTGCTGCACTGCGCTCTGCCAACCGTGGCTCCTGTGCCTTCCCTTGAGAGCACCAGAGGCTGGCAACAGCGGCAGAGGGACGAGCGGCCTGAAAGGGCTAGCTGGCTCCGGAAGCTCAGCCCAGCCCCCTTCCTCCACTACGCAGGGCGGGGAGAAGGGTGGGGGAGAAGCCAGGAGGAGGCGCCGTTGTGTATGAGAGGGAGTGGGGAAATGGCACGGGGGGGGGGGGGAATGGTGGCACCGGAAGAAAAAAATTAACGAAAAAAATTAAACAGAATAGCTGATCCACAGAATGTCCTTGGGCCAGATCCTATGGGCAATTGGGCCGGATCTGGCCCGTGGATTGTAGTTTGCCGATCTCTGGACTAGATGGACCAATGAGCATTCTAAGACAACCTTCTGTGTTCCTGTAAACCACCAGAAAAGGGCCTGTCCTGCCCATTACTGCATATGGTTCCCCCAAACTTAACACTAAACCAAAGGTCCCCAGATTCTTCTCCCCCTCTGCCCAAGACCCCTTGAAAATTGCTGAGGGCATTGGCGGACCACTTAATAGATTTTTCCCTGCCTGTTGTAGCAAACATAATGCAGTGTGCTAGATGCTGTATGATTTTTAGCTGTCTTTTTGGTTGCTTCTGTTATTTCTGATGTTGTTTTACAATCTGAATTCCATGGAATGCGGTAGCGTGTAAAATACAATATAAGAAATAAAAGAAGCAACGACAGTTCAACTGAAAAGCATCAACGTACCTGGATCGCACCAACCTCACCTTTCTCCCTCCTGGAGAAGTGGCATTGATTAGGGAAGTTTTTAATGTATGGTGTTTTATCATGTTTTTAATATTCTGTTGCGAGTCACCCAGAGTGGCTAGGGAAACCCAGCCAGATGGGTGGGGTAATAAATTAATAATAATAATAATAATAATAATAATAATAATAATAATAATATGCATTTCCTGAAGCAAAAGGAGAACTGAAATGCAGCCATCCTTCAAAAGTGCCACTTCTCTGAATTTTGCAATTTATTATTATTATTATTATTGATTAGCTTTCAACAGATCAGGCGAATGCCACCTCCCAACCGTGCCATGCACTGCCACTCTCCACATGCTATATATCACATGTGATTAGTCTCCTTTTACTTCTGTATCATTCCCTCTGTTTATTATTATTATTATTATTATTAGGGGGTTTTTAGGGCGTAAGTGGCAGTACAGTGTACACCACCTCTTTTCCCTGCCACTGATTCCTGCCCGCCGGAGGAGTTTTGGTGCCACCCACCAAAGCAGGTCTACCACAAAGTGGTGCAGCTAGAGCAGCCAACGCTTCCTCTTTCCTTCCTTCCCTTGGCGCGTGACCTGCTCTAGCCGCCCCACTTTGTGGTAGAGGAGGACTGCTTTGCTCTGCCACAAAGTGGTGTGGCTAGAGTGGCCCACACGTCAAGGAAAGGAGGAAAAAGAAGCGTCAGCCATTCTAGCCACACCATTTTGTGGTAGACCCACTTTGGCAAGTTGTGCCAAAACGCCTCCAGGGGGCAGGAAGTGGTGGCAGTGGTGGAGGCGGGCAAGGGGGTGGAAGATGGTGCATACCAGAACCTCCTTTCCTCAAATAAAGCAGTGGTTACTATTACTTAAAATTCTATTCTGCCCTTCATTCGAGGATGACAGGGTGATTTATATATTTGCAGTGTTTAGGCTGTGTGTGCCACTGCTTAGGAAAAACTATTTTTCATACATTATAAACTTCTCATACAGTCAGAGCGTAGAAACACCCAACAAGACAGAAAACACCCGCTCTCACATCTCATTTCCAGTTCCCGATCACGGGTGGCATTCGATCGTATACACAAGCCCTTAGAAAAGAGCACAAAATATACTAGCCAACCTAGAGGCATTACATTTTTTTTCATAAGCTTTGGACCCTCACAAGGAAAGCTGAAATGAACACAATAGTTGAAAGAACATGCTTGGCATTTCCAGAAGGAATGTCCTATCGACTGGGGGTGGGGGGTGGGGAGGCAATAGCTGTCTGGGCAGTGGATTCTGAAGGCTTGGGGCTTTGATGAGTTTTTAGGAAGTGAAAAGAGTCTGATGAGGCTGAAAAATTTGGAACCAACAACTGCAAAATCAGCAGAAAGATCTCTCTCTCTTCATTTGGCAGAGCAGGAATTCTGTTTGATTAAATTTTCATGGTGGTTGCACCGTGCAGAAAGATTAAAAACAAAAGTGGGGTTGCAAGAGGTTCTGAATAAACATGTACACACAAATGATTTCAAGCAGTATTGGATACCTCTTTGATTTCAATAGCAGAGGTGCATAGATGATATACACTATGTGTTCCGGGTCAGAACTAACTCCTGTTCAGCTTTACAGGATTTCCTTCCAGGAAGGTGCCTTATATGGCATCAGATCATTGGTCAATATCTCCTATGTTGTCTCTCAGCTGCTTTCCGGCAGCTGGACTGGTGACAGGGAGCAGCCCCCAGGAACATATAACACTGGTCCTAAAGGATCTACATTGACCCCCAGCATGTTTCCGAGCACAATTCAAAGAGTTGGTGCTGACCTTTAAAGAAATGGTTGTATACCTGAAGGATCATCTCCACCCCCATTGTTCAGGCCAGACACTGAGATCCAGCTCCAAGGGCCTTCTAGCGGTTCCCTCCCTGCAAGACGTGAAGCTACAGGGAACCAGGCAGAGGGCCTTCTCAGTAGCGGCACCTTCCCTGTGGAATGCCCTCCCATCAGATATCAAGGTGGTAAATAACTATCTGACTTTTGGAAGACATCTGAAGGCAGCTCTGTATTGGGAGGTTTTTTAATGTTTGATGTTTTATTGTGTTCCTATGTTATAGATTTAAGGGGGGGGGCTAAACCCTATAAGTTAATAAATGCCAGGATTTTTATTAATTGGGATATCAATTAAAGCTGCAGAGCTTTGCCACACTGGCAGCCCTGCACAGGGAAGTTTTAAATGTTTGATGCTGTATTGTGCTTTTAATATCTTCTTGGGAGCAGTCCAGAGAGGCTGGGGCAACCCAGTCAGATGGACAGCATTTTATATTTATATTTATAATTTCAGACAGGGGACATTCCCAGCCCTACCAGGGATCAAGACCGTCTGCATTCAAAGCAGATGCTACACCACTGAGCTATGACCATATACAGTGCTTTTTTTCAGGGGGACGCATACCCCTAAACATTTTGTGAATCTAAGTTTGGCCTCATTGAGGGGCAGTAGGAAAATGAGAGTATCCCTAATCAGTTTTTTTAAAAAGAAAAGAAGCATTGACCACACACACACGTACATACAAATTTGAAAAGATACCCGTGTTTCTCAGAAAATAAGACACCGTCTTATATTTATTTTTCCTCAAAAACACACACTATGACTTATTTTCAGGGGATGTCTTATTTTTTTCCCTCCTTCTCCTGCCACGGCCGGCATTGCTGCTGCGCCTATCACTATGTCTTATTTTCGGGGTATGGCTTATATTCCTTGAATGCTTAAAAATCCTGCTATGGCTTATTTTATGGCTACGTCTTATTTTTGGAGAAACAGGGTATCTATAGTTATAGCTGTCAAGTTCTCCATTTTTTAAAGGGAAATTCCCTTATGCTGAATAGGCTTCCTCACAAGAAAAGCGAAAACTTGACAGCTATGTCTATAGATATAAACAGCTATGGTGGGTAGATTCTAGCTACCGAGTTCTGATCTAACTGAAGTTTCCAAGTTGTCTCTAAGGACAGCCTCACATTGCAGTTATCCAGCTCAGAGGTTACCATGATGTCTGTCACCTTGGCTAGGGTATCTATGGACTGCAGTTTGTAAAGGGTGCTGTAAGGGGGAGAAAGTACAGAGAACCGCCCCCTTGCATCAGAAGTAGCTCCTCCCCAAGCAGCGATGGAAGCGAGGGCTCTGAGGAGGCTAGTCAGGAAGTTGAGAGAGAGGGCCAGGGCTCCAGCAACATGAGAGAGCCCCGGCCACACAGGAGTGAGGAAAGGGAGGGGGAGAAGGGAGAAAATGAAAACCTGGAGCGTAGACCCTTTCCTCCGGTTCCGGAATTACGCAGGAGAAAGAGAGGGAGGAGATTCACTGTTCCGAGACTGCTATGTTGGAGAAGATCATGTGGGGGGGGGCAGTGCCGGATTCTGCATCGGACTGAGCAGCCATGTTTTACACACCCGGCTCACTGTAAATAGACTGCACTAATAAAAACTGTTTAAAGACAAGCATGTGGAGCATCGTTACTCTAGAGTAGTTGCAAGAACCTCCAACAGGTGTCAAGAGCTGTTAGGAGATTCCTGTTGCCAATACAGGTCTATAGTTCTCGGACTGGCTTAACAACCTATCCTTCTTCCCATGCATCTCTGGAAACTGTAGCTCCGTGATGGGGGTGAAGGTATTCTCAGCACCCTTGACAAACTACAGTTCCCAAGATTATGGGGGGGGGGGGAGCTGCGGCTGCTTAAAGTGGTATGATAGTGCTTTAAATGTGTAGTGTAGATGGGGCATGAACAGGTAGCCAGACCATAAACAGGTAGAGGGGAATATAAGATACAATCCAGGCAACTTTTAAAGATCCATTTATTTCCATGAAAAAGTTAAATGTTTTGTTTTCCAGCTTTGGCTGGGCTGCTAGCTAGGACCATTTTTGGACAGGGAAGTTTGTGTTTTACTATGTGTGCTTCTTTCTCAGAAAATGTTGTTGTTGTTGTTGTTTAGTCGTGTCCGACTCTTCGTGACCCCATGGACCAGAGCACGCCAGGCACTCCTGTCTTCCACTGCCTCCCGCAGTTTGGTCAGACTCATGTTTGTAGCTTCGAGAACACTGTCCAACCATCTCGTCCTCTGTCCAGATAATAAAAAATATTGTCAATGTATCGCAGGTACAAGAGAGTTTTGAGTGGGTAGGTAAACTCCTACTCACTCAAACCTCCCTTGTACCTGTGATACATTGACAATATTTTTATTATCTGGACACATGGTCAACAGACCCTGGAAACCTTCCACCAGACATTCAGTGACTTTCACCCCACCATCAACCTAACAATGAACCAATCTATGCAAGAAATACATTTTTGGACATTACTATAAAAATACAGGATGGACGTATAGACACCACCTTATACTGAAAACCAACTGACCGACAAACATATCTACATGCTTCTAGCTACCATCCCAAACATACCAAACAATCCATTGTATACAGCCAGGCCCTACGTTACAACCGCATCTGTTCCAACTCTACAGACAGAGAATCTCACCTAAGAGATCTACAGCAAACCTTTTTAGAACAAAAATATCCACCTGATGAAGTTAAACAACAGATCAACAGAGCCAGACTGATACCTAGAGAGAACATGCTGCAAGACAGACCCAAAAAAGAAAATAACAGAACACCACTAGTTATCACATACAGCTCCCAAGTTAAAACAGTACAACGCATCATCAGAGATCTACAGCCTCTCCTGGACAATGACAGCTCCCTTTCTCAAGCTCTGGGAGGAAGACCTTTCATTGCCTACAGACAGCCACCCAATCTTAAACAACTCCTCACCCACAATAATACAACCACCAGACTTAACATGGACACTGGTTCCAGAGCCTGCAATAAACCCAGATGCCAACTTTGCTGCCACATACACCCGGACAACACCATTACTGGCCCCAACAACATCCAACATACCATCTCAGGACTATTTAATTGCTCATCCTCTAACATTGTGTATGCCATCAAATGCCAACAGTGCCCTTCAGCTCTCTATATTGGACAAACAGGCCAAACCCTACGCCAAAGTATAAATGGACATAAATCTGACATCAGGAATTACAAGACAGAGAAACCAGTGGGAGAACACTTCAATCTCCCAGGACATTCTACAAGATCTCCAATTAGCTGTCTTACTACAAAAGAATTTCAGAAATAAACTGGAAAGAGAAGTTGCTGAATTGCAACTTATCACCAAGCTTAAAACCATGGAGAGACCTGGTTTGAACAGAGACGTTGGATTCTTATCTCATTATACATGACAAAGCGATCTTCAGCCATCTCACCCCTTGCTTTTTCATGCAAGACCATTTGCAGTCGTTTACAGTCATCTACAGCTATCAGTCAGTCAATCACCCATTTCCACCACCCTTCTGAGTGATACCCCTCCCCACCCTTTCTCTATATATAAGCGTCTGGGGACTTCTATTTCAGTGTATCTGAAGAAGTGTGCATGCACACGAAAGCTCATACCAAAATAAAAAACTTAGTTGGTCTTTAAGGTGCTGCTGGAAGGAATTTTTTTATTTTGTTTCGACTACGTCAGACCAACACGGCTACCTACCTGTTCCTTCAGAATGGATAGGTTTGATCTTCTTGCAGTCCATTGGACTCTCACGAGTCTCCTCCAGCACCATAATTCAAAAGCATCAATTCTTCGGCGATCAGCCTTCTTTATGGCCCAGCTCTCACTTCCATACATCATTACTGGGAAAACATTAAAAGCCCCATAATAAGACAAACCTCCTCTTGGCTACTGGAGTAGGATTTGTGTCCTGCCTGCAACCTAGTCTTACATTTTGAAAGAAATCCAGTGCATTATTTCTTCAGATTTCTTGTCAGGAACTGTATGCTTGCTCTGTAGCAGTTCATTGCACCCCCTCATTGGGTGGCTAATGGGTTTTGGCACCTGACTGCATATTTGATATTTTATCCAGAACGTCTGCAGCATAATAACATTTTCTTTCTATTACTAACATCACAGTTCCTCTTTTCAATCCAGCTTTGACAAGCTTGTTATTAATTATTGTTTTTGTTTATAATACAAGTTAATTATTTTCTGGCGTAGCGCCCAGAAGCAGATTCCCATTAATCTTTGATCTGGACAAATACAGCCTCATTCTAGAAGACTTCATAATTATACAAGATTGGCAGGCCTAACCTGTGGCCCAGTATTATCAAGAGCCGAGAGGCCATAACTGTACTGGTCTTATGCCCGGGAACAGCCGTAGTGCCCCTTTGCATTTTCAGCAGCAAAACAAAAGGGCAATACTGAAGAAACAAGAAATGGCATAGCAACATTGGCAGATGTTCCCACTGTGTTTTTGGCTATTCAGTGCCACTCATTAAAAATGAAATTTAACACTAACAGAACTGACTCAATCTATCGCAGATATTGCACAGTCTGAAGCAACTGGAAGCATAAGAACTGGCTCCTTTTTGAATCATTGTCCAGACCCATCAAAATATTATTCAAACTTTCACTTGCAGAACTCTTTAAAAACAGAACATCAAAGATGCATTCAAAATATCCATACCATGTCTTGCGCTGTCCAGCAATGGCTCGACTTCTTAGAAATAAATGATAACTCCAAAAATCCAAAATTTCTCTCTCTCCCATTCCAGCCTGCCTTAGCCTGCTTAAGGCTATGCAGTTTCTTGGAGAGAGATTATCGCATGATTTTGTTCTCTGATTTAGAGAAGGGCTAACAAGGCAACACCCTTCAAAATGGTGAATTTGCAACTGTATAGCTTTGTCACCTGATCTAAGATTACAACACTCACATGTTAGCTACCAGAAAACAACGGTTAGCCAGCCATCAACTCAACAGGAGCTCAGAGAGAACTTTGAAAACTACTGTGGAAAACCTCCAATGTTATCAATACACATTTTCCATTTTAAGCCTTCATTAATACACATACATTTTCCATTTCTGGGTCAATTAAATCCATTATACATAACACAATCAGCATACAGCAGGGGTCAGCAAACTTTTTCAGCAGGGGGCTGGGTCCACTGTCCCTCAGACCTTGTGGGGGGCCGGACTATATTTTGGAAAAAAAATATGAATGAATTCCTATACCCCACAAATAACCTAGAGATGGATTTTAAATAAAAGGACACATTCTACTCATGTAAAAACATGCTGATTCCCGCACCACCCAGGGGCCGGATTTAGAAGGTGATTGGGCTGCATCTGGCCCCCAGGCCTTAGTTTGGGGACCCCTAGCATACAGCTTGTGTGCAGTAAATATCTTATTGCTGGTTCCTCTGACTCCCTCCCAAGACACACAGACAGACTTACCCTTGTAAGTAAGGTTGCCAGACTCAATAGAGGACAGG
Source organism: Zootoca vivipara (assembly GCF_963506605.1). Classification (NCBI taxonomy): domain Eukaryota; kingdom Metazoa; phylum Chordata; class Lepidosauria; order Squamata; family Lacertidae; genus Zootoca; species Zootoca vivipara. Next base: position 15,371,849 of record NC_083287.1, on the reverse strand, counting down.
ACTTCTGTGCCTCTAATTGCCCTGCTCTCTTTTGAGTCTGGAAACCTTAAAGAGAAACCAGCAGACCCTTTGCTTGGAAATTAAACAAAGGGTCTGCTGGTTTCTCTTTAAGGTTTCCAGACTCGAAAGAGAGCAGGGCAATTAAAGGCACAGAAGTCCTGTCCTCTATTGAGTCTGGCAACCCTACTTGTAATTAGAAAGAGATATTTAATCAGGCTCGGCAGCAAAGACAATGCTCAGGACACACAATTCAGGAGGAGTTCAGGAGCAGGTCAAGAAGTTCATAACTGGATGGAAGTGCAAAAGATGTCCCAACAAGTTTCCACGACTCTCCCACCAGCTTTGAAAGATGAAGCATGAGATACTCACTCACAAGACTCTCTCAACTTGTGGGAATGCCAAGATTCACAGACTCCATTGCAGTGGGTGGGTCTGCTACCATTTGTGAAAGAGATGCCTGGTTTTAGCTGACAAGACTGCAGCCTCCTGTTCTGGCTTGGGTGGGGCTCATGACATCCCTGTTACAGCTGTCTTCATCCTGTTTGTGGGCAGATAGATTGGGGAAAACATTCAACCAAAATTCTTCCTGGGGAGGATAAACTCTCCAATAGTTTTTTGAGGTTGGGGTTCATCATGAGCAATGGCAAAGGCACAGATTCTTTTTGCCTCCCCCCCCCTCCCGGCCAATAAAATGTTATTTGTTCTTGCTGTTGCAGGTGTCAACAGTAGCAACTGTGTTGGCACGCTGGCTGGCTTTTTTTTTATCCCCCACGATGCTATGAACCTCCTATCATTCTGGGCCACTGAAGTGGGGGGGGGGAGTGGCATGTGCTACCAAAAATGAGAATATTTTTATGAGAAAACTGGGGATGAGAGAAAGAAAGAAAATCAGGGATTTTATTAGAAAAATGTCTTCTGACAAATCTCAGCTTGACTTCAATTACTGCCTTTTCTGCTGCAGATACCCTGAGGTCATCCTGCAAGGAAGAATGAGGCATTACTCACTTTATCCTTTCTCCCTTGCTCCCCTAAGTTATCAAGTGACTCTTGCATGTGTGAAATGGAGAACAGATGGCACTTCTCATTCGTTTCAGGGCTGCCTCTACTATACGGCCTTTTAAATGTGTTTGGAGGGGAGGTTAGTGGTGTTGTTGTTTTGTTATTATGATATGTATTTTGTGTTTTCATACTGTAAACAACTCTGTGATCTTTGGATGAGGGGTGGTATATAATAATAAATCTCTTGATAGCACGTCATTCAGTAAGTCTCAGCAGAATGTGTGAGTGGCAGCCCCCATGTCAGAGGTGATGTGATGTTGTTTGATTACAGCTCCCATCCTCCCTGACCACTGGTCCTGCTAGTTAAGGATGATGGGAGTTGCAGTCTAACAACATCTGGGGACCCAAGGTTGAGAAAGGCTGTTCTAGTGTATTGAGATACCAAGTGCATGTGCGAATCGGCCCCAGGCGGTAATCACATCTGATGTATACAGGTGTCAACAAAGACAGAGGTCTTGCATAGTGATTAACATCATCTGGGTTGTATACTACCATCAGTAGTGGTTTTCCCTTTCTTCCAACCAGCTATGGATGGATGAATGAATTCCCTTTGTGGGTTGAAGTATCTCTTTACATGAAGTACATCATGACAGTTACCAGTGTTAACAACTGTTAACTCTCGAAAGTGCAATGCTCTCTATTGTCAAAAACGGGTCCTGTAGGTAGGATGCCTAAGAAGCACCATATACTCAAGCTTACTAAAAGCCAGTCTGCATACTTGTCACAGAATACAAAATCCAAACATTGTATTAACCACAGTTGTGTTACTGTATTGGAAATTGTATGGAATTGGAAATCCCAGCCCCATACACTCTTAAAGATGAATCCCTCGCAAATTAATGCAAGGGTGTCCAAATTGTTGATGCACTCTGATGGATCCTGAGTAGAGGTGGATGGATCAGTCTATCTCTGGTGCATGCCTGTTTCATATGTCCACTCTGCCTCATTTCCACATCATTTTGTAAATATTTGAAAATTCATGAAAATTCACATTTCAATGTAATTTCCACGAAATACACTTTCCCACATGCTTTAACCCCAAATACTAATTTTTGCATGCATTTTGTATACAGTGGTACCTCTACAGTGGAACCTCGGTTTATGAACACCTCGGTTTATGAATTTTCGGTTTACGAACGCTGTGGACCCATCTGGAACGGATTAATTCACTTTCCATTACTTTCAATGGGAAAGTTCGCTTCAGTTTATGAACAGACTTCCGGAACCAATTACACCCATGCTTCGGGTTAAGTACGCTTCAGGTTGAGTACTCCACGAACCCGTCTGGAACGGATTAATCCACTTTCCATTACTTTCAATGGGGAAGTTCGCTTCAGTTTATGAACGCTTCAGTTTAAGTACTCCACAGACCGCCTGGAACGGATTAATCCACTTTCCATTACTTTCAATGGGAAAGTTCGCTTCAGTTTATGAACGCTTCAGTTTATGAACAGACTTCTGGAACCAATTGTGTTCATAAACCGAGGTACCACTGTACTTACGAATTTAATGCATTCCAAACGCACATTTGTAAGTCGAAAAAATCGAATCCCATAGGAATGCATTGGGAGAAAAAATTCGTAAGTCGAAGCAACCCTATCTAAAAATTCGTAAGTAGAAAAAATCCTATCTAAACCGCATCCAAGATGGCGGACGGAGCTCCATTCGTAAGTAGAAACATTCGTAAGTAGAGTTATTCGTAAGTAGAGGTACCACTGTACATCTGAATGTATGCATTTGTATAGGCATTCAAGCAACTGGTTTTAGGCTGGGTAACAGATTCCCACTACATGTGTCTGTCTGGACACTGCATTCCTGAAGACAGTCAGCGTGATTTGAAGGATAGTAATTTGCACTTTCCTGGAGAGGTTTAGGTGCAGCTTCTTGCTTGATCTTGGGGCTCCATTGTCTCCCAAGACAGACGAATGCCAACAGCTACACAAAGGATTAAAAGCTTTCACTCCTGCTTTAGGACATCGATGCTCTGCAGGGCTGTTTCCTAAGAGGCAGAAAAACTGACAGGAGCAGACACTATTCAGTTGAAGATTTGTGTATGTGTGTGTTGAACTGACAAGTGCACTGCAAAATTCAGAAAAGTGCAAAAACAGAAGGATAACTGTGCTCTAATCCATGCATTCGCCCAGGAAGTGCAAATCATATTGGTTTGCTTAAACATGTGGCCCAGACAAAATCATCAAGCATTGCTAGCCTAGTGGCACCTCAAGGTCACTGAAGAACGTAAAGCAGAATAGAATACATAGCTCTCTGGGATAGCTTAATTGGTAGAGCATGAGACTCTTAATCGCAGGGTTGGGGGTTTGAGCCCCACTTTGGGTCAGTGTGTTGGTGACCCTCACGGTCCCTTCCAACGAGGCCCGTCCTAGCCATAGAGGCTAGTGGCGCAATGAACCACGGCGCTGGGCACTGGAGGGCACTGGAAGGGCGCCAAGTGAGCGCAGGGTTCCGGCGGTCTGGCCAGGACTGCGCTCCACGAGCTGAGAGGCTGCGCCACGTCTCTCTCCTTCTCCGAGGACTCCGTGCCGCACCTCCTTCTCCTTTCCTCCGCGCTAAGCTCCGCTCAGTCGAGCTTCGCCACCAGCATGCGCACAGTGCCCAATCAGCTCTTGCTGGTCCCGCGGTGTGCGCTGGTGGCGAAGCTTGACTGAGAGGAACCCAGAGCTGGGGAAAGGAGAAGGAGGCGCAGCGCGGATTCCTCAGAGGTGGCCTTGGAGGTGGCCTCTCACTGCTGCCGCGGTCCGTTTGGCACTCCCGGGTCCTTGGAGAGGCTCTGGAGCAAAGTCTGGCCGCTCAGGAGCTGGTTTGGCCAGCAAGGCGGGAGGGGGCTGCCTGTAGCCCACCAGCTCATAGAAGGGCAGCTGCCTCAGCATGATCACTTTGGTGCTGCGCTTTCAGAGGGGGGCGCTGGAGGGACCTTTGCGCCACGGCGCTGGATGGGCTTAAGACGGCCCTGCTTCCAACTCTATGATTCTTAAGTGGACACTAGGGGTGCAGAACGTCACCTGCTATTACATTTGCCCACAATGGGACAATGAGAGCATGATGGGAGAAAGAGGTGCAAACCATAGCACCACAGTTCAGAGGGTTTCTGAGGATCACAGCAAGAATTCAACAGTGATGAGAGAGAACAGTGGCTGGGTTCATTTGGCAACTGCATGGAGGAGAGTGGCAATGTTGCAGGCGGGGTGAAGCTGGGGTGCTGGGGAGGGAGAAATAGGGTGGGTGGGAGAGTGTGTCTCAAATCTTTTGGCCATGTGAAGTTTTATTGAGTTTTTGATAAGCAGCTTTCCGATTTAGCCACTCAGCTGTCGACTTGAAGTTTTAAACGAATGTTAAGTAAGTCTTAGTTATCCACTTATCACTTTTCAGTTCTTGCCATCTGGGGAGATTAACATTCATGCAGCACTTCAACATGAATCCATTTTGCTTCATTAGCTTTAAGTAATAAATAAAACTGAATTTCTAGAAGGTCCGCCAGCCCATTCCCGCCAGCCTTTATTGCTGCAATATACTGAGCTGCAAACACTCCACGAAGGCAGGCTACTATTAAATTCAGGTTACTTCACTGTGAAATGGATCACTTCAGCCAGCACGTGAGAACCGCACACCAAAGGCCGCACACTGAGCCATTGCCAAATGTGGAGAGGAGAATATAGCTCATAAACAGAGCTGAAGCTGTATTTAAATTAAAACAATGTAATGGCAACCGGAGGCTGCATGCCAAGAGCAGGTGAGCGTAACAAGGCCATCAAAATCACCTTTTGAAGCATGGGGCACTCTGCGGGCCATGTATCTTGTGGTGTCTCTGGAGAAATATTAAATCAATAAACCACCTAAAGGTTGCTGCCAATGTTCTATAAAAAGACAAGTTTTTTCTTTTCCTCTGCTGAGGGGCAACATAAGGGCAGAAGATATATTTGCAAGAAAGCAGGCAGGCCATTGCACCTCAGCCCCTTCATATTATGACTCTTGAACATCTGCAGCCATTTCTACGTATCACTTCTCTCTGACACAACATCTTTCTTGGCAAAAAAAACTAGCGTAGTTTGTGGGCTGGAATCTCCTCCCTTCCTCCCTCGTTTGCGATAATACTTTGGAAAAACTGTGCTTTGGCAACATGCAACCCAATCAATATTGTTAAATTGTTCCATAAACTTTCTCTACTTTCCCCAGTGGTAGCATTTGCAACATTGATTGCCAAAGAAGGGCAATGGGGATGTCACCAAGGAACATCTGTGATAGTCCAGTGGATTCTGGTTTGATTCTGGGGCTCAGAACAGATATGGCTTTTATTGCTGCAGATGTAAGAATTTTTGCCAAGCCTAACCCTGCTAATGAGCTTTAAAAAGGCCAATCGTGAAGGAGACATATAGACTAGAGAGTTTGAAAATGCCAAGCAAGCATTTCCACCTATTCTGAAGCTCTATGCAAAGTGGATGTGGTGTCCATGATCACATGGACAGCAAACATTGAAACCATATGGTTGCCCCCAAAGAATCATGGGAACTGTAATTTGCTTGATTCCTAGGATCACTAATAACTACAGTTTCCAGGATTCTTTGAGGGAAGCCATGTGTTTTCAGTGTATGGTGTGGGTGTGACCATGGTCAATGCGGCATGGAGCAGTATTTGCTCTTCCAGTTCTCCAAACGTTGTTTGGGGAACAGACTGGTTGAAAATAAATTTGCTGGTGCAGGAGCTGGAAACCTGGGATAAACCAGGTATCACTGGACCCCCATGACCCTCCAATGAGCTTGGATAGTAGTCGTGGATAATGAGAGCTGTAGTCCAGCAACATTTGGAGGGCCACCCTTTCCCCACTTGTGTGGCCCAAGAGCATTTTTTTAAAGGCTGAAATATTCATGTTGAATTAGAACAGATACGAATGTTATGCGTCACAAATTTCTCAAAAGGACACCAGCTTCATTTTCTCACTCACATTCCTACCTAACTTAGATCAGTACCCCTAAATCCCCCCCTCTATTTCAGGGCTGAAAAACTATTTTTACAGCCAGAGGGCCACATTCCCTGAATTCAGGGGCTGCATACTAATGGTGGAAAGGGCAAGAGTGGGTGGAGCAATGGATGAGTCTTTCACTTTCCGCAGAAGGCTGCATTCCAACCACACAGAAGCCATATGTTTCAATACACCCACCCCAAAAGACATTTCTCCATCTTCTACCATTAGTTACTTCAAGTACACATTGCAGCCATATTCATATTGAATAACCAGATCCATGGTACAGTCATACCACGGTTTAAGTACGCTCAGTTTGAGTATTTTCATTTTAAGTACTCCGCGGACCTGTCTGGAATGGATTGATCCACTTTCCATTACTTTCAATGGGAAAGTTCACTTCAGGTTAAGTACGCTTCAGTTTAAGTACTCCACAGACCGTCTGGAATGGATTAATCCACTTTCAATTACTTTCCATGGGAAAGTACGCTTCAGGTTAAGTACGGACTTCTGGAACCAATTACACTCATACCGTGGGTTAAGTACGCTTCAGGTTGAGTACTCCCGGACCCGTCTGGAACAGATTAATCCACTTTCCATTACTTTCAATGGGAAAGTTCGCTTCAGGTTAAGTACGCTTCAGTTTAAGTACAGACTTCCAGAACCAATTGTGTTTGTAAACTGAAGTACCACTGTAGTTTTATTTGCTTCATATAATCCTTATTCATTTGCTTCATCTCTTCCAGCAGCAGCAGCAACAACAACAATCCAAATGGTCCACAAAGCTTCGTGTGCTCATAACTTCTTTCCATCTGAAGAAGAAGGTATCTGAAGAAGTGTGCATGCACACGAAAGCTCATACCAAAATATAAACTTAGTTGGTCTTTAAGGTGCTACTGAAGGAATTTTTTTATTTTGCTTTGACTCAGACCAACACGGCTACCTACCTGTAACTATTCTTTCCATCTATTTTTCTTAAAAAGCAAAAGCAGGATGAGGACCACTTGCTGGCTAGTGTTGCAAATTACACTTCCAAGGACTAGGAACCTAGGCCATTTCCAGCTGGTTTGATGACCTAGTTCTTTGGGTAGTCTTCCGGAAAAAATAACCTGTCAAATTCTCATAATTATAAGCAGCTGGAGCTACGTAGCCCTCTCAGTTACCCTGATAGAACTTCATGGCCTCTGAAAATTGGTCTCCATGGAGCAACTAAGAAAAGGATCTGGCCCAACTCCCAAGTAATGACCTCTCCTGCTCAAGGGAGGTTAATTTTCACGATCCTCCTCTTAAATCCTCTGTCAATCTTATACAAAATCTTAACTTCCTTTAAGCTTAAGAGTTCTTGTTATGGATTTCCTCAACGGCTTTAATGGAAATCCTGTATAAACTGTATCATAATTATCCTGATTTTGACGCCTTACCTCCAGCAGGTTTCTGCGTGGAGAGAGAGGGAAGGAGAAAGCAGGGAAAGACTGGGAGTCCTTTGAGATATATCTAAAAAATAAGGTAGAAAAAGCGAATCTCGTGGCAGATTTATGAAGGGTGAGGAAATTAAAGAAAAAGAGAAATCGAAAATAAGTATACATCAATCAAGAACGGAATAACTCAATATATAGGAATGGCTGGAAGTAGGAGAGGGTGGGGGGAGGGGATAGAAGACTTTAATCTTAAGAAAAGGATAATATGGGAATTTCGGGTATGAAAGAGAGAATGAATGCGAGAATTAGTTAAAGATTTTTTATGATTTAATTTATGGTTATGGTCATGTTCTTTATGATTTAATTTATAATTACAATTTATGATTTAATTTATAATTACAATTTATGATTTAATTTATGATTATGATTTATGATTATTATACAATTATGATTATGTTTATGATATGCATGATTTTGTTTGTTTTTCTGTTTTTGTTCTGTTTGAAGTTTTGTTGCTGTATGTTATGATTTGGACATTTTTGTTTATTTCTTGGTGTGATTGTGAGTGTATTTTTAAATGTGTAATTCAATAAAGTTTATTTAAAATAAATAAAAAGAGAGAGAGAGAGAAACTGGAATATGTCAGAATTAACCATGTCAGAAGCCCTTTTCTTTTCCTGGCTTTATTCAAAGACTGAACCCATCCACAAAGAAAAGACATTTAAATAGCGATGAAACCTAAAATGCCTTACCTATTACTACTCTGAACGGCTGCCGAAGAAGGAAGGTGTTGCAGGTTGCATCACATGTTACAGATTTAGCAGGTACATTGTACAAGGTGTGACCAGAAAGTTTGAGAAATCGGACAGCGAGAAATCGGACAGCGAGAAATATTACAGGCCTTCAAAGTAGGCCTCCTCTGATACAATGCACCATTGACAACGTCTGTAGAACTGTTGGAAACTTCTGGAGAAACCCTCTTTTTTACTGCTTTCATTTCCCTCATCACAGCAGCTTCTACATGTGAAATGTTGGAAAACCTGTGCCCTTTCAGTGCAGATTTCAGTTTTGGAAAAAGAAATAAATCCGGTGGGGCCAGATCGGGAGAATATGGAGGGTGGGACAACTCAGTAACCTCAGTAGCGATTTCACGCGTAACATGCAATTCTTCCGCCATCATTCAGATGGACAAATGCCGATCCCGCATCAATAACTCACGGAACTCTGCCAACATTTGCCGCCGTTCTGCTCGTTGATGGCCTGCCAGACTGAGGGTCATCTTTGATGGTTTGCTGCCCTTCACGGAAATGCTTAAACCACTCTTACACTGTCTTTCGAGTTACAGCTTCATCTCCTTACACAACTGTGAGCATTTCGTGGGTTTCCGATGCCGATTGTATGTTTGAATAATTCTCGCTGTCCGATTTCTGTGACCATTCACCGAAGTTTCCGGTCACACCTTGTATGTATTTTTGGCATACCTCATAAAAAGGGAGGCACCGGGTAAACAAGTGTACTTCATGATATCGGGAAGAAAGGGCCCAATGATTGCACAAATGGTACACTATAATGATACACACCCCTTTCTTTCTATACAATCTGCCTTATTCCACCAGATTATTGGTCCATCTGGCTCAGTATTGCCCACATCAGGGATGGAGACCTGTAGCCTTCCATATGCTGTTGGTCCCCGACTCCCATTATCCCTGACTATTGTTGATGCTGGCAGAAGCTGATGGGAGTCCAACCATATCTGGAAAACCACAAGGTCCCCACTGCCTGGTTTGCATGGACTGGCAGCCTGTCAACAGTGCAATTTCCCTCTGTAGCTTGAGTGCCATGGCCTCTGTGGTGGCCCCCTAGCTGTGGAAGGACCTTCTCTCTGAGATGAGTCCGATGCCATCATTGTATGCTTTTAAATTATTGGGGAGATGTACCTCTTTTTCCAGGCCTTGGGCCGAGTGGGTGTCTTCTCTGTCCTGTTGGTTAAGTATTGTGGATTTATTTTGAGATTTTAATTTGTACCTTTAACTGCGATTTTTTTGTAATGCACTGTGGGCCTGTTCCGTGAAGGAATAATAATAATAGTAATAATAATAATAATAATAATAATAATAATAATTAATAAACAATAAACAATAAACAATAATGACAATTAATACTGATAATATCAATTGTGCGCATGCTGGCTAATGGCCTACAAACACTGAGCGGCATTTTTCAAAACATGTACCAGGTCCTTTTCTTTTAGTGTTATCTGGGTAAGGAGGACAAGTTTGTGGCTTGCCAACATATTTAAAAAATCACATTTATGCTGTTTTGTGCCAAAATTCACATCCTGGTAGTAGGGTTGCCAGACTCGATAGTGGACAGGACTTCTGTGCCTTTAATTGCCCTGCTCTCTTTTGAATCTGGAAACCTTAAAGAGAAACCAGCAGGCCCTGTGTTAGCAAAGTATTTTCCAATTAAGCAATAATCCCCACTGTTGCAGGGTTTACCAATCAGACCATGGCCCACAGCAAGACACGTCCCCAGTTGAATGCTGCATCAAGGAAGAAGAAACTTGCACCAGCAAAAGAAAACCAGAGAAAATAAAATAAAATGTCACTGGGAGGAAAATACAACAGAACAATTGCATTGTAGTCTCATAATATGCTTTCTACAGGTGTGTGTGAGAGGAAAATGGAAAATGTGCCCACTCTTTTAAAAAGCAAGTAATGACCAGATTCTTATCTGGTCCACTAGGTTTTATAGCAGGTGATGTGTGTGTGTCTTTCCCCCTTCCTATAGGGATATTTTTTTTCTTTTTTAAAAGGTCCTGTAGGAATAAAATAACCTAGCTGTAGAATTATACCCGGTATTTTTTTTTAATAAAGAAATAATTGTTATTATTACAGAACAGACACCATATCTGCTTAAAAGAAATTCAATTTATTCTGGAATTCAGTTTCTCTGGCCTCTGTGTTACCATTATGAGAAACTTAAAGGATGTAATAGAAGGCAAGCTTCATCGCAGCCCCTTAACATTTGAGGCTGCTGTTCCGAGGGATAATCAGTAGGAACAACAAGAGATGGCCAGCAGCAGGAGAGGAGACTGAAAATGTGTGGATAAGGCCCAGAGCAACCTAATTTGATTCCTTCCAGACATTGTTGAACTCCAGCTCCCATTAGCCTTATCCAGTTTGGCCAAACACCGAGGATAATGGGGATTTTAGCCCAGAAACATATGGACAGAAGGTCCTGGGTTTGCGCTAATCTACAAGTTTCAAACCCCACGCCAAAGGATAAATGGACATAAATCTGACATCAGGAATCACAAAACAGAGATACCAGTAGGAGAACACTTCAATCTCCCAGGACATTCTATACAAAGATCTCAAAGTAGCTGTCTTATTACAGGAAAAATTTCAGAAACAGACTGGAAAGAGAAGTTGCTGGATTGCAACTCATTACCAAGCTTAAAACCATGGAGAGACCTCGTCTGAATAAGGACATTGGATTCTTATCTCATTATACATGATAAAGCTTTCTTCAGCCCTTGCTTTTTCCTGCAAGACCAATTGCAGTCATTAACAGTCGTCAACAGGTTTACCATTCCTATTAGCCAATCACCTATTCCCACCACCCTTCTGAGTAATAGCCCTCCCCACCCTCTGACTGTACATAAGGGTCTGGTGACTTCTGTTTCAGTGTATCTGAAGAAGTGTGCATGCACACAAAAGCTCATACCTATGACAAACTTAGTTGGTCTCTAAGGTGCTACTGAACGGTCCTGAGGAAGGACATACAAGTGGCTTGTACCAAAGAAAGTAAACAAGGGATTGAGCTGAGAATTCTAAGAGCTTTACGTAATTGCGCTCCCATTGAATTGGCAATGCAACCAATACAGCAGGCATGGGGGGCGGGGGAGAGAGAAAGAGAGAGTGCAATTGTGGAATACGCTTTCTGTAGAGAAAAAAGTTGGTATCAGGAGTGAATATTTATCCTTGTTTGCAAAACAGAACTTCCAATCCCAAGATGTGTTTTCACTGAGCTCCTCAAGTGTTTAGTACTGATTCAGGCTCGACTATGTTCCATTTCTATAATTGTGCAATTGTGGCAGGCAGGTTTGACAGTGAGCAGCACAGTGTACGGTTGCGCTTTGTCTGCGAAACAATAATCCAATAGGAACCTCCTCTTTTTTTTTTTTTTACAGTGAGCAACCTTTTCTGACAAAACGAAGGAGACCAATTTACCTTGCAAAACTGTAACGGAAAACTTGCGGGAAGACATTGTAACATACCATTTGACTGCTATGATTGATCAATAGCTGTGGAGAGGCTTACAATAATAAAGAAGGTTCTGTGATCTTTGAAATAGGGGAACTTATTCTTGGGAGACTGAGAAAGATGCAAATGAATGAGTCATTGCTCCAATCAGTATGAAGTGCCCTCTAATGGTCAGCCTCATTCTATTTGATTCATCATTTAAAGAATCTTGCACATCTCCAGAATGTATAAATAGTGATCATTTAGGGCATATATTTAACTCCCAGGTTTTTCATAATCATTTGATACACAAGAACACTTTAATCCCATGAGGCCGCAGGCAGGCTACAAGTTATGTAGATTGACTGAATGTCCTGTAAGATCAGTAAAATAAATGGATTTGCACTAAAAATAAAATAAAATCGTGGCACTGGGCCCAGATTGATGGTAGAGATTTAGCGTGTTAAAGGTGAACTTGTAGAACAGCATTTTCATCCAACAAATTATGCTTTCTGCAAAAAATGAATATAAATCAAGATACAAGGGATGCAAAGGAAGGAAAAGACATTTCCTCAATACTGGGGAGGGGGAGGGGGAAAGACACACTTTTCTTTAGTGCTCCTGGCTTGAATGCAAGAGCATTATTTTTCTTCCATTAGAACATGCTTTTTCCCTTGGATGTTACAAAGAAAATATGCACTTTGGATGTATGTAAAAGAGGGGTTATATCGAGCGATTGAGCAGAAGTTGTTGGATAAAATAGAGGACTGTGTGCCATTATAGCTATTTACATGTTTGTACTAATGTAAATGTAAGAGGAACCTAACTAGATCAGACCAACATCTAGTTCAGCATCACAGATGCCTCTGGAAAGCAAAGAGGCAGGGCTTGGAGACAATAGCCCGCTCCATTGTTGCTTCCCAGCAGGTGGCAACCAGGGGTGTGCTACCCCCGAGTATGGACGTTCTATATAGCCATTGATAGATCCCTCCAGGAAAGGTAGCCAGAGTTGGGTATGCTTAGAGAAAATTAGTTCACCGTTGCTTCAGAACGTACATCCTGAATGAACAGTTTCAAATCACAAGAGGATTTCTGCTAAACATTCCTGATGGTGTGAGCTGCTTGATGGTGGGCCATTCTGCCTCAGAAAGTGGTGGACTCTTGTTCAACAGAAGTTTTTAAGCAGACGATGAATGGCCCCCTCTTATGAATGCTACGGTAATGGAGTTCCTGTATCAGTGGGGAGTTGGAATAGGGGAGCTTTGAAGTTGTTTTTGTATGTTTTACATTCCATTCATGTTTTGTTTTGTAGTCCATTAATTTGTCAAATCCAGCCTTTTCCAACTGGGTGCACCCTCCAGATGTTTTGGATCACAACTCCTATCAGCCCCAGCCATTGTGGTCAATGGTTGGGGAAGAAGGTATGTATGGGACTGCTGCATATTCCTGCATTGCAAGGGGTTGGACTTGATGGTCCTCAGGGTCCCTTCTATGCTTCTAAGATATTGGCCACAACTACATCTAATAGTTTTGCACTCTACGAATTGTGCATTGTGGAAAGAATCGCTGAACTGGCTATACCACCAATCAATTTCATTGAAACCGGAGAGCGAACTGATCCCTTAGCTTCCAATGAAATTGACTGCAACAGCCAGCCAGATATGGACGTATGAAACATCTGCTGTACATCAGACAATAATGCCTTGCCATGACAACTAGTTTTCAATAGCACCGCAGCGAAGGACACTCTATACTGCTTAGAAGGTAACCTCTGTCTCCGATAATAACCCCTTTCCCAAATGTTCTGCTTCCAATAGCTCTCAGCCTCTAACAGCAGCCTCACCTCTGACAATCCTCCCATTACACAAAAACAGTCATTTTATCAGGATATATTACCTGTTATATCTCAGCATGTAGTTGTAGACGCCAGAGTTTATAGCAGCAGAAATGAGATCGGAGGAAAATAGTGAGGGTGCCCTAGCTCACAGGTAAAGTAGATGAGGTCGGGGTCCATCACCCAACCATGGTTAAAATCCTCTCCTTAAACTGTGGTTAATAATTTCAGGCATATTCAGAATGTTTACTGAACACTCTAGCATACTTGTAACCTTTGAGACCACCACTTTAGAATTCTAATACAGTATTGATATGAGGGCGGGGGGCGGAGGGCGGGAAGAGATCACTAAGAAGTTCAAAGAGAAATTCATATTCTAATCTGCCAGATATTGCTCAGCATTTAAATGTGTATCCATGCTCATTAAAAAGGGATATATCTATTTCTCGAAAGGGGTCAGAGCAATGGTCCTGCTATACCCAAGACCCGACAACCCTGGTATTTTACACCAGTGGTGTAATGCCAATGTAGCTTACACTGCAATTCTACATATCCCTACTCAGAAGTAAATTCCATTGAGTTCAGTGAGACTTACCCCCCAGGGGCAGACTTCAGTCTTTCAAATTTCAGCGGCACCTTGTGTGAGGCCAAAATCCAATGCCTCCTGCCTCCCACCTTACGTTCTGCTCAATTCACTATGTCATAGTTGTAACACCCTGCAGAGCCCCCTAGGCTTGGCGCCCAGTGTGGCAGAACCGGTGTTGCTGCCTTAAATCTGCCTCTGTTGCCACCCAGGTAAGTGGCTAAGCTTCTTAAGGTTTAAGGTTTTATTATGTTTTTATATATGTTGGAAGCAGCCCAGAGTGGCTGGGGCAACCCAGTCAGATGGGTGGGTGCAAATAAGAAATTATAATAATTATTCTTATAGGGTTGCCGTACGTCTGGGATATCAAAGGCAGAATTTATGTCCGGGGGGGGGGGATTTCCGAGAGGTGGCGCTTTGTCCTGGATCTTAGGCATGTCAATTGGTTTTTACTGTATAATTATGGTTGTAGCAGTGCAGATCAGATCCTGGGCCTTCCCAAAATCCAACATAACTGGATTGCACTGTTACTGTAGCTGCATTAGGTAAAAAAAAAGTAAAGGTAAAGGACCCCTGGACAGTTAAGTCCAGTCAAAGGCGACTATGGGGTTGCAGCACTCATCTCGCTTTCAGGCCAAGGGAGCCAGCGTTTGTCCACAGACAGCTTTCCGGGTCACGTGGCCAGCATGACTAAACCGCTTCTGGCACAACGGGACACCATGACAGAAACCAGAGTGCCAGGGCCGGCTCTAGGTAAAGTCCAGGTGGCGCGGGGTGCCATGCTGCGCCCTGCGAGGGCGGGGGCGCCAGAGCGATCTCCGCCCCTCAGCGCCAGTGCGCCCGACCTGTTCGACACTGCCCTGCAGAGTGCATGGAAACGCTGTTTACCTTCCCGCCACAGTGGTCCCTATTTATCTGCTTGCACTGGCATGCTTTCGAACTGCTAGGTTGGCAGGTGCTGGGACTGAGCAACGGGAACTCAGCCCATTGTGGGGATTCGAACCGCCAACCCAAGAAGCTCAGTGGTTTAGACCACAGTGCCACCCACTCCCTTTTGTTAGCTGCATTAATGTGACCTAGGCTGCTATCCTAAGGGCACTTGCCTTGCCTAGGACTAGGTCCCAGTGAATGCAGTAGGACTTTCTTCTGGATAAACATGCATCAGATTGTGCCACAACTTCCTTATTTTAAGAGAATAAAGGAAGCCCTGTGGGTTTGCACTCTTTGCTCACGACATACACAGCCATTGCTCTAGTTTTCTTCCTTTTCCAGCGGAGTAGTCTCAGAGCTGTCTCTCTGTTTATTGACAGGTCAGATCTAGATGACAAGCAGCTGCTTGTACCTCAATCCTGCCGTGAAATCTGCCCCATCCACCAGGTGTCTAAGGTGAGCTGCTGAGATATACAATTCAATGGCATATTTTATGTCAGGCGAATTGGCAGGCAGCCTCCACCTGACTCTTGACCCCAAGCTTCCCTTTGGCTCGGTATATCTCTCTAACCACCTGCTTTCCGCTTTTTATCAGCTTTGAAATATTGCTGAGATAAAGTTCTACCCCTGGGCCAGTGCTGTGACCTTCATTCTTGCTTGCTGCTTTTCAAAAAAAAAAAGAAAAAAAAAAGGTTGCTTACATTCAAAGCTTTTATAAGTCAGCTTCCCAACAAACTCTCTGCATACCTGTGAAGCGAAAAATCTGATGGCATCCAAGCGGGCTTAATGTCCAGTCCTATTGTCACATTGCAACAGCAACAGCCACTATGCTAACTAGCAGCATAATGGCCGCATAGCAAAGTCGCAGCCAGGAAAGCTTGAAGAATTTGATTCTTGTGAATTCTGACAAGAACGATATGATCCGCACCTCCCAGCAGAGGTGAGATTTGCAACACAGTTATCCATGGGAGTTTACACTTCTCCAAATGCTTTGATGTAAAAATAAAAAAAATAAAAATCAATATTGTAATGACAAGAGTTTCTAATTTAGAAGTATTCCTTTTAATATTAAGAAGTTGGTAATGTGCTCACAAGTTACATGATCCAGGCAGTTGCACAAGTTTGTCTTGGAGACTCTGGAGAATAAAATTGTTTCAAAAGAACTGCTTATTCCTTTTGCTGGAACCATTAAAAATATGTGTTTAAAAATGCATATTCTGTAATAAATACATTTAGAGATGTGTACTTAGAGGTAAAATACATAGAGAAATGACTATGCCAAGAGAAAGTACATATTTTAAAAATGCATATTAAAGGATATATTTAAATATAGCAGGAAGACTATAGTGCAAAGCTAATGTAGCACCGCTGATATACACCCCCAGAATGTCACCAAGAGCTCAATCTCCCAGCCAAAATGTTGTGCACTAACAATGCAATCCATGAAAGAAGGTGCCCATAAACACAGCAACAGCAATGCAATGAACGTCACCCAGTTCAGACATACTCTCCAATCACAGCACATGAGTAAGCAGCCATGTTACCAAAGGCAACCCCCTGTGATATGGGGAGCAGCTGAGGTTCCACACATCACTTTAAGAGAGCCAGATTGAGGCACTACCATCAGTTGGGGATACTTCCCTGAACATGCTTGCAGCAAAGTACAACCATCTGCAGAGCCTAGTGTCAGGAACGTGGCCCCCCAGAGTGCAGGGGATGAGTTAGAGATTGAACTAAATGAACGAGGGTCCGACTCTGCAGATGAGAACTGGCTGTCAGAATCGAGAAAGGGCAGTTCGACACCCCCCCCTTCCTGGAGAAGACTCTATTAGCTCTCAAAGAGAGGAAGAGTTGGTAGGTAGCCAGATCGTTGCTAGGCAATCAGCAGATAAGCAGAGGTCTGAGTTTGAGTTGAGTGGGAGTGAGGAGAAGGGGGGGAGGTCAGCCTCTCAGTCCCTGATCCAGACGTCTGGATAAAATAAGAAGGCAACAGAAGGGAAAGGCGGGAGTCTGGCGTCCTTCCTGCTGTAGGAGGGGCGAAACTTCAGACTGACCAACAAACGTAAATGAGAGCAGGCAAAATGCCGGGCTCTGGATGTGTCTTTTTGTATAATAAATGTACATAAAACTGCTGGAGAGTCATTACTTCTTATCAGGGCTTGATTGCCTGCCAGAGATCATTACACCTAGGAGCATGCTTCCCCTTTCCTTAGCAAGTAGGGGTGCATATTCACATACCCTCCAACAGCCAGGTGATCCAAATCAGGACACTGGGCTTTTCTGTCCTAAGCTCTCACAGGAGCCAGCTGACTTGCGCAAGACCACAAGACCAAAAAATGGACATCTTTTGGTCCAGAGAGCCAGATCAAACAATGGGACATTCAAGGATCCAATCAGAAGCTGGGTTAGTTTCTGTGATTCTAGGATGTCCCACTTAAATCGGGATGGTTGAGCACTATGCATTCATTTTTAAGACAAATAAATTCTGGAACAATTGAGATGTTTAACAATAAAAAGTTTCACTATTTTGCATCAACATTTCAAAGCAAGATCACACCCAGGACATGATATTAGATCATTCCACTTATAGACAAATGAACGAACCAGCCAACGAATAACTGAATGAAATTATCCCTTTATTCTCCAGGGGCAATTTGTTTATGACTCCCTTTTTAATATTACCAATTAATATTATTCTAATGCATGTTGCACGCAGGGCCGTCTTAAGTATATTTGGTGCCCTGGCGCCGTTGTGCGACGGATACCTCCGGCGCCCCTGCCCCGCCCCGTTTCCCAGCGTGGCGGGCAGGGGCAGCTCCACAGCAGGCGGGTGCTGCTGCGCGGCGCCCCCCTGGCGGGCAGGCGCCCTGGTTGCACGATTACTGTTTGATTGTTTGGACTGTAAAGACTTCACATGTCTACATCCGTTATCAATTTCAAAGAAAGTTATTTTTAAAAGTAACATCCCTCAACTTGAATTTTACATCCGTGGGGAAACAGAGGGCAAATGCAAGCCCGGAACTCTGCAAAAGGGAAGGAGGTATGGAGGAAGCTGCTCAGAGATAGGAGGTGCAACAGCAAAGTAGGAAGAAGTGTGAAGGACTCCTCCCATGCTGTTGCTTCTCACCAAATCATCTCCTCAGAGAGCTGCTTTTCCCTCACAGAAGCAACTGTGCTGGTTCCGTTGCCTAAGTTTGTAAGCAAGGTGTCATTCCACCTTTAGTCAAGACTTTCACAGCTTTCATGGAACAGGTTTCTGTAGGTGGTTCTGAGTGGAGAGTTTCTTCCAAGTATCTGAGCTGTGATATGAAAGACCTTGCTCCGGTCCCTGGCAGATTTTTGCAGAGGAAGAAGGGAGAGTGATATTGGAAGTTTAATAAGATAGCTGGCTTTATTATTCAATCAGAGAAACAAAATGTAGAATGCTGGGGATGGTTGAATCTGTTCATGCAGCACACACACACACTCTCTCTCCCCCTCTCTCATTTCCCCCCAATCTTAAGTTCAATTTTCCACTTCTCCAGTGAATTCTTTCATTTAAAAAAATCATAAAAATTCATAAAAATTCATAACACTTTGGTGCGAATTTCTCCTAATGTGCGCATTTGTGCTTAATTTTTCCCAATATACACATTTTTGCAATGCATTTTCCCCATAATAGAAAGCATTTTGGTATGTTAATTTCACTGATATATGCATTTTAATGCACATTTTACCTCAGTATATGCCTTTTTGTGCATGTTACTTGGCTGTAGAACTGCAGCCCAAGTTTCGGAGAAGGATGGCTGTGTTTCAATTCTTGTATCATTTAGAAAGTGTGAATTAGGTACCTTTAAGTTATATTTAAATGCAGTATGAGGCACATTTCTCCCCTAGCCCTACTGTAACCAGTATGCAATGGGGAAATTGTTGTGCCCAAGGGAGAATACTAGTGACACTAGTTATTGATTACTGGTTTGTTTTATCATTACATGTTGATACATAAGCACATTGTTTACTTAGGTTTATGGACCTTGAAATTAAAGGGTGGGCTGAAATGGATAAGAGTAGCCTTGCATCTAGGATAGTTTTGCATAACTGTGATCAGTGTGTAGTTTGCACTCTTATTAAAATGTGACCATCGTTTATAAGAAGAAGAAGAGTTTGGTTTTGACATCCCACTTTATCACTACCTGAAGGAGTCTCAAAGCGGCTAACATTCTCCTTTCCCTTCCTCCCCCACAACAAACACTCTGTGAGGTGAGTGAGGCTGAGAGACTTCAGAGAAGTGTGACCAGCCCAAGGTCACCCAGAAGCTGCATGTGGAGGAGCGGAGACACGAACCCGGTTCACCAGATTACGAGTCTACCACTTTTAACCACTACACCACACTGGCTCTCTGTGGGCACTCATTTTGAATCGTTTGATTACAGAGGACCTTGTAGAAAACATGGCTGGAAACTTTGGCAAACAACTTATGCTATCACCAAAAACATTTCTTGAACTAGTGCAATTGTCTACCTGCATTGTGTGCATCTCCTTCACACTAATGTTTCTCTGTGTACGTGTACCCAGCCATGTGCACAATCTTGCAGGGAAAATTGTATATTTCTGAATTTTTAGTTTGCTTTTGTCTAATGCTGTGAAGCAGTTTATAAATCTGTAAAACATATGAGATAAGTTTTACTCTCATATGTGACCTTGCCTTATTTCCCCACAACTTCATGTGTTTATGTCTCCTTTCTTTCGCATTGTGAAATTATTTTTTATTACTATTTATTAAATTTCTACAGTGCCCTTCATCTCAGGATCGCAGGGTGGTTTACAATATAAAAAACACAAACAAAAAAATACATAACATAGTAACGAACCAAAACAATAACCTCCATACAGTTTAAAAGGTCATGGACTGCTTAATTAGCAAAAAGGCCTGTGTAGTACATTTCAACTATTGCAGGGTCTTTTCATTTCTATCAATTCTCAATATTCTGAATATTTCATACTCTAGGCAAATGCTACATACTCTCTGAAAATACACTTACCATTCTTGATCAGACACATCTGCTATTCCTGTTCAGGGTAGTGCTCAGGGAGCAAAGATTAATAATAGTAATAGTAGTATGGAAGTAGTAGTAGTAGTAATTTAATTTATGCCCCGCCCATCTGGCTGGGTTTCCCTAGCCACTCTGGACGACTCCCAACAGAATATTCAAAACATGATAAAACATCAAACACTAAAAACTTCCCTAAACAGGGCTGCTTTCAGATGTCTTCTAAAAGTCAGATAGTTGTTTATTTCCTTGACATCTGATGGGAGGGCATTCCATAGGGCGGGCGCCACTACTGAGAAGGCCCTCTGCCTGGTTCCCTGCAACCTCACTTCTCAGAGAGAGGGAACCACCAGAAGGCCCTTGCCACTGAACCTCAGTGTCCGGGCTGAACGATGGGGGTGGAGACGCTCCTTCAGGTATACTGGGCCGAGGCCGTTTAGGGATTTAAAAGTCAGCACCAACACTTTGAATTGTGCTTGGAAACGTACTGGGAGCCAATGTAGGCCTTTCAGGACCGGTGTTATGTGGCCTCGGCGGCCGCTCCCAATCACCGGTCTAGCTGCCGCAAGTCCACCCCTGCTACATGGCAGGATTGTGGAGCAAGCCAGAAGCCAGAAGGATATTGGAGCATGCCCCAGTTGGGAAGTTCTTGTTGCAAGGTTGAACTGGGACACTGCTTCCCACACCAGTGAATCCAATAATAAGCCTGAGTGGACAAGGTCAGCCCAAGACCAGTAGACTGCCCAGGCAAATGTTGCAGCATGCAATTCAGTGGCTTACCCAAACCCCAAGGCTTCTGATTTGAGCCCCAGCACCTACTCAGCAGCCACATTATAAACAATGGCAACATTAAAGCCATAGATAATTGAATCAATTTACTAATGGACCAAAAGAATGGAAACAAAACCTGTGTCTAAAGAGGAACACACAGAACAGATTGCCAACAGTTAGGAAATGCCTTCCTCAATGGAAAAAAGTCTTCACCCGATAGTAAAATGAAAGCAAAGATGTGGACAGATGGATCTCTTTTGGGAGAGCATTATATCCATGCACATGAAATCATGACAAAATATACATCACCACATGGCAGTGTACATGATTTCTATGCCACATTCCCTACTACATTTCTACCATCTGTGAAGTCGTCTTTAATAGTGTTGCCCAAGAGCAGAGGGTTTGCCTGACCACATGTTATAAATAAATGGTCATAACTGGGATGTTTCTTTAACAACCAGATGGTTGATGGTCCAATTGCACTTGTGTGTGGGAGTGCTGACATCTAGTGTCCACCTACATACATAATAGGTCAATTAAGTCAAAGAGTTATTAGGCCAAAGAGTTCAGTCATAAACAATGATGGAAGAATTCCAGATGTCACTTGGGAGTTAGGGAAAGAAGCCCACATTTGATAAAATCTGCTGCTGAGCAACGATGTCACATTTTGAACTTCTTATTGCAGGCTGGTGTTATTATTAGAAGGCCATACAAAGCTTAACATTGATCTCACGCGTGCCCTCTTAAGCACTTTAATGATTCTCAGCAAATGAGGATACAGTGGAGATGCAGAAGGATAAAAGCATAATCCATAGAATGATAATGCTGTACAAATCATGAAAGTCATCTTGTGCGGACTGGTTCCCCCAGACTCATCTATAACCCACATTACAAGTTGTTGGAATAAGAGAGAAGGAACGGGGAAGGAGAAAAAAAACAACAACCTGGGCGGCTCAGGCAAATGAATCTGCTTATACTGTATGTTATGAATACATAGCTCATCCTTTTATTCTTGCTGCTCTCCATCAATGTTCAGAGAAAAAGCAGTGAAGATGATTCATCTTCAATTATTTGCAACATTTCTATGCACCCCTCCATCCTGATCAGATTTCAGAGCAGTGTGCAGTCAATGTAAGTCATAACACAGGGAATAATCACGAGAAACTAATAAAATCCCTTAAAGTAAATCTATAATTTGACAATCTAAAAATGTCCAGTTCAATAAAAATATTTTGTCTGGTGCTCAAAATATAACATAGGTGGCCCTCTTTTGGGGAGGATATTCCACAACCAGGGCACCAGTATTGACAAATATTCTCCTTTGTTAAGAAGCACACCTCAAACAAGGGAGGTCCCTGGAGTAGGGCCTCAGCAGACGATCTTAACACACGATGTTGGGAAGAGTGCTTCTTCGGTTATGTGAGCCCCAGGCCATTTATGGCTTTAAAGGTGAGTACTTGCTCCTCAAATTGGGCTCTCATGGAACACATGAGGGGGTTATCTCATTGAATCATAGAGTTGGGTCATCTTGTCCAACCCCCTGCAATACAGGAATTTGCAGCTATCCCTTAAGGGGATCAAATCTGCAAGCTTGGTGGTGTTAGCACCATGCTCTAGCCACCTGCACTCAGAACCAAGCAGGTAGGGCAATGGAAGACTGGAAAAATGAAAAACAGAAACCGAAGCTGAGAGATTCCTCTTTCCCAGGCATCCCCAAACTTTGGCCCTCCAGATGTTTTGGACTACAATTCCCATCATCCCTGACCACTGGTCCTGTTATCTAGGGGTCATGGGAGTTGTAGGCCAAAACATCTGGAGGGCCGCAGTTTGGGGATGCCTGCTTTATCCCTAGCTTTGAGAGAAGGTCCCTTTTACCACATTGCCTCTGGCAGTAAAATGTTCCAGGTCCCACCCTGCCACTATCAAAGAGACACATTCTGTTCAGCTGCAGCAACCCCTATTCCAAAAGGGGGGGGAAGGGGGGACCCAGCAAGCAAACCTCTGGCTACATACAGATTTCTAAAATTTATATCCCTATTTTGGCTTCACACCAAAGGAAGACAGAGAATGTATTTTTATAAGGTTTGTTTGTTTGTTTTTGTAGAAAAATGACGACCCAAACATGGCTGCACTCCTCTTTGTGGTACAGACACCCATTGCCACCAAGGCCTCAGAGAAGGTGTGAACAATCACCGGCAATATTAACATCAGAGTGACCCCTCACAGGAGATTTATTCAAGAGCTTTTTTTTTTACCCAGCTGCTGCTACAAAGGACGCCTTCCCACAAAATGTTATTTTTCATTGTTCGCCTCAGTGCAAGAACGACAGCTGATTTACTGGTTTCACCCAAAGCGCGGAAACATAATTTTCTTTTATTGAGCGCACTGGGGGGTAGCCGCTGCTCTCTCAAAAAATGCAGATGGTCATCTTGTTCTTATTCATCCTGAGAGGATGAACGCGAGCATGCTGCTCAGGTAAGCAAAGAAACAGCCGCTTACAACAGCGTGATCAATGGGCAGCGTTAACTAACCATAGTTAGCCATCTTCAGCACGGCCTCTATAAATTGCTGTTTCACAAGGACTTCAGGAATATGCATCATTAGTAATGATTTACAACATGTATGCTCCGTCATCCAGTCAGTAGTAATATACTTACAGCAAATAGAGAGCAGGAAATGTTGGTCTGCAGAATACCTCGAGTCACAGCCAATTTTGCTTTGTATTTGTTGAATATATTGCAGTTAAGTGACTCAGTTCTTTTTGCACACTTTCCCACCTCTTTCTCCCCACAAGCAGTTGTTTCCCAGAGCCCCTTCCCAGCGGCGTAGCTAGCCTTCTGACTGCCCGGGGTGGCATCCGTCGTGCTGCTCTCTGGCTTGCCCCTTGCCTCCGCCCCACCAGGAAGAAGTGAGGGGCGAGGCCAGCAACATCGGGGCCTCCGCGATGGCGGTTGTGCCGCTGCCACGGTAGCAGCAGGGGGGCGAAGGGGCACCACACTGCCCCCCGCAGAGTGGAGTCTGGGGCGCCCCGCCCCCTACTGTGACGCCCCTTCCCCTTCCTTTGTTCCTATGTTGTTTAATTACTATGAACTTTGAATATGTCTATCCTGTTGCATGGCCGTCTGTCATGTATGATCTGGTCGAGATTCCTGCATTGCAGGGGGTTGGAATAGATGACCCTCGGAGTCCCTTCCACCTCCACAATTCTGTGATTCTACAATTGTCAGGAAGACATTCGTTCTCTGGCCCTCTCCTAAAAAGGGACTGTGGGAGCCACACTTCCTTCGCCTCACTTGGCAAGTCTGGTTACTTTTGTTTTTTTCTGTTCAATTATCTTGATAGAAAGTTCCTCAATTCATTTTCTTGTTGCTTTGCTGGTAGCGATTATTGCAGACTAAATATCCATAGCTAACAACCTTCACCGAGTACGCCACAGTGCAGTGACAGGAGCTGACATGAAACAGGACTTGGCTGGAGACATCCAATTAAGCTGAATGCTGTTACACTCAGGGCAGGCAAAAGAAATTATTTCTTAGCACGGTACATAGTTAAACTATGGAATTTTGCTTCCACAAGAGGCAGTGATGGCTACCAATTTGGATGGCTTTAAAAGAGAATTAGACAAACTCATGGAGGATAAGGCTAGCAGAGGCAGGATGTTTTTTGAATACTACAGTGGTACCTCTACTTATGAATTTAATGCGTTCCGAACGCACATTTGTAAGTCGAAAAAAATTGTAAGTCGAATCCCATGGGAGAAAAAAATCGTTAAGTTGAAGCAACCCTATCTAAAAATTCGTAAGTAGAAAAAAAATCCTATCTAAACCACATCCAAGATGGCGGACGGAGCTCCGTTCGTAAGTAGAAACATTCGTAAGTAGAGTTATTCGTAAGTAGAGGTACCACTGTAGTTACTAGAAATCACATGAGCAGGGAGTGCTTTTGAACTCTGTTCCTCCTTGTGGGATTCTCATTGGCATTTGGCTGGCTGCTGAGAAAACAGGAAGCTTGACTAAGGACTCAGCTACACTGGTAAAGAAAAATAGCTTTATATGCATTGTATATGCATTGTAACACTGTGGCACCAGGTGGCGCTGTGGAGATCCGTTTTTGCTAACCTGATTTCTCATACAAAGTTTGCAACATGTTTAACTGAAACTCTTCTTTGATGTGTCTAGATCCAGCCTTGATCCAACAGCTCTTCTTGTGTTCTTCTTGGGCCTTGGAAGATCATGCCTACCAGATTTCTGTGCTTTGCTGAGATTCTTAGCCAGCTTTCTTAACAGGCACCGAAAAGTGTGCAGATCACTAGGGAGACCACACTTTTTTCTGTATTGGGAAAAACAACCACAAGCTTATCCTCACTTGACAAAGTCATTTTCTCCTTCTTTTCATATACAGTGTTCCATTAATTGTTTCCCCGAGCAATAAACTATGTGCTCTCGACTCAAGTAAGTGGATAATGCATGGCCCATATATTTAAATGGGCAATATAAATCTAACTTAAGTTATTTAGAATGCCACCCATAGCAGTAGCTTCGCATTAGGTAGCTCACATGTTATCAAAATCATCTGGCTGCATTTAATAGCATTAAAGTTCAATTTTGTAAATAGTTTTTAAAGGATTAGGTAGATGCTTTGGCAATTAAAAAAAGACCAATAAATGTCTATGAAGTGTAAATATATGCAGCAGGCTAAGACAGGGTGGTCAAATGACCAGGGGCAGAAGTAGCATGGTCTGCTTCTGCCCCTTTGGCAGAAATTAGAAGGTGAAGCTCTTCGCGGCACCAAGGTCAACCCTCGTCACCTTCTAATAACTGCAGGTGAAGCTGCTGTTAAAGGCACAGGAGGAGGAGTGAAGGAAAGTTGGCAACCCTCGCTAAAGCAGTTGCTTCTTAGTATATGTATGGGATGGAGTACCGCTCTCCAAAAATTCTCACCCTAGAACACAATTCGAAAGCCACTGTTTTAGGTTACAAACACACCCAAGGCAATAGGAAAGACAGCAGCCGCCATTCCCAATGGCCCCATCATAAAAACAGGTAAAGGTCTAAACCACTGAGCTCCCATTGCTCTTTCCCAGCTCCTGCCAACCTAGCAGATGAAAGCATGCCAGTGGAAGTAGATAAATAGGTACCACTGCGGCAGGAAGGTAAATGGTGTTTCCGTGTGCTCTGGCTTACGTCATGGTGTTCTGTTGCACCAGAAGCGGTTTAGTCATGCCGGCCAAATGACCCGGAAAGCTGTCTGGACAAACGCCAGCTCCCTAAGACTGAAAGTGAGATTAGTGCTGCAATACCATAGTTGCCTTTGACTGGACTTAACCTTTTTTTTTTTTTACCTTTATCATAGCAATGGTTCAAACCCAACTCTGAGTTAACTTAAGCATGCTTACATGATGCTAAAATCAATGTATGCTTATCTACTCCTGTGAGGCGAACATCTGTAATTCCACCTCCTGATGTGCTGATAAGCATAGGCTATTCGCAAAAATAATGTGCCTGTAATTTCCCAGTGACTCCCTCCAAACGTTTAGTAGCTGCACATGAAAATGAAATGAAATCTCAGTGAATCATTATTTTTGTCTGAATCTCTAATCAACCAGCTTCCAATAACCTTCAGAAGCCACTGGCCGCATTCCTGCACAAATGATTGTAGATATAGCTATCACTATATCGCCTTCCATGTAAGTCCCAAGATGATGTGCAAAATGTAATAAAAACAGCTAAAAATGCCAGTTATAAACACAGTACCAAAAAAAAAAAAAGGCAAAACGTGAGTTTTAAAACAATATGAACTAAACACACACCTGTGCCAGAGACCTATTCATCTGGCTGGGAAAGCTTGTTGGAAGAAAAATGTCTTCAATTGTTTCCAGAAAATGCAGATTGTGGGCACCTGCCGTATCTCAGCAGGCATGCTGTTTCACAGAAGAGGGGCAGCCTGCTCAGAAACGTATCCAGGAATGTACAATCAAAAAAGTACTTGGACTGCTCAGAGCAGGATTTTAACACAGGTGGGAACATTCTGGAGAACCCTGCAAGATGCATGCAGTCAGCGGGGATCTCTATTTTAGAGATCAAAATGAAAAGGAAGGAAGGAGAAGCCAGCCTCAAGCCCAGCATTCAATCTGCATCAATAAGAACTTGTATTGCTGCACTAAATAACCTCCAGATAGTGACATTAATGGAAAAGAAATAGCACCCATCCTTTTAAAATGGATTATCTAAAAATAAATCCCTTTGAAACTTAGTTTTTATTTTAGCTGGGAAGGAAGGATGTTCTCTTCATACCCTACTAATTGAGGTGGCACAGCAGTCCTGAGGAAGGACCGCAGATGGGTTTTAACTAGTCAGAGGTGGCCATGGAAACAATATCCAGCCCAAGATGAAACGGAAAGGTAATTGGATGGGTCCAATGATCTTATCTGAATAATGAATGGGAATGAGGAACTTTTGGCCCTCCGGGTGTTATTGGACTCCATTTCCCATCAGCATAGGCAGTGGTCAGAGGCAATGGAAATTTTAGTCCAGCAGCAGTTGGAGGTCGCTGGTTCACCATCACATGCCAACCGTGGGTGGCCCTGATGCAAAAGAGGGCAGAGGAATAAATGCAAATGCCTAGGGCTTGCTGATCAGAAGGTCGGCGGTTCGAATCCCCTTGATGGGGTGAGCTCCCGTTGCTCGGTCCCTGCTCCTGCCTACCTAGCAGTTCGAAAGCACGTCAAAGTGCAAGTAGATAAACAGGTACCGCTCCGGCAGGAAGGTAAACGGTGTTTCCGTGTGCTGCTCTGGTTAGCCAGAAGCGGCTTAGTCATGCTGGCCACATGACCCGGAAGCTGTACGCCGGCTCCCTCGGCCTATAGAGTGAGATAAGCACTGAAACTCCAGAGTCGTCCGCGACTGGACCTAACGGTCAGGGGTCCCTTTACCTTTACCTTACCTGTGTATGGTAGACTAGTTTCCACACAAAGACCTTTCTGTATCCTCCACCCAGAGAAACAAGAGGCTTACCAGAGTTTAAAGACATTTCTCCGATGAAAATAGGGACGTCCTATTTAATAATAATAATAATAATAATACCGTAATAATAATAATAATAATAATAATAATAATAATAATAATAATAATATTCCCTGCCCATCTGCCTGTGTTGTCTCACCCACTCTGGGCTGCTTCCAACATATATAAAAACATAATAAAACATTAAACATAAAAAACCTCCCTTAAACAGGGCTACCTTCAGATGACTTCAAAAGTTGTATAGTTATTTATCTCCTTGGCTCAGGGGCCACATAACAACATACCGTTCAACATTGTTCTGATGAAAATACAGATGTCCTAAGGAAAAGTGGGACATTCTGGGATCAAATAAGAAACCGGGACAGCTCCTGTAAATCCCGGACTGTCCCTGGAAAACAGGGACACTTGGAGGGTCTGTAATGATGCACTCCCGCCAAACAAAAATATTAGGGGTAGTGAGGGGTGTGGCCAAGGGAGAGGTGGAATGGCCTGGGAAGCGTTCTGAGGGCTAGGTAGAGAGGGCCACATTTATTCCCCAGGCCTGAGGTCCCCAACCTCTTGTCAAAGTATTACGTAGGTTATTTTACTTTATTCATGGACAGTGTGACATTTTAAAAACACATTCCATTCCCACTCACCCTGAACCACCCCTTACTATGTGTTAAAAGCTGCACAGAGCACAGAAATGGCATTGTATAACAACATGCTCAAACATCTTCATTGATTTATGAGGGTCTATGATGTTTATTTTGTTTACAAATATATTTATATACCACAGTATCATAAAGTGTACCAAACCAGTTTGCAGTAAGAATATAACACAATTAAAAAAAAACCTATGTGAAAAGTAGCTATCATGAAAAGACGCATTCTTGACTGCCGCATAAGCTTGGTGGCATAGGAAAGTTTTCAGCAGGTGTTTAAAGGTTGAAACAGAAGATGCCTGCTGAATCTCTATTGGCAGAGCATTCGATCAGACTGGACTGATGACACCAAAGGTGGTCAAATGAGCCTTGCCAACTAAGGGGACAACCAGCAAAGCTTCTGCAAATGATCTCAGCAGTCAAGCCAGGATATTATAGGTGGTCCCTAAGGTACCTTGGACCAAAGTTGTCCAGGGCTTTGTAAATGGATACAAGGACCTTGAACCTGGCTCAGTACTAGACGGGGAGCCAGTGTAGATGTTTTAACAAGGGTGTCACGTGTTGTTGGTCAGATGCCCTCATAAGTAATCTGGCTACCGCATTCTGCACGGGCTACAGCTTCCAAACCAGGGCATGGGCAGCCCTAGTAATCCAGTGTCAAGGTTACCAGCACATGGGGTACAGTGGTCAGGCTACCCCTGTCCAGAAACAGCTGGAATTGGCAAACCAGACAGAGCTGGTAAAAGGCTCTCCTAGCTGCAGACAACACTTGGGCCTCTATGAACAGAGATGTACCCAGGAGTACCTCCAAGCTATGCCCGTTGTCTATGATACACTCAAGATTGCCTCTGAAACATGCAGAAGGCAAGTGATGGCTTTCATTTTCTCCTTTAGCTTCCAACTTTTGCCCAGCAGAGCAAACCGAAGCAACTCTGGAGCTGTTTGATTAACTTTGTCGCTTGTTCCAAGAAACATGCCTCTCTCTCTCTCTCTCTCTCTCTCTCTCTCTCTCTCTCTCTCTCTCTCTCTCTCTCTAACACACGCACCATCCTTTGATTAATTTGTGTGGAGCCAAACACATTGCACCATCTCATTATGCTATCTAATCTATGCAAAAGACTCCGGCATGGTGTATGATTTATTAATATCTGTCAAAACCTTAAGCTGGATAATGACTGTAATGAAGATCCCACGGAACGGGAAGGGTGTGGAAATCTCTCCCTTCTCAACATTTAAGGGAGGGAGGGAGAAATCCCCGTGACTATCATGTCATCGTCCCTTTCCACCTTGGGACAGAGCCAAGAAATACTTCTGCTGCTGTAACCAAAGTGACTTTTTAACTGCCAGTTGTTGTTTTTTTAACAAAAGCCTACAAACATTTTCCTGTTGCCTCTATACAACACA
Organism: Zootoca vivipara; assembly: GCF_963506605.1. Lineage (NCBI taxonomy): Eukaryota > Metazoa > Chordata > Lepidosauria > Squamata > Lacertidae > Zootoca > Zootoca vivipara. The sequence continues at coordinate 15,341,929 of NC_083287.1, read as the reverse complement.
ATTTGGTGCATGTCAGGAGCAAATGGATGGAGGCCCAAAGTAGCAAGTGAGGGGGGTGTTCCCCTGGGCGCATGAAGGCTGTCAAAACAAAAGCGCAGCAAAGGGGAAGATGTGCATTTTGAGCTGTCATCGTGCACAGCTCACATTTTCAACTATGGCTGTTGCATAAATACATGAACTGGTAACCGCGCTTTGGATTGCAACCAAAGAGACTCGGAGGTATTGAGACGGCTCCACGTCTATATTAATATTCTTTCTGATATCGAAGACAGCATAGCTACATACTCGGGCACTAAATCCGACCCTCCTTTTTGCATTCAGGCTCCAGTCAAAAGGCAAACCTACCTCTTCCCGCACATCCCAAAACAATAGCGAAACACAGACATCCTTCAAAATGTTCAGTTCTCCGAATTTTGCAGTTCTCCAGTCAAGTAATGAAAAATGTGCATACTAAGGTTTGCATAACGAGGCAGTGCATAGACTGCTGAAGATAATGTACAAAACTGCATTCTATTGGGGGGAATTGCTTTGCAAAAATATGCATAATAGGCAAAATTGCATATAAGCATGCCTATATTGGGCGAATTTAACACCGAAATGCTTGTGAATTTTCACGAGGATTTAAAATCTGCAAGCACGTTAAAACTGAATTTAAGATTAGAAAAATGAGAAACAGAGAAAAATCAAAACTGACAGATTCACTCATCCCTACTGCATACATACTAATGGTATACTAATACTATAATCTGTGAGGAATGTGTTTAAGAACTTTGCTAACATGGGACAAAATTACATTGTGAAGTCTTTTTCTTTTCTTTCCCAAATAATGCATCTGACAAATTGTGGCACCAGATGCACACCAATGCAGTTGATGAAATGAAAGCAGTTTATAAGCTTATTTGGTGCCAACGCTGTGAATCTTTTAGAAATTTATCATAATACTATCTTACACTTTTGTCTGTCAGAGATCACCTCCAGATTATCAGTATTTTGCAGGAGGGATTCTAGCACATGCTGGAAAAATATGTTTGCAAAATTAAACGGGATTAAGGTGCTCTGTTGCCCTGGCAAAACAAATAAGTTTGCATATATACACTTTTTGCTGTTAGGAAAGCGATGGGGAAATGCATTAGAAATTGTGGAATGAACAAAAGATTTATGAGAAGACATAGGAACACTGGGTGCGCAAATCAGGGTCAATGCTCATTGTCCGATAACCTCCCTACAAACAAACCAGAGTGAATGCCCAATGAGGACAAGATATAGTCTAACCTCTGTGTAAGCTTTGTGTAAGCAAATCAGGATGATAAAAAGGTCACCTGGAGGCTTGGAGGAAGTGCAGCTTGTGGTGAAAAATAAACTAGGAATGGAATGGAATGGGGTTAAAAAAACCCATTCCATAAACTTACTGGCTGCCTCCAACAAGGCTGTAATAAATGAATAGAATTGCAGGCTACTGCTTGGCAGCAACAGCGCTTGGTTTATTTTTGAGGAGATAAGGAAGTCCAAATATCCTTATGACAGCTGAGGATTTATAATACGTGTGAGATGCAGAAGTCGGGAAGGAAAACTGTCACTTCTGGCTCCCAGCTTACCTCACTAACATGACTGTCATGAACCTGATAGGCTTCTACTCGCAGCCCAATTCTTCCGGCTACTGGGATAATAGCATTATGTATCGGTGATAAGATGAAACAGTAGAAAATAGTAGTATTTGTCATTTCACCTCTTTAATTACAGGGGGGGAATTACAGCTCCTTATCACAGGGAAACATGGAATAAAGAGCACGAGATGCATTTATTTTACCAGCTGTTTACTGATTTCTAATCCTCTCCATTTATTAACAATCCTATCATGGCATACATAGTTTCAAATATCACCTGTGCGCTGCTTCAGCAATAATGCCATTTTGACTTCCTATCCTTTCTGTTTTCTGTTTGGATTTTGGTTTAACAACCTGGTTTGAGGGTGTGTGGGTGTGTGGTGATAAATCAAGGTGTATACACAGACTAAAGCTGCAATCCTAAACTCATTCATTTGGGAGGAGGAGTGGAGGAGAAATTTAGTTCAGTTCCCATTTAGAGACGAAACTATCACATTCACACTTTACAAAAGGGTAGACAAACTGAAACACAGGCACCCTTGGGCATTTCACTTCTCCAAATCTGCAGCACAGTTCTCCAGTTCTCGAGGTACAAGAAAGAGTGAACCAAACCATAAGAATAGTTAATGTTTAATGTTCCCCAAACATCCTATTTCAGGTGCATTGGGAACAGCGAAGGTGCAAAAAAGAAAAGCATTCCAATATGCAGAGGCTAATTTTTCAGACAGCAGAAAATAAAACAGGCTGCTATTATGGTATGCTGAGCTGCAATGATCAAGAGGAAGCTCTGTTAACACTACAAATATTAATTTTCAGAATGCTTCACAGGAGTTGCCTTCGTTTTAACACTAATGGTTACTGCATTCAACATCAGTTCCTACAACATGTTTTGTGTGTGGGAGCTTGTTAATGAAGGAAAAATGTAAGCCACTGTTTGTTCACTTAAGAGAGAAAAAAGTGGGAATGCTATAAAATCTCAGCAGTGCTAAATTCATGTTTGATCAACCTGGCTTGTTTGTTTTTTGTTTTGCTTTTCTTGAGGCATCTCACAAGCTCCATCATATTTTTTTAGGAACCCTGGAGTTTCTAGACTGAAATTATGAGCATTTCTCAACCAGCAAATAATAGACATAACAGCCAGTTAGGCCCCCGTATTCTTTCTGTTAGAATGAACCAGGATCATAGAGGGGACCTATAAAAAACTGTTCTGCACTCCACTCCAGGGACAAATTACCAAACTGCTTCTCAACTATTGTAAATCGAGGGTAGCCATTGTGGTGCCCTCGACTACAATGTTAAGTATAGTAATTTAATTAACTGAAATTGTAAATGCTAGTATGCATTACTATGTGCTTAAATTTGATTGGCTGGTAACTGAATTCTAATAGTTTTCATGTGGTTGGCTGGTCTTGGTCACATGGGAAGTATCTAGTGAAGGAGAGACTCTGTTTTATGTGAAACAAGAAGACTGTGTTTTAGAATCCACTGTGAACACTGCTAAGTTGAATAGAGTGTTGGAGTGCTTCTTCTCCGCTTGAAAGAAAGAGAGCAAAGCTGCGAAGAAGGTAAAAGTGGAAATCTCTCATAGGAGCTGCAAGACATGGCCTAACTGAGGTACAGAAGGCTGAAAGTGCTGAGCTCTGGAAAAGGAGGAAATACAGTTGCTTGGAAGTTAGATGAAGAGACTGTAAGCCATGCTTGGACAAGCATGTGACTGTAAATATTATGTTCTAATTCATCTATAAGCTTCCGCAAGTTTTTGGATGTTAAAGTCTGGACATGGGTTTAATTTCCAAAGAAGGGTGTCAGTGTGTGGTTGGAAGATGGGGCAAAGCCATTGTTTACAGTGTGATTCCACAGTGCAGCGTTTCTCAACCGCTGTTCCGCGGCACACTAGTGTGCCGCGAGACGCTGGCTGGTGTGCCGCGTGTGCGGCGACGAGAAGGGCGATTTGGGGAGAAGGGCAATCCCCAAAGCGAAGAAGACCTCAGGCCTGGCAGCTAGGCCTCTTTCCCACTCGCACCCCGCGCCGTCTCCTAGCAACCGGCCGTCGGCGGCGCTGATTGGCCGGCGCGGCTCCCGCTGCCATTTTCAAACAGCTTTTTTTTTTTTTTGCCGAGGCAGCCGGGCGGCCCTCCTCCCTCAGCCGCCACCATTAACCATTCTTGTCCCGGGCTTAAGCGGAGGCGAGTCTGGTCTCGCCCGGCATGGAGAGCGGCCCTCTGGCTGAGAAGCCCCCTCTGAGGAGGAAGTGGAGGCGGCGGCAGCAGCAGCGACGGCGGCACACTTTTATTCGAGACCACCGGAGGGGCCCGGCAGGCCTCCTCCTCCTCCTCAACCGCCTCCTCCTGCGGGCGGTAAGTGCCCCCTCTCACCCCTGCCCTGGGTCCTTAGGGTGAGGGGCGGGTGACGAATAAATTCATGGTAATAGGAATAATAGTAATCGACGAGGGGGGGGCAGGCGGTGTGAGGTGCTGGGGGTGTTGACCCCCTCCCCAAAACGGGGATTTCCCGGGGGAAATGGGAGCTATGGTGGGAGGAGACCAGCAGCACCTCCTCCTCACCAAGAGGCCATTGTAGACGTGGCCTGGGGATGGGCTGCTGGTGCAGAGATCCGGCTTCCAAGCAGGCACCACCAGCTGTTGCTGCTGACACAACAGGAGCAGCAGGTGATGTGTTCCTTGAAGGCCGAATCTGCTGGGCCTGTGGATCCTGCCGCCCCAGGCAGTTGCCCTTGTGTCTCTCTAAATGAGAATTTAATCGCTTTATCTGCTCTTGTTATTCATCCCTCTAGTGACAATTTTCATTGATCTACAATTTCATGAAAAGTACTTTTTGAATATTACTTTTAAAAAAGGGGGGTATCTAAACAAAATATAATGCTTCTATGCCAAAGTGCTCAGCAAGGATTGGTCCACAAAGCCCAAAAGTCCCTCAATGGAAGCTGATGGATGGAATGCAAATGCCCATCATTTTGTAGAGGTCATGCGACGTTAGGTTTTACAGGAAGTGGGTGAAACATATCAGGAGGTGGGCCAGGGGGGGTCAGTATAAATGACAAGGAGAAACAGAGGCACCCAGAAGTTTGTCAAGGGTGCATTAAAAGTTCAGCGCGAAAGCTTAAGCATACGAATGCAGTTGTCAGTCAGACAAAGAGCACCGCTTCCGATGTTGTCAGTCATGTACTGCTGAGAACTACAAAGTTTCCCCGTGAACTGGTTAGAGCCCAAGAGAATTCACCAGCAATGAAAAGCTGAATGAAGAAATGCCAAGAACGCAGTGGAGCATACAGGGCCTGATGTATGAAAAGAGGATTCTTAAGCCAAGGAGGTCCAAGAAAGAAATATAATTTCAAAAGTGCTTCTTATGTGCAAACAAGGCAATTGCCTGTGCTGAGCGTGGCCTAATCCCCTAAATATTTCAAGCACCAGTCTTCAGTTTTGCCAGGGCAAAAGCATTTTCAAAGTTATATATTACAATTTCTTAGGTTTTTATGGGAAGCCGTTAAGAGGGAATTGAAGCAGAGAAAAGACCCTTTCAGGTTTTTATGACAGGCCTCACAAATTGTTTTATATTCAGAGGAAATGGCTGTCCTTTTCCTCACCATGTTCAGTAATGATACCAGGAAATGGTTACCTCAGAGAAATCCATTTTAAACCAAGTATTCCTTTCCCCCCTCTCTCCCTTATTTTACATTAAAGAGAGTTTCTGGAGATACTCTAGTCATTAAATAGCTTGACATCCATTGGCCATGTTGAAATGTAGAGGTGTAGAGGCAACCATCATACCGACACCCTGCTAGAATTATTTATGAAAGCCTCAGCGAGAAGAAAGAATATGGATCTGACAAATAAGCTGCTTAACCTAGAAATTCTCTCTGAGAAAGGGAGCAAAGGTTCCCGGGAATGATTTAGGATTTAGTCGCTTCTGTATATTATACAATTTAAGTTGGAAAAGCTACTTATTACCATTCTCCTTTCGTGTAATGAGAGCAGAGGGGAAGACAGCTCGCGGCATCAAACAAAAGAAAATGCTCGAGTGCCTGGGTCCAGACACCTGCAACAGGTGTAGAAACTCTGATACCTGCATGGTTTTGCAGGCCCATAACATGAGGTGGCCACCTGCTACTTCACAGTCTCCTACTTAAAGGGGTGTCAGAAGACAGTCATGAAAAGTGATTTGAAGTTCACAGCATGTTATTCTTTGAAGGAGAACTGCTTGAAAATGATTTATAGGTGGTATTTAACTCCGAGGAGGCTTGCTAAGATGTATAAGATGGAATCAGATAAGTGCTGGAGATGCAAAGAGGTTGAAGGAACGTTCTTTCATATGTGGTGGCCTTGTAAAAGGGTAAGAGAGTATTGGGAAATGATATATAATGAATTGAAAAAAAATGATGAAAAACACCCAAAAAACCCACCAGAGTCCTTTCATTCACACACACACACACACACACACACACACACACACACACACACACACATCCCGTATAAGTAATGGTATAGTTTCTGAATGGTATAGTTTCTGTAAAATGTGCAGGGATTTATGATATGAAAAATGAACCAAGGAAAGAGAAGAAGGGGAGTCATTGTTATTTTAATGATGTAAAAATGAGAACTTTAAATTGTAAAACAGAAAATTTAATAAAAATTATATACAGAAAAAGAAGACAGTCATGAGAACATAAGGAGAGCCTGCTGGATCAGACCAATAGCCCATCTAGTCCAACATCCTGCACTCATGGTTTTTAATGTTAAGGAAGCGTTAAGCAATGGTTCTGATAATGTAGATGGACAACTTTTACATTCATAACCTTGTCTTTTGTTATCGCTTAATTCTGAATCGTTTTATGCTGCTACATCGGTAAAACACTGCTCATATGTCCCTATGTAACATTTTACCTTTTTTTTACTGCATTCAAACTCTACCCCCACCCCCTCCAACATGTGTACAGAGCCCAAGTCCCACTGAACTCAACGAGGTTTACTTCTGAGACGTTGTGTGTAAGTCTTAAAGGTAAAGGTAAAGGGACCCCTGACCATTAGGTCCAGTCGTGACCGACTCTGGGGTTGCGCGCTCATCTCGCATTATTGGCCGAGGGAGCCGGCGTATAGCTTCCAGGTCATGTGGCCAGCATGACAAAGCCGCTTCTGGCAAACCGGAGCAGCACATGGAAACGCCGTTTACCTTCCCGCTGTAGCGGTTCCTATTTATCTACTTGCATTTTGACGTACTTTCGAACTGCTAGGTTGGCAGGAGCTGGGACCTAGCAATGGGAGCTCACCCCGTCACAGGGATTCGAACTGCCGACCTTCTGATCAGCAAGCCCTAGGCTCAGTGGTTTAACCACAGCACCACCTGAGTCCGTGTAAGTCTTACAGTGCACAATAGATAAAACGGCATAACTTCAGATGGGTGGTAATATTTCTGCATGCGGCAAAGCTGCCCTGTGACTGGGCTAACATCTGAGCTAAAGTAATTGTGAACCACGGGAAAGTGCAGGGCCTCTGTAGCTGTGACACTCTATGGAACAACAGACGTTGGGTTTTTAAGAAAAATCTCCTGGGTCTGGCAAGTCGTAACTATACAGCTCACTGCGGATCTTGCACACAGCTAAGCAGCCTACCCGGGATATTGTACACAGAGACAAGCTACTTGGGTGATATATTGAGACTAGTGGCCTCACTGAATCTCTCTCTCTCTCTCTCTCTCTCTCTCTCTCTCTCCTGCAGCAAAATTCCTCCTGCACATGTTGATGGATAATTTCAAATGAAGCAAAAAGACAAGCCATGATCGTTCCTTTACCCCCCCCCCCTTTAACATTCTGGTTCCGTTGTCAAGTGCTTAGCAACAAATAGGAAGGATAGGTGAGGGATTTGAGGTTTGGCAGTAAACTGATGAGATCACAAAGCTGCACAACTCTCAGATATATAGGGGTGCCCTTCAGAAATAAAAGCACAGCCCATCAAGTATTTTGCGATATATACCCATGGAAGTGGGTAATGTCATCACAAGTTTAACCAGTAAGCAGCGCAGGAAAGTTACACTTATTGTCTCACAAGGACACAGAGGCAAAAGTTTTCTCCATTCATCTGAGTGTCAAAGGCAGTTTTTTTAATACAGTACTTTAAAAAAACATGTCTTACCGCCACAAGCAAATATCTAACTAACAAGTGGAAACCTATTTTATATGAGGAGGCCTTCATGTCAGACACCAGATAGTAGATTTTGAAGCTGAAATACTGAAATTGATTCCCCCCCCCATTTTGAGGAGGACTTAGTTTGAGGTGAATTGTTTAATCACCATGACACAGTCGAGGGGCAGGTGTAGCTGGTGAGGTGGGGTGGGAGGTACTCTTGGCTCCAGCCACTGAGCAGCACCCAAGGGATTTCATGACCTCATCAACTGATAGATGACATCAGAGGTGGAGAAGCACCCTGCAGGAACACAGCTGCTGATTGGCCAGCAGCATCGCAACCACACAACGCTGTTCACCCAGCCCATGCAAGTCTCTAATTATGCATCTTATTACGTGGATATGGGCTCCACTCCCTCAGCTGTTGCTGTGTTGTGGGTATGGATGGACAATTCTGTCAATTTCTGTTTCATTCAGTTTCTTATTTTTCATATATATATTTGATTTCTAAGGGGTGCTTAGAATTACAGGATTGAAGAAAGACGCAGGGCAGCAGTGGAAGGTTAAAGGAATGAGGGTAGAAAGAAAGGTGAGGAAGGGGGTGGGATAAATAGTTTAGAATTGGCTATGTAATAGGGTAACCCGGATTGAAATAGGACTGTCTATATAGACTTGCTGACCATAAAAGGGGACTTGTGATTAGAAGGGTTAATAATAGAAATATGGTTTTGACTGAGATGGTGAGTTCTTACCGTGTTTCTCCGAAAATAAGCCATACCCCGAAAATAAGCCATAGTGATAGACAGTTTAACCTTGTAGGTTAAACTGTACCATACTTAATAATAAAAAAAGACATCCCGTGAAAATAAGCCACCGTGGGTTTTTTTGAGGAAAAATAAATATAAGATGGTGTCTTATTTTTGGAGAAACACAGTAGAAGAGAGGTGTGGGTATAAGGAAGAGAATTTTTAGTTTAGTATAGTGTAAAAGCAGATTAATAATTTTATAATATGAATTAAATGAAGAAGTATCTTTAAGGCAGAAATATAATATGTAAGGAAAGAGGAGTATGGTGTTGTCATAGATGATAAATATGTAATCTATAATGAAAAGCTCAGTTCTCCACATTTCCACATCAAGTTGCAATTTCTTTTAGTGCATAGAATGGTAGAAACATAATGTTGGTACCCCAACCCCCTGTAATGCAATAAAAACTCATCAGCGTATTAGTATGTATTCCTCCTGACACACATTTGTGTATGGAGTTTTGCCTGATTTGGACTGATTTTGGAAAACAATTTCCCCTGATAAAATGGGTTTTTTTTTTTGTATATCACCATATTTTTCCGCGTATAAGACGATGCCTTTTGCTTTAAAAAAAAGAGGCAAGAATTGGGTGTCGTCCTATTCACAGATAGTGAATGCAGAGGGGGGACGTGCGATTAATGGCAGCAGAAAGCAGGAGATTGGTAGCGGCGATTTGGCGGGTGATTGTTGGATGTGGCAAGACCTGCTGCCGATTGGCTGCAGCAATTGGGCAGGCGACTGGCGGCTGCGGCAAGTGGGCGGGTGGGCTGTTGGTGGTGAGCAGGCAGACAATTGGCGGCTGCAGCAAGGTGTGAGATCGGCAGTGGCTGTGGCAAGTGATCGGCAGTGGTGGGCAGGTGGGTGAGCGATAGGTGGAAGTGACTTCCCCCCCCCCAAGCTAAACAACTTAATTTCTTAATTTTTGGTTTTTTAAAAAAAATAGGGGGCGTCTTATACACGGGAAAATATGGTATTTTCACTAATTGATGCATGCTTTACTTCGTTTATGCATTTTTGCATACATGAGAATTGTACTGCAAAAGTCAGTGATGTGCACAATTTGAGAGAGAGCTGTGTTTCAGTTCATGCGCTGTTTCAGAAAAGGCTCGCCTTTAAACAGAAAAGAGAATCAACTTCCTTCCCCCGTTTCTAGCTGGGAGCTGCACTACATCAAAATGTAGCTGCATAGATTTTATTTAAGATTAAGTGTGATAGCTTGCTTGTGAGACATGAAAATAAAAACTGAAATATGAAGTTTTAAAAACATTTCTTTACATGCAGTGCTGTGTTTTGTGAATGCACCTTACGTGATAAGCTACCGGTATCATGCTAAGCAGTGCGAAGCGTCACAAGAACATTTGCTAAACCACCACCAGCCATTTACATCTGACACTATCTTATCTAGGTCCCTAGTTTTGCAGCAACTTGGTGGTTCTGAGCAGAGATATTTGAGGCGGCCTAAAAATAAAGATGTCATATCCTCTGCCTTGATAGATTATCGAGGGTTCTCAGTAATTTGTCAGGCTCTTGGTGCCAACGGCTGCATGGTGAAGTGCTGAACTAGTCCATCATTTTGGGCTGGAATACAAAGCGTTTGCTCCAGTACATCAGAAGTCCAATAGGAATGTGCATCGTTGTAATTCAGACAGCTGTCAAATCAGTTCTACCATGGTATTCATCTTGAAAATATTAAAATGCCAGGATTTTTTTGTTAATAATTTCAATGGGCGAGGTGATGGATTTATTTAATATATTTTTGCACCATTGGCAGTGGGCCAAAGCTGGGGACTACAGGGTCTAGCATGATGCTAAGGAAAATACTCCCAAACTGGTGGCGTTCAAAACAGAGGCTGTAACATTCCTTCCTTCCTTCCTTCCTTCCTTCCTTCCTTCCTTCCTTCCTTCCTTCCTTCCTTCCTTCCTTCCTTCCTTCCTTCCTTCCTTCCTTCCTTCCTTCCTTCCTTCCTTCCTTCCTTCCTTCCTTCCTTCCTTCCTTCCTTCCTTCCTTCCTTCCTTCCTTGGCATCTGTTATGTACTGAGCTGAATCCTAGAACAATAGGATTCAGAATCAGCAGTCTGATTGGTCCGCAGGAGCTACCCAATCCAACTCCAGGTGGAAGTGAATCCGCAACTTGATTGGCCTGCAGGAGCAGCCAATCAGGCGGCTGGCAGAAGTGAATCTGCAACCTGATTGGCCTGTAGGAGCAGCCAATCAGGCTGCAGGCAGAAGTCAATCCACAACCTGATTGGCCCACAGGTGTAGCCCTGAAGTAGCCAATCACACAAGGCCCATTGTGTAAATAATGTATATAAGCAGATGGTTTTGGGGAAAGAGCCATTCTTCTTCTCCTTGATGACTATGAGCTGAATAAAGAGCATGAAATTCACTCTCGACTCCGAGTATATTTCAGCATCCTTTTTCTTCTTCATCATACCTCAAAGCTGACTACACATGCATGTCTGAGCTTAGCAACAAAAACACCATTTTTGAACTTAGATTTTGTACTTTGGTAACCTAGAGTGGATCCACAATCATGGTTTTTAAAGTTAAAGAAGGATTAAGGAATGGTTTTTTATAACATATATGGACACATGACGTCCTACTTTTAACGTTCATAATGTGTTATTAAAATGTGACACCAGAGGGTACTGCAAAGCAATCAGCAGTAGGGAAACAGCGTTTTGATGAAAGAAAAACAACAACAACAACAACGGTAAGAAATGCTTTAATTTACAAGTATGTCCCATGAAGTTTTAGAACGATATATCTAATATTGTTCTAATAATGTTAAACAGGTCAGTGTAGATCCAGCCTTAGATAGTAGTTACAAGCCTGCCTTCATTGTGCTACTTTAACTGCTGCTTCAAGACCTAGATTATGTAAGTAAATACTTTTACTTTTTCACAAAAGAATGTTTGTGTGATTGTTGTTTTTAAGGTAGGGGGGGAGGGATAATACCAGGGAAAATCCAGTCTGCCTTAAAGCATCCTGGATTATTATTTTTAGAAAGTTAAATCAAACTTTCTCTAAGCCTCCAAGTAAGCTGCAAATGATGGTACTCTATTGATTTCACTCGTGAGCAAAGAAGGATAATATCTAAACAATATGTCCTCTCCTAGTATCTAAATCCATTCCTACAGTAACAAGCACACCCAGACCCATGACCCAACCTGCATTCAGATGTACAATGCCACAAAAATTATTTAAACTGGTTGAGATATAATCTGTTCTGAAGCTAACAATCTTTCTGGATGAAACCACATTTTAGGTGGGTTATCATGGCAGCTTCATAGCATTTTGTGATCAATGGAACAGATAGCCCTCCATTTTTTTATTCCTCTAAAAAAAGGGGGGTTTTCTGCAGCTACTCTGGGTCTTTTATTTTACCAAATAAAATTGATAAGGGTCTTTGCAGAAATTCATGCTTTCTATCATTACATCTAATGTATATAAGTTAAAGCTTCCACAGAAGACAGGGTCTATAATGTGTCTGTCCTGAAAGCAAGCAAAATTCCCCATGACATGCTTATTAACTGTAGTGCAGGGCCATGCAGTTGTGCATTCTTGGCCCTGCTTAAGAGCAGTCAAGTTGATTTGGATTTACAGTCATACCTTAGTTCTTGAACAGAATGAGTTCCAGGAGTCCTTTCGACTCCCGGAACCGTTCAAAAACCAAGGTACAGCTTCTGATTGGCTGCAAGAGCTTCCTGCACTCAATCGGAAGTCGCATCGGACGTTCGGCTTCCAAAGAACGTTTGCAAACCGGAACACTCACTTCCGGGTTTGCAGCGTTTAGGAGCTGATTTGTTCAGGAGCCATGGCATTTGAGATCCAAGGTATGACTGTACTGGTTTGGGGCAAAACACTGATCTCTCTCTCTCTCTCCCACACACACACACACACACACCATAAATTATTTTAGATACCACTCTCATGTTCCCCTTTGCTGTCCCTTTTTCTAAGCCAAGAAACTCCCAATGCTATAACCTTTTCTCATAGAGGAATTGCTCCAACCCCTTGATCATTTCAGTTGACCTTTGCTGAACCTTATCCAGCTCTACAATATTCGTTTCGAGGTACAAATATCGAAAAGAAGTTGGCACCGATACAGATTTATATCCTTGCTGACTTCAATCTCAGACCTGTGATAGAGAAATCTCACCCAAATAATTTACTATTATATATACGATGGTGAGGGCTACTATTTCAGCAGAAACAAAGAACTACTGATTCTGCATTGTGCAACTGTTTGCAGCTTATGCACAGCACCAAGAACAGAGTGAACACTGTAATCATTATATCGCATAAAACAGTGTTTCTCAACCAGTGTGCCTCCAGATGTTTTGGGACTACAACTCCCATCATTCCTGACCACTGGTCTTGCTAGCTAGGGATGATGTGAGTTGTAGTCCCAAAACATCTGGAGGCACACTGGTTGAGAAACACTGGCATAAAAGACAGTTACAAGGCAACAGTGGAAAGGACAGCTGTGTGCCTTAGGAAAAACCATATAAAATTAGGAAGAGAGTGAAATCAGTGCTCTCTCTCTCTCTCTCTCTCTCTCTCTCTCTCTCACACACACACACACTTTAAAAAATCGTCCTTTAAAAAAAATTAAATTTGTATACTGCCCCTATACCTGTAGACCTCAGGACTGTTCACAGCACAAGATCACAATATAAAAAACACAAAATGCATAATAAAAACGAAGACTTCCCAATAATCCCCCATTCCACAACACATTTAAAAGGACATCAGATATCTATTGGCCTGGTTTAAGAGGAACATTTTCGCCTGGCGACTAAAGGTGTACAATGAAGGCGCCAGCTGAACCTCCCTGGGGAGACCATTTCACAAATGGGGAGCCACTACAGAAGAGACCCATTCTTATTTCTACTAGTCATCCAGTAACTTTTTATGCAAATATACTACGGAACAAACATGGCTGCTTCATCTGAAATAAATAAAGCAGTCCTGAAGAGAGGGAATGGGGCAGTGCAAGAACTCAAGGTTAGCCTATGCTCTGTTTTATAATGTTCCACTATAGTTTTAACCCAGAGATGGGGAACCTGTTGGCCATGCTGGCTGGGGACTCCCATCAGCCCACCAGTATGGCCAATGGTCAGGAAAGATGGGAGTTGTAGTCCAGCAACATCCAGAGGCCCACAGGTTCCCCACCTGGGTTTTAACCCCCCCCCACTCAGCACTCCTCCTCCCCCCCATGGCTTTCTTCCCTGCCAGCCTTCCTCTCAGATTCTGATCTGAGTTTATAAAAAGATAAAGGTAAAGGACCCCTGACAGTTAAGTCCAGTCATGAACGACTGTGGGGTTGCAGAGCTCATCTCACTTTACTGGCTGAGGGAACCGACGTTTGTCTGCAGACAGCTTCCGGGTCATGTGGCCAGCATGACTAAGCCACTTCTGGTGAAACCAGAGCAGCACCCAGAAATGCCTTTTACCTTCCTGCCAGAGCGGTACCTATTCATCTACCGTACTTGCGCTTGACATGCTTTCGAACTGCTAGGCTGGGACCGAACAATGGGAGCTCACCCTGTCGTGGGGATTCGAACCGCTGACCTTCCAATCGGCAAGCCCAAGAGGCTCAGTGGTTTAGACCACAGCGCCACCCGTGTCCCTTGATCTGAGTTTATATTTAGTGTTAAAGGGCTTTTAAAAGGTAAAGGGGGCCCTGACCATCAGGTCCAGTCGTGTCCGACTCTGGGGTTGTGGCGCTCATCTTGCTCTATAGGCCGAGGGAGCCGGCGTTTGTCCGCAGACAGCTTCCGGGTCATGTGGCCAGCATGACAAAGCTGCTTCTGGCGAACCAGACTGGAGACTAATGCTATGGCCTTATGATAGGGACCCTGGGGTTGCGGCGCTCATCTCGCATTATTGGACTACAATAATTCCTAACCATTGGCTGTGCTGGCTAGGGCTGATAAAAATTGAACAACACCAGCAGTGGCGGAGCTTCATGCTCCGGCACCAGGGGGTGAAGAGCAGGGGGGGCGGAGCTGGCACATGTCCTGGGGGCGGGGCAGCCGTGATGGCACCCTGCCAGGATCGCGATGCTGGGGGGCGGTGCACTCCCCCCACACTCCTTTTCCTCCACCAGTGAACACCAGGAGAGCCATAGGTTCTGCAGGCCTGGTGTATTTCAGCTTAATTGATTCTTTCTGCTGCTAGAAGGCTCTGGCTATTTCTTGCATCTGATGCCCCTGGTTTTGTTTTGTTTTGTAAAACGTTAAGAATAAAGTTATCTTATCCTATTCTTCTAAGAACAAGGTAGTTACTTTTGCATCCAGTGACAATTTTTTATTTTTTGTGTGCTTTTCGCAAGTGTGCAATTACCCAGAAATGGAAATGTTGATCGTTGGTCATTTGCACTTCAAAGTCCAAACTGATGAATCTGATCTGACTGTGCAGCTGAGCAATTTCATAATGCAGCAAACTCGCAGTCCTTGGTGGCATCTGACACTAATGGTGAAGCATTGATCAAACATACGCTCCTTAGACTGATTGTTTTCAGGCAGGCTGTCAGATGCAGATTCAGTTGCTTACAGTGAAGTTCTACAAGAATGCCACAAGCTTACTCTAGTATTTCCCTACAAAGTTTTGCTTTAAAAGCTCGGTAATCATAAGGCTGACCACCCTTCCCCTTGCATATTTCTACCTATGCTCAACATAGGAAACCAGCCATATGAACAACCCAGGTTGATGCTTATCCATCCGTCCATACCAGCTAGACAGCAGAGGCTGAAGCTCTCCACTAACCTGAGTTTTGTGAATCCCTAGTAGTGAAATAAGGCGCACCTGATCCCTGATGTTAGCCCAAGGAGGTCCAGGCCGGGTGCTTTTACCAGCAACATATCTAATCTGTGTGACCCTTAACTCAGACCCTCCAAGTATCCCTATTTTCCAGGGACCATTCCAGATATACAGAAGCCGTCCAAGTTTCTGAATTGATCCCGGAATGTCCCACTTTTCCTTAGGACGTCCCTATTTTCACTGGAGAAATGTTGGAAGGTGTGATAACTGTGCTGTTATCAGGGCCGTCTTAAGCATATCCGGCGCCGTGGTGCAAAGATCCCTTCGGTGCCCCCCCCCCAATTTCGCAGAGTTGCCGACCTTTTTTTAGGGAGGCAACACACCCAGCTTTGAAGGGCTGGAGGAGGCGGGCAGCAGCTGGAGGGCAGCTCCTCCGGTGGGGAAGAGGCAGAGACTGGACGCAGTGGCTCCCTGCTTAGCTGGATGCTTCTTGCCGTGGTGGCCACGGCAGGTGGAGTCTCCGGGCATAGCACGGAGCTACTTCAGTGTAGTATGGTGGAGGTGGGCAAGGGAGCCGCTGCGTCCAGCCTCCGCCTCTTCCCTGGTGCCCTGGCACCCTGTGCCACTAACCTCTATGGGTAAGACACCCCGGCTATTATTTCCTCCAGTGCATCTCTAACCTATACTAGCATTATTCCCTTCCACTTTTCTATTTTATTTGTCTGTTTCCTCCATTGCTGTCCACCTACATAATAGCTTACTCTTAGCCAAGGGGACCAGGTGATGGAAGGGAAGAACGTTAACACTGCTAGGCTGTTGCAAAGCCATCTGCCCCTGGGGGAACCTTGTTTCTTCCTGCCTTGGGAGGCAGGGCCATGACTAAATGTCCCACTTGCCCACTCGTCATACACTCTTTGGGGTACTGCACAGGCCTAATTCAGCCTCTGCCAATTAATACTGCACGAATGCAAAACAAGTGTGTCTTATTTCCAGCACCAGCTTTAATCAGAAAATTTTCTTGAATTATGGCCCTGAGATCTAATTTTTCATTTTTACTTACTGAAGCGCTCCTTTCTTGTGACTATGATAAGTGATGAGTGATTAGGATAAGTGATGATTACAGCTTCGCTAAAGTTACTCTTTTTACATCTGTGGTGTGGCTGAATGAGAGAAGACAGGCACATCAATTATACTGAAGATTTCATTTCCACTGTCATCACTGACCAAGATATTGCCGTGCACAAACCCACGCACACCCACCCACCCTTCCTTCCCATTAAGGCCAAATTCTGGGTCAAGCTGACTTTCTAGTTTCATTTTGCAACTGCAAACCTCAAACACAGCTTTGCCATCATTAGGTGTAATATGGGAGCAAGAGGGGAACACTTTTTATTCTATTGTCGCCTGACTTTCCGTTTTAGAAATCAAAAGTGCTATTTAACCTCACAGTAGAAAATAACATTTTTGTTGAGGCAAGCCTTTGGCCCTTAAGATGAGCTTATGGGGTTGTATTCACCCAAGTCCTACTCAGAGTAAAGGTAAAGGGACCCCTGACCATTAGGTCCAGTTGTGACCGACTCTGCGGTTGCGGTGCTCATCTCGCTTTATTGGCTGAGGGAGCCGGCGTACAGCTTCCAGGTCATGTGGCCAGAATGACTAAGCCACTTCTGGCGAACCACGGAAGCGGCGCACGGAAACGCTGTTTACCTTCCCACCGGAGCAGTGCCTATTTATCTACTTGCACTTTGACATGCTTTCGAACTGCTAGGTTGGCAGCAGCTGGGACTGAACAACAGGAGCTCACCCCGCTGCGGGGATTTAGAGGGCCATCTAATCAAACCTACCACAATGCAGGAATATTTTTGTCCTATGTGAGGCTCGAACCCACGACCATGAGATTAAGAGTCTCATGCTCTACTGAGTGAGTTATGTCTATGTGAATCATTTCCTAGCGCTTCATAGGTCCTCTTTTTTTAGGCAGATTTGACAGGCAGTGAGCTGCACATTAAAATGGAAGCTTATTTAGCTAGAGAAACCAGTAGCTGCAGAACTGTAGAAAGCAAAGCGAGCATTTGAAATCTCAAAAAAAAAAGGATATTGCAACTATAGTGCCTCTCTGAACCATGCAACATATGGAATACTTAATTACAGGAAGAAAATTATATGTTCCAGCTGAGAGAGTAACCTAATCAATACTGTTTACACTCAACTCTAATTCACTTGTCCTACAACTCATTAAGTTTGAGATGTTATTGATTATTTTCCCCTCCCCCCACAAGCCTCTCCCAGTAGATGGCTCAGTGGCTAAATAAGAGCATTCATATATATGACGTCTTGGAATGAGTTTGATCCATAAACCTTCATCAAATGAGTTTGGTGGGTCATACACGATATCCATGGCGAAACTAAGAAGAGAACTCACCCAGAGCAAAAATAAAATAAAATAAATGCAGGCAGAAATAAGTCATTTGGACTAGAGCAAGGCATAGGCAAAGTCGGCCTTCCAGATGTTTTGGGACTACAACTCCCATCATCCCTGACCACTGGTCCTGATGGGATGATGTAGTCCCAAAACATCTGGAGGGCTGATTTTGCCTGTCCCTGGACTAGACCTGCCCTCGGCCTTCTGAGAGGAAGACCAGGATGGAGCATGAAGTGAACTGTGAATTCATTTTAATTATCTTGCTCAGCTTTTCTGTTTCCCGCTTCACCTGCTATGGCTTTTGCCCATTGACCAAGACACAAATAATACAGTAAGCCTAAAGCCGTTAAAACCTCGTTTTATGAGGTAAAGTTCATGCCAAGAAAGAGAGGCACTACAGTGTCACAACCCCAAACCTCACCTACACTGTAGTCTACTTTCTTTCCCCTACCAATTATGGATGATCATTTTGCCTTTTAGCATTACTAAAATGATGGAGGAGGAGGAGGAGGAGGAGGAGAAGGAGGAGGAGGAGGAGAAGGAGAAGGAGAAGGAGAAGGAGAAGGAGAAGGAGAAGGAGAAGGAGAAGAAGAAGAAGAAGAAGAAGAAGAAGAAGAAGAAGAAGAAGAAGAAGAAGAAGAAGAAACACACACCAGAAACTCAAACAAGCCACAGTTTCAATCCCCTGCTAGAGATTAGGCTCAAAAGCCCCAGGTTTAAATGCTAAGAAGTTGCTATGGCAGCAAATTCAGCAGTTTCTGTATAAAGAGGCCAGGCTGCTGAATGCATCCTCAGCATCTTCGCAAAATGACAGCTTCCATGATTCCTTGGCTAGGAGAGCCAGAATAACATTTAAATCAGGGTGCATCTTTATGGGAGACAAATGTCTGTGCAGTTCACAACTAAAACCTGCCCTACACCCTTCAGGGCTGCCCCCAGATATTTTGCTATCTTGAGGAAACTGAAAAAGTGAATCTTACTTCACCTTTGAGAACCAGTGACACCCGTCATCACAGCTCAGGTCAGCAAGGTTGCTTAGGGGGCGCAGGGTCGGTCATGTGGCACATCCTTCCTGAGGGGGCTTGGGGGCCTGACACTGCTCTCTCCCCACATACTCCGGCCAGCCAGAAACCTGGTAAAGCAGGAACATGGAAGGGGAGTTCTGTTCCTTTTTATCAGCAGAAGCAATGACTGCTGGAGGGCTTTATGCACTGGGAAGGTTGGAGGACAGATCTGGCCTGGCAAACCATTTCTTTGTTAGGTAGGCTAGGCTCAGGGAGGGACTGGGGCCAAGGTCACCCAATGAACTTTCATGGCTGAGCAGGGAAGCAGCACTGGATTTAGGGCAGTGTGGGTGGCTCCCTCCCAACAGGGCGCTGAGCTGAGGGGACACAAAATTGGGAAGATCCACATTTGAGAAGATCCATTTGGGGGCCCCAAATTTCTGCAACGATTACCACAGACCCTCCAGGTGTTTCTATTTTCCAGGGACAGTCCTGGATTTACAGAAGCTGTCCCAGTTTCTAATTTGATCCTGGAATGTCCCGCTTTTCCTTAGAATGTCCCTATTTTCAAAGAAGAAGAAGAAGAAGAAGAAGAAGAAGAAGAAGAAGAAGAAGAAGAAGAAGAAGAAGAAGAAGAAGAAGAAGAAGAAGAAGAAGAAGAAGAAGAAGAGGAGGAGGAGTAGTAGTAGTAGTAGTAGTAGTAGTAGTAGTAGTTTGGATTTGATATCCCGCTTTATCACTACCCTAAAGCGGCTAACATTCTCCTTTCCCTTCCTCCCCCACAACAAACACTCTGTGAGGTGAGTGTGGCTGAGATACTTCAAAGAAGTGTGACTAGCCCAAAGTCACCCAGCAGCTGCATGTGGAGGAGTGGGGAATTGAACCCAGTTCACCAGATTACAAGACTACTGCTCTTAACCACTACACCACACTGGAAATGTTGGGGGGTATTTATGTTCAATGTTTCATTATGTTTTTACATATGTTGGAAGCCGTCCAGAGTGGCTGGGGCAACCCGGTCAGATGGGCAGCGTATTATTATTATTGAATAGGACATCTCTATTTTCATTGGAGAAATTTTGGAGGGTATGTTACCAAAGTCTGCCCCTGAGGGAAGTGAATCCAGGTCTCCCTAGCAAAGTTAAATATGCTAACTACTACACCCACCTTTTCCTGCTCATTGTTTTATGACTGTCAGCTGATCATAATCAAGTGGATATTATGCTATGTACTGCCACTCTTTCAAATAGGGATCATATTTATGAATGAAGTGAAGCAGTGCACTCTGCCTAATGGATATATGAAATGGATCACACCTTCCAGGCCCCCCACCCCACCACTCTACATTAGGATAGATTGACTGAGGTTGCTTCTACACCACTTTCCCACTTTTAGGCTGAGCCCAAAGCAGGTTACAGCAAACATTTAAAACATCGAAATACAGAGCATTGAAAAAACAAAGTGTTGGTGCTGACCTTTAAAGCCCTAAATGGCCTTGGTCCCATATGCCTGAAGGAGCGTCTCCACCCCCATCATTCTGCCCGGACACTGAGGTCCAGTGCCAAGGGCCTTCCGGCGGTTCCCTCGCTGCGAGAAGCCAAGTTACAGGGAACCAGGCAGAGGGCCTTCTCGGTAGTGGCGCCCGCCCTGTGGAACGCCCTCCCGTCAGATGTCAAAGAGAAAAACAGCAACCAGATTTTTAGAAGACATCTGAAGACAGCCCTGTTTAGGGAGGCGTTTAATGTTTAATAGATTATTTTATTTCATTTTTTCTGTTGGAAGCTGCCCAGAGTGGCTGGGGAAACCCAGCCAGATGGGCGGGGTATAAATAAATTATTTATTATTATTATTATTATTATTGTTGTTATTATTGTTATTATTATTATCACCACAAATGTACAAAATGCAGAACATGTCGGTAAATTCAAAAATCAACAACTGGGCAAACACAGAATAAATCAGGGCTGATATATTCCACCAGCACCACCCTGCAGTGCCGTAGCATGGGTTGCCAGTGCCCGGGGCCATGTAGAGTGTGGGAAGGAGGAAATCAGACAGAGTATGCATGCTCATTAAACTGGCGTCTACATCACCCAGGAGCTCGCAGCCGCAGAAAAGAAGAAAAGAAGAGTGGTTCTGTTGTCTGGGGAGGTCACTTCCTGGTTCGCATGGAGAAGCTGTTTTCAATGGAGCCCAGCAATAGAAGCATGCAGCTGCATTGAGGCAGGACCGTGTGTTGAAATTTTGCACCCCTAACAATTTTGTGTCGGGGCAACCGCCCCTGTGCCTCCCTACATCACTGCCACACCAGACAGATTCCAATTACTTCGATAGCTACACAATAAGTAGAAATTCAGATTCCTCCATCACCGTATCACCATGCTAGAGAAAGTTGCCATTGTTTGCATCCTGTTCTTTGTGCAACTTTTTAAGGTCCTACCAGAAAAGGAAAGGAAAAAAATACAATCACCTAACTTCACATACCACTTTGCCTTCAGGGCTGGTTCCACCGCTGATCTCGGTCATTCACACTGCAGGCAGGGGAGAATGTGGTCTCTACAATCTCCACAGCAGGACCCCACAGCCAGCCTTCATGATTTGAGATTTTTCAGGCACTTCTTTTGTTCTTTCTGGAGGAGAGAAAAGGAAGCTACTATAGGATGCACTTTTAAAAATCATGAAATATGAGAATTGCTACCTAGAAAGAGAATGATGGATGACCCGTCAGGAATGATTTAAAAACAGCAAAAAGAGGGCATGAGTTAACAGATAAGCTGTCTATGGTTATGATTATGACTATGATATTCATTATCATTATTAAGAGATCTAGAGAAGCAGCCATGGCAGAGTTTTCAGGACCAAGGAACAAGCAAGGAAATCACAAGGAAGTTATGAGGTTCTCTAGATGTCATTTTTATTGTGCATCCAATGACAATTTGTAGTAATGATGGTATCAGGGCAGTTAGACATGATCCTACATAAGCACAGAAAAGTTCCAGAGATAATTAAAATGCTTACAGTAATAAAAATAATTTCTGTGTGGGTAATTTTACTTCTGGAACTTTTCTATTCTTAATGTGTCTCTCACATGTGTGTGTGTGTGTGTGTGTGTGTGAACACACACACACACACACACACACACACACACACACAGTGGTACCTCGCAAGATGAATGCCCTGCAAGACGAATTTTTCGCAAGACAAATGCGTCTTGCGATCTGATGGTGACTCACAAGACGAATTCATTTTGCGAAAAATTTGTCTTGTGAATCGCAGTTTCCCATAGGAATGAAATTTAATTAATGTGTTCCTATGGGCAAAAAAAGAAATTTCAATGCATTCCTATGGGAAACCGCGATTCGCAAGATGAATTTTTCGCAAAACGAATTGACTCGTCTTGCGAGGCCCCACTATATATATATATATATATATATATATATATATATATATAATAACTTGAAACAAGCACAAATAAGCTACGGTTATATTATTGATTTCTAAAAATGGTCCTATAAATGCTCGGTGTTTTTCTCTCTTTCCTTTCATAATATAGCCATGCATCTTCTTTCTCTCTCCTTTTTCTTTTAATCTTGCCACTCAGTATTGAGCTGCTCACAAAGACTTTCTAGACCAACTAAGTTTTTATTTTGGTATGAGCTTTCGTGTGCATGCACACTTCTTCAGATAAGAAGTGTGCATGCACACGAAAGCTCATACCAAAATAAAAACTTAGTTGGTCTTTAAGGTGCTACTGAAGGAATTTTTTTATTTTACTTCGATCCAGACCAACACGGCTACCTACCTGTAACCAAAGACTTTCTAGACTCACACACACACACACACAGTTGTGAGCAGCATATTGAGAACCTGTCAATTTGTATGAATATTTCCCCAAATTATCCTTTCCATTTCCACACTCTTGCCCGTAGTGTATTGATTTTTTATTATTATTTTTGGTCCGCTATTATGTTACACAGTTGCCTGCTTGTTTGGAAGTTTTGTTGACTGGCCACTTCTTTTCTGTCCTGCAACTTAAAAAAAAAGAAAAAAGACAGAGAGCTAAAAGAGCGTTCAGTTGGCTTTCATTGCACTATTGCTTTTGTATGACTTTATTATATGCTTTTCCAATCTTTTATTCCCCCCTCCAAGGACCCTGCTGAGAAATTGGATCTCCATGGGAACACCTCTGCCTGTGGTGAAAAGTACCTCAGACATCACAGAGCCGCAAAGAGAGCAAAGAATCCCGTACAGATTGCCTAAATTGCCCCAGTCTTATTATCCACTCTTTTTTTCGTTGCCCATAATTTTTTCATGTACCACTCTGGATCCTGTTCAACTATCATTCCTAGCACACAATCACACGGACCACTTTTAAGCACAATGTTCCTGTTGATACTCTGAGGGGAGAGATGTTAATCCAGTTTCGTTACTGCTTCATGCGGGCACCCAGAACCGTGGAGCTCAGGCTCCAAATATTGTCCAAGGGGAAGAGATATATTGAGCATTGCTTTGTTTTGTTTTAAAGTCTTTCAGTGTTAGCCTTAAGAAATAGTTGGCTCACATTTTCCTTTGCTATCAGAAATGTACTTTTTCAAAGGTGGCGCAGAGGGAAAGGGAGAGGGGGAGGGGGAGAGGCAGGGAGGGAGGGAGGGAGGGAGGGAGGGAGGGAGGGAGGGAAGGAAGGAAGGAAGGAAGGAAGGAAGGAAGGAAGGAAAGAAAGAAAGAAAGAAAGAAAGAAAGAAAGAAAGAAAGAAAGAAAGAAAGAAAGAAAGAAAGAAAGAATTCAATTTATCCCAGTGGGATAAAATGCCAAAAAATAGATGGTAAGAGGCACTTTTTACTTGATGCTTGTAGAATTGGCCTCTGCTGTTCAGATAACACTGCTGACTTTCTTTCAATAAGACATCAGTACATGACCATTTGTGGGTCCAGGTGCAGTGAAGCTATGGGCCAGGCATGGTGAAGTTACACAGGCATTGGGGGATGGCCACAGCTTTAGTGATTACAGCTGTCACCAGGTTTCAGGGCAGGCATTGGGTGTCTATCCAGTACCAACCAGCCCACTTCTAGTGGATTGTTTGGCAGGGTTAACCAAGAATTGCCCTGGGACATACATCAAATTAGGGCGACCATCCCAAGATCACAATTTTGGGAGTGCTACAGCCCATCAGCCCCCCCCCACTTGGGCATCTGAACAAAAGCACCTCCCCCTGGATCCCATTAACAGGATACGTGGGGAGGGAGGGGGCTCCTGACCACACTGCGTTCACCTTGACTAAGGATCCAAATTGGTAGATTGGTAGATTCCCCCATCCCAGTTGGTACTGCCAGTCCTTAATGGCAAACTCAGCTACTCACATTGCATTGATCATATGAGCAGGTGGGACTCGAACCAATGGCTTCAAGTTACAAGGAAGGAGATTCCGACTAAACATCAGAAAGAACTTCCTGACAGTAAGAGCTGTTCGGCAGTGGAACAGTCTCCCTCGGGAGGTGGTGGACTCTGCTTCCTTGGAGGTTTTCAAGCAGAGGTCAGGTGGCCATCTGTCATGGATGCTTTAGCTGAAATTCCTGCATTGCAGGGGGTTGAACTAGATGGCCCTTGGGGTCCCTTCCAACTCTACAATTCTATGATCTCTATGAGCCTTATAGCAACAGTGTGTAGGATTCAGCCAGCAGAACTTTGCAAAGCTTCTTTGTTTCTTCCTTGCTCTTTTTCCTGTTTCCTTCATATGAACTTGTTTACGATCAGGGTGCAGGGAGGAGCAGAGGAAGCACAATGACTTGGAAATTAACTGAAGGCTCCGAGGCATGGGAAGCTATTTGATAGTAATCAATGTAAAGCCATATACCCAGAGAGAGGAAATAAAAAGCAGCAACAGGTATAAAACATGCAGAAAGGGCTAAGCAACCATGCCCACTGCAGTAAAGTGCCATTATTTTATTGTCTGTTTACTACTCTTCTTAATGGGCCATTTTAATCTAAAGCAAACAAGGATTTCCCAATAGTCGTCAGGAGGAAGAAGCAAGGGTGGGAAATGCAAGAGGGAGAAATGAATCTAACGCTTGCGGTTTTTTCTGGGAGACCCATTCCAATTCCTTTCTTTTTCATGCACACCTTTATAGGCACTTGGAGCTGAAAAACTGGAGGGAAGCTTGGTCTCAACAAAAAGTGGTTACTCTGAGCTGTCTTCCCAAGCAGGGTGCATTTGTATATAACGATTGGTTGCTCTGCTTTCACATTCACATTAGTGGTATTGTTCTTGCAGGAATGGAAGATAGCTCTGCTCTAGTGTCCTGAGGGATAACTGCAGCCAAATTCGAGGCAGAGAAAAAGGGTGGAGGTGCAGCAACAGCAGCCACAGCAGCCCTTGCATGGACTGCCTCTTTTCTATGTTTTGCTGCGTGAACGGAGCGCAATTACAATGGACAGAAAGGTGCATGGGGAGAGTCTTCCCACTGTGCTTTCCTCCCCCTGTAAATGGTGCTTGTCCCGACCCCAGGGAACAGCTGGGATGGGTGCAACTGCAGTTGGGAGGAAGGGAGTCAAATCCCACAGCCAGGAGCCAAGGAGCATTTGGCATAGAGACAGTTGTTGAGTTCCACTGAAGTTGTTGAGTTCCTGCAAAACCCTCCTGCAAATAATATATAATACAGTGGTACCTTGGAAGTCAAATGGAATCCGTTCTGGAAGTCCATTTGACTTCCAAAACATTTGGAAACCAAGGTGCGGCTTCCGATTGGCTGCAGGAAGCCCCTTCAGCCAATCAGAAGGAGCAGAAGAAGAAGAGATTTGATATCACACTTTATCACTACCCTAAGGAGTCTCAAAGCAGCTGACATTCTCCTTTCCCTTCCTCCCCCACAACAAACACTCTGAGAGGTGAGGCTGAGAGACTTCAAAGAAGTGTGACTAGCCCAAGGTCACCCAGCAGCTGCATGTGGAGGAGTGGGGAATCGAACCTGGTTCACCAGATTACGAGTCCACTGCTCTTAACCACTACACCACACTGGCTTGTTGGATGTTAGGCTTCCAAAATAACGTTCGAAAACTGGAACACTCACTTCTGGGTTTCGATCGTTTGGGAGCCGATTTGTTCGGGAGCCAAGGCGTTTGAGATCCAAGGTACGACTGTATATGTTATGATCCCCATATCATCTCACGCATAGTAGGTGAGATGCAAACGGAGAATAAACCTCAGTGGGTTACTGTTGTTTTCGTAAATTGCTCTGGGCAACGTACAGTAGTAAAACTGCACCCGTTCTCCCATACTGCAACCGAAATCATCCCATTTGAAATACAGATCAAAATTGATTTCACATTCTAAAAATCCATAGAGATAAAGAGTACTGGGACTTCCACTGGATAGCTAATGTTTTCTCATAAAAGTTCACTAACACCTGGCTTTATTTGAACACACACACACACACACACACACACACACACACACACACACACACACACACAACTGTGCATTGCTTTCTATTGATATATGCTTATTTGTTCATTATTTTAAAATTTTATGCCCTGCCTTATTTTATAAAACAGGCCCAGTGTGACTGTGTTAAACATGAGTCCTTGCTGAATCCTGGCAGCTAATGTAGGTACTGAGGCTATAGTGCCCCTCCCGTTGAAGCTGGGCAGTCCCTACTGAGAGATTACACCAATTTAACAAACAAAAGAATGTATGCTAAATTAGTATGATTTATCTTTAATACAGAACTGAGTTTCCTTGGAATAGATTTGATCTTTGGGG
This sequence comes from Zootoca vivipara, assembly GCF_963506605.1. Lineage (NCBI taxonomy): Eukaryota > Metazoa > Chordata > Lepidosauria > Squamata > Lacertidae > Zootoca > Zootoca vivipara. Next base: position 15,315,429 of record NC_083287.1, on the reverse strand, counting down.
CTCCTTTATAAATAGCCCTCATTCCATGAATAAGAAATGAATACACATTTCCCACTCAAGCATTCATTTCTGTTTATGAGAAACATTTACTGGTCGGGGTTTACGTGCTTGAGCAATACCAGTTCTTAATTTAAAAATTAGACGCCTTGGGTCTTGAATTCACCCTTTTATTTCTTCTTATGTCTGGCTGAGCCATGGAGGGAAAGGACCTCTGCACATGTTCAGAGAGTAGGGTGGTCGTGTGTCCTACCGTCTCATCCAAGGCCCATTTAAAGTTAAAGAAGCATCAGAAAGGAGAGGAGAAGAGGACTTGAAATTGCCCTGAGCACCCAAGCAGCAAACTGCGTAGGTTACAGTCTTCCCCACAATGATTAGAGAGACTTGTTTCTATTTAAATTATAGTCATTATTTTTAAATTACATCTATACATATAAATGAGTACATAGCAATTTTATGCAAATGTCTGTCCTCTTTTTTTAGTGATGCATTCTTTTCCGTTTTTGGTAATACACAACTGTTTGCCCCAGTTCAGAGTAAGGATGTCTGACAAATCCACCAAATTACGGTAGTATTTAGGTACAAATTCGGAGTTTGTCCTCGGATATCCTCCTCCCAACTTATATTCTCCATCAGTTTTCATGGCAAAGTAATGAGTAGCTCCACAAAGAGTTATTTTTAGGCATAACACAATGACGCACATTATACAGATGTTCCTGCTTCCAAACAACACCGCTGACCACTGCTACTATGGCAGCAAAGCACCGACATCTGGGCAGATCTTTCATGATGCAAAGGCCCATTCTTTCAACAAAAGGGAATGTGCTACAGGATCTTCTTTAGTTACCGTAAGTGGTTTGTCATTTGTTGCAATCATCCTCTTCTACACACTCAAAGACGGATGGTGTTGGTAAATGCTTGTTTTTTTTAAGGGTTTCACAAGTCTCAATAGGTTCAGCCTCCTTGGGCTACATCACTCCTAATATATTATGGCGGCCAAACAATATATCTGACCATCTGTTGCAGTGGTAGTAATTCACTTGCCTTTGGATAATGCAAGAGTTATGCAAAGGTCCATTCATCCCACAAAAGGGAATGTGCCAGGCAATTAGGGGTGGAGAAGAAATTCGATTCTGTTCACATTTATTACTACACTTGATCTTAGCCGAAAAGCTGAGAAGCAACTATTCAGTTCACATTTGAAGGTGAATCTACCCAATTTGCTGTTTCCAAAACAATATGGAAACAGAACCGCAGATATCCTTCGAAATATACATATCTTCAAATTTTGCAATATAGTTCTCCAGCCAAGCAATGCGCACAAAAATTAATATACAAAGCTAGAGTCATGCATATACTGGTGAAAATAAGATATAAAAATGCATTATATTGGGATAACGTAATAAGGAAAAATATGGTTTGCACAAAGGTGTGTATTAGGCAAACTTGCATACAAAAAGTGTATATCGGCATGAATTTGCACTAAAATGCTGACGAATTTTCATGTGCACTTAAAAAAACACATGCAAATTGATGTGGAAATATGGAGACAGGACTGGGTAAATGAGACACACAGAGAAACCAAAATTAGCAGATCATCCCACTCCTACAAGCAATCTTAACAAAAGAAAGTGGTTTGACCTTCTTTGCCATCCTCTTCTTAAATGGTAAAGATTAAGACAGGCAGTGCTTGAACATGATTATTTCCTAAGTAACCTGTCACAGTGGTCGGATGGGACTACTTCAGAGTAACGACTCTCCACCGCTCTGCATTTTATCTTTTTATTGGTGCTGCGTATTTACAGTGCTAAAGGTAGAGCTATTTACAGAGACACATCTTTTCAGCTTTCATCAGAACCTCCGAATGGCTTTTGGCGCGTCTTGCGCCAGCATAACAACTTGGGGAGCCCCATCCTCTTCCCCCGACGCTTTCTGCGAAGTTCCGGAGTTGGGGGATGGGTCTGCCCCCCCTCTTTCCTCCTTCCTGTCCCACCTGGGACGCTGGCTCTTCTACCCTGCCAGAGCCTTGGACCCCACTTCCTGTTTCCCCACTGGAGCTGGAGCTTTCCCTGCTCTCAGTCATGCTCTGGGCTGGGCTGGAACTCAGGAGGGGAGGGGCTTCGCGATACCCCTTGCCCCTCACATAACCAAAGCATAATGAAGACATGTGAAGCAAGTGTGATGAACAGCACAAAAACAGCATATAATTTGCTGGGGCAGGACCGGCAAAGTCCTCCTTTCACATGCAGCATGGATAACGGGATAAAATGCGGTCTGCTAGCAAGACAGCAAGGTAGAGACTGGAATATCCTTCATTCAGGGTAATTCTTTTATTTATTATTACTCTATGCTGTATATTCCAAGTCTTTGGTTTGACCTTGAATACCAAATTTGGGGACATACTCAGATGTGCCCTTGCCCAAATTAAACCCCTATCCATGAGTGTGCATTTATGAGTCAGTGAGAAAGGCACGATATCCTATTACCACAACTCAAAGCCTGGAAATAAAAGATGGCATCACAATTAAGTGCCTGCTTAGAGGAAGATTACCATCCATCTGTCTGATATCCCTCTTGAAACCTGGAAGATGTTCATTTTACACACCATTTCCAGTGAAGCCATCTAGGTTGCTATTCCCATACAAAATGCAGAGGAACAAAACAGAATGAGCAAGGACAGAAGTTTGCCAGCAAAGCAACTTGGCATAAACAGAGCTAATGTACTACCCCAGGCAGTCTTTCTCTGAGGGGCCAGGGGGAGACAAGTGCCCCAGTCTGTTTATTTCTGCCATTATGTTCCCATCTTTTGAATAAATTGGCATATAAGATGTTCACGGAGCCCTGAAGAGCCAGTGTGTTTTGCTGTTCGGTTCCTCTGTGTACGAAACAGGAAACACTCAACCAAATTGGGAAAACATATACAGTGGTACCTTGGGTTACAAACGCTTCAGGTTACAGACTCTGCTAACCCGGAAGTAGTACGTCGGGTTAAGAACTTTACCTCAGGATGAGAACAGAAATTGTGTGGCGGCAGCAGGAAGCCTCATTAGCTAAAGTGGTACCTCAGGTTAAGAACAGTTTCAGGTTAAGAACAGTTTCAGCTTAAGAACGGACCTCTGGAACGAATTAAGTTTTTTGTTTATAAAGCATTTTATTAAGTTTTCCAATTAAAGCACATATAAGACAATAAACAAAACAAACAAACATTAAAAAAAACAATACGACACATACATCAATCTTTTTAACAATTCTTTCCAAATCTCTCATTCTCAATGCTCTGCCGAGCTTGACTTCCCTCCCTCCCCTCATTTGGTTTTCTATTCAGTTCTTAACTCGCAGTTCCTTTATACCTCCCATTTAAAGTCAATTCGTAGGATTTATTTCAGTCCTGCAAGTGTCTTTAAACTTCTACAGTTCTTTTCCATATAGTCCACAAATTTACTCCAGTCTCTTTGGAACCTTGTTTCCCCCTGGTTCCGGATCCTGCTAGTCAGTCTCGCTAGTTCCGCATAGTCTATCATTTTTGTCTGCCACTCTTCAATCATCAGTAAGTCCCGAGTTTTCCATTTTTGGGCTAACAATGTCCTTGCCGCAGTTGTCGCATACAAGAATAATGTATAGTCCTCCTTTGTGATCTCTTGTCCCATAATTCCTAACAAAAATGCTTCTGGTTTGGAACAAATTAAGTTTTTAACCAGAGGTACCACTGTATATTGTTCTCTTTTTATACTACTGATGCAGATGAGATTAAAGCAAAATGAGCTGCTTAGGAGAGAAAGGAGAGTGTGGTTCTGTTTGGTCAAATGAACCTTCTCACACATCTGTGTCGTACAAGTGAATATCATAAATAAGATGATATGGTTTTGAGAGTACTACCTGCGTTATACTTCCTCTGTGTTATTTAAATGCCACTTTATATATCTTCAAGTACGTGAATTGGTATGGTAGAGTAGTCCACTGCAGCACTAGCCAGCACCGCTGACAATGGGAACCAAAAGTGCATGCTGTGTCTTTGAAAACCAATCACTGAAAGGTTTGCTTTTTGAAGTGCCCAGAACTAGTTCAAGTTCTACAACTCTTAAAAACTCCTATCACAGTGTAGCTTCTCTTGCCTCCGTTTCTGTATTGCAGTCATAAAGCTGTTCCAATTAACGAGGCCTCTTTTTATGGGAAGGGGAAACTGTAGCAACAGTAAATGCTACGCAGTTGGCGACATGGTTGTGATAGGAAATAATGTTTAACGTTTCTATAGCGGGTTGCCCAGATCGAAAAGTTCCTCCAGGCCTGACCTGGTTTGCAGGAGTGGTGCTATCAAGGCAGGTTTTGGGGGACAACTACAAATGATGTGGTTTGGTGCATTGTGACTCCAGCAACCACATGGCTAGGTTATGCCAGCAGCACAGGCAGAACTTAGCAAGATGCGCGCGCACACACCCACACCACACACACACACACACACACACACACACACACACACACACACACAAGGGGCGGGGGACAGAAAGAGAAAGAGAACTCACCAAAGTGTGGAAGACCAGTTTGTTGTTGTTGTTTAGTCGTTTAGTCATGTCCGACTCTTCGTGACCCCATGGACCATAGCACGCCAGGCACTCCTGTCTTGCACTGCCTCCCACAGTTTGGTCAAACTCATGTTCGTAGCTTCGAGAACACTGTCCAACCATCTCATCCTCTGTCGTCCCCTTCTCCCTGTGCCCTCAATCTTTCCCAACATCAGGGTCTTTTCCAGGGTGTCTTCTCTTCTCATGAGGTGGCCAAAGTATTGGAGCCTCAGCTTCAGGATCTGTCCTTCCAGTGAGCACTCAGGGCTGATTTCCTTCAGAATGGATAGGTTTGATCTTTTTTCAGTCCATGGGACTCTCAAGAGTCTCCTCCAGCACCATAATTCAAAAGGAATACCAGTTTACTGCAGCTTCAAGTAAAAGAGAGATGAGCAGGTAGCATAAAATAGTCTAGAATCACCGCTGCAGTAAAGCAGAGGGACCTTCTGCTGTCCATCAGACAATTGATTTGTTCACCTGTCTTGTCCCACCTTCCAGCTAGGAGGCTTTCCCAGACCCAGAAGCAGCTGGGAAGGCAGAATACAACACACAAAGAATCCTGGGTATAGCAATTTCTCCTCACAGAGCTACAGTTCCCAGCACTTTTAACAAACTACCAATCCCAGAATTTTTTGTGGGTGGTTGTGCCCTTTAAATTGGCGCTGAATATGCTTTCACTATGTGGTACAGTCAAACCTCGGTTCCCGAACGCCTCCGTTATCGTACGTTTCGGTTCCCATACATACACCGAAAACACGGAAGTAAACGCTCTGGTTTCCGAACCTTTTTCAGAACCCAAACGTCCGAAGCAACTTCCGCTTGAGTGCAAGAAGCTCTTGCAACCAATCGGAAGATGCACCTCGGTTTTCAAACGTTTCGGAAGTTGAACAGGCTTCCGGAACGGCTTACGTTTGACAACCAAGGTTTGACTATATGCATAGGAGCCAACCCCTAGGGCAGTGTTTCTCAACCAGTGTGCCTCCAGATGTTTTGGGACTACAACTCCCATCATCCCTAGCTAGCAAGACCAGTGGTCAGGAATGATGGGAGTTGTAGTCCCAAAACATCTGGAGGCACACTGGTTGAGAAACACTGCCCTAGGGGATGAGCTCCCTTTGGCCTCCCAATAAAATATTCGAGGGGCCTGCTCCCCCCCCCCCGAGTTGATGGGTATTGCCATTTGAGTGGTGTGTGTGTGTGCTGTGTCCTGTGATCGATTACCGTATGTCGGGTGGGGCTTACCTGGGAACCCCCAATATTTTATTCAAGCTGGCACCCTTGATAGTGTCCTTAAAGGATGCCTTCTTTCATGCATTCTTACATGGGAGTAAGTCCCACTGAACCCAGCAAAGCTTACTTCTGAGTAGGCAGAGCCTAGGCTTGCTCTGTCAAGCAGTCAGATAATTACCTTCCATTCAGATCGAGCACGAACAGGAGGAGAGAAACACATTGCTGCACAATGGCTCAGTGTGACATAACGGGCACACTACGAAACTTACCAATAAATCACTAAGCCTGACACATATCGTGCTCCTCCCAGCTGGGCACATTCGCTGCGCAAGCCAGACCCTCAAAGGCTTGCAGCACGGAGGAGAGCAGCTCCTAAACTTTCCCAGTCACTCAGCACACAGCATGCCTGAGGAATAACTCGCCTGCTCGCCTCAAACAGTTGGGAATCCAATCACATAAAGAGGATCAAGGACCACTTTAAAGGATGTTTGATCCCCAAACAGCGAGAGCTCGGCTTTTTCTTCTTCTTCTTTTCTTTTGCCTCCTCTTTACACTCAGGCTCCCTCTCTCTCTCCCACTCTCATTCACTTGTTCTCAGAGATTAAATTTCTGACGCGTTGTGCCCAGAGGCTGCCAATGTACCAACAGAGAAAAGGCTGAATAGAAAAGGAAGCCTGCGCTGTTTGAAGTGAGCACTGGTATTAAAACATGTAATTATGAGCCAGCAATATTGGGACTGCGTGAAATTCGTGGCAGGTACTCATGCAGATGGAATTGGTTTTGGTTTAATCCCCACAGGATCTCAGCTTGAGTGTCACTTTTGCTTACATCCTGACTCTCCGAGCAAAACCATGTGGAATCTGTCATGTTCCATTGCATATTTGTCCTGATTCGAGTGCAAGAGCTTCAGAACACTCCAGGTCCACTAGAATGGTCTAGTTGCCTCCGTGAATCCAGCAAGGAATGGCTTGCTGGTTTGGTTTATTATGAAGAAGATTTGAAGCAAGATCAGCCAATCAAAATAGGAGGCTTAAGTTCCCACAGACAACCATTTGAAGAAAGAAATGGAATGCAAACTATCTTTCTGGTTTACTTAATCTCCTCCATTCTCAAAGCAGCACACAATACTGTTCCTCTCACAACAGCCTTGTTAAGTTAAGAGACAGTAACTGGCCCAAGGTGAACTTCATATGTCAGTGGAACTTTGCACATAGGTCTCCTTGATTTTATAGGGACCCAGGTGGCACTGTGGTTAAACCACTGAGCCTAGGGCTTGCCGATCAGAAGGCTGGCGGTTCGAATCCCAGCTCCTGCCAACCTAGCAGTTCGAAAGCACGTCAAAATACAAGTAGATAAATAGGAACCACTACAGCGGGAAGGTAAACGGCGTTTCCGTGTGCTGCTCTGGTTCGCCAGAAGCGGATTTGTCATGCTGGCCACATGACCTGGAAACTATACGCCGGCTCCCTCGGCCAATAATGCGAGATGAGCGCGCAACCCCAGAGTCGGTCACGACTGGACCTAATGGTCAGGGGTCCCTTTACCTTTACCTTTACTCCTTGATTTTAGTTCATCACCCTCACCCTCACCCTCATATATTATTATTATTATTATTATTATTATTATTATTATTATTATTACCTGTCAGAGGGCCTGGTATGGCTACTCTAGAGTAACGACTCCAGCATGGTCTTTTAAGGTTTTTATTAAGTGCTGATTATTTACAGTGTTCAGAGCAGTAAAAATGCATCCTTAAGGTGAGGTGTCTGAACTCCCGAATGGCGATTGGCGCGTTTTCTTCCAGCACCACAGCTTTGGCAGACCCAACCTCTTCCCCCTACGTTTGCGTCGCAATTCGGGAGTTGGGGGAATTGGCCTCCCCCCTGTGCGTCCAACTTCCTGTCCCACCTGCGGCCTGGGCTCCACAACCTTGCCTGAGCCTCGGACACCACTTCCTGACTCTCCGCTGGAGGCAGAGCTCTCCTTACTCTCTCCCGCGCTTGGGGATGGGCTGGAACTTAAGATGGGAGGGACTTCCCTGTATCCCTCGTCCCTCACATCCATCCCCCTCCCAGGCTCCTCTCCCCCCCTTCCTAGTGGCTCTCCGCTTGCTGGGGACGAGTGAAACCCCAAGAAGTCTGTGGCATCCGAGCCTGTGGGTGTAAAAATTTCCCCCCAATCCTGCGATCTTTCTCCTTCCCCCTGAGAAGACGGGAATCCCAAGAAGTCAGTGGCGTCAGAGCTGGTGGGAGTAAAAATGTTCTGCCAGTCCTCTCCTGCCTCACGTCGTTGACCTCGGTGAAACCCACACCTCTTCTTCCGTGTCCTCAAATTCCGCTTCCCATCTCCATGGAGAGCTGCTGCCTGCTATCCCTTCCTCCTGCCCCTCCCCCTCTCCCTCCCTTTCCATGTGCCAGGGCTTGGGCCTGTGGGGGAACAGGGCGTGGAACTCTTCCACTAAAAATTCCTCAGGTACTTCTGTGGCCGGTATCCACTCATTGTGGGACGGCGGAGTGTCCTCCCATGCTATCAGGTACTCCAGTCCTCTCACCCCTCTCCTTGAGTCTAAAATCTCAGTTGCCTCATTGAGCTGTCGGGCGTCTCCCGTCTCCCCCCCTCCCTCTGGAGGCTGATCGCTGTCCCTGAACCTGGTACTTTCCCTGTACGGCGACAGCAGCGATCTATGAAACACTGGGTGCACTCTCATGTCCTCCGGCAGTGCTAGCCTGAAGGCTACCGGGTTGACCTGTTGCGTGACCGTGAAGGGGCCCAGCCTCCTGGGTGCTAACTTCTTGCATCGCCCCCTGGTGGGAAGACCTTCCGAGGATAACCAAACCTTGTCCCCCACCCTGATGACCTCTCCCGGTCGCCTGTGGCGATCTGCCCCCTTCTTGTACGCTTCCTTGGCCCTCTCCAAGTGTTCTCTGAGCTGCTGGTGCACCGTCTCCAGGTCCTCTGCCCAATCCTCTGCCTGTGGGCCCTCTTCCTCCTCCTCCCCCTCCCTCTCCGGGAAAGATCTGAGGTCGCGCCCGTAGTTGGCCTTAAAGGGCGACACCCCTGTGGAGACGTGCACCGCATTGTTGTAGGCAAATTCTGCCAGTGGCAGGCGATCCACCCAGTCCGTTTGCCTCTGGCTGACGTAACATCTCAGGTACTGCTGCAGAATGGCGTTGACCCGCTCTGCCTGTCCATTGGTTTGCGGGTGCCTAGCCGTCGACAAGCTGACCTCCACCTGCAGGAGGTTCATGAGCCGCCGCCAGAACCTGGAAACAAATTGGCGGCCACGATCCGAAATAACCCTTAAAGGCAATCCATGCAGTCTGAATACGTGGTCAACAAACAGTTTGGCCGTCTCTTCTGCCGAGACCGCCCTGGCACACGGTATAAAATGGCACATTTTGGACATGAGGTCCACCACCACCAACACTGCGGTCTTGCCCCTGGACGACGGCAGGTCTGTGATGAAGTCCATGGACACTACTTCCCACGGCCTGTGCGGTGTGGCTAAGGGCTCCAGCAAACCTGCTGGTGGCGCTCTGACCACCTTTGCTCGCTGGCAGGTGTCACATCCCCTTACATAATCCCGAACATCCTCCCGCACCCCTGGCCACCAGAAGTGTCTCATGACTAGGTGAGTGGTTTTGTCCCTTCCAAAATGACCTGCCGTTGGGTTGTCGTGCATCTGCTTGAGGGCCTTACCTCTCAGCTGTTTGGTTGGCAGGTACAGGGCTCCCTTGTAAAAAAGCAAACCCCTCCTTTCCTCAAAGTCTTTGGCCTGCTCCCCCCCCCTCTCAGTTCTCTGAAGATGCGGGTGGCAAATTCATCAGCTGCTGTCAGTGCTGTGAGTTCTGCCTCGCTCACCACTGCTGCTCCGCAGGACCATGCTGATGGGGGGAAAATATGCCTGGGTGCCGGTGGCAACTCCTCCTCCATGTACTCTGGCTTGCGGGAGAGGGCATCCGCCCTGACATTCTGCTCTCCCGGGATGTAGTGGATGGAGAAGTTGAAGTTCGAGAAGAACTCTGCCCACCGTATCTGCCGCTGGTTGAGCACCCTTGCAGTTCTCCAGAACTCCAGGTTCTTGTGGTCTGTGCACACTTGGATGGGGTGCTTGGCGCCCACCAGGAAGTGTCGCCAGTGCTGGAACGCAGCGTGGATCGCGAGAAGTTCCCTGTCAAACACTGTGTAGTTGCGTTCCGGCTGGGTCAGCTTCCTGGAGAAGAAGGCACAGGGTCTCCACTCTCTGTTGGCGTCCAGTTGCAACAGAATCGCTCCCAGAGCCTTGTCCGAAGCATCTGTCTCCAGGCGTAGGGGCGCATCCTGCACCACGTGGAACAGGTGCTGGTCTGAAGCGAATACCCTCTTGAGGCTTTCGAACGCTGCTTGCGCCTCTGGTGTCCACCGGAACTTCTGCTTGCCTCTCAGGCAGTCGGTGATAGGAGCCGTGACGCGAGAGAAGTTCTTGATGAACTTCCTGTAGAAGTTCGCGAAGCCTAGTAGGCGTTGGGCATCTTTGCGCGTCCTGGGGCTGTGCCAGTCCAGGATGGCCTGCACCTTGTCCTTGTCCATCGCCAGCCCCTTGTCTGACAGCTTGTAGCCTAGGAAGTCCACTTCTTTGGTGTGAAACTTGCACTTCTCCAGCTTCACATACAGGTGGTTGTCCTTCAGGCGCTGCAACACCTCCCTGACATCCTTCACATGCTGCACTGGGTCATTGGAGTAGATAAGGATGTCATCCAGAAAGACCAAGCAGTTCTTGAAGAGGAGGGACCCCAGGACGTGGTGCATGAAGGCCTGGAAGCATGCTGAGCCCCCTTGCAACCCGAAGGGCATCACCAGATATTCAAAAGAGCCCAGAGGCGTGAACATCGTGGTTTTCCATTCATCACCCTCCCGGATCCTAATCAAGTTGTACGCCCCCCTCAGGTCGAGCTTGGTGAAGATCTTGCCCCTGCGTGCCGCTGTCAGGAGATCATCCACTCTGGGCATGGGGAAAGCCACTGGCTCTGTCACCGAATTCAGCCGTCTAAAATCCACCACCAGACGGCGCTGTTGCGTGTCTTTCTTGTCCACCCAGAAGACCGGGCTGCCCCCTGCTGCCTTGCTTTCTCTGATGAACCCCCGCTTGAGGTTCTTGTCGATGAAAGCGCGCAGATCCTCCAGTTCCTGATCTGACATGGCGTACAGCTTGGCTGGGGGTATAGTTGCCCCTGGCACCAGGTTGATCTGGCAGTCAAAAGGCCTGTGTGGGGGTAGGTGGTCGGACTCCGCTTCGCTGAAGACCTCCTGCAGGTCCCAGTACGGCTTGGGTATTGCCTCACCCCCCTTGACGTGCATGGTGGCCACCGTGGCTATCGGAGGCCCCTCCCCTGGTTGGTGCTGCATGCAATGTTCCAGACAAAAGTCCGATCCAAAAGTGATGCATCTCTGGTGCCAACTTATGGAGGGGTCGTGGCGCGTCAGCCAGCTCATGCCCAAGACGATGGGGGGGTCTGAGATGGTTGTGACGTTGAAAGCCAGTGTCTCTGAGTGCCTTCCCACCGTCATTCTCATGGGGGGGGTTTGATGCGTGATGGCCCCTCCCAGCAGCTCTCTGCCGTCAATGGTGGCCACGTGCAGGGGAAAATCCAGCTGCAGAAGTTGGATCTGGTGCTCTTCCGCAAAGTTTCTCGAGAAGAAGTTGGCTGAGGCACCACTGTCAATTAAGGCGAGGACTGTCAGGGGATAGCCATTTGGGAGCGTGAGCGTGACTTCTAGAACCACTCCTGCTCTGGGAGGGGTGGGCTGGCTGTGCTCCTCTCTGTGCGGGTGGGCGGGCGGGGGCTGTTGTCTGCTGACTGTGCCTGGCCGCTCCCCCTTGTCTCCTGCAGCCAGGCTGTCTCGTTTCCCTGCTGTGGTGCTGCGTCAGCTGGGGAAGGTACAACCGTTCCCGCCTTTCCTTGCCACTCTCTGCGATGAGGGCAGTCTCTGACGCGATGCCGGGGGGAGTTGCAGAGAAAGCAATTCCCGCCTCTTCCCTCCTTGCGTCTTGGCGCCGCCGGGGTTTGAAAAGCCCGCGCGCGCGCTCCTCCGATCTCCCTCGGTTCCGGCTCTGGGCTTGGCCTGGGCGGGTGTGGGGGCGGGCCCTGGGGTGGGGTTTGGTGATGTGGTCTGTCCTGGGAGCGTGGGAACCAAGGTTTTGCTGCGCGCGTCGCTTGTTTGTCATTCCATCTGGATTCCTGTCTCACCCCCACCGCTAGCGCCGCTTTGCTTAACTCATCCATAGTTCGCGGTTTGGGACCTCTTGCCAGCTCATCCTTAACGTCTGCGTGCAAACCCATGTAGAAGGCTGATTTCACTGGCTCACTTTGCAGATCCCACCCCAGTTTGTGCACCAGCATGGTGAATCTCGCCCAGTAGTCCCTAACTGTCGATTTTCCTTGTGTTAAGTTATGAAGCTCCTCTTTAGTGGCCTCCATTTCACTGTCACTAGCGTACATTATTTTTAAAGCTTCTAGAAATAATTTTGCGTTCTTCATGCAAGGATTTTTTTGCGCGATGAGCGGTCTTACCCATTCTCGGGCGGCCCCCGTCAAATGCTCTATGATAAAGGAGACTCTGTGCGCGTCATCTGGGAATTCTGCTGCATGCAATTCCAGCGCATAATTTATTTCTGTCTCGAATCCTAGGTACTCCCTAGGGTCGCCGCTAAACTTGGTGACTAGGCTCTGTCCCCTTCTCACTTGGACTAGCTGCGGCTGGGGCACCCCCCCACCTCTAGCGGCTTTCTCCTCTTCCAACTTTTTCTGTAGGTCCAAAACCATCACCCTTAGCTGTTTCTCAGTCTCCTCTTTTGTCCTCACCTGGTCCACCAGCTTGTTCAGCTCCTCCTGCGCCCCTCGCGCTTCCTCCTGAGCGGCATGCAATTGCTGCTGTGCGTGCGCTGTGAGGTTCTGCAGCTCCTGCTTCGCTGCTTCGGCCTCCAGCCTCCAATGCTCAGCCTCTTGAGCGCTCATCGCTGCACTCCAAAGTAGCCAAAAAAAGATTCGGGAGTTGCTGTCAGAGGGCCTGGTATGGCTACTCTAGAGTAACGACTCCAGCATGGTCTTTTAAGGTTTTTATTAAGTGCTGATTATTTACAGTGTTCAGAGCAGTAAAAATGCATCCTTAAGGTGAGGTGTCTGAACTCCCGAATGGCGATTGGCGCGTTTTCTTCCAGCACCACAGCTTTGGCAGACCCAACCTCTTCCCCCTACGTTTGCGTCGCAATTCGGGAGTTGGGGGAATTGGCCTCCCCCCTGTGCGTCCAACTTCCTGTCCCACCTGCGGCCTGGGCTCCACAACCTTGCCTGAGCCTCGGACACCACTTCCTGACTCTCCGCTGGAGGCAGAGCTCTCCTTACTCTCTCCCGCGCTTGGGGATGGGCTGGAACTTAAGATGGGAGGGACTTCCCTGTATCCCTCGTCCCTCACATTACCCAACCCATCTGGCTGGGTTTCCCCAGCCACTCTGGGCGGCACCCAACAGAATATTAAAAGCACAATAAAACACCAAACATTAAAAACCTCCCTAAACAGGCCTGCCTTGGGATGTCTTCTAAAAGTCAGATAGTTGTTTATTTCCTTGGCATCTGGTAGGAGGGCATTCCACAGGGTGGGCACCACCACCGAGAAGGCCCTCTGCCTGTTTCCCTGTAACCTCATTTCTCGCAGAAGGCCGCCAGAAGGCCCTTGGAGAACAATAACCACTACACCGTAGCTTTCCAAATTTTTCATGTTGGTGACACACTTTTTAGATATGCATTATTTCGAGGCACAGTTGTTCAGTTTTACTAGCATACCGGAGGTTAAACTAACCCCTTTCGATCCCTGGGAGGAGTGTGGGGAGCATTTGCGTGACATGCCTATGCACCGCAGCCAACATACTAATGTGTTGTGACACGTAGTTTAGGAAGCTCTGTGCTACACTATGTTGGCTTACAGACATGGCTATGCTTCAGAACTAAAAGAGGCTTGCCACCGCCCCTCAAGATATGTTAGTTAGTTGGCTCATCGGATGAATTTTAGCTGATTAAGAACTAATTTTGTGTGTCAGAAAAAACCAGTTGTTCTAAAGGGGGGGGAGAGAAAGCACCTTATTTTGTTCTTACGGGGTGTGTGCATGTGTTGCAGCAGACATAATCTTGGAAGAGGTATTCCCTCTTTCACATGGGAGGGGACAGGGGGCCAGCCCTATTGTGGTGGTGGCTGCTTCCCAGAGCAGCGTAGAGTAAGCAGCAGCAATGTGTTGAAAGGCAGAGCTATATATGGTGCAATCCAACTCCTAAGCTATTCTTCTTCTGCCCATAGGCACAGTGGACAATGCTCTGTTGTCATCAGTGCCAGTCTGATCAGCTTCTGCAGAGGGAATGGAAGGAGGGACAAGCAAAATGTCTTGGGCCAGCCCTGGGAGGGGGAATGCCTCTTTCAAGACTGCGCTAGTACAGTGCTAAAAAGAGAACATTGACTCAAACATTTTCCTTTCTCTGGACCACATTGTCAGAATAAATATTAGCTCACGCCACACTGACTTTTTTTTTACAGATAAGAAATATATTGAGGGGAAAAAAGAAATAACTTCTAGCAGTGCTTGATTAATAACATAGAACACAACTGTTTTATAGTATGATCATGGGACATCCAGAAATTATAAAACAATTCAGCTACACAAGAACAGGAATGATTCCCAAAATAGAATCTTGCTTGTCCTTGAACCTTCCAGCCACATTTACCGTCCTCTCCTGCCACACCCTTTGAGAAACACTGCCCTGGTTGCTCAGAGAAGAGAGGCAATGAAGCATGGCGCTTTTTGAAAACATCCAATCATGGGTTTAACAGCTGGTTCAAACAAAGTTTCTGGCATGCTACATAGAATCATAGACTCATAAAGTTGTAGAGTTGGAAGGGACACAGAGGGTCGTTTGGCACTGGTAGAGGAAGGGGGTGCGGTCTGCCCTGGGTGTCATCCCTGAGGGGGGGGTGACATTGCTGCCACGCCCCCCTGGGACGCTTGCCATGCTGTCCCTGGGACGCTCACTGCCCCGCTCCCGTGGGCCGCTCGCCCTGCCCCAGTGGGCCACTTGCTCTGCCTCTGTCATTTGGTCCAACCTGCTGCAATGCAGAAATCTCGACTAGATCATATATGACCATAGCTGCCAAGTCTCCCGTATTCCCCGGGAAATCCCCGTTTTTCCAGCTGTTCCTAGCTGAAAAAATGGATTTTTTGTTTTTTCCCGGTTTATTCTGGCGCGGTGGCCATTTTGGAACTGGGCGCAGCATGCTCAGAAGCGACTTTTGCAGTGCAGTGCGACTTCTGGCGGCGGCCATTTTGGAACTGGGCAAAGTAGCATCAAAGCATCAAAAGTCACTTCTAAGCATGCTCCGCCCAGTTCAAAAATGGTGGCAGCGCTACTTCCGGTCTGCTACTTCCGGCCGGTCCCTTATTTCTCTGACAGCAACTTGGCAGGTATGTACATGACAGGTGGCCACCCAACCTCTGCTTAAAAATCCCCAAGGAAGGACTAACACTTCAGAATGTATCTCAGTAGAGATACCACTGCCTTGAGAAAGCATCCAATCAAAATCTCCCTGCATGTGAAAAACCAGCACCATAAATTAAAAATGACTTGGCATTAACCGTTTGATGTGGCATGTTAGCTTTCTATGAGCAGAGGAATTTGGATGTTGGGAACGCTTCCCTATGTTGATTATGATGTGGCACAGCCCCATGAGTGGGCTAAAGCAGGTGCGCAAGTTTGCTGTCCACCTTCCAGCCACCTCTTCCAGCCCTGAACCACTTCAACCAGAGTAGATGCATCAAGATGGCAAATGTCCTTTGACTTGGGGGCTCTGGGGGCTTGTCCATCAAGCCTTTGCAAACATTTCTCAGCATAATTTATGGTAAGTACCTGAGCTCGGAGAACAGGCAAGACAAACTGAAGCATGCCTTTAGTCTTGGCTCGAGCTGCTTAAGAAACAACTTTGATGGACAACACCTACATATCCCCCTATCCCCTGACAGTCTCCATTTAATTCATTTTTATTGATTTCAAAACTGGCCCATTATTTTTGCAATGGCCAGACAGCGGAGAAGCAAAACAGAAAAAGAGCTCATACTCTGCTTATTCAAAATTTAATAGCCATCAAAGTCAAGATCCTTGACAGATTTAAAAAATAAAGCCTTATTTATGAACCATAATTTTTTATCTGAGCACACAGTAAGAATAGGCAGACAACGATAGCAATACAGCGCTGCATATGATATATACATTTTACAAAAGTGTGCGTTTGTGTGAGAGAGAAAGAGTGTTTTTCTCCTATAATTCTCCCTGACTCTCTTTCTAATTTGGGGGTGGGGTGAGAAATCAATGATTATGACATTTTGCAAAATAAAGCCTTGACCTTCCAAGCCTTGCATTTATTAAATTTATTCAAAGGACAGAATGTGATGGGTGGGGGAGGGGGAAATACCCAACATACCTTTGAAGCTGTCATTACAGTTGATAGACAATCCACCAGGCTGTTTCTCCCAGGGACGGCTGGTTTTGTGTCTGCTGTCAAATTACACACACACACACACACACACACACACACACACACACACACACAAACTGCTGGATGATATGGATTTGCACAAAGTTTTATGAGAGCGGCTTGGGGGAATGAAATTATTTTCATAGCTGCTTCAGCAATTAATGTGCACTTAAAATGCAAGGAGGAAACCTCTTACCCCTTGGGTCATTACAGAAAACAAAACTTGTGGCTGGAGACGAAAACTGAAAAAGGAGTAGGGATAGCTGGATCTGTCCATTTTGGTTCTCTCCATCTCTGTTTTTCAACCTTAAACTCAGTTCTGCAGTTTGCATGCTGTTTCCGAAAGTTCCTGTTTGCATGCTGTTTCCGAAAGCGCACATTTCTGAATGCATAGGTTTGCTTTAAACGGTCAACTTTACCCATTTCCTCCCCATTCCTAGATAGGTGGTCTGCATTGCTTGAAGACTGCAAGCATTCTATTCCAAGCCTCTCTCACAACTAGAGAGGTTTTGGATTGGTTCAGAAATAAGCCGAGCTACTACACTATTGACAGCTGCCCTCAGGGGTAACTCCGAGTAAGGATGCTGGTGAAGTTCTCCAGAAACAAATGACAGGCAAGCTTTACAAGCCCCCAAAGCCTTCTCTGGCTCGGATCAAAACCCAAACTAGAGAGAATCTACTCTCCCACACCATCTGTCACCCTTTCCCATCCCCAAAGGCCAGTCCCCAGCCAGAAAACACCCCCATGCCTTTTTCTTATTTTGAAGCTATGTGGTAATGGGGAAACTGCAGAAGCCCTTGCGAGAACTGGCTCTCCCTCGGTGCCCTGTACTCTGGTATGTTGTTGCTACCCAATGCAGTGGGGCAACAGAGAGGGGAGGAAAAGTCTCATTTTTCTTCCCTCGCGCCTCTGCTGAATCCCCTACCACCACCCAGCTTGTAGGTAAAAAAAAGGAAGAGAGGGCGCTGAGAGCTGGTGGGGGCTTGATCTGGGACACAAGGAAGGGAGGCAGAAAAGGGCCAGTATCCACCGGCCACCTGCCCCTGCCCCCCCCCATCACTGGGTATAGCTCAGTGAGGACCCATGGTCTAAACCACTGAGCCTCTTGGACTTGCCAATCAGAAGATGGGTGGTTCAAATCCCTGTGACAGGGTGAGCAGCGACGGAGGAATGTGCATGGGCAGCGTCGCTACGTACACCGCATGCACCGCTACGTAGCGATGCTGTGCATGTGTCGCTGCGTAGCGATGCTGCGCATGCACACTGCGTCACAGGTTGCCGGCAGCAGCGCTCCAGCGCCGATCTCAGCACCATCTGTACGGCACTGGAGTGGCGGCGGCGGCAAGCTGCGGAACAAGGTTTCTTACCAGGCAGCTTGGGAGGCGCCATAGCCTTGCTCTGCAGCTTGCTCGCTCACCTGCTTGGCGTGCGCGGGCAGAGGCAAGGGGCGGGCCAGGGAAGGGCGCACTGAATGCCGCCCCCCCCCCAGGGTGGCACCCTGGGCGGCCCACTCCCATCACCCCCCCTTGCTATGCCCCTGGCAGTGAACTCCCGTTGCTCTGTCCCAGCTCCTGCCAACCTGTTTTTAAGAGAGAGAGAGAGGTGCCACTAGGGAAAAAAAAGACGTTATCCAGAAATCCTTAATTTCACTTCACTAGTGACAAATGCTGCCGTGTTTCAGGATCCCATTTAGCAATGAATCCTCTGGCACACTTGAATTGTCAACCATAGATAAAACGGAGGAAGAAAGAGAGGAGACAGCTGTTACTTTTACACTAGCGAAGGGTTTGCCTGCAAGTCTTGCCTGAGATGCACTGTGTGTTGTTGCACACCTGCATAAAGTCATAAAGCCAGGCCTCGTTTCCGAAACAGCTGGATGCTCGAGTAATTTGGGCCTGTCTCAGGGAAGGCAGGAGCTGCTCGGAAAAGGTGAGGTGCATCAACAAAACTCAAAGCAAGCCCTCGCTGCTGCCCCCGCCTCCCCAGGCATTTCTCCTTAAACAACTGTTTATTATTACCGACATGCCACTCTTGCTGCCACACAGTAATGGTTTTCTTCAGGTGAGGGCAGCTCTCTTTTTTTGCCGGGTGTGTGCATTCTGCGTGAACTCAGGCCAGCCGTCACGTAGAAAACAGCCTCTATGAAATATTCATTTATGTCAAATCACGGCAGCATCTATTTTATCAAATAGCTGACAGCATCTGTGCTCAGCTAATCGAACCCACCAGCAGGAGGCTTAAGGCACTGAGCTTCGAGTGCAGAGCAGGCTGGGGTTGGGGAGCTTCTTAATGCATCAACTCAGCATAGATTCCCTAAGTTTTTTGAGTGAGTGAAAGAAAGAAAGAAAGAAAGAAAGAAAGAAAGAAAGAAAGAAAGAAAGAAAGAAAGAAAGAAACCAGGTGCAGAAAAAGAGGAGCTGGTGGGCCACACAATTGAACCTTGCAAGTACAGGGCGGGGTAAGAATGCAGCTTCATGCCACCTGTCAATCATTATCTCATCACATAATCTACACCTGCAGCCATCTTTTATTAAAAATTATGGGGTTCTCAGCAAGAATACGAGAAAGCTGGAAATTAATCTTGCGACCACAACAGGTAGTCCTGGGAAGTAAATATTCCAATCGCTTTAATTCATTAACGGTGCCATTCTGGTAAGCGAGCATAGGAATGCAAGCTTCTACAACCCCACACACAATTACCGTGGAAGAAGCCCCGTTGAAAACAGTGGGGCTTACTTTGGTGCAAAGATGAACAGGGTTTCCCTGTCAGCCGTTTTCAGGAGAATGGGTCTGATGCCGCTTTTCATAATCTTTTGCTCATTCTTCCCAGTTATGGTAAAATAACAACAACAACAACAACAACCAGGGTTGCCCCTCACCCACCCACCTGTTTGGATGCCTGCAAGTTTAGTTGGATGGCCCATTAACTTCTTTTTTTGGGTATTCATGTTACTTTTAACCATTGTGGCACGTTGATATTCTCACAGTTATCCAATTGGTTAGGAAATGTACTGATGTTCGTGGGTACAGAATGATAAGCCCACATTGCATGTCACAGGTAGACCACAGTTGTTGGTTTACAGGGGTCAGCAAACTTTTTCAGCAGGGGGGCCGGTCCACTGTCCCTCAGGCCTTGTGGGGGGGCCGGACTATATTTTGGGGAAAAATATGGACGAATTCCTATGCCCCACAAATAAGCCAGAGATGCATTTTAAATAAAAGGACACATTTTACTCAAGTAAAAACACCAGGCAGGCTCCACAAATAACCCAGAGATGCATTTTAAATAAAAGGACACATTCTACTCATGTAAAAACATGCTGATTCCTGGACTGTCCATGGGCCGGATTTAGAAGGCGATTTGGCCGCATCCGGCCGCCGGGCCTTAGTTTGGGGAGCCTGGTAAATTACCAGGAGCGGTTTGCTTCATCAAAACAAACCATTGCTGGTAGAAAGCAAGAACAAACCCCGGTTTCATATCAAGAAAAACAAAACCCCAAATCTAGTTCAGTTGTAAAAATAAACCTTGGCTCAAAGGTTTCCAACCTTTTTGAGTCAACGGCTCCCTTAACCAACTACATTCTTTCTGCGGCACCCCTGTGTGGCTCAGGAGCCCAGTTATGTCACCGCTTGCCTGCAGAGCTGGCGGCCTCTCACCCTTTTTCAAACATCCTTCCTTGTGGAGTGTTCCATCAGCCTCCTCTCCTTGTGCGTCCTCTGGGCAGCCGCTGCTGCCGCCCCTGGTCTCTGAGCTGCCCCCCTTCACCCCAAAGAGAAGTGCCTCCCAGAGGCACCATTCGCCTGCGGAGCTTATAACCAGGGCTGCTGCAATAAGCAGCTGTGCAAGCCTTTGGGAGGCAGAGATGCCAGAGGGCATCAGAAGAGGGTGGGAAGGAAAGAGGGAGAGAGGCCAGTGTTGCCTGCAGCACCTCTGACCATCATTCAAGGCACCCCAGGGTGCCACGGCACACTGGTTGAAAACCACTGCCTTAGCTAGTTGCTCCCACTCATGCTAGTGGCAGAGAGACATGGGAGCTGTCTGCACATTCACGGTAATTCAATAAATACAGCTTAGAAATAAAAAATGTCACTATAGACTGTATGTGTAAAACAGGTATGGGGAAGCTGTAGCCCTGCAGATGTTGCTGGACTCCAGCTCCCATCAGCCCCTGCGAGCATAGCCAATGGCCAAAAATGATGGGATTTGAAGTTCAGCAGCATCAGAGGGTCACAGATTCCTCACACCTGGTGTAAAAAAATTTTTAAAAAAATTTCTTCCTCAAGGAGGGGACCATATTTACAAAATAAAATTCTATGTGTTAACACGGGACTTGAGAAAAGAGCTTATGAAAGCGGTAAGGAAAAGTTAAGCCACATGCAATGCAATCTTGTTCATGTCAACTCATAACTAAGTCCCATTGAATGGGACTTTTGCTCCAGAGAGTTAATCCTATTGAATTCAATTGGGGTTTTCTTCCAAGCAAATATGCTTATTTATTTTATTTTAGTTTTGATATTTTTATCCTACCTTTAATATCTCTCTCTCTCTCTCTCTATATATATATATATGTATGTATGAGATGCCAACCTAGCAGTTCGAAAGCACGTCAAAGTGCAAGTAGATAAATAGGAACCGCTACAGCGGGAAGGTAAACGGTGTTTCCATGTGCTGCTCTGGTTTGCCAGAAGCGGCTTTGTCATGCTGGCCACATGACCTGGAAGCTATACGCCGGCTCCCTCGGCCAATAATGCGAGATGAGCGCGCAACCCCAGAGTCGGTCACGACTGGACCTAATGGTCAGGGGTCCCTTTACCTTTATGTATGAGATAGCTCATGAAAGGAGAAAGCAAAAACCAGGAAAATAACAATTGAGAATCACACTGGTTTCAACAGATTGTGAAATGTGATCAGCATTGAATGTTTTATGAAGGTATGGTTTGTTGTTGGCTTATAAACCTTGGTTTGGTTTAACTGTGTTGCATATGAATCCAGCAATCTTAACCGTGGTTTGACTACTCTGTACCAGATGCTCACCATACTACAAAGGCCTGAGGCAAGACCAGCTAGAAAACAAACACAGCTTTGAAGAAACAAACCATGGTTGGCTTCATCATCTGTGGGGAAACTTGTGATTATCTCATGGTTTGTTAAACAATTCATGGCTTGAATCAGAGATGGGGAATAATTTACATGTTACTGGACTATAGCTTCCACTCTTAGCCATGCTGACTGGGGCTAACAGGAGTTTAGAGTCCAGCAGCATCTGCAAGCACTCTTTGTTTCTGACTTAAATTAATATGTCTTCGCATTGTGTGTGAACCATATCAGCAAAAAAAGAAAATCATAGCTAAGACCCAGCAAGAAGAGGCGGAAAAAAGCTTCACAGAATAAAAAAGTTTTTTAAAACCTATCTAAAAATTAGAAGAGAGGGGTCTTTGCTGCATTTCTGCAGGGAGAAAGTTCTGCAAACAAGGCACGACCACCAAGGAGACCCTACCCTAGGTACCCACCAGCCTGATCTTAACTAGCTATAGTCTGGAGAGTCTATCTAGGACCCCTGCTGCCAATCTCAGCTCAGGCTTTGTGGCTACAGAGGATGAGCTTCCTTGTTGATGTTTTTCGTTACCCTCCAGCCACCCCGAATCATCTGAGAATTGTTCCTACAGCCCAGGGCAAATTACAGGCACCAGCCTCACTTCACATTCCTGCCTGCTGCGCGGTGGCTTTCAGAAGCCAGACGTGGGCACTTCAATCAGCACACAGCTCCACCTTCTTCCAGTAAGAGGCTCCTCTGCTTTGATTACAGCATCAGCAAAGTGGTGTTAAAAGTCAGCCAGGTAAAGCAGTCGGCCTCTCCAGGTGCAGCAGTGGACATTTGCTCCAAGAAACCAGCTCTTTGATTGTTTGCTTTGTTTTTCTCCATGGAGGGAAATGGTTTTTTGGGGGGGGGGTGGGGGTTTGATTTCCGTCTATTAGAGGGCAATCCACCACTCCTCTTCATCTTTTGTTAGTATTGGTGCATTTTAAAAACACACACAGAGAGAGATTACATGCTTTACATTTTGATTGTCTGTTTTAGGTGTATTGTTTTGGAGAGGAAGCAGACCCACCATACACTTTTTATTAACCTATATTGAACGTTCAAATCAAATTCCAATATAACATGACCATGAACCAAAAGATGACTTTGCATTAATCATTTCGGCATAAGGCATACATCAGTTGATGAAGAAACATAATACAATAATATAAGCCCGATATACCTGACGTTAGAGTGGGAGTTGAATAGAAATGAATGCCCATACCTGATCAATGCCAAATAAAATTGAACTTAGTGGGGACCTGCTAGCCATGGGTCCGCTTCTTGATATGAGCCACAAATGATCTGTTTTTATGTACACCCTTTAGAGAAGTGAATGTTGGTTGATTGGTATCTGCCTATCTCGAGAGACAACAGAATGTGCCTGTGGGGGTGAAGTCAAACTGCTGGTTAGCAGCACTGAAGTGACCTTCCTGGGGCGCAGGCCTGGGCAGTGTGTATGGAGGTCCTGGGCTGCCCAGACAACATGACCCCCCTCTTCGCCTTGCTGATGTGGTCCAGAGGAAATCAGAGCAATACATTTGGCACCAGCTTCGCTGCAGGAGTAGCTGCAAAGAGGCATACAAGACGCCATTCAACCGTCTTAGGGACTCCACTCCGGATTTTCACAGGGTTTAGCCCTTAGCTTTTTCTTCTCCTGAAGATACCCTGCAAGGCAGCAGACTTTCCCTTCTCCTAGATGGGCTACCTCCTCAGATTACATCATTTAGAGATGAAAAATAGCAGAGTGCTATTTTTCTAGAAAAAGAGGTGCTGGAACTCACAATGAACACCTCCCTCATTCTCTTGGAATGGCATCGGTGTCCACCTGAGAGGTGCTAGAACTGAGCTCCTGTGAGTTCCAGCTGGAAAAAGCCCTGCTTAAACAGTATCTTAATGTCTAAAATAAATATGTCCCCCCCCCCCCGCCATTTCCTGCAAGGAGCTCAAGATGGCATTGAAGTCCCCACAAAGGCTAGGTAGGTATGGTCACCCATTGTGTTTTATTCTTTCACTGCCTGGTGCTATGCATGTTGGAAGAGAGGATTGCCATGATCCACCTTTACGAAGTCTACCTAATGACAGGTCGGTTGGCTGGTGGCTTGGAAGAAGCAGGCATATGGCAGGGTTTTCTGTCTCTCTTCAGGGTTGGGCTGTTCAACTGTCCACAGGATGCTAAGTAACAAAAGCCTGCAGAGAGCTGCTTTGTGCTGGAGGCTCCATGCAGGGCCCCTGTGACAATGAGAACAGTACGTTTGGAAGGTAGCTATGTGAGTCGAAAAGGTGCTTAAGGCATTTAACTCCTAGAAAATTAGCAAAAACATATATAACATGCTCAAAGGCATGCTGGAAATGTAAGGAAAAAGAAGGCACCCTTTATCATATGTGGTGGAATTGTAAGGTGGTAAAAGGGTTTTGGGAAATGATATATAATGTGTTGAAAAAAATGTTTAAAATAACCTTTGTTAAAAAGCCTGAAGCCTTCCTTTTAGGCATTCTAGGTGCCAAAATCCCAAGGGAGCAGAAAAGACTATTTATGTATGCAATCACGGCTGCATGGATGTTGCTGGCTCAAAGATGGAAAGAAGATAAAGTCCCTACCAGAGAAGAATGGCAAATGAAGTTAATGGACTATGCTGAAATGGCTAAAATGACCGCAAGAGTCAGAAATCAGGAAGACCAAAATTTTAATAAGGAATGGGGGAAATTCATAACTTATCTTAAAGACCATTGTAAACAGTTAAAATCGTTAGTAGGATTGGAATATCACTTGTAGTTTAAGGTTGAATTCTGTACAAATCTGCAAAGGATTTGGAGTATCATAAAAGGCGCAGGAGGATGGAAGTCCAGGAGATTCCTTGGAATCTTGTTTTTATGATTTAGGTTTGATATATCTCAGTAGAATTTTAATTCGAAAAACCAAATAAATAAATTTGTAAAAAGAAAAGGTGCTTATCCCGTTTAGATTTATGTTTGGTACAAAGGCCGAATTAGGGGAGCACGACTGGTTCTGTCTCCCTTGGTGCGGAGTGAGGCACAACTATGAGGCAGAATGAATGAAAGGTGTGAGGCGGGGACGCTGAATTTTGGCATTGCGCAGGGCACCACTGAAATCTGAGACCCCAAAGTTTGTCACGGCTTGACATTGGAACAAACAAATAAATAAATATCATGAGATGGTGCCTAAATTCTTCAGGAATGGGTCTTGCGCATTTGATATCCATTTGATGCAAAACAGTCCTCCACCAAAGATGTCCACCCTCAGCCTTGGTGTAGCATGGAGGCAAGGAATGGCTTATTCTTTGCATTGGTTGCCTGTGTGTGTGTGTGTGTGTGTGTGTGTGTGTGTGTGTGTGTGACTGGCTGGATGAGGAAGAGTGTTGGAATCTGCCCCCCCAAAGTCTCTCTTCCTCTCTCTCTCTCTCTCTCTCACACACACACACACACACACACACACCGGGAAGGCACAAAAGATGACTTCTGACTATACCAGCAGTAGCCTCTCACTGGTGGAAGGCGATCACAACAGCACTGCAAATTTTTCCGCCATCACAAGGAGGTTGGGGAGTGACCTAAGCCTGCCCACTGTGCCTTTAACTCAGGCACCCCCAAACTGCGGCCCTCCAGATGTTTTGGCCTACAACTCCCATGATCCCCAGCTAACAGGAACAGTGGTCGGGGAAGATGGGAATTGTAGTCCAAAACATCTGGAGGGCCGAAGTTCGGGGATGCCTGCTGTAACTCAAGGGCAGAACTCCCCAAATGGAATGTGCGCATTTTCAGTGGCGGCATGGAAGAGAACCCCGCAGTGGAGCAACCGTCTCCCATGTCCCCTTTCAGCTTATCTTGCCACTCTCCTTCACCGGAAATCCAGCTTAACAAGAATTCCCTCCGGTCAAACCACAGAGGGTGTGTGTCTTCCTTCCTCTTTAATCAACTAGCCATGCAGGTAGAAAGCTGCAGTTACACACCCTGACGCAGAAGAGTCCCCAGTCAGATTGTGTTGATTTAGAACAGGAACTAAAAAACCAGAATGTTCTTTCCCTTAGTTTCTATCTATTTGTACAATATATTTACCACTGGCAAGCAAGGATCCTACTGTGGTAGGTGCCTTTTGCTGGTAAATATTGTGTTAAATCAGCTGTAAAATGCTAGTTCAAACAGAGCTGTGATTATTGTTTTTATGACTGCGGGAGAAAGCCAAAAACAAACGAATCCTTAATATCCCGCAAAACTAGAAGGCACATAAAGAAGAAGAAAAACCAGTCCCCGATGCATTATTCTTGCAAATTTCACAGCTCCGTAATATTGCACGTTTTTAGGCAGAAAATACTGCCAGCAAGAGACCAATGCAAAGGGTTTTTATGAAACCGAAGGGCTGAGTCAGTTTCTTGAAAGGACCGGCTGCTGCTGAACTCTGTTGTGGAAGTTCACAGCAAAACCAAGATGCTTCACAAGCTGGCATCCTCATTATCATAATCATTGCCCACTTGAGTTGATAAATACTGGTGTCTGGGTGAGAGCAAAAGGCAGGTGATCAAGCGAGCAGATTGTGATAGTGAAGAAAAGAAAAGGAGGAGGGTGTCTGGAGAGGGGAATCTAGTCACTGGGCATTCTGCTGGGGCATGGGATTTTGGCAGATCCCCAAGTATGCTCATGCTTGACCCTGATCCTGATCCCTGAGGATGTCTGGTCATTTGATAGATGCCCAGCTGCAAGAGGACATGTAAGGGTGGTAAACTTCCTCCTGCTGCTGTGGGACAACACAAGCAGGAATGGAGAGTGGAAGACCAAGGAAGAAGTGGGTAGCAGCGACAGCCGATGCAACAGGAAGGGATGGGCGAATCTTGCCATGTCAGTTCCTCTTGGTTCCTCATTGTTCCACTCTTGTGTTCAGTTCTCCACATAGCCCACATCAACGTCAGGAAGAGCTTTGTGACAGTAAGAGCTGTTTGACGGTGGGGCAGACTCCCTCGCAGGGCCGTCTCTAGGCCCGGGCTGGGTGGTGCGGGGCGCCAGGGCGCCTGTGGCCACCAGGGGCGCCGCTGCACCCGCCCACTAGCTGATGGTCGGAGAAGCACTGCACTTCCGCGCAGTCCATACGGGATCACGGCGAGGCTCTGGCTCTGGCTCTGGTGAGGCTCTGGCTCTGGCTCTGCCTCCAGAGCCAGAGCCAGAGCCTCACCGTGATGCGGTTGTGACCACGCCAGGGAAAGGGGCGGGACGGTCCCTTGGCTTCCGCTCAGCTCATCCAGGGGCAGAAGGAAGGCGGAGGCTCCCAGCCCCCTTCCCCCTTCTCTTTCCCAGAGCGGCAGCAGCGCCTCGATGTTGTTGTTGAGGAGGAGGAGGAGGAGGAGGAGGAGGAGGAGGAGGAGGAGGTGGTGGGGAATCCAGAGAGTGCCTCCCTCCCTGTTTGCCTGTCCCTACTTTTAGATCTAAGAGGAATAGCCTTGGTTTAATGTTCTGAGTGCTGCTTCTATTGCTTCTTGCTATAATTTGTCGTGGTAGTAGTGGACAAGTTCCACTTTTTGCCAAAGTCTGTTGAGCAACTCAATTAGCCATAGATTTCTCCTCCTTACACTTGTATGCTTCCCCCTCCCTACTCCCACTGCTTTGCATGTGTACTCTGAGGACTGGAAGAAAACAGATAGCTTTACAAGCATGATTGCAAATTCCTCATCCCTGTCTCACTTGGAAGAACATAAGAGCCTGCTGGATCAGGGCAATGGCCCACCTAGTCCAGTATCCTGTTCTCACAACGGCCAACCAGATGCTGCAGGAAACCTTCAAGCAGGTCCCCAGCACCCCCCCCCACACACTGGTGGTTTATAGCAACTGGTATTCAGAAGCAAGTTGCTCCCAGCAATGTCCACCACTACCTCAGGATTCAACCACCTGCTTCTCCTGCTGTGTACATAGACCTATCTTGAAACACAGGAAGCTGTCAGTCATGTCAATTTGGCCCTACATTTCCTACTCTGGCTGGCAGGATCTCTTCAGGATTTTGGGCAGAGGTATGCCCTTCCAATCACCTGCTGCCTGTTCCTTTTAGACTGAAGAGCCTAGGAATTAAACCTGGGACCTTCTACATGCAGAGAACACAGATTAGTCTCTCCCTCATGTAATGAGCCCATAGAATGAGCCATTGGTCATGTATTCAGCTTGGGAAGTTTTTGAAAGCTGGCTGGTGCTTCTGAAGTTTCAAAAGTTGATGCTGCAGTTGGAGTCCAAAGCTACCAAGAGGCGAGGTAAGCAGAGGTGTTTTTGTTTTTTTAATCCAGTACTTCATTTATAGCCTATCTTACCTCCAAAGAGCTTTAGCTGACATGTAGAGTTCTCCCCCTCTCCATATCACTCTCACAAGAACCTTGTGAGGTAGGTTAGGCTGAGTGGCCCAGGGTCATCCAGTGAGCTTCTTGGCAGAGTGGGGATTTGAACCCATATTCTTGTGCCCTAGTCTGACAACCTAACCACTGTACTACACTTTTCTTCTTGCTGTGTTTTTTCCTTTTTGCATTTTCTAAGGAAGCAACTTCTGCAGCAGACACTATCTGTGCAATGTATTTTTGAAATTCAGAGTGTTCTTCAAATGGTGTGTTAGCTTCTTGCAGTGTTTCTCGATTTATTTAGTCCTCCTCCTGTAGGGGCTTACTCATTGCAGGTTTGATTCCCATGTGGGACAGCTGCTTATTCCTGCATTGCAGGGGGTTGGACTAGATGACCCACAGAGTCCCTTCCAAATCTACAGTACTATTTAACTCATTTCCCCAGCACACATATACTTTGGTGTCTTTTTAATCAAAGCACTAATCGGGAAAAACTTTCTGACAGTAAGAGCTGTTTGACAGTGGAACAGTCTCCCATGAGAGGTGGTGGACTCTCATTCCTTGGAGGTCTTTAAGCAGAGTTTTGGTAGCCACCTGCCATGTACGGTATATTTTAGATGAGATTCCTGAATTACAAGGTGTTGGACTAGATGACCCATGGGTTCCCTTTGAACTCTACAATTCTATGATTCTATGTTTCTTTGCACCTGTAGGTTCAGTTCCTATTAAGTTTTTTTTCTCTCTCTACAGATTTTTTGCTTTTAGAGAGAGAAATCTGGTGTACAGCTTTCAGTTTAAGCACATATTGTTGTAGTCTGGCCAGCTTAGTCACTGTGAATAAGTAATCCAGGGTTTTATGAAAAAAGAATGTTGATTTTTCCTGAATGGGCAGTCTAGCATTGGGGAATAGGGCTCAGCAGGGAGAGGTGTGTGAGAGAGGAACAGCCCGTATTTTGGAGTTAGCCAGTGGGCACATTAGTGGCTTAAAACACCATGAGATTGCTTCCCCCTTGCTGTTGTAAACGGCAGAGGGGATTTGGATGTCTGTGCATTTATCTGTTTGGTTTCCCTACACCTGTATGCACACCCAGCTCCTATTCATGAAGGTGTCATCTGTGATTGGCGGGGCAGGGGGGGGGGGCGCCAGAAGGTGATCTCGTCTAGGGCGCTAAAAGCCCTAGCACCGGCCCTGGGTGAGGGGGGCGCCAGAGGGATCCTTGCACCACGGCGCCAGATAGGCTTAAGATAGCCCTGCTCCCTCGGAAGGTGTCCTTCCTTGGGGGGTTTTAAGCAGAAGCTGAATGGCCGTTGATCATGGATGTTTCATTGTAGGCGGTTGGACAAGATGACCCCCAGAACCCCGCCAACTCTACATTTCTATTATTATTATTATTATTATTATTATTATTATTATTATTATTATTATTATTATTATTTATACCCAGCCCACCTGGCTGGGTTTCCCCAGCCATCCCGGAGTGGCTCCCAACAGAATATTAACAACAATATAGCGATAAAAGATCAAACATAAACATCTTCCCTAAACATGACTCTATGATCTAAGGTTCTAATTACAGACACATATAAAGTTAAATTATTTGTATATTTAGGGTAAAAAATAGAAAACAATGACATACAAAACAATAAAAAACAACAACTATTATATAGGAAACTGATCTCAAAAGCAAAGCAGCTACCAACTGAGAAAACAACATTCACTTAGAAGGTTTGTTAAAAGACAAAAGTCTTCAACCAGCATTGAACTAGACCAGGGGTCGGCAACCTGCAGCCCATGGTCCACAAGTCCACGAGCCGCCCACTCAGCAAGTCCCTGTGCGCTGCACTAAACCGGAGCAGCGTGGAGTGGGGACTCACTTCCACAGTCAGGCCCGGCCCTACGTGCAGGCTGGGTGGCGCAGGGCACCATGGCGCCGGCCCGCCAGGAGGGCGCCGTGAGCTGCGCCCACCCGCTGGCCGACCGGTCCGCTGCGCAGCTGCGCCTGCCCACCCGCCTGCCGTGCAGCAGCGCCTGTTGCACCCGCGCTGCGCGCGGTGCCCACCCACCCACCGTGCTGGGAAACGGGGTGGGAGGGCGGCGGAACGGGGCGGGAGGGCGCCGAAGGGATCCGGCGGGCGCCGGAGGATCCGACACACCATGGCGCCGGGAGCGCTTAAGACGGCGCTGTCCACAGTGCCGGAAATCGCATCTGTGCAGACGCAATCCTGTCCACGGAGCGATCTCCGCAGGAGTGAACCAGCCCAGGTGAGGTAAACTAGATGTAATGGGAGGGACTTCCCAGTAGGAGGGTGCCACCATACTAAAGATCTGATTCAGACATTGCACAGATCTCCTGATAAGATGATATCTGCAAGATCCCCTCTCCTGCAGTATGCAGTTGTTGTTTGGGTATATAAGGGATTAAATTATATTTTCGGTATCTGGCTCCCAATCTGTAGAGGACTTTGTACAACCAGGACTAGCACCTTGAATTTAGACCGGTCGCAACTGGCGGCCAGTGCAATTCTTTGGGCGCTTGGTGTAATATGATAGTGATGTTCTGCCCCAGTAGAGTGGTCAAGCCACCACGCAGCTTCCAGGTCAGCCTCAAAGGCAAGCCCATACAGACACATTGGCAGTCTGGACGTTACACATGGACAGCAGTGGTCAGGGCTATTGCAGTCCAGAAACCAATGTGGCTGTATTATCAACCAAAACACTCCTAGCCACTGAGGTCACCTGGGTTTGTAGCAACCGAGATGAATCCAGGAGCTCCCTTCAGACGATGATGAGTATCCCAGCATGATATACATGTTTTCAAACATGAGGCTGTCAGATTCATGCCTGCTTTCGTTAAGCTTTAAAATCTGTGAAATGGCCTTAGCTGGACCCTTAATATACAAGCCGAGTCCCCATATATTAAGCCTGCTTATAAGCTTGCCGTACATCTCTGGATCTGACCCTGCAGCCTGCTTCACTGTCCTCCCTGGTTGTGAAAGGAATTTTCGCCAAACATTTTCTGCGTTCTTCTGATTTTACTCATTTTCAAGAGCTCACCCCGGCCAATTTCCCTGGGCTTGGACCTTGCCCCCCGCTCCCAGCACCTAACAAATGCTAGTTTCAAGAAGGTATGCTTGGCTTGCCAGAGTTAGGTTAACACATCTGGGTGTTTTATTGCCATAACCTTCCTGTGACCACTGTGGAAAAATGGATGCATGAGATACAGAGAATGGATGACTGACTTCATTCAATATATGGCTAGCAATCCCTCTGTAACATCTAAATCTAGCCTGATTGCTAGAAAGCCTCTGGGCACTTTCTCTCGCCCATCCTTCACTTGGAGTCATAGAAATGTCCATTCTGCAAGAAGGCTGCAGAGTAATGACTGTGGGGGGGGGCGCAGTCATTAATGCTCAACCTTCCTGGCAGTCCTGTTAACAACATCAGAATATTCAAAAGGAAAGGATTGTTAATTGTCAGTGCATTCTACCTCCACCCCAGCACCAATGCTACTTGCTTCATTGTGTCCCTGAATGGTTTCCGTTCCAGCTGGTGATTTATTTATTTATTTAAAAATATTACTATGTTTCAGGAGTGAGCCTGCAATAAATCACACAGAGTAAGTGAGGTTAACTCTTTATTAGAAGAAACAGGATCTGCTCAGGATTGCCAGACCTAGTGAGCACAGCGACTCATCTCCAGCAGGTCTTCCCAGATGAGGTAAAAAGGTAAAGGTAAAGGTAAAGAACCCCTGGACAGTTCAGTCCAGTCAAAGGTGACTATGGGGTGTGGCGCTAATCTCGCTTTCAGGTCGAGGGAGCTGGCGTTTGTCCACAGACAGCTTTCCAGGTTATGTGGCCAGCAGGACTAAACCACTTCTGGTGCAACGGAACACGGTGACGGAAACCAGAGCGCATGGAAACACCGTTTACCTTCCTGCCACAGTGGTACCTATTTATCTACGGTACTTGCACTGGTATGCTTTTGAACTTCTGCCAACCTCCTGCTAGTGGGCAGAAGCTGGGACAGAGTAATGGGAGCTTACCCCATCCCAGTCCTGGATGAAGCAATTGCTGAGACTGAAGGTCCCTGGCTTCCTTTTCTCCCAGGTCTTTCCCAAGCAATCTGAGACTACGCCAGTATGCCTGCCTTTGCGTCTCCCATTTCATACCACTCCTGGTCATGGGAGACAACTGAAAAGGGGAGTTTGTTGCAGCTTCTCACCACTCCTCTGTGTCCAGACAGTCCATGACATCATGTCACTTTAAGAAATAGCATCTGAATTTGCTTGTTTTTCCACTTCTGTCCTCATCCCTTTTTCCTTTTCCGTTATGTATTTATGATTGTTATCCTGTCTTGTTTTTATGGATCATATGTAAGTTGCACTGGGAACCTTTTATGCTGAAGAGCAGGATTAAAATGCATTAAATAAATGAACCTTTTACTTTGGGACTGCATGGTTCATATTGAAACATTCATAGTTCATAGAAAGGAAGGGGGGCTTCCAGAACCCCTGGATACTGCTGGAAAAGAACTAGTTGCTGCCAAATTCAGTTCCCTGAGGAAGGTTGTGCACAAAAAAGGGAGGGTGAGTGTAGATCTGCAGTAGGTGCATCACTCAGTCAAGAGCTCAGCCTAAGATTTGCTATAATGAAAAGAGACCAAATAGCAAACATGCGATGGATTATGGAGAAAGCTAGAGAGTTCCAGAAAAATGTCTACTTCTGCTTCATTGACTATGCAAAAGCCTTTGACTGTGTCGACCACAGCAAACTTTGGCAAGTTCTTAAAGAAATGGGAGTGCCTGATCACCTCATCTGTCTCCTGAGAAATCTCTATGTGGGACAAGAAGCTACAGTTAGAACTGGATATGGAACAACTGATTGGTTCAAAATTGGGAAAGGAGTACGACAAGGTTGTATATTGTCTCCCTGCTTATTTAACTTATATGCAGAATTCATCATGCGAAAGGCTGGACTAGATGAATCCCAAGCCGGAATTAAGATTGCCGGAAGAAATATCAACAACCTCAGATATGCAGATGACACAACCTTGATGGCAGAAAGCGAGGAGGAATTAAAGAACCTTTTAATGAGGGTGAAAGAGGAGAGCGCAAAATATGGTCTGAAGCTCAACATCAAAAAAACCAAGATCATGGCCACTGGTCCCATCACCTCCTGGCAAATAGAAGGGGAAGAAATGGAGGCAGTGAGAGATTTTACTTTCTTGGGCTCCTTGATCACTGCAGATGGTGACAGCAGTCACGAAATTAAAAGACGCCTGCTTCTTGGGAGAAAAGCAATGACAAACCTAGACAGCATCTTAAAAAGCAGAGACATCACCTTGCCTACAAAGGTCCGTATAGTTAAAGCTATGGTTTTCCCAGTAGTGATGTATGGAAGTGAGAGCTGGGCCATAAAGAAGGCTGATCGCCGAAGAATTGATGCTTTTGAATTATGGTGCTGGAGGAGATTCTTGAGAGTCCCATGGACTGCAAGAAGATCAAACCTCTCCATTCTGAAGGAAATCAACCCTGGGTGCTCACTGGAAGGACAGATCGTGAAGCTGAGGCTCCAATACTTTGGCCACCTCATGAGAAGAGAAGACTCCCTGGAAAAGACCCTGATGTTGGGAAAGATTGAGGGCACTAGGAGAAGGGGACGACAGAGGACGAGATGTTTGGACAGTGTTCTCGAAGCTACGAACATGAGTTTGACCAAACTGCGGGAGGCAGTGCAAGACAGGAGTGCCTGGCGTGCTATGGTCCATGGGGTCACAAAGAGTCGGACACGACTAAACGACTAAACAACAACATAATGAAAAGAGAAGGGAGTGGGTGGTACTGTGGTCTAAACCACTGAACTTCTTGAGCTTGCCAATCGGAAGGTCAGCGGTTCAAAACCGCACAATAGGGTGAGCTCCTGTTGCTCTGTCTGGTGTCCCAGCTCCTGCCAACCTAGCAGTTAGAAAGCACGCCAGTGCAAGTAGATGAATAGGTACCGCTGCAGTTGGAAGATAAATAGTGTTTTTGTGTGCTCTGGTTTCTGTCCTGGTCTTCCGTTGTGCCAGTAATGGTGTAGCCGTGTTGGTCACATGACCCGGAAAGCTGTCTGTGGACAAACGCCGGCTCCCTCGGCCTGAAAGCAAGATGAGCGCCGCAACCCCATAGTCGCCTTTGACTGGACATAACCATCCAGGGGTCCTTTACCATTTACCTATACCAGGCATCCCCAAACTTCGGCGCTCCAGATGTTTTGGACTACAATTCCCATCATCCCTGATCACAAGTCCTCTTAGCTAGGGATCATGGGAGTTGTAGGCCAAAACATCTGGAGGGCTGCAGTTTGGGGATGCCTGACCTATACTGAAAAGAGCAATGACTGTTCAGCATATATCATGCAAACAATCATGGACAGAAATGCTTTGAATACGTACACACAAGTCAAGCTGTAGACAGACAAAGAAAGCTTTTGGGTTTTTTTAGTGATGGCCTGCATTTCCTTCTACTCAATTTAATTACTAGCACAAGTGCAAAATGGCATCCCCGACAATGATCAGCAACCTTCTTTCAGGGAACAGCGACATGTGAAACAACAGGTATTTCTTCAAACCACCTGGGAGTTTCATGTAGATCCCCATTGCTCAGTAAAGATTTACTAAGCTAGCGAAAATGTCATGAGCTAAGAGGTGCAAGGCTGATTGGTGCCTGTGTGTGTTTTGCAGAAGCTTGCCATATAGGAAATAAAATGAAGAGCAGTATTTTTGCAGCTTACAAAGCACAGCTTGCAATAGGAAAACTAGATGAGGTCTTGACAAGTGAGAAACCTCCCAGAGGCATTTTGCCAGAGGCAAGCACAGGGCCTCCAGGAGAGCTGGGAGTTTGCTTGCTGCGTTGGTTGCTGCAGTACACATTTAAACAGGTGCAGCATGTACCACTCCTGGGGACTGCAAGAATACCTTTCTGAGTGATATTTCTTGGGCACAGGACCACACACTCGAATCCAGAGGACAATTCCTGCAGCACTAAATCAGTCCTGGCTGCCCAGCTCTTGGAAATGAACCTAACAGACCTTGTAGCCATGGCCCTGTAAACAAAGCAGTTATCTGATGCCAGACCCTCCAAGTGTCTCTGTTTTCCAAGGACAGTCCCAGATCCCGGAATATCCCACTTTACCTTGTTGTTGTTTAGTCATTTATTGTGTCCGACTCTTCGTGACCCAATGGACCAGAGCACGCCGCAGTTTGGTCAGACTCATGTTGATAGCTTCGAGAACACTGTCCAACCATCTCATCCTCTGTCGTCCCCTTCTCCTTGTGCCCTCCATCTTTCCCAACATCAGGGTCTTTTCCAGGGAGTCTTCTCTTCTCATGAGGTGGCCAAAGTATTGGAGCCTCAGCTTCAGGACCTGTCTTTTCAGTGAGCACTCAGGGCTGATTTCCTTCAGAATGGATAGGTTTGATCTTCTAGCAGTCCATGGGACTCTCAAGAGTCTCCTCCAGCACCATAATTCAAAAGCATCAATTCTTCGGTGATCAGCCTTCTTTATGGTCCAGCTTTACCTTAGGACATCCCAATTTTCATCTCAGAAATGTTGAAGGGGTGTATGGAGTTATGACACCACCGAGCCAAAGAGACAAGTAACTACGCAACCTTTAGAAGACTTTTTTAGATGTTTAATGTTTTATTATGTTTTTATATATGTTAGAAGCTGCCCAGAGTGACTGGGGAAACCCAGTCAGATGGGTGTGGGATGATGATGATGATGATGATGATGATGGAATAGGATGTCCCTATTTTCATTAGAGAAATGTTGGAGGGTATGTGACACTCATTTGGTATCCTCATCAGCAATGTTACAAGGTGAGTAGATTTTCTTCCACTCAGCATTTACCTGACCACAAGATGCAGCAATCGGACAACCACTTCACCATGCAGTTGTAAGAACATAAGATGATCCTGCTGGATCAGGCCAATGGCCCGTCTCGTCCAGCATCCTGCTCTCCCAAAATGGCCAACCAGGGGCCCTCCTGTCATTTCCAGTGTTTGGTATTCAGAAGCATACTACCCCCCAAGTGTGGAGGCAGCCGGCCGAAACGCACTTTGGGTTTGCCGTGCAATAATCCCGATTTCAGATTGTGAGTGATGATCCTAATAGAAATAATAACTTGCAAATAAGTCAAGAGTATATTTGCTTGACAGTGAAGGGACACAGCCAGCTGATTAGAAAAATATGAAGCTTTGCCATGGAGTAGACCAGGCATCCCCAAACTTCGGCCCTCCAGATATTTTTGGACTACAGTTCCCATCATCCCTGACCACTAGTCCTCTTAGCTAGGGATCATGGGAGTTGTAGGCCAAAACGTCTGGAGGGCCGCAGTTTGGGGATGCCTGGAGTAGACAATGCAAAAAAAAAAAAACCTTGGCATGCCTTCTCAGGCAACATGCCAAATTTCTTCAGCTGACCCAAAGTTCTTCAGCTGAATTTGCCTGTCAGATTCAGTCAAGGGGGCTCCTGTTTACACAACATACCTCTATTGCTGCTTTGTTTGCACAAGCTTCTTCTTTTCAGCAGGTAAACCATAAAGCCTCAGCAATATCAGCAACTCACATAGGGCAGGTGGACGCCAAAGAGCCCTGTCAGTGTTGTGGGGAGAGGACACTGGTGGAGGAAGGGGGGTGCAGGGGGTGTGGCCCGCTCCAGGTGCCATCCCTGGGGGGGGACATCACCACGCGCCCCCCACTCTCATCGCACCCCCAGACACTTGCCACGCGGGCGGCGGGAAGCTAGCGGTGCCCCTCTCCTCTCCCTCGCCGCTCGGGCAGTAGGCAGCTAGAGACGCTCGCCATGTGGGCGGCTAGCCCCACCCCGCGCCACTCCTGGTGCCAGAGCAGGTAGCTCCACCCCTGGGTGAGGAATGACACCCAGGTGAGTGAATAAAGGCATCTGTCAGTGAAGTGTAGGTGGGTTCGCACAAGGCACGACACAGTGATAACAGCAAGAACCTTTAATGAACTAACAGAACTCCACAACAAGGGCAAAGCAACTGCTAATGTACATTTCTTAAGGCCTGGGGCACTCCCACTAGCAACGTGATTGGCTATCTAAACTTCCAAGCTGCGAATCATGACTCAAGAGTTTAAGGGCCAATGGCAGAGGCCCAAATCCTGAATTGTTCTGTGATTGGATATCATGTATTGAATCAGAACACAGGGGCTCAGAATCCTTAGTCCAGACTCAAGCTCAGGCAAACACAGACCACTGAATACATAACAATCAGAACCAACAATGGAGCTAAAGATCCCTTGCAAGGGACAGTGATTGAGAATGTAAGATAGACTCTACCTAGGCCAAATTCACACAATACATTTAAAGCACCATGATACCACTTTAAACAGCCATCATTTCCCCAAAAGAATTCTGGGAGCTGTGGCTTGCTAAGGGTGCTGAGTGTTGTAAGAGCATGCCAGCAGTAAATCACACTGCGCAAGTTGTAATTTATCAGCAAGAAAATGATCTGTGCAGACTTGGTGGAGTGTCAGGATTCAAGTTACTAGAAAGGAGATTCCGACCAAACATTTGGAAACACTTTCTAACAGTAAGAGCTGTTCTGCAGTGGAACAGACTCCCACAAGAGGCGGTGGACTCTCCTGCCTTGGACTTTTTTTAGCATAGGTTGAGAGGCCATCTGCCATGGATGCTTTAGCTGAGATTCCTGTACTGCAGGGGGTTGGGCTAGATTACCCTTGGGTCCCTTCCAACTCTACAGTTCTATGAGCACGGCAGCTCACTTCCAGTAGATCTTGCCCCCGATCAGTTGCCACTGAAAGTCCCTCCCTCCCCATAGCCATCTAAGCTCCCTCCTCTCCAGGGTTTTCCTCAAGCCATTGGAAACTGCACCTGGGTGAAGTCTACCCTTTTCATGCTTCTTCTGGTTCAGAATAACTGGCAGGAGAGGGGAGGTTGTTGCAGGAGGGAGACATCTTCCCCTCACAAAACTACAGTTCCCAGAGTTCCTTGTGAAGCGGGATTGATTGTTGAAACACTCTGATAAACGTATTTCTGAGAGAGGAAGAATTTAGGCTAAGATCCTTGCAAGAATTTTCCTGGCCACAGCTAATAAAGAGATTCCTCAATAGTTTCCGCAATCTCTGTCACCTTTTTTAAAGAGATTGATAAGTTTGCCTGATGATCGTCTTCCAAAGCAACTACTCTATTTTGAACTTTAAAATGGAAAGCGTAATGCTGGTGGTCAACAAAAGAGGTTCAAAGACTCTCTCAAGGCAAATCTTAAAAAATGAAGTATAAACACTGACAACTGGGAAACACTGGCCTGTGAGCACTCCAATTGGAGAATAGCCTTTCCCAAAGGCGTCATGGGTTTTGAAGATGCTCGAACTCAGGACGAAAGGGAGAAACGTGCTAAGACAAAGGCACGCTTGGCAAACCCCCACCATGATCAACTCCCAGCCAGAAACCTTTGCCCCCAGTGTGGACGGACGTGTGGATCCAGAAATGGCCTCCACAGTCACTTACGGACTCACTGTTAAAACCGTGTTTATGGAAGACAATATTACTTGGCTACAAGTGATCGCCAAAGAAGATGATGATATTGGAGCAGGGCCTTTTGTGTGGTAGCCCCCGTTTTACGCAATAGCATTCTTGTCCAGATACAACAGGGAAGAGCACTGGAAATTGGTGAAAAATGAAAAGGCACAGCTTCATTCTACAAAAGACATACACTTATGCCAACAGTAAGACAAACCACCAACTGACAACATTCATATAATACAGGCAGGTCTCTCCAGAACATAAGTCATATAGAATAAAGAAAGGTGAAGGCAGGTGAAGGAAGGAAGGAAGGAAGGAAGGAAGGAAGGAAGGAAGGAAGGAAGGAAGGAAGGAAGGAAAGAAAATACATTACAGTGGTACCTCGGTTTATGAACACAATTGGTTCCGGAAGTCTGTTCATAAACTGAAGCGTTCATAAACTGAAGCGAACTTTCCCATTGAAAGTAATGGAAAGTGGATTAATCCGTTCCAGACGGGTCCGCGGAGTACTCAACCTGAAGCGTACTTAACCCGAAGCATGGGTGTAATTGGTTCCAGAAGTCTGTTCATAAACTGAAGCAAACTTTCCCATTGAAAGTAATGGAAAGTGAATTAATCCGTTCCAGATGGGTCCACGGCGTTCGTAAACCGAAAATTAGTAAACCGAGGTGTTCATAAACCGAGGTTCCACTGTACAGTGGTACCTCTGGTTGCAAATGGGATCCGTTCCAGAGGCCCGTTCGCAACGTGAAAAGCCCACAACCTGCAGCACCGTAGCTGCGCAGGTGCGTGGCACAATTTAGTGCTTGTGTGCATGCGCGAGCAGTAAAACCCGGAAGTAACCCTTTCCGATACTTCCGGGTTGCCACAGGACGCAACCTGAAAAAACGTAACATGAAGCAAACGTAACATGAGGTATGACTGTATCAGTTTTCTCATGGGCTTCTGGGTATGAACACCTCACTTTTAAAACCGTGTCTATGGAAGACAATCTTACTCAGCTACGAGTGATTGCCAAAGAAGAAGAAGCCTAGCATCTTGTTACCCAGAGTAGCCAGCCAGATGATTATGGGAAGTCCGCATGCAGGACAGGAAGGTAACATCCACCTCCCAATGTAGCTTTCCAGCAAGCACTGACAACTTGTCAAACATTCCTGCCCTAAGGCAGGATTCCCCTCACACTAACACTGACAGTAAGAGCTGTTCGGCAGTGGAATTTGCTGCCAAGGAGTGTGGTGGAGTCTCCTTCTTTGGAGGTCTTTAAGCAGAGGCTTGACAGCCATCTGTCAGGAATGCTTTGATGGTGTTTCCTGCTTGGCAGGGGGTTGGACTGGATGGCCCTTGTGGTCTCTTCCAACTCTATGATTCTATGATTCTATGATTCTAACCACTGTAATACAAAGCGCAATATGCAAGAATGGAGCATCATTGGCAGAAAGCGCCTACAGAACAGGGAGCTCACAACTGGGACCCCAGCCACATCCTACAAGGGAAGGCAGAAGTATGGTCCCAATACTCACGGAGAAACTGCTTTTAAAAAATCAATTTCACAGTGAAAATGAGTCCTAAAATAGCTGGCACTTCATACTATTGGCATTATTTTCCTTTCTGCCTAGCTGCCAGATTGTCTTTTTATTTTAATTTACTTTGTTTTTGACGGATTAACTAGAAGCATAGCAAGTTTGTGAATTGGAAAGCTTCAGATCCTTTAAAAAAAAAAAAGAGGAAAATTCTGCCTGTGCATTCAAATCTGCTGTGGGCATGATCAGAATTATTTCTGGCGTCTGCATCACAAAAAGACTTGGCTAATAAAACACTTGGTAATGAAGTCAGAATGTCGAGTCCAATAAACTGGATCTA
Source organism: Zootoca vivipara (assembly GCF_963506605.1). Lineage (NCBI taxonomy): Eukaryota > Metazoa > Chordata > Lepidosauria > Squamata > Lacertidae > Zootoca > Zootoca vivipara. Next base: position 15,275,276 of record NC_083287.1, on the reverse strand, counting down.
ATTCATTTTCAGAAGAGTTCTAAAGATTTATAGAACTACTATTTTTCCAAGCACCACCTCCCTTCTCTGTCTCTCCTGACTTGAGAAAATGCCTTCTGTAACAATTTTCCTTAGGCTATGCTGTGCCCAACCATTATTGCATTAAAAAAGAAAGACAATCAGAAGGGTTTGTAATTATGTGCATTGTAAAGGAATATGGTGTGGGGTGTATGGGGGGGAGATTACTGTTGTCCTTTTACAAATGCCTTTTGACATGTAAATCAAATCTTGTGTATCCATGATATATGAGACAAATACATTTTGTGTTTATGCATGTTACTTTCATCTGTTCTGAAGTGTTTTGTTACTTTCCGAAAGGTCAAAATTAATTTTATGCAGCAAACCATAAGGAAGAACATCAAAGCGCTTTCCCCCCTTCAAATAGGGAGATGTACCAATTATTAGTCAAATGGAAACTCTGCACATCAGAAAAGCAGGAGAGCAAAGCAGGAAAAAAAAGTGATTTAAAACATCTTCTTTTTAGCTCCAGCAAACCCAGTTGAGCTCATTCTGGTACCCAGCCAATCCCCAGGGGAAATAAAAAAAAGGGGCTCTCAATAGATTTTCATTGGTGCCAAGTTCTACAGATGATTTACGCCATCTAGTTAATACTGGCTTTGAGGGTGCTATTCCTATTGCAATGTGGTTCGAGCTGAACTGAACATCACAGGGTAATGGCAGGGGTGTGGGTGTAAACACAAGGCTTCCTTGTCTTTTATCTGAACTGATTCAGATCACCTGGAAGGGGTAATATGGCTATTGGGTACAGGGCCATCTAAAGCACCTTTGGTGCCCTGGCGCCATGGTGCGACGGATCCCTCCGCCGCCCCCCCCCCGTTTTCCAGCGCGGTGGGCGGGCGGGTAGCCGGGCTCAGCGCGCAGCGCGGTCGCCGAGAGCGCTGCTGCGCGGCGGGCACACGCGCGGGCTTGCTGCACGGCGGAGCAGCCGACGGGCTGGCAGGCGCGGCTGCGTGGCGCCCCCCCTGGCGGGCCGGCACCGTGGCACCCTGCGCCACCCAGCCTGGCCGTAGAGCCGGCCCTGATTGGGTAGGGTTGCCAGACTCAATAGAGGACAGGACTTCTGTGCCTTTAATTGCCCTGCTCTCTTTTGAGTCTGGAAACCTTAAAGAGAAACCAGCAGACCCTTTGCTTGGAAATTAAAGAAAGGGTCTGCTGAACATCCAAAGAGCATTTTTTGTCTTGTCTGAAAAAGGAATCTACTCCCTCCCTTCATTATTGATTGATTGATTGAATTTATATACCGCCCTATACCCGGAGGTCTCAGGGCAGTTCACAGAATAAAATCAAAATATAAAACCACAAAATACATAATCAAAATGAAAACAATAACCCCAATACTCCCCGTCCCCCAAAACCCACATTTTAAAAGGGCATAGGATGTCATTCAAATCAGCCAAAGGCTTGGTTTAAAAAATGTTTTTGCCTGGTGCCTAAAGGTGTATAATGAAGGCGCCAGGAGGATCTCCCTGGCAAGAGCATTCCACAGACGGGGAGCCACTGCAGAAAAGGCCCATTTGCATGTTGCCATGAGAACCATGAGGCACAAGCAAGGGATGGATGGATGGATCGGTCTATATCCTGTCTATCTCAGTGTATCATTTGTTCATTCTGTCCTGTTTCCATGCTCATCTGAGATAGATGATGGATGGATGGACCTAACTAACATTATCCGGGCAATGTACAATTGCATAGCTTAAAACTATTTTAAAACATCCCTACCAGTTCAGCTGGACAAAGGGAATAAAAAGCACCAAGACCAGAATACAGAACCCGAGACCATTTTGACAGCCATCGTCATGTAACTCGTCACATGAAGTAGCAAAAACCAGGGCTGGGTCACATCATAAAAGCAATTAAACATTATCAGCATTACATTTTTGTTTTAAAAATAATAGCCCATTGTGTTAAAAAAAGTGGCCTTTGGGATTTGAATTCTGCAAAAAAATATAATAATAATAATAATAATTTTGCAATGGACACTTGATGTGCAGAGTTCCTAAGCAAGTACAGTTTGCCCACACGGAGATTCTGTGCCCAAGATCAGATGGGTGCATGGTGGTGAGGGGGCAGAGTGAACAGGCAGGATGCCACCACTGCCATCTTCCCTGTGTAGCTGCTCACAGGAACAGGGCTATTGTGATGTGTGAAGGAGCTCTCAGCCAGGATCTGGAAATCCCAGCTCTGGGCAGTGGTCCCGTAGTGATGGATTTCGACAGAAGCCTTATTGCTGTAGAGGTAAAAGGCAAAGGCATCCCTCTAAGTGTTTTCTTTTCTGAAAATTTCCTCCCGAGCCAGAAAGCATTTTATCTGCAATTTCCCATCTCCAGCCCTTCCTCTACTCTTTGCTTGAGCTTAACAAACAAAATAAATCACCTCATAAATCTTTGTTAAAATGGTATTAGAAGCCTTGTGATTATCGTTATTAAATTTGCTGTTTTTTCCATGACAATATTCTTTTTCTTACCGCCAGAAACCAATTAAATCAGCCGTACAGTGGTCCTGAGAAAATGAGACTGGCTTGTAAAAAAGGGGGGGGGGGTGAGGTTTGTAGATGTAACCTTCCAAAGCCTATCAAAAGCACGACCAAGTGAGCGTGTTTACAGGGCCGCGTTCTTATTCAGGACCAATTAATTCGAGATAAATGTAACCTCCTAGGTATTTTTCTCACAATCTCTCTTCCACAGACTAGAGCTGCTCTACTGCAGTCGCAGATGCATGTTGATGGCTCTGTGTAATGCCACATTGCCACACACTTTAAACTTGCTCACACTATCAGGGTAAATGCACAGGCGATATGGGGAGGGCTATAGGTCAATGGCAGAATGCATGCTTTTCCATGATGCCTTCCCAGTTCAATTACCTGCATCTACAGTTAATGGAGGGATGCGGGTGGCGCTGTGGGTTAAACCACAGAGCCTAGGGCTTGCCTATCAGAAGGTCAGCGGTTCGAATCCCCACAATTGGGTGAGCTCCCGTTGTTCGGTCCCAGCTCCTGCTAACCTGGCAGTTCAAAAGTACGTCAAAGTGCAAGAAGATAAATAGGTACCGCTACAGCGGGAAGGTAAACGGCGTTTCCGTGTGCTGCTCTGGTTCGCTAGAAGCGGCTTTGTCATGCTGGCCACATGACCTGGAAGCTGTACACCAGCTCCCTCGGCCAATAACGCAAGATGAGCGCCGCAACCTCAGAGTCGGTCACAACTAGACCTAATGGCCAGGGGTCCCTTTACCTTTACTGTTAATGGAGCCCAACCAGTTTAGTAGAATGATGTATTGCAGAGCTGATCTTAGATCAAGGGAATAACTCAAGCTCAATGGTAGAGCGACCACTTTGCATGCAGAAGCTCCCAGGTTCAATTCCCAGCTTCTCCAGGTAGGGCTGGGAATATCTCCTCTCAGAAAACCTAGAGAGCTGTTCCCAAGTCAGTGTAGGCAATACTGAGCTAGATGGATCAATTGTTTGACTTGGGAAAAGGCAGCTTCCTGTGTTCCTATATTCTAGTGCAGTGTTCCCCCAAACTTGGATTCCCCAGCTATATTTGGACTACAGTTCCCATCATCCCTGACCGCTGGTCTTGCTAGCTAGGGATGATGGGAGTTGTAGTCCAAAAACAGCTGGAGACCCAAGTTTGGGAAACCCTGTTCTAGTGCGTCAGGGTCTGGAATGAGATTGCGAAAGACTGAGATCAGGGAGAGGGCAATGCTCTCATGCCTTAAGACAGGGGTGGCCAACTCCCAAGAGGCTGTGATCTACTTTCAGAATCAAAATCTGGCGGTGATCTATCTACCCCCATTTTTTTGGGTTCGGCTCAAAGTTGTTGAGCTTTTTTGGGGGAGAAGGAAAGGGGGTGACCAGATTTGGTAACCTTTTTGGGGGGAGCACTGCCCAAAGACTTTTCTTAGGGGGGGATAACAGAAACTTTTAGAGATTTCTTGGGAGAGAATTGCATAAAAGCACTCACAAAACTGTATGCCGCACAAACTCCTTTACCCACTCCATTAACCTACCCATCAAGATTTCTTAAAAAATTCATGCCTTCATCCAATGTTAGTGTGACACCTGCATCACCATTTCGGTAACTAACTGTTCAATATCAGACGAGTACTATGTCAGGGCCAGCTTCAGGGAATCCTTAAGGTGCTCATCTGCCATGTTTGAACGTTGCTCTCTCTCTCTCTCTCTCTCTCTCTCTCTCTCTCTCTCTCTCTCTCTCTCTCTCTCTTCTCCCCCACCCCCTCAGCTAGGGGCACCCGCCCACCTCCCACCTCTCTCTTTCTTTCTCCTCTACCCCCTCAGCTAGGGGCACCCATCCACCTCCCTCTCTCTCTTTCTCCCCCCACCCCCTCAGCTAGGGGACCCACCCACCTCCCCCCTCTCTTTCTTTCTCCTCCACCCCCTCAGCTAGGGGCACCCATCCACCTCTCTCTCCCTCCCCCACCCCCTCAGCTAGGGGCACTCACATCTCTCTCTCTCTCTCTCTCTCTCTCTCTCTCTCTCTCTCTCTCTCTCCTGGCTCCCAGTGGCTCAAAGAGACAGGGACAAGGGGGAAATCCCTCTGTGAGTTGCGGCTCCCGCTTTCCGCCCACGCACGCAAACTCACACACACCCCTCCCTCTCTGCCGGCATGACGGAGGAGGAGCCGGGGAGCTCTAGGCAGGCAAGAGGGACAGGGAGCAATCCAGCCCTTCTGTGCAACGCACTAACACAGTCACACACATACTGGTAAGCTCAGTATCGGGAAGAGGGAAGGAGCTCTCCCTGCAATTGCTCACAGTTATTGAGCTTTTTTGTGGGGGAGAGACAAGAGTTCTTGAGGTATTTTTTTAGGGGGAGAGCTCTTTCTTTTCTTTTAGGCTGGCGATCACTAAGGAACCCACAATCTACCCGCGATCTACCAGAAATGTCCTGGGGATCTACCGGTAGATCCCGATCTACCTGTTGGCCATGCCTGCCTTAAGAGAAATTGCCTGAACTGGGAAGCACATTTTGAGGCTAAGCTTTTATTGGACCCAGTTGACAGAGGCTGGTACTTGGCGTCAGCTGACTAACTGCAGGTTTTGCAGCCTAGATTATGCCCTTGAAGCACCCCAGGGATGCTCTGATGAGGAGTAGGAAGATAATGCAGTTGGCAAGGCAAGGCAAAGTGTTTTTGCCCATAACTTTTCCACATCAATTGGTCCGAAGCCCTTTTAGTGCCAGCTCTTTCCATGTACCATTTATTGCATCTATCAGGTTTACCACACTAGAACCATAGCAACCAGACCAGGGGTAGGAAAACTAAGGCCCAGGGGCTGGATGCGGCCCAATCACCTTCTCAATCCGGCCCGCGGACGGTCTGGGAATCAGCGTGTTTTTACATGAGTAGAATGTGTCCTTTTATTTAAAATGCATCTCTGGGTTATTTGTGGGGCATAGGAATTCGTTGATTTATTTATTTTTCAAAATATAGTCCAGCCCCCCCACATGGTCTGAGGGACAGTTGACCGGCCCCCTGCTGAAAAAGGGTTGCTGACCCTTGGACTGGACCTTCCCTCAACTTCCAAGTCTCCCACACTTTCCTTTCTCATCATGTCTGAAATATACCCATGACTTGCCTCACTCTGCCTAATGGTAGGAACGGCACCAATTATTTTTGAAAATCTTCTTTGAATTAATTTTGTTTTTACTTTACTTATTTATTTATTTTTAAAAACCGGCTCTGTGGTTTTGACAATGGGAAATTATTGCCAGATTGGACAAACAAAAGCAAAAAGCAGGCCCTCATTCCGAAGAATTTAACCATCTAAATTTAATTGCTTTTCTTCTTACCCTATACATTTTCTTCTATTAGAAAAGGAATAAAGTCTGCTTTATTGACTTTTGCAAGTCTTAAAATATGCCCCTATCAGCCCACCAAGGACAAAAGCAATAATCCCCAAGGCAAAGGCTTTCAACTGCAACCTTATATTTTGGTAAACAAAGGATTACAAGTTTCTAATGAGGTCATTAAGGCTTTAGAGAATCCAAAATGCTAATCCCTAAACTGGAAAGAATTATAATAATCACTGGCTTAGGACTCTTAATGTTTTGATAAGCTTTCTATTGGTTGCTTAGGTGCTACACTTGTGATCTTCCTTGTAGATTTGCTTGTTTAGTTGCTTATGAAAAACAAATCTGCCCATTAAGACCCCACTTCAGAAGCGTTTCTGCATTTATTTTCAGGTTAACATTTTAAGTGTTAACTTCTTAAGTGCTATGACATACAAAAGAACAACCAGTTCTACGAGGAACTAGACCAGCCTGTCTGGGGGGTCCTAGGGGGTCCTAGCCCACAAACACCTATTCCTGCTGGGAGATTTCAATGCCAGAGCTGGGAAAGATCATCACACAAGGGACAACTGCACCATCAATGAGAATGGACAAAGACTGCTTGAGCTATGCACATATCACACCCTCTGCATCACGAACTCATTATTCTCCACCAAGGCAAAACTCCTAGTGTTCTGAAGACATCCCAGGGTCAGACCACTGGCACCAGCTGGACTCGACTGTCACTAGGCAATCGGCCCTGAACATGTCACATGGAGCTACTACACTGCCGGCTGTGATGTAGATCATTCCCTGGTGGCGAGCAAGATCGTCTTTCAGCCAAAGAGGGCCCATAGTCCAAAGCAGAAAGTGTGGCCTCCAATCAACACTGCCAGAACAGTCATACCTGAACTTTGTGAATGCTTCTCTGATTCCGCCGAACAAGCTATACTAAACTGCCCCAGGGATAGTGTCGAAGCAAGGTGGGAGTGCATCAAAGAGGCAATCTTCAATGAGTCTGACCAAACTGTGGGAGGCAGTGGAAGACAGGAGTGCCTGGCGTGCTCTGGTCCATGGGGTCACGAAGAGTCGGACACGACTAAATGACTAAACAACAACAACAACAACAACACAGCTATGTTCTCTTATGGGAAAAGAGGGCAACAGATCCTAAGCCCCTTTAAGTCCTTTGAAATTTCTTTCAGCCCAGTCCTTTCCTGATCGCTACTCGCATGTTGAAAGTGAAAAGTGCATTTGAAACAACAAAACATGTCATTAGGAAACTTTGTACTTCAGGAAGAGAGACTGAGAAGGGGTATGTCCATTTGTGGAAAGTGTTCTGCAATGCCAAGCCCATGGCATACGGTCATATCACTGGGGGCTAGTGCGTGTTTGCCGTCAAATACTGTTACGTTCTAAAAGCCACTGCATACCGGCTGTCCAATACTGTCAAAATATTGTTATGTGCTGCACGTCTACTGTCAAAAATGAGCACTAGGGAACTGTCATCCATAAGTGTCAATTAAGATGGAATGTCAAACACAGAAATCAAAGGCTGCCAGCCGTTGTCGTATCTGATGTCAATTATCAAACATTCAGAGAATATCTGGCCAATATCTGAAATCAAGACTTGTGAAGGAGAACTCTGTGAAGGCTTGAGTGTTTCTGTTTAAGCGCTTAGATCTCCCTTCACCTGTGTATGAGGTGATGGCTTTCAGATACTTACAGGTGATGTTGGGAACGTGTCGCTACTGTGTCTTGTCCCTTTGGTTTTCAAAGTGTTCTTATTGCCTCAAACTGCACCCTGGAAAAAGTGGAACTAGCCCCGGAGACACACTTTTCCTTCACAACCTCTGGGTCAGTTTTGTTTTCAATGCCATGTCTTAAAAAATGATGCACAAACTCCCCTCTCCCCAACACACATACCACTTAGGAATAGCATCCCCTCCAACATTTCTATGATGAAAATAGGGGTGTCCTGTTCAATTAACAACAACAACGACAATGTTATTATTTATACTCTGCCCATCTGACTGGGCTGCCTTCAGATATCCTCTAAAGCAGTGTTTCCCAACCTTGTGCCTCCAGCTGTTTTTGGACTACAATTCCCATCATTCCTGACCACTGGTCTTGCTAGCTAGGGATGATGGGAGTTGTAGTCCAAAAACAGCTGGAGACACAAGGTTGGGAAACGCTGATCTAAAGGATGTATGTTACTTACTGGCTCAGGGGTCACATAACTCCATACCCTCCAATATTTCTCCAATGAACATAGGGACGTCCTACCATACTCTGCAACATTTCTCTGATGGAAATAAGGACATCCTAAGGAAAAACAGGGCATTTCTAGATCAAATCAGAATCCAGGGCAGCTTCTGTAAATCTGGGACTGTCCCTGGAAAATAGAGACACTTGGAGGGTTTGGGTTAGGTTTTGCAAGCTGAGCAATTCTGAAATTTGGAAATGTACCATGTTTCCAAATAACACCCTCAAGAGTGTGGCATGGTCTGGATATCTACCACATGCCCCCAGTTAAACTCCTTGATCAACCCCCAAACCTCTTACTTGTGAGACCTGAACCATGAAGGAGGAGGAGGAGGAGGAGAGTTTGGATTTGATATCCCGTTTTATCACTGCCCTAAGGAGTCTCAAAGCAGCTAACATTCTCCTTTCCCTTCCTCCCCCACAGCATACACTCTGTGAGGTGAGAGGGGCTGAGAGACTTCAGAGAAGTGTGACTAGCCCAAGGTCACCCAGCAGCTGCATGTGGAGGAGCGGAGACGCGAACCCGGTTCACCAGATTATGAGTCTACCGCTCTTAACCACTACACCACACTGGCTCTCTGCTCTGCTCTCCCATTCCAGTGGAGGCTTGTGGTATCAGAATGTTTTGAAGGTATGGTTTGCATGCAGTCTGTCTTTTCCCCTCCCCAGCTTAACGGGAGTCAGATCTGACACCCTTGTGTTCAATTGTATAATCAAACTTACGCAGATATTGCGAACACACAGTAATGTTTCCCAGCATGCTCCTCACAATTAAAGTGGTCCTGTAATGGCTGCCATCAAGAACTTCCAGCAACTTAGGGAAGTGCGGAATCTGCAGAAGTGTTTAAATGGCAAGTTTGAGAACACAGTTGGTCAAACTGACACGTTGGTTAGGCAGGAGGAAACCACAATTAATCAACACAGCATCACATAACAGCAGCATTGCTCTGACATTGCACACACAAATATTTAGGACTGTGCAGATGAGATTCTTTCTCCCCACCCCCTCCAAAAAAAAACCCTGTTCTTGAGCTGTGCTGGATTAGTCCTGTATATTTCAGATGGGTCTAATGATATCATTTTGGAGTAACTCATTCCTGGATTGCAGCTGTAATGGGCTGAAAATGAGGCATTTGATGTGTTAAATAAATCTCTTCTGGAAAGGAATACAGAGACAGAGCAAAATACTTTTTAAGGGAAAACTCTACACTTCTTCAATAGATTATTTTAATGGCTGCCTGTCTGACAAAAATAAAGTTGAGGAAACTATTAGACACCAGTTAAATTAAATGAAATCACACTGTTTGGAATTCTGCCATAAAGACTCTGTACACGCAATTCATACAAAATCAGCCAGGGGGGAATCAGAGCTCTCTCTCTCCCTGAGATTTTCAGTTTTGTCTTCAACATACTTATGAGGTTATATTAAAGTTAAAAGCACTGAGGTGATGATCACTGCAGCAGCATGAGTATAAGTTATTTGTAATGGAACTTGTGCTGCTTTTATCACATAATTAATTCTGGAAATTCCATTCAAATAGGTTATTTAATATACATGCAAGGTACCCACTAGAAAGGGTACATTAAACGCTCCGGCTCCCACTGCATGCATTCACTTTGAAGCTTGTCCTCACATATTCACGAGCCTCGCTTTCCAAATGAATTTGTGTGGTGTTAGGGCAGAACCAGATGCAACGCGGCACACGTACTTGCGCCTGTAAACAGAAACTCCGCTATCTCCTGCTCCTCTCTCCGCCATAATGCGAAACATATAATGTAATAATATCATGAGCCACATCTTTCCACCAGAAGCAAACCTCAGGGTGGAGTGGAGCTGCTATGCTAGGTTCCTGGCAGGTATAGAATATAGGTCATTTTGAAGTGTGATCCTGTCCTCTGGGGTATTAGCCACCCCTCCCAATTTGGTGTCATATGCAAACTTGCTCAGGATGCCCTCAAGCCCATCATCCAAGTCATTGATAAAGATGTTGAATAAGACTGGGCCCTGGCAGCTGTTCAACAGTGGAGTTTGCTGCCAAGGAGTGTGGCGGAGTCTCCTTCTTTGGAGGTCTTTAAGCGGAGGCTTGACAGCCATCTGTCAGGAATGCTTTGATGGTGTTTCCTGCTTGGCAGGGGGTTGGCCTGGATGGCCCTTGTGGTCTCTTCCAACTCTATGATTCTATGATTCTACGATATATCACTGTTGCTGACAAGGAAAGTGGGAGGTGGGAGTTGGCAGGGAGGTTGCCATGGTGCAAACACACCAGCAGGGGCGCTGGATTGGCTCTGCCAGTGCATTTGCAATGCGCTGACCTCCACACCATGTCAACCTCCCCTTCTCCCTCTCGGTAAGCAACGGTGAGCATCTGCACTTGGCAGGCTGCTATTGCTCTCCCTCCCCCCCCCACTCTATTTCATTGGCTGTCATTCGAGGTGAAACTTGCTGCATAACAAGATTACATCATGTGTGTTGCTTTATATTACTAGCTGGTAAGGATTGGGGAATCTGTTCGGTTTCTTTTCCATTTCTCACAGTCTTACCACGTTTTGTGGCCGGGATCAGTTCCGGAGCCCCGGCTGCTAGTCAAAAAGGACACAGGGCAAAGTGCCGTGTCTGCGCACGCGCACGGAGCGGTTTGTGCTCCTGCGCATGTGTGAGTGACAAACCCAGAAGTAACCTGTTCTGGTACTTCCAGGTTTGCCGTGGATGTTCGCCGGAATGGACACTAGATAAGGTGTACATTTGCAGAGGTATTACTGTTTTTCTCTTCTCTTATGTTCAGTTTGCCCCATTTCTGTGTCACTTTCTAATTACGTTTAAATCCACACATACACAAAACTGTATGCATTTTTTGTGTATGTTTCTTCCAATATGTATGCACTTTTGGCAGTTTCCCCAAATACAAGGCATTTTTAAAAAACCAACACATTAATTTCACCACTATATGAATTTTTGAGGCACATTTCGACCCCACATGACATTTTTACACACATTTTCTGGTTGGAGAACTGGATTGCAAAAGTTAGAGAAGTATGCATTTTGAAGGGTGAGTTGCAGTTCGCCTATTGGTTTTAGGTAAGTTTGCATTAAAATGCAAAACCAACAAATCCTTAGTGATTCGATGGTGCTAGTGGAGAGGGGAAATGATGATTCAGGCCTTCTGCTTTAGTCAGCGGACCTATGTGTACCATAACATATAGCTTTGACGGACTGGGGCCATGCTGCTGTTGTTTTATTCTTTTCAGCACTGCTGGTGCTAAATGCTTTTAATTGCACTGTTAATTATGACACCCACACCCAACCTAAATTCTGCCAACTGCTAAACAATAACTTACATAGCAGAGAACACTGAAAGTCAACCACGTAAAAATGTGCATGATTGGTAACCTTGACAGGGACATTCTATTCTAAATCAGTATCACTGTCGGGGGGGAGGGGGCCTTTTTCACACTTAGATTTTTATTAGTTTTTCATGGTACATACAACACATATACACACACCTGTCTGAAGCTCAGTTAGCTCCGGTGCCCACCTGTGATCCCCATAACCTCCTTGCCCCCCCCTCAAACTCCAGCCCCCCACAGGTACTGGCGGAGGAAGAGGAGTGTGGGGGGAGTGCACCGCCCATGGCAGTGTGATCCCGGTAGGGTGCCATTGCGGCTGTCCCCCTCCCCTGCCTGCTCTCCACCCCCCCCCCCGGTGCCAGAGCATGAAGCTTCGCCACTGCCCACAGGCCTGCCTGAACCCTGGCAATGGCAACTTCTTCATCAAGGCTAGTCCTGCCCATGGAGCTCTCCATTTGTATTCTGGCTCTTTGAATAAAGAATCAACTTTTGTGCTCGTCCCCGAGTCTCTGTGCCGACCTGCAGCTGAACCATCCCTGACAGTGAGGGGTGCTTCTAAGCACCTGGGGCCCCTTTGACCAGGGATCAGCTGTTTCTGGTGCTCAATAGATCTGCTAAGAGGTCACAAGGGGTGGTCAATAAGGTGTGGATTTGCAATGTTGAGTTTCTGACAGGGACCTTTTCCAAGCACTCCCTGGAGATGCCAGCGATTGCAGATGGGACCTTCTGCATGCCAATCATGTGCCCCAGTGGAGCTGAAGCCCTTTCCCCTAGTCGCATGCGACTGCTTGATCCTGAAGTCATGCTGTCTTAGTTATGTGAGCAACAAAGGACTTGTAGCATCTCCTGTACCCGACTGCTTTTGTCTGGCCAGCCCAATAACAGGCAGTGATAATTTACTGAAAATGCAATCGCCTGCAAAGTCTATGACGGTGGATGATCAATACACATTCTCGCAGTTTGGGGGGGGATAGGAGGCTGTTTCTTGCGAACATTCCTCTTAACAGAATGTGTGGTCGCCTGTCCCGCTGCACATTTTTCATGCTCTCCTTTCACAAGCTCTGGTTGCCCAAGCCAGTTCATTAGGCACAGCCATGATTATTTGATTCTCCTCCACTCAGCCTATCATGGGTTTAAATTGTTCCAGACAGCCAGCTTTGTTTCTCTGTTAAACTCTGAAAATCTTTTCTCCCACAGTCCGTTTCTTGCAAGGAATTTCTGTCCCAGCCTTGTCTAATGTGGTGGCGCTCCAGATGTTTTTTTCCAGGCTCCGATTCCTGACAGCTTCTAGCCTGCATGGCAAAGGATGATGGGAATTGTAGTCCCCACACCATGGAGAGGGCACCAGGTCGGGGGAAGGCCGCTGTGAGCCAAGAGAGGTTTATGCTGTCCATTGGTTCTGTCCCTACAGATGAAGGGTTGCCGGTACAAATTTCTCTTTCCCACATTCCAAGCTGATCCTCAGCACAATGAATGTGAAGGCATTAGTTCCATTATGTGAAATGGGGCTAAACCTTAGCTCCATTAGGCCACAGAATTGCGGTGACTTGGTCTGCTTATTTTGTTTCTCTACCAGGAAACTGTTTGGGTGTGGCCATCCTAGAAATCACTTCTGAATTGCACAGCTTTGTAGCTGATCTTGCACAATTCTTTTTCTCTCATACATAAAGTAGCAGCTGTGTTGGTGGTTTTGCCAGCAACCGTAATCACTGCCTTATATGACAAATGGTTACCACATATTTATTTATGGTAAACAGAAATGCACTTATATTCTATATTAATAGAATGTCCTGGAAATTAAATCCCATCTCTCTCTTTTTAGGTTTTCCCTGCAAATATTTTATTTTTCCATTGTTTATCATCTCCCTCCTCTTTCCCTTGCACCTCTGTTTCTCTGCCTGTATCTCTCTCCTTTTTGATACTCTAAGTCCTCTTCCCCAATGCCTCTTCATCTGTTTGCACACCAACCCCTTAACTCAAGGATGGGGAACCTGTGGCCCCTCCAGATTGTTGTTGTTGCTGTTGTTTAGTCATTTAGTCGTGTCCGACTCTTCGTGACCCCACGGACCATAGCACGCCAGGCACTCCTGTCTTGCACTGCCTCCCGCAGTTTGGTCAAACTCGTGTTCGTAGCTTCGAGAACACTGTCCAGCCATCTCGTCCTCTGTCGTCCCCTTCTCATAGTGCCCTCAATCTTTCCCAGCATCAGGGTCTTTTCCAGGGAGTCTTCTCTTCTCATGAGGTGGCCAAAGTATTGGAGCCTCAGCTTCACGATCTTTCCTTCCAGTGAGCACTCGGGGCTGATTTCCTTAAGAATGGATAGGCTTGATCTTCTTGCAGTCCATGGGACTCTCAAGAGTCTCTTCCAGCACCATAATTCAAAAGTATCCATTCTTCGGCGATCAGCCTTCTTTATGGTCCAGTTCTCACTTCCATTCATCACTACTGGGAAAACCATAGCTTTAATTATACTGGCCTTTGTCGGCAAGGTGATGTCTCTGCTTTTTAAGATGCTGTCTAGGTTTGTCATTGCTTTTCTCCCAAGAAGCAGGCGTCTTTTAATTCCGTGAATGCTGTCACCATCTGCAGTCATCATGGAACCCAAGAAAGTAAAATCTCTCACTGCCTCCATTTCTTCCCTCCAGACTACATATCCCATAATCCCTGACCATCTGAAACATCTGCACAGACATAAATCCCCTATCCCTGCCTTAATTATCCATTCACTGTTAACATAATCAGTACTGGGTTATACATAGAATAAAGGGGAATGGTCATATCACTCAACCATTTTTTATTTATTTTTAAGCTGCAGAAACAACAGAAAAAAGAACTATAGCTTTTTATCTGGAAGTTCTGAAATATTTAGACGATTCTAAGCCATCTGAGTATGTGACACACCGTTTATGAATATCCTGTATGTTTGACACCAGCAATTAGACATGAGAGACTGGCTAACAAGAACGCACAGATTTGTTTAGCCAAATTGGTTAAAACTTGCTTACACTTCTTCAATTACAATCTAATGAACATTTTGGACAGTTAATTAGATTGCTCTTAATTAGTTGCAGACTTAGTTAAAACATCCCAAGTTCTCTTTGAGTCAATGAAGGTAATTTGGAACACAGGAAGCTGTCTTATTCTGAGTTCGGACCACTGACCCAATCAGACCAGTATTGTCTACTGGTAGCATTTCCAGTTTCCCCGTTACCTTGTGCCTTAAAACTGGAAATGCCAGTAATTGGATCTGGAACCCTTTGCATGCCGCATGTGTGTTCTGCCATGAGATGTTGCACTAACGCTTACAATATATGCATTTCATGATCCAGCACTTGGTTAATGCTTTTCTCTTTTAAGTTATCTTAAAATGCCAACACCCACCTTGAAGATGCATTAGATAAGGAGTTAGGAATAAAATAATGTAGAAGATAAAACCAAATTTAGCTTTGAGGGGGGGGAAGCATTCCTTTCTGGGCAACCTGTTGGGGGGCCACATGCAAAACTAGGCCAAGCAATCCATATACATAAAAGTTACCTTTGTACACTAGTTTCTACACATATTCACACACCCTTTTCTATCTTCTGTCCTGGCAATTATTTATTATGGTTGCTCACTGGGGCAAGAAGGTTTGAGCATATTATAACGATCCTGGCCCAATAGCACTAGCTGCAAATTAACTCCTGGGCCCAGTTCAAAGTGCTAGTTGTTACCTAAAGGTAATAAAGGTAAAGGGGCCCCTGACCATCAGGTCCAGTCGTGACCGACTCTGGGGTTGCGGCGCTCATCTTGCTCTATAGGCCAAGGGAGCCGGCGTTTGTCCGCAGACAGCTTCCAGGTCATGTTGCCAGCATAACAAAGCTGCTTCTGGCGAACCAGAGCAGCGCACGGAAACGCCGTTTACCTTCCCGCCGGAGCGGTCCCTATTTATCTACTTGCACTTTGATGTGCTTTCTAACTGCTAGGTTGGCAGGAGCTGGGACCAAACAACGGGAGCTCACCCCGTTGCAGGGATTCGAACCGCCGACCTTCTGATCAGCAAGCCCTAGTCTCTGTAGTTTAACCCACAGTGCCACCTGGTTACTTATAAAGCCTTAAATGGCTCAGGAATGCAATAGCTCATGGACTGTTGCTCTCCCTACGAATCTACCCAGACCCTGGGATCATCCTCTGAGGTCCTTCTTCATGTGCCTCTTCCATGTGAGGTCTGGAGGGTGGCAACACGAGAACGGGCCTTTTCTGCAGTGGCTCCCCATTTGTGGAGTGCTCTCCCCAGGGATGCTCGCCTGGCGCCTTTGTTATACACCTTTAGGTGCCAAGCAAAAACATTCATCTTCTGCCTTTGGCTGATTAATATCTGGTACAATCAAACCTCAGTTTTCAAATGTCTCAGCTGCCGAACATTTCAGCAACATTTCTCTATTTTTTTCTCAATGGAACTAGCTGACAGCCCTTTGATCCTCGATTTTTGAATGTTTCGGAAGTTGAACGGACTTCCAGAATGGATTACGTTCAAAAACCAAGGTTCCACTGTACTCGTTTAATTGTTTTGTGGGAGGGGGTGGGCATGAAGGGGTTATTGATTTCTTTTTATAACAACAACAACAACAACAACAACAACAACAACAACAACAACAATAATTTATTTATACCCCGCCCATCTGGCTGGGTTTCCCCAGCCACTTTGGGCGGCTTCCAACAGAAAAATAAAACACAATAATCTATTAAACATTAAAAGCCTCCCTGAAGAGGGCTGCCTTCAGATGTCTTCTAAAAGTCTGGTAGTTGTTTTCCTCTTTGATATCTGTTGGGAGGGCGTTCCACAGGGCAGGCGACACCACCGAGAAGGCCCTCTGCCTAGTTTTCTAGTTTTCTCTGCTGCCTTTTTCTTGTTTTATTATGGATTTTGTGTCTTTTCTCTTGAATGTTTATGTTCTGAACAACCCTGAGAGCTACAGGTTAAGGGTGGTATACAAATTTAATTTAATAATAATAATAATAGAATAGCTACAAAATGTAGCTTGGGAAAAATCCCAAGGACCAAATAACAGAGGCCTGGAATGATGTACTTCAGGCGTGTTGTAAGTGCTTCCAGATGAAACGGTACGTAAAACATCTTACACAGGGAAGCTGTTTTGGTGGCATCTCCTTGGCGAAAAGTACGTGCACCTCAATCCTTTGCTGTAGCTCATTGTTCAAAAGCAAACATGATCCAGCAGCCCTTTTAACATGGCGAAGCTAAGATAATATAAACCTTTCAACCAACCAACCTCGGCTTTTATGTGGTTAAATCCATTCTGCGCATAACTTTGCACATGGAAGATAATAACAAGAACCACATTTCGAAACACAATTTCCTAAGTGAGCTTTTCTGCACAAATTGAGATGAACGAGGAAATACACTCGGCAAGTGTGGAAAGCTCCATAAGTGCATAAAAGTGGGATTTGCATCTCATGTCTCTGTTAAATTAGAAAACATTTAAATCAATGTAAAGTCTTCCTGCACAATCATGCCAGATGCTAGTTCAAATGAAGTCAATGCCATCTACTCCCCACCCCCACCAACAATATGAGAAGGCTGACATGGCAAATCTCTTTAGTGTCAGAAGGCTGGCGTGACAGCTTGTCTTACTTAGAATAATAGAGGTAGGGAGCAAATGGACACTTCACCCACTCCGTTGCACAAAGGCAAGGCCAAGCACCACTCAATCAAGACTATGAAGTGCTACAAACAGAGAGCAGGAGCCCTGCACAGGAGCAATGCGCTTGGAAAATACGGAATGGCAAATATGTAACAGGAGAATCAAGCCATACACTACAGGAAATGACAACACACATCATTTTTCAGCACCGGGCTGATCAGGGCTGGAGTCTGATCAGGACTGGGAGCATGGATTCTTTCCCAATATAAAATATAGAGATCAGTCAGAGCCTGGATTTGAACAAAGCGCATGCACACTGAAGGCCATATCTGATGCGATAAACAGAAGACAAAGAATGTGCCATGAATTCACGCTTCTTTGATCCTTGCGCCTCCTGTAATGTATGCCATGCACCCTGCATGCTGGAGAGGTGCGCAAGCTCCCACTACGGCACATCTCACCACCAGGGGGAGATTGCAGAGAAACAGAAATAGGCAGTAGCAGGACAACCAGGCGGGCACACTTGTCACCTTTCCTCAGTGGCATAGCGTGGGTTGCCAGCATCCGGGGCCACGCAGAGGGAGTGGGTGGGAGGGAGGGAAACAGATGGAGTAAGCATGTGCATTCAACTGCCTAATGGCATCCACATCACCTAGGAGATCGCAGCTGCAGAGATAAGAAAAGAAGAGTCATCCCATTGTTTTGGAGGGGTCACTTCCTGGTTTGCATAGAGAAGCCGTTTTCAACGCAGCCCAGCAACGGAAGCATGCAGCTGTACTGAGGCAGCACCGGGTGTTTAAGGTTTGTGCCTCTAACAATTTTGCGCCCAGAGCAACCCCCCCTGTGTCCCCTCCACGCGATGCCACTACTTTTCCTGCTCTCTTACCTTCACATCCACAATGGTCCTTAGTCTGTCAAAGGAAATGTGGGTGATAGGCTGCTACTCAGTTTCACGCTACAGAAAACCCCTGTCTCTAAATGGTGACGTATCATTCCTGTGTCCAACTCTTGAAGACAGCGAGGTTCTTCTCATAGGGATGCGTGTGATATATCCCTAATTAAATTAATAGAATTAACACCTGCTACAGTGACTGACACTGAAAGGAAAACTGAATTCGACAGCCAATGACTGCACGTTCAGGTCACTCTCAGAAAATGTGGCAAGGACAAATGCAGCCCACTAAGTAAGGATGGATTCAAATGATTCAGCTCCTGTGATGTCCATTACAATTTCACCATGTGCTGGTTGTATCCACATAGAGCAGGGGTCGGCAACCTAAGGCCCATGGGCCACAAGCAGCCCACAGGGGTCGTTTAACTGGCCCATGGGCTGCCCCTGAGCTGAGCCGCCTGCTCGGCGAGTCCCCATGCGGTGCGCGAAACTGGCACAGCATGGCATGGCGACTCACTTCCGTACCGCCGGAAAATCACATCTGCGCATGCGCAGATGCCAGAAATCACGACTGCACAGACGCAGACGCTGGAAATTGCGGCCGTGCACGCGATCCAGCCAACGGAGGGCTCTCCACTGGAGTGAACCGGCCCAGGCGAGGTAAACCTTGCCGACCCCTGACATAGAAGATCACTCAATGTGGGGTGAGTGACCACCTTCATATGCCCAACATTAACCTTTCCCCCTAATATGCTGTCAGGAGTATGGGCAGAAGTCAGGCCTGTGGTGCTTTGCAGGACTGGGGCCTGCCTCAGCTTGTGCTGGAGAAGCAAGGCGTGGCCACACAGGTGAAGACCTCAGCTTGTGCTGGAGAGGCAAGGAGTAGTCTCTCAGGTGAGGCCACTTGTTATCTCACTCCACCTGGTGGCAGGAGCTGGGAGGGATAAAAGCCCAGCATTTCCCTTCAGCTCTTTGCCACAGCAACGCTTTCCCTGCCTAGTTGCATCTGGCCTCCTGTTCCGTGGACCCTTGCCTTGCCGACGTCTTGATCCTTGCTCCGTGGACCCTTGCCCTGCCGACGTCTTGATCCTTGCTCCATGGACCCTTGCCTTGCCGACGTCTTGATTCTTGCTCCATGGACCCTTGCCTTGCCGACGTCTTGATCCTTGCTCCGTGGACCCTTGCCTTGCCGACGTCTTGATCGTTGCTCCGTGGACCCTTGCCTTGCCGACGTCTTGATCGTTGCTCCGTGGACCCTTGCCTTGCCGACGTCTTGATCCTTGTTCCTTGGACCCTTGCCTTGTCGACGCCTTGCTCCTCGACCCTTGGACCTTCGCCTTGCTTCTTGTTCCTTGAGCTTTCGCCTTGCTTCTTGCTCCTTGGACCTTCATCTCTGCCTTGCTCCTTGACCCTGCGACTGCCTGCTACTGGACCCTCAGCCCTGCACCTGTTCCTGCTTCTGCACCTCCATCTTGCCTCTGGTCCTGACGCCCGCCGACCGGACCGTGACACATGCTAGTTTTCCACTTGTGAGGAGACACTTTTCTTCACATGGGAAAATAATCAGTGGAGAGCGCCATTAGACTCTCATCACCAGCAAGCATGAGACTTAGTTATATCTGGTTGAAGTTAGACTTTTCCTGTTGCTTTTATCACCTGGTTTGAGGTGGACAATAAAGTTCTTGCCTAGCTTCCTGACTTAGCGTGTTCTTTAGCCTTCCAAAATGTAGCCCAGAATGTTACTGTCCATTCAATCACCTCATTACTACATCATGCTGCTGACTTAGTTGACCTTCAGGGGTGGGGTGGTACTTCTGCCCTCCTTGTTCATACCATTGTTTTAGAAATAAGTAAAGAACCATCTCCATCACTGAACATTTCCTGTTCTTCTGCCAATAAAGTTGCATTTTTATAAGAGCTGGGAAAGGTTCTCTGCTAGCAGGATCAGCAGCACCAGCCTTAGAGTTACAGTAAATTCAAAATCTCCATATTTTATACATGGCAGGCTGCCAAAACAAACGAAACATGCAATAGGAAAGCTACCTTCACAGGATAGGTAGGGGGAAAGCTGCGACTGATCTATGTTGGCAAGAGAGTTTTGAATTGTAGAATTGGCTTTAAAAACGAAGACATTGACTTTGACATTGGAAGTTCAATTTGTTTAAAACACTTCTCATGCCTAATGGAAATATCCCACAAATGGCATTTTTCAAGATGTTGCCGCCCACTCATCTTTTCCTTCATAACCGAAATGGATTCTTGATAGCCTCCTCTCTACAAAACAGTAACCAGCATTCATTAGAGGCAATAGGATGGGTTGAATTTCGCCGCTTTCGGCTATGGTGAGGTCTTTCAACCCGTAGAAAAAACTGCAACATCTGAAGAGCCCTTAAGCACAAATTAAATGAAACTCAGCTGCAATTTGAAGAAATTATAGTCATAAGTTTACAGTAGAGGTGAACCAAACGCGCTCTCTCTCTCTCTCTCTCTCTTGCTCTCTCTCTCTTGCTCTCTCTGCAGTATCTTAACAAACAGTACAGATCTCTTATCAATGTTGACGCAGGTGCCAGGCCCCCTTCTGGTTATGAGATTATTATTAAAATGCCTTTGCCCTAAAGGAAGGAGTCATCAGTATTAAACAAAAGCAGAAATGGGCATTCGACATACCAACAGAGATTAACATTTCCCAGCCGAACTACAGCTACAACATACAAATGAGGTTGTCGTGATGGAGCATTCACACTGTAGCACTTTACACATTAAAACATCCGCGAGTGGTCTGCTATCTATTCCCGAGAAGCTGTAATTTCCCAAACAAAACACACTAAGATGCCACTGGATGGTTTAGGTTTGGGATATTAATTTCTCCTGTTTAGTTGAACAGATTTCAGTGCGGTGTAAAACAATTCATTCTGCTATTTGGATAATTTACTGGATTATAGTGCGATCCTAAAAGCATGCACCACTCAATTCAATGAGAGTTACTTCCCAGGAACCATGTTAAGGGCTGCTGCCTTGGAACACTACCATAAACTAAATATATCCTCGTGGCCCAGATTAATTTCCCAGCGCCATCGTTCAATCCCCTTCTGTTAAAGCAGGGCCATCCATCATAGAAGACATGCCAGAAACCTGTGCATTCCAACCACAGTGTGCTGGAAACAAGGCAACCGCATCAAATAAGGTGGATCAGGGAACAAATTGTTAGCATTTCACTCCTCTGCTGCTGGATGTGTGATTGTTACATGACATGTCAGTGTTTACTTTCTAGGCTTGGAAAGTGTGAGAACGGAAGTCAGTCTTATCTCTCTTCCGTTTTTACTGTCCTTTTGTACTTTCTTTACTCTCTCTTTCTTGGAGAAGAAGTGAGAGGACACCACTGTTGCTTTGTCCCGTATATATTGCTTAATCAATACAGTGGTTCCTCGGTTTAAGGACGCAATTGGTTCCGGGGAGCCGTTCGCTCCCCAAGCAGTACTTAAGCAGAGTGCCTCTTCTGCGTGTGCACGAAGCGCCGGTAGAGCGCTTCTGCGCATGCACATGCCGTGCAGATCGCTTCTGCGCATGTGCACGCTGCGAAACCCAGAAGTAAACACTTCCAGGTCCATGGAGTACTCAAGCCAAGAGTACTCAAACCTCAGCGGACTTAAACCAAGGTATGACTGTACAGTGGTACCTCTACTTACGAATTTAATGCGTTCCAAACGCACATTTGTAAGTCGAAAAAAATTGTAAGTCGAATCCCATAGGAATGCATTGGGAGAAAAAATTCGTAAGTAGAAGCAACCCTATCTAAAAATTCGTAAGTAGAAAAAATCCTATCTAAACCACATCCAAGATGGCGGACAAAGCTCCATTCGTAAGTAGAAACATTCGTAAGTAGAGTTATTCGTAAGTAGAGGTACCACTGTACTTAGAATACACACACCTATGCTCCACAACCGTTTCTGCTATACAGTACTTTACAGTGCGTTTCCGAGTACAATTCAAAGTGTTGGTGCTGACATTAAAGCCCTAAATGGCCTCGGTCCAGTATACCTGAAGGAGCGTCTCCACCTCCATCATTCTGCCCGAACACTGAGGTCCAGCACCGAGGGCCTTCTGGCGGTTCCCTCGTTGCGAGAAGCCAAGTTGCAGGGAACTAGGCAGAGGGCCTTCTCGGTGGTGGCGCCTGCCCTGTGGAACGCCCTCCCAACAGATGTCAAAAAGGAAAACAACTACCAGACTTTTAGAAGACATCTGAAGGCAGCCCTGTTCAGGGAGGGTTTTAATGTTTAATAGATTATTGTGCTGTATTTTTCTGTTGGAAGCCACCCAGAGTGGCTGGGTGACCCGGCCAGATGGGCGGGGTATAAATAATAAATTATTTATTATTATTATTATTATTATTATTATTATTATTATTATTATTATTATTATTATATTGAGCATGCACATGTCTTTTGATATGTATCGCTGGTGTGCACCAGGACTCATTTGTGAACGTCCCGGGCTGCGCTTCATCAGGTAGATGAACGGTGAGGTCTGTCTCATTCCGGGGGCTGCATGTGCTCCCAAGGCGTGTTCCAACACAAATATCACAACTGGAGAGAGACCTGTTGGAATGTAATGTAAAAGTGTTGCCTAAAACACTTTAAAATATTATTGGAATGGGAGACAAAGGACGAGGAAGCAAAATCTGCAATGATACACTGGGCAATAGATATCATCCATAATATAGACACGGAAGCATGAGAACGATTGTGGAATAGCATGTTATGGTTTAAGAGAAAATTATATGAAAATGATATGTCGTTTGTATCTAACACTGAGTAAACTGGCAAACACGTCTAAATCTAAATCAAACAAGTGTTGGGAATGCAAAGAGAAAGAAGGTTCTTTTTATCATATGCGGTGGTCTTGTAGTAAGGTTAAAGCTTACTGGTAAATGATATATAATGAATTGAAAAGGATGTTTAAAATAATAACCTTTGTAAAAAACAAAACAAAAAACCGGCAGCTTTTCTTTTGGGAATTACTAGGGACAGAACTACCTAAAGTGAATAGAAATTTATTTATGTATGTGACTATAGCAGCAAGAACATTACTCGCCCAAAAATTGAAAGAAGCAGAATTCCCAGCAAAGGAAGAATGGATACAAAAACTTATGGAATATGCAGAAATGGCAAAACTTACCAGAAGAATAAGAAATCAAGGTAACAAACTTTTTTAAATAAAAGAATAGAAATGGTGTATCGAATATTTACAGATAAATTTCAAACAGATAAAAACATTGGCAGGATTATTGTAAAAACCTGCAGTTTCATAAGAGTATATATTTAAAGTACGTAGATAATTAAATGAGCAAATTAAATGAATTTGGATATGCAGAAGATATTTTTTAAAAATTCAAGGAACCGCAGAAAGAGGGGGAAGGAAGTCAAACCTTGAAATGTTAAAATGATTTTTTGAAATTAATGAAATGTATAAATTTGAAAAGTATAAATAAAAACTGTTTTTTAAAAAAAACAAGGTGGATCAGCTAACTTTAGATGACTCAAAGAAGTGAGCCAAACTTGACAATCACCACATGCATGCACGCACGCACACACTCAAAACCTCAGCTCTATAGAGTTCTTGCCTATGCTTTCATGTCCGCTGGCCACAAATTGCCTTGAAGCAAAACAAGCAGTTTAGCCTTTTGATTCTGTTTTGCTGTTTTCCCTACACAGTTAGCTTTCAGAGCTCTCCTTTCTTTCGTAATGTAGACAGAAGCATGTCATATCCAGGGCCACCAACTTGCAATTAGCTTGTTTCAGGCTGCTTCGTATTTATCACTGATGGCTCCCCTTCTGCTAGCTGTAAACTCGCAATACATTTTGACTGATAATTTACTGCCTAATGAAATCCACCCCCTTGCTCGATGAAGGCATCCAAGCCCCATCGTGGGGCTTATTTTTAAAACATAAGTAGGACTGGACTGTGTATCTGCAAGTCTACACCTGGTTACTTAGGAATAAGCCCTTCTGAATACCATTTACTGAATCGAGAGAAGCGGGGAGGGAGAGAGAATATTGATGCCACTAGAGGAACTAGGTTCAGGAGGCAGCACATTTTCAACTGCATGTCATGAACCTCAAACTGCTTCCTTTAGGTCAGCAGCTACATTATCTACATCCACTGGTATGATCTTCACTAGTCTGTACATGTCATTGATAATTATTCGCTGATGAAGACTTTATTCTGAAACAGTTGAACTATTCTGGATGCACTGTCTATTTGAGATTTCGGAGAGACGTCTTCTTTTGACACTTTTGTGAGATGGTTTGGCGTTCCTTGCTATTCGTTGGTTGCTTGAACCTTTGTTTGGCTCTGATACATATAACAACTTGCAGTTACTTGTATATTTTGAAAGATGTGTTGTATGATATATATATATTATTTTGAAGTGGCTTATTCATATATTTTGAAAGACATCATGCCAATTATATATTTACTAACAGTCGTTAGCCAGCATGTTGCGTTTCCATTTTTGTAGATTGTCACATTTTGCAACACAGGGGTTTGTGTTTGTTCTGAATGTTTTTGTCTGGCTGGATTGTGTCCTTGATCTTCGATAATGTCTCTTGCTTGCGCGGGTGGAGCACAGAGAGGCAAGTCAGTGTGTGTGTGTGTAACTGTACAAAGGTAGTGTTTGTATTTGTTGCCCCGCCCACTTTTCTCATGCCCCGCCCTCACTGGCATATGGTCCCCACCCCTCCTGTAGGTTTAGGCATTTGAATTCTCAGTTGAAGGAGTCATTACACAATGTAAATAGAATATGTACTGTATTGGCCCGAATATAATCCACACCCATGAATAAGCCACTCTTTTAAATTTCGGGGGGGGGGGAGAATACCTGAATATAAGCCACTCCCTTAAAATTGAGTTACAGGCTGAAATTCGCTGTGGTTGGTAGAATTGTATCTCCAAGCCAATTTAAGCCTTTGATCTTGCAAGCTCGCAAAAGTTACCGTACAATCGCTAAAATTGCAAATCACTATTAAATTGCTACAATTCCGTAGGCACTCACACCTGTAAATGGCAAATGAACAGTCTCAAGCTCGCAAATCAGCAATAAAACATTTTTTCTGTTCCGTTTTACTGTATGTCTGTTTCAGCAGCAATATCGTAAAAGGTTTTTGTAAGGTTGCGAATTTAAGCCACACTTTAACTTTTCACGGTCAGAATTTGGAAAAAAAAAAGTGTGGCTTATATTTAGGCCAATACTGTCTGTCCCCCTTTATGATGTTAGACTCTGTTTATGTTAAATTCTTTAAAAATCTGCTTCAACAGATGTATAGCACCCCAACCAAGGGACCTAATAGTCCTGCTCTATTCTGCCTTGGTCAGACCACACCCGGCATACAATTCAAGAAGGATGTTGAAAAGCTGGAAAGTGTGCAGAGGAGGGCGACCAGGTTGATCAAGGGTTTGGAAACTAAGCCTTATGAGGAACGGTTGAGGGAGTTGGGTAGGTTTAGCCTGGAAAAGAGGAGACTCTGAGGAAATAGGACAGCCATCTTCAAATATCTCAAGGGCTGTCACATGGAAGAAGGAGGAAACTTGTTTTCTCCTGCTCTGAAGGGTACAGCTCAAACGAATGGAATCAAATTACAATAAAGGAGATTCCAACTAAACACCAGAAAGAACTTCTTTTACAGTAAGAGCTGTTTGACAGTGGAACAGTCAGTCTCCTCAGAAGCTGGTGAACTCTCCTTCCTTGAAGGTTATTAAGCAGAGTTGGATGGCCATCTGTCATGGATGCTTTGGTTGAGATTCCCTTCCAACTCTACATTTCTATGATTCTATGGCATAGTGATCATAAATGATTATATATGATTCATATAGCATAGTAAGGGGACCCGGGCGGCGCTGTGGTTTAAACCACTGCGCCGCTTGGACTTGCCAATCGGAAGGTCGGCAGTTTGAGGCCCCGCGACGGGATGAGCTCCCATTGTTCGGACCTAGCTCCTGGCAACCTAGCAGTTCGAAAGCATGCAGTGCAAGTAGATAAATAGGTACCGTTCTGGCGGGAAGGTAAACGGCGTTTCCGTGCACTGCTCTGGCTTTGCCAGAAGCGGCTTAGTCATGTTGGCTGCATGACCCGGAAAAACTGTCAGCGGAAGCAGACAAACACCGGCTCCCTCGGCCTGTAAAGCGAGATGAGCACCGCGACCCCAGAGTTGTTCGCGACTGGACTTAACTGTCAGGGGTACCTTTACCTTTTTATAGCATAGTAAAGGGCAACATTGCAAAATTACTGCTTGTCACCCATCCCTTAATAGACAGACAGCTCCATGTAATATAAAAGACAATGCTACTGTAAACGTACTTTATACATCCTTGGCCCCAGGAGCCTGGACTAATGCTCCATTTACTGTAATTATTTAATTGCCTACCTGGAAAGCTTTGTTGGTGAACTACCTGAGTCGGCATTGAGTAATTGGGTGCTTTCCTCATTAAAGGGTTTCGTGTGGTAAAGGTGTGTTTGTAATTTGCTCAAGTGGGGTGCAAGTTTATCGTAGCAGCAGTTTTACTTTAAGAGCAGTATTAAAACACACAGGGAATGTCACTTCAAAGCTATGCTGTACTGTTATGGACATAAACCTTTAACGAATTTACCATTTAATTCATTCCTTACCTGCTTCGAAATATGTTCAAGATGGCAATAAATTAAAACAATACAACAAAGTTGTAAATAAAAATATATGTCCACAGATACAAATGTATGGTGCAGCCATATTTGGAATATCATGCACAATCCTGGTTAGCCTATCTCAAAAACTATGTTGTAGTCATAAGGTTGGGGAAAGACAACCAAAATGTTGATGAAAGGGGAGGGAATCAGCATCATCACTTTAACCCTTCCCTTTCCAAATAATGTTGCCTTTACAGCCAAACCTTGCTTCTCGAATGGCTCTGTGGACGAACGTTTCAGCTCCCGGATGCAAAAAACCTGGAAGTAAGTGTTCTGGTTTCCGAATGTTTTTCAGAAGCCAGACGTCTGGCACGGCTTCCGCTTGAGTGCAAGAAGATCTTGCAACCAATCAGAAGCCACGCCTCGGTTGTCGAACGTTCCAGAAGCTGAATGGGCTTCTGGAATGGATTACATTCAACAACCATGGTTTGACTGTATAGCTTTTTTCACCACCCAGGCAAAATTACCAGTGCAGTTGCAGTGGGCAATGTCTTGGGACTGCCTCACTCACCTGAACTCCATCTGGCAGAGTGGCTGCAGTGTATTGGAACTGTACGTTGATTGTTGAAGCACAGTGTTAGGAAGGGAGCATTCAATGCTTTCCACACACATATTGGCCCCAGTGAAAATCTCATGGGGTGGGAAAAAGGGACTGTTCACCAGAGGCAGATTTTGGGCAGCACAACCCATTTCCCTGCACTGGGCACCAAGCCAGGGGGGCACCACAGGGCATCACGACTAAGACATAGTGCAAGATCAGAATGGAGGGCAAGAGATGGGAGGGATGTCGAGTTTTGGCTTTGCACAGGGTGCTACTGAAATTTGAGAGACCAAAGTCTGCCCCAGCACCCACTTGGCTACTGTGTTAGAAGTCCATATTCCACATCCAGCTTAAAAGAGAACAGCAATGATTGGATGCCGCAGAGATATTTCATATAGTAACTTAACTGGAACACGGATTGAGCTGAAGTTCATTTGCCTTCATTGTAACCAGAGCATGACTGTCTGCTGGTTTTATTAAGGGAAATCCGATATGGATATGGATATGGACATGTCCACTATTGGCGTAGTTTACATATAGCTGTGTCTTTGGTGGAGTGATTAAGCTGTTGCCTTTGGCTGATGCAGTGTTATTTATATTTGCAAAACAGAAGCTTCATGTGGTGGCGTGTGCTGCAGATGTGTGACGTTAAAGAATCTGTTTGATGCAGGAAAGGAAGATGGCGGTCACTGCTGACTGCCTGGCATTTGCTTCGTCTGCACACCCGGAGTAGTGTGGCGTGCTGCAAAATAAATGATTGCATAAACAACAGAAATAATCAAGTGCTAATATCCATACTCTCAGCACACTGATTAATTGCTCTGCTAGGATTCCGAACACCTGCAGGTGGGTCAGCAATTCAGCTTTGAGAATGGATATTCATCTTACAGCTCTCTCCATTGTAAACATCGGGTTGTTTTTCTCTAGGAAGAGGGAGGAGGGAAGCTGCTGTATAAGGCCCCTGCTTGGACCTGAACAGCAGAAGGAAGCAGCTGCTTGAGGTACGAGTGTCTTGTTGGCAGTTTAGCAGCAAAGAACCCCTACTGTGCATCAGCTCTCAAATCATTAGTATTATCAAGCAGCATTGAAGTCAGAATTAAAACAGGCCTCATGGATAATTTAACTCCGAAACAATGAGGGTGGCATACAGTTTCACATTAGAAAGTACTGGCAGCTCAGCTACGTTCTAATGCCCTGCCATATTGCTATTCTGCTGAAACCTCTTAAGAGGCGATACTCAGTGACGTGCATAATTGTGGGGTGAGGGATTTAAATATTTCTATAAGGAAAGGGTGGGGAATTCATGCCCCTCCAAATATTGTCAGACTCCCACCCAGTGGCAGAGCTTTATGCTCCGGCACTGGGGGCGGAGAGCAGGCGGGGGCGTGGCTGGTGCGCATCCTGGGGGTGTGGCATGTGCACAGGGGGCGTGACACGCTGCCTGTGGGGGCGTGGCACCCAGCACGCAGGGGGCAGCCGCGATGGCACTCCACCAAGATCGTGGTGCTGGGGGCGGTGCACTCCCCTCGCCCCCTCTTCCTCCACCAGCGCTCCCACCCCCCATCACCTCTCACTGGCTTGGCCAATGGTTAGGAATGATGGGAGATGAAGTCCAACAATGTCTAGGGTGCCCACCCCTGCTTTATAAATACCCCTAAAATTATTAGTGCCTACGAAGTATTCTGGAAGGGACCCAGGTGGCGCTGTGGGTTAAACCACTGAGCCTAGGGCTTGCTGATCAGAAGGTCGGTGGTTCGAATCCCTGTGACGGGGTGAGCTCCCATTGCTTGGTCCCAGCTCCTGCCAACCTAGCAGTTCGAAAGCATGTCAAAAATGCAAGTAGATAAATAGGAACCGCTACAGCGGGAAGGTAAACGGCGTTTCCGTGCGCTGCTCTGGTTCGCCAGAAGTGGCTTTGCCATGCTGGCCACATGACCTGGAAGCTATACGCCGGCTCCCTCGGCCAATAATGCAAGATGAGCGCACAACCCCAGAGTCGGTCACGACTGGACCTAATGGTCAGGGGTCCCTTTACCTTTATGAAGTATTCTATGTTCCTCATATAAGGATGATGTAACCATCACAGGGCTTCAAAAGCCAGGCAAAAAGGAAATACAAGTTTGCATTCCAGTTTTGGAAGTTGTGATATGGAAACCAGCCATCTGAATTCTCTTGACTTGTTTACGTCAAATTTCCCCTGTTACTATGTTGATTTGTTCGTCCAACAATTATTCATCCTTCTTTCTGATTTCTACTTTAGAACAGGAATAGGGAATGTGTGGCTTCTAGATGTTGTTGGACATCAGCATCGGGGATGATGGGAGTTGGAGTCCACCAACATCTGGAAGAGCACAGATTCCCCAGTGTTTAAATAAGGGAACAACAATGTCTACCCTTACCGTGAAATTCTAATACGCAGCAGATAAAAATAAGGAGACGTTATTGGAATGCCATTCTTGTAAAGAATAACTTGCATGTGTACATGTGCTCATGCAAACAGCAAACAGGCTCCCGACACACACAAACATATCCAGAGAGAGAAAGAGAGAGAATTAAGCAATGATCTCCAGCTTCCTGCATTTACACACAGGCAGCACCAGAGAGAAACTAGGAGAGGCAAGTGTCTCAAGAAAAGTAACCACCCCACAAACACACACCAAAAAACAACAACAGCACTGCTGGATCCCTATAGTTACTTGAAGGAAAGACAATCCTCAGCATGCTTAAAAGTTTACTCCACCTAAAGCCATATTACCAACTTCAGAGGAAACATCAAAGAGGTTGGGGTGAGGGGTCAGTTTGGATGATACTCTGGGTTCCTTCCAAACTTGCCATCCTGTATCTGTGGGGGGAGAATGTATAAGAGGAAGCTTGCCAAATCAGTCGCTTTGCCAGAGAGAAACCTAGAGAAACCCCCCCAAAAAACCCCCAGGAAATTCATCACCAATGTGGAGAGGGGGCCCCCATGAAGGGGCCGGGGCCCCACAAATTTCGGGGTAGAATCAAAAAAATTGCCTAATGGTTTATTGAATATTTTCAGATAAGTTGAAAACAGATAAAAACACTGGCAAGATTAATAATAATAATAATAATAATAATAATAATAATAATTTTATTATTTATACCCCGCCCATCTGGCTGGGTTTCCCCAGCCACTCTGGGCGGCTTCCAACCGAATATTAAAACAGTACAGCATTAAACATTATTGCAATAACCTGCAGTTTTATACGAGTACAGTATATATTTAAAGTAAATAAATGAGCAAATTAAATGAATTTGGATATGCAGGAGATATTAAAAAAATAAATTTAAGGAACTGCCGAAAGAGGGGGAAGGAAGTCAAGTTTTGAAATGTTAAAGTGATTGTAAAATTAATGAAATGTATAAACCTGAAAAGTATAAATAAAATTCAGAAAAATGAGGAGGAAATTGCCTCTTTTTGTGGCTCAACAACTTTTGATGGTTTCCTTAAAGAAAGTTCCACAATGTTGGGGTCTTCCTAAAAAATGCTCCACAACTTTCGGAGTACCCTGGTTGTTACTCTTTGAAATATGTCAACCCTAACTTCAAGGCCCTTCCTGCCCTCCCTATTTTTAAACTGGACTTATACTGCACGGCCTTTCAGGCAATCCTCTGTAAATTAGGACAAATGGCCATCCCAGCTAGAATCTCCAGCCACCAGACATTGAGTTTTCGTGTGTAGAGGAGAGTCTTGTTTTGGGGATGGAGGCTGCTGAGTCATGTGATATTCCCGCTCCAGTCTGCAGTCATTTAACGGACTCACAGACAACTAGGCCTCGTCTCCGTGCGTTAATGGCCTTTTTGGAAACAGTTTCTTGAAACTCTTTATACTTCTATATCCCAGCTTTTCATAAAGAATTAATAGGCTTTGGGGTGTTTCTGAACAAGCTAAAGACTGTTTTACAACAAAGTACTATCTCCCCACACAAACCCACAGCATTTATTTTTAGAGCCACTTTTAAGCATTGCAACATTCGTCTCCAACATACAGTAATTTTATACTGGTTTCCCCAACGCTAACAGAGTGTAGCTTCTTGATATATTTCAGTAGTTAACAGTATAATTGGCCTTTCTGTAGGTAGAAGACAGCCTGCAGACTCTTCATTGATTTTTCCTTGCAAAATTATATCATTTCCCCAAGACCATTATGTGCAGTATTAAAAAAAAAAAAGAATATTTTAACTTCAGAATGAAAAACAATAGATACCTTCCAGCTTGGTGCGTAAGGAACACGCTGAAACTGAAGGGAGGGGGGGGGAAGAGTTTTCAGAGTAAATTCCAAGGCTATATTGATATTGACTTACTTGGTAACGGTAATGTTTCATTTTTCTTTACATCCTTGTTTCTGCATTATTGCAATGCCCTTTCAATGCATGTAGAGCGGGAAAATGTCCAGACCCAATTCTTCAAAGGGATGTCTGCAACAAGGCCGGCCCTGTCAATAGGCAATAAGGCAGCTGCTTCAGACACCTGGTTTGGGGTGTTGTGAAAGGGCAGTAAACTGTTACACTATTTTATTTTATTTTATTTATTTTATTTTTGCTGTTGCTTCTTTCAGTGCAAGGCACTTGTGAGACTTTTTGCCTCATGGCTGCAATGGCTGCCAATTAGTTTCCGGGCCCAATTCAAAGTGCTGGTTTTGACCTATAAAGCCTTAAATGGCTCAGGACCTCAATACCTCAAGGGCTGCCCCACCCCAGATGTACTGATCTGGACCCTGCAGCCATCATCTGAAGACTGTCATCGTGTGCCTCCTCCATGTGAGGTCCAGAGGATGGCAACACGAGAACGGGCCTTTTCTGTGGTGGCTCCCTACTTGTGGAATGCTTTTCCCAGGGAGGCCCGCCTGGCGTCTTCATTATATATATACATATAGTTGCCAAGCAAAAATGTTTTACTATAGCCCAGTTCCTGACTGATTAAACAATCTATGTTTTATTATGTATTTTTAGTAATCATTTTGCAATGTTATGTTGTGAGCCCCTTGTGATCTTCAGACAAAGGGCAGTATATAAATTTAATTAAATAACAACAATAATAACCAAACTGAGGGACTATGCCTCATGGCTGAATGTGTGCCATTTGCAGTTCTGTCTCCTGCAGCAAAATGTATCGGGTTCACTCTGGGACAGAAGCTTTCCATGCTGCTAATATTTTAGGTAGCAAAATGGCTCGGACCCAAGATGCTTTGTTGCCTGAGGCTATATCAAGATTACTCCCCATTTTAAAAATCCACACGTAGAAGCTGACCAAACTGGTTCTTGAACATAAGTCCCCATCTGCACTACACATTTAAAACAGTATTATTCCGCTTCAAACAGCCATGGCTTCCCCCAAAGACTCCTGGGAAATGTAGTTTGTTAAGGGTACTGAGAGTCATTAGGTAAAGGTAAAGGAACCCCTGACCATTAGGTCCAGTCGTGACCGACTCTGGGGTTGCGCGCTCATCTCGCATTATTGGCCAAGGGAGCCGGAGTACAGCTTCCAGGTCATGTGGCCAGCATGACAAAGCCGCTTCTGGCAAACCAGAGCAGCGCATGGAAACGCCATTTACCTTCCCGCTGTAGCGGTTCCCATTTATCTACTTGCATTTTGACGTGCTTTCAAACTGCTAGGTTGGCAGGAGACCCCAATTCCCCACACAGAGCTACAATTACCAGTATGCCTGAATGTTGAATGCTTCTTCCCAGGGAACTTAGGGACTGTAGCGCTGTAAGGGGAATATGGCGTCTTCTAAGAAATTCAGTGCCCTTAGCAAACTCTCAGGACCCTCACAGCTACGCTACACCTGCTTCCATATGAATTTCACCACTGGTCACTCCAACATGAGGTAAACAGCTAGCACCCACTTGAGGGGGGGAAATGGAGGCTAGATACTGAGCAATAATTGCTCAGATCAGATGAACCAAATCAACATCTCTTCAGAAGAGACCATATCACACACACACACTCTCTCTCTCTTTTTACAATGTCTTTAATGGAAATGTATAAATTTAAGAGGGTACGGGAAGACTTGCAAATTTGTATTTCAGGAGATGGGTGGAATTATATTTGTAGAACACGGCCAACCTGTTCATCTAAACAAAAGTATCGAGACTTTTTATAAGATTTTTTTTTTTGCTCCATAGTACTTCACTCCAGCAAGGTTAATGAAATATTTGCCCATGTAACACACCAAATGCAAATTTTATGCATATATGGTGAAGGTGAAACGTACTCAGGCAGATTTTGGGAAACGATTTTCCTCGTCATCAAAAAGATAATGAGAACAGCATTCTCATTAAATCCAGAAGTTTGTTTGCTGAATAATTTAGGCTCCAATTTTAAAACACATATACTGGGGTGTAAGTCCCATCGAAAACACAGTGGGACGTATTTCCAAATAAACATGCATAACATAGTGCTGTTAAAGGAAATGAACACAGACATTTAGTGAGCAGGTTGTTGACAGTTCCTAGAATTATTGCTGCAGAAACCTAGGAAAATAAAGAGAAACTTTCAAAGGAAAAGTGGGTCACGGTTTGGCATGAAATGTTGGTGAATGAAATACTGTAACACCATCTGAATAAATGTGAAGAAACAGGACGATCTCCCAAGTACTAGAACATTAGCAATCATTTCTTCTGTATTAGAATTATGTCAAGTATTATTGATTTCAAGTTTGTACATAGCGTTTTGTTAGGGACCTTTTATGTATGTTTCCTCCAAATGTATTATGTCCTATTATTTGTACTTTAAAAATAAATAAATCCCGGCTATTGATTTCTGATTAAACCACCTTGGAAGCTTTTGTGCCAAATGGTAAAATGTAAAAACTTTAATAATTCTGTAGCTGCAAACAATAGCATGTTTCCTTGGAAGTAAGTTCCACCAATCATAGGGGCAAATGTATAGGGATGAGCAGAGAAAATGCCCTTGAATGCCAGCATAATATATATACAGTGGTACCTCGGGTTACGTATCCCTCTGGATACGTAATCTTCGGGTTGGGAACGCAGCAACCCCGGAAGTGTATACTTCTGGGTTTCGCCGTGCGCATGCGCAGAAGTGATCTGCGTGCAGTGCACATGCGCAGAAGCACTCAATTGCGCCGTGCCCGTACGCAGAAGGGCGCCTCCATTTACGGACCACTGAGGTACAGAGGTACCACTGTATATTTTTAAGGGAACAGATATGAGTCACACCTCCATTATTTTTGCATATCAACATCTTCCAATGAGGAAATGCTGAGAGTACTTTTTTTCTCTGGGGCAGGGGAGACTTCTGTATGGTAGATTCAAGTGATCCCAGTAGTGGGGTGGAATAATCTTTCAGTTTTGGTTTCTCCATTTCTCATTTTCCCATTCTTCACTTTAGTTCTCCACATTTCTGCAGCATTTTATTGTTTCCAGAATTGGCTTCCATGGTCACTTATAGACTCATTGTTAAAACCGTGTTTATGGAATACAATCTTACTCAGCTACGAGTGATCACCAAAGAAGAAGAATTTGCAAGCAACACCCCCCCCCAAAAAATATATAATGCATTTCTGTATGTTATTTTCACAAACAGAGTTATTTTTATACACACTGATTTCTCCAAGATATGCATTTTTGTAAATACTGCTTGGTTGGGGAACTGCATCACAAACTTCGGATAAGGGCAAATTCTGAAGAATATTTGTTGTTGTTGTTCTCATATTGTTTCAGAAAGGATGAATTTGATATATTCTGCTTTAGTTGTGAACCAAATCAGATCTGTTTCCCCCCCCCTCCATTCTTATCCCAGTGCACACCATTAATATTCACATCTTCTCACAGTGGCCTATGAATATCCCAGGATACTAGGGCTGTGGATGAAACAGCCTCACAATCCTTGTGTAGCTAACTTTCATTTCAAGGTAAAAGCTCTATAATATGACAGCCTCTGACTCCTCACGGCTGATCGGTAAACAAGCCCTTCAAATTCATCTCACATGTGAGCAGGGGGGAGTCTTAATTCAGTTTTGCATGCTCATTTAATCTTAAATTGTGTGACAATTTGGTTTGTGGGTTTTATATTTAGAAGCACTGAGAGAAAGGAACAAGCTAAGAGACCGGAGCTATTTACAAAAAGAAATGTGCCCAGGGACCCATTTTAACAGTGGTGCTGATTATTAATGTCCATGGTATTGAAGGAGCAAGTGAGCATTGCAAGAAGCCTCAAAGTATTATGGTTGGTGGCATTAGCTTAATTTAGTCGGTGATTTAAATGATTTTGCTGGTGGCTGTCTCTGTTATAAGTTATGAAAATGAAACAGGATGAAAACTTAAAAATATGTAACATATTTACCCTTCACCAGACAAGTCTGGAGCTGCTTGCTGGTAATATTAAAATTTAATATTATGTATCCTTCTAAGGCAAAAGGAAGGTCATTCAAAATTGCACTTTTGTTAAAGAAACAGGCTGGCAGCTGTTTTTTTTTAAATAAATATTTGAATGCCATTTGTGTAACTGAAAACCAATATCTAATAATCACAATTTAGTTTAGTGCTGGGCAACTTCATGAAAATGTCAAGCTGCCAGCCCATTTTTCATTTTCATATACAGTGGTAACTCTGGTTAAGAACTTAATTCATTCCAGAGGTCCGTTATTAACCTGAAACTGTTCTTAACCTGAAGCACCACTTTAGCTAATGGGGCCTCCTGCTGCCGCCACGCGATTTCTGTTCTCATCCTGAAGCAAAGTTCTTAACCCAGGGTACTATTTCTGGGTTAGCGGAGTCTGTAACCTGAAGCATTTGTAACCCAAGGTACCACTGTATAATTAGCATGTTCCACATCATTTTAAAGATAATTTCCGAAAGTTTCAATATTTGGCAAGAGTTTTTCAAAACGGTATTTTACGCATGAGTAAAACAACCAGAAGTGTGACATGCAAGATGACTCCAAATTTCTCTAATTTTCCTAAAGGTAAAGGTAAAGGGACCCCTGACCATTAGGTCCAGTCGTGACCGACTCTTGGGTTGCACGCTCATCTCGCATTATTGGTACAGCTTCCGGGTCATGTGGCCAGCATGACAAAGTCGCTTCTGGCGAACCAGAGCAGCACACGGAAACGCTGTTTACCTTCCCGCTGTAGCGGTACCTATTTATCTACTTGCACTTTGACGTGCTTTCGAACTGCTAGGTTGGCAGGAGCTGGGACCAAGCAACGGGAGCTCACCCCATCGCAGGGATTCGAACCGCCGACCTTCTGATCGGCAAGCTCTAGGCTCTGTGGTTTAACCCTGAGTCCCATATCAATTGACATAAAGGACCCTGAAGAAGCTTATGAATGTTATGTTGGTCACTGAAGAAATATGCTGCTAGCAGACAAAGTTCAGTTAACTTTTTGCATGCCCAGGCAGAGAAACTCCCCCCCCCCAACCCCAGGCGACACCTGGGTGGAATAATGACTCGTGACAACGTCAAAACAAAATAATAATAATTCATTCCAGTAGCACCTTAGAGACCAACTAAGTTTGTCATAGGTATGAGCTTTCGTGTGCATGCACACTTCTTCAGATACACTTCTTCATAACACGTGACAACGTGTTAAGGGATTAAAATTGGCCACAACTTTATTAAACTTTCAGATGTATGAAGACCTTGGGCTTAGGCATTGGGCTTTTATCCCTCCCAGTCCCCAGCCAGTTATAATAATAATAATAATAATAATAATAATAATAATAATAATAATAAATTTTATTTATACCTTGCCCTCCCCAGCCAGGGCCGGGCTCAGGGCAGCTAACACCGGATATAAAACAGCTGATTGAATTACAACCTAAGAACAAAATTAAATAAACATTAAAATTAAAATGCAGCCTCATATGGAAGGGAAAGGGGAAAGGGAAACGGGGGAGGGGATCAGGTTGGCTCCGGGCCAAAAGCCAGGCGGAACAATTGTGTCTTACTGGCCCTGTGGAAAGAAATCAGATCCCGCAGGGTCCTGTTCTCAGGAGACAGAGCGTTCCACCAGGTCGGAGCCAATGTTGAGAAGCCCCTGGTTCTAGTTGAGGCTACTCTGATTTCCTTCAGGCCCGGGATCTCTAAGGTGGCTCTGGAAGACGTATGTTTAAGCAGAGAGCCTGCCCCCCCCCCACATTTCACCGCAACACAGCGGAGCGCACTGACAACCTCTCAGTGTATCGCCATTGACTTCCCTCAACACAACCCCTTTAACAAGGAACCCTGGGATTGTCCCCCGGGGGGGCGTGTCCACTTCACACACACACATACCATTTAGGGTAGACAGACTAAAGGATTCCGCCCAAGGCCTATAACCGCCAAAGCTGTGACGTTTTGCTACGGGCAAGGCGAAACCTGCCAATGCAGGGAAATTCCTTCCCGGTCTTTTAGCAGCAACCATCGTAAGACCGTAGTAGCGCCCACATACCTGTAAAGAAGAAGTTAACCTGCAATAAAAGGCCTAAATGAAGGGAAGGTGGGGCAGGTGAAGCTCTGGAGCCAACTGAGAGCTCCCAGGTACAACGTTGTGTTGTACTATTTGTCAATGGCTACAAGGGGCGGAGGGCCCAGGCACGGCGAGCTCAGCGTGATGCTGTGCAAAGCGTCTGAGGTGTTGAAATGGCACTGCTACTCCACATTGCGCTGAACTCCCCATGCCTCGTACCTCCTCTTGTCGCTTTCGGTAGACAGCAGCAATCTGCTGTGTTGGCGTGCTGGGAGACAGAGCCACACCCATGCCTTCTCTCCAAGTCCTGAAGCCTCTAGTCAATAGAAGACGTCTCAGACCCTCCAATTTTCCAGGGACAGTCCCGGATTTACAGAAGCCATCCCGGTTTCGGATTTGATCCTAGAATGTCCCGCTTCTCCATAGGACGTCCCTATTTTCATCAGAGAAATGTTGGAGGGAATGGAGTTATGCAACCGCCAAGCCATCTGAAGGAAGCCCTGTACAGTCAAACCTTGGTTTTCAAACAGCTTAGTTCTCATACGTTTTGGCTCCCGAACGCCACAAACCCGGAGGTGAGTGTTCCAGTTTGCGAACTATTTTTGAAAGCCGAACGTCCAATGGGGCTTTGGTTTGCGAATATTTTGGAAGTCAAATGGACTTCCAGAACAGATTCCGTTCGACTTCCAAGGTACGACTGTATAGAGAAGTTTTTTAATGTTTAATGGTGTTTTTATTTATGTTAAATAAAAAAATTCCTTCAGTAGCACCTTAAAGACCAACTAAGTTTATATTTTGGTATGAGCTTTCGTGTGCATGCACACTTCTTCAGATATCTGAAGAAGTGTGCATGCACACG
This sequence comes from Zootoca vivipara, assembly GCF_963506605.1. Classification (NCBI taxonomy): domain Eukaryota; kingdom Metazoa; phylum Chordata; class Lepidosauria; order Squamata; family Lacertidae; genus Zootoca; species Zootoca vivipara. The sequence continues at coordinate 15,236,732 of NC_083287.1, read as the reverse complement.
AAAGCTCATACCAAAATATAAACTTAGTTGGTCTTTAAGGTGCTACTGAAGGAATTTTTTTATTTTGCTTCGACTCAGACCAACACGGCTACCTACCTGTAACTTTATTTATGTTGGAAGCCATCCAGAGTGGCTGGGGCAACCCTGTCAGATGGGTGGGGTATAACAACAACAACAACAACAACAACAACAATGGAATAGGGTGTCCCTATTTTCATCTGAGAAATGTTGGAGGATATACGCTTTCCTTCAGCTCTGCCCTTCCAGAGGTACTTTCATTTGGAGCTATATGTTTAATCAGCTAGTTTATCTCCATTAGATCAGAAGGAGAGTCAAATCCCTTCACTTCCTATGCTTTTGTTAGTAGAACCAGCGAGGGGGTGGGGAGGTGGCATGACATTGACATGGACTTGATGTAGTTCCGTTGTCTTGCTACATACAGCACCACAATGCCCACCACCCAAAGCAATTACAATTACTGCCATTTCTGCCACTGACTCTCCTCCAAACTCATTCATAACAGAGCCTGGACTATTGCCAAGAAGCCACACAAAGAGTTTATGACAGGGATTTATATCAATATAAAACTCGGGTGTTTAATTAAAAGGAGCAAGCTATACAGAAGAGCAAGTTAAACATCATATCTGATATGTAAAGAGAAGGAGGCCAGAGTTCCTAGGGAGAGTCGGCTTTAAGAGGGATCATTTTAGGGGAGGAAGAGGAAAGTAATTTAAAGAAGCTTCATTCTCTTACAAAAGCAGTTATCGCATCGGCCTCAAAGAAGGTGTCGGGCTTTCTTTCCACAGTAATCCTAAACCAGAGCCAGGCTGTTACTTTATTTAGGGTGTCATAAAATCATAGAATTGTAGAGTTGGAAGGGAATATGAGGATCACCTTGTGCAGCTTCCTGCGCTGTAGGAATATGCAGCAATCCCATATGGGGGATTGAACCTGCAACCTTGGCATTATCAGCATCATGCTCTAACCAACCAAGCTATCCAGGCTATGTTTCCTCGGCAACATGTTCTTGACACGGCACTGGTGCATTAAGGGTGGGTTGTTTTCTGATTTCGTTTGTTCTGCAACGCTTCCCCAATGCTACCACATTATTGCCGTCTGGAGGGTCTATAGTGCAGCAGAAGTGGGACAAAAATAAACCAGGAAGGTTTATGGTATAAAAAGTTACGGGGATGTAAGCAAGAAATTATGCAGGGATACGCATCGATAGGAAATGGAGCCGTGTGGCCGCCCCAAAACTTTTGCAGGCACAAAATATGGTCATTTGTCATGGATGCTTCAGTTGAGATTGCAAGGGTTTGGACTAAATGACGTTTGGGAGTTCCTTCCAACTCTATGATTCTGTTCTAATCTAGTCTATGAAACAGTATTTGAAACAGGATCATGTATAACTGTTCCAATGACATTATGAGTACAAATCATCAGGGATGCACAACAGAAAGCCTGTCTAGAGGGACACTATGTCTAGGGGCGTAGCTAGCCACTCAGGTGCCGGGTGCTGCCTGCGCATCCTGCAGCCAGGGGTGGGGCGAGCTGCCCATGGGGCGGGGCAAGCCGCAAGAGCCTCTCCACCGCCTCCCCCTCAGCTGTAGGGCAGCTGAGGGAGAGGCGGAGGGCAGGTGCAAGTCCCACGCTGCCGTTTCAGGCAGCGTGGAGCCTGCAGGTGCCCAAGCCATGGCGTCACTCCCAGGAGAGACGTGGCTCGGGCATGCTGCAGGTAAGTGCCAGGCCCCGCAGTATGGCCCTCAGTGCTAGCCACGTTTCGTTACATTTGTTGACTGACCTAAAAAGTTTTGTGAGGCCTTTTAAAAATAGTTTTCTTTTAATCATTTTTGTCATTTTGTCACCCCCCTCAGTGATGACACCCGGGGCGCACCACACACCCCGCACCCCCTTCCTCTGCCACTGATTATGTCCACCTTTCCAGCTTAAAATGCAGCTAGGTCACACACACACACACCCCAAAAAACCCCATGGAAACTTGTTTGGGGGAAATCAAAACACAGTGCCCTGTTTCCCCTTTTTTAATACGTAGTCATAAAGTAAGCCATGGCAGGGTTTTTAAGCATTTGAGAAATATAAGAGATACCCCGAAAATAAGCCATACCTCCGCGCCACGGAAACCAACCCCCTCAGGCACCTCCACTCATAGAGTCACTCCGTGCGGCCGGCACTGCAGGAGCGCGATCAGCTGTGAAGCGGCACTCCAAGAGCTCCGCTTAACAGCTGATCGCGCTCCCGCCTTGCTGGCTGCATCCCTGTGCTCTGGCTTCTCATCCACCGCCGTCCCTGCTGCTTCCATGCTTGCCGCCACCGCTGGGCTCACTGCTTCTTCCTTGCCTGGCCCAGCCAAGGAGCTTGGAGCGCCCTGCAGCGGCGGGCGGAGCGCCTGAGCCAGTGGCCTCCGCATGGCCCGGCCAAGGACGCCTGCCGCCCCGCCACCCGGAACCGGTGGCTGCTGCAGCGCAGAGCACTCAAGAGAGCCCAGCAGCGCCCTGAGCCAGCGCCCTGAGCCGTAAAAACCGTACCGGTAATAAAAAAAATAAGACATCTCACCGAAAGTAAGCCAACCTGTGTTTTCTTGAGGAAAAAAGTTATAAGACGGTGTCTTAAAAAAGGGGAAACACAGGTATTTCATCAGAAATGGGTATCAGGATAGATGTGGATTGTGACTAATGTTGTGCGTAGACTGCTTCCTAAACCAGCAGTGGGATCTGAGTAAAGGCAAGTGTGTGTTGTAGATGTGACTGTTGCTTTAAGACAAATTCCCAGATGGCTTCTAGCCAGGGAATATTGGCTCTGGGAGGTTAATTCACGTGGGCAGGGAGAGGCTTCTCAACACAGGCATGGCAGTTGTTGTTCAATAATTGTGGCTCACCATATCACCTCCACAACCGATTTCAGACCAAAGAAATACTGCAATGCGTACACAGCCGAAACTCCTGCTGTTGTGCCTGGACCTAGCTGCAGACTTACCATTGTCAGAGCTTGCTTTTCATAGAATCGTAGAGTTGGAAGGGACCCCCAAGGCTCATCTAGAACAACCCCCTGAAATGCAGGAATCACAACAGGCAGTCCCGCATCTTATTTGAAACCATACCAGACTCTGCTTAGCTTTGCAAATGTGCTAGCAGTTATTATTATTATTATTGCTGCACCTTCTCTCCCTTTTGTCCCATCTTCACTTTTTCCTTCCCATGCCCATTCTTGCCACCTCCCAGGTCCATTTATTTCTTTATTAAAGTATTTTTAGGCTGTCTTTAGGAACACACACACGGCATTTTATACTGTCTTCCTTGGGTTGGTAACTTAAACTTGTTCCCAACATTCTTTTAATCCCTCAAGAGAATAATCTCATCAAATGCAATTCACTGCAATCAGACTATATATGTAACAAAAGAAACTGAATGTTGAACATGATTCATAATAAAAGCGTAATGAAGGTGGCTAAATATAAGTGTGATGAACAGTGCAAAAACAACATATAATTCCCTGTGCAAAAGAAAGGGACAGCAAAAACCCTAGTTTTTCATGTAAAACAAGACAAAGGGATGTGACAACTGGGGCTACATACAGGATGGCTAATCATCGCAGAATTGCAGAGTTGGAAAGGCAAAGTAGAGATTTGCACACCCATAAGTTAGACTACCCAAAGACAACAGCGCTTTAAATATGACTAACACGACAAATATGGGAACAATTCTTAGGAACTGTTGGCATATCGCCAAATAAATTTCAACAGTTTAGACCCCTATTACACTCAGTGGATGTATAAAGAAATCAGAGGTTGAAATTAGTTCAAGTGAAATTATACTTGGATAATGGAAAATGCCAACAGACCCTTTGTGTTGAGAAGCTGCCACCAGCAAATGGTAACCCCGGATAGATGTGCAAAGCAAATTCATTTGCTCTGCTTCCGGAAAAACAAGTCATAATCATGGCATAAGAAACGCCTACAAAGCCAGATGCTGGAAAGGCTTCGAAATGTAATTAACCTCCTAACCTTAGAGGTACCATATTCCGGGGGGGTGGGGGGAGACTTGTGTGTGTGTGTGTGTGTGTGTGTGTCCTGCCCTGGTCCTTTCTGGGAACAAATAGTAATAAACTCCCAGGTAGGTTCACCCAGTGCTGGTAATGTAGAGGAATGCAACGTACTTGGCATTTATACCTGTCTCTCCCATGTAAACTGGCCAGTTCCCATTTGCTCTCAGCCCACAAACCACACTTAGCACAACAAGAACTTTGCTAGGCAGCTGCAGTGCAAGATAACCTATTTGAAGAACCTTCAAAGAAAAATATATTGCTGTGTCTACTTAATTATACATCAAAGACTACTCAGGAATGAATTCTGTTGTCTGCAATGTTCAATTTTTTAGCTTTCTATCTCCATAATAATTTGAGAATACTATATTGCTACTAGGGCTTAACCATGAGTTTATGTACTCTGCATTCATATTAGAGGTGTCCAAATGCCCTTTGCAGATCCACTCAACTCTTTATAACTGAAGTATTCTCAATTTATATTTCTTGGAAGTATATTCCATTGTTCTGAACTAAATGATTTCATTTCCTAATAACAGCAGCCTGTCAGAGAGATAGATGAGAATTTAAGCAAACTGGCCCACCCATAACAATCGTGGACTTTTATTCCTACTTCCAGTTGTTTCTACTTTTCTCCTAACACCGTTTCCCCTCGGCAAGTAGTCTGATCGAGGCCATCTCATTTTACATAAACAAAAGTCTATTGAATTTTGATTGCCATCTGGTACATTATCTGCCTGGAAACAACTTTTATTATATTTGTCAACGAATCATCAAGGGTAAACATGCACTACAACGTCTGTAGATTTAGCTGCGCTATTCCTGTGTACATTTAATGGAGGGTAAATCTCAAAACAAAAACCTTTCAACACTCTGCAGAAAACGTAATGTGCCCCAACAGTAGTTAAGCATAATGTAAAATAAAATGCAGTCTCGTGAGGCTTGGAACTTGCTTGCAGATTTTCAAGACCAATATATTTAAATAGACCAGAAAGTGCTCTTTTTGGTCAGGCTACTCACAGTCATTACCCTTTGCTAACTCTCTCATGTGCAAACAATCCGAACAGGATAGCTGTTCCCAGTAATAAATCACTCTCAATGCAAATGCTGACAAGGAAAGCTAGGATATATTGAGACAAGGGGAATATATGGAGAGAGAGAGAGAGAGAGAGAGAGAGAGAGAGAGAGAGAGAGAGAGAGAGAGAGAGAGAGAGAGAGAGAGAGAGAGAGAGATTCCAGTATAACTTTATTCCTCCATAAAGGAATATATGTAAAATGATAGCATCAGCAGAATCCTTGAAAAGCCGCAAGCAAGCCTCTCATCTTCCATCTGTAGATCTCTCCTGCAAAACCATCTATTCTTCTCCTTGGGGATTCTTCTGTGGAATGGATTTTCCACATTTGGGACCCCTGTCTAAACCCTGCCAACTTCAGTTTAAGACCTCAGGTAGATTGATGGGAAAGGTTCGTGCCAGAGGGCTTGAATCTCTGGCTGTGAAACTTGCCAAGAGCCCTGGAAGACTGCTGATTAGGCTCCCCATGAAGCGGATCGCGAAACCAGCCCCTGTGGTTTTGCAAATGGAGTGCATGAGCAAGTCTTCATGGGAAAACTCTGACCACTGACTGACAAAGCTGGTCATAGCATGGCACCATTGGCATGCCCTGAGAGAGAAAAGCAGGATAGAGCCATGCTAAGAAAACTCGTATCTATGTTGTAATGTTACCTGGAGAGGCGAGTAAGTGAGGCACTTAAAAGTAGAAATAAAAATAATAATAATGGGCAGTAATGCTATGTGATGATAACAACAAACAACAACAACAACAACAACAGAATATCACCAGGTAAAAGCATCACATGTAAACAAGGCATTCACTGAAACTACCGTGTTTCTCCAAAAATAAGACATTGTCTTATATTTATTTTTCCTCAAAAAAAACCACGGTGGCTTATTTTCAGGGGATGTCTTCTTTTTTTATTAAGTATGGTACAGTTTATGCCTATCGCTATGGCTTATTTTGGGGGTATAGCTTATTTTCTGGGTAAGGCATATTTTCAGGGTATGGCTTATTTTTGGAGAAACACGGTAGTACCCTTTTTGCTCTTGAAACCAAACACAATGACAGGATAATGGAGGAAACTTTCCAGACATGCAGGCTGGCACTACTTGAGTCACCTAAAAATTATGCCTACTGAACTCTATTTCCATGAGTGGCGTATGTGTTGAAATCTTCAGACTAGTCGTTTCTATGTAAATTTTAGCACAGGATGAGCTGAAAAGAAAAAGGAAATAAGAAAAAAAAATGCTTGCCAGTAGCATTCCCCAGGTCTCCTGTGGTTTGGGGCAGAACTATGTCACCTTAGCAAATGCAAGACTCATTTGCCTCAAAGTGCTAATGGAGGGAAAGGGTGTAGGGATGGTGGCTAGATTGGCGCTGGCACGCCACGCCAGTTATGCAAGGTTAGAGATACGTGTTGGCAAACCACACGAACATCAGGATGAGTGAACAAAGGGTTTAGCAGGAGAGCAGGACAAAAGAGGTGAAGGGATAGTACTGGATAGTGCTGGGAAGTCACAAGATTGGGTCACAAGATGTGCATGAGGTCGGGGCATGAACAGAGCATGCTAAGAGAGCATGAGGGAGAGAGCACGTATGCAATGGAGGTCGTGTGGGTGTCGCCAGAGATGCATACGCATAAGTAGTGCCATGTATGGTGTTACTGTACCACCTTCTGGCTATTATGTGTCCTTATATGGTGTGAGGCTGTGCCTAGAGCGTTAATCATTGACCCGCATGAGAAAATGTCAATAAAAGGAAGCGATCTGGCGGAGTCTGAGGTCGTCTTCCCATTGAAACATCCATCCTGTCTCAGTGTTGTTTTTTTGCCAGCGCAACAAAAGGGATCATTTGCTGACGAAAGGGGTGCCTTTCCCCTCTTCCCACATATTCGTCGCCAGGCATGCCAACTCTATGGAGCCAAGGCCCCCTCATTATCTGGGGGCAGGCAACTGGGCCCTCTCAATGTTGAGGAAGCTGAGCACAGAGCTGAATGTAGCATGCCTCAGTGGCCAGGTCCTCCTGACCATCCACACTCTGCCTCCTCCCGGCAATGCAACCTTGAATCTTAGTTTAGGAAGTGTGGATTGTGCAGGTTCACATTAATATATGAACACCCTTCCATAGAAGTTTTGGCCGAGAGGGAGGGTTAGGGCACATGTTGCTGCTTGCGTACTTCTTTGGACTATGATCTGAAGTGGAAGGTTGTCAAGACTTTCCACTTTGGATAATTAAACGTTAAAAGGATTGGCCACTAGATGAAGCCTGTTTCCAAAGTCTGACTTCCAGCAGTCATTTCTCTGCCTCTGATACTAATTCTGGATCTACACATTTATTTACTGCTCCAATGCCTTTTAGCCATTCTCCCAGTTGGCTGCAAGTGCACACCTGTAAGCTAGGAGAATGTTGAATGACCTCATCACACGAGCAGGAGTCTGTTGCACTGATTTGTGGGGGACATTTGTATGAACGCACCATCCAGCGTGGTGACAATTCTATGGAAAATTCCCAGGTGATCAGCTCTTCTGCTGTGTGCGGCTCTGTGCCGCAAGTTCGGGCGCGAGCGAGCCAGCGAGGAAGTTGGAGTCCAGCAACATCTGGAAGGTTGCAAGTTCCCCACTCCTAGTCTGAGCATGTTTTGTTTCCATCTGACTTGCAAGGGACTGACATACAAATAAGCATTAAAATCATTCGATTCAAGCTTATGAACCCTCACACATTATTTAGACATTTCCCACCCCTCTCCACTTCAAAAAATCAGTTCATTTTGACTATAAAGATGGACTATTTAAGCAATCGTAAATTCTTTAGGTTTCTTCTGAAAATTACTTTAAAATTCTCATGGGGGGATCCTAACAAATTCAACTTTCTTAGAGCTTCCATTATAATTATTTTTTAAAAAAATCAAAGGATATAAATCATTAAACTGCATCGTGTCCTTACGGTGCTTAAAAAGTGGATTTGCCAAGCACTTCACTCACTTGATTGCAAAGGAAAGCTAAGAAATACATATGTGAAATGGCACAGAGGCCACAGAAGGAACTATATAGCTGGGCAGAACTTAAGAAGTTTACTTGACTTCCTCAAATAATTGTGTGGTTTTTTTAAAAAAAAGCATTAATCCAGCAAATGGCCAATAGTGATTTCAAATACGGGAGCTCCAATATTCTAGCTGAGTAATATTATTAAATAACAGTATATATGGTGAAAATTAAAAGTGAAGTTCCGCTTCCCTTCAAACCATTATTGTAGACTAATAGCTACGGTATAAGGCAGTGTAGAAATTGTAAATTAATAGAACGGAAGATGTAGTGTAAATAAATATCAATCATAGTAACTGCACCAGACGTTGCAGGAAATAGAGAAACCTACTTCACTCTACTACAGTGAAGTAGAATTCAGCAGCGTTCTGTACCGCAGTGATGGAGAACAAGGAACAAAACCACCATCACCGCAACATTCCCATGCAGACCAGACCATACATTGACCAAGACGATTTTACTCACAAAGAGGACTGGTATTTCTTCTGCCTGAGGAAGAAAGGTGGATTCTATTCCACCATTACTTATTACGCTGTAAATGGGGCTCGTGGGAAATGATATACTGATAGATAATAGAAGCAGCAACCAATCTTCATTTCTTTAAAAAGGTGCTAACCGGGGGGGGGGAGGAATAAGTATCTGATGTAGATTAAAATCTACTTTGTGCCCATTACGTTCTTTGGGAATTGTTAATCGGTGATAACATGACTCTATAAAAGCTAGCAAGATGCAGTCATTAGAAAGATTTGCTGTTCTTTCATAATGTGGCATTTAGAAAGCTACAACTTATTTCAGTTCCAGTCCCACCCCCCATTATTAGTTTTACAACATAACACTGTTTTCAGAAAGAGCTGTCATTTTACAATCAAATCCCAAATCTAAATATATATACACATATACATACAGATACTATTTTCCAGGGGCAGTCCCAGATTTACAGTAGTTTCTGATTTGATCCCAGAATGTCCAGCTTTTCCTTAGGACGTCCCTATTTTCATCAGAGAAATGATGTAGGATATGTACATAGATGTTTGTTTGTATGGGACGCGAGAGGCGCTAAGGGACATGGGTGGCGCTGTGGGTTAAAACCACAGAGCCTAGGGTTTGCCGATCAGAAAGTCGGCGGTTCGAATCCCCGCGATGGGGTGAGCTCCCATTGTTTGGTCCCTGCTCCTGCCAACCTAACAGTTCGAAAGCACGTCAAAGTGCAAGTAGATAAATAGGGACCGCTCCGGCGGGAAGGTAAACGGCATTTCCGTGTGCTGCTCTGGTTCACCAGAAGCGGCTTTGTCATGCTGGCCACATGACTTGGAAGCTGTACGCCAGTTCCCTCGGCCAATAACACGAGATGAGCGCTGCAACCCCAGAGTTGGTCACGACTGGACCTAATGGTCAGGGGTCCCTTTACCTTTACTGTATGTATATACCTGTGTATGATTGAAAACCTGGCAGACAAAAGAACAACCTGGAATTAAACAATCCTGCAAATCTCTGTCTTCTTATTCTGAAAGCACTTTTGCCCTTTGTTCTGATGAGCAAATAGGAACGAAATCAGCAAGGCACTTACTGTTGAAGTTTAAAGCAACCAGTGTTTTGGCAGACTATAGATACTGTGCCAAACTTTCTACTCCACAATAAGAGCAGGAGCTGTCAGCCTGAAATTGCACCAATTAACTGCAAGCCCATTCATGGGGAATGAGAACACAACATTGCCCACTGCTCTATCTTTCAAGAAAGACTTCTCATACATAATTGGGTACAAAAGTACTGTGTGACCCTCTCTCTCTCTCTCAAAAAATGTTCAGTATTAATCTATCTGGTATCAGGATCAAATATACCCCAAGAAAAACATACAAATATGTCTGATTTGCACATAAAACCAATACATGCCTTCATTAAGAACTTTCCTTCCTCAATAAAGCGATGTAGTTGCAAATCCAATAATATAAAGCACAGAAATTGACAGGAACATTATGTGGGGGTCTAACTGACCACACTGCTGTTGTTCATTAACTTTTTGCCATTTATGTACATAAAATTATAACCGTTGCACAGTATAATATTACAGTATAGTACAGTACAAAGACCATGATTTGTGAATTGCAGCCTATTCACAACCACATTTCACATATTTCTCTTGTTTTGTGGGCAATTTGTATGAAAATAGTATACATGAGAGAGATACTCCTAGGTAAGAAACCTTTCAAATTACAGACGGTAGATCCAGGAGTGATGTGTGAGTGTAAGAAATAAAAGGGACTTGCCACAAAGGCAGAAAGACTTGAATGTCCAGCATTTTCTAAGCAGGCACTACTAACAGAACTACCGTAGCAAGGAACACAGAACAGACAAGAACAAGGCGATGCAGTACATTTATGTCCCTTCTCCAAAACAGTGGCTTTTGTGGGAGAAAACAGTGTGTTAAGCTTGGGCAGAAATGTTCCCATTTTTGCATACATCCTATCTGCAAAGTAAGTTTAGGTAGGTGGGTCTACCCAAGGATGGGTCTGACAAAGGGTCTGACAAAGGATATAGAAATATAGGATTGGGGTTGCAACTGTTTCAATTTCCTGCGAGCAAATTTAAACCAGGCCAAAAGTGTCATGGCTTCAAGCAAGGAGGGAAAACAAAGACAGGAATTGTCCTCTCCAGTGGAAAGGTCAGACTTGCTCCTGTGATATTTCGATGTGATTGCACAAAAGATTTTTGCCACGTCCAACTGTTGCCAGGTTTAGAAACTCTCCTGATTTTAGCAAATTCTCCTGCCTTCTTTTCATATTTATTTGGGTTGCTTTTGCAGGCCTGTTCCGTGCTATTTGATCTAATTGTAAGCAACTCTGAGAGGCACATAACTGATAAAAGGGGATGGAAATCTAAATAGGCATGGCAAATAAATAAAGCAGAGGCATCAATGAGATCCTGGCCGCAGAAGCAAAGTAGGGGGACAAGAGACAAGTAGCGGGACAGGAATATTTCAGAGCACACAACCTCTGAGGAGCATAATTAAATAAAATGTTATTATGCTTATCTTAAAATATTTATATATCACTCAAACTACAGGGGGATAAAATTGCTATCAAGGCAACCCCAAACCATGCAATGTGGTTCTTAAAATAAAATATAGATCTCCTAATGTGTGTTGAGAAGCCAGAGGCTCTGGGACCATCAATTTTATCATATGTTCTCTACTTCCATTTTTCCTCAACAGAACATTATAGTGAACACATTGAATAACCCCTTATCATAACAATAAGTTTCTTTCATCAACCTTGACAAGCGATTTGCAGCTTTTGTTATCTGCTCTAACATAAGCCAGCAGTAATTCCCATCCCTGTTTGCACACATGATTCCAGATGATTAAAAAGAATCCGAAAGAATGCTCCCCTTTTTTTAGCGGGGGTAGGTGGGAGGGATAGCATTTAGCTTTGGAGCAGAATTGAATGGATTGTTCTTTCAAAAAATAAAAAACCATCCTGTAATGCAGGAACATGAATAATATACATTACCAATGCACCTATTCACAGGCAGTGAATGGGAGCTCAGGAGGTACAAATATTGGAAAGAATATAGGGAGGTGCTTGAGGCTTGCCCTAGGGAGTTATGAAATTGACTACCAGAAGACAAAGCTCTCCTCTGGGATGACTGCAAGGGAAATGGAAATGGAAGAGGCAAGACTAGAATCCTTTCCGTAGATGATCTCTCTAGCTGCATACGCACACAAAATTAAAGGAACTTCCCTAACACAAAAAGAATTCTGGGAACAGTAGTTTGCAGACCCACCAAGGGTTCCTATTTTCCATGAATGTCCCTGATTTAGAGAAGCCATCCCAGTTTCTGATTTAATCCCGGAATGTCCCGCTTTTCCTTAGGATGTCCCTATTTTCATTGGAGAAATGTTGGAGAGTATGGCGTTATCTGACACCCAATCCTGGATAGGGAAGTTCTAATGTTTTATTAGGTTTTTATATATGTTGGAAGCTGCCCAGAATGGCCAGGGCAACCCAATAAGATGTGTGGGGTATAAATAGTAAAATTTTAAGTATGGAATGGGATGTCCCTATTTTCATCAGGGAAATGTTGGAGGCCATGAGCTTGCCAAGGGTACTTGGAATTGGAATTCTGTGAGTTGTAATCCACATTTCCAGACCTTCCAAGTGCCCCTATTTCCCAGGGAGTGTCCCAGATTTACAAAAGCCATCCCGGTTTCTGATTTGATCCCAGAATGCCCCGCTTTTCCTTAGGATGTCCCTATTTTCATCAGAGAAATGTTGCAGGGTATGCGACCTGGAACACACTCTTGACTGCATGAGTGTCAGGAGGCTGTTAATTGTACAGGAGCCATCACAGATAAAGAGGTGGCTTCTTGGTATATGAAGTTTACACACCAAGATACTTCAAATATCTTAATGAACAGAGATGGAAATTTTGAATATCCAGTCAGTTTGCTGCACATCATCTTTTAAATACAAGATGATAAAGAGTCAGGATGAACATCTGGGAAACATCATGAACTTGACGACTGGATCTAAATTGCATTTTTAGTTAGCACAATTAACAATTTGCATTAAGGACACCTTCAGGCTTCCTCCATAGTTTCTGACCATGAGCCACGTCAGTTTGAATGGCAGCCTTTTGCAGCATATCTTCATTGAGAAACACTTCTTGGCAGCTTCGCTTGTACACGCCATTATAGGGCTTGCAGAATTTTGCAACTTTCAACTTCCAAATATTGAGTGGTGCTTACAAGTTCTAACATGACTTGGAAATTCAAATAATATTTTGGTTAAATTGATATACTGTAATTTAGTTTTGCTTGGTAAGAAAAGTGTGTAAAATTCCTTAGAAATTTTAAAAATTGCCAAGACTATTATATTATATATGCATCTCGCAATACTGACATTTTCAGAAGATAAAATTTAAATTAATTTGTTTTCCTGAAGCAGTTTATGTGCTTTTTCAATAAATGTAGATTTACCAAGCTAAATGTTTCCCGATCACAAAAAATAGCAGATACACACACACAAAATACATGTTCTTAAGACCTCCTCACTAAATAGATTAGCAAAAATTAACTTTCACCCCCTAAAATGGCATGCCCTAATGCCACAGTCACTTGTTTTTTAACAGCTGAGTTTCTGTCTCACTGAGGACCAAAGCAGATGTTGTCACAATTTGAACTATTGCACAGAACTTCAACCTAAGCTGTCCCCCCCCCAAAAAAAAGTCATATACTGTATCGGTTTACAATCCTAGCTATAGGATATATGCCATTGTATAATTGTGTAGGGCCACAAACCAATATATGATTGGGGGGGGGAATTAGCTTTGCCTGCAATCTTGTACACACTTTTCCCCCAATTATAATTATTAAATTGCAACATTTTATACATATACAATCAAAACACAATTTTGTATTTTCTCTTAATTTTTGCAACTTCCCACCCAGTTTTCCATGGAGTTGTTGTTTCTCCCCTTTTGGTGCAGACTATCTATCTATTAAATCATAACCACAATATTATAATCTAAATCTTGTACACCGCTGATAATTCGCACTGAACCACAGCCAACCTGGCCATTAGCTTCAAGTGGCAGGCTGGGAGGAGCTGGTAGGGGCAGCAAAACTGGAAATGAAAGATAGGGGGCGTCCTTGTGCACTTTTGCTGCTTCTCCTACAGCTGCAGATGCAGTGCCATGAGGATATTGCCAACAGCTGCCTGGGCAAGACAGTTTCAAGGGCCTCCTCTAGTTACCTCAGGCCCATGGCTTCCACATGGAGGCTGCCATGGGGCAGAGGAGGAGCCACCCTCAGCCACAGGCTCAGCTGTGCCAACCCCCAATGTCATTCTAACCCAGAGCCAGGTAAGGGGCTTGCTTGCCACTGCCACTCATTCACCTCAGGTGGCAAAATGTCTTGGACCAGCCCTCAGTGGAGCATCTTTCAAAGTAGGCACGTACAGTATTGCTCTGTTAGAATATTTCAGCTGACTGAGAGGAGAAATAGCCCTGCGCTCATCGCAAGGAACTGCTTTTAAAACCTTGTTGGAGAAAGCAGACACTGGCAGAGAGACATTTGGGAAATGACAGTCGATGAGGATTAAAATATATCTATTTCTCAGTCCCCAAGTGTTCAGCTGTCTCGACAAACCGTAGCCAGTTCTGTTACTCTGATTCTAGATTCTTAACGCTAAACATTTTAGATACTGCTGCATCACCTTTCACAAAAGATCCCTTTTCTAAGTCCATAATTTTCAATCTTTGTCTTCCTTGTGGCTCAATGTAGTTAATCCCAGATCAGCAGCATCTTGCATTTAGATATTTTGACCTTTTTATCTGTAACTCTCTCCTCCCCCAAAGAGTAAGTTGCCAACTTCTCATATCCGTTAATCACAGATGCGATTTGCAGTTCCATGTCTCTTTTCAGTTCTATGGATTTTGGAGTGGCGGGGGGCGGGGGTTTAACTGAAAAGCAGCTTCAAAGGCTGCAGAAGTGGGAGGCTGTTCCACATTTTCCCTTCCTGTCAGTCATCTCCTTACAGGTGTCTGCCTTGAGAGTTTTGCACCACAGGGTGGCTTACAAATTCATTCAATTAGTCACAAATAAATAACATTGCACCCTCATAAATAAATGAAATTGCACCTTTCCTACCTACAGGGGGATAATATAAGATACACCCTGTATGTTTTTTTAAAAAGGAGAATGGGGAGGGCAATTCTAAGCAGATGAATGACAGGAAGGGAAAAGGTTGAGGATTGCTTCCCCAGCCATCTTTTTCCACTCAAGATTGGTAGCCTGCCCAAGTTACCCTTTGCTTTGTACGGGGTGGGTAGGGGGAACGGCACAGAAAAGTAACACAGAAATCCATGCGATGTCTCCTCGGAAAATGAGCTAGATATTTGTACTGATGAACCTGAACCCATTCATAAATCAGATTCGGTTTCGGATATTATCAGAAGTGCCAATAAGTATCTTACACGAGTGCCTTGCGATTGTACCATTTGTGCTT
Organism: Zootoca vivipara; assembly: GCF_963506605.1. Taxonomy (NCBI): domain Eukaryota; kingdom Metazoa; phylum Chordata; class Lepidosauria; order Squamata; family Lacertidae; genus Zootoca; species Zootoca vivipara. The sequence goes on along the minus strand of NC_083287.1, from coordinate 15,221,572 downwards.
CCACTGTAGTGTGCAAAGGGGAGACCTCAGAAGGGAGATGGACAAGATGCAGCTTGGACATCTCCCAAACCAGGATAGGATACAGAGAATGTCTCCACGAACCATTCTTAAGGAATTGGGCAGGTGACAGGTCGCAGCAGGTGACATAGAGGGGTGGGGGGTGGGGGTTTCAGCTGGAACTCGCTGGAACTCTGTTCCAGCACCTCTCAGGTGGGCACCATGCCATTCTAAGAGGACAAGGGAAGCATTTGCGATGAGTTCCTTTTCTAGAAAAATAGCACCGCATAAGGGGAAGGGGCAAAGTCATGAGGAGGCTGGTATTGTGTGAACACTGCCCCTCCTTGTTGCCTCATTTCTCCCCCATGTGGTAAGTGCTTCAATGTTGGTGGTGGGAGGCCAAGACATACAATGGTGACCCTCCTTACCAGCCAGGCCTGAGGCAGGGGACTGCAAGTCTAACTCTTGGTCAGAACCCAGGGTGGCTTCTGTGTCTCAGAGGTCATTTCCCTTGATTTTTGTTCCGTTCTGGCTCAAGTCCTAGCCTAGGAAAACCAGAGACTCCAATCTGGAGGCCTGATTGGCTTCTGCCCATCACGCACATACAACTGAGATGCAGCCAAGCCAGAATTTACTTAGCAAGCAGCAATGGCGGCAACAACAACAAAGACAAAACTGCAATGAGATCTCAAAATTTAAAGTTGCCTCACTTCTTCCCAACGTCCAGACGTGTCAATGAAAGTCTACGTCCTTTGGCCTTACTAATAATTAATCCAGGCATAGGCAAACTCAGCCTGGTTTGGACCCAGATGTTTTGGACCACAACTCCCATCATCCCTAGCTAACAGGACCAGTGGTCAGGGATGATGGGAATTGTAGTCCAAAACATCTGGATGACTGAGTTTGCCTCTGCCTGGATTAATCCAAAGGTACATTCTGGTAGTTGGTGACCCTTGTTTGCTCTGCCAAGACGCACAACATCTCAGAGTGTTGCAATGCAGCAATCGGGCAGGTGGCAGCAAGCAAGCTCCAGGAATTCCTCCAGAGGAGGAGAGCTTTGCAAAGAACAGGCCCACCAGGTGGCAGCAAACAGTTCTTCCTGTCATTCCCTGTAATATTTGTAGCTTCAGCCAATCAGAATGGCAGCTGCCAGAAACCATCCATGCTGTGATTCCAGCCAGCAGGAATTACAAAGCTGCTATGAGTGGTTCAAGGCTTCTTGCACTTTCAGCGCCTGTTTCTGATTTGTGCCCATGGGAATTACAGCACAGGATCTACTAAACTGCAATGGTTAACAAATCAAGTGTTTCAAGTGTTCGTTCAGTGCAACCATTGTCGTTCAGCTGCTATCAGAATCAGTACTGGTCAAAAGACCACAATATAGAAGACAAATGTCAATACATGACATAATAGCGCTACAACAGGGGTCACCAACCTACAGCCTGGGGGCCGGATAAGGCCCAAGGACTCGTTTATCCAGCCCGCGGCAACCCCTCCTGCCTGTCATCGCCTGCTCTTATGTGGGGAACCACTTTTGGGTTGGAGGAGCACCGGGTCGGGCGTGCTCAAACACTATTTCTGGTGCACATCCGGGTCGGAGGAGGCCCGTGCGCATGTGCACAAGCTATTTCCGGTGATCCTCTGACCCGGAAGTGTGCCGGAAATAGCATGTGTGCGCGTGTGCAAGCCTTCAGATGTCTTTTAAAAGTCAGATAGTTGTTTATTTCCTTGACATCTGATGGGAGGGCATTCCACAGGGCGGGCACCACTACCAAGAAGGCCCTCTGCCTGGTTCCCTGTAACCTCACTTCTCAGAGAGAGGGAACCACCAGAAGGCCCTCAGAGCTGGACCTCAGTATCCAAGCTGAATGACGGGGATGGAAACGCTCCTTCAGGTATGCTGGGCCGAGGCCATTTAGGGCTTTAAAGGTCAGCAACAACACTTTGACTTGTGCTCTTGGAAACGTACTGGAAGCCACTCATCATTAGGCAAAAAATAAGTCACACATATATTATATATACAGGGCTGCCTTCAGCTGTCTTCTAAAGGTAATATAATAATAAAAGAATATAAAATAAAAAATTATTATTATTTATACCCCGCCCATCTGGCAGGTTTTTTTACCTCCTTGACATCTGATGGGAGGGCGTTCCACAGGGCAGGTGCCACTACTGAGAAGGCCCTCTGCCTGGTTCCCTGTAGCTTCACCTCTCACGGGCAGGGAACCTCCAAAAGGCCCTCGGAGCTGAACTTCAGTATCCAGTCTGGACAATGGGGGTGGAGACGCTCCTTCAGGTATACTGGGCTGAGGCCGTTTAGGGTTTTAAAGCTCAGCACCAACACTTTGAATTGTGCTCGGAAACGTATCTATTTGTACAAGACCACATAAAGAATCTGCTCACTTTAATGAACAAATAAACCGATCCGCGGGGTCCCTTCCAGCTCTACAATTCTAGGATTCTAGGCTTGTTTAATACCAAATCTCCCTGCCTTCAGTTACATTGCTAATACTGTAATTAGTTTTTCAAAAATGTGCAAAGAGTACAGCTGTAGTTCCCTCCCCAGCAAAAAGGCAGAATATGCTTCTTTTTTTGTTTGCTCCCAGTTGAAGGGGCCACATCTGTTCTCCTCTCAAGGCAGATGGATGTTTCCTTACAATATCAGAGCTGATATTTCAAGAGGAAATCTCAACAATTTGGGTGTCATAGTTTAATCCAATAGAGCTGATTAGACTTTTTATAAAGTTCCCCGCACTAATTGACTGATAGAACACTAGCTTCCTGAACAGACTCTTACTCATTTCACTGCATATGCTGCGGTGCGAGTTACTGAAAGTCACATGGGGGAAAAATTAAGTCCAGGACAGCTAACCCAGTTCTTTCAATTTTCCAGCATTTCTCTTGAACTTTATTAATGAGAGGCTGCTAGGAAGCCATTTCCCAGGCTTTTCTGTTGATGTTGTCTTACAAATTTGCTACTACAGTGGAACCTCGGTTTATGAACACCTCGGTTTATGAATTTTCGGTTTATGAACACCGCGGACCCATCTAGAACGGATTAATTCACTTTCCATTACTTTTAATGGGAAAGTTCGCTTCAGTTTATGAACGCTTCAGTTTATGAACAGACTTCCGGAACCAATTACACCCATGTTTCAGTTTATGAACGCTTCAGTTTAAGTACTTCGCGGACCTGTCTGGAACGGATTAATCCACTTTCCATTACTTTCAATGGAAAAGTTCGCTTCAGTTTATGAACGGTTACTCCGCGGACCGTCTGGAACGGATTAATCCACTTTCCATTACTTTCAATGGGAAAGTTCGCTTCAGTTTATGAACGCTTCAGTTTATGAACAGACTTCCGGAACCAATTGTGTTCATAAACCGAGGTACCACTGTATTCTATTCTGTGGCACCTTAAAGACTGGGCTGTGTGCACATTGCCATTTACTCTGCTGCCAACGTGCTCTTGCTGGTGGCTTTTGAGCCAGGTTAGCCACAATCCACATCTCTCTTGTAGTTTCGTAGTTCTGTAGCTCTGCCCATTCCCTGGACCCACCCAGTCAATCACTTGCGGCCACCTTCAAGAAACCAAGATAATCAAGGAGGTATGTGTCAGCCATGCTTATTTAAGCTTGCTTCAAAACTGATCCAGTACAGATGGAACAGACATTGCACTTGATGCCTCCACTGGGCTGGATGACTGTATGTTGTTGCCGTTTAGTCGTGTCCGACTCTTCGTGACCCCATGGACCAGAGCACACCAGGCACTCCTGTCTTGCACTGCCTCCCGCAGTTTGGTCAGACTCATGCTAGTAGCTTCGAGAACACTGTCCAGCCATCTCGTCCTCGGTTGTCCCCTTCTCCTTGTGCCCTCAATCTTTCCCAACATCAGGGTCTTTTCCAGGGAGTCTTCTCTTCTCATGAGGTGGCCAAAGTCTTGGAGCCTCAGCTTCACGATCTGTCCTTCCAGTGAGCACTCAGGGCTGATTTCCTTGAGAATGGATAGGTTTGATCTTCTTGCAGTCCATGGGACTCTCGTGGGACTGTATGTATTATGCCTAAATTATTGGAAAATTGAGACAGGTGCTTGGTCTATTTCCTGACCCTGCTGCCAAATGGCTTCATCATCCAACCTCAATGCAATGTTTTCAAAATAGCGCTAGGTAGTTTCAAAGAAAATTTGAGTGGGAAGTAGGTGGCGCTGGGGTCTAAACCACTGAGCCTCTTGGGCTTGCCGATCAGAAGATTGGTGGTTCAAATCCCCATGACGGGGTGAGCTCCCATGGTTCTGTCCCAGCTCCTGCCAACCTAGCAGTTCAAAAGCACACCAGTGCAAGTAGAAAAATAGGTACCGCTGTGAAGGGAAGGTAAACAGCATTTTCTTGCGCTCTGGCTTCCGTCACGGTGTCCCGTTGCGCCAGAAGTGGTTTAGTCATGCTGGCCACATGACCCGGAAAGCTGTCTGTGGACAAATGCCAGCGCCCTTGGCCTGAAAGCAAGATGAGTGCCGCAACCCCATAGTCGCCTTTGACTGGACTTAACTGTCCAGGGGTCCATTACCTTTACCTTGAACTAGAAAAGCACTATTTCTGTGCAGAGCTGCAGCACAGATCTACCCTACAACACAGAGTGTTGAAAGAGCTCTGCTCCTAACCTAACTAGCGTAAAGATTAACAGTAATAAGGGAGTCTTCCATTCCCTTTGATGTTGGCTAGCGTCCAGACAACTTTGTCACTTGTCCACACACCCAAGTGGGTGATTTGTTTTCTCAAAGAGGAGCTTCTACAAGCCACTTGAAACTTTACCAATTCAAAAGCCATTTGTCAGTGGCATGGATGTCAGTAGCTGAAGTTATGAGTGGAGGTGATGGGAAAAAATTCATTGGGTGTACTAAGCCAAAATAGCTATTTGCATCCTTGCCAATATGCCTCAGTTCAGGGCAGGTAAGGTTAATGGCGTTTGAATCTTGCCAGTCCTTTTCTAGCTTGGCCATAATAAAAATATTTTTATTGATAAAGGCACTTAGATAAAAAGTTAGAAACCTTGTAAAGTTTATTAACACAGCTTCCCCCAACATGAAAGTTTGGATCTACGGTCACAGTATCGTCCACTGGGTCCAGGTACAAGCCAGAGATTGCGGTATCGGCATCAACTTGTTCCAGCAAGTGCCAACTTGTGCCAGCAAGTGTTCGAGTTTCCTGGTTTTCAAGGTGCGGCATGTGATGGGAGGAACTGATGCCTCTGGTGAAAGTGAGAGCTGCTTCGCTTGGTTCCCCCCGACGTCATGATCATTCAGAGAGCCAGTGTGGTGTAGTGATTAAGAGCAGTAGACTCATAATCCAGATTCGCGTCTCTGCTCCTCCACATGCAGCTGCTGGGTGACCTTGGGCTAGTCACACTTCAAAGAAGTCTCTCAGCCCCACTCACCTCACAGAGTGTTTGTTGTGGGGGAGGAAGGGAAAGGAGAATGTTAGCCACTTTGAGACTCCTTCGGGTAGTGATAAAGCGGGATATCAAATCCAAACTCCTCCTCTTCTTCAGCTGGGGGGGGGGGGGAGAATGACCTGGCTGTCAGAAAGAGCTTGGACTTGATGTTACACATAAAGAAGGACTTAGATGAACTTGCGGTCTTATTTCCCAACACATCCTTGTTTTGGTCCTCTTCTGAAAAGGAGGGTATGGCACGGCAGTCATTGCCCTGTGGCCATGGACAAATCCAGGGAACTCCTTAACCATGTGGTGATCCGCAAATTACGTTGTGAAAATGGCCATGTGATTGAGCACGCTGACATCAGGTTCAGTGATGTAACACTGTTCCATGAGTATGGTGTCCATTTTTTCGGATACTGGAAATGATATTTGGTTGGCCGATATTATTAGAAGCCTTAGGGATTGGTTGCAGCTGTGACAGTATTTGGCGGCGAGCCCTTTTGGCTCGGGGGGTGGTGGTTAGGCATTGGAATATGTGTGGCGTATTGGAGGGCAGGTTTAGGCCATCGCCTACCCCTCCACTTATTGGGTATTCCGTTAAAGGAATCCGGCAGCCATAGATCCTGCCCAACGCCCTGCTGGTGGCTAGGGCCATGGCACGACCCCCGGTGACATCAGGGGGAACTTCCACTTGTATTTGCATCAACAAGCTCCACCTTCTGGTTGTTAACCCTTGTAATGACTCCCTACTGAATGGGGTTGGAGTCGTGTATAGTTTGTTTAATCCAGTGCCTAAGCCAATACCACTCACATTCTGTAACCAATAAAATTTGTGGCCTTTTTTCACCCATTAACGTTGTGTCCTCGTGTCTTTCTTTCTTCAAGCGGGTGGTAGGCCCTCAACTCACAATTGGGGGTTTGGTACAATGACTATACTGCCGAAACACTTTTTCTACCAAGGAATCAGTATTTCTTATGCTTTGTTTTTTCCCAAGCATTTAGCAATCTTACTTTAGTTGTGTTTTAAGGGGGGGCGGGAATCACTTGTGCATTCCAAGAAAGTAGATAAATGTCAGCTTGAGAAACCTAGTGGCAAGCTACCAAATAAGCTGTCTAAATAGCGAAAGAGAAATCTAGGAGATTTAGGTTTTGAAGTGCCAGTTAAAAACACTGAATAAAAATGCTTTAAGCCTCTGGGACCGAGCTTGCCTTTCATTCTGTCTAAATAACGATCATCTACATGATATGCTTTTCGCATATCACAGGCTGGCAAGATAACCAATTTTCAAAGTGTGACGTTGAAATTCTAATTTAAAGCCTTTTTCAAAAAAAAAAACCTCACGCTTTGCGCAGAGGGAAATGTGGGAGACGCTTCCACAAAAGCCAACAGCATGTCACACAGAAGGAAAGAAGCACAGATATTTTGGGCAGAGGTGGGGAATCAGTGGCCCTCCAGATGTTGTTGGACTCCAGCTCCCATCAGTCCTATCCGGCTTGGCCAATGGGCAGGGAATTAGTTAAACACCATTTTTCAATTGACTGAAGGTCTATAATTAAAAAGTCCATGCCCATTGCACAAGGAGCCGTTTACCAATCCAGCTAGGGCTGGCCCACCCATAAGGCGAAGTGAGGCAGTGGCCTCAGGCTGGGCAGCTGGGAGAGCCAGCAAATCTGGGCCAGCCCTGAATCCAACATACAGCTTCACAGCCATTGTATAGTATGGACCTCCCTGCCATCTTGGCTAATAACCGTGCTCTGTTGCTACAGATTGTTTGGTAGTGGAGGCAAGATAGTTGTAGCCAAGGATCTGCTTTTGTGCGTGCTGGCGAAACCTGTTAGGGTGTTTGTCCAGCTTCTTTGTGGTGGCTCCAGTGTTATGCAACTCTCTTAACGCTTACTTGGTCCCTTCAGTCCTGGGGAATACAAGCAAGCCTCAACAGCTTACCTTTTTGTTATTTGTTATCCTTAGGAAAGTTTAGGTGATTGATTCAGGTGCCTTCATGTTGCCTATTTCAGACCCTCCAAGGGTCCCTATTTTCCAGGGACAGTCCTGGATTTACAGAAGCCGCCCTGGTTTCTGATTTGATCCAGGAATGTCCCACTTTTCCTTAGGAGGTCCCTATTTTCATCAGAGAAATGTTGGAAGACATGGGGTTATCCGAAAAAAAACCCTCGCCGCCGCCTTCTGAAGGCGACCCTTCATAGAGAAGGTTTTTTTTAATGTTTATTGTTTTAATAATAATAATAATTTATTATTTATACCCCGCCCATCTGGCTGGGTTTCCCTAGTCACTCTGGGTGGCTTCCTACAAAATATTAAAATACAATAGTCCTTCAGATATTAAAAGCTTCCCTAAACAGGGCTGCCTTCAGATGTCTTCTAAAAGTCAGATAGTTGTTTATTTCCTTGACATCTGAGGGGAAGGTGTTCCACAGAGCGGGCTCCACTACCAAGGTGGCCCTCTGCCTGGTTCCCTGTAACTTCGCTTCTTGCAGTGAGGGAACTGCCAGAAGGCCCTTGGCGCTGGACCTCAGTGTCCAGGCAGAACGATGGGGGTGGAGACGTTTCTACAGGTCATAGCTGTCAACTTTCGGATTTGAAAATAAGGGATCAGCAGCCTCACCCGTCCCGGGGACAGTCTACGGTATATCTAACAATCCAGGATAGCAGTGGGAAACGGCGCTGGAACATACCTGCCAAGTTGCTGTCAGAGAAATAAGGGACCGGGCCGGAAATAGCAGACCGGAAGTAGCACTGCCGCCATTTTGGAACTGTGCTTCACAAAAAGGACATGCCTAATAGCATATTTTCCAAATTGCTTATGGCAGGGTAGTTACCCTTTTGATAAATGTTACCAATGTGCCCCTTTTGGTTGCAGGGGAGCAATGGGGAGATTATAGAGTAGTCATTTATTGTGCTTTTTTCACATGTGAAACGGCAAATACTAGAAATAGTGAGAAAATAACGGAAAACTCCACAATATTCCACCTTTGTATTAACAGATTTCTGAATGCTTGCTTTTAAAGAGACTTTCTTGGTTCCTTGCCAGTGACATGGCTGTGCAGAGATCAACATGCTATTGAAGTCGCACTGCAGCCATTTTGGAACTGGGCAGAGCAGCATCTAAAGTCGCTTCAGAGCATGCTCCGCCCAGTTCCAAAATGGCCGTCACGCCAGAATAAACTGGGGGGAAACAAAAAAATCCATTTTTTCCAGCTAGGAACAGCTGGAAAAACAGGGATTTCCCAGGGAAAATGGGAGACTTGGCAGCTATGCGCTGGAATAAGGGAATTGCCAGCAAAAAAAAAGGGAAGCCTGACAGCTGTGGCTTGAAATAAAGTTTTTCCCACAAAAAAGGGAGGGTTGACAGCTATTCTACAGGCATATGTTTATATATGTTGGAAGCTGCCCAGAGTGGCTAGGGCAACCCAGCCAAATGAGTGGGCTATAAACAGTAAAATAATTATTGTTGTGGAATAGGACACCCCTATTTTCATCAGAAAAATGTTGGAGGGCATGTATTTGGCTGGATCCACACCATACATCCTATACTGCCTGATGTTCTGTTGTTTTTCTCTATGTGTCACTTTGTATGGGCTTGACACTGAAATCAATATAAATGCCATTTCGGCTGTGGACTGAAATACAGCAAATCAGTTGCGTAAGGGGAGTCGTACATTTCCAATATCCAGCTCAGGCCGAAACTCTAGCCGAGTCTAGAGCACATTGCAATCATCCGGTCTCATCCAAAGGCTTGTGTCACCATCGCAACATCTGCTTCCTCTAGGAACAGACAGCTGATGCACCAGCGAAAGCACTCCTTGTCACGGCTGCCACCTGGACATCCAGGAGCAAAGCCAGAGCCAGCAGAAATTCAATATCTAATACACACGTAATAAACAGCAAGGTAGCCTTGCTGCAGGCTGGTGTTGCCTTGCAGTGGGTAGGAGAAATAATTGTTGCTGGAAACTCTGGGAGGTGAATTAAAAGTGTTTGCAAGGAGGACTGCCCACCCTTGAAGAACTGTTTGCTGATTTAACTACAAAAGCACCTTAATAATGAACGAGACCTCATTGTTTCCTAATAGATGCAGCATGTGCAATATTTAGATTTATAGCACCATTAGCTTTATATCTTGCATTGTACATATCCTTACTTTTATGTAACTGTGTTGTCATTCTTCTTTTTTAATCAGAGTGCATTATCTGGAGGTTCAGCAATTTGTTATTATATCATAGGATTGCATAATTTCAGAAGAGGCATGTTGGCGTCAAGTTTTGTTCAAAGCCCAGCCTCACCCCTGTAATCTCAATATTTTCTTGGGTGGTCATGGTTGCTCAGTGGGAAGAGAAATCCATTCTGCAACCCTGAGAGTCAAAGAGAGGGGAAATGCATTACTGTACCTGAGACCGTTTCAAGGGATGCTCATGGGAAACAAACTTCCCCAATAATGCAATTGCTGAGACAGTCGCCTCGGCACCTGCATTAGTGTCTCTGAACATGTGCAGAGTGTCTCCCCTGCACAGTATTAGAAAGCAGTACCTCCTTGCTACGTACACAAGATCAAGCCTTGGCAATCGTCATTTTCTTACTAGGAAAGCAGTGCCTCTTTTGTAACCTGCATTTTTCTTCATTTGCACACACACACAGAGAGAGAGACACTGTGCTCCTTGGAGACAAGAAGCTGCAGAGGAGCATGAAGGAAATGTTTGCAAGCCTTTTGGTTTAAATCCTCCAGTCATTCTAAATTAAGCCTCATCATCTGCACGCTTTGTAGTGCTCCAGACATGAAGCACCTGCAAAAAGACAACAGTGGAATGGTATTGCCACAACATCACGGCATTCCCGTGGCGGTTAAGAGGCGTACTGCAGCGTGGAGAATAATAATGGAAAGTGCTGTTGCTTAAAAGGAGGGATTGTATTAATCTACAAGCAGAACAGGTAGCTGGATGCAAGGGAGGCCACCGCAGCACTTAAAAACTTGACACCTGTTAAGGATGATAGCTTTCTATTAGCAATCTTGGTTCCTTTTACTGCCAGAATACAGCAAGGAGATTGAGAAATGCAACATTCGCATTTTGCTTAAGCATGGTGCTTCCTATCCGGTGGCCTGAGAACAACTAATGTATTAAAGCTGAGCAACACTCCAACGAGGGCTAGACAAATTCATGGAGAGCAGGTCCGTTTAATGGACCCTCCAGGTTCTGAGCAGTTATGCCTCTGAATGCCAAGTGTTTGGAAGAAAGCACAGTAGATATGGTAGTTGTTTTCTTCATGCCCCGCTTATGAAGTTCCTGGAAGAATCAGAACAGGCTGAATAGCCTGTTGGACTAGGACTGCTGTGATCCAGCATGGTTCTTGTTGTTCAGACCTGGGACATGATACCTCTTGTTACTCTGAGGTCTAACAGCGATCAAGACTCTGTGTGTGTGTGTGTGTGTGTGTGTGTGTGTGTGTGTGTGTGTGTATTGATGATATGCAATGTCCAGGTTCTTTATATTCAAAAGAGATTGACTTTCATAAACATACCTGAAAAGAACATATCTACAATCTCATGCTTATTCACTTTGCTCCTTAGAGCGAGCACAGGTTTATCCCTATTAACATTTAGGGTTCTTCCTCCATCTGCTTCAACCCAGAAAGACTACACTGACACAACCTTGTCCTCAGCAGCATCCACAGAAACCTCTCCCTGTAGCCATTCTCCCTCACACACAGAGAGCGAGGAGAAAACAGTTAACAAAACGACAGTTACAGGAATAACAGTCACAACAGAATGGAATGCCACTCTCATGTGACTCACAGTCAGCCAATCCCATGAGAGTTACTGCCCAAGGAAAAAACCCATGATAAAAAACACACAGCAATTCAATACTGTATAAGCCAGTGTTTCTCAACCTTTTTTGGGCCACGGCACACTTGTTCCGTGAAAAAAATCACGAGGCACACCACCATTAAAAAAGTTAAAAAAGTTAACTCTGTGCCGCCCTATATTGACTATAATTATGACTGTAAGAAACACTTGCCAATTGCTGTGTTGGTTGCAATCTCCTGTAATAAGGCTTCACAAGCCGTCCGGCGGGTCAGCGTGGTGTATTGGCGGCCGCCAGGCTCGTTTGCACTGAGCTTTGGGAAAGAGGAGAAATATTGCTTTCCGGTGGGTCAGTGCTGATTATTGGCGGCCGCCAGGCACGTGACAATGCAAATCGCCCTTCTCGTCGCCGCACGTCGCGGCACACCAGCCAGCGTCTCGCGGCACACTAGTGTGCCGCGGAACAGCGGTTGAGAAACGCTGGTATAAGCAAATATTCCCATTTCAGGAAATTTAGCCATTATCTTTAACAGACTCATAGTAGGAAGCTCAAGAGTCTTCAACAAAGGAGCTGGGGCAAGGAACTGTCACAGTCCTGTGCTGCCAGCCATGGCAGAGCTCAGTGGATGGAGAAACCAGCCAAGTCTCGGAGGGGTATTTACCTGGAGGCAGAGTCCACATAGAAGGTCCAGTCCAGTCCTGCCCTGTCCTAAGGTCTAGAGTATCTCAGTTTGCGTAGTCAGATAATCTGTAGGTCAAGAAAGCTGAGGGTCCAAAGTCACAAAAAAGCAAGAAGCAGCAAGGTCTGGTCAGGAACACGAATGTTGTTTCCAGCAACTCACTGAGGCGGGAAACCCTGCTTAATAAAGTTGGAGCCAGCTGGTTCTCATCAGGAGCAAGAAGGCTGATCAGCAACAGGTGGAGTCACTTCACCTTCTGCTTCTTCAGGCTGCTGCTCAGCAGGTGAAGCCAACTCCTGGCCCATGACAGGAACTGGGCTAGGTTCAGGGCTTTTAGCCTGCCGCTGGAGATCAGGAGATCAACTGAGCCCAAAGCCAGCAGACAGGATTCCCCAGAAGAACCTTCAGTACCATCAGAGCCAAGATCCTCACAGATGCCTTCCTGCAGGACCAAATGCTTCCAATGGTGGGATGGTATGAAACAGGGGAATTTGGGCCCTTTAAGCAGTGCTTTCTTTTCTTTAAAAATGTTTAGGGGTACTCTCATTTTTACTCAAGAAAATCACCATTTTATAGTTCAAATCGGGGGGTGGGGATAAATACAGTAAATACAACAAAACTGACCAATCACCATACTAGATTCCAACTCAGGCATAGGCAAACTCCGCCCCGCCCCCAGATATTTTGGAACTACAATTCCCATCATCCCTAGCTAACAGGACCAGTGGTCAGGGATGATGGGAATTGTAGTCTCAAAACATCTGGCGGGCCGGAGTTTGCCTATGCCTGTTCCAACTCCTACTTCACACATTAAACACTTGCTTCTGTCCGAGACTCAGGAAACACCGTGACAGGAAATGAGGCCGCCATCAAGGGTAGTAACAGAACTGACGATTCACCGTGCTAGAGAAGAAACTAATTTTTTAATATATGAAAAAAGTTTCCTCTCCCGTTAGATTCACAAAAAGTTTAGGGGTATGCATACCACTGCGTCCCCGCAGAAAAAAGCACTTCCTTTAAGAAGCTGAACTTATCCACAAGGGGGTGGAGCAGGCATCCCCAAACTTCGGCCCTCCAGATGTTTTGGACTACAATTCCCATCCTCCCCGACCACTGGTCCTGTTAGCTAGGGATCATGGGAGTTGTAGGCCAAAACATCTGGAGGGCCGCAGTTTGGGGATGCCTGGGGTGGAGCTTTGGAGAGGTGGGAAGGGCAGAGGCTTAAAAAGGCTAAGTCTGCTCTCAACTTTTCTTGGACCATGTTTTACTCTTGGAGTTATGATGGCTCTGTGGGATTTGACATTGAGCCAGAACATGGTAAGGTAGCACCTAACTGCTGTGTGGAGGCATGTCTTCTCTCTCTTTTACCCATCCGGCTACCCTCCCAATCTGCTAGGCTTTTTATAAATCTAAGAATGGCACTGAACTTTTAAATTGGAAGGGTGGTGGTTCAGAAAGTTACAAAGGAATTCTCTCCCCATTTCTGTGTAGAAAACCAACCACCTTGGAAGGTTGGTTTGCAAGGTGAGCCAGGCCCTGCTCTTAGGTTCAGCTTGGCTGGTCATGAACTCACCTTGACACCATTTATCCTCAGTCTTCGCTGCTGCCAAACTTTATTCTACAAGTGGGGAAAAGGTAAACCAGTTTCAGAGAAGATCGGGGGGAAAGCAGAGGTTTCCTCTGTTCATGACACCACTACAAAGACTTCCATGCGTGCCAGAAGCTCAGACTGCATTGACCTTATTCTGCAGAACCAGCTGCCTAGACCTTCTCATGCTACCGAAAGCTGACAATCAGGGAAACCGCAGGTCCTAGAGAATATCTGTGACTGTGAGCAAAGAGATAGCAAATCTCAGAGCGTCTGTTTCTCTTTCCAAAAAAATAAAATAAAAATTGGAACTGCTGGGCTCTCGTGCTGATTTATTGGAGAGGTTATGTTCAATGATTTCCTCCAGAATCTATTTGTCCCAGGTAGCCCTAGTTCCTTCTGAACTTTGTCTGCTGACATAACTCACAAGTGACCTGTAACTTTCCGTTAGTTAATGCTGAATTTTATTGTACATTTATGCGCAAAATCAATGAAGTAATAATGTGACCACAAAGGAAATACCAGGAACAAAGAACTCGAAGGAGGTACAATATGAAAAAGAAAGCTGCACACCACCAGCAATCAAGGGTCAATGAACTTTTTGTTCTGGTTTGATGGAACAATTGGTGGCAAAGGCTGCAGCCTTGTGCACAGTACAGTTGAAAATCAGTTGAACACCCACCTATTTGTTAGGATATCCATTGTTGCAAAGGCAAGGATGCTCTAAGCAGGCATGTCCAAAGTCCATTTCGGGGGCCTAATCCGGCCCCTGTGGCAGTTTATTTCCTGGGGTAAAATCCTAAGAAAAGGTCAACAACTTTGGTCAGCCCTCACAGCCCTTCATTTCATCAAATCTGGCCCTCTTTGAAAAAAAGTTTGGACACCACAGTCTAAGGAGAGCAACTTGTACTCCAAAAAAATATATACCACAGGTTTTTACTCTTGAACAAACTTCTCTCTGAATTGCCTTCCTGAAAATGACTCCCATCTGTCAAGTAATTATTAATGTCCCCTAGTCTAAAGCAATGAAATATTATTCACTGATTTAAGTCTTAACGGTAGATTATTTTATAAAGAAATAACAGAATGAGGAAAAATATGAATACCTTGAAAATAGAAAGGTGCTGTTATCTTATCTCATCCTGTATCCTTGTGACTCAAGGTAACAAAGCATCAACGCTATTTCTTGAACAAAATTATAACGATAGGACTTCACCACAGAAGAATCTTGCTCTGCCACCCGCCCGCTAAGTTTGACATGCTTCTGTATATATTAATTCCATGAGCACCTACATCATTCTGCTTTAGAGCTTATTTTCTTTTTTAATTATTGACATTGATCCAAATCTAACTCTCATGGGCCTTAACCAGGTCGTAGCTGGATTTATAACCTTTCCTAGGGATTGATGGTTCTTTACCAGAGCAAAACAGATGTAAATTATGAGCCCGTGGCATTGTGACGCAACCTTGGTCTGAGTTGGCAATAGCAACCATTCCTATAGGAAAGAGAAAGAGTCCTTCATTATATAGACTTACAGAAGGGCTGGATCCAGCGCTGAAGAAAATTACTTCAAAACAGTTTCAGCTTCACTGCCCACAGCAATCATTAGGTTCACTGTGCTGAGCACTGCTGCAGTTCTAAATTTAGTGAAATACTGCTTTCAATCAGGCTAATGAACATAGCATTCGCCCTCTTCAGAATTGCCAGCATTTTCGTTCTTCAGTTTCCAAGCAGTCCACAACAGATAGGCTGGGATCACTGGAAACATTCAAGCCTACCAAGAGGACTTAGGTTTAGCCCACTAGCATATATTTACACGAGGGATGCTCTATAGTACAGGAGGAGGTATAGGTTCATCACAGTTAAGGTAGCTAAGATCAAGGTACCTACGGCTAGGGAGGGAAGAGAAATACAGCACAGGTCACATTTAAATTCAAGCTTGCTGAATTTTCACGTTCCTCTAGTTACGAACTTAATTCGTTCTGGAGGTCCGTTCTTAACCTGAAACTGTTCTTAACTAGAGGCGTGCTTTCGCTAATGGGGCCTCTTGCTGCCGCTGTGCCGCCGGCACACGATTTCCGTTCTCATCCTGGGGCAAAGTTCTCAACCCAAGGTAACTCTTCCAGGTTAGCGGAGTTTGTAACCTGAAGCATTTGTAACTCGAGGTACCACTGTATACAAACTGAAACACAGCTGTCCTTCAAAAACTGCACTTTTCCGAATTTTGCAATGCAGTTTTCTGGCCAAGTAATGTGTACAAATATGCATGTCCTTGGGAGATGTGTGCATGAAGATGCAGATATTAATGGAAATGACATTCAAAAATATGTACATTATATAGGGGGAAATTGTGTTGCAAAATTGCAAACCAATGAGCATATTTAGAGACATTTGCACTATAATACTGATGACTTTTCACGAGGAATTACAAAATGTTGTGGGAATCTGGAGAAGTGAAATTAAGAGTAGAAAGATGGGAAACTTAGAGAAATGGAAACTGACCTATTGACCCATCCTTACCTTAGGCTTGGATGTGAAAATGTTGGAGGAGGATTAGGTGGAATACCATCACAATTTCCTTGTCTCCCAACACTGCACACACTATTGTGGGTTACACAGCAGTAGAAAGCCCTAAGGGCACTAGGCAACCCCGTCAGGTTGGCGGGCTGCTGGAAAAAATCTGGTTCCACAAGCAGTCAAGCAGCAGGTCAGGTGGGTGGGAAAATACCTTGGCCTGCTTTTGAACAAGTTGCTCAGGCTTAAGACCGGGTCCATAGCCAGTAGCTTTATAGGGCATATTGAAACTCTTGGCTCCTTGTGTTAC
The DNA here is from genome assembly GCF_963506605.1 of Zootoca vivipara. Lineage (NCBI taxonomy): Eukaryota > Metazoa > Chordata > Lepidosauria > Squamata > Lacertidae > Zootoca > Zootoca vivipara. The sequence goes on along the minus strand of NC_083287.1, from coordinate 15,205,236 downwards.
TCTGTGGACCATCCTAGATCTCTCGGTGGTCTTCTATACCCTCAACCATTGTATCCTTCAGAATTGCCTGTCTGGGATGGGAACTGGAGGCAGACACCATGTTTGGAAAATTCCACCTGATGGATGGAGTCCAGAATTGTTGGGGATTCTGGTTTAGTGTCATGGTACTTGTGCTATAGGGATGTGGGTGGCGCTGTGGTCTAAGCCACTGAACCTTGGGCTTGCCAATCAAAAGGCTGGTGGTTCGAATCCCTGCAACGGGGTTAGCTCCCATTGATCGGTCCCAGCTCCTGCCAACCTAGCATTTTGAAAGGACGTCAAAGTGCAAGTAGATAAATAGATACCGCTCCGGCGGGAAGGTAAACGGCGTTTCCATGCACTGCTCTGGTTCTCCAGAAGCAGCTTAGTCATGCTGGCCACATGACCCAGAAAAACTGTATGGGGACAAATGTTGGCTCCCTCGGCCAGCAAAGCGAGATGAGCGCCACTACCCCAGAGTCATTCACGACTGGACTTAACTGTCAGGGGCCCTTTACCTTTACCTTTTTTACTTGTGCTATGGTGTTCCACGTGGTTCTCTCTTGCCCATCACATTGTTGAACATCTAAATAAGGCTACTGGCTGAAGTGAGGAGCATCTGCATGTTTGATGGTACCTAGGTCCCTGCTCCTGCCAACCTAGCAGTTTGAAAGCACATCAAAGTGCAAGTAGATAAATAGGTACCACTCTGGCGGGAAGGTAAATGGCGTTTCCGTGTGCTGCTCTGGTTTGCCATGCTGGTCACATGACCTGGAAGCTGCACGCCGGCTCCCTCGGCCAATAACGCGGGATGAGCGCTGCAACCCCAGAGTCGGTCACGACTGGACCTAATGGTCAGGGGTCCCTTTACCTTTACCTTTAGCTCTATTTGACTTTTTCGTTTGTAACAAGTGAAGCACTGTTTAGTGTTGAACAGATACCTTGAGTCAGCAATGTTGGATAAGGCTAATAAACTGAGGAGACTAAGAGAAGACTGAGAGGAGATATGATGGTCATCTTCAAATATCTCATGGGCTGTCGCATGGAAGATTGAGTAAGCTTGCTTTCTCCTGCTCTGTAGGGTAGGACTCGAAACAATAGCTTCAAGTTACAAGAGATTCTTACGAAATATCAGGAAAAACTTGACAGTAAGATCTGTTTGACAGTGGAACGGTCTCCCTCGGGCAGTAGTGGACTCTCTCCTTCCTTGGAAGTTTTGAAGCAGAGGTTGGATGGCCACCTGCCATGGATGCTTTAGCTGAGATTCCTGGATTGCAGGGGGTTGAACTATATTTGACCCTTGAGGTCCCTGCCAACTCTACAATTCTTTGATTCTATCTGGAGGCTGATCCAGACAAGACTGAGATGCTGTTAGCTAATAGCGCTCTGTTCATCTTCTCTGGGTGAAATCACACTCTCCCATAAAAGCAGGCCCATAACTTGAGGATGCTGTTAGATCTAGTCCTTTCATGAGACTATCCGCCACTGTCTGTGGCATGAAACCCTTTCACCAGTGGGCATGCCAGCTGTGGCTTCTCCTAAACCAAGTGAGCCTTGCTATAATTATCCTCCTAATGCCTAGATTAGGATATTAGATTACTGTAATGCGTCATAATGAGGCTGCCTCTGAATATTGTTCAGAAACATCAGCTGCTTCAGGAAACAGCTAGGTTATTAATTGGAACGGTCTGTTTTGCATGTGTTGATCCTCGCTGTCTTCCGGTGAATTTCAAGGCACAAAGTGCTGCTGGACTCAACCTTTAAAGCTTTAAATATTTTTGAACCGGAGTACTTGAAGGTCTACCTTCTCCTGTATGAATCTGCTTAGTTTCAAAGTTCAGCATTCGGATGCCCACCTCTGATTAATGAGAGGCAGGTGGAAACTAGGCAGGAGGTCTTTTAAATATTGCAGCAACATTTTATCTCTTAGATAAAAGCCTTGGAAATCAAAGCCTGCAAAAGGAAGGATCTGTGGTTCTGCTGCTTTTATCGAATTGATTTCTACTGAGTTTTCTTTTTTTAAAAGCTGATTTTGACATCTGCATCTTTGTTGGTTTTGTATGCATGATCTTATTATTTAATTGATTTTTTATTTTATTTTTTTTAAAAACCCATAAGCCTCTTGTTTTGGGTGGCAGAGGGTTAGTAGAAAAGCCATATATAGATATATTAAATATAAATACAGTGGACGCTCGGGTTGCGAACATGATCTATGCGGGAGGCACATTCACAACCCGCAGTGCCACGTCTGTGCATGCGCAGGTCTCAATTCGGTGCTTCTGTGCATGTGCAAAGCATGATTTAGTGCTTCTGCACATGTGCAAGTGCCGAAACCTGGAAGTAACCTGTTTGGGTTCAGCGCGGGACGCAACCTGAAAAGATAAGGCAGTGATATATCAGTAGATCTGGGAAATGTAGCTTTCCAAGGGCACCTGGCACTCTATAGATGTTGCATACCAGTAGCCCTAGGAAATAATACTTATTGGATCATTGCAGCAGTGTTCTGGGCAACAGAAGAGCGTGGCCTCCTTTCCTTCCTCCTGCTGCCAATACAAGAGCAGCTGCCATATAACCAGGTGGGTGGAATGAAAGTTGTGGGTAAGTGGGGGCTGATAATTAGAGAATAATTATTCAGGATCTATAATAAACTGAAGTACAGTGGCACCTCGGGTTAAGAACTTAATTTGTTCCGGAGGTCCATTCTTAACCTGAGGTACCACTTTAGCGCGTGATTTCTGTTCTCATCCTGAAGTAAAGTTCTTAACCCGAGGTACTACTTCCAGGTTAGCAGAGTCTATAACCTGAAGCATTTGTAACCTGAAGTACCACTGTACTTCCTGATGTTTGTGTGGGGCAGAGGGAGAATAGCTCAGTTTGCCTAGCCCAAAAACAAAACAAAACTAGGGACCTGTGTGTGATCAGTGCTTTCACCCGGCTTCCCATTCATCAAACTCAAGCCAATGTCTTCAGGGACCCTTGTTTGAAGAAAATAATTTAGCAGTGGCACAATACAGAGAGTTTATTTACAACTTGTGTGAGCAAAATACTCCCTTCTATGCAGAGTTTCATTGCCACCTTTGTGGTGTGGACAGAGAGTGGTCGCTGGGGAGATGAAATCACTAGTCTTTCACTTGCATGGCGAGGCCCTGGGTCCCATGGTTCCCTTAAATGAAAAACACACCAACACAAATGTTTAGGTTAATGGGATAAAATAGGCCCCAACTTTATTGGTTACAGATGTGAGCAGTTTGGCTTAGACATTGGGTGAAACCGGGCTATATCCTGACTCCTGCCCGTCTGCATAAGGGTAAACCACCATAGCTGCCAAGTTTTCCCTTTTCTCGCGAGGAAGCCTATTCAGCATAAGGGAAAATCCCTTTAAAAAAGGGATAACTTGGCAGCTATGTAAACCACTAGTAGGGCGAGCCCTATGCTATACAGTGAACCCTCCGGATACGAACTTAATTCGTTCTGGGGGGTCCATTCGCACCCCGTAAATTACATAAATAGAGGGCGTGATCGAGCACTTCTGCACATGCGCGCGGCGTGATTGAGCACTTCTGTGCATACACTTCCAGGTTTGCCGTAGCCATAACCCAAAGATTCCCTATCCAGAGGGATACGTAAGTAGAGGTACGACTGAACATCAAATCGGGGCACCCCCAGGGTTCCTGATGGGGTCTTGGCATTGCCCTAGCACACGCCCAGGCTTCGGACAGGAACCACACACCCCAGATCCCATAAACAAGGCTTACCCAGTGCCTAACCGCCACTCGAGCCCCAAAGGCTCGCTGCCAACACCCTCACACCTGCAACCAATCTCTAATGCCCTTAAGGATATCGACTAGCCAAATGTCGCCATCATTGTGAAACAAGGACTCCTGGTCAAAAGTAATGGCGGGGCTGTCGTATCGCCCAACCATTCAATAGTTGCACCTTCTGTGCCACCGCACAATTAGCAATTTTCTTGGCCCTGTTGATTGCCGCCGGGTGGGGGGCAATTATGCCAACAACGCCTCTCCAAAAGCTGGGACCAAATTAAAGTCGAGTCCGGGTTTATTTACAACCTGTGTGAGCAACATGCTCCCTTCTATGCAGAGTTTCACTGCCAGCTTTGTGGTGTGGACAGAGTGATCGCTGGGGGGGGGGGTTGAAATCACTAGTCTTTCGCTTATAGGAAGACAGATGCACATTATCAATAGTGCACTTGCATTGCAACTGACATTTGAGATGAACTATGTACTGTATAGGCAAGTAGCTAAAGGATATCGAGGCACAAAGCTCATTTACTGTACTTCTGTAGGGTTTAAGGATGATCACCATATTGGCTTAGAGATAGGTCCAGACAGACAAGTCCACAGTTACTCTATTCTTCTCCATATTCCTTTTTAAATCTTCTTCTAATTACACCAGCATAAATACCACCACTGATGATCTTTTTACAGTACCAATGAGACTATGTTATTGCTTTTAAAAAAAAAACTCACTTTGAAATATGTTTGCGATTTCTTTGAGTTTTAATATATTACATTTATTCAATAGATTTATATCCTGCTTTTCAGCTGGAGTCCTCAAAGTGGCTAACACATTTATAAAACACCAAAGGCAAACAAAAAACAAAAGGCTTAGAAACCCAACCAATCCAACCAGCTCCACTAGTGTAGGAGGCAGCATCAAATGTTTCTTCCTGCAGGCAGTTACCAACCAATCAAATATAAACACATAGCAATGCATACGAGCATTTACAATTTCAGCGAATTAAATGACATTACTTAACAGGGGACACTCCCCTCCTTCTTCCAAACTCTCAGCGGAATGAATGCATTCCTTGTTGGTCTTTTAAAATCAGTTTTCTTCTCTCTTTTTTATATTCTGGGTATTCATATTGTGCTTCTCTTGTCAATCTAGGCATCTTGCAAGAGGCAAAACCATCCAGTCAACCTCTATGCAGCTCTTCTGTGCTAATGAAGGGGTGGGAGAGGGCAGGAGAGGAGAGAAATTCCCTTCCTTTCACACTCTATGTGTGAATCGGGTGTTTATGGGCTCTCCAGTTCAGATAAGCAGAGAACAGCCACCACCCCTTAGCAGGGTTAGCGTGTCAGTGCAGACCCACCGGCCAATTCTGCCCATAGCTGCCAAGTCTCCCGTTTTCCCCGGGAAACCCCCGTTTTTCCAGCTGTCCCCAGCCGAAAAAAACGGGTTTTTTTGTTTTTCCCCGGTTTAGTCTGGTGCGACGGCCATTTTGGAACTGGGCGGAGCATGCTCAGAAGCGACTTTTGATGCTGCTCTGCCCAGTTCCAAAATGGCTGCAGCGTGACTTCTGGTGTGGCAGCCATTTTGGAACTGGGCACAGCAGCATCAAAAGTCACTTCTGAGCATGCTCCGCCCAGTTCCAAAATGGCCACCATGCTACTTCCAGTATGCTACTTTCGGTCCGGTCCCTTATTTTTCAGAGAGGAACTTGGCAGGTATGATTCTGCCACAGGTGGAAGCTGGACTGCTACTGCCTCAAGGGTTCCCTTTCAGTGGCTATGGCAGCATTCACCATCAACCACAGCTGCTAGAAAAGCTAACCAACGGACTTAAATTCTCCCAGGGACAAGCGAAGGAAGATGCCTTCACCCCAATGTGGTTCCCCTTTATCACATCACAGCTCAACAGGACAATGAAGTTATCCACCCCAACAGCACACGAATCAATATGGCTAACCTGACCCAACAACCAACCCCTCACCACCACACCCAAACAAACAAACCACACTGCAACCAACCGGATTGCCCTTAGCTCTTGCAACATTAATATATATTGTTACAAAAGCCAGGGGCCTGCCCCTCTCTCTGCCAAGCAGTGGCAAGAGCCCATGGGGTCCCAGGCACCCGGACAGGGTCTGTGTTCCTTTGGAGAATGGAAAACACAAAGGAGACTGTTGTGGCTTTAAGAAATATGCTTTATTCACCTATTTACACCTTCCGTCTGCATGGAGGGAGTCCGGATCTCATGGCATTGTCATTTCAAGAGGCAGCAGTACAAGCAGCCGGCAGCCAGCCTCCCCCAGAGGTGGATCTCAACTCTTCTTCCTCCCAGCAACCCTTTTCCTTCCCCTCAAACATACACCCCATCACCTTGGTATCATCTCACTCCCCAATGGCCCGTCAACACCCTTCGTCAGGTTAACAGGTTCGCAGCTTGGCTGGTTTGCATAAGCCAGCCCAGGAATTCCTTGAGTTCCCTATCTGGCACCAAAGCGGAGCTAGCTGCTCTGGCACCCAGAGTGGTGCACACCTGCTGTGCACCCGGGGGCAGGGCCCTGGGGGTGGGGCGAGCTTCCCAGGGGGTAGGATGCCCATGGAGGCGGAGTGAGCCACCCATGGGGGGCTGCTTCCTGAGCGGTGGGGGGAGGGAGCCGTGCGGCTTTGCCAGCAGCCTTTCTCCCTTCCCTCTTGCTTTTGACAGCTCGGGGGAGGCTCCCTCCCCCCAGGAAGCAGCTCCCTCCCCCCCCGAGCTGTCAAAATGAAGGGGGAGGGGGGAAGCTGCCGGCAGGGAGACGCAGCTCCGCTCCTTCCCCCGACAGCTCAGGGTAGGCTTGGGAGTCGCGGGCGGGTGGCACGCCAAATGTTACCCCCCTCAGTGATGACACCTGGGGTGGGCAGCCCCCCCTGGCACAATTCTGCACTTTAATCCATATCCCAATTAATCAAATCCCTGGCATTTATTAATTTCTGGGATTCGGGGGAATCTCTTCCTTAAATCTATAATGCTATAAACAAAGGGCCTATCCGCATGATGCTGACATAACCCCTACACTAACTCTAGGCAACAGAATGAAAGAACACAATGAAATATTTAATAAAAACTGTTTTTTTTAAACAAACCAAAACTGGAGGGCCACAAGCTCCCCTGCCCCGATTTGCAGCACCTGTTTTCATGAAGCAAATAAATAAATAAAAAGGAAATAAAAATCCAGGTCATTCTCATCTTTGGCCTGCCGAGTCTAATATTACAACCAGGTATCAGATGTCAAGCTGACAAGGATCCTAACCATCTCCAGCATGCGTATTAGAATAATCATTCTGCTTTCAGGAGCATTTCTCAGCAAATAAATTAGCTCGTGTTACAAAGTTTATTTGGCTTCTCTACAGGCCCCAACTTCCTGACTCAAAGGATTGTGTGAAACGAGGGGCAGAGAAAGGAGGCTGTTGGAACACATGGTAGCCCATCGACCATATGCTGTATCACAGCTGAACTGTTACCAGCATTGCTTTCTTTCTTTCTTTCTTTCTTTCTTTCTTTCTTTCTTTCTTTCTTTCTTTCTTTCTTTCTTTCGTAGTTGTTGCTAATAACTTTACGTAAAGCGGTGGGAATCTCGCTTTGCAAGCTTGCAAAAGACTCCGCTTTAATGTAGCCCAAACCGGAGGAAGATGAAGCCTAATGAAGTCAAAGGAAGAGAAGCTTTGCATCAGAGAATAATAATGAGGTCTCATTAGCAGCAGTAATCAAGGTTTCTCTAACAACACTTACACTAGTATAATTGTTAAGGGAGTAAAAGAACAGGAAAACCACAATGAAGTTATGCAAGGGATTAGCTTGGTCCCTTATCTCTTTTTTCTCCCATTAGGGAATTGGAACTCCAGCATTTTGATTAATTATCCCCGAAGTTTTGCCCATTAGAATATTAATATTCTCACAGGAAAGAAACTCTACCTTGTCTCCTTGAGAGCGCGGATCAAACCGGCTCCCCGAAAAATAACAAGAAGCTCTATTTTTAAACAAGCGAGGCTATGCAGCCCATTACTTAAAATGTTTGAAGGCACCAGGGTATTAAAACCGAGAGATGGAGATAATGAAACTGTGGCAGTTCATGCACCAAGAGGGATTTGGTTTAACCTTGGCTTTTAAAATATTTGTAAAATAGTACAATCTACATGAGCTTTAAATGAAGGAAACTTTCTTCCACCACCACCCGCCCCCAAATTGCTGTGAGATGCTAGGAATTTCACCACTACAAAAAGAGCAATACTTCAGATTTTAAAATGCTGTTGGGAGCCAGAATACACTTGCTTATTTATCAGCGAGAAAATTTACCTTAACTTTTTCAGTTCTGAATCAGCATAGTTCAGGGCATTTTATCTCACTCCCTTACTTTCTAGAGACTCTTGTGCTAGACAAAAACTGGCAAGCACTTCATTTATACTGCAATTGTTAAGGGAATTACTTTCTTATATCAAGGTATGTCCCGAGATTGACAGTTTTTCAAATTATTCATATCCAGAAATATCACAAAGGACTCCTACAGCTCACAGTTCAAACTCTTCCAATTAGCATTCTGCTTCAGATTTTTTTAAACGTGAAACTTAGTTGTTCCTGATGAGGACTTACTGCTCGCTAATTCCAGTTCATCAAAACTGATTTAACCGTTTGGCACTAGCAAACATTGATGCTTTTTAATTAAGTTTTTTTAAAAAATCTACTAAGGCTTCTGCTTTGTTTGCTAAGTATGGAATGTGGGTTTAGTTCAAACCCCCTAGTCTTATTAGACATAAGCAGTGCTAATTTTCTAGAAAAAGAGGTGCCAGAACTCACCATGAACACCTTCCTTGTTCTCTTATAATGGCAATGGCGCCCATCTGAGAGGTGCCGGAATGGAGTTCTGGCAAGTTCCTGCTGAAAAAAAGCGCTGGACATAAGGACTCGGGTCCCACGGTTCAACTGGTACCATGCATGGGTTGCCTTTTGGGGGGTTGGGACTGTGCTCGTGTTTATCAGCTGTTTAGGAGAGCAGTTGTTGGATTTTGTGCCAGCAACTTGCCATACAGTTCATTGGCACAACCACTGAATATCTCAGTGGTTAATGCACATAACACACACACAGAGCTTACCTTCCAAGTCCCGGACTGCAGAATCCGGGACCGGCAGCCGTGTGACACCGGGAGTTGCGTCGACGTAACTTCCGGTGTCGCTTTGCCCTTCTATGGGCACCAAAAATGGCTGCCGCCGGCTTCGAAGGTCGCTTGTACGCATGTCAGGAAGTGCGTCGACGCAACTTCCGGTGTCACTCCGCCCATCTATGGGCACCAAAAATGGCCGCCGCCGACACCGGAAGTCGCATCTATGCGACTTTTGAAGCCGGTGGCGGCCATTTTTTGTACCCATAGAAGGGCAAATCGGAAAGAAAAAATGGCCGCCGGCAGGAGAAAATAACGGAGAAAAATGGGAGGCGAAGTGATATGGGGGACCACCGGGAAAAGGTAAGTAAAAACGGGGGTTTCCCGGGGAAAACGGGGGTACTTGGCAGCTATGCACAGAGAGAGATTGGGAATACAGTGTTTCTTGATACTGGCATTTCTTCTGGCCAACTTCCCATTTTCAAAATAATGATGATGATAATAATAATAATAATAATAATAATAATAATAATAATAATAATAATCAGGCCCGTCTTAACCACATCAAGCGCCGTGGTGCAAAGGTCCCTCCACCGCCGCCCCCCCCCAGACTCACCGTGGACGCAGAGGAGGGACATGGCACAGGCGGGCCGGGTGCCGAGGGCGGGGCGGGCTGCCTGGTTGTCCTCTGGGGTGCCGCTGCCGCCTCCTCCGACGCGGAGGCCTCTGCTGGGGGGCGGTGCCACGCAGCGCCCGGCCTCTCATCCCCCTCATTCCCAGCCGGCACGGGAGCGGGCGGGGCCAGGCCAGCCAGGCCAGGCCAGGAGAGATAAAGGGCACTCTGTGCAAGCTCAGGAGCCCCCTCGCCCGCCCCGCTGCGCGCCCGGCTCGCCGCCGAGCTGTGGCCCCCAGACCACTTCCCTGGCGCCCTCCAGCGCCCAGCGCCATGGTTCAACACGCCTCTATGGCTAGGATGGGCCTGATAATAATTTATTATTTGTACCCCGCCCATCGGGCTGGGTCTCCCCAGCCACTCTGGGCGGCTTCCAGCAAAGATCAAAATACAATAAAATGTCACAGATTAAAAACTTCCCTAAACAGGGCTGCCTTCAGATGTTTTCTAAATGTCAGGTAGTTGTTTATCTCTTTGACCTCTGATGGGAGGGAATTCCACAGGGCGGGCGCCACTACCGAGAAGGCCCTCTGCCTGGTTCCCTGTAGCTTTGCTTCTCGCAGTGAGGGAACCGCCAGAAGGCCCTCGGCGCTGGACCTCAGTGTCCGGGCTGAACAATGGGGGTGGAGACGCTCCTTCAGGTATACAGGACCGAGGCCGTTTAGGGCTTTAAAGGTCAGCACCAGCACTTTGAATTATCATTTGCTTTTTCCATATCATATGACTACGTGGTTGGCATAAAAGCAGATGCTAATTTTCCAACGATATCCCCTGCTAATCACAAAGAACCTAAAGCTATTCCATAGTTCTGGCATGTTGTTGGGAATTTAGGAAGGAAATACATGTAACAGGTGTCACACTTACAGTGCCTGTCTACACATTGTCCCATTGTGCTCCTAGATATAGGAGTGCAGTTACATGCACTGAAATTGTGGCGTCTCCTTTTTCCATTGCCTTGCACTTCCATGTCTCCTTGTTAAGAGATGTGTTCTGAGCTGTTCCTAAACAGCAACAGCCACTGTTAACGTTCTTTATGGAATCGTCCCATCTCTAACAAAATATCACACCTGCTAGATTTTAAGCAGATTTTTTTTTCTTTTACCGTGTTACCAATGGGTTGATACTGAAGTGAAAATGAAAAATGATGCCCGGACCTTCACAGTTACAGCCTTTCTGTGTGTCTCATACTATTGTATGCTATAATATATATTTTTTTCTATAACTGCATCTTCACACAGTGGATCCCCCCCCCCCCCACTTTTGGACTATGCTACATTTCAGTACAGAAAAATATGTCCTTTTCTAAATTTAAACAAGATCTGTACTCCTACAGCTAAATTAGCACTGGAAGGGAACAACCGTGGAGATGAAAACTTAAATGCATGAAGGAAGTTGTTGTTGTTGTTGTTGTTGTTGTTGTTGTTGTTGTTGTTGTTGTTGTTGTGTTCCCCTCCCCTCCAGTTTTGATTTTTAAGAATGTGGCTAAACTTATCAACTCCTCCAGTAATAATTTTAAAACAAGCAGCTTACATAGAAAAATCAAGGTATTTAAGGTAACCTTTCCCCCAAATTGCTCAGGGCTAGTAGTCGGTAATGCCAGCTAAGCCCATGTTTCAGGGGGAGGGGACTGGTGATATTTCCAGCGATGCTGAAATGTCTTTGTATTTTCTGGGAGTGTTTTCCAATTCCCTCCCGGGCCTGAACACTCATTGAATACACCAGCTGCCAGTATAATGGTAATGTATGTCAGGACCTGGTATGATGTGATCATGGTATTGCTCTGCACATCTCATTGAACTCTGTGGGACTTAATCCCTAAGTCAGTGGTTCCCAACAGGTGGTCCGGGGACCCCCAGGGGTCCGCGAGCTATGCCAGAGGGGTCCTCAAGATCCTATTAGAATAAAAAATATATTAAATATATTTCGTATGATAACAGATTTTTTGTTTTGGCCGCTTCCTGCATGAGCAGAGTCTAGCGCAAAACTAGAATTAGATAGAGGCAGTAGTTCTGCTGTATGCCGCAAGGACTACAAGAAACTTGGAGATAAGGCAATGAAAAAGATCCTTCCATTTGCAACCACATATCGGTGTGAGCAAGCATTTTCTTCCATGGGTTTCATGAAAAACAAATATAGGAATCGGCTCGACATGCGGTCGGATTTCAGAGTGAAAGTTTCAAGTTTGGAACCTAATATTTCAGAAATAATGGACTCAAAGGACAGATTTAACTCATCTCATTAAGAACTGAAAATTAAAACTAACTGTATACTGATGGAGTACTCTGTTGTAACTGTAAAAAACGTATAAATATAAAATATAGAAAGACTCTTAATTTGGTTCTCACTTTTTAATTTTAGGATTAGGAATTAATGGGGGTCCTTGTCACAATAGCGGCTCGATGAGGGGTCCTCGAGAAAATTTTGTTGGGAACCCCTGCCCTAAGTAAACATGGGTGAGAGTCACCTGTAAAGCTGATACAGCTTGCAAAACTATCTACTCCTCAGACTGGGGAAAACAGCTTGACAGCTCCCTCACACCTTTCCCCGCCTCTCTTGGTCACTTCTCAGTTTATCTCTGCAGTGTCGTGACATACTACTCCAAAGGAAATGTATCCTATTGCTCGGGGAAAGGCATTAAATGATATCTTTATTTTCTGATTTTCTGTCTCCGGAAATCAAGCTTCCTTTTTGCTAGTTCACCGGCAATGGTTTCTTGATGCTTGTAAAGTCCTTGGGGAGATGCTAAGTATGTTAAAAGCTGATATTCTTGAAAACAAATCTCTCTCTCTCTCTCTCCAATGTTCGGCTGGTGGGTATCCTGTGAAAAATTGAAGTAGGTATGTCTTGATTGCTTTCATGCTAAATGGAGTGAACATTGGGGCTGATTTCCCAACAGCCAGACAGTTTTTCCCATTAAGCTCGATTTGTTGAAACTCTTTGCTATGGCAATCCTCGTTTATGGATCTCCTGCGAAAAGAAATCAACCATCGCCAATCCTCAAAAGGGGTGAAGTTATACTTCCGTTACAGTCAATGGCCTTTCCAAGCCTCAGACCTCATCTAGATAGTTAGTCATGACTAAGTTCCACTGAAGTCAATGATATCAGTTATTTGCATATGACCTCTAGCCCCTTCCCAGAGCTGCAATTCCCAGAAAGGTTTAACAATGCGGCTTAGATGCCGGTTCAGTCTGCTGCCTAGGTGCTGCCTGCTGGTGGGAAACATCAAGGCCTGACAGTTCATTATATTTGAATTCCTTATATTTGAATTCAATTCAAATCAAACACCTTTGTTTGTTTGTTTTTAATTTTATTTCAAAACCAGAAAATAACAGGGGGGTACAATACAAACTTCAGTTTCAAAAATACAGACATCTAATTCATTTGCTAACATAGGTCCATTACCTAAATTGCCCACATTGAAATTAAAATATGCATCATTACTCTAAACTTCTCTTTACTATATATAAATACAACGCAGTTAGAAAATTTATATTCTAAATAATATTATAAATTCCCACAAACCCCCCCACTCCCCCTCGCAAGTGTGTGATCTCAGAATTTTATTTCTTCCATCTTGTTGTTTTTTCGATTTAGTAATTGTCCAGTTAATTCTTTTATTCTTTTCTTACTTACCCCTGTGCTTTTTACCCATTATCTATTATTATTTCAATTCTGGAACAATATTTTTTCATGTATTCCTTCACTCCATCCCATTCTTATTTTCTGATTTGTATGGCCTCTAATAATTGCTGTCAATTTTGCCATTTCTACAAACTTGCAGAGTTTATTTTGCCATTCTAACACTGATGGGATTTTCTCCCCCTTCCAGTTCTTTGCAATCAGTATTCTGGCCACTGAAGTCACGTAAAGGAATACATTTCTCTTATATCTGGGGATAAGATCCCCAAATCAAATACCTTTATTGGCATCACAGTATAAAACATTTCAGGTCACTGGGATAATTAAGCAGGGCAAAGGTGAAGCTGTCGAGGATCGTAAAGTCACATTGTGATCGAGTGCACTTAGCTATTTTGCTTATACAGTATTTGAATTTGTAGGGACACGGGTGGCGCTGTGGTCTAAACCACTGAGCCTCTTGGGCTTGCCGATCAGAAGGTCGGCGGTTCAAATCCGGCAACAGACTGAGCTCCTGTTGCTCTGTCCCAGCTCCTGACAACCTAGTAGTTCGAAAGCACGCCAGTGCGAGTAGATAAATAGGTACCACTGCGGCAGGGAAGTAAACAACGTTTCCATGCGCTCTGTTTCTGTCACGGTCCTCCATGCACCAGTAGCAGTTTAGTCATGCTGGCCCCATGACCCGGGAAGCTGTTTGTGGACAAACGGCGACTCCCTCAGCCTGCAAGTGAGATGAGTGCCACAACCCCATAGTCGCCAATCCCACCAATCCAACAAATGCAATTGAAATTCTCACTATAATCCGGATAACCTTGTCCCTGGATTGTGTGCCTCTTTGTGAGAATTTCAACTGCATTTGTTGGATTGGCGGGATTACAGAACTATCGCCGGGCTCCACAATATGTGCTGTACACCTTTGACAATTACTTTCTTACTTTATGGACTAGCAATACTACAAGCATTATCATTGGAATGAACTCTTTCATACCTTTGAACTTCCTACAGTATTCTATGGGAGCAAGGGACTTGATTGGAATTTTGAAAATTGACGTCTTAGTTTTGGTTTAGTTTATATTTAATAATCATGCAATATTGAGACAATTATCAGCTGGTCACATCTGTTTTGTACTTGTGTTGGAAGCTGCCCAGAGTGGCTGGTATTATTATTATTATTATTATTATTATTATTATTATTATTAGTCTTTCAATGAAATGTGCCTGACATGAATGAATTTCTTTTGGGGGGAAACCTATCAAAGATCCATGTCTGAGGAAACATAGTTCTTTTTAAATCAGAATTCTCGTGTTTATTTTAAAAATCACACACACACACACACACACACACTCTCTTATTTCCAAAGACAATTACATACAGGAAATAAAAAGAAAATAATTATAAATTAAATACAGGGTTGCTTCCTCTTTAAGTGAACATGCCTCCCCATTTCCAAACCCTTTCCCTTGTATTTTGTTTCATTGCTTTGCTGTTCTGCTCCTTTTTTTTCCCCTAGCGGTAGTCCTCACTTCTACCCTCTTTTTAATAATAATAATAATAATAAAGTAAAACAGCCGTACAGTACAGTTACTACCCTACAGAAAAGCAATCCTTCACCCACATGGGAACATGGCGACCTTATGCAGAATCATACCTTTGGTCTGTGTATCCAGTATTGTCTGCAGTATTGTCTGCAATGACAGCTGCTCTCCAGGGTTTCAAGAAGGGGGCGCCCCCAGCCCTATCTACAGATGCTGGAAATCTAACCTGGTGCTCTGCCACTGAGCTATGCTCCTTCCCACCAATCATTAGGAGGGGGGAAGCTAAAACGGGGCACATATTATTGATAACCCAGCTGCGCCTTTATTTAGTTTACTATTCCAACCCTTTCCCACACATAATGCTTAATCTTTAAATATTTAGGGATCTTTCTTCCCCTGGTGCTACAATCAATGCAGAGCCCCAAGCATGCCTTTTGAATCTTTTCTCCCCGCAAATCTTGGCTCATAGCCTCACAGTGGTGTGCTAATCCCAGTCACATACACTTCCTGACAGTTTCCGAGCCTGGTTTTTCCAGTTAATTCAACACAGTCTCGGTGTAGCATTTGAGACATTTCCTTAAGGGTTTTTCCAAGTCTTGACAGAGATCTTTCTCGGAGGAGAGTCAGCCAGAGCTGGGAATTGTCTTGCAATCCACTCAGCGTTTACATCTTAATTACTAAAGGCTTTACAAAAAAAAAAAAAAGACAACATAGATTGTTTTTCTGCTTTTCATGAGCAACATGTGTAGGCAAAAACTGTTCGAAGTTTATTGCAGCGGGAAATCAGACCAATTTTGTTTGCCATACTTTTAAGTCCAAATAAAAACAGCGTGCTGGTAAAAACTCTGACCACCCATACCCATAAGTATCTAATCTAGGTAAAAGGTATGGGACCCCTGGATGGTTAAGTCCAGTCAAAGGTGACTATGGGGTTGCGGCGCTCATCTCGCTTTCAGGCCAAGGGAGCTGGCGTTTGTCCGCAGACAGCTTTCCGGGTCATGTGGCCAGCAGGACTAAACCACTTCTGGTGCAATGGAACACCGTGACGGAAACCAGAGCACACGAAAACGCCATTCACCTTTCCGCCGCAGCGGTACCTATTTATCTACTGGCACTGGCAGAAGCTGGGACAGAGCAACGGGAGCTCACCCCGTCGCAGGGATCTGAACCACCGACCTTCCGATCGGCAAGCCCAATAGGCTCAGTGGTTTAGACCACAGCGCCACCCGCGTCTCCTAGTATCTAATCTAGGCTTTCCTCAACATGGTAACTTCCAGGTGTTGCTGGACTACAACTCGTGTGATCTCCAAGCATTGGCGATGCTGGCTGGGAGTGATGGGAGTTGTGGTCCAGAACATTTGGAAGGCACTATTTGAGGAGAGCAGATCTAAACATATGCCTGAGAGCACTTGCAAACATCTGCTTCTCCAGCAAAAGCAACTACAAACCCAGAAGCCTCAAAGACTAGTAGTGGGGTAGAGAGCTGGGGGTGGGAATTACATCTGGCAACCAATGTGCCCCTTTGGTTTCAGATACATGGGTAGAAGAGTCTAAAAAGCCCAGGACACAAATTTTCACCACCCTCTAGAGGCTATGGTGGTTCATTTACCAAAAGCAGTTGTGGTGTTTGTCCATTCTTTGGGGTATGACTGTAAAAGAGACTAATATATTTAATGTGAACTTTTTGGCCTGCAAGAGTGCCTTCCTTGTGGACATCTGCTTGGCTACAGTGAGAGCAGAACACTAGGCTAGAGGGTCCTTTGGCCTCATCGTGTTGAGCTCTCATGTTCTTAAAGCATTCTGTTGTGATTATGTTTCTACTTAAGTTAGAGGATAGCCTAATGCAAAGGAATTCTCCAAAAAAAACAGGTCATATCCCATTACTATCATTGAGACTCTCTGAATGTATCAGACCAGTTTTCAATATTAAAAAAAAGCAAAATATTGCAAATTTGCAAAAAGAAGGACTTAGAAAAGTATAGCACATGAAATATTTTAACAAGTTTTGTGTTTCAATTGATCAGCTCCTTATAAGAATAATAAAAAAATTATGTAAAACAGCACTGGGAAAAAAAATTAAAATGTAATTTCTGTGACACTATTCAATAATTTCCCAAGGGATAGAGTAGAAGCACAATTATATAAGATACGTTTAAATTAGATTGGATAAAAGTGCTGGAAAATATACTGTTGGGAACTATTCTGCAGTAGAAACAAGATAAAGGACCTAATACAATTCTTCCATTTCTAATTTCTATTATTCATACGGCACACAATGGAGGCAAATTATTTTTAATAATAAAACAAACACTCTTAAAGCTCTTTACTTTCCTGCATTAAGTAGTGATAAGGCTCTGTAAGGCTGAATAATTTGACCTGCTAGCTACTGCTTCTAAATTTAAAACAAATTAATGCTCCAGATTTAAAGCACGATTTCATAAATGTCCACTTACATTATTTTAACTAGTTTTGCTTAGCAATTGAATCTTTCTCAAATGAAAGAGTTCTTCTGCTACACACCCAGGAATCATTGTCCTGGGACTCCAGAACGAAGGTGTGTTTGTGTAATAGAGGAGATAACAGAGAATGCTTTTCTTGTCCTCTTGTAATGGCAACGGTGCCTGCCTGAGGTGCTGGAACTGAGTTCCGGACAGTCCCGGATGAAAAAAGCCCTGATTTCTGCGCAAATTAAGCTATCGGCTGGCTGATCTCAATAGTATTGTTTTTTGTTTTTGTTTTTCATTTTTATTTAAAACAGAGAGGGAGAAGCAGGAGAACTGGGGTGTGACATAAATTTCCCAGGATTCTGGCCACCTGGGCCACCCCCCTAACAATGTCCCTGATCTGAATCCAGGGTTTCTCAGTACAACTTGACACCTTCTCCGCTACACCGTACAGTGGTTTGCAAAATGACCTTGATGTAAATACATTTGAAGAGAACCTGGAGGAGCCATTGTATGGCTGCTGAGGGACACCTGCTCATTATCGCCTGTGACCAAACTCATAACAAAACTTCTTAATTGTCATTCAACTTTCCCCTTCAATGTGCCTTGTTCTCCAGTGCTGTACGAATTGAGCAAGTTTGTCCAAATACAAGAGGAGAATTCCAGTTTCATTCAATGAAGGGAGTAAAAATTCTGACTATCCACCTCATATTCTGGAGTCCGGATGGGCATCCTAATGAAAGCAATATATGTTGTAGACGGATAGCATTTCAATGCATACCCATCACCCCAAGGCCATAGCTGCCAAGTCCGGATCGTAAAGATCCGGGATCGGCAGCTTGCGTGACGCAACTTCCGGTGGCGCTTCGCCCTTCTATGGGCACCAGAAAATGGCGGCGCCAGCGCCGGAAGTCGCTTCCACGCATGACCGGAAACACGTAAAAGCGACTTCCGGCGCCGGCGCCGCCATTTTCTGATGCCCATAGAAGGGCGAAGCGCCACCGGAAGTTGCGTCACGCAACTTCCGGTCATGCGCGGAAGCGACTTCCGGCGCCGCCATTTTCTGGTGCCCATAGAAGGGCAAAGCGGCACCAGAAAAATGGCCGCCAGGAAGAATCGAATGTAAGGGACAATGCCGGGATTCTCTGCCAAACGGGAGACCGCCGGAAACGGTGAGAAAAAAAGGGGTTTTCCCGGCGGATACGGGATACTTGGCAGCTATGCCCAAGGCATAGCTCCTCGGGCTTCCCATAGCTCTCTGTGAGGATATTGGGCTAGATGGGTCATTGACCTGATCCAGGAAATTCTTCTCATGTTTTTATGATGTTCAAAGATAGGCCCACAGACTAAAACCACGCTAACATCAAGCACATTCACACATGCATGCAAATGCAATGTTTTTCTGGAGCAGATTTTGCAGGATGCACAGAGCAGGTGTGGCAGAAAAGGAAAGCGAAATCCTATGTGTTCAAACTTGGAACATCAGTGAAGACTCTGAATTGCATTTTTAAATATTCAAAGAGACTGTGTGCCTATTTGATTGGCAGCAACTTTGTTCTATGGATTGTACACAATCAACATGATGCCATGTTGATGCAATGTCAATTACAACGCAAGGCACTTTCCTTCCGTTTTTGAGGAAGGGGCCATACCTGAGCACACACATTGCTCAACCTGAAGCAAACAAGCTATTTCAAACCCGACATTTTTAATAGGCTCATAAGCGCCCATGAGATGCATTTCAGACCAATTTAAATATTCATTGTTTGTAATATTGCAAAAGCCTCCCCTCGCATTCCATTTCCCAATTAAGCAATGCGTAAACGTGATTTGCATAACAGTGCCTTGGTGAAATGGAGCATAAGTATTGCTAATTTGCTAAAATGCAGCAAGGTGGGATCGAGGGAGAGAGGTGGAAGTCCCTTTGGTAGGGGCAATTGTTAGAGGCTCAAATAGGTACCCAAGTGTATTTTCTAAAGGCAAGACAAACTTGATAGATAGAGCTGTTTCAGCACCAGGAAGACTTTGGCTTTTGACCTTGGGACCTTGAGGTAAAAAGCCATCTCCTCCTCTGTCAAGGAGAGATTAGATGTCGCTGTACTTACTGCAGCATATGAAAGGGTAATTAGAGGATAAGATAGATGAGGAACTAAAATATTGAAATCATTCTTTTTAATCTTAATGAGAAATATAGTCCCTAAGACTCTCCTTATCGGCAACAGATTATGAGAGTTGGGTGGTGGGAGAGATAATAAATTCATAGGATTCTGCATTTCATACCTGGAAGCTCTCTGTGTTTGACCTTGTCTTTTGCGGGAAAAAATATAGGAGTCCCTCTAGCACTCCGTAACGTAATTGTATTATGCTGGCAACAAGCGCTTATAATACTCTCGAGAACCTGGCTGATCTTCTGTAACGTACTTCTTTCTCAACTGAAATATAAAAGGCCCTCACAGCGGCACTTTCCTTCTCAACACTTGGTATTCAGCTTTCATGGTACGCTGGCTCCAATGACCAGCAGCAATTGCTGCTCATCTGTGACTGGGGTAATAACCATTTTTCCTTGTTGCTTTGGAAGAAAATAAATTAAGGGAACCTCTGTGTGAGACTTTAGGGCCACAGTTGTTCAGCCTTATGCTACAGGCCCTGCAAATGCAAAGGAAATGACATTTCCCCCCTCGGTTTTGTTATGTGAAAATTTGGGGTTGGCTTTTGCAGCTCAGCTCCCCATCAAGGCATTCATTGTGTCCCCCTAGGTCTATTATCGGTCAGTGAAAATGAGTGGAGGCAGGACCAGCAGAAGGAAAGCAAGGGAGATCTTTTCTGTTGCAACCAAGTTTCCCTCCACCTGCAAGGAGGCGAAGAACCAGAAAAGGGTATGTAACAGCTTTTAAAGACTTTAGAAATTGCCCAACCCATTAGCAAAAGACCACCCAAAATCATGATACAAGCGTCACAGAAAGAGGCGGTCTACAACAGATATCTAACTAGCTCAATTGGTAGAGCAAGAGACTCAAAATCTCAGGGCCAAGCATTCAAGCCCAATGTTGGGCAAAAGATTCCTGCATTGCAGGGGATTTGACTAGATGACCATTGTACAGTGGTACCCCGGTTTAAGTACACAATTGGTTCTGGAAGTCTGTACTTAACCTGAAGCGTACTTAACCTGAAGCGAACTTTCCCATTTAAAGTAATGGAAAGTGGATTAATTCGTTCCAGGCGGGTCTGCGGAGTACTTAAACTGAAAGTACTCAAACCGAGGCGTACTTAAACCAAGGTATGACTGTAGTCCCTTCCAACTCTACAATTTTGTGATTCAATAGAAATTTGACAGTATGGCTGGTCTCCTGTCTGTCAAGATACCTGATAACGCTTGCTGATTGCATCCTTGTCAGTCTGGGCCTTTGTTTGAAATGATAAATACCCTAGTTTCTGAAACCATTGTCACATACTTCCCCTATCCATACACAAAATATGCTCTTTTGACTGGATTTGAATGATTTGTATGTGGAAAGAACTATTAGGAAAAGTTTTTCCATGATACTTCCTTATGCAGAGGAAATATTTGGGGTCATTAAGAGTCAGGACGGCTTTGTCATTGCTCTCCTGTACTATTTCAGACATGTGGCTTATGTACTGGTGTATGTATGCTTATCTTGTGTACTTATGGACATTCATTTTATTTATGACATCTTAGAATTTTTATAACCATTTAAGAGTACCAGCTTTGATTTTAGTTCTCAAGTGTAGTGTTTCAATATTTTTGATCCTGGAAGTCCCTGGGTGAAAAGCACTTACCGTATTTTTTTTGGACCATAACACACACCTAATTTTTAGAGGGGGAAAGGGGGAAAGCCCCGTTTTTGGGGGGGATCAGCTCACAGTTGTGCAGCTTTTTTGCAAAGGGGGAAAGCTCCATTTTTGAGGATCAGCTCAAAGTTGTTGAGCTTACTTTGCAAAGGGAAAAAAATTTCCCCTTTTTATGGGGTTCAACTCACAGTTCTGCAGCTTCTTTAGGAAAGGAAAGGGAGCCATTTCTACAGTTTCCAGACAGATAGTCTAATCAGCCAGTCACATGTCGTTGGGGAAACAAACAGTCTCTCTCTGCAAAACATTCAACAATGGAGGGCGGGGCAAGGGGGCAGGCTGGGAAGGAAGCTAGCTTCCCTTATCTCCCTCCCCAATCTCTTGCAATCAGCTGTTGAGCGGCTTCCTTTAAACACCCTCTTCCCCTCTTGTTAGCCTTTAGAGTAGCTCTTTCTAAAAAAACAAACAAACAAGCACGACCTGCTTTTTGCCCCTGGGCAATTCGGCTCCACGGACCACACATTTGCTCCATAAGACGCACAGACATTTCCTCTTACTTTTTAGGAGGAAAAAAGTGTGTGTTATGGAGCGAAAAATGTGGTAGCCCTATTGACTTATTGCTGGTTAGAGAGACCATGTGTGTGTGGGTCCAATGCAATACATTCTGGTGTAGTATCCCATGAAAGGACTTGTCCCACATATATTTGTGCATTTTCAAGGCAGTCAAGCCCTTTCTAAAATTCAGGAAATATCATTTAGTCATATGCCAGAGAAGAAAGATGAAGTGAACAGCATCTGAACTGAACACATACACCAGAATTAAGAAGCTCATAGCCCAGTCCAGGTCACTTAGCCAGAGCAGAAACGTTATATAAGCTTGGTGATTTTTCTCAGTGGTAATAGCACCACATTTTTTTAGGTTTATGGGTACAATTTAGGGTTGTTATTCGAGAAGAGATTAGTACAAAAATACAGGTTGGTCTCAATCTCTGCAAATAAGGCATTTTACACAATAGCTTACCAAGTTAAGAAATTTAACATCCTTGGAAGCATTGCTAGAAAGAAAAGCTGATAAGAGAGAATAGTTCTCACAGTTAATAATCACAGAGATAAAAGGGACTCATCTAAAAGTCTATGGCCTAGGAATTTAGGTGAGGTTAGCCTGAATAAGATTGGGATGGGGGATTCAATGTGTTCTCACTTTGTTCTTCTTTGAGGGAGGCGCAGTATATGGTAGTTAGAGATGGGGGATAAATTTAATTTATTTTGCATTTAAAGGCAAACCTACCAAATTCTTACTTTCCCCAAACAAGCTGTGAACTGAAACTTGGCCATCCTTCAGAATTCACACTCTGCTGAATTTTGCAATGTAGTTCTCCAGCTGAGCAGAGTGGACACAAATGCAGATAATTGGGGTTAAGTGTGCATAAGATGCATTTGATTTTGGGAGAGTTGCTTTCTTTAAAGTGTTGCTAAATCTTAAGCATTTGCAAAAGTTGCTGAGACACAACATTGGAACTGTCCCTGACCTTGCAATGGCAGCGGGAATGCCTAATCAAGGTTTTAGAAACAGCACAAATGAACTAGCTAACATTAACAGCCCATCAAACGAATAGAAAGCCCGTCAACTTATTATACAGTACGACTGAACAGCTATATATTTGTCTAATATCATTATAGATTTTGTTATGTGGGGGAAAGTGCCAGTACTCACCATGAAGTTGTTACAGTAAGTGCTGAACCTTTAATATATCCATTAAAAGGGTGCCAGTATTGCATACTGTTGAGTACCCCCAGAAAATAGGCAATGAATATTGCTCCACACCACCCACAATCTCTGCTGAGATTTCAAGGGGTTCCTAGTACAGTCGTACCTTGGTTGTCGAACGCCTTGGTACTCGGACGTTTTGGCACCTGAATTCCGCAAACCCGGAAGTGAGTGTTTGCGAACGTTCTTTGGAACCCAACATCCGACAGGGCTTCCGATTGGCTGCAGGAACTTCCTGCAGCCAATCAGAAGCCGTGCTTTGGTTTCCAAACGTTTTGGAAGTTCCAGAACGGATTCCATTCGACTTCTGAGGTACGACTGTACTCGCGCAGGGTTGTGTTTCCATTGGAAAATCAAGGCACAGCAGAGTCTGCAGTGTCTTAGAAATATGTTTTATTTACACCCGAAGCCTTCAGTGGAAGGGGTGCAGAACAGTACACCACAAGAGTGTCTCTTGTTTCTCTTCTCATAGCTTCAGCATGCTTGGATCCAAAGCAACAGCCAGTCACAGCCCCTGGTCTCTCGGTGCAGCCCCTCCCAGCCAGCGGGCGTGGACTTCTCCCTGGCTCCCCTTTCCAAAAGACTTTTTAAAAACACCACCATTTTTCCTTCAGCCTATGTCACCGCCCACTGCCCACCTAGAACTCCCAGCTTACATAATCATGGGTGTACCCAGCATGGGGCAGGGAGGGGCAGCTGCCCCCCTAGAAGGCCAAACCGCGGGCCCGACTTGGGAAGCAAATACCCGGCGCCCCGCTTGTTGACAGGGGAGGGGGGAGGAAACGCTGCTGGTGCCGCGGCTCCTCGGCGGCAGCTCCTCCTCTCAGCCCGCCATGCCTACATCTGCACCAATCCCCGCCCACTAAAGCCTTCGCGCCTCCCACTGGAAAGCCCTGCCGGGCGGCAACCTCTCCTGCCTAAGAGTTCTGCTGGGCTGGCAAGTGAAGGAGACGTGGCTGGCAAGTGAATGCAGCCACTGCCGCGCTCTGCCTCCTGGTAGGCTGCACTGCGATCGTCGGCGCCGCGGGCTGGGAATCACCCCCTTTCCCCTCTCCGCACCCCACCTACCCCCCCCGAGTTAGGAGTTGGTACTGAAACTCCTCCTGGGCTGGGAGAGGAAGTGCACCGACAGGAGCCAGTTCAGCCTCAGCGGGCAGAAGCAGCAGAAGCCCGCAAAGGAGGAGTGGGGGGGCGGCGCCCAAAGGCGGTGGTCGCGGCTGCTGAAAGGAATCTGCGTGGGGGCGTTTGCGCCGGATTGCCGGTGGCAGGAGTAGCCCAGCGGCAGCGACCCTTCCTCGCCACCCTCCACCCCGGGCAATAGGAAAGGAGCCGCCTTGGGGGGCGACACAGCTTTCCGCTCCCCCTGCGTGCATTGCCCTCTCTGGGCATTGGCTGCTGTTTCCTTCTTTCCAATGTGCCCCCCCAGCCGCTCTCCCTTGCTGCCCCTGCCGAGAGAGGGGCGTTGAGGGCGGGGGAGCCGCCGCTGTAGGGTCGCAGCTGGGGGGGGCTCACTCGCCTGCGCTGCACCACCCTACCTTTCCCATCTTTTGCTCCCTCGCGATGGGGAGGCGGCGGTGGCAGCTTCTTATTCTTTCAGGGTTTCAGCTTGGCGGGGGGGTCCCCGGTATCCTCCCAGACCACGGGGGATGGCCCCCCAGGACTAGCAGCCATCTGAGCCCCTTCCCCATCCCAGATATATAGGGTGGGAACTGGAAAGGCTTTCGGGGGTCCTGGAGAAGGGAAAGCGGGACCCAAAGAGGTTTTTTAGGGGGGTGGTTAGGCCGTAAATGGATGGGAGCAGTGTCTTCAGAGCAGGGGAATTTCGTGTGAGAGAGTTTAGGGGGTTCATTTAGCGGCTGCAGCCACCGCCGCAGAGTCGTCGAGCCCGCTGGCCCTGTAGCCCCGCCCACATTCCCACTTTGTGGCCTCGCCCCTGAACGACCATGGCTTGCCCCTCCCCTAGTTTTGATCCTGGGTACGCCCCTGTGCATAATCAAACGCTGAAATCTTCAAGCTGGCCTTTGTCTCTGCTCCACTGTCCCTCCATGGAAGGAAGGGCTCACAGCACAGGGTAACTATTTGCGTCAATCACCCATTATCTTCCTTGGTACTACATGAAGGTTCATCTCCCCAAGTTCAATGCCTTGCTACGTAAATACAGTAGTCACAATACACAAAGCGCAACAGGCTGAATGATAATAGAATCATAGAATCATAGAGTTGGAAGAGACCACAAGGGCCATCCAGTCCAATCCCCTGCCAAGCAGGAAACACCACCAAAGCATTCTTGACATAGACCTGTCAAGCCTCTGCTTAAAGACTTCCAAAGAAGGAGGCTCCACCACACTCCTTGGTAGTAAATTCCACTGCCGAACAGCTCTTACTGTCAGGAAGTTCTTCCTAATGTTTAGGTGGAATCTTCTTTCTTGTAGCTTGAATCCATTGCTCCGTGTCCGCTTCTCTGGAGCAGCAGAAAACAACCTTTCTCCTTCCTCTATATGATATCCTTTTATATATTTGAACATGGCTATCATATCACCCGTTAACCTTCTCTTCTCCAGGCTAAACATACCCAGTTCCCTAAGCTGTTCCTCATAAGGCATTGTTTCCACGCCTTTGACCATTTTGGTTGCCCTCCTCTGGACACGTTCCAGCTTGTCGGTATCCTTCTTGAACTGTGGTGCCCAGAACTGGACACAGTACTCCAGGTGAGGTCTGACCAGAGCAGAATACAGTGGTACTATTACTTCCCTTGATCTAGATGATATACTCCTATTGATGCAGCCCAGAAATGCATTGCCTTTTTTAGCTGCTGCATCACACTGTTGACTCATGTCAAGTTTGTGGTCTACCAAGACTCCTAGATCCTTTTCACATGTACTGCTCTCAAGCCAGGTGTCTCCCATCCTGTAATAATTACTACTGAGAATCATTCAAGTACTTATGTACCTGTTATACACATTGACGATATCAGTTGAGGAAGCCCTTCGGGGTAAAACGGGAGATATCCAGAAACTTTGTTCTGCCCAAGTTAGCAGATTGCACCAGCTTGCCTGATTCAGTAGTCTCTGCCCGGGTTAGCAGCCTGCACCAGCCAGCTTGTGCCAGCAGTCTACATCAGCTGTGTTGTTCTCGATACCTTGGGGACTTTTCTATTCTTACCTAAGGATTGTGTTATACAGGAACTTACAAGAAGCAGCAGTAAGAAAAGATAAGAAAAGAAGAGATGGATTGACATTGGAATTAGCCCCAATGGTTATACACCGTACATATGAACTGTATATGTTGCACATACTGGACTAGACCTTTACGATAGGAAAGAATCAGTAAAATTTTCACAGTTATTATCATTCAGCCTGTTGCGCTTTGTGTATTGTGGTTCTTCTCCTCCAGGCAAATTCTGGCTGAGGAACTGATTCGTTGTATATTTCTTCACTGCTAAGCTTTCTCACACCTTGGTGAAGACTTCAAGCATTTGTAGTAATATCCTACATTTACGGTACTAACTCTATAAATTATTGGGGGGGATCGAATCCGGTTCCCCAGACTTTGGGGGGAATCTTCCCCCTGCCAACTTATAACACTGTATTTTTTAAAAGAAATTTGCTACTTATGTTAGCTGACCATGGAACAACCAAGATGATCAAGAGTCTGGAAAGCAAGCCTTATGAGGAATGGTGGAAAGAGGAGACTGAGAGGAGATATGATAACCATCTTCAAATATCTGAAGGCCTGCCGCATGGAAGATGGAGCAAGTTTGCTTTCTCCTGCTCTGGAGGGTAGGACTTGAATCAATGGCTTCAAGTTACAACAAAGGAGATTCTCAAACATCAGGAAGAACTTTCTGACAGTAAGAGCTGTTCGACAGTGGAACGGACTCCCTCGGGAAATGATGGACTCTCCTTCATTGGAAGTTTTTAAGCAGAGGTTGGATGGCCATCTGTCAAGGATGCTTTAGCTGAGGTCCCTGAATTGCAGGGGTTGGACATGTTGACCCTCGGGTTCCCCCCCCCAACTCTACAGTTATATGATTCTATATAGTTATATGGTGCTGGAGGAGACTCTTGAGAGTCCCATGGACTCCAAGAAGATCAAACCTATCCATTCTGAATGAAATCAGCCCTGAGTACTCACTGGAAGGACAGATCCTGAAGCTGAGGCTCCAATACTTTGGCCACCTCATGAGAAGAGAAGACTCCCTGGAAAAGACCCTGGTGTTGGGAAAGATTGAGGGCACTAGGAGAAGGGGACGGCAGAGTACGAGAGGGTTGGACAGTGTTCTTGAAGCTACGAACATGAGTTTGACCAAACTGCGGGAGACAGTGGAAGACAGGAGTGCCTGGCGTGCTATGGTCCATGGGGTCACAAAGAGTCGGACACGACTAAATGACTAAACAACAACAACATAACAGGGTTGTGGTGAGATGGCTAATGGCAGGTGTTTTCTTCTGAAGCAAAAATCCCCATCCGAAGCAAATGCAGTGAATTCAGCAAGTGTTGAGAACCAATGTGGTGTAGTGCTTAAAGTGTCAGACTTGCACCTTGGAGACCAGGGTTCAAATCCCCACTTGGCCACGAAACTCGCTGTGTGACCTTGGGCCTGTCACAGCCTCTCAGCCTGACCTACTTCAAAGGGTTGGTGGAGGGATTAAATAAGGAAGGAGAGAACATGCATGCCACCTTGAGCATCTTGGAGAAAAATGTGAGATATAAATGCAATAATTAAAAATAAGTTAAGAGTGATAGTTCAGTTGCTTTTCCTAATGTCTGATGGTAGTACCAGTGGCCAACGGTTTGGAACCTTTTATATTGAAACTGTAAACATTTTATTGAAAGGAAAACATCCATTAACTTACTGAATCCTGTATGCACACCTGACATTAGCAAATGGAAAAACCTAAAAAGAAACCATTAACCTAAAAAAAAAAAAATTGCACATTTCAGGCAGAAAGTTCCTTGGGAGAGGAAGAAGCTTTTTGATCTCTCTGTGAAAGTATTCTCGACTAGCAGGTGTTTACAGTCTACTGAGAGCTACAGGACATTTTTGTGTAAGTAGTCATATTAATTTTAAATGTAAAATATTCTGCAATTCACTCCTCAGGGTCAAAACCATTTTCACCATATGAAGCTGGTTTTTGAAAATGAGAACCAATCAGAATTCATGTTTTTATCTTTCTGGAATTTTGCAGAAATGTCCCTTTTTGCATCATCTCTCCCCATCTAAGACACCAACAGCTAAAGGTTGGGTGAAGTCCCAGCCTGAACAGGAAGTCTTTGTAGTACTTCCTGGTCAGGGAAGCCAATGGCCAGCCTGGATGGATGGAGCCATTCCACACCTTAGAAGTCTTTGCTGATGAGAGCAGGGTTTCCCCTGGGGTCAATAGGAATGTATAGGGAGTAGGAAAAGATCTAGGGGATCAAAAAGGGTTTGGGGTGAAAAAGAAGAACTTTGCATTTCCAGCTTTGTACCTGGTCACAGCTGGATCCCGCCATGTACGTGATCTTCTGAGCAAACAGAGAAACAGGATCTTATTTGAACAGAAGCAGCAGACACAACTACCCACAGCAATGTTTGCATCAATCTCACACACACACACCCCAAAAAAGTTCATTGTGCTTCTCAAAGGAATGGAACTGGTACTTGGAAACAGCGCCATTGATCTGTGAGGAGATATATACTTCAAAAGAAGCAGGTGGGTGATCCAAGCATTGAGTGACAAAATCATCGATTCAGTGGAACTCAAGTGTACTTCTCATACTGCAAAATTCAATGGTGAGAAGTCTTTTTTCCCCTTCAGTATGTTTGCTGAAACCGTATGAGTTTCTTGAAGGGGGTGGGGACTGCATCCCCAATGCCTGAATAGGAACACACTGTGGCAAAGAAGAGGTTTTTAGCATATGATTTACTCCTTCCACCACACACACACCTTTTCTCCCTTTTCTGAAGAGATAGGCATGCCTGGAGATGGATTTTAAGGCAGGAGGGACGCTATGTGCTAGGAAAATGTGCTATCAGGTTGGCAAAGCTGGCAGCTTTTGCTTTCATGCTCAGCATCAAATAGTTCTTCATACTGGGCATGGGGATCAGAGTTGTGGCTGGCTCTGGGATGCTTTCCCCTTCCTCCTGGCATGGGACACCGTTTGCTTGATCGATCTCGGCATGTTCTACTGAACATATTCCTTCTGCCAGGACAGCTTCCTGTTCAATGCACCTCGGCAAGTCTTCCACAAAGCCACTTCTGCAAAAACATGCCAGGGAGAGGATGCTTTTCATCCTGGAGAGCAAAGAAAGGGGGTCTATAGTTAATCAGAGGCTTCCTAGTTTGCTTGCCAGTACACAAAGGAAGGAACTATATACCTGGTAAGGGGCTGTGGGCAGACGAAAATGGTTCGCAAATAGTTTTGGTATGAGCAGCTGAAAGTGGTCAATTTGTTGATTCCCTGTAGCTCAGTTACTCCCGCTGCCCTGCTTGTAGCTAAGAAGAAGAAGAATAAAAATAGTAGCAGGGTCTAAACAAACAACAACAATGTACAGTGGAACCTTGGTTGTTGAACGCTTTGGAAGCCGAACAATTTGGAACCTGAACACTGACAACTCAGAAGTGAATGCTTTCATTTTCAGACGCGCCTCGGAAGTTGAATGGCTTCTGTGACACATTTCTCCATTTTTTAAAAAGAACTTGCCCGCCAGCAATTGCGCCTCGGTTGTCAAACGTTTCAGAAGTCAAACGGTCTTCCGCAATGGATTATGTTCGACAACTGAGGTTCCACTCTCCTGGTATGCCCCGCGGAGGACCTTAAGGTCCACAAATAACATTTTGGAGATCCCGAGCCATAAGGTAGCTAGATTGGTCTCAACGAGGGCCAGGGCCTTTTCAGTATTGGCCCCGACTTAGTGGAACGCTCTCTCACAGGAGACCATGGCCCTGCGGGATTTGACATCTTTCCGCAGGGCCTGCAAGACAGAGCTGTTCCGCCTGGCCTTTGGGCTGGACTCAGTCTGACCCCTATGTTTTTCCTCCCTTATGGTTTTGACTTGGGCCATTTTAAAATGAGGCTGCTTCTTTTAAAAAAATTTAATTTAAATTGTATTTTAACCCGCATTTTAATCAATTGCTTTTCTTTCTTTTATGTCTTATTGATTGTAATTTTATTGATGTTAGCCGCCCTGCTCTGACTGGGGAGGGCAGGGTGTAAATAATTTTTTAAAATTATTATTACTATATTTATTATAGTATTGTTGGTGCTTGTTGTTGGCGTCTGTCTTGAGAGACAATGGAGTGCACCTCCGGGGGTGAAGTCAAACTGCTGTGTTAGCAGCACTGAAGTGTGTCACGGTCTGGTCGGCGGGAGGTAGCAGGCCCGCCTGAGGACGTCAGGACCGGGGGCAAGATGGTGGTGTGGAAGCAGGAACGGGGTCTGGATGGTGCAGGGCTGAGGGTCCAGCAGCAGGCAGTCGCAGGGTCAAGGAACCGAAGGTTGGGAAGCAGGGCGTCATGGAGGCGAGGGCCCGAGGGTCAAGGAGCAAGGCGGAGGCGGAGGCCTGGGAGTCGAGGAGCAAGGCATCAGCAAGGCGAAGGTCCAAGGGTCGAGGAGCAAGGAGCAAGGAACAAGGCGAAGTCCAAGGAGCAAGGTGAAGGATCAAGGAACAGGAGGCCAGATGCAACAAGGCAGGGATCGTGTTGCTGTGGCAAAGAGCTGAAGGGAAATGCTGAGCTTTTATCCCTCTCAGCTCTTGCCACCAGGTGCAGTGAGGTATCAAGTGGCCTCACCTGAGTGGCCATTCCTTGCTTCTCCAGCACAAGCTGAGGCAGTCCCCAGTCCTCCAGAGCACTACAGGCCCCAGAGCCTGACTCCTGCCCATACTCCTGACAAAGTGACCTCCCTGGGGCACAAGCCTGGGCAGTGTGTATGGAGGTCCTGGGCTGCCCAGATGACAATACCGCCTTCTCAGCCTCACTGAGGTGGTCCAGAGGAAAGCAGAGCAATGTGTTTTGCATCAGCCTGGCTGTAGGAGTTGCCAGGAGGCATACAAGGCACCTTCTAACCATCTTAGCGACTCCATTCTGGATTTGTGTAGGGTTAAACTCCTTAGCTTTTTCTTCTCCCAAAGATACCCCGTAATGCAGTGGAGGTTATTGTATAAATAAATAAATTAAAAAATAATCAACCATAGCCATCAAATATTTCAATGCTGTACAAAAATTAAAAACTCAAGGCAGGCTCTGCCCATTAGCAGCCAATATAAGACAATCTGCTAGGGATATTTGGAAATATTTCCCCTTGCATTAAAATGGTGTTAGGAAAAGCCCAAGGGCATGCAAGTTCACTGTAGTCTTTCAGCAGCCCTGTTTTGGGAAGCTTTTAATGTTTGGTGGATTTCTGTATTTTAATATTTTGTTGGAAGCCGCCCAGAGTGGCTGGGGGAACCCGGCCAGATGGGCGGGTGTCACAGTGGCCGGAGTGGACTACTTCAGAGTAACGACGCTACGCAGCTCTGCATTTTATTCTTTTATTGGTGCTGCGTATTTACAGTGCTCAAGTCATTGCTATTTACACGGAGCGATGTTGTCAGTCGGTTTCAGAACCTCCTAATGGCTTTTGGCGCGTCTTTCTCCAACACAAAAGCTTTGGCAGACCCATCCTCTTGCCCCTCCTCTTCCTGCGTAATTCTGGAGTTGGGGGGATGGGTCTTCCCCCCTTACTTGCCCCTTCCTGTCCCACCTGGGACCCTGGCTCCTCTACCTTGCCTGAGCCTCGGACACGACTTCCTGCTTCCCCACTGGAATCGGAACTCTCCCTGCTTTCCCCTTTGCTCGGGGACGGGCTTGAACTCAGGAGGGGAGGGACTTCGCGATATCCCCTGTCCCTCACATCCACCCCCCTCCCAAGCTCTCCTTCACCCCTCCCCAGGCCCCCCCCATGTGTCGGTGACGACTGGAAGCCTAAAAACTCGGTGCTCTCCGAGCCCGTTGGTGTGAACACCTCCCCCCAGTCCTGCGAGCCCCCCCCTTCCGCCTGGGAGGACGGGAATCCCAAAAAGTCCGTGGCGTCAGAGCTGGTGGGGGTAAAAATGTTTTGCCAATCTGCTCCTTCCTCTGACTGGGTGGATCTTGGCGACACCCATACCTCATCCTCTGGTTCCTCAAACTCCGCTTCCCAGCGCCATGGTGAGCTGTTCTCCCGTGCCTCCTCCTCCTCCCCCTCCCTTTCCATGTGCCAGGGCTTGGGTCTGTGGGGAAAGAGGGCGTGAAATTCTTCCACCAAGAATTCCTCCTGTATCTGAGTGGCGGGAACCCATTCATTCTGGGACGGTGGAGCATCCTCCCATGCCATGAGGTACTCCAGGCCCCCCACCCCCCACCTTGAATCCAGGATGGCCGTGGCCTCATTGAGTTGCTCCCTGCTTTCCCTCTCCCCCCCTCCCTCGGGGGTTTGTTCGCTGTCTCTGAGCCTGCTGCTTTCCCTGTACGGCGACAGCAGCGATCTATGAAACACTGGATGCACCCTCATGTCCTCTGGCAGTGCCAGCCTGTATGCCACCGGGTTGACCTGTTGCGTGACCGTGAAGGGGCCCAGCCATTTGGGTGCCAGCTTTTTGCACCTCCCTCTGGTGGGAAGGCCCTCCGAGGACAACCACACCTTGTCCCCCACCCTGATGACCTCCCCTTGTCGCCTGTGGCGATCTGCCCCCTTTTTGTACGCTTCCTTGGCCCTCTCCAAGTGTTCTCTGAGCTGCTGGTGCACCGTCTCCAGTTCCTCTGCCCAATCCTCAGCCTGTGGGCCCTCCTCCTCCTCCTCCCTCTCCCTCTCTGGGAAAGATCTGAGGTCGCGCCCGTAATTGGCCTTAAAGGGCGACACCCCTGTGGAGACGTGCACTGCATTGTTGTAGGCAAATTCTGCTAGTGGCAAGCGATCCACCCAGTCCGTTTGCCGCTGGCTGACGTAGCATCTCAGGTACTGCTGCAGAATGGCGTTGACCCTCTCCGCTTGTCCGTTGGTCTGCGGGTGTCTAGCCGTCGACAAGCTGACCTCCACCTGCAGGAGGTTCATGAGCCGCCGCCAGAACCTGGAAACAAATTGGCGGCCACGATCCGAAATAACCCTTAAAGGTAATCCATGCAGTCTGAAAATGTGATCAACAAACAGTTTGGCTGTCTCTTCTGCCGAGACTGCCCTGGCACACGGTATAAAGTGACACATTTTGGACATGAGGTCCACCACCACCAACACTGCAGTCTTACCCCTGGACGAAGGCAGATCTGTGATGAAGTCCATGGACACCACTTCCCACGGCCTGTGTGGTGTGGCTAAGGGCTCCAGCAACCCTGGTGGCGCTGCTCTGACCACCTTCGCCCGCTGGCAGGTGGTACAGCCCCTTACATAGTCTCGAACATCTTCCCTCACCCCTGGCCACCAGAAGTGTCTCATGACTAGGTGAGTGGTCTTGTCCCTTCCAAAATGCCCCGCTGTAGGGTTGTCGTGCATCTGCTTGAGGACCGTACGTCGAAGCTGGGTGGTGGGTAGGTACAGCGCACCCTTGTAGAAAAGCAGCCCTCTGCGTTCTGCAAAGTCTTTTGCCTGCTCCCTCCCCCCTCTCAGTTCTCTGAAGATGCGGTTGGCAAATTCATCCGCTGCCGTCAGTGCTGTGAGTTCTGCCTCGCTCACCACTGCTGCTCCGCAGGACCATGCCGACGGGGGGAAAATGTGCCTTGGGGCTGGTGGCGCCTCCTCCTCCATGTACTCTGGCTTGCGGGAGAGGGCATCCGCCCTGACATTCTGCTCTCCTGGGATGTAGTGTATGGAGAAGTTGAAGTTCGAGAAGAACTCCGCCCACCGTATCTGCCGCTGGTTGAGCACCCTGGCAGTTCTCCAGAACTCCAGGTTCTTGTGGTCTGTGCACACCTGGATGGGGTGCTTGGCGCCCACCAGGAAGTGTCTCCAGTGCTGGAACGCCGCGTGGATCGCAAGAAGTTCCCGATCAAAAACTGTGTAGTTTCGCTCGGGCTGGGTCAACTTCCTGGAGAAGAAGGCACAGGGTCTCCACTCTCTGTTGGCGTCCAGTTGCAACAAAATGGCGCCCACAGCCTTATCAGAAGCATCTGTTTCAATGCGTAGGGGCGCGTCCTGAACCACGTGGAACAGGTTCTGGTCTGAGGCGAACACCCTCTTGAGGCTTTCGAACGCTGCTTGCGCCTCTGGTGTCCACCTGAACTTCTGCTTGCCTCTCAGGCAGTCAGTGATGGGAGCCGTAACTCGAGAGAAGTTCTTGATGAACTTCCTGTAGAAGTTGGCAAAGCCTAGTAGGCGTTGGGCATCTTTGCGCGTCCTGGGGCTGTGCCAGTCCAGGATGGTCTGCACCTTGTCCTTGTCCATTGCCAGCCCCTTGTCTGACAGCTTGTAGCCCAGGAAGTCCACCTCCTTGGTGTGAAACTTGCACTTCTCCAGCTTCACATACAGGTGGTTCTCCTTCAGGCGCTGTAACACCTCCCTGACGTCCTTCACGTGCTGCACTGGGTCGTTGGAGTAAATAAGGATGTCATCCAGAAAGACCAAGCATTTCCTGAAGAGTAGGGACCCCAGGACGTGGTGCATGAAGGCCTGGAAGCATGCTGAGCCCCCTTGCAACCCGAAGGGCATCACCAGATATTCAAAAGAGCCCAGAGGCGTGAACATCGTGGTTTTCCACTCATCGCCTTCCCGGATCCTGATCAAGTTGTACGCCCCCCTCAGGTCTAGCTTGGTGAAAATCTTGCCTCTGCGTGCCGCTGTCAGGAGATCATCCACTCTGGGCATGGGGAAAGCCACTGGCTCTGTCACCGAATTCAGCCGTCTAAAATCCACCACAAGACGGCGCTGTTGCGTGTCTTTCTTGTCCACCCAGAAGACCGGGCTGCCCCCTGCTGCCTTGCTTTCTCTGATGAACCCCCGCTTGAGGTTCTTGTCGATAAAAGCGCGCAGATCCTCCAGTTCCTGGTCTGACATGGCGTACAGCTTGGCTGGGGGTATAGTTGCCCCAGGCACCAGGTTGATCTGGCAGTCAAAAGGCCTGTGTGGGGGCAGGTGGTCGGACTCCGCTTCACTGAAGACCTCCTGCAGGTCCCAGTATGGTTTGGGTATCGCCTCACCCCCTTTGACGTGCATGGTGGCCACCGTGGCTATCGGAGGCCCCTCCCCTGGTTGGTGCTGCATGCAATGTTCCAGGCAAAAGTCCGATCCAAAAGTGATGCATCTCTGATGCCAACTTATGGAGGGGTCGTGGCGCGCCAGCCAGCTCATGCCCAAAACGATTGGGGGGTCTGAGATGGTGGTGACGTTGAATGCCAGTGTCTCTGAGTGCCTTCCAACCGTCATTCTCATGGGGGGGGTTTGATGAGTGATGGCCCCTCCCAGCAGCTCTCTGCCGTCAATGGTTGCCACGTGCAGAGGAAAATCCAGCTGCAGAAGCTGGATCTGGTGCTCTTCTGCAAAGTTTCTCGAGAAGAAGTTGGCTGAGGCACCACTGTCAATTAGGGCGAGGACCGTCAATGGATAGCCATTTGGGAGCGTGAGCGTCACTTCTAGAACCACTCCTGCTCTGGGAGGGGTGGGCTGGCTCTGCTCCTCTCTGTGCGGGTGGGTGGGCTGGGGCTGTTGTCTGCTGACTGTGCCTGGCTGCCGCCCCTTGTCTCCTGCAGCCAGGCTTTCCCGTTTCCCTGCTGTGGTGCTGCGTCAGTGGGGGAGGGCACAACCGTTCCCGCCTTTCCTTGCCACTCCCTGCGATGTGGGCAGTCTCTGACGAGATGCTGGGGGGAGTTGCAGAGAAAGCAATTCCCACCCCTTCCCTCCTTGCGTCTTGGCGCCTCTGGGGTTTGAAAAGCCCGCGCGCGCGCGCTATCAATCTGCATGGGTTCCTGGTCCTGACTGGCCCCAGGCGTGGCTTGAAAGGGTTGTTGAGGGAGTGGCTTCTCCTGCGACCGTGGGAACCAAGCCCGCTTTGCGCGCGTTGCTTGCTTGTCGCTCCATCTGGATTCCTGCCTCACCCCCACCGCCAGAGCCGCTTTGCTCAGTTGATCCATATTACTGGGCTTTGGACCTCTCGAGAGCTCATCCTTCACCTCCTCATGCAACCCCAAGTAAAACGCCGCTTGCATTGGGGCAGACTCCAGATCCCACCCCAATCTGTGCACCAGCATGGTGAATTTCGCCCAATACGCGCGAACTGTCATATTTCCTTGGCGTAAATTATGAAGTTCCTCCTTAGTCTGGTCCATATGACTATCGGACGAATACATCGTTTTCAAACCTTCTAGAAATAGTTTGACATTCTTCATGCAAGGATTCCTTGTTGCAATTAACGGTCTTAGCCACTCCCTGGCCGCCCCTGTAAGGTGCTCCACAATAAACGCTACTCTGTGCTCATCATCAGGGAACTCACCGTGGTGCAGCTCAAGAGCATACACAATCTCAGTCTCAAAGCCCTGAAACTCCTTCGGGTCTCCATTGAACTTGCTTACTAGGGTCCCGGCTCTCCTTCCTGGCAGCACTTGGACTTGGGGTGCCCCTCCCGCCTTGTTTTTCTCTGCATCCAGCTTGTTTTGGAGGTCTACCGCCACCGCCCTTAAATGCTGCTCTTTTTCCTGGAGCTCTCTCACCTGTTCCGCAAGTTGTAGCCGGTCGTCCTGGACCTTCTTAGTCTCCTCTTTAGCTGCCTTCAATTCTCCCTGCGCCTGCAGCGACAGCTGTTGCAGTTCTAGCTGGGCTTGCTCAGCGATCTGCCGCCACTTCTCCGCCTCTGACACGCTCATCCCGGCAACTCCAAAGTAGCCCAAAAATGATTAGGAGGTTGCTGTCACAGTGGCCGGAGTGGACTACTTCAGAGTAACGACGCTACGCAGCTCTGCATTTTATTCTTTTATTGGTGCTGCGTATTTACAGTGCTCAAGTCATTGCTATTTACACGGAGCGATGTTGTCAGTCGGTTTCAGAACCTCCTAATGGCTTTTGGCGCGTCTTTCTCCAACACAAAAGCTTTGGCAGACCCATCCTCTTGCCCCTCCTCTTCCTGCGTAATTCTGGAGTTGGGGGGATGGGTCTTCCCCCCTTACTTGCCCCTTCCTGTCCCACCTGGGACCCTGGCTCCTCTACCTTGCCTGAGCCTCGGACACGACTTCCTGCTTCCCCACTGGAATCGGAACTCTCCCTGCTTTCCCCTTTGCTCGGGGACGGGCTTGAACTCAGGAGGGGAGGGACTTCGCGATATCCCCTGTCCCTCACATCCGGGCATAAATAATAAATTATTATTATTATTATTATTATTATTATTATTATTATTATTATTATTTCTTCTCACCAAGTTAAGCACAGAACAAATACATATAAATCACAATGCAAGTGTGGCACCTTAACAAATACGGTAACTTGTGCATCTGGCTATACAATGAGGTGGTGATGTTTTTGAAAAGAAAAGCACTGAGTTGTGTATTCCACTGCACTATTATCCCAGGCGTACAGAGGCAAAATTTTGTTCCAGATAAAACTGAGTGAAAGGAAAGGTCAGGCCACAGTGAATTCATTTCGCTCGCTTTGACACTCTCTAAGTACATTTCCCACTCTTACTCCTGACATAGCTCGAGGGCTTGAGTGCAAGCCTCTTCTCAACCAAGCTATGAAAACTCCTTACCATAGGCAGACAAATGTCATGGCCAAAAATAACAAGGGGAACAACAACGAAACCTCAAAGCATCTGCACTTAGGATTCCATTCAGAGAATGCTTAGCTCAAAAGCTCACTAAGATACTCTAATGGGAGTGGGGAATCTAGCCTAGCCTAGCAGCCACATTCCATTGGGGACAACCAAGCCAGCGGTCGGGAGAGCCAGGGGCCAAAGGAGGCAAGGGCAGAGGTGAAAGTGGCCAGAGAAATAATGCGGATTTTACCACCTAGAGAGCTCCTTGGGGGGAAAGTGGGGATATAATTGCAATAAATAAACAAAGCTCTAAATCAGGGCAGCCCAACTTTTCATACCAAGTAGGCCACAAGAGTACTTCTACATGGAACCTGAGGCCGCACACTCCCTTGTTGCACATAGGAGGTGGGAGCAAGCCCAAAATTTGACACACGCACCCCCAGCCCTTGTGTTGTCATCCCAAAGCTGGATTAGCGAGGTGCCAGGCTTTGAGAAGGAGGCGTGAGGCTCTGGCAGGGTCCTAGAGCCTTCGCACCTCTTTTCCAAAGCTGGGAAAGTGCTAACAAGCCAGGACCCTGTCAAAACCCTAGCCCTCTAGCGGCAGCGAGACTGGGAGTGGCCACCAAGACCGGTCCTGAAAGACCTACATTGGCACCCAGTACATTTCCGAGCACAATTCAAAGTGTTGGTGCTGACCTTTAAAGCCCTAAATGGCCTATGCCCAGTATACCTGAAGGAGTGTCTCCACCCCCATCGTTCAGCTCCTAGGTCTAGCTCCGAGGGCCTTCTGGCGGTTCCCTCCCTGCAAGAAGTGAGGTTACAAGGAACCAGGCAGAGGGCCTTCTCGGTGGTGGCACCCGCCCTGTGGAATGCCCTCTTCTCAGTTGTCAAGGAAATAAACAACTATCTGACTTTTAGAAGACATCGGAAGGCAGCCCTGTTTAGGGAAGCTTTTAATGTTTGATGTTTTATCGTGTTTTTAATATTCTGTTGGGAGCCACCCAGAGTGGCTGGGGAAACCCAGCCAGATGGACGGGACATAAATAAATTATTATTATTATTATTATTATTATTATTATTATTATTATTATTATTTTATTCCCAAAGCCCAGTGCCTTTAGGAAAGCAGTGCAAGGACTGGGGGGGTGGGGTCAAACGTTGCTGAGGGCCACAAAAAATGGCCTTGATGGCTACATGCAGCTCTTGGGCTGTGCATTGGACAGCCCTGTTCTAAATAATGAACCTCAGGCAGCAAAATGAGTTGGGCTGGCCCTGCCTCCCAAAGGCTGCAAAGCTGTGACATGCTTCTTTACGTCTGTCCAATGGTTCTTGGACTGAGAGGGGCAGAGCGGGGCTGGAGTCCTCCACCTGGCAAAATGGCCATCCTTTGGCCATCCTGTGGGAGTGAAGGGGAAGCATCTCTGCTTTCAGTGTGAAAGCCGGTATTTACTAGTACCGTAAATCATATTTCTTTGCCGCCTTGTGCAAGGTAGATGCAGATTTGGTTGGGGAATGACATTTCCTGCTCTAAACGGAATGAGAAATGACAGATAAGCATTATGAAATATTTTTACATCGCTGCACAAGAGAGCCAATCCCCCCTGAAGTATGAACTCACCGGCTGGAAGTTATTAATTTTTTTGCGACGCGATTCAGTTCTTGTGCACAGGGACTAATGCAATTTTAGCGATTGCTTGTGTGCGGTGTTAGATTAGAAAATGCAAATAAAACACTGAACTTCAAATATTAGGCAACTGCTGAACTTTATTCTCAGGTATATTTTGGTCACCCCCTCTGATACATTTATTGCAAATTAAAATTATACTCCTTTTCTAAGCACATAAGCTTCAGGTTTGCGTTCTGTTGAACCACTGCACGCCAGGGATCCTTCTCGCAATCTTGACACATTCATTAACATTGCAGAGTTGGTTAGCAGAGTGTCAAAGGGCAGACAGAAAATCCCAAGATGGGCGATATGATTCCAAATTATTAGTAACTATAATACACTGAAAATAATATTGGATACAATATAACCTCTTGTCCCTCAAGGCTAGAAACATTTAGGCTACACACCTCATAATGGAAAGAGAGGAAGAAAGCTTGACAAGGTAATTTTTCAGGCATGAAGGATTCCTTGCTGACATTAACGACGCATGATCTGAATTTTTCTGCCTGAATTACTTAATGCACTAAAGATACTCCTATTCGTGGGATAGTAAACTTTGCTGAGCCAATATGCCAAAGATATATCAACCCGAGTCAAATCAAAACGGTTTGATTCTATCAAATTTATAGGCATCTTTGTTTCCTTTTTAAAGTAACCTCAATGCATGAAGTGGTCCACTTCACAGGTGTTCTTTTAAAATGAGATTCAGTGGGAATACAAAACACGAGTTTTGCAATACTGTATATACATACCAAGCATGCACCTCAATCTGCCACTTGGAAGCCCTCAAGAAGAGGTGAAGTGACTCCCCAAGTAGCCTTAGTTTGCACAGCCCTGTGGCCACCAGTCCGTGCCCGAGCTTCTAAAAAACTATGCCCAACACCATCTGATTTATAGCTAGCTAGCGTGTTGGGCTGTGTGGCTTGCAGGCTAGCTACATGCAGATTATTCCTTAGCCACCTCTCCCAGTGCCTCACGTTCTCCAAACAATGTCTAACACCAAAGAAAGTATGCAGCAATATTACTTCCTTCCAACAGATTAGGACTAGGACATTAAAGGCTGTTCTCAGCTGTCAAAGAGCTTCACAAAAGGTAGGGAAAAGGAAGAAACAGGGGGCAGGAAGAGGGCAGCCAAGTCAGATAACTAACTCCTCAAAATACAAATATCTTCCGGATGGATTGCCCATACATCACCTGATTGTTTCCTCTACCTGATGGTTTGTGGCCACTTCCTCTGTGCCTGGCTGTAGTGGTGGGCAGTTGTGGGGGAGGCGGGCACAACAGCGGGCATGCAGCAGAGGAAGGGGCTGGGTGTGGAAGAGGCAGCCATGGCAGTGCGTGAGCGTGGAGGGTGCCATTTTCTGTTTTGCCTGAAGTGGAACATTGAAACGGTCTCCCTTGGGAGGTTGTGGGTTCTCCTTCATTGGAGTTTTTTAAGCAGAGGTTGGATGGCCATCTGCCATGGATGCTTTAGTTAAGATTCCTGCATTGCAGGGGGTTGGACTAGATGACCCTTGGGGTGCCTTCCAATTCTACAGTTCTGATTCTACGAAAATAAGGCCTCGATCCAGCCAAAGTTAAGTGCTTTTAGCTCCCACTCCTTCTTTGTTGGAAGAGTTAACCTCAAGACTCTCTCATTTAAATCAGTGCTTGACTTTGGCTGAATTGTGCTATTGGTTTATTGGTAAATTAATTCCCAGGCAATTACGTGAGCTTTCTGGAATCCATAACTTCACAGAAGTGTATTACAAAAATTATGAGTAATTTAAAAAAATAAATCACACGCAAATCAAAAACTTCATGATCCACGAATCTATAATGGGTTGTACAAAGAACAAAAGGGATCCTGCCTGGGTCAAAAGAAATGTTCCCAAATTCCACAGGCCCAGTGCTTCCTATCAAGCCTCGTTCTCAAATGAATAGCTGATCTATTCATCATGTTATATCTGCTAGCGAAAGATGTATATTTCACTAGCCGAAGGATGCAGTCAGTGACCCCATCAGTATTTTTCAATTTTAACTACTTGGGTCTGAAAAATACGCCAGGCTTCAGATATGGAATTTGATCAATCACATTCTGAAGTCTAATATGTTTAATGTCCCAACACTATTCGAACAGCATACAGACCACTGCAGGCCCTGCCTAAAGGAACAGTTCTGTAGTCAATGTTTCAGAAACCTATCCTCCACCAGTTCAATCCAGCAATTGCCTGTTAATTGGCTTGTGGATCAGATTTGTGAGCTTTTAATAGGGATATCATTTTAGCCCCAACTAGTATTTTGGTCCCAATCCTGACGGATTCGAAAGCCTGACCGCCAAACAATTAGCAATGTTATTTGTCATTCTAGTCTCCAGCAAGCAGGTTAACTCCTACTTTCTGACAGGCTTCAGATGTTTCAAAAGAATTATTAATCCTATTTAATTCCCCACCCCCAATGCCTAAAAAATCTCTTCCCGACCTTTCGCTGAGCTGGTAACCAGTATAATACTGAAGTGTAAAAAAGGACAACCTCATCTGAACACCTTCATTACCACTTTGAAAACTGTCACGGATGAATCACTTATTAGAAGCAGCACCTCCAAGAAAGGGGAATCAAGTTTTTTGGTGTGTTTTTTTTGCAGCAGGGATGTTCAAACAATCCTGCTATACCTGTAGAACAAGAAATACAATGGCTCAGATATACCGTAGTGAACAAACAGCAGCATCGCAAGAACAAATGACAGACTGTACGTTCGCATGTTCTTTTCTTTACACCAAACTTTTTCCAGCAGTATAATTTGTTCAATTAATCAAGAAATCTAAATATTGCAGGACAATAAGTAAATCAAATTATCTTTAGAATACCGTGTCCAGTTCCAGATGCCATGTTTTAAGACAAACATTTACTAATTGTGCCCAGTTTGGTGAGTTAGGTAAAGGGTAAAGGGACCCCTGACCATTAGGTCCAGTCACGGATGACTCCGGGGTTGCGGCGCTCATCTCGCTTTACTGGCCGAGGGAGCTGGCATTTGTCCACAGCTTCTGGGTCATGTGGCCAACATGACTAAGCAGCTTCTGGCGAACCAGAGAAGTGCACATAAACGCCATTTACCTTCCCGCCGGAGCAGTACCTATTTATCTACTTGCACTTTGACGTGCTTTCAAACTGCTAGGTGGGCAGGAGCTGGGACCAAACAACGGAAGCTCACCCCGTCGCGGGGATTAGAACCGCCAACCTTCTGATCGGCAAGCCCTAGGCTCTGTGGTTTAGACCACAGCGCCACCCACATCCCTCAGTTGGGTGAGTTAGGGTTGCCATATTCCCAAGAGTGAAAATCCGGACAATGTTGTTGAGCTTTTTTGGATCAAAATAAAGTTTTGGGTAGGGTTACCACATATTGACAGGCCTTTCCAGTCCTGCCTGGGCCTTCCCTAGCGGTGGCAGAGGCCCTCAACAGCTGCTCAAGCTGCACCAATGGGAAGGCTCAGGCAGGAGCAGAGAAGCCGCAGAGCTGCTGCAGCCACCCACATCCCCTCCAACATGGCATGAGCTGCCGCTGGGGCCATTGCTGCTTCTGGGGAAGGCCCTGGAAGGACTGGAAAGGCCACGGAGCCGCCAACTGCAGCTGTTACATCTGCTCCATGGCCTCTAAGGTCCTGTCAGGGCCTTCCCCAGCAGCGGCAGTGGCCCAAATAGAGGGAATATGGGCGGTTGCGGCAGCGCAGCAGCCTCTCCGCTGTTAGAGATTCATTCCCCGTGTTTGCATTCATGGGATTGTTGTCTGTCACATGACTGTGTATGTTTTGACTCCACACAGTGGGAAGTGACGAAGATAGGATGTTTGTGTTACTATGTTCTGTGAAGTGGGACTATTGTCCTTTGTTCTTTCCCTTTTGCTGCCTGATGCTAGAGAGGGAGCCATGTTGCAATGCTCCGTGTGTGTTTATATGTAAATGTAGATTAGCCAAATGCTGAGTTGCTGAGGTCTGTTACACAACTGCGCAAACTCTGCGGATCGGTAAGTGTGCTGATGTCAGTTAGCATCAGTCGCTGTTATGTTCGGGCTGGAGAAAGCTTTTGAAGCTCCCGAACGATCGACCAGGAGGGAGAGAACATGCTAGTTAGGCATGTGTCTCTGCCAGGGTCCTACTTGTGAGTAAGAGATCCTAACATCTGGTCCTGCCTGGGTCTTCCCATTGACCAGCTTGAGCAGCCATTGGGGGCCACCACCACCATTGCTGCTGCACAGGAAGGCCCAGGGAAAAAAACAAAACAATAAAAACGACAACACACACACACACACCGGAAAAATACCAAAACAGCCAGGCTTGTGGCAGCTGCGACTCCAGTTGCAATGCCGCCACCGCTGTGGCACCTCTCTTCCTCCCCCGTATCCTCACTCTCCCTCACCCTGCCCCGACCCTCCTATCGCTTCCACTGCTCCAGGTCACACCCTCCCCTGGATTTTTTTTTAAGCTCCGAAAAAAAGTTCAGATAAAAATCCCTGGGTTGCCATATGTCCGGGAAATTCTGGACATCTCTTGAAATTCAAAATTTCTTCCCAGGTGTCATTTTAGGTATCCAATTTCCAGGCATGTCTGGAATTTTCCAGACATATGACAAACCTAGGTGAGTTGTCTCAACACCAAGTCCTAGAAGGAACAGTTGAAAGAGGTGGGTATGTTTTATCTGGAGACGATTATGGGGAGATATGATAACAGTCTTCAAAGGGGGCTGTCAGGCATAAATCAAAGACATTTTCTTTGTTGTTCTAGTGGATTAAAATTGCAAGGAAGCAGATTTTGGCCAAACGTTAGGAGAAGCTTTGTGATGGTAAGAACAGGAATGGTGGGGGGGGGGGTTACATTTAATTCTATCAAATTCGGACTTTGTGGAACGAAACACAGTTGTCCATCGAAATTTACTTTATCCAAATTTTTAGTGTCAGTTCACCAGTTAAACAAGAAGTACAAAAATGCATATACTGTATTGGGGATAAAT
Source organism: Zootoca vivipara (assembly GCF_963506605.1). NCBI lineage: Eukaryota > Metazoa > Chordata > Lepidosauria > Squamata > Lacertidae > Zootoca > Zootoca vivipara. The sequence goes on along the minus strand of NC_083287.1, from coordinate 15,161,154 downwards.
GTGCATTAAAAATGCATATATTAGCAAAAATAACATACAAAAACAGGTTATATTAAGGAAAATTGCTTGACCAAAGTGCAATTTTAGTCAAAACTGCACAGGAAAATGATCCTATTAAGAGAAATTTGTACTGAAATCCTGATGAATTTTCACGAGATATTTTTTAAAGAAAAATTGCAAAGTGCTACAGAAATATGGAGAACCGAGCAACATCTTGGGACAGGTGTTTCCAGCTCCCCCACCTGTTGCCTTTGGAAGCTTTGTAAGAAGCTTCTGCAGGAGATGGACAGGGAACAATGACATGGGAGGGGTGTTTCTAGGTCCAATGAGAAACTGTCGTGCTCCCTTTTTATTTCTGCTGCTGGATGATGTTGATGTTATATTTATAGTACTGAAATGTTGTTGCTGTTTGCACATTGTTGCACTTTTATTCTGTTGTTATGGAATCAGTTTTGCACTATTTGATTTTGAAATGTATACCTGTTTTTCTAGGCTGTAATCTGGGAGAATTGAAATAGACAGACCTTTCTATTCCAATGTAAGAGATGTTCAGTTGTGGAAAATTGTCGGTTCCCTTTTTCCTGGGGGTATTTTGCTTAATGCGGGAAAGGCAAAGGCCAAACAGAAATCTATCAGGGATTCACTGTGGCTGTAGAGCAGGCATCCCCAAACTTCGGCCCTCCAGATGTTTTGGCCTACAACTCCCATGATCCCTAGCTAATAGGACCAGTGGTCGGGGGAAATGGGAATTGTAGTCCAAAACACCTGGAGGGCCGAAGTTTGGGGATGCCTGCTGTAGAGCCTGCATGAAGCAAAAAGGTGGATTCGATTCCCTCTGAGGTCCCTTCCACCTCTTTAATTCTGCATTTTTCTTTCTCTGGCTCAGGTTTACAGCCTACACTTACAAACCCGGCAAATTTCATTTAGGATATGAAAACGGGAATGCTCCAAAGTCGAGAAGGTTGTTTACTCTCTTCTGTTTAACTTCTGGCACAAAATAAATCATTTGCTAGAAACAAGATTGCCTAGGATGAACATGCACAATTTGTTTTGGCTAGCTAAAGAATCAGCTTTCCCAGCACTGACTATAGGATCCAAACATATGGAATGATATATCGCATTAGTCAGAGTAGACCCACTTCAACCGACTGACTCAAGTTACAAGACGGTGTATTTAACAGGCCTGCTCTAACTTAGTTGGATATCCCCCACTGTTTCTCCCAGATCTGTTTTAATGGAAACTAGCAGTTAGCAGCTCAATTTTGTCTCAGAAACACGCACATATATTCTTTATCAGCTGTACAATCAGTGCCATGGTATGCAGATATAAAGTTTCAGCATGAACTGAAAAATTGCATATTAAGGTTTCGTTTAAAGAGGGTGCTAGGCTTCACTGAGATTCCAGCATTGATTCCAGATGGACAACATCACAAATGTGCCTCTTAATCTGCATTATTGCATCTGTGGGAAGACAGTGGAAAACATTCAACACTAAATAGTCTCCATTAAATATTCTACACTGTTATTTATACGAGTATTTAGCATGAATTGTTACAGCACCTTCTACATGATGGAAACTACTCCAACCAACATAAATCAAAGATTTCCCTGGCCAATAGGAGCAACGCTACTCTATGTCCTTGTCTACATCATGTGTTTGTTTTCACATGTACAACGAGCAGTGCATGTTTATGGAGTGCAGGTAGATTAAACATATAGCTGGGGAAATCAGCAACCAGCTGACAGACCAAGTTTCAGGATAAAAGAACATGGAATTCATTGCAAAAATATAAAAATTGATTCTTTACACAGATGGCATTAGATTTGAACCAGCAACACTGTGGTTAAATCTGACAAGGTGGTAGAGGTAGGTGGGGTCTAATGCCAAATATGGAGACGATGGTAAGCGTCAGATAAGCATGCAAGGAGCCAAACTGGGTTAAAGAGGAAGCTTGGAGTGGTAATACATGTTGCTACAAAGCAGGCACACCTGTGCAACAGTCAGTGAGGGAGAGGACGACTGAAATGAGAACGGCATATTCCAAGTGAGCAGGGTGGAGAGAAGCTCTCATTGACAGGTTTGCAGCAGATCAGGAGGTCGTCCTCGGCATGTGCTCACTGGTGTTATCACAACTTCTTGCGGGTCAGACACCCCTGTCTCTTTTGGACCACAATATATTTATTATCTAGAAGGAGTTGGAGAAAGGGTGATGATAGGAGGCAGAGAGTGGGTTGAGCCCTGAATTGCACAGAAGCACCATTCCAATGGAGAGGCACACGCTACGCACTTCTCTGTGAGTCCCAACTAATCCAAGTGTAAAATGAACAAAGGCAGAAGGGAGGTAGGGAGAGGAGCCAAACTAACAAGGATTGGAGCAATGCAGCCTAGGACTGAACCCATAAAGTCTGAACCACAGGGCTTAAGAGGAAAGAACTCCTGCAGGTTTGATCACCTGAGAAAGTAGTTGTCTAGAGAGAGAGCGAAACTTGAACTAGAGTACCACTACTTTGTAAACAACAGGGGATCTAGATCTGCATACGGTGGGATCTAAGATCTCCACCATGGTGGTACATACGAAGATATATATAGTGTGCAAAAGAGGGCTCTGTGTCTGGTGGAGGGTTCTAATCCATAAGTAATGGTGTGTGCTACCATAATGGTGTGTGCTACCACCTGGGGACCCAGGTGGCGCTGTGGGTTAAACCACAGAGCCTAGGGCTTGCTGATCAGAAGGTCGGCAGTTCGAATCCCTGTGACGGGGTGAACTCCCGTTGCTCGGTCCCAGCTCCTGCCAACCTAGCAGTTCGAAAGCACGTCAAAATGCAAGTAGAGAAATAGTAACCGCTACAGCGGGAAGGTAAACGGAGTTTCCATGTGCTGCTCTGGTTTGCCAGAAGCGGCTTTGTCATGCTGGCCACATGACCTGGAAGCTATACGCCGGCTCCCTCGGCCAATAATGCAAGATGAGCGCGCAACCCCAGAGTCGGTCACGACTGGACCTAATGGTCAGGGGTCCCTTTACCTTTACCATAATTAGGAATAGTGGCAGTGCCTCAGTCATGGAGCATCTTCCATCAAGGCTCTAAGTAGGTCAAATCAGGATGTGCCCAAAATGGCTTGATTGGATTAGGGGCCAAACAGAAAGAGAATGGTGTTTGCTTTGTTTCCAGAGGTGTTGCTCTATAAGTGTATAGCTGGTGAGAGTCTCTCTTACTGACTGATATTAGCAAGTTCACACTGCACCTTTCCTTGTCAGCCTAAACTTTTGGTCTGTAAGCTTTCCTGGGCAGCTCGGACAATTCAAGGTGCTAGGGCAGGCTTCCCCAAACTGCGGCCCTCCAGACGTTTTGGCTTAAAACTCCCATGATCCCTAGCTAACAGGACCAGTGGTTGGGGAAGATGGGAATTGTAGTCCAAAACATCTGGAGGGCCGAAGTTTGGGGAAGCCTGTGCTAGGGACATGCTTAAAATGACAGTAAGGCTGAGCTTGTCAGTAACGTGGAGACTCTTTCTGCACTGATTACATTTGCCTTGTAAGCGTATTTGTGGCCCAGTGTTGGGCTGCCGGTGATTTGCGGGGCTGCGTGGAGGATTAGTTTTATTTTATTTTTTCTGGTATTTTGTTGTATGTTTTGTTATGGCCAGTAGCTCAAAGAAATAAATTCTACTGATGTATGATATGTTAAAAAAAAATCTTCTTTAGATCTTAAAGATTGGTTTAACAGAAGCTCTCTCTCTCTCTCTCTCATTAATGCATTATGGTTATAATAATGCTGACATATGCAGGGTATTTATTTTTCTTTTATCATACATTAGATTAACTGAAACAGTTAGCAACTTTAAAGATCTGAAAAGTAGTAACATGGTGCTTTTGCAAAACCAAAACAGATGTGAAAAACTTGCATTTTCGCTGAACATGTATTTATAAATACACCATTATTCCTATCCAGGACAAAATTTTATGGCATTTGTATGCCACCCCATAATTTTTTCTGGGAGGTTTATAATAAAGAAGCAATTTTTAAAAATATATAAAAAATATGTACAAAATAAAACATGAAAGCATGAATCAAAAACTACATAAATACAAACAAAAAAACCTCACCATACCCCCAGAATTAAAACACGGGAAAAGTCCTTGCTTAAGGTCACAGCTGGGAGTTTCCCTTGAAAGCAAACAGCAGACCTGGTGAGGCAATTTTGTGTGGGACCATGGCTGGGAGAGAAAGTGTTAAGCTTCTCGCCACCACAACCCCCCTCATGGTGCTGACATTATCTCACACTTTCCTCCAGCTACCTATTTACATAACACAAAATGTGCATGTTAATTTCATTCACACATTTGGTTGTTTATTTAAAAATCATAAGCCCACCATTCATCTCCCAAAGGGAGCCCAGGGAGCCTCTTGAGAATAAAATTACATACAAACAATTTTAAATAGCTCCATAATTAGATTGGCTCTTACTGGGATCATTGAACTGAAAGAACCTGCTAGACTTTTACCTGTCCTTCCGCATACAACCCTCTTCGTTTGCGGTCCTGGGTCCCAGTTAGTTAAAAGCTGGCCCTTTGTCAGGCTTCAGGCACCGAGGCTCTGGAACCAGAAGGGGCCTTGGCTATCAACCCAATTGGACTTGCAGCAGCTGCCTGGTCCAAAATCATCAGGGGTTACAATCCAAGGCAACAAAGAGGGCGAGGAGCAAGTGTGTAATAAAAACCGAGCCGCGATCAAGACTGAAGGCAGCATTCAAAGAGAGGGAGATGGCACTTAAACAAGAGAGAAATTCCTCAGAAGCAAGCTGGACTAGTAAGGTAAAAGGTAACATAAAGGACCCCTGGACGGTTAGGTCCAGTCAAAGGTGACTATGGGGTGCGGCGCTCATCTCACTTTCAGGCCGAGGGAGCCGGCGTTTGTCCTCAGACAGCTCGGGCCATGTGGCCAGCATGACTAAACTGCTTCTGGCACAACAGAACACCGTGACGGAAGCCAGAGTGCACGGAAAAGCCGTTTACCTTCCCGCCGCGGCAGTACCTATTTATCTACTTCCACTGGTGTGCTTTCGAACTGCTAGGCTGGCAGGAATTCGGACAGAGCAACGTGAGCTCACCCCATCACGGGGATTCGAACCACCGACCTTCTGATCGGCAAGCCCAAGAGACTCAGTGGTTTAGACCACAGTGCCACCCACAACCTAGTCACAAGTAGTAACTAATATGGTACCCTCTGCAGGTTGTGGATTGCAATTCCTATCAGATTCAACTAGTACGGCCAGTGATTAAGAGATGACAGGAACTGCAATTCAGCAACAGCTGGGAGGCAACTTGTTGGCTACCCCTGGCCTGGATAATGTCCTCAAAGGCACAGTCCTCAAGTCAACCAGGCTTGGTGGGAAAACAGTGAATGGGTGATGCAGGATATAAATGACTACTGGGGAGCCCGAGTTGAGGTACCTCTTTCCACTCCAACACTTTGTATTTTTCTCCTCAACCTCCAATCAAGAAGATGCAAACATATTGCAACACAGAGGGTCTGAGCGTTAGAGAAGAAGACATTCAGTACACTTCTTCATGAAGATGAAGCTTTTTAACCTGTCAGTGACATACAATTCTGGCAAACACAATGTAGTAAAAATATAGGCCGATCTGTAAGTCTGATTGGTTAGCAAAACTGCCTACATTCAAGTGTGAGTCACTGAATGATGGTGATGAAACGTATAGATGCAAATTGGCTGTCAGATACGGCCTACAGAAGTCTTAAGTCTTTTTTTTATTGGGGCCGGGGGGGGGGGGGGGGAGAGGCAGGTGAAAACAGACCCAGACCTTGCTGCATCTAAGGTTTCCACATCTCTTGCAAGGAAGGAAGAGACGAGGCCCTGGTAACTGCTATTAAAAAATATATCCCAGGCTGGTTTAAAAGAAAATGTGTGAAAATACAGGATGGACCTTGATAAATGCTGGTGATGCTTTTAAGAGATAGCACAGGGTGGCAATAGGTCTGTGAGAAAGCTATTGCAGGTTTTCTCTAAACCTGTAACAAGAGAAGAACAATATACAGTACTTTGAAGAGGTAAGATGAAAGGCTCAGGCAGCACTTATATACAAGTGCTGTCATAGCCAGTTTCTCAGCACTTAAGAGTGCATAACATCACCATCCCTCGTTGAACTTTGGTTCTTTCTTTATAAAATTGCAATATGCCGCTTCTTCTGTGTCCCCCTCAGAAGGAACTCTCTGATCCATGCCTTGAACGTAAGATGTTTCTGGATCAGGCCAGCATCCTCTTCTCACAAGGGTCAACCGAGGGCCTAGGGAAGCTTGCAACCGGCCTTGAGCACAACAGCGCTCTCCACTCCTGCGGTTCCCGGCAACTGGCATTGAGAGGTGTATGCTCTCTGACAGTAGAGGTAGAACATAGCCATTGTGGCTAGCAGTCTTCTCCTCCATGAATTTGTCCATTCCAAAATTGTCCAAGTGGGTGGCCATCCTGTGGGAGCAAATTCCATGGATTAACTCTGCGCTGCGTGAAGAAGTACTTTATTTTGATTGTTCTGAATCCTCCAACATTTCGGCTTCATTGGATGTCCACACGTTCTAGCGTTCTAAGAAAGGCAGGAAAGCCTTTCTCTATCCACGTTCTGCACACCATATGTATATTTCTACACTCCTATCATGTTGCCTCTTCCTCATCCTTTATCCAAAACCCAAAGCCACAAACACAGGAACATTTCCTCCTAGGGGAGTTGCTCATCTCCTCTCTGGCCTTCCATCATCTCACTTCTATCCAGCATGCTGCTTTTGACATTATTCACATTTTCCATCACCCTGATCACATGACACCTCTCCATAAATTCACACACTAGCTTCCTGTCTGCGGCATCCTGGGTCCTTCACAGCCTTCACCTCCACATCTCTCCGTTCTTATACCGCAAAACATACGTGCCTGACCTTCATCCAACTCAACCACCCTCAGCCTTCTGCTGCACTTTTATTCCCTCAAATGAGACTGCCTTTCTCCCCCGTTGCCCCTTATGCCTGGACCTGCCTTCCAGAATGCCCCTACGAGGTAATCTCGCTTACCGGTATATCTTCCAGAGCTCTCCTCAAAACATTTTCCATGAAGTTATAGGCACAGCCCTTTAGTCCCAATACACTACGGTACTACTGTAACTTAACTAACGCATGTGTAACTGAACTGTTTCTTGTTTACACCTGCCTCTGTTTCCCTCCCTTATCTCCGTTAGACACAAAGGAGATATTTCAGAAATGTCTGGTTCAAGGGTGAGGAACCTTTCCCAGTTTGAGGGCTACATTCCCTGGTAGGCAACCTTCCCCAGGGCCACATACCAGCAGCGGTTAGCACCAGAGGCAAAAGCAGGTGGAGCAATGGATGTGACTTCTGCCTTTCTGCAGTGGGCGGCCACACACAAGTCACAATATACGCATATCTAAACTCAATGCGAGGAAGCAAGAGGCATCACCATTCTTCCAGGACACCTTTCAGCCCAGGCAAACCAAGGAGCAGGGCTGCAAATGGGCGAGGCTTGCAAAGGGGACAAAGTCTAGGAGACTCCCAAGGGCAGGATAGAGAGGTCTGGAATACTGCTTTTGCCCCTGATGTAGAGCTCCCCACTTGTTCTAGATTATAAGACACACTATGGCTTATAGCTTATATATGGATTGAGCTATATAAATAAAACAACAGCAAAATGTTTCAGGGCTATAGCAATTCCCAGACTAGCAAGCATTTCAATTGTAGTGACCAGAGAAAGAGCCACTTGTCATGCCTTGTTCTGCTTATGGAAATATTTCCCAGGGATGGTTGCCGGGTGCAATGCTACCTTTTGGAAACAAGATGAAGATCTTTGATTTGCCTAGGCTCTGTTGAGGTGTAAGTGGGAGCGGGGTATTCCCCCCAACACAAACATTTTCCTAATGCTGTTGGCTTTTTCAATTTCAATTTTTCATTTCTTCACAACCATTTCAAAACTGTAAGCTCAGACCCTCCCAAGTGTCCCTATTTTCCAGGGAAAGTCCCAGATTCACAGAAGCCGTCCCGGTTTCTGATTGCCCCACTTTTCCTTACGTCTCTATTTTCATCGGAGGGTATGGAATTATGCGACCCCCAAGCCAAGGAGATAAGTAACTATAGGACCTTTAGAAGACATCTGAAGGCAGCCCTGTATAGGGAAGTTGATTAATGTTTAATGATTTTTAAAACACAGTGGTACCTCTGGTTAAGAACTTAATTCGTTCCGGAGGTCCGTTCTTAACCTGAAACTGTTCTTAACCTGAAGCACCACTTTAGCTAATGGGGCCTCACGATTTCTGTTCTCACCCTGAAGCAAAGTTCTTAACCTGAGGTACTATTTCTGAGTAAGCGGAGTTTGTAACCTGAAGCATTTGTAACCCGAGGTACCACTGTATATTTTGGAAGCAACCTGGTCAGATGGGCTGGGTATAAATATTATGATTATTATTGAACAGGATGTCCCTATTTTCATTGCAGAAATGTTGGAGGGTATGTGAGCTGCTCTGAAGGACTAAATAAAGCAGCACAGGAGCTTCAGCAGAGTACTAACAAAATAAAAGTCTGAGCAATACGCACGAGAGGTTTCACGGCATACATCAGGGTGGTAAAGGGGAGCACTGAAGCAGGTAGAAAGGGAAAGGGACATTCACTGCCACTTTTGCCCCTCGAGAGTCAAGCAGTGGCTGCAAAGCTGATCCTCTGAAGAGTGTGGCCAAATGCAGGAACTAATCTGCATCGCCTGCTCCATCTGGAAAGAGGCTCAGTTTAATTTGCCTTTGTCCAGTTCATCACTACTTACAGGAAAGCATCCAGAGAGTTTCCACAGGGCTAGTCAGCTTTACGCAAGAAGAGCCTGACAAGCCACAACAGCTGCAAACTACAATCCCCAGGATGCAACGCTCCCCGCAAAGCTTCGCAAGCCAGACGTTGGCCCCCCACTGCAGACCCTGCTGCGAAAGCGGCGCTAGCCTGAGAGGCCGACGCTCCCGTGCACCTCACGTGACGCGCAACCAAACCCGACCACCTCTTAGCCTGCGAATGGTTGGGACCCTTGGCCAATCGCACCCTTCCACTTAGCACAGGCATTTCGCCATTAGTGGAGGCGGTTAGGGCCTCCGCCTCTCTCCATTCCGCGCCCTGCGGTTCTGGGCTCCGATTGGTCGCCGGCCTGCCCTTTTGAAGTACCTGTCGCTCTCTGACAGGTTAGTAGGGAGTTCCCTCACGGAAGGACGGACGGAGGAGAAGGAGGTAGAGCGGTAGGGGCGACAAGTGGGGCGGGCCTCGCTTTTGGCTCCGCCCATCCTGGTGCGAATGTCATCGGATGCTTCGGCCTCAATTAACCACCTCCAGTCCCTTCTTTCCGCAGCCGAATCTTTCCTGCCCCCTCCGCGCGCGCGCGCCTCGTGGCACGTCACTCTCCCGTCAACTGATTATAACACCATCCCGAGCCAGCGTTGCCTCATACGGAAGCTTTTTTCCCTCTCTTCCCCCCCCCCGCTCACCCGCGGCTTTTGCTCCGCCCATCTCGCGCTCTCGGCCCCGCCTCCTCCCCGCCCCCCGCCCTTCCCTTCACATCGCGCGCGAGCTGCTCCGGTCTCGCTCCCGCTCTCCGCCCGCCTCGCGCCGCACTGGGATGTTGGCGGCGGCATCGGGCGGCAGTTCCCGGGTCGCTGAGGAGATTCAGGAGGAGGAGGCGGGAGGCAGGAGGCACCGCCGCCGCCTGTGAAACGGGCGCAGTAAGGCGTCGCTGCCTCGGCTCCCCTCCCTCCCTCCCTCCCTCCGTCGGAGAGCGCGCTGAGGGAAACGGGGCGGACTCTGCCCTTCCTCCTCCTTCGCCGCGCGTGAGGCGGAGAGGCAAGCGAGGAGCCCCGGGGAGCAACATGGCGGAGCACTCGGCCCCCGACCACAAGCACAAGCCCGGTGCCGCCTCGTCGTCCAACTCCGCCGCCGCCGCTTCCCAAGCGCTGGCCAACAGCAGGGGTTCCTCCTCCTCGTCGTCTCCGTCGACGACCGGCGCCGGGCCCCCGGCGGGCGGGGGCGGCGGCCTGTCGGGGGGCCTGTCGCAGCCGGCGGGCTGGCAGTCGCTGCTCTCCTTCACCATCCTCTTCCTGGCCTGGCTGGCCGGCTTCAGCTCCAGGCTCTTCGCCGTCATCCGCTTCGAGAGCATCATCCACGAGTTCGACCCCTGGTAAGTGAGTTTGGGAGCAGAGGGCGAGGAGGAGCAGGGGATCCCCCTCGCCGCCCGCCTGCAGGCTGTGAGGCAGGATGCCGCCGGCCCGGGTAGCCGGCGGGGGGACGTTGAAACGGAGCCAGGGAGGAGGAGCGGGGTCGGGCCCTCTGCACAACCGGGTACTGGGAAGAGTCTCCCGGGGCCAAGCGCGGAAGGGATTCGGAGCACGCGGCGCGAGGGAGCGAGTGCTAGGCGTGGTTTTACGGGACCGGCGAGGAGCCCTTTGTGGGTGAAAGGTCCCTTCCTGCGCCCGCAGATGCTCCGGAGCGGACAGGTAGACCTTGAGGGGCGGCTTCTTTCCATCCTGGGCCGAGAGGTCGCGCCCCCCCCCCAGCCCTGCTCGTGCACTTCATTCGGCAAAACTTGTGCAGCGCCCGCTTCTCCTCGCCGCCGCTGCGGCACGGGCGGCGTGTGCGTTGGAGGAGCAGGAGGAAGGGGGGAATGGCCGAAGGAGCGGCTGCAGGGGGAGCGCGGAGAGAGAGAAGGCTGCTGCTTGACGGGACGCTGGTCCGTGAGAGGGGCAGGCGGAGGCTGCTGCTGCTGCTGCTGCTGCTACGTACAGGTGGGTCGCCGTTAGGTGTAATACCTGCGTGCTGTGGCAGAGGGTTCTGCGGAGCTGCCTCTGCAATCGTGTGTAGGGAAATGAGTGCAATCCCACCAGGGGCTAAGCATTTCGCGCTGTTTCTCTGGATTTCTGCTTCCCAAGGGGGCATGTTGTGAACCGGGCTATGAGAAATCTCGGGGAACGGTCTGCACAGCATTTGGGACGGGAGAGCAAATCGGGAAGTTGGAAGGGTAGCGTAGGTAACCCCATCTAAAATATTGAAAATTAGTGTGGCGTTGGTGAAATGTGAGATGTGATTTTTGGTATTCAATCTTTTGATATACTGTATTGGTATTGTTAGGCATGCAGTGTCGCTTTGCTTCAGGATGGTTTTTCATGAGACTTTGCTTTGTTTCCATGTAAAACAAGTATAGAGGAGGTTTAAACCACATCTCATGGAACATACTACATGGCTGTGGTCTCTGCTAGAGAGAATGTATGAGTTGATTGCACATCAGATTTTATCCAAATAGCACTGAGGAAAGTGCAGTCCTGAGGTCTGTTTCTGCAGGCTCAGGAATACTTTCTGTGCTCAGTTGCCCCATGCTGCATTGATTGGCTTTAAATTGACACTTTATGTTGTGGAACAGTTCATTTCTGAATGTAATGGCAGGTTTTAATGCATCATGATAGGGTTATTTCTGACTGAGAGCTTCCTGTGTCGCCACACAGTTGCATGGAGATGTACATTTCTGCCCTTATATTGGATTGCATCACTTATTTTAATCTCATTATTTCCAGCCTGCCATGTGGGTTACCATATTTCTCATAAGAGTGGGATGCATTTGAGAAACTGCCACATGTTAAACTGTGAGGAATCCTGAGAGCCACTTCACACATTACATCAGTAATGTGATTAGATTACAGTAGTAATTAGTGTTGTCAGTGTGGTGCAGTGGAATAGAAGTTTGACTTGGACAGGATTTAGATTCATGGCCCTTGTCAGCTATGAAGCTCACTGCATGACAGTGGGTTAGCCTTTTATGTTCTTCTAGTTATTATCTCTCACTCTAACCTGCTTCACAGGGTTGTTGAGAGGATAAAATGGATCACAGCCTTATCTCCTTCTCTGACCACTTTGGGTTGAGATACCAGTTTAATAATAATTACATGTTAGTGGACAGTTGTGTGTTGTACAGAAAGAATGAAATGGTTTTTAGTGTGCCATACCACAGGTCTGTGTACACAGTCGATCTCAAACCAGATGATGTGCTTTATGTTTCTCTCTTAAGGAAAACATACAGCTCAACAGTAGAGTACATGTCTTAGCTGTAGAGGATCTTACATTCACTATCTGGAGAAATAATTTCAAATTAGAAGGCTCCCAGGGCCAAGCTACATGCATTGTCAGGAGGGCCTTTATCAGATCTCTCCCCTCTTTCAAAGGTAATAATAGCCATAGGAGGGAAATATACTTGGAGCAATGGTACTGGGTGAATCCCTTGCCCCCCTTCTAGAGCAAACAACAGCTTGGGGTGGAATTAAGATGGGGAAAATGGCACAGGATTTGTCACTGATATGTGTACTATCAGTTTTCTGCAGCAGGACAAATATGAGCTCTGGAGAAGGTCAATTCAAATAAGGTAAAATGGCATAGCATATGTGTGTTCCTCTTTCCCTCACTCATTTAGCAAAACAAAATACAGTGCAAGATCCATTCAGTGATCCCTGGCATGTATATCATATCAGCCTACCTTGAGCCTTAGAGAGCTGCTGTCAGTCACAGTAAAGAATATGGACTAATACTCTGAGTCTGTATATGTGGCAGTTTCATTTATATTCTTCAATGCTTGGACCAGCTACGTGTGTGTGGTGAAGCAGCTGTACCTCTTATTGTTACTATTTTAGTGGATGCATGCTGTGTGTCTGTAACATGCACCTATCAAAATAAAGCTGCTGATGTGGCCCTGAGCACTTAACATTGTACTTAGCAAAGGCAAGAGGAAACAGGTTTAAAATAATCAAATAGAAGTAGTTTGATAGCAAAGGATAAAAATGGTGGTGGATACATTGTCATATAATACAGGTTCTTTTTAAAAAAAACTTGATATGAGACATATATTGGAGGTTTAAGCATATTGAATATTAATATTAATATTGGATAAACACTTTTGCATTTTATTGTCACTAAAAATGATTTCTATGAAAGTGTTCATTAAAATCAGTTTCAAAGGTTCCATTACACCCCAGCTCTGACTAAAGCTGCAGTCCCATGAACAGATGAAAGCAAAGCCCCACTGATTAAAGTGAAACTTAATTCTGAGTAAACATACTTAGGATTGCATTGTTTGAAACAGGACTTAGGATGGAGCTATACAAAAAGGGAGGGGGAACTGATTCTCAGTGGCTTTGATTAAGACACATTGGAGAAAGTAAAGCAATCTGGGATAGATTTTGTGTGTGTGTCCCACAGTGCTTTGGTAAGAAAGTGAAATAAAGACATATTTGGAGTACCACTTTCATGTGTCCTTCTGTGTACTACCACCTCTATTGATACCACCTGCTATTGATAGACAATAGATAAATAAAGGAAAAATAACCAGAGCTGAGTTGAAACAGAGGTAGCATCATAGACATTTTTTATTCTGTGCAGTCAGCAACCCCTCCCCAAGAAAAATTGTTTGCACCCCTTTCAAGAGAGGGTGTGTAAGTTTTCCCAAGAGAGCTAGAAGAGGGAATGGTCTCTAAATCAATTCATTTGTGTATATTTAGCTGCGGCAGAACGGCGATGTACATTTGGATCGACATCACTATTCTTCTGGTGTAGCTACTCATGCATAACTATGCATGACTAAAGCTGGATCAGAGCAAAAGTCTTGCTGTGCAGTGCTGACAGCAACACAGGGAGAGTTGGCCCAGTTGGCTCAATAACAAAGATGCAGTTTCTCTTGCCACTTTCACTTAGACCTCGGTGACAATATCACATAGCCATATCTGCTAACACAGTGACATACCGTGTTTCCCCTTTTTTAAGACGTAGCCATAAAGTAAGCCATGGCAGGATTTTTAAACATTTGTGAAATATAAGACATACCCTGAAAATAAGACATACCTCCATGCCGTGTGGAGCGAGACCGCCGAGGGCCCCAGCCAGCCAGCGGGACTCAGAACGCCGGCTGCAGCAGCAGGAGGCCTGCCGGCTTGGTGCCTGGAGCCAGCTGCTGCTGCAGCGGCGAGCGCGCAGAGCGCCCGAGCCAGCGGTCTTGCCTCCGCCCGGCCGAGGAGGCCTGCCGCCCAGAACCGGTGGCTGCAGCGTGGAGCGTGCCAAGCGCTCCGCAGCATTGAGCGCTTAGAGCGCTCTGTCGGGCCGGGCGGAGCGCTTGAGCCAGCGGCCTCCGCTTGGCCCGACCGAGGAGACCTGCCTCCCTGCCGCCCAGAAGTGGCGGCTGCAGCATGGAGCGCGCCGAGCGCTCTGCAGGACTGAGCGCTTGGAGCGCTCTGTCGGGCCGGGCGGAGCGCCTGAGCCAGCGGCCTCCGCTTGACCCGGCCGATGAGACCTGCCTCCCAGCCGCCCAGAAGTGGCGGCTGCAGCATGGAGCACGCCGAGCGCTCTGCAGGACTGAGCACTTGGAGCGCTCTGTCGGGCCGGGCGGAGCGCCTGAGCCAGCGGCGTCCGCTTGGCCCGGCCGAGGAGACCTGCCTCCCTGCCGCCCAGAAGTGGCGGCTGCAGCATGGAGCACTTGGAGCGCTCTGCAGGACTGAGCGCTTGGAGCGCTCTGTCGGGCCGGGCGGAGCGCCTGAGCCAGCGGCCTCCGCCTGGCCCGGCTGAGGAGACCTGCCTCCCCGCCGCCCAGATCCGGCTGCTGCAGTGTGGAGCGCGCCGAGCGCTCTGCAGGACTGAGCGCTTGGAGCGCTCTGTCGGGCCGGGCGGAGCGCCTGAGCCAGCGGCCTCCGCTTGGCCCGGCCAAGGAGACCTGCCTCCCCGCCGCCCAGAACCGGCAGCTGCAGCGTGGAGCACGCCAAACGCTCCGCAGCGCCAAGCACTTGGAGCGCCCTGCCGGGCCGAGCGGACCACGTAAGCCAGTGGCCTCTGGATCGGCAGAAATCAGGGGCCTGGGTGGGAGGGCGACTGGGGTGTGCCTTTTGGATACTTGCATTTTCTTTCTTGTTTTCTTCCCTTTTTGCAATGTACAGAAATGCAAACTATATCTTATCATCATCACTATTATTACAATTTCACCCCTCCGTTTCTTTTCTCTGTGTGTGTGTGTGTAATTGTGGAACCCTCCCAGCCAATTGAGAAATGCACAGACGTCTTTCTTTAGTTCTTTACAACCATTGAACTCTGTTGTCTGTTTAAATTTCACATTTAAAAAGGAAGATAACTGGGTAGTTTCCTTTTCCTTTTAAAAATATTATCTGCAGCAAAGCAGAAATGGGCACAAGAAACAGGAGGTGTGGACCTTTTGGGTTTGCTTTTCTCAGGGTTCAATCCAACCCCACCTTCCCCAGCTGCCGCCTCCCCACCTTTCCTCCCCAGATCGGCTCTGCCCCATCGTCACGTTGCTCTTAGGCATTTTGCTCAAAGCGTAGCGTATGGGGAGGGCTAAGGAGAAGATGTTCATCCAAGCCAGGCTTTCAGGTGCTGCTGGACTCCAACTCCCAATAGCCAGCATGGCCAGTGGTTGGGGATAATGGGAACTGCAGCCCCACAGCATCCGGAGGGCTGGGGGGTTGCTCTGGAACTTCTCTCCCTCCCTCCTTTTCCGTCTCTTTCCCCTCTCTTCAGACACTCATGTGCTGCATCTGCTTTGGGGTAACTTGATGGTAGAATTTGGGCTAGATGACAGGTAATTAAAAAAATAAGACACCCCACTGAAAATAAGACACCCTGTGTTTTTTTGAGAAAAAGAAGTTATAAGACGGTGTCTTAAAAAAGGGGAAACACGGTAGTGCCACCCTGTTCCCCAGTGTGATTGGCTTGGATCATGTTTTGAGAGATGTCCTAAAATAGGCTGAAACAGCAGCATACAGTGGAACCTCGGTTTATGAACACCTCTGTTTACGAATTTTCGGTTTACGAACGCCGCGGACCCATCTGGAACGGATTAATTCACTTTCCATTCCTTTCAGTGGGAAAGTTCGCTTCAGTTTATGAACGCTTCAGTTCATGAACAGACTTCCGGAACCAATTACACCTGTGCTTCGGGTTAAGTACGCTTCAGGTTGAGTACTCCGCGGACCCGTCTGGAACGGATTAATCCACTTTCCATTACTTTCAATGGGAAAGTTCGCTTCAGTTTATGAACACTTCAGTTTAAGTACTCCACGGACCGTCTGGAACAGATTAATCCACTTTCCATTACTTTCAATGGGAAAGTTCGCTTCAGTTTATGAACAGATTTCCGGAACCAATTGTGTTCATAAACCGAGGTACCACTGTATTGGGACTGAAATAGGTGTGAACAACAGTGTGGATTTTTGAGGAGCTTTTCACATAACAGGTCACTTTTATGCCTTATGAGGTTTCAAATATAAACGTTGGTTGCAGTGCTAGAAAAATTAGACGTGCAAATGAATGAACAAAGGATTCCTGTGTGGGGGGAAATCCATTGTGCTAATAAACTTCTAAAACTGACCATGTTTAACAGTTGCATTATCCCTTTGTGATTTGCACTAGCTGCCAAATAGTTTCTGGGCTCAATTCAAGGTGCTGATATAAAACCTTTAAAGCATTTAGCTTGGGACCTGGATGACTCAAGAACTGCCTTTTTCTGCATGCTCCAATCATCAGCACATGTAAAAGTGTTCCCAAAAGAGCTCCAGATCACACAACCTCAAGAGGTGCCAGCTAGATAAAGGGTGTGGTGTACTGAGTCCCATCATTCTGTTCCTTCTTGTGTCTGGTAAAGTTATGGCTTTTTAATAAGGCTGTTGACTGATTAAATTCTTCCACACTAGCTTAGGCAGTGTTTCTTTAAATAACTTACAGATTTGTTAATTTGTGTTACAGTATTGGGCTTAGTTTATTTTATCTGTTGGCTGCCTTTAAATAAATAAAGCAGGTTTTAAAAAATGAATATTAAAAAAATTCAGTGACCTAGTTCACATGTAATCCAAACAACCTAACATGTGGATTCTGGGAGATCAGACTGCTTTTCTCTTCCTCCTGTCCTGCTGCCGCCTTGCTGCTATGAGCTACGGTAAGCCATAGTTTGGCATAGCATTGAATCTGAATCAGTGCTCATGGTTTAACAGTTTGTGGTTTGTCATGGGGGCACAAACCACAAGCCTGGGTTCAGTTGTAACACTTAGCCAAACTGTAACTTAGTTCATAGCAGAGCAGTGGCAGCAGGACTGCAGAAGGAATAAATCAGCTGTAATCTTTTCTCCAGTGACCAGCCGTTTGCTCATTCATGCTAAGCCATAGTTTGACTTACCGGCAACATTAAGAGTGAACCAGGCCATTATATTGTCCAATTCCATTTGTATATGCAACCATAGTAACAGGAACTGAATACAAAACTAATTTTGTTGAATACAGAATCAGTTTATCAATGCAATTTCATTGCTTGAATTTAAAACTAGGTGCTGGGATCATGCAATTAGAACCATTCAGTTCATGAGCCAAAACTGCAGAAGTTGAGGCTTCTTTGAGAAGCATATTTCTGACATGGCATGGGGGATGCTTGAAGAAATAATAATATAAAATCCCACTGCGTACACCCAAGGAAGCTCTTAGGTATTCCATGTAAAGGTAAAGGGACCCCTGAGCATTAGGTCCAGTTGTGACCGACTCTGGGGTTGCGCGCTCATCTCGCATTATTGGCCGAGGAAGCCGGCGTATAGCTTCCAGGTCATGTGGCCAGCATGACAAAGCCGCTTCTGGCAAACCAGAGCAGCACATGGAAACGCCGTTTACCTTCCCGCTGTAGCGGTTCCTATTTATCTACTTGCATTTTGACGTGCTTTCAAACTGCTAGGTTGGCAGGAGCTGGGACCAAGCAACGGCAGCTCACCCTGTCACAGGGATTCGAACCGCCAGCCTTCTGATCAGCAAGCCTACCTAGGCTCAGTGGTTTAACCCACAGCGCCACCTGGGTCCAGGTATTCCATAGCAGTTCGTAAATGAATTGTTTCAAATGTTACAGTGGCTCATTGTGCCAAAGTTCCTTACCACTAGACTCTTGAAGGTAGAAAGCAATAAAAGCTGAGGTCCTTCACCAATTAAAATACAATCACTGTGTTTATGTGATTATGCAACCTTACCATCTGTTTTGCATAAGTAAAATGAGTAGATTATTGAAGGTCAGGATTATTACCAAAATCAGAAATGCAGCAGAGATTTCTTTTATTAATAATAAAAATTAGTTTCAAATGTGCAAATGTGGTATGATTTCAAATTTTGTCCATTTTAGTGGGGTAATTATGCAGGAAATATTGTTGAAGATGAAAAAGAGGTACTGGCCTTTCCTTTCTATTTTTTTAATTATGTGACAATATCATAGCAGTGAGGGCAGATTTTACATGATCCATATGCTACTATATGCCAACTTGATCTGATCACCTGTTAATTTTGAGAATATCTCACATCTCTTTCTTCTTCAAAAGCCTTCCAGTTTTTGCATGCGACTGAAGACTGACTGTGACCCTACACAGTGTATAGCTTTTATTGAGTGTAGTTGTAGACCTTGATATTGTTATATCTGAGAATTTTTAAATATACCGTTTCTCATTTTAATATAGCAAGGATTAGCTGACCCAATGCACAGTGACATCTGCTTGGATGGTTGTATTCCATTAGCAAAAGATGCTTCCACTCATCCACAATGATTTTTCTGGGATTTTTTTCATGCCATTGTATTCCAGATGTACCCTGTTTCTCAGAAAATAAGACGTAGCCATAAAATAAGACATAGCAGGATTTTTAAGCATTCAAGGAATATAAGCCATACCCCCAAAATAAGA
Source organism: Zootoca vivipara (assembly GCF_963506605.1). NCBI lineage: Eukaryota > Metazoa > Chordata > Lepidosauria > Squamata > Lacertidae > Zootoca > Zootoca vivipara. Next base: position 15,142,383 of record NC_083287.1, on the reverse strand, counting down.
CATAGTGATAGGTGCAGCAGCAATGCCGGCCGCAGCAGGAGGAGGAGGAAAAAAATAAGACATCCCCTGAAAATAAGCCATAGTGTGTTTTTTTAAGGAAAAATAAATATAAGATGATATCTTATTTTCGGAGAAACACGGTATTCCAGAGGGACTTCCAATTGTTAGATGTTTTCAAGGGGCTGCTGAGGAAGGAGGGAAAGTCCCATGGTATGAATAGAACTCTGTTTGCAAAAAAGAAGTTAAATTCTGAAAAAAATAATTATAGCTTTCCAAACATTTCATGAAATTTTTTAGTTAGTGCTATGGTTTCTTGTACCAATACAAATCCTCTTTTCCATAAGGTTGCTTTTACAGCAGTGCTATTGTGGATCATCTGAAGCAAGTATGCCATCCTCAGCCATCAAGATTTGGAAAGGACTACATAATAAACAGCCAATGATCATTTGAGGGAAGTCCATAAGCAGAACATGAATGCAATAGCACTCTCTCCAGTTGTGCTCCCTAGCAACTGCTATTCATAGGCAAACCACCTCTGATACTGGAGGTAGTGCACCAGCCATCATGGATCGAAGCTATGAGTTTGTCTAAATTCCTTTTAAAGCCATCCAAGCTGGGAGCTGTTACTACATCTTTTGGTTGCAAAATCCAAAGTTCTAGTACTGTGAGAGAGGGAGAATGGTGTTTCTCTCAGCTTTCTCTACACTGTGCATAATTCTGTACCTCTCTCATGTCCCCACCACCCTTGCTTTTTTCCAGGAAGGCCCAAACGTTGTAACCGTTCTTCATTGAGAAGTTCTAGTCCCATGATCATTTTGGTTGCTCTTTTCTTAACCTTTTCCAGCTCTACAATATTCTTTTTCAGGGGTACAGAGTACAGTATTCCAAGAGCAATCATGCTGCAGATTTGTATAATAGCATTATCAAATTAAAAATTTAATTTTCAAGCCTTTTCCTAATTGCTCCGACTGAAAACTGAGCTAGTTTTTAACTGATTTGAAACTGAACCAAGTGCTGGCTTTAGACTTGAACCAATGCCTACCCTTACCCTTTAGTTCATATGGTGCACCGACTAAACTTAAACCAAGCCTATACTATGGTTTTTTAAAAGTGTAAATTACTATCTAGTTTTAAGTAGTAAATTACACAGTAGCTTTGAAAACTGAACTAGCTGAAAGCTGAATATTTTAATTGGGACTGAGGCCTACCCTTACATTTAGGTACTGCCCTTCATAACCTGAAATGGAATCCTACACTGACCTTAAGTTAAAGCTAAGCTTGCATATTTTTTTAAAGCTGGGTTCTCCAATACTGTATCTAGTTTTGCATATATACACACATACACATATTCAGTCTACAAAAATGAGATTTAAACTCATTGGTTTGTGGCTTACTGTGGCCATATAGACTGCCCTGCTAAGGTAAAACTTTCTACAAGCTTATCACCCCATAATCTTAGTTCCTGAGCTATAAGGTTTTTTTTACAGGATTTACTCCATGAGAAATACGACAGCCTCCTGTAATGTTGGAACCTTCCAGGGAATATTTTCATGGGGGACTATATTTGCCATTTCTCGGAACAGAAATAGCAGTTTTATTACGTTTCTTCATTAGTTGTCTTGGTAGTGGGTTCAGAGACCGTGCATTGCTGTTCAGACTTTAATTAGGAATAGAAAGGAGTTCTGAACACTTAAAGGGATATAACTAAAGGCATTCAATGTCTGATCCACATATGTAGCAGGCTGCACAGTGGATACAGGCTAAGTTATACACAGTTTGCTTCAGATGTGTGTAAACCTTGTTTTACAACCAACTACAGTACAAATCCTGGACCCAGGTGGCACTGTGGGTTAAACCACAGAGTCTAGGGCTTGCTGATCAGAAGGTCGGCGGTTCGAATCCCTGCAACGGGGTGGGCTCCCATTGCTCAGTCCCAGCTCCTACTCACCTAGCAGTTCGAAAGCACATCAAAGTGCAAGTAGATAAATAGGGACCGCTCCGGCAGGAAGGTAAACGGCATTTCCGTGCGCTGCTCTCGTTCACCAGAAGCAGCTTTGTCATGCTGGCCACATGATCCGGAAGCTGTCTGTGGACAAACGTCGGCTCCCTCAGCCTATAGAGTGAGATGAGCGTCGCAGCCCCAGAGTCAGACACAACTGGACCTGATGGTCAGGGGCCCCTTTACCTTTACTTACAGTACAAAACACACCATCATTCCCAGTGTACAGTTAGAAGTTAGAATGATACCACTTGTTTCCAATGTATCTAGTGTAGTAACACTTTGCTGTGAAACCTTTTCAAATACATTAATCCCAGGACTAAACAAAATGTGATGTTTATAATGTGTTTTGACTTTTTGTGCAATATTTTTTTGTTAACCAATAGTCAGTGCAAGGAGCCCCAAGCCAGAACAGGTGTTCAAAGGGAGGAGAGCATTACCTTATTGGAATCTTTACACCCACTGTTCACTTAGCAGTTGGGGGTGAAATTCTATATGCACTGTGGTGGGGGCAAAGGCTTAAAGCCTCACTTTCCACATGCCATAGTTCTGATCTGATTTGGGACTCCTTGTGCCAGTTCTTTGTTAATATAAAGCGTTGCATGCAGAGCCAAACCACTTGACTGACGTCTAGTTTGGACCTTTGGCTCTTAACTGCATATTTAAACAAAAACATTGAATTATTTTAGCTGAACTTTAGTTGTCAATATACTGAATTAGTGAGATCAAACTTGGATGAAGTAGAAATCTAATTTTAGTTAAATCAAGGCAATATCCTGCAATTCTATAGCCTATAAACAGAGTCTTGGCATGCCCCAGTTCCCTAACTCACTATGATATGCCATTTTCTATTAGTGTAGTTTTTCACAGAAGGAAGGATCATCACTTTGAAAAGGGAAGAAAAATATCCTACACATGCTTATTTAAACTTTTACCTGCCATTAGTTAGTTTGACTTATCTGAACCTGCCTCAGAATCTCGATGAAAGAGGATTGCCTTGTGTAGTTCTGCCTCATTATCTCCTCTGAAACATTTTTACAGCCACTTTAGAGTAGCATACAATATCTGAGCCAAATGTAGGCCAGAATTTCAAGATGTGAATAATTTTTGATGTCGCTTTTTAATTATATTGATATTAAGAGTGGTATCATTTCTTAAGGCCTATCTTTCTCCCATAAAACATTTCTGATTCTTCCAACTGGCAGTTTTAAAATTATATGAGCTACAGTCCATGGTACATAATGAGCTTATAAGGCTGCTTAACTCTTTAGTTTTCACTACTTCTTTAAAAGTCAACCACCTACATCAGGGACCCCCAAACTAAGGCCCGGGGGGCTGATGCGGCCCAATCGCCTTCTAAATCCAGCCCGTGGACAGTCCGTGAATCAGCATGTTTTTACATGAGTAGAATGTGTTTTTACATGAGTAGAATGTGTCCTTTTATTTAAAATGCATCTCTGGGGTATTTGTGGGGCGTAGGAATTCATTCATATATTTTTTCAAAATATAGTCTGGCCCCTCACAAGGGCTGAGGGACAGTGGACTGGCCCCCTGCTGAAAAAGTTTGCTGACCCCTGACCTACATTGTACTTATGTGAATTTTGTTGTCCCTTGTTCAAGTGTATGCAGATTCTTCCTGCCTGCCTGCATTAGCTGGAAACCAGCCTTTGATTGCTTGAAAGTAAATCCAGGAGCTCTTGGAGGAAACTGATTTTCTAGATCCATTTCAATCAGAATTTTGGCCTAAAACAAAACAAATGCACGTCTATATGGATATGTGAACAATTTCATAAATTGTAAGTGGCAGCAAGTTATAAAACATTCAAATAACATTTTTTTAAATAAAAGGGACCCCTGTCTGTGAACTACCGGTACTGTACAAATGGCAATTATAATATAAGAACAGAAATAACATTGTGCTGCAAAGTAAGCTGAAACATAAATCTATAAAACCAAACCATAATTTCTGCATTTTAGGGTTTTCAATATCGTGATATATCACCAGCTAAACATCACAATATAACAATATATCATCTGAAATAAGGAAGGAACTATGCAGGCAATGCCCTGGCAACTGCTACTACTTAAGGGTCTAAAACTGATAAATGATCTTCTTCTTCTTCTTTGATCACTCGTAGCCGAGTAAGATTGTCTTCCATAAACATGGTTTTAACAATGAGTCCATAAGAGACTGTGGAGGCCAATTCTGGATCCACACGTCCTTCCACAGTGGGGAAGGTTTCTGGGCAGGAGTTAATCACGGTGTGGATTTGCCAAGCGTGCCTTCCTCTTCGCACATTTCTATCTTTTTTAAAGGAGTATGTGTGGCTTCCTTTACCTAAAATGTTTTGAGATTGTCAACCACCTGGACTGGTTAAGAATAACAGAACTGAAATTCAATCTGGATGAGACAGAGGTGCTTTTGGTCAGAAGGCATATTGGACTGGACTGGAAAGGATTGTATTCCACTTACAAGACCAGGTTCATAGAGTACTCCTGGATCTAGTCTTGTTAGGCTGCTTAGATGTCAGGAGAGTTTCTGTCCCACTTTGGCTGGGGTACCAATCCATACCTGGTCCTGGTCCTACATGCATACATTTTGACTGGGGCTAGTGGACTATCAGCTGCACTGGCTTCCAGTCTGTTTTGACTGCAGTTCAAGATGCTGGTTATTTTGTATAAAACCCTAAGCCCAGGGGTCAGCAGACCTTTTCAGCAGGGGGCTGGTCCACTGTCCCTCAGACCTTGTGGGGGGGCCGGACTATATTTTTTGGGGAAAATAATGAACGAATTCCTATGCCCCACAAATAACCCAGAGATGCATTTTAAATAAAAGGACACATTCTACTCATGTAAAAACACACTGATTCCCAGACTGTCCGCGGGCTGGATTTAGAAGGCGGTTGGGCCAGATCCAGCCCCCGGGCCTTAGTTTGCCTACCCATGCCCTAAGCAGCTTGAAACCAAGTTGCTTGAAGCAATGTCTCCTCTTATGTGAATCTGTCTGTTCTTTAAGATAAACTGTTGAGACCCTCTTGTGTGTACCATTGCCTTTTAAAGCAAGAACTTTCTCGGTGGTGGCACCCAATAAGCAGAAACCTGCCCCAAGAGGTCTCTATTTGGGTTCTGCTGGCACTCACTTTTTATTCTGCTGCTGCTGCTTATGGTACTGATTATGAATGCTTTTCTTTGTTTTATGCTGCTCTTTTTAGTTAATTAGTGTTATAAAGGTAGGGATTTTGGTTACTTTTATGCTTGTATTGTATCTGTAAACTGCACTGAGCAACTCCTTTACTCAGGGGAAAGGGGTGAGCCTTTTTAAAAATAGATGCATTTATTAACAAACCCTTCCCTTTATTTGGGAGGTCATAGCTTAAGGAATTGGTGAAGAATCTGGTTGAAGTTTATTGAAGATTAGTAGCTTGGTGATAGATTGGTGAAGAAGTTGAAGTTGAAATTATAAATGCAGATTTAAGTTCAGTCATAAGAATGAATATTGTTATGAATTGGAGAGGGGGGTCAGTCTGGGTCAGGCGTCAGCAAAGTTTTCCAGCCATGGGCCAGAGCATTCCCACAGACTATTGTCTGTGGGCTGGACATGGGCCAGACCTGTGCAGAAGCTATTTCTGGTGCCACGCTGCCCATACGGGGCACCGGAAATCGCTTCTGTGCATGTCCGCAGCGCCGAAAATCACGCCTGCGCAGAAGTGATTTTCAGCGGCGGCGCAGATGTGATTTCCAGTGTCTGCGCAGGCACCATTTGCGTCGCTGCTCGGCGAGTTCCTGCACCACGCTGCGCCGGTTTAGCGCAGCGTGGGGGGGACTTGCCGAGCGGGCGGCTCGTGGGCCGGATAAACGGCCTCCGTGGGCCAGATCCAGCCCATGGGCCAGAGGTTGCCGATGCCTGGTCTGGATGATACCCTGGGTCCCTTGCATTTGTTGGGATCCTGTATCTGTGAGCAGTTCCTTTGTCAAACTAATAGCTTTGGCTGGCTTGCTAAGTACCAGGATTTAGCATATCCAAAGAAGTTGCCTTGTGCCATAGAAACAAATGGATGACACCGACTAAACTGGCCAAGATGTATAAAGGAGTTAGTAACATTTGCTGGAGGTGTAAGGATGAAGTGGGCACTTTTATCCATATATGGTGGTGTTGTAGGGAAATTAAGAAGTTCTGGGAGGAAGTATATAAAGAATTGAAAAAAATAGTCAAATATTCTTTTTAAAAAGAACCCGAAATTTTTCTTTTGAGTATGCTGAATGAGGAGATCAAAGCTAAAGACAGATGTGTGTTGATGCATGCAACCGTAGCGGGCAGACTCCTAGTTGCCACAAACTGGAAAAGTGAAAAAATACCAAGTAAAGAAGAGTGGTTGACCAAATTAATAAATTACCAGAATTTAGCAATTAAAGTAGGTATATTGAAAGGATTAAGTGAGGAAAAAGCAGGGGAAGATTGGAAACCATTCAAAGCATATTTACAGAATCAAGTGGAAAAGGCGAATCTTATATATAGCAGAGGTATGAGGGGTACAAAAAACACCAAGAAAATAAAATTAATGTATGCAGAACATCAGAGAAATCTAAATCAGGATATAGGAGAGGTTGGAAGTCACGAAAAGGTGGAGGGGGGTGAGAGGTGGAGGGGAAAAAAGATTTTAGTATTATGCAGTATGAAATATCTTCCTAAATTTTGATTGGTTCTTTTTAAAAAAAATTATGTTATGTTATGTAAAGTCAGGCTATGTTATGTTATGTTATGTTAATTTTAATTTAATTTATTCTTTTTTGGTTGGTATCCTTGTTTGTTTCTTTTTTCTTACTGTGTGTTATCTTTTGTATATGTAATTTTAAAAAAATCAATAAAGATTAGTTTAATATTTAAAAAAAAGAAAAAATGGATGGGCCTTTCTCATCCACATCACCTGGCTGATAGATAGAAGAAGAAGCCAGAGTTATTTGTGTAAGCTAAAAGGCTAGAGACTTAAGTTGGACAACATATATGCCTTCCTCTATGCTGGATTTTGTGGTTCTGCTTGAAACGTAATGGAAAAGCAAGATCTTTTAGAGTGTTAATGCTTGAGCACCTCCATCCTATGTGCAGGTTGTATGTATGTGTAAATAAAACCAAATACCCTGAAGACACCAGAGTCTTTGCTGACCTTTGTGGGAAGGTAATGGAACCTTGAGTAAAGTGCAGGCACTCCTGGAGTCTCACTTCTTGGAGCTTGAGGTGAAGCCTCCTAACAGTATTTTCAATTTTCACATTCCTTTCTAACTTGGATCAAGAGTAGTAAGATGTTAGCAATGTCAGACTTCTACTCCCCAAGTGGAACTATGGGTTTGATCCAGGCTAACTTGGTTACATTTGGATCACATTGATATCTACAAGGCTTAGATCATGATTAATCCTGTTGAGATCAATGTGACAAATAACAGTTCAGCTAAATTTGTTCAGATCCGTGTATTTGAAAAGCTGTCTGACAAATACATTTACATAAAAAGTAGATTTAATTGCTTAAAGAAACCTATTAAATTTTATCCTTTTTTCTAGGTTTAACTACAGATCAACACATCATCTTGCGTCACATGGATTTTATGAATTCCTAAACTGGTTTGACGAAAGAGCATGGTATCCACTAGGAAGAATAGTAGGTGGGACTGTAAGTACCAGAAAATGTAATCAAATGTTCTTTTATAAATGCATAGTGTTACAGTGGTACCTCTGGTTAAGAACTTAATTCGTTCCGGAGGTCCGTTCTTAACCTAAAACTGTTCTTAACCTGAAGCACCACTTTAGCTAATGGGGCCTCACGATTTCTGTTCTCATCCTGAAGCAAAGTTCTTAACCCGAGGTACTATTTCTGGGTTAGCAGAGTTTGTAACCTGAAGCATTTGTAACCTGAAGCGTTTGTAACCCAAGGTACCACTGTACTTCCATTCCATGTTATACTTCTATATGTAGGTTACAGTTGCATATAATAAGCATTGATGGAGTTTTTAATTCCATTTATATCAGATTTTAAATTTAATTTCAATTACAGCAAGTATGTAAAAAATAAACTGTTTTTCAATTAAATTAAAAGTGTTCATATTTATATTTATCTCAGTATTGAATCATGACCATCTAGCAGGACCAGGATCTGGGAAATCCAGATTCAATCCCTACTCAGTCATGAAGCTCACTGGGTGACGTCAGGCCAGTCACACCCACAGGGTTGTTGTAGGGATTAACTGAGGTGGGGAGTGAACCACGTGTTCATTGGAGAAAAAGGTGGGATATAAATGTACCGGTAATAAGCTCTTCTGCTTACCTGCTTAAGAAAGCTGGAGGGGCCAGCCTGATGGAGATGTCAATCGCCAATCTGGCATCTAGAAATCTCAACTTGGTTGCAGTTGAACCTGCGCCAGTCACATAATGTGCTTGGTGAATTTCTAGTTCTGGACAGAATAGTCCCTAGGACAGTTCAATTTTAGAACTGTAATATAGCTATCTTTTATAAGAGAAAAGTATAAGAGAAAAGTATTAGTGAGCTGTGTAGGCAGAACTAATTCAAAAGCTTGTTGTTCAAAAACATTCATATGAGAAAATGTTCTTACAAACAAAAGATTCAACTTATTTGTTTTTCATGATAGGGTTGTGGTAGAATATAATTGCTGTTGTACTGCAGAAATGTTTAGCATGAACCATCTCTGATGGATATAGATGTGTCCTTGAACACCAGTTAGCTCCTTTTTCAATCTAAGAAGTGCTGTTTGAGTAGATTTACAAGATGCTAGTCAATAAAACGAATCCTTGCGTATTTGATCAATAAAACATTTAATGAAATCAAATGGTTCCTCTTTTTAAAAATCCTGATTTTTCTGTTCTAATTTGAATTATTATATCATAAAGCATAGCTCTGCCAATTTTAGCAGAAACCCTGTCAATATTGCTTGATGTGATTGTGTAATAGTTTTGGGTTACTTAGTTTAGCTTTATATTAGGGTGCTTTCCCTTAGAAGGTATAATTTACATCATAAACTTTCAAAATTAGAAGCATATTTCTGTAAATAATCTACTTGATGCTTTCTGCTGTGGCTTCAGCAAATGAAATTCAGTAAATAAGTGATAGCCATATTACTTTTGGCAACCCTGAGGTTCAATTCCCAGCATCTCTAGGTAGGGCTAGGAACGTCCCCTGTCTGAACCCCTGGAGAGCCGCTGCCAGTTGTGTAGACAGTACTAAGTTAGATGAATCAATGGTCTGACTTGGTGTAAGACAGCTTCCTATGTTCCTACAGTATTTGTCAGCTATCATATCTCATGGCCTTTTAGGCAATTCAAGATTTACAAACATTTAATGAGGTGTGTTCTTTTAAAAAAGTGTCTGAAAGAATACAAGCCATCTTTGGTAGGATCCTTAGAAATACCGCCTTTAAAATACTTGCAGGAATAGTCTCTCTGCTCCCCACCCCCAGTCTTTTTGTTTCCCCCTGCAGAGGCTGCTTTTGAGATTGCTTCTGTTTATCTTGCACCCTTTTCCCTAGCTGCTGCTGGATTCATTTAGCTGGCTAGGGTATAATGCTCCAGATTTTCTAGTTAATGACCTGTGTGCTTTTTGAGCATTAGCTTTATGCTCATTTGGATTTTAAATACAATTAGATACATGCAGGCAGCGTTGAGAAAAATCCTGGGCCAGCCCTCATAAAATATGGTTTTTTGCTTGCAGTTCGTGAAAATCTTTTATAAAGCAATCTAGATTAAGCAGGTGTCTTTTGTTGTGTTCCTGAGCCATCCTTGAAACCCTGAATTATATACCATATTATATGTTGTTTTATAATATTGAAGCTAATTCAATGCAGATACTGAAAAATATCTCTGTATGTTCAATTGTTACCCAAGAAAATGTTAAAGGAAATGTGTGTGTGTGTGTGTGTGTGTGTGTGTGTGTGTGTGTGTGTGTGTGTGTTAAAAGACATTTGGCTCTGGCAATAGCTTGATTTTATATGGGTTGTGGAAGTGACAATCCCTTCTGCATGTGGGTTACATGAATATATTTTAAGTCTTTCTATAACATAGATTCAAATAGAAGAAAAATGCATTTTTCGTCTGCAATTTGGTAAATCACTTTTCCACTCTCTCCTAGGTCTACCCAGGGCTGATGGTGACAGCTGGCCTTATACATTGGATTTTAAATATGCTTAACATAACTGTCCATATAAGAGATGTATGTGTGTTCCTAGCACCAGTTTTTAGCGGCCTTACATCAATTTCTACTTTCCTGCTTACCAGAGAACTGTGGAACCAGGGAGCAGGGCTTCTAGCTGCCTGCTTTATTGCTATAGTACCAGGTTACATATCACGATCAGTTGCAGGATCTTTTGACAATGAAGGGATAGCTATTTTTGCACTGCAGTTCACATACTACTTGTGGGTAAGTAACAACTCAAGCCTCATAATTTTTATCTTGCTATCTTTTAGTATTTTGAATCTGTCTTTGTTGTTTCTGCCTTTTAAATTGGCTATGATTTTAGATTTCTTCACTCTGGTACTCACAAGAAAGCAGCAATATAAATATTTGAGGGCCTTTTTTGCTTATGCTAATTACTTTCTTTCCAAAAGAAAAAGTTGCATTGTTATATGGTAAACTGGTTTTGAACTGGTGAAATATTTTATGTTCTTTAGCTAGATATGGCTTGAACACTTCCTGCATATAGGAATTATGTCAAGGACCAACTTATTCTTCAGGGCCTTTTAACTGGAGCAGAGCTTTCCAGACTTTTCATGTTGGTGACACACTTTTTAGACATGCATCATTTCACAACACAGTAATTCAGTTTTACTAGCAAACTGGAGGTTAAAGTAGGAGGAGCATGGGGAGTGATCCCGTAACACACTTACACACTGCAGCCGACACAATAACCTGTCGCAACACAGAAGTTTGGAAAGCTCTGAATATGATAAGAATTCAACAGCCATAAGCATTACAGTCATACCTTGGTTTAAGTACGCTTCGGTTTGAGTACTTTCAGTTTAAGTACTCCGCGGACCCGTCTGGAATGGATTAATCTACTTTCCATTACTTTCAGTGGGAAAGTACGCTTCAGGTTAAGTACGCTTCAGGTTAAGTACAGACTTCCGGAACCAATTGTGTACTTAAACCGAGGTACCACTGTACTTTATTATTTATTTAAAATACACCCCACCCCCCAATCAGTTTAACAAAACTCTCAGGGCAGCTCAAAGCAGTCATAAACAGTAGCCATGCAAGTTTCATTTAACATGTCATCAGCTTGAGCAAATTCCTAAACCCATGTTCCTGAAATAATGTTGATGGAAGTGGCCTGAACTAAGCCAATCCAAGACCTTTATTTCCTAACCTTTGAACAGTATCTTTTGTTAAATGTAACGTTCTTGTAGATATGACTTTTAAAAGTGGTCTGATAGGGTCATGTTGACACTATTAGAGATCATAATTGGTTACATTAGAGAGAGTAATGGTACATTAGTCTATTGCTTTCCCACCTGCTTGTTCTCTGCTCCTAATCTATTTTCTCGCAAGTCCCATTTCCTCCCACAGGATTCCAAACATGTGTTAACCCTCAGAGGTATCTTGGGAGAGGTGAGGTGTAGCAGCAAAGTAATATGAGGGCATGATTAAGAACTGTCTCCTCTCTCCTCTCCCCCGTTGCTGCTTCATTCTAAATCAACTCCTGAACTGGCTTTTCCCTACAAAGCAGAGTTGATCATCAGGATATCATTACTTACACGTTTGTGTAGTTTAGACCCTAAAATTGTATTACATGGTCTAATACATGCATGTTTAAAAGTGCAGTAGAAGTCATAATAATGAAACATTAAAAAGTTTAATAGTTAAAGTTGGTGACATTTTGCTGTTGTTACAAAAATTTAGCTCTAGAATATAATTTAATACATAATGCAGCTTTAGTATTAGTACCGCTATATGTAATACAGACATAACAAATAAGCTCATACACCCTAGTGTGTGTGTGTGTGAGAGAGAGAGCATTAGCCATGCCCAGCAGTGGCATGCAGCCCACAGTGCATTGTGTATTGGGAAATTTTCAGTGCACATGCGCCTGGGGAACATGTAACATGAAACAGTTGTTTAATACTGTGTCTGAAGCACATCAGTGTGGTAATGAAATGAATAATCTCTCAGTAAAGTACCTTAGTTAATTCTGATGCAAACCTTAAAAGTATATCTAGTTCAACCTCTGCTCTTATTTGTTGTTTTTTAATTTGAATGATACTTTGTTTCTTGTTTCTGCTGAGTTATAACACACATCACCATTTGTAGGTGAAGTCTGTGAAAACTGGATCAGTCTTCTGGACCATATGCTGCTGCCTATCCTACTTTTACATGGTAAGTGGTATCCTAAACTAATGTACATAATTGATTTTGAAATTATTTACAGTGGTCCCTCGACTTACGAATTTAATCCGTTCCGAATGCACATTCGTACGTCGAAAAGTTTTTAAGTCGAAAAAAGCGGTTTCCCATAGGAATGCATTGGAAACGGAAAAATTCGTAAGTCGAATAAACCGCATCTAAAATTCATAAGTCGAGAAAACCACATCTAAACCGCAACGGGTTTCCTTTCGGATGTCGAAAAAAACATAAGTGTGCGGCCTTTTTTTTTCATTTGTAACTCGAAATTTTGTAAGTCGAGTACTTCGTAAGTCGAGGGACCACTGTATTGGCAGAACCCAAATGTGCAAGTCACATTCTTTATTGGTACACTGTAATTGCTTTTAGTAATAGTATATTGGAGCAACATTTAAAGATAGAAAAAAGTCTATTGCCACTTGTCTGAAAACACTGACTTTGTATATATGGTGGTAGGTTTGAAAGGTTTGTTTAACAGAAAATGCTTCTTCACTTTAGAGAATTGGTTTGCATTTTGTATCTTGATTGAAGTCAGTTGAAGATATATTGTAAGCATGCCACTCGCCCGGTTTGCACCTCACATCAAAGAGTAAATTAGCAGCATAGTTGTGCACCCTATTAAAATGTTCCTGCGGCACTTAGCGTATGCTGCTGCACTGAGAATGAAAGACGCCAGAGTCATCCAAACCAAGGCTCCTGGTTAGTTTCTTCCAAATAAACCATGATCTGCAAGTGATCTGCAAATCTTGGTCACCACAGGCATTTGTTTGAACAACACAACAGGCGAGATTCTGTTTATTCCGCAGTATGGCGTCAGCAAGAGAGGTGTGCTGTGGGTACTTTAGAGCAGCGTGCATCAGCACATAGCTTGTTTTAAACTTATGCCTTACTGTGGTGTGTGAACTAGGTCTCTCTAATCCTAAAGACCAGATGAACTAATTTGTGCTGCTGCAAGACTATTCACTGCAGTCTTTAAAATCCAGCAGAAAGCATTTGTTCCAATGGGGAAAATCTAAAATGTGTGGAAGATAGATCTTCACCTGGCACTGCAGCGATCTTAATGAGGGTGCCAGGAGAGTCTCATTGGGGAAGGATGCTCCATTTTCAGAGCACCTCCATCAAAAATGCCCTCTGCTTAGTAACCACCCACTTCAGCTCTTAAGGGAGACGGGGAAAGAACCCGGAGAAGGGCCTCAAGTGACTTTCTCAAGATCCAAGCAGATATATTTATGGAAGGATGTAATAGTTTCAGTACTATAGCTAGCACTAGCCCTTTATTTAAAGTACTTCACCCCGGATTTTGATATATATGCTAGATTATTAAAGAAGTGGGGGTTTTTTCTTAAAAGTTGCTTCATTTGGAAGATAACAGATACTTGGTTGCCATATGTGTGACCAAGCTATCAATGGTGCATAAGGTGTGGGTGCTACAGATCTGTTCACTAGCGTTAATCACTATATCCTTTCATTGCAGAGGAAAACATTGCAGTTCTTATTTTGACATTGTTGGTAAAGTGAATAGTGCCTCTGAAATTCAACTAACTGGCAAATTGCTTAATGTTGCAGGCTTCTTAATTGGAGTTAATAAGTTCCTGCTTGATAGTATGTCCCCCATTTTATTTACTCCTTTATTAAGTTTACAAATGCATTATAATGTATTATATATAAATTACAAAAGTAGTTCCTTATGTTAATACATAATAATTCATATTAGCAGTAGTAAAGTGATGGTATTTATAATTTTTTGGAAAACATTTCACTGAGAGCCATGACGTAAAATGTAACTAAGGCATACCCAGAGTAGATCCAATGAAATCAATGGACTTAATTAAGTTAGTTAAGTCCATTGAATGGGTCTACTCTGAGTATAGCTAACGTTGAAGGTCACATACAATGTGTATAATCTGTGTAAAGGACTAGTTGAGGAGGAATAAGTAGAAAATGCTTCCTGGATCTGCTTTCTACTAAAATCCTTCTTTCCTGTGGATTTTCCTTGTGGCCTCGTTTATCTTGTCTTGAAGACAAAATTTAATTCATGTTGGTTAGTTTAATGGTTTAACAATATTGTGTATAAAGTAGTATTATGTTCTGATATGTTTATTTTTCAGGTTTCTGCATGGGGTGGTTATGTTTTCATCATCAACCTTATTCCACTGCATGTATTTGTGCTCCTGTTGATGCAAAGATACAGTAGGAGGGTCTACATAGGTGAGTGTTTTGATTTGCTGAGATTGAATGAAAAGTGGGGTTTTTTCCAATTCTTAATCATATTACTTCCTTTTTCAATTTAAACGACTATGAATTTAACTTAATTTAAGTAGTTACCATATTTTTGTCTAGTTACAGGCAAAATCGTAAAATAGAATTATTAGAATTCTAATAAGGTTATTAGAATTATTAGATTTGTTTTACTTTTTAAATCATGTTGCATTGCATTGGTTATTGCTTGTGCCATAAGGAAGCAAATTTGTTTGTTTATTTATTTATTTATTTATTACAAATAAGTATGCTTAAGGTAGCTAATAACCAGAATAATAATACTTCAAAATGAACAATGTAAAGTGGTCCCTTGGTTTGCGGACCCAATCCGTTCTACGGTGTCATTCACAACCCCAAAAGTCTGCAACCCGAGCAGCGATAGAGCGCATGCACGAAAGCGTGATAGAGTGCTTCTGCGCATGCACGCGCAGCGGAACCTGGAAGTAAACACTTCTGGGTCCGCCGCGTTCGTATCCTGAAAGAACGCAACCTGCAGCGGACGCAACCTGAGGTATGACTGTAGTCTAAACAAAACAAAATGTAGTTTAAAAAGATAATTTAACATGACAATCATTCATCTCAAGACAATTTTTTAGAAATGTATGCAACATTCATACTATTACCAGTGTGTGACTGAATTGTTTATATTGGGACTGACGTAGCTGGTATTGAATGACAGTTGATCATCCCAGTGCAATGATATCAGTCATTGTCCCTGCATGTGGCTTTGATTCCACCCTGGGAAGGAGGCAACTAACCTCTCAGTCTCTGTCCCCAGTAGGAAGGGACAAGTGTGAGGGGAGCTTTATACTAATCTTGTCTGCTTCCCTGTACAATTTGGTGTGCTGAAGCTGATGGATGCCATGTATTAGACATTGCTAGGGCTTTTTATAGGGACCCAGGTGGCGCTGTGGGTTAAACCACAGAGTCTAGGGCTTGCTGATCAGAAGGTTGGCGGTTCAAATCCCTGCAACGGGGTGAGCTCCTGTTGCTCGGTCCCAGCTCCTGCCCACCCAGCAGTTCGAAAGCACATCAAAGTGCAAGTAGATAAATAGGGACCGCTCCAGCGGGAAGGTAAACGGCGTTTCCGTGCGCTGCTCTGGTTTGCCAGAAGCAGCTTTGTCATGCTGGCCACATGACCCGGAAGCCGTCTGCAGACAAACGCCGGCTCCCTCGGCCTATAGAGTGAGATGAGCGCCGCAACCCCAGAGTCGGACACGACTGGACCTGATGGTCAGGGGCCCCTTTACCTTTACCTAGGGCTTTTTATTAAAAAAAAGGTCAACTGCACAGTGGAAAAACTGCAATTCTTCTGTGCTAAAAGGTGACATGCTACAATGAATTGTATTCTGTAAATATGTGTTCTTCGAATGGAGATAAGTCTCTGGTGTTGCCTTTTACTATTAAAAAGCAATCAGAATGCTGGGCACTGTAGCACTAATATTGGTGATAAAACACTTCCTGCTCTTACAGTTTGCATTTTGAATACCTGACTTTATATGATGTCAGGTGATTGACTGATGGTCACCTGACAAAAATTGGACTGAGGAGGGTATGTGATTCAGTATCTCGCCCCTGACATTAACGTTCCACATATAGCGAGCAGCAAGAAAGAATGAAATTTTGTGGGAAAGAAACTTGGTATGGTTTTCTTTTTTGCAGACACACATACAATAACAAAAAGACTAATGGGGCATCGCAATCTTATTCAGGATCATTTGATGTTCACAGAACTTTTTCAGAATGTAAATTCTTTGCCAGAATTGGACATATTTCATGGCTTTTGTAAATGGATGTAAACTGAGATTCTATTTGACCTACTTGGCATCATAACTACAATGCTGACTAAACTCCTGCTGACTGCTCATGCATATTTGATGCAGAGTTATTGATGTTGACATCAGTGTGACTACTTTTGAATCAGTTTAGGAATATTGCAGAAGATCTTCTGCAAGTGCTTAGCTGCAAAAGGTTACAGTGCTGAATAAAAGGAAAAAACCTTCATAAACAGAATAAGCTTCCTATGATCTATTTTAGAGCAGTCTAGCGGTAAAGGTAAACATTTGCAACAGTAGTAGACAAATATTTGTCACAATTTAGAGCTTTTAAATCTAGTTTCAAATAACTTTAAGAGGATATATACATGCAGAAAGCTAGTTTGAATCAGAAGCAACATTGTAGGCTTAATTCTGCCCAAGGACATACTGACTTTAAGAATAGAATTTGGTCACATTGAACAAAGTTGATTGTCTTTCAGTCTTTTTCTCTCTTTTTTG
The DNA here is from genome assembly GCF_963506605.1 of Zootoca vivipara. Taxonomy (NCBI): domain Eukaryota; kingdom Metazoa; phylum Chordata; class Lepidosauria; order Squamata; family Lacertidae; genus Zootoca; species Zootoca vivipara. Next base: position 15,125,455 of record NC_083287.1, on the reverse strand, counting down.
TTTAGGACAACAGGTTTTTTGGCTTGTTACTTTCAAGCAATATTAATGTAAACATAATTTTAAGTGATACTTCACTATAGCTGACTTCCATACTAAAGCAGCTGGCAGAATTTCAATGTTCAAGTTTATCAGCTAGTAATTAATAACACATTTCAAGGAAAATGAACAATATAATGGAAATAGTCAGACTGAATTGTAGGACTATTTATCATTCTATACTCAATGAGGATTGATCATGCCCAGTGGCTGTAGAATACTGATTATCTGTTAGAGGAGGGGGGAAAGCAGAGGAAGGAGAAATACAGTGGCTATCCTGGAACAGGGTGTATAGGAGTCACTCTTATGCTGCAGCATCTTTTTTTAGGTCCCACTTTTAATGCATATTTCATAGAACAATGCTCAGTAGCCAATTATATGGATATCCAGTGGACACGAGAGAACTTGTGCTTCCTTTTCTTGCTGCGGTGTCTCTCACCAGTCTCTTCTGTAGGGTACTCCAACCCTCCAAAGCAGTTTGGGGGGAGGCACGTGGGGAAGTAGAGGAGGGGCTAGTTCCATAGTGCAAGTGGAAGCCTTTTACAAAAGCCCATTACACAAGCAGGATGACACCGTGGGAAGTTGCTCGCTAAGATAACCAGTAAAATAGTAGGCACATTGTATTACTTTTCTCATATCACTGTTTTTAACTTCATATGCAAATGTAATGTCCTTTGTTGGTTGAGGAAAATAAAATTTATTCTTATGCTGTTTAGAAAGACAAATAAGTGATGTGCTTATAAATAGCAGGATTTCTTCAAGTGGAACAAAGTAGACCCATAACTTCTTTTTTTACATGGTTTTTCACATATCCATTTGTTAGAATACTTAATTAGCTGGACAGTTTTGTTATTAGCAAATGGGGTTTGTATTATTGAGCAGCACTGAAACTGCCTTGTAGGTATTTCACTAATTTCATCCTAGTCCTTTTGAGTGTAGGATTGAATGTTTTGTGAGGAGATAATGAATAACTAAGATATCAGGTATTACGTTTAGAAAGGTAACAGCAATCAGGATCACCTTGATAGATGGACATTGTTGTTACGGTGTATTTCCAAAAGATTCAGCTAGTGAGAACAGCCCATCCTTCAATTTCTAACTTCTCTGAGACTGTATTCTGACAAAGGTGTCCTCAAAAAGAAAGTTGTGTGGTGGAAGATTTTCAAAAGTACTTAGTGTATTTAGGGAAGACTAGCAATGCTGTGTTTGCTGCCAAAGGACTGGTAAGGGATGGTGCAAAAATATTGTGTCTTTATATTCTGATAGCCGTTAACTGAAATGTGTAAAGCAGTCAGTAAATGAATTTCTGTGCTGCTGAAATACACCCAAGGCTCTTAGCTAGAGCTGCTGGTGAGTGTGAGCTAACCATACCAGGAAGTCTGAGAAAGGGAGGTCCAATGTGCATTTGCAATTCAAGCTAACTGTGCACACCATCTAATTATACAGTCCAGACCTGACTGTTCTGCTTTCATCATGCTGTGATGTACCTAAAGAAGCAAGCTCATCAAAACTGAATTACTTCAAGGTGAAGTTTTTATAATTAAAAACTCTTTGGCAAGAGATATGCAGAGGTTAAGAGGAGGCTGCTAATCCTTTCCCCATCTGATATCTGATATCTTCCTACCAAAAAAGAAATCTGGTTCAGAGTCTGCTTTCTGGCCAAATAGGAAAAAGTAGTTGGGGAAAGAGTTATAGACAAGCAGCAACAATTGTCGTATTTTTCGCTCCATAAGATGCACCTAACCAAAAGACGCACCTAATTTTTTAGAGGGAAAGCCCTGGTTGGGGGGGATCAGCTCAAGGTTGTGCAACTTCTTTTGTAAATGGGGAAAGTCCCATTTTTTTTTTGAGCACCAGCTCAAAGTTGTGCAGTTTTTTTGCTTAGGGGGAAAGCTCCATTTGTGAGGATCAGCTCAAAGTTGTTGAGCTTACCTTGCAAAGGGGGAAAATCCTGTTTTTATGGGTTCAACTCACAGTTCTGCAGTTTCTTTAGGAAAGGAAAGGGAGCCATTTCTACAGTTTCCAGACAGATAATCTAATCAGCCAGTCACATGTCGTTGGGGAAACACAACAATGGAGGCCTGGGCAAGGGGGCTGGCCGTGGAGCTAGCGTCTCTTATCTCCCTCCCCAATCTCTTGCAATCAGCTGCTCAGTGGGTTCCTTTAAACACCCTCCTTCCCTCTTGTTAGCCTTTAGCTCTTTCTAAAAAAAACAAGCACGACCTGCTTTTTGCCCCTGGGCAATTTGGCTCCAGGAACCATGCATTCGCTCCATAAGACGCACAGACATTTCCTCTTACCTTTTTAGGAGGAAAACCGTGTGTCTTATGGAGCGAAAAATTCGGTAAACCCCCCCCCCCAGCACTACCAGTTTGGGAATCCTGCTGGCTGATGAGTATCCTTTTTATCCCCTGCTAGCTTGTTTGCAGCAGAAGGCATCAATAGAGGATGGAGGAAAATTCTTTATGAAGGTATCATTGTGAAAAATATGTCAGAATTGCAAAGGATATTGGGATGGCATGGAATGGGTCTATATTCCCTTCGCACAGACTTAGGAATCTTATTAGCATTTTCATATGAGCAAACAGTAATAAATTTGTTTTTACAGCCATCTAAAGTGTAACTGGGTGGGGGCGTTGATGTGCAGAATTAATAAACTCTTGTAATTAGCCTAATGGAAGAACACAAAGCTGTAAATGCGACAATGGATACTAATTGCTGTTAAATGCCACAGGATGGCAGTGTTGCAATAATTTTGTGACATGGATTTCAAAATAGTGGCAGGCTTGACCTTTTTAGAGATGTGTGTAGATATCTTGGTTAGATGAAAATATGGACCCTGAACTGAAAGAAAAAGGGGACAAGTTATGTAAAAATGTATGCCATTGATCACTGTGTGCTTCTGTGGTTTCCAACACATTGTCTATTGACTGAAATGTTTTGATAAATGAGTCTTAGCGAAACGAGTTGTGTTGTGCGAAGTTCATGACATTTGAAATAAAGCTGCTTGATTGAGGATGTAAAAGTGTAATGAACATAATCCACAATTATAAGGAAAGCTGGTAGAGGTATGTTGTGTTCATAAACTGGGAAAATATCAAATATATTAGCAGCTTTATTCTGAATATCCAGTTTTACAAGGGCATTGTCATGTCAGCTTGCCTAGATGGATCTGCAAAGAAAAAATAGTTGGCAATCTACACACAATAATTATTATACAAGCTGGTTAAGCTCACTTTTGCTGTATTTTGGGCATCCACAAAAATGCATGTTATGAAACTAAACTGCTTGGTGCCCAAATATCTGTAGGTGCGCCTGCTCCAATACCAGGCAATGCAATCTTTAAAATTGGTGGCAAGGGGAGGAGCCTCTGTTTGGGTCCAGGTCAGGGTTCATAAGTGGGGGGGGGTGTAGAAGGACCTTCTCTGTGGTGCGGCCTCAACTTTCAAATAATCATCTTCATTGTGTCTCCCTCATTGTTGGTTTTTAGATGTCAATTGAAAACATTTTTATTTATACAGGATTTTGCAGTTTCATAATTGGAAGTTTAATCCTCAGCAGCAATATGTGACTTTGTGTTTTAATTATTTTGTTTAATTTTAGCTCATACAACACAATATAATATCACCAAGGCAACTATCTGTAAACAAACACTAAAGATCCATAAAAATTGCAAAAGTAGTTTCTTTCCCAAGTAGGTTTTACCTTGAACAATTGCGAACACAGTAATAGAGTCCACTTGTGATATATCAGTGGTTCAGTGCTTGGAAGTCATTCCATTATCAGACGACAAACTGAAGGACATGGTCCTCTTTCTATGCTCTTCCCGATGGAAAGATGCAGATGGGGACAGATACACCCCTGCTTTAAGTCCTAAAATTATGAGTACTGCTTTTAACTCTGTAATATTTGTCTTCTCCCTCATAATTTTAAGCACAGACAAAACCAAAACTTCCTCTCTGTGCATACTAATTTTCCTTTTTTGCTGTTTTTCATTCACAGCATACAGTACTTTCTATATTGTGGGCTTGATATTATCCATGCAGATACCTTTTGTTGGATTTCAGCCAATAAGAACAAGCGAACACATGGCAGCTGCAGGTAAGAAAATTATTATTATTTTATATATTAAATTTACTATATGTTGCCTTACACCAGAGCCTCAAGGCAGTCTACAATAAAAAATATTTAGGATCCAGTGCACCTCAGAAAATCCCTAAATAAAAGAATAGTTTCATGCATTGAAAATACTCACTATGAACGTGTAACTCTGTATCATAATTAATCACCAAGACACTTTTTTGGCTGGTAACCAAATGACAGCCAAAGGTGGCATATTTGAACTAAAGGGATCCACAAGAGAATTGGAGTTTTTGTTTACTTATGGGAGCAGAGTATTGAATGAATGGCGTACCTCACTGAAAGGCAAAATATACCATATAAGCAGTTAAAGGATAGTAAATATGTTTGTATGTGATGCCAATAAAAGGTTTGATGATGATGATATTCCTCTCCTGCTTACAATCCACACACCCTTGACTTCCTATGTCCTTTGCATAAGGATTGAAATCTTGTTTGAGAACTTAAACCAAGGTTGTCTTTCTTTAATCAGGTGTATTCGCACTGCTGCAGGCCTATGCCTTCTTGCAATATATGAGAGACCGGCTTACAAAGCAAGAATTTCAGACCTTGTTCTTCTTGGGTATATCTCTAGCTGCTGGAGTTGTATTCTTGAGTGTCATCTATTTAACGTATACAGGTAAATCATACAAAAGAAATGTGTTTCATTGATAAATAGAGTTTCAGATAGTCCCTGAGTAATCCACAAGATTCAATGAGCCCTTCAGGCCTCCCAACAATGTTTGCATGATGCAAAAGAAACTTCAGCAACCTTATTTATAGAAACAGCATTTGGTGTAATAGCTGACTTTTTGCACCCATTAAAGCATTTTCAAAGCAGCTTGCTTTTTAAAGGACTGATATTTCCTTCATTTTCTATTAGTTTAAAACAAAAAACAGTTGTCCTTCTTGAGGGTCTTTCTCCTTTTGAAACATGTGGAAAGTAGATATTGATCCAAGCCTTTCTAGAAATCCATAATAATGCTCATCTACTAACTTAAATTGTTTTGTTGTAATTTTCAGGTTACATTGCACCATGGAGTGGCAGATTTTATTCACTATGGGATACTGGGTAAGTAGGAATAGAAACAGCACCATACATTTAGGCTATGCTGAGTGGGTGACAGGTTTGATCCATTTCAGACATACCTCCTGAACTATGGTCTACTGTTATGAGAAAACTTTAAGCTTCCATTTGCTGTTTTAAACAATCTGCAGTTTCCCATTAAATCCAAATATGAGCATCTTATGCAAACCACGGTGAGTTCATTCAGTGGTTTCATACCTTGGTTTCATTCGAGCAAACCATTGCTATCTGTATTTGTACGTTGAGAAACTTCTGAATTGTTCCAGACGACAAGCAGAAGCATTAAACTTTCTCCCCTCACAGGTGAAGAAAGAGGGAAAGTGTTTCAGAGTTTATGTGTAGATAGATAGATAGATAGATAGATAGGATAGATAGATAGATAGATGCTTTATATGTTGTGCACATCAGTAGTAGAATTATGCTTAGCTATGAGTCCTGGAAGACCTGTTCCCCGCTTGCACCAGTGTTCAGTTGCATCTGACCAGAGTTTTCCTCCACTCATGTCTAAGCTGCCTCCCAGCTTGTTTCCTCACCCTAAGCTCTGGAGTATATGAGAGACCCAAGCGGGCGAGGCTACTTTGGGGGGCAATTGTGTCAACATCTCGAGCCATTTGTGGATGTTCCAGGGGTTAGTCAGGGCTTCAACAGGAGCGTCAATCATATCAGCCAGAAAATCCCCCAGAAACCCATTAGATTCATCAGTCTCTTGAGGGCGGACCACACTGATAGATCCCCTACCTCTACAGAGGGGGAAAGGTGCTGAAAATCTAAATCTAAATCTCAACAGGAAATGATCTGACCATGACAAGGAACTGATGTCACTATCCCCCACTTTTTCACCCTATTCCTGCCCAGTTGAGAAAAAGGGCCCAGAATGTAGCCTGGCAGTCTGAGGGTCCTCAGCAGCACCTCTGAGACCAGCTCAAGCAGGGAAACTGCTGGGCAGAAAGGTGGGCAGATTCCCCCCACAACTGGACAGAGAGTGTGGAGAGGGAGAAATGAAATCTCTATAGACTACAGCAGGCACCCCCAAACTCTGCCCTCCAGCTGTTTTGCGACTACAACTCCTATCATTCCTAGCTAACAGGACCAGTGGTCAGGGATGGTGGGAATTGTAGTCCCAAAACAGTTGGAGGGCCGAGTTTGAGGATGCCTGGACTACAGCAACTCCCCCTCCCCAACCCTCAAGTCTGTCCTGATGCAGCACTGAGTACCCAGGTGGGCACAGCTAGGTGAGACCAACCCCACCCTACTCGCCCACCCAGGTTCCAGTGATGCAGGACCAGATCAGCCTCCTCATCCATAACCAAATCATGGATGAGGGAGGTCTTACTGAGAGCCAGCCTGGCATTCAGCAACAGCAACCACAGACCTGAGGGCTGGCTGATAGCACGGCCTCAATTCCCCAGGTTGGAGAAGGGGCTAGCACATGGCACAGTCACTAGCTAACTGCCTGTGCTGTGTGCCTCTTACCCCTAAACAGGGATGTGCAGGATCATTTGATCCACACACTTTGTTAAGGCAACATAGGGAAGCTTTGTAATGAGAATTGGTTTTGGGCAGTTTCTGCAGTTAAATGGAATACATTTTAGCTAAAAAATAAATAAGTAAATGTTAACCTACATATTTAAAGGTGTATTCAGAACATTACAGAAAAAATTGAGAAATGTTCAGTAGTCCTCGGTTGTACTATCTTTAGTAGTTTCATCACTTCAAAATAATTTGAACTGAATTTTTTTTAAACAAGGTATGCGAAAATTCACATCCCGATCATTGCCTCTGTGTCTGAACATCAGCCTACAACATGGGTTTCCTTCTTTTTTGATCTACATATTCTCGTGTGTACTTTCCCAGCAGGGCTGTGGTTCTGTATCAAAAACATCAATGATGAGAGAGTCTTTGGTAAGAAGAAGTAACCATCTTTTCAGAACTAAACTATGAGCTTTAGCTGAAATGCTGATGTCCTAGTTATTAGCTTAGATTCATTAGCTTAGTTTACTGCTGTTACTTCAGTGTTGGGTTAAATGTATTTCCTCAGGAAGTAGATATAATGTTTCTTAATGTGATTCCTTTTGATTGAACTTCATTTTAGAATGGCGTATACTGAATGCTTACACTGTGAATATACAAATACAACCTTCTCACTAAATGGCTAATGTAATTTTATGTATTATTTCATAAATTTATATACCACTTGATTATAAAGGAAAAAACCCTGAAAGCGGTTTGCAAAAAAAAAACAATAAAATGATAAACAATATGATTTATGGTAATTTAACTGATAGACTATTCATCAGCAAATACACTCTTCAGTTACTTTAGATAATTTTGTTTGCAAATTGATGACTCTCCTCATAATATGGTGAAATTCCAGTGATTGCAGAGGTGAGACTTGGTTGGTTTCAAATTGGGGGTGGGTGGGGAATCTTTCCATCACTGTAGTTACAGGTAATTTAAAAATGGGCATCGCTGTCCGTAGTTAGCTGCTTCTGAAGTTATACCTGTCTTTAGTTTGCACAAGCTTTCCACCAGTGTAGGGTTTGTATTAGTCTGCATTTTAATCCAGTACAAGAAAATGATTTTCTTCAAATTAATTTTTAAAATGCTATTAAAATGCTGCTTGTGAGAACTTTTGAAAACTTCTTTCCCTTCTAGCTTTAGTGCAGTCAAGTTTCAGGAGTTCACAGAAACCTTGTGGAGTAATTTATATGCTTTGGTAAAGCTACTCTTTTATCCTTCAGATCCTAGTAAAGTGAGATGTCTTTTAGCAAGATTACACACATATAGACTTGGTTCTGATTAATTTTCCATGTTTTTTTTTTATAAACAACTGAATCCCTTTTTTAAAGTTCAAGAATATAATGTATTTCAAAGGTAGATTCAATTCTGCACACACAGCAGATTTTAGGAAGCAAATCTGCAAGCTTCTTCAAGTGTACAGTAATTGTGCTTATTTCTGAAGTGGATAGCAGAACTGTAATCAAGTTTTTAAAATGTCCCATAGTAAATCTCATTGTCTTTATTTCTCTACAGTGGCTCTGTATGCAATCAGTGCTGTTTACTTCGCTGGAGTGATGGTTCGTCTTATGTTAACTTTGACTCCAGTAGTCTGTATGCTGTCAGCAATTGCTTTCTCCAATGTTTTTGAGCATTATTTGGGTGATGATATGAAGAGAGAGAATCCACCAATAGAAGATAGCAGTGATGAGGACGATAAAAGAAACCCAGGAAATCTTTATGATAAGGTGGGACTTGAAGATCTAGATGGCTTCCGTTTTTAGATGTTTTTTAAAATAAATGAATCCACGTTAAAAGCAAAAACAGAGAGAGCAAAATGGTTGCACGTGTAGTGCTTCTGTTCTTGCCAAGGGGTTCTGATTCCTCCATTTTTCCCCCTCCCCCCAATTTTTCATCTCCTTCCATCAGTCATGCTCACTGAGCATATGCGGTCTTCATTGGCTTTTTTTCTGGGGAAGCAGTGGACACACTACTGCTCTGTCGCTGCTACATTAAAATGTTAGATAGCTTTCAGTTCCATCCCTGGGGACATTGTAAAATAGGCTCTCGGTATCAACCAGTTCTTTCTACCCTTTATAGATGCATCTCTCTCCATTCCCTTTCACACTTGGTTGTCAATTGTTTCCTTTCAGTCTCACAGTGGGATTGTTTTGGAGGTTCATTCCTTTGTTTGTTTTGACTAAAGGTGGTGTGTTTTTTTTAGCAGTGTAGCTTTTAGCTGCTTCCTATCTGCGCTAGTGAATGCAGGTTATTGTACATAAGCATGACTACAAAAAGACTTGAACCCTTTTTAGAAGGGTGATGTTGCTTCCCAACTTTTGCAGTTAAAATGAAAAATGTAAGGAAACACAATCTCATTCATGCAGATGTTAAATGTGGACAGATTTATGCCATCTCCACCACATGCTTTTGGGGGGGAGGGACTGTTTTTGTTTGAGAGACATCAACAATTACTGGCATGCTATTAAAAAAACCCAGTAGAAGACAGCTTCTGACATCCCTAATAGACATTTGTCTAGCACATAACTTGGAAGACAACTCATGAGGGAGGGCTCTAGAAATGTCGCTTTATTGTTGAATACAGCTCTTGTAAACCCTAAAAGCCTGGCATAAGCCCCAAAATTCTAATTTGTTTTTGTTCAGGCAGGTAAAGTGAGGAAACACATATCTGAACAGGAGAAAACGGAAGAGGGTCTTGGGCCAAATATCAAGAGCATTGTGACAATGTTGATGCTAATGCTGCTGATGATGTTTGCTGTCCACTGTACATGGGTAACTAGCAATGCCTATTCCAGTCCCAGTGTCGTCCTGGCTTCTTATAATCATGATGGGTAAGGCTCCCCATTTTGTATGCATTTTAGTGTGAGTTTTATGATTGTGTGAGAATGGTTAGGAATGTAAAACACATCACGTGACACATTGGCCTGACCCATTGTCCACTGACTCGTAACTTCTGGCTTAAACTACTGCAAATTCAGAATGCCGTTGAGGTTGTTGGCTAGTTGCAGCTAGTGCGTAATGCAGCAACTCGATAGCTCACTGGGGTATCTTACTACCACCATGTTATGCCGCTGCTGGAAGAATTGCGCTGGCTGCCAGTTAGCTACCAGAATTTGAGATGCTGGAAGTGATGTGCAAAGCCCCATACAGCTTGGGTCCAGGATGCATAAAAAAATCACCTTACTACTTCAATACACAACCAGTCACTGCTCTCTGCAAGAGCATCCTGCAGATGCCCTCCCACCAGGAGGCTCATTCTGGAGGATACAGGAATTGGGTGTTTAGCATGACAGCAGCTACCCTTTGGAAGTCCCTTATGTTACATATCAGACAGACATCATCTGTATTTTTGACACCTTTGGCAGACTTCCTTTTTCAACAAGCCTTTTAAGTGGATATTTTTTTCCTAGTTTGTACTTTTTGGATAGGAAATTGCTTTTATATACGAAATTGCTTTGCATATGCTTTTATTTTTCCTTTTTAAATTATATTTCCTTTTAAAGTTATATATTTTCTCACAAAAGTGACCCAAAACAGTTTACATAACCAATAAACAACTTTGTATAACAACCAACCAATGAAACCTGTAAGCCCAACCATACACATAAAGGCAGGTCTTACAGATCCCGCTCCACTAAAAGAGGCTACAAATATCTGAAACCCTTTATTCATTCACTTTAAGATGCTTTATAGCAAGCAATTCATAAATGGAGTGGAACAAATAAGATCTAATCAAAGTGAGTCTGCTTTCCGATGAAACAGTGTTGTACTTTCTGGGTTTTTTTTTCTGTTGCAGCACCCGAAACATTTTGGATGACTTCAGAGAAGCCTACTATTGGCTAAGACAAAACACAGATGAACATGCCAGAGTAATGTCTTGGTGGGATTATGGCTACCAGATAGCAGGAATGGCAAATCGGACTACTCTAGTTGACAATAATACTTGGAATAACAGCCACATAGCCCTGGTATGTAGAGGTACTTCTGTTTATTAAGAACTGTGTTGACAGAACACGTGGCTCTAGATTTATAAACAATTACATTTTGATATATGCCGAAGATTGCTTTCCTTTATGTTGCTGTATTTTGTGCCTTAACTCCAAGATCATGTTTGAGAAATGTTCGTTTTCTAGGTTGATGGTGATATCTAATAATATAGAATTTGAAACAGAAAACAGTGTTTCAACTTTTATTCTCAATAAACATTGAGATATCTACCTGGCCTTATCCTGTTTATATCCACAGCCTGTCACCTGTGTTAAAGGACAATGACCATTATCACTACTCCCTCTGGACTCCTCTTGCTGAGAGGAACAGCAGGGGAAAAGTATATTCTAACGGGGCTTTGGCTGTCTTCATAAAGAGTGGCCCGATTTATATAACAACATACCATGGTTTGTGACATCTTAACTGGGCCAGTGACTACAAAAATATGTGCTGTAGTGTTGCCACATTCTGAATGTGACTGACGTTTTAGGCTTGAAAGATATATAATTATAGAGTTTTATGTTTTAAGTTGTGTTTATACATATTTTAAGCCAACCACTGACTCGTGTAATGGAGCAGCATGCAGGTGTCATTAAGACATTCTTTTAGTTAAACTCGATGCTACGATTATTTCAATTCTGTATTTCACACTGGATGAAATTACCTCTAATAGCATGGGCTAATGCCATTAGCATGTCATTTAAACATTCTTTTAGTTAAACTCACATTGTATGAAATGACCTCTAATAGCATGGGCTATTGATATATCTTGACTGGTTGGTTAATAACTGCCTTTTAGACAAGAACGCTTGCAAGTTTTAGAAATAACTCTCTTTATTGCAGGTAGGAAAAGCTATGTCTTCAAATGAGTCAGCAGCTTATGAGATCATGAAGAGTCTGGATGTGGATTATGTGTTAATAATTTTTGGAGGTGTAATTGGCTACTCTGGTGATGATATCAACAAATTCTTGTGGATGGTGAGGATAGCTGAAGGAGAACATCCTAAAGATATCAGGGTGAGCTGAAATATAACCCCCCCCCAAAAAAAGAAAAACACCCTTTAGTAATTATGTATGGGCTGTTGGTACAATCTATCAAGATATTGCTTCTAATTCTGCCACACTTCCATTGAGGAAATTTTCCTGATATATTCTCTGGATTCTAGGTACATCTCAGTAGAGCTATAATTAGATGGCATCCTAATAGTTGTAGTATTTTATGTAATAAATAATAGTATTTTATGTTGAGGAATTGATTCAAGTCAGGCCTTATCAGACATTGGTGCTATAGCATAATATACCTGATAAGATCAGTAGAAAGATGAAATAAGAACAAATTGCGGTCTATCCTTATGGACAGTGCTTCTTTCTTAAAAAAATTTTTAGGGGCGCTCTCATTTTTTACTCAAGAAAACCACCATTTTATACTTTAAATCAGGAAAAATGTACAGTAAAGGGACAAAAGTACAAAGATTCACAAAACTTTTAGGGGTATGTATACCCCTGCGTCCCCGTCCCCCGTCCCCTCAAAAAAGCACTGTTTTTGTTGTTCAGAAATATGTTTTTCTTGGTGACACAGCTGAATATTCTTACAGTTGAATAATCCAATAATTCAATTTCTGAATGCTTGAGTAATAATTTTGCTACCGTACCCACCTCAAAAATCATGGTTACGGCCTGTATAGGAAAAAAACAAGATTGAGCTCAAGTCTGTGAGAGTTAAGTCAGTTTATTTGAAGTAGAAACCAGTTACAGAATGTGGCTGCTAGACTGGTGACTGGGAGTGGCCACCGAGACCCTATAACACTGGTCTTGAAAGACCTACATTGGCTCCCAGTACGTTTCCGAGCACAATTCAAGGTGTTGGTGCTGAACTTTAAAGCCCTAAACGGCCTCGGCCCAGTATACCTGAAGAAGTGTCTCCACCCCCATCGTTCAGCCCGGACACTGAGGACCAGTTCCGAGGGCCTTCTGGCAGCTCCCTCACTGCAAGAAGTGAAGCTACAGGGAACCAGGCAGAGGGCCTTCTCAGTAGTGGTGCCCGCTCTGTGGAACACCCTCCCATCAGATGTCAAAGAAATTAACAACTATCTGACCTTTAGAGGACATCTGAAGGCAGACCTATTTAGGGAAGTTTTAATGTTTGAAGTTTTATTGTGTTTTTAATATTCTGTTGAAAGCCACCCAGAGTGGCTGGGGAAACCCAGCCAGAGGGGCGGGGTAGAAATAATAAATAGTTTTTGTTGTTTGTTGTTACAGCACCGCTTTATTTCCCATATTGTGGCAACATGCATAACACTAATTGTGTTTCTTTTTTCTCCCTAAAGGAAAGCGACTATTTTACTCCACAGGGAGAGTTTCGAGTTGATAAAGCAGGCTCTCCAACCTTGCTAAACTGCCTCATGTATAAAATGTCATATTACAGATTTGGAGAAATGCAGGTTAGTGAAATTTTGCTATCTTAAATGTTTCTTTGGGAAAAAATGTAGACCACTTAATCCAGAAAATCTCTAAGCGATATGTGCAATATAATTCTCAATAAAAATTAAAATCAGCAAAACTTTTAAAACTCAATACAGTGCTAGTTTTAAGAATTTAGTTTAACAACTAACCTGTGTATCCCTCAAAGAATCCATAGGGTTGTGTAGTCTTCCATTGGCAGAATAAGGATTGGGATGGTCTTCAGTGATTCCCCCAAACCTCTAGAGCAGATTGACAGGTGGGAAGGGGAATAGTATCAACCTGAAGAGTGCTTCAATCGCTGTTTAGTTGATGGGAGACTTACTGGATCAAATAGCCTTCTATCAAGATCCAGTGAGGGACACCCATTAGTATAGTATTATAGTACTTTAGTGCTAATATGATAAAATAGCCAAAGGGCTAAGAGGGAAAGGAAGTGGCAGTAGAGGTCAAATATGCTCTGAGCTCTTGTAACCCCAGGGTTAAAGGATCAGGTGGGTATTAACATCTGCATGGAGCTTTCATTATAAGTAACTAGGAAGAGCTGGTTAATATGGGCTTATATTACAAAGTTAAATAAAGGGCAGACAAATGTAATTCATTATATTATCTGTTATATTTCTTATGTGAAAGTTGCCGTAGATTGTAGATTTCACAGTACATGTTTCTTCTATGGGCTACAAGTTTGTATAATATGTATTTTAAGCTAATCTTTGAATTATTATTATTTTAATGCACATGCTATAGACCACTTTGGGGTTTCCTTAGAAAAAGAAATAAGGCATATAAGTTTTAAATTTAATACATTTAAGGAAAATGTCTGGATGGCGTAATCTGGAAGTTTAGCTTGGGTGTCAGTGGTATGACTCACAACTCTGCCTTTCAATTGCCATCATCTGATCCCAGGGAGGTGGTGTAAAATCGAAACTGGTGCTTGGGGGCGGTTTGGTATTGGATGCGGCTGATTAGGGGAATCAGATGGCAGATGTAGATGTGTGCAACCTATTTTGGATGAAATCAGAATCTTGTAGCAGCAGGTTCTCTTGTGAATGTAGCTCTCATCACCAAGCACCTTTTACCAAAACCTTGCCAGAAGAAATCTGGCATCCCGTTACTTACAGGCTTGATTACAGTAATGCAGAGGTTTTCAACCTTTTGGGGTCCACAGCTCCATTTTTTCTGCAGCACACCTGTGTGGCTCAGGAGCCCAGTTATGTCACCCCTTGCCTGCAGAGCACTTTTTGAACACCCAGCCTTGTGGAGTGTTCCCTTGGCCTCCTCTCCCCTCCCCTCTCCTTGGGAGTCCTCTGGGCAGCCACTGCTGCCACCCCTGGTCTCTGAGCTGCCCACCCTGCCCAAAAGAGAAGTGTCTCCCCGCATTGCCCCACAGGAGCCTGGGAAGCAGCCCCTGGCCAGCCCCAGAAGCACCATTTGCCTTGGGAGTTTGTAACCAGGTCTGCTTCAACAAACAGCCGTGCAAGCCTTTGGGAGGCAGAGACGCAAGAGGGCATCAGAGGAGAGAGGGCAGGAAAGAGGGACTGAGGCCATTGTTGCCCACAGCACCCCAGGGTGCCACAGCACAATGGCTGAAAACCACTGCTGTACTGTGTTACTCTTAACAGGGACTGCCAGCATTGTGAAGGTAAATAGGAGGTAAAAGCACACGGCAGTGATCCTTTAGCAACTCCCACTGGTATCAGTTTATTGGTTTTGACACAGCTTCTTGTAGGCGGTGAAGCTAATTTTATTCAGGGAGCCTTCTCCTATTTTGCCACTGGTGTTTTAACTTGCTTTTTGGTTGTTGTGGTGGCTTATATTTTTGATTTTATCATCAGCAGCTTTTTATTGTGAGGCTGGATGGAATCCTTTAAATCAGTCTCCCATTTCCAGCTCTTAGATTTGGTTCTAGGAAGAGATTACACATCTATAAATAAATGGGATAATAGTGTTCTTGGATAGTCCTTTTGTACTTTTTGTATTTTGCACTGTACACAAATAAAAATAAGAAACTTGTTGCAAGCAATTGCCATGGAACAGGGGGCTCCAGATTTTTCATGTAAATTGTACCCACATTTGAGGCCCAAACATTTAAATGTTATAGTTTTATACCGCAATGTAGCGATTTGAAGTTAAGGCCCCCATAACAATATCCTATTGTAAAATGTATGACAACTCATATATATTTAAGTAGAACTTGGAACACTGGGAGATATTTTTCGAAGTAGTACTTGGGTTGAGTTCTGTTCACAGGTTTGCATTTTATATCTTCAACCTAATGTGTGACATTAACTTTTTGTAGCTGGATTTTCGGACACCTCCAGGATTTGATCGCACACGCAATGCTGAGATTGGCAACAAGGACATTAAGTTTAAACATTTGGAAGAAGCCTTCACATCAGAGCATTGGCTTGTTAGAATATATAAAGTGAAACAACTAGACAACAGAGAGACACTGGATCATAAGCCTAGGCTAACCAACATTTTACCAAAACAAAAGTATTTGTCAAAAAAGGTGGGTTCCCAGTGAAATAGCCCTAAGGAGGTTCATAGTGTTACACAAATTTACCAACTATATGATTAGTTCTTTCTACTAGCCAGATGCAGAGAGAGTTTGTATCAAATATCAGACCTGCTTGATGGTAACCATGGTTAACTAACACTGACTAAGCATGTGAGGGCAACTAAATTCATTGTTGTGCTAATTGGCAGGCTGTCTCAGAATCTCTTGAAAATCCCAGCAAAGTGTAACAGAGTACTATCCAAAATACGTAAGTAGTGTTTTAGTAACTATGGCAGCTCACTGAGTAAAATGTGAAAGTGTCGTTCTGAAAAGTGATACCTAGAAATTTCAGAATGACTTTTTGTTTTTTTGTAAAATAATTAAACCTGGAGCTTTTGTTGACAGCTTGAGTGTCTTGCTTACTCCTTTTGAAATTGTCTTACACAGGTTTCATTTTTAAAGACTCATTTTTGTGTGCGCGCGCTACTCTACCCTATTGAATATAAAAGTGTTCAGGCATGGAAATAAAATCCTTTTAAACAAATTCCCCCATTTTTACATGATTCCTTGCAAAGTAAATAGAACCTTATGGACAGGCAATGTTTAATATTTTAGGAAGGTCACTTCAAGGGCAGAGTTGTATAGATTTAAGGGCTGGCTATATAAACTATTGATATTGTTGGATTTTGGAAAAGCATTCAAAGAGTAAATTAATAATTCGATACTTGAGTGGCAAGGACATATTCACACATTCCCATGTAAGCCACTAAATGTGTTTTCTGGCTTCTACTTTCATGCACAAATGTTTTCTGCTATACAGTATTTACTTCCCACTTGTCTTTTGAGTTCTCCCAGTTTGGTGCTCCTGGCTTCCTGCATGTACCTATTTTGCACATTTTTAGTGTCTTAAAAATCACTATACACACATAACACAAATCATATGGTAGTGACATGTTCATGTTGTGTTTAAAAGCATAGTATGAGCAACATATGAACACAATTTGCAATAGTTGCGAGGTTGGAATGTCAGTGCATTATACCATGTGGGGCTTTTTTCTTTCTTTCTGGCATTGGAGTCATACACGTTTTGGAATGAGGTCCTGATAATTTTCAGATTCAGTGTTGCAAATATTAGTTGTACTTGCTCTATGTTGACATGTACCTTTGCAGCAAAAAATCTTGTCTTAATTTTTGGAAGTCTTAAGATGAGCAAATCACATTTATAGTTTTGGAGATACGAGTGTGGATGAGTCAAGGATGTAGGGCTTAAAATAAGTGACAGCGGTATGCAACTGCAAGTCTTTATATTAGTTTTTTGCTTCCAGGAAAAGGGTCAGTTCAAAAATTTTCCCTTCCTTTGAGAGTGTAAGGTAAAGTTGCTTTTAGAATTAAGGATCTAAATTGTACTGTACCCTGCATATAATGGCCTTATAGTTTAACTTTTTGTTGTAGTGCCAGAATAGTTGTGTCCCAGTGATAAAGGAAATGACAGCCATATTTTTGTCAGTATATCAGACCCCAGGAAAAGTCTGTTACCTATCTTGCCTGCCATGTGGCAAGCAACCTTGCTTTAGCATATAATTATCACATCACTGTAATGGCTCCCACTAGCTCAACTATTTTGGAGAATCCAACCCAAGGTACATGCTTAAAATATTTGCGGGGGGCACAATTGTAGAAGGAAAAATGGATGCTGTGTTTGTCACCTTTTATTTTAAAAATAAGCTTAACACGAAGTACTAAACAGAAACCTATGTTAAGGGGTGTTGAGTAAATGTACATAGAAAATAAATTTATGAAGCCAGGTTGTTATTTATTAAATTTAGATACTGCCCTATCTCAGGGCAGGTTCACAAGATAACAGCCCAGTTCCTTTAAAAGATTATAAAGTTTAGTTTTTGAAAAGGTATTTAGTGTTAAAGGTTATTGTGACACACCAATAAAATGTAAAAAATATGGAGAAGAGAGTTCTGTAGCCCTTATGGGGGGGATCTGCCATAGATTAATAATCTAAAATATTTGTAATTTACTGCAAATCATCTACAACTAAGTTTTACCTGATTTAGGCAATGAAATTAAACACACTTACTAGGGGGTAAGTTCCACTAAGTACAGTTGGACTTGTCTCCGAGAAAACATGCATAGGATGGGGCTGTTAATAATTTCAGATTCTTAGGCCTGCCATTTTCCTAGCCCTGACCCCAAATGTAATATTTAAATATTCTAGAGCAATGCAGAACTTGATGTAGTCACTAGAGCATTGTAAGAAACTAATACACTATTCTGTTTTTCTTTTTAGACTGCCAAAAGGAAGCGTGGCTACATTAAGAATAAACTAATTTTAAAGAAAGGCAAGAGACCCAACAGGAAGACAGTTTAAATACACTGTAATGATTGCTAATATTGAAGCAGTTGTCCTTGAGATAACCAGTCTTTGCCTTTAGCTCAAGTCATGTTTCACAGCAACATGAGGGTACAGAACCATCATTGGTCCAGATTATTGTACAAAACTTTCAGGCAATGTCTGACTTTAAAATTTTTGGCTTATTGAGAACAGCTGTTTTAGATTTGTATTGTGGAGCAAGACTGAGCTGCTGTCCAGGTCTAGCAGCAGATTATTATTTTTTTGATTACTTTTTTCAACTGGTACATATTATCCTTCCAATCGATTGAATTTGGACTGGTTGCACCAAAGAGCCCTTTAATTCGGTCCTTGGCACATGCATACTTGTCAGTTTTTTTTAAGTAGTTGAGCTGAACAGCAATATCTTACTGGAATGGTGAAATGTATGAATTGACTAGCCTTGGTCTGACACTTTCAGGAGTGTGGATATTTTTATATTCAGCTACTAGGACTCCTTTAAAGGTATTTATTTTACAAGACTTCATGAAATGTACTCTCCTCTTGCTGTATGTTGTGTGCTGGACTGTAAACCAAGCTGCAGTTTCACTAATCACCGGACAGATTATATAATTGGATTATGCAACTTGTTTTGAGAAGAGGTGGTCTTGCTGCCCTTGTGCAGGTGTATTCTTGGACTATATAGGGCAAATCTTGTAGGTAGATACAAGGGCTAAATTTGTATCTTAAATCAGACACGACAGTAATGAATGCTACTGAGCACCCGAGCACCTGGCGTTCTCAGATCTTGCTTGTTTAGCTTCATATTTTCATTAAACCATAATTTGGCCTGTTAGGAGGTGTTTTTTTTTGACAAGTATCCAAAGGCTTTCTGTGGCTATTGAAAGGCAGATGGTTTATAAACCTGCCTCCATTTTCACAGGGTTGTGGAAATGACTGGCTTTTCTCCATATTATTATTTAGTGCTTCAGTTGATGGGAAACTTTTTGCTTGACTATGTGCTTTGTCTTTTCTATTTTATTAAAAAGACAATTATCAAGTGCACTAAATTATGGAGACTGAACACGTTCACTTTCCAACTAAAGGAAACCTTACAGACTTGAACATCCTTTAGTTATTTTAATAAAGTTAAATGTGTTTGGGGGTATGGCTCACTTGACCGCCACAGGACATAACTTCAATATAGTAAACAGCTTATACCAGATGTATTGGTGTAAAGCAGAATAGTATGTACCTTCCAAACAAACAAAAAATATCTATTGCTCAGTGAGAATGTTACTGCTGACTTTTCTTCTCAGATGTATAATTTTTATTTGTAAATTCATTTTTGAGTAAAGAGGTTATTAAATCAATAATGCAGTGGCAACATTTTCACAAAATAACAATCTGGATTTCTGACCCTTTGTCATTGAGATTATATTACTTTGTTGCTTTAAAGCTCAATGCAGACCCGTTGTTGACTATAGGGGAAAATAAAGTTAAATCAAGTTTTGTGTTAAGTGGTTGGCTGCTGTTCCTTTTTTATTATCTTACATTAAGCTCTGCCAATTCCGCATATGGACTTGCTTACAAATTCTCTTGCGATGATCTACCCTTTGCCCAGTCACTGAGGGGGTAGTGTTGCATCCAGTTGCTGCCTTTCTGCTGACAGAAGGATCAGCAAAGCTTCTAGTATGCAACGTGGATCAAGGCAATCTTCAGCTATTCCCACTCTCTTCTGTAGCCCCAGCCCCCCCAAAAAGTAAAGGTCTGCAGGCGATAGGGGGATTTGCCAAAGATTGCCTCAAAATCATGTACCACTCAGAGCTTTCTATCAGCAGAGGGCCACTACTGGAGACAACCCTTCATGTTCCATGTTTAAACCATTTGCAAGTAATAAATAAGCTTTATGTTTGCAGGCTTAATCCTTAACACTGATTTAAGGGTAAAGGTAAAGTGACCCCTGGCCATTAGGTCCAGTCGTGACAGACTCTGGGGTTGCAGCGCTCATCTCGCGTTATTGCCCGAGGGAGCCGGCGTACAGCTTCCAGGTCATGTAGCCAGCATGACGAAGCCGCTTCTGTCGAACCAGAGCAGCACACGGAAACACCGTTACCTTCCCGCTGTAGCAGTACCTATTTATCTACTTGCACTTTGACGTGCTTTCGAACTGCTAGGTTGGCAGGAGCTGGGACCGAGCAACAGGAGCTCACCCCGTCACAGGGATTTGAACTGCCGACCTTCTGATCAGCAAGCCCTAGGCCAGGGGTCCCCAGACTTACCGCGCGGCGGGTCGGAGGGCAGGGGAGTGCGCGCGCAGCGGGCCGGAGGGCGGGGGAGTGCGCGCCCGTGCGCTTGCGCACACGCGCACGGTCGGGGGGAAATCGCCAAAAATCGCTTGTGCGCATGCGTATGGGCCTCCCCCGACCCGGAAGTGCATCGGAAATGACCTCTTCTGGGTCGGGAGAGGCCCATACGCATGCGCACAGGATTTTCGGCGATTTTTTGCCGATTTTTAAGATCGTCGCCGCGCCGTGCGCCGTAAGAGCGGGCGGCGGCAGCGGGCGGCGGGGGTCGTCTCGGACCTGGGTCCCTTCAACACTGATTTAGTACATCTCATATTTATGGTACATTAAATTTGGACCAATACCTCTGACTTACACTAGCTTCCTTATGGGTTATTGTACCCAGTATCACATTTAAATTCTGAGTTTCAGTTCTAGTGGGAAATTGTTTACTTCTTTAGTACAAGACTCCAATCCAACCTTGATACCAAGTGCAGATTTGTCCTAAATTTCAGACTGTTGTTACTTGGAACAATTAATTTTTCTATAGTGGTCTTAAGGGTGGTTGTTTTTGCGGGATATGACAGCAAAACAACAGCTTTCATACTCCATTTTTTGATAGTGCTGCTCTTACCTCTCAGGTCATGGAATCCATCTAGGATCTTAAAGGCCTCCATATCCTTTGTGCAGTTGTGTTGATGCACCTACTGCATTTTAGCTAAACTCTTATCAAGAAAAGCAGGAGACACAAAATGCTCTCGCACGGAAGGCTCAAATCTTGACCGGAAACAGCACTTTTGAGAAGCATGCTGGACCTCATAGCCATGTATGCAACAAGCAGCATATCTTGCAACATGTACAAAAACCATCCTCAGTCTAGACTAATACTGAACTCACTCTCCCGTCAACCCTTATGTAGTCACAACAGCATCCTCCATCCACAAGCAGGGAGGGAGCCTCAAGGTCTCATGCTTATAAACAGGCTGATGAAGACCCCTCTGCACACTCAATGATCATGGAACAGTGAGTGTTGGTGCAGGGGCAATGGAGTATCCTGGCAAAGGATGCCGCCAGTTAAGTACCCTGAACACAAACCTGCCACACTGAAAAACTTTACTGCAAGTCCGCCTTAAGAATATACAGAGTGCCTTTCCTTTATCTCTGAAGATTGCAGTCTGTTCCCTATACAGATAGTGTTAAAGAGCAAAGATGCATAGGAAAGGGAAGAATCCATGCCTAAATTCAAGCAAGTCCCCTGTCTGTCTAACTACTTTTGAACTTTCCCACTAGCCAGCAAGTCCACCAGCTCCTCCTCGCCACACAGTTCTGACAACACTGTTCCCATCTCCTTGTCCCTCTACTCTGTAAAACCAGAACCTTTCCTGCTGTCTCAAGGGAGATTTATCAAGAAGTCAAACATACCATCTGTGACCTCTTTTACTCAGATCTTGCCACCCTTCCCCTTGATTGCTTTCTGCTAGTCCTTCCCACCCTTGATTTCTAGGGAGTATGGGGGAAAGGCATTCCTGAATATGGACTACAAACATCTCATGCTTCAAAGGCTGTTTGGCGGCCTACAAGGCAAGAGCAGTTTGATCAGGAAAAAGAACGGTAACCAGATCTTCCCTTTTCTTGTGCAAATTATTTTTACTGATTTTTCCATAATTTGTAACAAATTGTCATTAAATTAATACAAATTTAAAAGCTGACTTCCCCCCCAAGATGTCCCTTCTATTTTCCTCCCTTCTTGGCTGCTCCCAGAAAAATAACTTTTCCAACTATCATTTCAAAATACAGTCACCCCTTCTCCCTACACATCACCTGTTCAATTACCAATTTCTGCTATGGCTTTTATACATTGTTATAACCTGTCCGCATAAGAGGACAGGTTATAACAGGGGTCAGCAACCTTTTTCAGCTGTGGGCCGGACGACAGTCCCTCAGACCATGTGGTCGGCCGGACTATATTTTGAGGGGGGGAAATGAACGAATTCCTATGCCCCACAAATAACCCAGAGATGCATTTTAAATAAAAGGACACATTCTACTCATGTAAAAACACGGGCCGGATTTAGAAGGTAATTGGGCCGCATCCGGCCCACGGGCCTTAGGTTGCCTATCCCTGGGTTATAACAATGTTATAATATGTCCTCAAAAGAGCAAATCCTCTTTCATCTATCTATAATAGCTATTCATCAATTTTGAAATATTTCCTTCCGATACCTCTGGAGTAACACTTTGCCTGAGAAAAACAGACAGCATGCATACATTGCTCCCCAACATGGCCTTGAACATTGCTGTCTTGACATCTGGCCCCAATAACAAACAACTCTGCTTCACTGGTGCTGCATGCAGAGGGTGGAAATGAAACCCTGGATATATAGATATATATATTTGTATAAATGTACAATATACCATACATTCCCCCCCCCTGGCAGCATCACTCACCACTCACATTTCACCAAATTCATCCTCAATCTTAACATACAGCCAGCTCATTAATAAACAATCCCCTTCTCTTATTCTGTCTGAAAGTCTCAGAAGCCATCGATATGGTCTGTGGTCCATACTGTCACTTTCACTGTTGTTATTTCCAACTTCAAGCTTGAAGGTGCTAGGCGGATTTAACCTCAACAAAATCTGTATTTCCTCTCCATCCTGTCCCCTAAACTAATAAATTTTCCTGCAGTCCATCCTTCCAGTCCTCAGTCCCATTATATCCAACTCCAGAGTTTATTCTCTTCCAAGTGCTTAACAGACAGTCAATCCAGTTATTACCAATCTCTTTCTTCTTTACTATTTTCATTTCACAATACAAAGTTCCAAGGGGTGGTTCAAAATCCCTCAAAGGTCCCTCAACGTTGTTGCTCTCCATCCTCTTTCAGGCAAAGTCCTGAGTTATAAAATAAATCCATCATAAAGAGGTATCTTTAAAGTCCTCTCTTCCCAAAAACTTTACTTTCCATTGCTTTAGGGCAGGCATCCCCAAACTGCGGCCCTCCAGATGTTTTGGCCTACAACTCTCATGATCCCTAGCTAACAGGACCAGTGGTCGGGGGAAATGGGAATTGTAGTCCAAAACATCTGGAGGGCCGAAGTTTGGGGATGCCTGCTTTAGGATAAGGTAGATAACGCAGAAAATAGGATGCCAGTGGAGGGCATTTTCCATCTCTTTCCAGGCAAGTAGCAATTCTGGTTTTAACAAATGCATTTGTGAGACTGACACTGAGATCCAAGAAGAAATCCCAATTATGCTTATGTGAAGTTAACCAAAATGCCCTTTAGACTGGAAAAGCGAGAAACCAAGTATGTCCAGTCTTCCTTGCTTCCTTACCTTATTATCCAAGGTGAACAGTCCCGTAACATTGTTCATAAACTGAATGGCAAGGTCCATCTTTTCAGAGCTCAGATCCACCTTTAGCCTCATTTATATAGCGGTAAATGCCACTGGCAGGACACATCTTGGGTCTGGTCTTGACCCAGGAGCCTTACACCAATGTTGAACTTACTTCCAAGAAAAGCACAGCTTGCCTGTTCGTTATACACAAGTCTCCCACGACTTGTTAATGCAATGCCTGCAGGAGTGAGTGGATGTTTTAGCAATAATACTAGCTACATGCTGGCTCCATTGTGGATACTGGTTTCCAACCCACACAGTTATGTACGAGCTGAACAGACAGCGCATCAGAATCAATAAATTCAAATAAAATTTATTGAGTGTTTCGTTTGTGAGTTCAGTTCACAAAATTACGAAAGGAAGGCTAATCAGAAGTGACTGCCAGAGAACTGGATCTTAAACAAATAGGTATAAATTCGTTTACGAACAGTTGTGTTTAAGAAAAAAATTGCATAGGTCCTACAGCTGTGCACAAAGATTAACTGCAAGAACATCAAAATTTACACCATTCAAAGTGTACAGCATCTACACTGAAAAGAATCATTCAGTTGTAGGTGCAAGACAAACATGAAATAACTTACAAATAAGGCATGTTGCTTCATATTCCAAAATAATCTCTTGTAATTGTGAAATACAAGGAGTAGTACATAAAGTTGGAACACAAGGGGAAGGTCCACTTGGCTTCCTGTTTGGAATCTCTTGTTGATTAACTTTATCCAAATACGAGCCTGCACCTCTTAAGTGTTGGAAAATAAAATTCTGGCTGATTTCAGTAGAGGAAGCAGGTGTTTAACCGACATGAGGAAAGTAAGGTATTTACTAGAACATTAAACTGTTTTTTTAAAACCATGCAGTGCTAAGTAGAAAAGACTCTTTAATACACCAGGAATTGTAAAGTGTTCATTCAAATGTAGCTTTATCCTGCAGTACTGGTAACCATTTTCAAATCAGAAAGGGAATATACAACCTAGACATTCAAATTAACATTAATAATGTAATCTGAGAATGTAACAATTTCTTTGGCGAATGAGCAAAATAAAGTACTGAGAGGTGATACTTTCGGATTTCAGGTGACACTGAGAGCATTTGTTTACTACTTAACAGGCTAACCTCTTTAAAACAAGAGTTTGTACAAGCAGTGCAAATCAGGTTCTGCTGCAACTAGAGACCACTCAGACTTAGAATTTGAAAACAGAAAATCAGTATCTATAAAACTTTCCTTTTTAAACAAGATTTGTATTACAGAGGATGTACATTTCCCCTCCTTTAAAATGTGGTTTAAAGACATTTAAGAAAAATTTGCTTTTATAAATACAATGGCTTTCATATGCTGATACAAGTATTCAACAAATAGGGACAAAGGTAGAGCTTGATTCATAGCTATTCAGGTAAAATGGTTGATGCTCTTCAAAAGCAAGAGCTAAAAGCAAGGATAATGCAAAGTTGTAATACATTCCTTTATATATAGATATATGTGTATAGTTTGGACTGCCACCTTAGATTTCTGCTGAGAAAATTATTAAAAAGCTAACTAATGTATCTTTACTTTTTAATATACAATCTGTGAGTAGTGAATCAGAGCAGACAAGGCACAAAAATAATACAAAGAAAAAAATCAGCATTCCTAACTAATACGTAGAATGATTTAGGGGGACTGTAAAGATGATTCCATGGACTACACAGAGAACCTTCTACACTGATCCATTATTTTAAGTCAAGCCTATTTAACCATTAGGAAATACGAGCAATTGTGCAGCTACAACTGAAGCACAACTAGAATTCCTTCCTCTAACGATCTCATGGCAAATTCACGCGACCCTTTTCCTACTCTGAAATGGATTTTGCAATTCCTTCCCAATAGGTTTCCTTCATGCACCCCAATCACATCTATGAATGGTTCAAATGTATGTACAAAAGAGAGGGAAAGGGAGAGAGAGAGAGAAAAAATGAGAATGGCTGCTGGCTCTAAGAGTGCAATTACCTATTGAACCATTCAGAGGGATACATAGGCACCCCCATCACCTCAACATGGCTATGCTTAGTCAAGCATCTGTAACATGTGTTCAAAGGGCTGATGTGCAGACAATTCTACTGCCCAGTGCTTCTTGGGATATTCCAAATGCCATCAACCAGGAAATGAGAAATTAGGTGCTGGGGGAGGGGCTGGATTTTTACTCCCCTGTTCTATCTTCTCAGCAGCTGATAAACAGTATTCCGAACAACCACAAATTGGACCACAAATTTCCTACAAAAAACCCAAAAAAACTTAATAGTAGACAGGATAATACTCTGACAACCCTTGGAGTCACTTAACACTTTAGGGCATCTCTCTTACACTACAAAAACTATGGTGCAGGATTTCCCCCCTCCCCCACTTTCTAAAACCCTTAACTTATGCCAAGTAGTATAGTCTCAGCATCTAAATTAAATCTCTATTGTAGAGCTGATATTTTCTTCAGGGGCTACACATACGATCCCCCTATTTGGACAAGTATCAAAGCAATTATTATCTCAAAAGAGTGGTATACAGAAACGAGGCGAATCTGCTTATAACTTGAAGGAACAATTAATAGTCTCTAAAGCAGTGTTTCCCAACCAGTGTGCCTCCAGATGTTTTGGGACTACAACTCCCATCATTCCTGACCACTGGTCTTGCTAGCTAGGGATGATGGGAGTTGTAGTCCCAAAACATCTGGAGGCACACTGGTTGGGAAAGACTGCTCTAAAGCAGGCTTCCTCAACCTCGGCCCTCCAGATGTTTTGAGACTACAATTCCCACCATCCCTGGCCACTGGTCCTGCTAGCTAGGGATCATGGGAGTTGTAGGCCAAAAACATCTGGAGGGCCAAGGTTGAGGAAGCCAGCTCTAAAAGCATGGTTTAACAGAAGTCTCTGCTGCATCAGCTGGCAAGTGACTCACCAAGGGGATCTGGGTCTTCAAAAGAAAGAATGACAAATGGGCGTGCACAGCATACAGTTGAAAAGATGAGATGAGGGCAACAGATGAACAAGGCTGCTTAGGTATTCCTGTCTTCCTACATGATGTCAAGAAATGAGTGCTTGAGAGTGAATCACCAGAACAGAAGCATTCTATTGCATGGATGCACAAAAGACATTTTCTTGTGTCAGACAAAGCGACAAAGCCACAGGCTTGACCATGAGACTGCTGTCAGTGTCAAGTGGCCTTAAGTGCAAAACCCTTTTTTCTTTTTTTGGCAATGTGAAAAATTGAAAATCTCAGCTAATAATAATACTAAAAAGTGTTAATTACCAATATGAAGGCTGATCCTGCAAGCAATGTGATGGACATTGTGACTTGAGTGCAAAAGAACTGAGTTTTAATCATCGTCCATGTATTTTTTTGGGGGGGGGTTATATAATAGACGTCTATATATCAATACACTGTAAGTGCATATATCTAATATGAACAGAAAATGGCTCTTCAATAAACTTGAGCTTTTAGCTGTTTTGAGCTGCATAATTCACAGTATGCAGCTTTTATAGCAAGACTAAGATCACACCTGAAGTTTAAAAAGTGCATCTTTTAATGCCTTAGAAAATGGGCTCCTTTTGAGTCCAGGTGAGTTGATTATCAATGAGTCTTCCAGAGGGGATCGAAGTATATCCACCCTTCACCCTGTAAAGAATCACAGAAATTGCAAGTCAGTCTCACTTTAGTGCTGTACAACAGATTTTCATAAAGTTAAATACTCTGCAAAGTCCGGCATAGCTTCTGTAAAGCTTGCATGTACTGAGTCGTGATCCCAAAGTCACAATTAATCTGGCAGTAAGAGCGCCATCCACACAGAAAATTATTTCCTTTGATAGCCTCTCGGCAATTTAGCTCCACTCCTGAGGAAGCAAGCCACTTCTCAGACTAAGAGAGCTTGCCTCTTTGAAGCTGGATCTACAACAGAGAAAGATTTAAAGAAATATTCCCCTGGGGATATGGTGCACTTACAAACTTGTAACTGCTGCTTAATACAGCAGTCTGCCTTGTTTTATCTCAGTTTCAGGGCAATTTTCCTACTGGGGTGCCTCTAACAGGGAATACTGTATATTCACCAGAGAATGTTATCTCGGCTCCTCTTGTTTTCTGCCTGCAAGGCTAATTGCACCTCATGGCCAAAACTACTCATTTATTAACCTTACTTTAAACCAGGGATGGAGGAAAGTAGACCTTCAAGTGTTGGATTAAAACTCCCTGCATCCCTGAGCAGGCTGTCTGGGGGTTGCAGTTCAAACACATCTGCAGGGGCACAGATTCCTACCCCCACCCTAAACG
Organism: Zootoca vivipara; assembly: GCF_963506605.1. Taxonomy (NCBI): domain Eukaryota; kingdom Metazoa; phylum Chordata; class Lepidosauria; order Squamata; family Lacertidae; genus Zootoca; species Zootoca vivipara. The sequence continues at coordinate 15,097,440 of NC_083287.1, read as the reverse complement.
CTCTGTCTGAACGAAAAGATAATAGACATTCTGTTTGGTTTCCAGAAAAATGGTTTGCAATAAAACCATCTTCTTATTGAGGGACAACAGTAACCCTGTTTCAAGCTATTAGCTCTTCCACAAGCCACAGAAAAATATCAAACCGAGGGGGAAATCAATGAAAGGAAAATGAAAAAAAGAAAGAAAGATGCACATTTGGCCCTGAGCCTATTGCTTTAAGCTTGTAGTGGCTCATGACATTTCATAGAGTTGTGCAGAACTCCATAAAAGTCTTCCTATAAATAACTGAATAAAATATTTATTGTGGTAAAAGGCATCTAATAGGCTCTACCTCGCCCATTCTATTCATCTCCCTGCTTCCTGCATTTAATAAGAATTAATGGTTACTAAGAGCCTGAAAAGTAATTTTAAATGGCATCCAAAAATAGTTTCGTCAAAATTTGCTCCAGTGTTGCTGAATGGCGCATTTGTCATTCCTCCATGTAGAGAAATCTTTATCAATATTGCATGAGTCAACATCAGAGCACTTTTCAACAAGGCATGTTCTATGGCTAAGACAAATCTTAAAAGCAAAGGTCCTCGTGGTCCTAACAACGTTGGCAGCGTTCAGATATCACGCTGAAGGATATCTTCCTTTAGTGAAGGAAGCTAACCGCCTCCAGGGCTTGAATGCTCTCCTCTCCTTCCACACGGGGCAAGAGATTTGATGGAATTCAGAAGCAGTTGCTCCCTATTTGGGTAAATATCATACGCGCTTAATGTTAACTATGGTTAGTTCCAGCAAGCCATGGTTTCAAACCATGGTTTCTGAAGTGGGTTTGCTTAAACCAGCCAAAGTTAACGATAATCACAGTTCCAGGTACAGGCAACACAGCAATCTGTGGTTAACAAAAGGCATAAAGTCCTCCTGACCACACATGAGGAGAGGACAAGAGAGAGGAGGGGAAGGAGACGCATGAGCACGCAGGAGGATGCAAGGTTCATTCGCATCTTGCTAACCCTAGTTGAGCATGATGTCTGAACACAGTTGTTTAATGCATTGCCATGGTAAAAGGAAAAATAAATAGCTGCCTGCCACTTAAGTAGCAGTCTCATTACCTCTTTGATGAAATATTTTGGTTTCCAGACCGTATTGCTAATTGCTCGCTGCCTCTCCTCTACTCGCTGCCTCTCCTCAAGAAGCTGTTTTTGGTCTGTTGCTACGCTGATGTTGCCTTCTCTCAGGGCGTTCGTAACGTGTTGCCAAAGGTGCCTGTCGAGCAGATCAGACCAGGACATAAAGGGAATTGGAGAGGAATTAAGAAAATTGCCAGTCCACGTCTGGGAATGGAAAGGAACCTCCTAGCCAGCAGGTGGGAAACAACTGAAGCCTAGCAGGAGGGATGTAACGAAATGTCCTCCCTCTCTATTACTAAAAATGTGCCACAGGAATCCAGGGGTGAAACCACCACCACCCCCCACTTCTCCTGCCGCCTTAAAATAAACCCCTGTTACTTGGGTTCCTTAGTAAAGAGAGTCTTCCAGCTTACGTGGCCTGGTATCATGAGAAACTCTAGGCTGAAAGACGGAATAACCTCCTGCCTACAGTAAAGGGTCTCACTCAGTTTGATTCCCCACTGCAAAAGTTTGCCCTTTCCACTCTGGCAACTTTGTAGCACCCCAGGTTATCCTCCTAAGCCTCCTCAGTGTAACTCTAGGACACAAACTGTTGCCTCTATTCCCGAGGTAAGTGTTGTCCTCTATTGAGCCATCACTTCTGTGAGTTTAGATACCCAGCTGGAATAACTAAGCACATCCACTAACATTTAAGAAAGCTTTATTTAGACTAGATGACTTTTAAATGCGTAATGGTTTCATGGGTACAGGCTCTTAGATCATATTCTTAGTTTCAATTAACAATGGCTAGATAATATAATTCAATTAAACTCCTCAGAACACTTTAAGATCTCCTACGCCTACCCACACTCTCCCTCGCTCCCACAACCCTCTCCACCGAATTAACAGCCTCCCTTTTAAACTCCTGGCAGTCCCGCCCCTCAGGAATGGAATGCGTCATTTATCCAGGAGGTTGGGGTTTAACTCTCTGCACCCTGGAGTTCTTTTGCCCACCAGGCCAATCCGTCACAAGGGACTTCCAAGAAATAGCATGCAACTCTAGAATCATCTTCTTGTTGTTGTTTTTACTTTAATAATCACTGCAGGGCGGCAACATTTGGGAACAAAATCTCTGCGAAATTTTCATGGTGGAGTGTGTGAATGTCACTGAGCTTACCCATAACTCTGTTTTGTCTGTACTGACTTGGCAGCAGCTCTCCAGAATTTCAGACAGGGAGTTTCTTCCAGCCCTACCTGAAGATCCCAGGGATTGAATCTGGAACCATCACATACAAGACAGATGCTCTGCCACTGAGCTATGATGGCTCTTCCCTAAACTACAGCCCTTCCCCCAAGGATATCATTGTATTACGTGACTTTTCTTCTTGCTTGTTCTGGGGCCTCCGTATTAGAGGGGTAAACATTCAGCAAATAAAAATAACATCTACGGGAAAGCAGCTTCCAAAGAGCCTTTGCGCAGCAGCAATTAGCACAGTGGGTGGAAGATCCCCATGCGGGCAGAATGTCAGCATGCTGATTCAGCATACAAGTCATTGGAAAAAACCCATAAACTTGGAAACATCCTTAGGGAAGCAAGGTGTTGCTTTTTCCACACTGCTGGACAAACAAGGACAAGTGCTTCAATATATCCTTTCTTTTCCTGCTTCTCTTAAGAGCAACTAGTCAAGATGGTTTTGCAAAAGCGTCCTCACCTTGATTCAAATGGACCCTGTTTTGCTATCGGTCTGATCCTCTTGCGGATGATGGGTAGCTTGGTGGTGTCGATTATTTTGGTTTCTCCGTTGCTGTACGTAAACTCCAGCGTGCCATTCCACTCCCCTTGTGCCTTACACACTATGGTGTTGGTGGGGTTATGCTTCACCTCAGCTGTAACCCTAAATCAAAATGATAAAAGTAAGACACAGGGGATTCCAGAATGGAAATCACTTGCATGCACAGCAAATATTTCCACTGGACTCAAACTCAGAAAAGGAGGCCAAGAATAATCATTTTGGTTTTTTTAGAAAAACAGCAACAAGAACAATGCAGATACATTTCTGAGCTGGAGAGCACTCAAGGAGCTACATTCATTATGTATTGACCACATTCTCATAAACTTGATGTCTCCATTACAAACAAAATACCAGGGATCATTGCTCTATGCAAATGCAGTGCCAATTTTGTGACTCCTAGCTTAGTCTGGGTATTTTTTTAAAAAAAAAGAGGGGGCACACTAAAGAACTATCTTGTTCTTGCATAGTGTCCTTTCTCTTCATCTGAATTACTTCCCTGTGGTTGGTGCTTCACATTTCACACAGCACCCAGAGTTAGAATATGGTGATTATGTATTGATATATCACCTAAAACCAGTCTGAAGTCCATATCGTGGTATCGGTCTCACAATTTTTGACCTGGTACTATATTGTGAATCATGATGTATGCGTGTGCGCATGCGCTACGCAAAAATCACGATGCAGGGAAAACTGGAGCCAGCCAACACTCTCCACCCTTATTTCAAACATTGTGATATATTGATATGTTGCGATATTTACTTGGTGATTATATCACGATGCTGGGAAAAACAGGTATCGCCCATCCCTGCTGTTCACCCCTACACAGTTCTACATCCTTATTTCAGACACTGTGATATATCGGTATATCACGATGTTTAGCTAGTGATAGATCGTGAAGTTGAAAATCAGGTATCTCCCAGTCCTGATGGTGATGTGGACTCAAGACCCTGTGCAGTTTCAGCCACTGAGTGTTTGGGAGTCTCCTAATAATAACTCTGGGCGGCTTCCAACAGAAAAATAAAATACAGTAATCTATTAAACATTAAAAGCCTCCCTAAACAGTGCTGCCTTCAGATGTCTTCTAAAAGTCTGGTGGTTGTTTTTCTCTTTGACACCTGATGGGAGGGTGTTCCACAGGGTGGGCGCCACTACCGAGAAGGCCCTCTGCCTGGTTTCCTGCAACCTGGCTTCTCACAACAAGGGAACTGCCAGAAGGCCCTCGGTGCTGGACCTCAGTGTCCGGGCAGAACGATGGGGGTGGAGACGCTCCTTCAGGTATACTGGACCGAGGCCATTTAGGGCTTTAAAGGTCAGCACCAACACTTTGAATTGTCCTCGGAAATGAACTGGGAGCCAATGGAGATCTTTCAAGACCAGTGTTATGTGGTCTCGGCAGCCGCTCCCAGTCACCAGTCTAGTTGCCACATTCTGGATTAGTTGTAGTTTCTGGGTCACCTTCAAAGGTAGCCCCACATAGAGCTCATTGCAGTAGTGAGAGATAACTAGAGCATGCACCACTCTGGCGAGACAGTCCGCGGGCAGGTAGAGTCTCAGCCTGTGTACCAGATGGAGCTGGTAGACAGCTGCCCCTGGACACAGAATTGACCTGCGCCTCCATGGACAGCTGTGAGTCCAGAATGACTCCAAGTCTGCGCACCTGGTCCTTCAGGGGCACAGTTACCCCATTCAGGACCAGGGAGTCCTCCACACCTGCCCGCCTCCTGTCCCCCACAAACAGTACTTCTGTCTTGTCAGGATTCAACCTCAATTTGTTAGCCGCCATCCATCCTCCAACCGCCTCCAGGCACTCCTGGAGTTCACTTAGCTGCAGGAAATGGAACAGCCTCAAATACGAGCACATGTTGTTCTTATGAAAGCATACAGGACATTGCTTGCAAAGCACATTTCTAAAGTAGTATAAAATCACTAGCAACTGCAGCCTTATAAACAGCAAGCAGTTTGGCAGTTAATATTGCTTGTCTTAGTGTTTATTTTTATTTTTTACAGAGCAATCTTAAGAAAAGTAAAGTATGCGAAAGAGCCGTTTCAGTACCTGTGTACTTTTCCCCCATAGAAAGGCTTGGTGTGGAATGTGACTGTAGCCGAATAGCCAGTCTTGGCACAGAGAATGTTCACTTTACCACCAAGCTCCACCCAAGGAACGGTAAGAATGGAGCGAGCATAGGCACAAGGCAGCGTGAACACATATTCCTCCCCGTGGTCCAGCAGATAAAGAATACCTATGGATGGGAGCAGAAATGGGAGGGGGGGGTTGAAACATTTTTCAGCATTGAGAATTTGACAATACATGTATTCTTTCCAGAAGAATGGTCACTGTTTACCTGGTACTGAAAAGAAGCAACATACAGTGGTACCTTGGGTTACGAACGCGATCCGTTTCGGGTCGCAGTTCGTAACCCGAAAAGTTCGTAACCCGAAAACGCCATTTTGCGCATGCGCAAAGCGCTATTTTCGTGCTTTGCGCATGCGCAAATGCACGTGGTGCTTCTGCACGCGTACGCGCGGCGAAAATACTTCCGGGTTTGCGCAGTTCGTAACCCGAGGTGTTCGCAACCCGAGGTACGACTGTAGTTTATAGTAAGTGTTATTTATTTTTATTTTCCTTGAAAGGGGGGGGGCACCAAAACTGATATAACAGGAACGATCTCCACCAAGAATAAAGATGCTTTATTTTATTTTATTTTATTTTATTTATTTTTTGCAACTGCCCTTTTGTAAAATCCTCCTTTTCTTGGGGTAATTTGGTTTTAAAAGGCTACGATTTTTTTTTTTTAAAAAAAAAACAACCCAGACATGACTGGTGAATCCATTCAAGCAACCCAACCTGGTCTCCACGCTCAACATAGCTGCAAGCTTCAAAAAATATATACTGTAGTTGTGTTATATTCCACACACACACCCCAAGAGAAAACTGCCTAACTAGAAGTCACTCTCCTGAAAATTTGATAAAATAACGTATCTATCCCACTTCCTGCCATCTTTGAATAAGCAGCCTACATGCAATGGAAGTCCCACCATGAGAATGACTTGCGGTATTTGCTTAGATTCAGCCAAAACGTCAGGCACTACAGTACCTGTCTTGCATATGAGGTGCCTAATGTGGCAAAGTGATACCAACTACGGGTAGCCTGGCAGTGCATCTAACAAGGCTCCCCTAAAACAATATTTTAAGACCCAAGAGGAGCCTGCTGGATCGCCCCAAAGACCCATCTAGCTCATCATCCTCACGGTGTCCAAACAGATGCCTGCCTTCTGAAGAAACCTGCAAGCAAGACTCGACTCTATAGTAAGAGACCTTTATACCATTATCCACCATCAGTTACCATTAACTAGAACTAACAGCATGAATTGAGAAATGCATTCAGCACACACACAAAATTAAAAACACAGATTTGACCTGGACATGTATTCTGGGATATAGTCCCAGCATCCTTGATTTGGGCATTTAATGTGAACAAATGCTTCCAAATTCCCAAACCTGAAGCAGGTCCATGTTATGGTCACTGCTTATATGAGACAAGGAAAGCTCTCACTACAAGCATCCATTATATATACTGCTAAACATGTTCTTTTCTTCCCTCTTTGACCCCATACTCAATGCTCAAAACACGTTTTCTGCAGGTCACATCAATAAAATACACAAGATGACACTGTAGGTCCAAAACTTGGGTCTCTAGCTGTATTTGGACTACAACCCCCATCATCCCTAGCTGGCAGGACCAGTGGTCAGGGATGATGGGAACTGTAGTCCCAAAACAGCTGGAGACCTAAGTTTGGGAAACCAGAGTTTTTAAAGTCATAAGGTGTTAGAATCAACATTCCCTTTCGATTCTGTAAACATTTACGCAATGAATGGTGCTGGAAGACGTCAGCAGTCTTTAGTGGTTTCCTACAAGAGAAGGGTTCTCACGCACATCTCTTATTTTTCAATCACATGGTACTCGCTTAGGCCACAACTTCAGTCACTTAGGACAACCAGCAGCTACACTGACTTTCAGAACGAAAATAACTGAGCAGCACGGCAAATGGCACACATAGTCATATGATGGAATGTCATCATCACATGAATGTTTCCCTTCAATCCTAACAGGGACGCCACACCCCCTTGCAAAAATAACAAAAAAAAAGCTGCATGCAAACATTAAAACCGAAATTCAACAAACCCAGATTAAGAATGAAGCAGGAAGCATCTTACAACCAGCAGGAACGGAATCAAACTTTCACATATCAAAAACCATTAAAAGCTGTGCTAGAATAGAAGCATGATCACTCCCCACCTAAAAGCAAGCAGAGAGACTGGTCCCACCTGAGAAGACACTAATAATTTATTCCAAACTGCTTGTTTCCAGTTACAGGTGGGTAGCCGTGTTGGTCTGAGTCGAAGCAAAAAAAAAAAAAACCTCCTTCAGTAGCACCTTAAAGACCAACTAAGTTTTTATTTTGGTATGAGCTTTTGTGTGCATGCACACTTATTCTGTACTGTATCTGTACTGTATCTGAAGAAGTGTGCATGCACACGAAAGCTCATACCAAAATAAAAACTTAGTTGGTCTTTAAGTTGCTACTGAAGGAATTTTTTTATTTTGCTTGTTTCCAATGAGCTTAAGATTGTGACAGTCTAATTGTATACACTGCTATCCTAGCAAATAAGGATTGGACACATGAGGGCTTTCCCCCTTAATTCAAAACGAAGGATTCTTTCACACGCTCCCAAGGAGAGAAGAGATGAGAAAATTCATACTTCCCAGCGTGAAATTAATTTCTCAACTTGGGGAGGCTCGCCATAAAGAATCTCTCGTATACTAACTTCCAATCAGCATGCTTTGTGTGTGTTTTTCCCTTTTTGGCAGAGCATGAAGTAGTCTTTGCCTGGAAGCAGTTGCAGATCAACCCATTATTTCAACATACGTTATATCCGTCTTCTCCAATGTATTACTCTCCAAATATTGTTGAACTCCAGCTCCCATCAACCCCATCCAACATCATTAATGGTCAGGAATTATGGTAGTTGTGGTTCAGCAACATCTGAACAGCATCAGATAGGAGAGGCGAGAAAAGGCCCACAATTCTTAAGATGAGACTGAGCAAAAACAACTATACTGTAAGAAGTAATACACAGTGAGCAAGATGCAATGTTCAAAACAATGTTACGACCCAAAGCTCAGGACGTATTCCTAGGCTATTATGTCTGCCGGGAACCAAAAATGAGAAGCAGTGATTTACAACTTGTGTTATCGTTCCATTAGTATGTTTGCAGTATGTGCTTTTAACAGGTAAGTCGGGGTATGCCATATTTACTAATATTGCAATAATATGTTTAATATGTATTTGAAAGAAATATATTAAAATCAAAGCCGGGAATGTGGCATTTTCTCACAGCCAAGGTGCGTTGCAAAGCCTGGGGTATGTACCGCATTGGCCCGAATATAAGCCGCAACCGCAAATAAGCTTCACCTTTAAAATTCAAGGGGGGCGGGGAGGAAAAAGACAATACCCGAATATAAGCAGCTCCCTTAAATTTGGGTTACAGGCTGAAAATCGCTGCGGTTGGTAGAATTGTAACTCCGAGCCAATTTAAGCCTTTGATCTTGCAAGCCTGCAAAAGTTACCGTACAACTGCTAAAATCGCAAATCGCTATTCAATTCCTACAATTCCGCAGGCACTCGCACCTGTAAATGGCAAATGTAGAAGAAAATCCTAAGGGTACTAGAGAGGACCCTCCTCAAGTGGGTTAAACACCTGTTCGTAGCACCGTAAATGCAAATAAAAAAATCAATACTGCACTGTAAAATACGATGAATGACATTAGAATTAATTGCACAATAGTCTCAAGCTCGCAAATCAGCAATAAAATGTTTTTTGTACCGTTTTATCGCATGTCTGTTTCAGCAGCGATATCGTAAAAGCCAAATTTTGTAAGGTTGTGAATTTAAGTCGCATTTTAACTTTTCACGGTCAGAATTTCTTTGGGGGGGGTGTGGCTTATATTTGGGCCAATATGTTAAGTCAGTTGGGGAGGAAAATGAAGATCTGTTGGTAGAACATGAGACTCTTAATCTCAAGGTCGTGGGTTCGAGCCCCACATTGGGCAAAAGATTCCTGCATTGCAGGGGGTTGGACTAGATGACCCTCATGGTTCCTTTCAGCTATACAATTCTAGGATTCTGTGACCACATGTTAAATTGTTGGGACTCCTGAAAAGCTTATATAAGGGACATTTCCACTAGTTTTGTTTTAGTGTCCAGAGGCTGAAAAGTACATAAAGTGCTTTGCTGCTATTACTCACAAGTATGTTTCTTAATGGAGGATGGTAGATTTCAGGGTTTGTTTGTTTGTTTGTTTTGAGGGGTGGGGAGCTTCTCTTCAATGCTTCCTAAAATCCTGTGCGACAAGCAAGCCTGCTATAATATATATTGTATCTTTGTGGTATGTCTTACCTTCACCTACCATAGAAACACCTATAGACATTCCCATGAACTTGCTTTTGGTCCATACATGAACATTTGCACACATCCTCTTCTCCTTGCACTCGCAGTAAAAGCAGGAGACTGGTGGGTGATGGGATACTTGTTCAGCTACAAACCGCAGCTTGTACTTTTCTGGTGGTGGCGGTGCCTTGCCCTTGGGGCTTGGAGAGGGAGAGTTAGTTCTTGACTGCTTCACTTTGTCTTTAGGCACATCCCAAGAACAATGGAAAGTTTCTCCAATAATTGGGTTGTAGGGCTTCTTGGCAACAGCTCCTTTCCGGCCTTCATGAAAGGCTGTTAAGTAATACTCCACAAAGTAAATTATTCTTTCCTCAGGGGTGCTTCCGGACGAAACTGTCAAAAACAGGTCAGGGTGGGCCAGGAAGTTTGCATACATCTCCAGCAGGGACCTCTTCTCCAAAATAAAGGTTGGGAGAACTACCTGTATCGAGTGCAGGGGGAAAGCAAATAATCATTTTTTTTCATGACTGCAACAGGGAGGAGTAAACAGTTAGGGCAGCTGCAAAACTTCCTGTGCCAAAATAAACGTGTGGGTTTTTTTCCCTCGCACTGCCAGAGAGCTCGCTCTCAGGACTGAGAAGTGCAAATAATGAATGAAGGCAACACTCATTGCTTTGGTCAATTCTACAAGTCACTATCTATTTCGCCAGAGTCCTCGGTGGCCTAACAAGGTCACGCTATTCAAACTGCCTGGACTCTTTCGTTGTCTTGCTCTGCTTAGCTAATAAGTGAGCCAATTGTTCCCCGACAGTGTTCCTTGTTTACAGAAAGTGGTACATCAGTTTGGTTCAAGTTAATTGAGTTCTACTAGCGACGTGCCAACTTTGGCAGCTGGCAGGGTGGATGTGGGTGGCACAAAGAAATCTATCTGGACACCGGTAGTTCTGACACATTTCAAATCAGAGCGAGGCAAAAGCGTTGCCCAGGATTCCACTCGTAAGAAAAACAAACCTGATTATAAGCACACACTGTTTCACATTAATTTTCCACCACTCTCTAGTGCTGGCATGTAATGTTTCGGCTGTGCCCAAGAGCAGGTGTTTCGTAGTGATGGTGCTCTTAATGCCTCTCCAAAACTGACATGGGGCTTCACCCGGCAGGGAGTTTCTGATCCCACCTTAATTTTGTCTTTGCTAGTTGAGGACTGGCGTTATTTATTTTTGAAAGTATTTATAGGCTGTCTTTCCAGGTCAGACCCTCTCAAGGTGGCCTACAACATGCAAATCGCCATAACGATGAGCAATTCTATGCCAAGGAACCAGAATTAACCATTAAAAAAACATTAAGCCCAGAATACAACACTAAATTTAAATCAAATGACTGTACTTTAAAAAGCACCAAAGCAAGCAATGACACAACCAGTCCTAAGTAAAAGCAATGTTTTAATCAACTAGGTAGGTAGCCGTGTTAGTCTGCTGCAGTCGAAACTAAATAAAAAAATCCTTCCAGTAGCACCTTAGAGACCGACTAAGTTTGTTATTGGTATGAGCTTTCGTGTGCATGCACACTTCTTCAGATACACTGGGTCCTTAAAGTGTGATATGGCCACATCATCATATACAGGGACTGCTAGTGGAAGCGTGCAATGTTCTCTTTTAGGGATGTTACAAAAGTAGGGATGGAGAAGATTTTCATTCAATCCACATTCTAAAGCAAACTGATCCAATTCACGCTTCCCATGCTATTCCATAGATCAGGAAACAATTGTGTTTTGGTTTTTGCCAGAATGTGTATTTTGGGATAAAGTACGGTACATTTAGAAATTCTGACAAAATACAACTTTAAATACATAGGTAAAGGGTAAAGGGACCCCTGACCATTAGGTCCAGTCGCGGACAACTCTGGGGTTGCGGCGCTCATCTCGCTTTATTGGCTGAGGGAGCCGGCATACAGCTTCCGGGTCATGTGGCCAGCATGACTAAGCTGCTTCTGGCGAACCAGAGCAGTGCAAGGAAATGCCGTTTACCTTCCCGCCGGAGTGGTGCCTATTTATCTACTTGCACTTTTGACGTGCTTTCGAACTGCTAGGTTGGCAGGAGCAGGGACCGAGCAACGGGCGGGAGCTCACCCCATCGCAGGGATTCGAACCGCCAACCTTATGATCGGCAAGCCCTAGGCTCTGTGCTTTTATCCTGAAAGGTCCAAAAGTGTGTGGGGGGGAGAGCGGAGTTGATTTTCCTCTCCTGCCTTGATGCTTTCAAAGATTTGCTTTAGAAGGCATATGAGATACAACTGTCAGTAGTACAACTTCCACAGCACTTTAATACGCAGTGCAGGGTACCTTATTTGATTGATCCAGACCTTACAACAAACCTGTCCACATTAATATTTCAGTTGCACAGATGGAAACACAGAGTTCTCGGTTACTCTCTCTGCGTCTTTATGGTTTATCATTAAACTGAACCTAAGCCAACTATGGTGGAAATAAGCAGATGTTTGCTTCTGCCTTCTCAAAACACGTTATCATGATTTACCATTCTTACATCTGCACTAGCCATAAGGACACTAAATCAGGGTTGAGACATATGAAGCAGTCTGTAGGAGCATGGGCACAAAGTTACTCTTCCCCCCCCCATCCTCAGCCATGCTTCAGTATTTACTGCATGGTTCTGGAGTTTTAAGAATGCCACTAATTATAATTGGAAATTCTCAATCCAAAGCAATGGCACAAAAGAGCCAGGAGAAGAGAAAGGATTCATGTTCAAGAGAGAAGGGACAGAAGGGAGAAAGCATGCAACCCAGCAACTTGATCTGTATACCTAAACCACAGTTATGCAGCATCAGAGCTGTACCTGGTCTAAGCATGCATACAAATATTCATCTTTACAAATAATCTCCTTTTCAGAGAGAACTGCTGATATAGTGCTGTCATTCCTCATAGTGCTGCTCATTTCTCCTGCTCACTCTGCTGTTGCCTCTGGATAAATAGGTTTAGAAGGTTTTTGAAGCACTATTGAAGCCAACATGTGTCATTCGATCAGTGAATATTAGCACAACCTAAGAGGTAAAGAGGGGACCCAGGTGGCGCTGTGGTTAAACCACTGAGCCTAGGGCTTGCTGATCAGAAGGTCGGCGGTTCGAATCCCTGTGACGGGGTGAGCTCCCGTTGCTTGGTCCCAGCTCCTGCCAACCTAGCAGTTCGAAAGCACGTCAAAATGCAAGTAGATAAATAGGAACCGCTACAGCGGGAAGGTAAACGGCGTTTCCATGTGCTGCTCTGGTTTGCCAGAAGCGGCTTTGTCATGCTGGCCACATGACCTGGAAGCTATATGCCGGCTCCCTCGGCCAATAATGCGAGATGAGCGCGCAACCCCAGAGTCGGTCACGACTGGACCTAATGGTCAGGGGTCCCTTTACCTTTACCTTAAGAGGTAAAGATCTACCAAAATAATTCCCTATTCTAACACACACATACACGTGAAGTGTATAACAAGGGACAAATGCTATTTTGTAGACTTCTAGGCCAGATGCAGCATGGAGACAAGCAGCAGCATGTGCCAGGGGGGTGGAGAGGGAGAGAGAGAGATAAATAGGAACCGCTACAGCGGGAAGGTAAACGGCGTTTCCATGTGCTGCTCTGGTTTGCCAGAAGCGGCTTTGTCATGCTGGCCACATGACCTGGAAGCTATACGCCGGCTCCCTCGGCCAATAATGCGAGATGAGCGCGCAACCCCAGAGTCGGTCACGACTGGACCTAATGGTCAGGGGTCCTTTAGGCCAGATGCAGCATGGAGACAAGCAGCAGCATGTGCCAGGGGGGTGGAGAGGGAGAGAGAGAGAGAGAGAATCTGCACATCTACAATATCAATTTCTGGTAAGCAGACGCCTGGGATTTGGCAGGGCTGCCCATGAAAATGGAATAGTAATAGCTGGGGAGAGAAAGGAACATAAGCATCAGCTCTGGAATAATGCCCAGCATTGCTGGACTGATCTGACTACCCAACAGCCATGTGTGTGATTGATGATACTGTTTGCCAAACAGTTCTGTCTATTAATGGACAGAAATAGCAGCTCTATGCTGTAAGAATAGCTGTGCATTTTTATTTCCAACAATAGATGCAATATTTGTTGCACTGAAAAGGCTAAGGAACAAGGAGGCTTCAAAAAGTTTGCTGCAGGCCGATTTATACAAACAGAAAAGTCACCTGCAAATCCAATACAGAACTGGCCCTCCCTACCCCCCACCAGTGATGCTTGAATTTGGGAGGGCTGCCGGTGTAATAAAGAGCTTTCAAAAGGAAACTTGGCTACATTCCTCTTTAACACCTGTGCAACACTCAGGGCTAATATTGCAGAGAGAATGGAGTCAAAATGGCATGTGTCTAGGGGCCACTACCAACAATATTTATTTACCGTGGAGGGGGTGTGTGCATGCTAAGTGATCCTACTTTTGGAATAGCATACGAGCTTACATAATGAGCAAGTCCACCAGGAGCAAAATGCAAAATTAAGTTTTCTGCAGAGGAGCTCTCTGCACCCACGTTGCAATTTAAAGTTCAATAAGGAAAAGACCCTGAGATTGCAGGTACCAGCATTTAGGTCACAAAAAAGGTAGCTTATACAAGTAAAACAGCAAATGTTTTTTTATTTAAAAAGTGGTGCCTCTTCTGTAATAACTAAGTGCTATTTATCTCACATCAGCATCAGTGTTATGGGCTGGGTGGACACAGAAGGATGGTGGGAGGAAGCAAGGGAAGAAGACTCAGAGCCTGGAGAGTGGTGATGGGACAACAGTGAGTGGTCAGAGGAGAAGAGGGAGAAGCCTGGGAAGAGGAAATGTCAGAAGCTGAAGAGGTAACAGGGCTTAGTGAGCAGGGAGAGTCTGTGACAGAGAGAAGTACAAAATCAGAGGCAGAAGCTGAAGAAAGTGAGTGGGAGGGAGGAGGAAGGCCAAGAGGCAGGGGCATGGGTATCTCACCCTCCTGCTATGACAACTGATTACCTGTACTTGGGGAAAGTCCTGTTGAGGAGGCGGGGACTTTCAGTCTCAGCAACTGATTTTCATGGGGGAAGACCACTAGGAATGAGCTGCTCTGCTCATTAGGCCTGACACTCAACCAAGTCTGTAGAGGTTGTGTTTTTGCTAATCAAGAGTTCGCTCCATCTTTGAACTGTGTGATAAATGCTCCTGTGACTATCCGGATACCCAGAGGTGATGCTTTTATAGGAAAAAGTAAGGCCTGTCCCAAACACAGCTTTTGATCTTTAAAATATAACTGCTTTTTCATAATACAAGCAAGGTGAAGAAGGACAACAATGAATGAAAACAAGAGCAGCCCGGTTCCATTTGGTTCTGCTCCCACAGTGGCCAACCAGTTGCTTGTGAGAAACCACAGGTCATGGGTGCAACAGCTCCCTCTCCACTTGTGATCATCACCCAGTGATATTAAAGGGCATGCTACTTCCGAAAGGCAGAAGACAGCCTTATCTTCCATCAGCTTGTCCAAATCTCCTTTCAAACCTTTCAAGTTGGTGGTCATCACAACATCTTGTGGGAACAAATCCCATAGTTGAGTTTAACTATTAGAAAATCCCAAAATATAAGCATGGATAGGAATGCAAAGTGAATGTGTTAAGGAGCTTCCTTCCCCATAATACAAGTGGCATAGCAGATGAAGTGCTAGACCCAAGGCAGGGAGACTCCACCAAAACTGTAAGATGGTGATGATTTATTAGATTTATAGGTAAAGGTAAAGGTAAAGGTACCCCTGACCATTAGGTCCAGTCGCGGACGACTCTGGGGTTGCGACGCTCATCTCGCTCTATAGGCCGAGGGAGCTGGTGTTTGTCCATTCAAGCGGTCATGTGGCCAGCATGACTAAGCCACTTCTTGCAAACCAGAGCAGCGCATGGAAACGCCGTTTACCTTCCCACCGGAGCGGTACCTATTTATCTACTTGCACTTTGACATGCTTTCAAACTGCTAGGTGGGCCGGAGCTGGGACCGAACAATGGGAGCCCACCCCATTGTGGGGGTTTGAACCGCCAACCTTCTGACCAGCAAGCCCTAGGCTCAATGATTTACACGACAGCACCACCCGCGTCCATAGGTGCAAACTCCCAGATTGAAAAATCCGGGATCAGCAGCGACGTGGCACCGGAAGTCGTGCTGCGGCCATTTTTGAACTGGGCAGAGCAGCACTAGAAGTTGCTTCTATGCATGCTCTGCCCATTTCCAAAATGGCAGCAGCGCCAGAAATCGCTTCTGCGCATGTCCAGAGACTCCAGACATGCGCAGAAGGAGCCTCCCCGGGCCGGTAAGAATCCAGAGGATTTACGGGTTTTTTTTTAATCCGGGCTGCCAGCGGGAAACGGCTGGAAAAACAGCGCTTTCCCGGGAAATACGGGAGACTTGGCAGCTATGCCTTCGTCCCAATTTTAGATTTCTATACTGCCCTTAATCATAAGAGCTCAAGGACCTTGGTAAACAAGGATCTTGGTTGGTAAACAGATGCAGGGCACACCTAGCAACCAGAGGAGAATGAACCCCTTTTACTTGTCCCAATAAAAATCCCTCCTCATTGACTAGCTAAAGGTAGACAGCATTCCATAACTCCCCTGCAACTGAGAATTGTACCACCAACCAACCTGGCAGCATTTTGCATTGCGTTTATTTTTTTATTTCTGCGATTCTTAAAGAACTGGGAGATACATTCAAGCGGAAAGCTTCAAGCAAAGGAGCAGGCAAAGCAAGCGAATAAGCAGATGGGTGACCTAGACAAGGCTTCCCATGCTCCCTGTCTCATCACGGTTGTCGCCACTGCTGGCGGGAAGACGCAAAGAACACCTCGTTTCCAGTCCCCCACCGCCACTGGGAAATGGAAGGCTGCATTTTAAAACTGCAGGCTTCCTTCCCTTGGCCAAGATTACAGCAGTCATTGCACAATTTGATACAAAGTGGATATGCCTAGAGAAAACTGTGCAAAGCCTAGAATTCAACAGTGCAGTGACTAAAATCAACAGAGATATCACACGATGAGCTTTAACGCTTGGGATACTCAGCTCTGAACTCTGTTATATTTACTAAATAATTAGGGTTGGAGGGGGAACCCACCCTCAAAAGATCAATCAGGGCGCAGAATGAACCCTAATGGACCTGATTACTGATGTGTAAAGAATGTGAAATTTAGTTCCAGTGCTTTTGAACAGATGAGAATACAGACAGATTCCCTGCTGTGTGGAATTCCTACACAACCTTTTTGCATAAGCGAAGAGTTGTGAATAGCTAGCATTTTATCACAATGCTGCTGGGGGTTTCCCTCTCTACCCCCCCCCCCCCGTTATCTGAATATTGGTCTCTTCCCTTTTTATTTTGGCTATGTACCCAAAATGCTGAAACCCAATAAATATTTTTCTAAAATACCACAATACAGATCCTTCCATTGTTACCAAGGAAAAGAATTCTAAAACAATTTCACTTAGCCATATTTATTCATTCTAGCATCATCCTTAGATAACCATTCTGATTGAAAAGTTCTCCACAATGTCCTCAAACATGCAAATGAATATTTAATAATGTTCTGTTCCATGATTGCCAATGCATTTAATTCATGGGGAAAACACATATTTCACTAATATCTCTGCTCCAGCTGCCCTTTATATTTTCATTTAGTCTACGAGGTCAAACTGAAAAACCATTTTCTTTCCATGCATTATTCAGGATAGTACTCTCTTGGTGTATTGGGTTACGACACCAATCAAAGTCAGTGGTTTTTTGACCTTCCCATGTTCAGAAAAACGACATACACTCAAGACGACAACCCAATATAATGAGAGCTTTTTGCAGTACTCCTTTCACAGGCTAAATACTCTTCATTTTTTACATACAGGGATGTGGAACATTTCCCCAAAAGTGTGGACGATTGTATATTGGCCATGTCACCGGTGTACTGATTTCGACAACTGTTAGAGGCAATTTTGTTTTCTAGCATGGTATATAGTAAAAAGAACGATTGAAATTAAATAATTTGGCCTTGCATGGTCAACAAATTTTGGTTGGATATGGTAATCAGCAATTAAGTTTGGTCATCGATAAGCCTCACTTGCTTCCCCCTCCAAGGCATGGGACCCCCCAACACAAACATGAAAGTCTTGCTCTGGTCTTTACAGACTAGTCATGGGGAAGGGGAGGGTCTTCACTTTGCAGTAATGCAGTTTTGGTTACCGAGTGATCCCTGTCCACGAACCACTGAAGCCAGCACACCATCCCAAGCTGCCAGAAGATGCTCAAAGCCATTTCAGCAACTTGGCTTTCAGAAACATCCCCCCGCCCCCACCCCAAAGATTATGCACCTGTTCTTCAGAAGGAGTGTGGCCTATCTGGAACAGACAAATGGCCCCTATTTGCAGAACCACCTGCCAACTCTCCATCTTACAAGGAATCAACGTAATGGTTCTCTTCCAGCCTACCACCAACGACCAGACACCAATACCTGCATGGCCACAAATGGTTCCAGATGTAACAGAGTTAGGTTTCATCTGCATACTTCAGGTGTGGTTAACCTGTGAGGCCCCTTTAGGCTTGTTGTTAACAACAACAACAACAACAACAACAACAACAACAACAACAACAACTGGCTGCTCCTATCCCAGCCACCCCTCACTGTTATGCCATGGTACCAAAAGTTTTTTGCAACCCAAATATTTAAAATTCAATTTAAAAAAGAAACACTAACTGACTGCTCTGTGCCATAATACTGTAAGCTTTGTGACCTTCCAAGGCCCCTCAAATGTGTCCATTCTTTAAAAAAAAAATCTCCTTTGGAGTGGGTTCCTGATACAATTCAGTGATGCCCCATGACCCTCAAAATGTGTCTCTTAACAAAATTTAAAACTGACCCCATCTATTCAGCCATACTCACTTTAAATAGGGCTCCTAGAGGGCTGCGGATAGGTCAGTGAAACTCTTGCCTCCCCCTAAAAAATGGGTTAGCCACACCCCTGCTTTTACTTCTCCTTCTGATTTTGCCCAAGAAGAAGCTGGAAGCTTCAGTATTTTCAACCGTAAGAAATGGTGTCAAAGCACATAGTATGAGTCAGATTGAACTGCAAAACCTCCCACAAAAAGGCAGCACACTGTCCGCTTGGTAAAGTGGATCAAATTCATTACACTCATTAAGGGAGGCAACACTTGGAACAAATGTTGCCAAAGTAGATTTTGTGGAGAGGTTTGTGGCAAAGTCCAATGAGACTGCCTGTTTAATAGCATGTGACTCTTAAAGAAGGCATTGTTGGTTGGAGGAAGAGGAGGAGGAGATGCATACCCTAGTTAGGTCCATTCCAAGTTTGAGTTGCGAGATGAGGTGAAGAATTACACTGCGTTGATCTTCCAGGACTCCTATATCTTCTTCTTCATTATCTTCAGTATCTGTCACCTCATCTTCAACTAGGATCAAGTCACGAGTGGAATACTGGTTTCGGAGTGGAAGGGAGAGAGGGAAAATATATAATCAGTATCACCAGCTGGGCGCAACAAAGAACAATATGGCATGAATTCATATGAGCTTAATTACAGAGATCTCGTAGAACACCAGATTATTTCCAAATACTCACTCAACATTACTAACTGACTAGCATAATCTTCAGTAAGTTATGAACAATTACGAAATCCACGGCGCTGAGGAGTTGGATAAGCCATAAGGAGTTTGCAGAATGAATGTGAGCATATACTATGAAGGCACCACTTTCATTTTTTTAAAACGGTCTTGTCATCTTACTCATTGAAAATTTTGGATGCTATGCAGCAGGACAAATGTTCTACTATCACCTAGTAAATCAGAGAAGGATATAATCCATGGGTAGGCAAACTAAGGCCCAGGGGTGGATCTGGCCCAATCGCCTTCTAAATCCAGCCTGCGGACGGTCCGGGAATCAGCATGTTTTTACATGAGTAGAATGCGTCCTTTTATTTAAAATGCATCTCTGGGTTATTTGTGGGGCATAGGAATTAGTTCATTTCCCCCAAAAAAATATAGTCCGGGCCCCCCACAAGGTCTGAGGGACAGTGGACCGGCCCCCTGCTGAAAAAGTTTGCTGACCCCTGATATAATCATTTGAAGAGCTAGGGGTCAAATAAAGAGTCAGCTAGCTAAATATTTCAAGCAGATTGGATGTAATAGACGAAAATAAATGGTTCATTCACTATTTTAAGACAATGCATCTGTCAATAACAAGTCTGCGATGTTCAGGATGCTCTAAGTTCTGGTGTTAAAGGTTATGGCAACGTTGCACAATGTGTTCATTTTTCAGACATATTGGTGAGTGTTTCAAATACCAACTCCTGTACTTACTCTTAAAAGGAAGGAAGGAAGGAAGGAAGGAAGGAAGGAAGGAAGGAAGGAAGGAAGGAAGGAAGGAAGGAAGGAAGGAAGGAAGGAAGGAAGGAAGGAAGGAAGGAGAAGAGCAGCAACTAAGGAATTCCTCGTCAGAAAAGCAATACTATAATCCATAACCTTTTAACTAAAAGTAACAGGATTCCAAATTTACTAAGATAAAGGCATTTCCTGTTTTCAGGAGGTTGCATGCACAGTTCTACTCAAAAGTATACCCACTGAAAATAAGAGACATGGCTAACTTAGGTTCATTAATTGCAATGGGTCAACCTGGAGCAGAACTAGGGTTACCATATTTCGAAAAGGGGAAATCCAGACACAAAACTTGATGAGATTGTTAAGTTGTTGAGCTTTCTATTTTATATTATATTATTTCAATTTTTGCTTGTTTTATTTATTTAGGCCAAGGTTGTTGAGTTCCCCCCACCCCAAAAAATCTTTTTTTAAAATGACATTTTTGAGCTATTGTTAATGAAATTCACCAAAATCTACACTTCCAACATGGGTTGCCATACGTCTGGATTTTCGCGGACACTTCAGCAATTTCCTCCCCGACACTATTTCCAACAACCGAATCCCAGCTATGTCCAGGAAATTCCAGACATATGGCAAGCGTAACAGAACTTAGTTGGCCACAACTCAAGGAGTTTCAGGGAATGAATCATTTGGGTTAGGCCAGGTATTTCTTGAGGCTATATTACTGGTATATTTGGTATAAACTAGACACCATGGGAAATCTTGCCTCATTTCATAAAAGCTCAGTAATAGAATAGTTCCATAGCAGTAACTGCAAAATGAACCAATAAATAATTTTAAGCAGTTATAAGAAGCAGTGTGAGAAGAGAGTTGCTCTCTTGATATGATAACAGAACTGAAAGAAAAGGAACA
Source organism: Zootoca vivipara (assembly GCF_963506605.1). Taxonomy (NCBI): domain Eukaryota; kingdom Metazoa; phylum Chordata; class Lepidosauria; order Squamata; family Lacertidae; genus Zootoca; species Zootoca vivipara. Next base: position 15,076,823 of record NC_083287.1, on the reverse strand, counting down.
GATCAGAGAATTTAAGGTCCAGAAGAAAATAACATGTTTTACTGAATCTTTGTGACTTCACACAAAACTGAATCCATTTTTTTACCTCCCAAAAGCTGCTTACTGAAGTTCAGTAACTTTCTAGTAGTCAAAAACACTGAGGGTTCTCTTATCTACATCGTACCCAGTTAGGCGTCATTATATAAGCAAGTTACAGAGTAAAAATTCGCTCAGACCCCTCAATACCTTCCAAAACAAAGCATTAAATATCCTTGCTCTCCAAGCAACATATACAGCTTTATCTGGCAATATAATTCCATCAGAAGAGTAGCTGTAACGCTGTCTTCAAAGATAGCACTGCATTAACTACATTAGCTATATCCATTTAAGCTTTGTAGATTGCAGTAGCTCTGAAAGAGTAAAACAGCAACTGTTCCCCCCCCCCCCCGGCCAAATAATGCTAGGCATTAAAAACCAAAGGAATAATATTCTTCCGTATGGTTATTTTACCGTACTTGTTAACTTGAAAGAGTGGCTTCAATTTCAACGGGATTTAAAAGTGAGCACGGCGCAGAACCCGAGGCTGCAATTTTATCCATGGGTGTAAACTAATATTCTGCACAGAGTTAAACACAGAGTTTAACTTGCAAAGGGGAGAGGAAGACAGAAAGAACTTATTAACGGAGCTTCAAAACTTACAGAGGATGTTTCTACAGCGGGTTTGTTTATCATCCAGCTCGACCTCATTGAGCGTCCTGAGCTACGTAACAGCGCTGCTGTTTTTGGTGGCTGCTGCCTAGCTCCTTTTAATAACAGGCAAGCTGGAGCTAGGAATTAGTAGTACCAGAAGAGAGTCAAGAGAAGCCTCCCCTCCCTGCTCTGCCCCCACCTCCTTTTTAATTTCCACTGAATTTGAAAAGCATGATGTCAATTCAGCACGAATCTGCTGCCTACCGTTCCGGACATGTGACACGGGATCAGCGAGCTTAAACTACAAATCGCTTACAACAGGAGAAATGAAGCTGTGTTGGGGGGCCGTGGGTCTCTTTCCCTCTGGGCACGGGAGCTAACCTTACAAAAAGAGCATCTTGTTCAGTGCTCAGAACAGGAACAGATTTCGGCTAGCAGGGTTTAAATAATAATTCCCTATTACAGAGGGCTTAAAAAAAACAAAAAACCAAGATGTCAGATTTCAAGTGCCTCTGCAGAGGTGGAAGAGCTACCCTATACCAGATTATAAGAAGCATCTTGCAATTTTGCTAGAAGTTCATTAGAATTAAAGGAGAAAGGGTTACAAAATCATCCACACACACACACACACACGGAAGGTTTATATCAGGCTTCCTCAACCTCGGCCCTCCAGATGTTTTGAGACTACAATTCCCATCATCCCTGACCACTGGTCCTGCTAGCTAGACATCATGGGAATTGTAAACCAAAAACATTTGGAGGGCCGAGTTTGCCGATGCCTAGTTTATATGAATGAAATGCGAGTTGCTGCCAATGAAGATGAGTTTAGGACAGGCACAGGCAAACTCTGGCCCTCCATATGTTTGGGACTACAATTCCCATCATCCCTGACCACTGGTCCTGTTAGCTTAATTTCACTGCACACAGGTGGTGTAGTGACAATAAAGATTTGTTTGTTTGTTTAGTCCCAAACATCTGGAGGGCCGGAGTTTGCCTATGCCTGGTTTAGGAAAATGCATATAAAGCCATCAGTCGAGAGTCACTTCATACGTGAAACTGTTCTCACAAACTTGTGTGCGCCCCAGCAGTAGAAAGCATAGAATCATAGAATTGCAGAGCTGGAAGGGACCCTGAGGGTCATCTAGTCCAACCCCCTGTCATGTGGAGATCTTTTGCCCAGTGTGGGGCTTGAACCCATGACCCTGAGATTAAGAGGCTCTATTGACTGAGCATGCCAGTACATGCACAGAGAAGGGAGGAAATTTCCTTTCAACTGCAGTCTTTTGTGTGTGTTGCAAGTGCTGTGTTTTAAAGGTCCACTCCCACCAACCCCACCCCACTTTGGATCCTGCCAGGTGCTTTTAAAATGCCACTCGGAAACAAAATGTCTGAAATGGCGCCTTAAAAAAAACAAAATAAAGGACATATCATGCAACCCATTCTACATTTAGTAATTACACTAAAGGTCTGTTGCTTAGTGGTAGAACATATGCTCTGCATGTAGAAGGGCCCGAGTTCAAATTGTGGCAAGTCCCTGTCTGAAACTCTTGAGAGCCACTGACTGTAAGCATGGACAATACTGAGGGTCTGGCTCATAAGAAAGCTTCCTATGTTTACTTTGAGCAAAGTGTGTGATGTTCAGATGCAGAAAGCAAAACTGAAGTTCAAGCAGGAATTAAATTTGCAGTCCTATACTGTACTCACTTACCAGGAGGTTAAGCCCCACTGAACTCAGCGCGACCTCTGAATAGACATGTATATGATGACAGCACTGTGCTTTGCCTTTTTAAAAATTACACTTAGGCAAGGTCTGTGCCTAAATATAGCAAGGAACAACTTTCAGCCGCCATATATAAACAATTTGATCCTAGAATAAAGAATATGTGGGGTTGGGGTTGCAGACATAGTCTGCATCCAATGCATTAATCATGAAAAACATGCCCCTAGGCACAAACCTGTGAGGCTTCTGATGAGTGTGTGTGTGTGTGTGTGTGTGTGTGTGTGTGTGTGTGTGTGTGTTGTGTGTGTAAAAGGTAAAGGTACCCCTGACCATTAGGTCCAGTCGCGGACGACTCTGGGGTTGCGCGCTCATCTCGCTCTATAGGCCGAGGGAGCCGGCGTTTGTCTGCAGACAGCTTCCAGGTCATGTGGCCGGCATGACAAAGCCGCTTCTGGCAAACCAGAGCAGCGCATGGAAACGCCGTTTACCTTCCCGCTGTAGTGGTACCTATTTATCTACTTGCACTTTGACGTGCTTTCGAACTGCTAGGTGGGCAGGAGCTGGGACCGAGCAACAGGAGCTCACCCCATCGCGGAGATTCGAACCGCCGACCTTCTGATCGGCAAGCTCTAGGCTCTGTGGTTTAGACCACAGCGCCACCCGCATCCCTATATGTACTACATAATATATCTATATAATTGCATATTAGTGACCTTGAATGGGAAATGATTCTTACATAAAAGGTAGTATTCCTCTTTTAAAAAAAATAAAATTACAAACCTAAAACTAAACAAGTTATATATAACCAGATTTCAGAAACTTCTTCCACAGGCACTAAATGGTGTTTGATGCAACAATTTAAGCTAGACTAGTTTGCAGTGATGTCTACCAACCCACAGCTCATTGTGTTCATCCTGAACACTGTATTAGTGTGCACAGAAAAAACATCGCAATGCTTATCAGCATAATGTCACCTTTTCCAGAGGACACTCCAGTAAGTGACTGATCAATTTACTATTATGCTCTATAGAGAGGGAAATTATTGATAGTTTTAATGCACTCTGTCCTTGCTCTAAGTAACGATCAGGCAGTATGACCTATTGAATTTGTCAAAGCACATGGTCACTGGCTGTGTGTTGCGCTCCCAAAAAGAAACCAACTCATTAAGATCCTGTTAAACTCATATCAGACAGCGACGGCACAACCCTAGAAGTGTCTTCAGAAGTAAGCCCTAGTGAGTTCAACTTTACCTCCAAGTGAGCAAATACCACCCGCAGCCCAAAACACACACCTGAGGCAATGTTTGTTTTTTTAAAAGAGGATTTTTCTTCTAATTGTAATTACTTGCATGTAATTACTTGGCCAACAGCCAGGGATAATGGGAGTAATATAATCAAATAAATAAATAAATTCTCAACGGCCACAGGTTCCCCAATACTTAATTTAATGGGACACATTCAAAGTTTTCTAAGTGTAAAGAAGATCTTCAGTTAGCCTGCTGTTCTTTATCTTCTTTTTCTAAGTTGACACTAAAACGTTTAGACAATTATAATAATAGATTGCATATTTAACACTCTTACAGAAAGGATTCTGATCCCCTTTTTAGCATTCTTCTAATAATCAATGCTGATGTCCCACTTCAATGAACCATATGTGTTTCTGTGCAAATACATGATATATTATGCTCTCAATTCTATTTAAGTTTCCTTCCAGCATTCTGCACCAGTATTAAAATTGAACAAATGAAAACAACAGACAAAGGCACATTCTAGAGCGGCCAAAAAGGGGGAGAAGGGGAGGCAGTTCAGCCAAGCAAGTCTAGTCCCCTAAATTCTGCATGTAACCATGTGTTAAAATGGGCCTTTCCCTTGAAATCTAGTATCAATGTCCACCAGGGCATAAACACACAACACAGTGTAACCTGCAATTAAAATTTCGTGGTTTGTTTATTATGGCCAGAATCCAGGGCCGGCTCAACGTAGACCCCCAGTGGCACAGGGCACCATGGCGCCGGCCCGCCAGGAGGGCACCGCGAGCTGCGCCCGCCCGCTGGCCGGCCGGTACGCCGGTCCGCTGCGCAGCTGCACGCGGCACCCACCTGCCCACCCCGCTGGGAAACGGGGCGGGAGGGCGCCGGAGAGATTGCACTGTGCCTGCCCGCCCGCCCGCCCGCCGCGCAGCAGCGCCGCGCCCACCTGCCCACCGCGCTGGGAAATGGGGCGGAAGGGCGCCGGAGAGATCCGGCGCACCATGGCGACAGGGGCGCTTAAGACGGCGCTGCCAGAATCTCCCCCAAAAAGCACACCCACCTTGTTCTACTCTTTCAGGGAGAGGTAAGGGCTAATGGCTTCTATTTCTCAAGCAGCAGACTTCTGTGAAACATAGCAAACTCGTTTTTAAAAAGCTAGGGAGACTTTTCAAAAGCAGTTTCTGATACGGGTTTCTGCTGTTCTAGTCAAATACTCCACACGGATATGCTCAAGGCCTTGGATGCACCTAAAGTACCTCTTTGGATCCTGGCCAACAACATTTGGCAATGCTGGGATGACAGAGAGAGAAAGATCAAAACTAATTACAATGTTCGTTTCGAACACACGGTAAATCTCAAGGACAACGCGTCTTAATCAGAGTTGCTATCAAATAAGCAAGAAACAGGCCAGCACCAAATGGAGTTGATATGAATAAAAGCAAGCAGTGGCCCTTATAGGTTTGTCCTTAATTGAAAAGAAAGAAAGAAAACGACTTAAAATCATTGCTGCAGCTACTATTGCTGGGTCTAATTTTTTAAAAATCGAAAACACTAGAATCCCCATGGCTCACTACAGGTTTTTGAAATTTACAAACAGGAGTGAACACTCAGAACCTTAACAGAGTGCCTTAACGGATCAGCCTTAAATGTCTACCCAGCCCAGTATTCTTTGCAAAAATAATAATAATCCAGAATTGGTCAAGTGGTCAGAGGGGGACCACAGCCACCTTTTGCCAAACCCTATGCATATGCCACATAAAAATCCCAAGAACCTGATCAAAATTAGGGTTATGGCTTGGATCTTAACTGTGAAAGGAAGGCGTTACTGTTCATGGAAGGGGAGCAGCCCTCATGGAAGTTGGGTGAGTATAACTCAACAAGTTAGCAAAACATTAGGCTCCAAGCTTATGCAACTATTATATATTTACATGGAGATATGCATTTCCCATTTTTATTGGAAAAGTTATGCAAAACACACATCTTATCCAGGGTGTTCCACTCCCAAGAGAAAATAAAGGCAGAAGCTTTGGCTTAAAAGGCATTTGCTACAGTATAAAATATGTACGCAAACAGGTTTACCAGGGAGATTTTACTTGCGTGCACAATGTCTGTTGCAGCAAGCTATAAAAATCAAGATTAGTTAGATTGGAATAAGTCATTTCTGTCAATGCTGCTGCAACGGGCTTAATGTCATTTAATTCTACTTTTAGTGTAATTGTACATTTAATCATTTGAGCTAAGCATACCTTACCTGGGACTTTCCAATTGATTATGTCAGATGTCATATTTGGGTGGTCCGATATAGCAAATAAGCTTAGAACAGCAGCGTTTTGCCAACAGATTAATTTAGCCCTACGAATCATTACAGGCTAAAGGCATTTGCAGTACTATGCAGCCTAAAAAGGATTTAATCAAGCATAATGGAAAAAGACAGGCCACAGTAAGAAATCCTTTAATGTCTCTGCCACACAGAGGATGTGCCTTGCTATGTAATACTGAACATGCTCTCGTCAAAGCTGAAACTGTTCACTTTCTGCTAAGTGCAAGCAACACTGAGAAGGTATGCTGATCGTTTAGTCATTTAGGACCATTAAAAGCTTGCATTTCATTTCAAGTGCAAGGCAAACTGAAAACATTCTGATCTCAGGTAATTCCTGTGTGTGTCTGTGTATCTCTGCAAGCTTAGCAACAAGAGTCCATGGAATGTCTATTTTGTGCAACTATTTTTTATCATTCATACAAATCAAGATGCCATAAAGATCAAGTCCAATATAAAGTCACCTTGCATTAAATATAAACATTCAGAATATACTCTCTTTTTTTAGCAGACTAGCCAGAGCAGCAATGCACTTCAAGTACGGCACAACACAACCTTGCTACTCACCTGGGAGACGTATGAACTGGTCCCTGGGTTAGCACCCGAGTAGCCAGATGCCATAAAAAAAACTAGCACCATCAGGGACAGGACTTGGCTAGATCTTTTCCCTCTGGTGTACTAGGACTGTACCACATGATGTTAGAATCTCTGGAGCATTTGGTAGCACTTCTAAACTCTAGAAAACAAGAAAGCAGTGCCTGCAGTTCCTACCACGCAGATCGAAACATAAGGAAGTTATAGGAGATGGAAGGATGGAGATGATAGTCAGAGGGAGCTAGCAAGTGGCTAAGAAAAGGCCCAAGTCTGCAGTAGAGGGACAACTGGGGTCTGTGAGGATCAGAGCAGGGGAGACAGACACAAATTCCATACTGGGTAAGGAGCTAATTATCCACTAAATCAGTGAGATGAGTAGGGGAGGAGGAAATTAGGAGGAAAGGAGTAAGGAAAATGAAAAGGGGAGGGTTATTGTAAACATGTTGTTGTTTTTATAAGTCAGCACAAATGCTGGAACGGGAAGCAGAGCAACAAGGGGAAATTAAAATAGGAACCAAGATAAAGGATAAGGCCTAGGAGAATGGTCTACCCACCTGGGGTAGGAAAAGAGCTGGTCACTTAAGGAAACATGATACTGACAGGACAAGATGCACCTATGCTGTCACAATGATCCTCAATGATGTATGCAAGTCATAAGCCATTAAGTTCAGCTTGCTCAGGACATGGGTGTTTGGGATTTGAAGTGCAGGGCTAATTCACTCATGGCCTGAAGTATATTAAATTCCATCACTTCCAAAGCACAAATAAAAAAGATTCTTTTCAAGCCTATGTAAAGAAGGTCTGAAATGAAAGGACTGGCAATCTTCACAAACATCCCGGCACCTTTAGATAGTAGCACAATTGACGATTATCAGGTTTTGCTTGAAGAGGTCGAAAGTATTCCCCTATTCACAAAGCACTGCCCCACACTCTGAACGGGCTCCATCCACCCTCAGCTATTGAGATTGCATTGTTTACAATGGGATCCTCAATTAACATTCGAATTACGATGCACCAATGCAGGGATGGGTAATCTTTTCCCCGGCACCTCAGCACCCCATTTGGTATACCAGCGGCCAGAAGTGAGCTAGGCCATTTACACATGCACCCACAATGGAGATTTGCATGGACAGGAGATGTACAGAGGTGACTCTCCCCACATGCCTTCCTCCCATCAGAGTTTTGTCGTCCCCCCCATCCCTCCAAACAGTGGTTTCCATGGAGGGAAGGTACACAGCGATGAACTCTCCCTAATGCACCCTTCCTCTTCATCACGATCACACTCCTCACCCTGACAAGCAGCAATTTTTGGCAGCACACATGGGGAAGCTGTCTGGGCACTCGTGCAGCCCCTGCATTGAAACAAGGACTGGGTGTGGTTTGCTCAGGTGTGCAGTAATGAAAGCAAAAGGATGCCAAAAGTAGCATCCGAAATAGGCATCAAACAAGACCTGAGAAGCCAAGGATAAAAATGGGAGTGTGTGGGTTATTGTGGAACAGATATTTTCCCTTTCAAGTTTAAAAGCAAATAAGAGGAACATGTTCAGCAGAATCAGAGCATCTCCAATGGCTCTTACCTGAAAAAGAACTCCCCCACAGGCCCCTTGCAAAGTTTTGCCTAGATTCAGAATAAACCACATGGTATCATCTCGAGTCAACAAGTTAGCCACTTAGCTAACACCTGCCCAAGTTGCCTTGGCTTTGCAACTTGGGCTACCCCTATTCATTAAACAGTTTTATGAGAGGGAAGGGGGAAAGTTGTAGAGTTGAGTGAGAACTGTGGAATGAGCAGAATGCATTCTGCAGACAGACACTCCCCTGGGAGAAAAGGGAAACAAATGTCCAATTCCTCCATTAATCAAGCTTCCTCTGTCCTTCCTATCAATGTGTTGTCCCCTCCAGCAAGCATAGAGGCCTTGGGGAGAGGTGGGGTCTTGCATTACTTGTGTGAAGGCTTAGACACCTGCTATTTCTTCTCTTATCCAAACTGCGGTGGAAGCGAGAACCTGCCTGCGACTTCTGGGAGTTCCTTCTTCCTAGAGGAGCAAAGACACTCACTCCTAGCAAGCAGAACTGTGGACACCTGGAAAAATCCTCTTAGCCACCTTGTATCTCACTCCAGACTAGGAATTTGCTAACCCATATAATTTGTTTGGTGTTACACACACACAGCCCACTATCTCCCTCTGGTATGAATACGCACACCCCAAATCCAAAATAGATGCTGAATGAAACAAAATAGATATAAAACCCTTCAACTTAGTATTTTAAAAAAGAAACCCCACTTGACATCAAGAACCCAGATTCTACCAGCCACAGCAGTGTTTCCCAAACCTGGATCTCCAGCGGTTTTCGGACTACAATTTCCATCATCCTTGACTGCTGGTCTTGCTAGCTAGGGATAATGGGCGTTGTAGTCCAAAAACAGCTGGAGACCCAAGTTTGGGAAACACTAAACTACTGGTATGAGGGGGCAAAAAGGAGCACTATTATTTACTATTGGTAATATCTAGCTGTGTCAGTCTGTTTCCTCAGGGGTAGCGTTAAATGGTTCGTTCTGTTTCAAGAGACAAGTGAAACCTCATTTTATTTAGTTACTTGCAATGTATATTTTGGATGTCAGCCAACCCCCCCCCTCCCAGTCAGTTCATGAACTCTAATTAAGAGAGATGCAATTTACAGCAACACACCCCAACAGAAGTCAGAGGAAAGCCAATTACTATAAGAAACCTGCCTTTAAATACTCAAGCGCCATGCCAACACTCCAGGAAAAAGAAACATCCTGCCATGGAGGTCCTCCTTTTCAGGATCTATGTAAGTTCGCTTGCCAGATATTGCAAAGTCAAAAGCATGCTGATAACACGAAGCAACAAAGCCTCTCAAACAGTCTGCTATCTCTTTGAAAAAATACAGTGAGAATCTAACAAGGTGGCATCTGTGTATGGAAAGTGAAGCAGTTTTAAATATAATGTTAGGGGTTGGGGGGGGAGGTTCAGTCTCGATGATACCCCAAATCCCTTCCAATTCTTGGGATCCTGTATTCCATGAATGTACGACTCTAGCAGAGTAGGTTGCCAAGCCAGTCAGGCAAGTTCCTTAGTAAGACAATGACCTAGGCTGGCAACAAGGGCGTACCCACCATGCGGCAAGTTAGGGCAGCTGCCCTACTCTAGAAGCAGGGCTGGTGGGCAGAGGCGGAGCACAGCCCGGCGGAGCGCGGGTTCGCCGTTCCCGCCGCGCTGCGCCCTCCCTCCAGCTCCCCGTCGCGCCCTCTGGCAAGGCCAAGCGCAGCGGGGAACCAGAGAGCGCGGCGCGGCAGGCGGGAATGCCGAACTCGCGCTCCGCTGGGCTGGGCTCCGCCTCCGCCCACCAGCCCTGCTTCTAGGGAGGGGCACAGCCCGGCGGAGCGTGAGTTCGCTGTTCCCGCCCACTTTGTGGCCCCTCCCCTTCCGTGCCTTGGCCCCTCCCCTTGCCCCCCCCTAGTTTTGATCCTGGGTACGCCCATGGCTGGCAATTTGACTGCCCTGATCAGCAGCTAAAAGAAAGAGCTACGTTGCAATAGCTGCAGCAAAGGGGAACAATAGTGGGGAGGGCTGGGCTAAAAAGTGTGTGAGAGAGAGACAGCTGAGCTGGAAGTAGGCAGGAAGCAGAGAGGCATGGATTTTTTTAGCTCTGTGCTGGACTTTGGGGCTCCCCTGGCAACCAGACAGGGAAGCAAAATCTGTTGCGATCGGCCAACGTTTTGAGGAATTAAAACTATTTTCAATAGGCTGCATATCTAAAGCGTAAAAGATGGGATATAAAAAAGGTTTTACTACAGAATTTTAAAATAGAGTCTCTTTTTTAAATAAATAAATGGGAGGGGGGGTTGAAGGGGAAATGTGCATTTAATTCTATAAATACCTAGGCCAAACCTTAAATTGGGGGGGGGGTTTAAAGGGGGGAGCGGGGAAGGCTGCGAGGCTGCTTGAAGCCTGGGAGGAGGGCCAAGCCTGAGGGGTGAATCAATGCTCAAAAATCAATGGAATGTACATCTGCTCTTTTCACAGCAAAGGCAGGGAAAAGCCTAGCTTACCCGCCCTAGGAGATGAAAATCAATGCACTCCCTAAATGGAGTTTTAAAAGCAGCCTGGGTTGGTGGTGAATAGAACAACTAGAAAGGAAATTCACCAAGTTTTGGCGCATGGAGGGGGAAGAGAGAGCGAGAAAGTCAGAGTCCTTTGAAAAAGAAAGGAATTGTCTCTTTGGAATATCTGGTGTTGTTGCTGGCATCCAATGTCTGTCTCAAGAGACAGATATCTAGTGATGCCTATCTTAAAGGGTTGTTTTAAGGGTGACTAAGTTACTGCTTTTCTGAAGTGGTTCAAAGCACCTTGCAGGTATTCAGATACAGGAAGCCAGGCATTAACTACAAAAGTGATGCACTGAGACTGGCCTGGTTGGGATGTAACACTAAGCCAAGCTAAGGCTTAGCAAGAACAAACAACTGCAGGAGAGGAGAGGGCAGCAGCTAACCTCCTCCCCTGTTGTTTTGCTGCTGTGCTGAGCCAAACCATGATCTGCCTTGCCTTCATGTACCGTCCAAACCCAGGCTTGTGGGTTAAGCTTCAGACAAACCACAAACTGCAACTGAGGTTTGCCCTATGGCTCTGCAGCCCTATGAGCTGATTTGGTGTTTCCGTGTATAGCTTCGCAAATGACACTTGGCTGTATTTCCCCCTTTATCCATTTCCCCCTTTATTAGATTTGTTGTTGTTGTTGTTGTTGTTTTGAAAGTGCAACTTATACTCCGTGAACCATGGGCCATTTAATAGTAGACAAGAGTTGAGCAATTTTAAAAGGTCTTACTCATTACAAATTTTTAACTTTCGTATCTTTGGGTTGTATCCAATGAAGTCATCTCACCTGCTTTGAGAGTTCCCCCAACCCCCTAGATACAGCCCTTGATGTTTCATAAATTGGGGTGCTATGATGGAAGAAGAAGAAGAAAGTTTCATAGGCAAAATCTGGCCAGAAATCTTCACAACCAGGTACATCTATATGGTTATTTACTCTAGCTTTACTCAATGTTAGGCAACAATCACTATGATAGATAGATAAACAGATAGATACTGTAGATGATAGATAGATAGATAGATAGATAGATAGATAGATAGATAGATATTGCAATTCAAAAAAATACTTTCAAATGAGAAACTTAAGATTTACAAAAAAAAGAATATTAATGTCTTTGAACAAAGGGAGAGAAGTCTACAGTGGTGCCTCACAAGACGAATTTAATTAGTTCCGCGAGTCAATTCGTTTTGTGAAAAATTCGTCCTGAGAATCGCTGTTTTCCATAGGAATACATTGAAAATTCTTTTCTTTTTTTGCCCATAGGAACGCATTAATTAAATTTCAATGCGTTCCTATGGGAAACCATGATTCGCAAGACAAATTTTTTGCAAAATGAATTCGTCTTGCGAGTCACCATCAGATCGCAAGATGCAGTCGTCTTGCGAAAAATTCGTCTTGCAGGGCATTCGTCTTGCAAGGTACCACTGTACTTTGTTAGTGCTATATTTGTTTCTTTATACAAGCCTGAACCTGCTGTTGTTGTTGTTGGTTTAAAATTAAGAAAACATGCGTTTTACAAATGCCTCATTATAAAAACAAAATCCCACAAAAGGATTTTTAATCAGCATAAAAGCAAGCAAGAACTATTAAATTAGTTTTTACTTCAATTTATACAAAACAGGGTACAATTGTGTATTACTATTTTTACTTTTAATATTTTTACATGAATAAGCATGAACATCCTTGTCTCTTGAGCTTTTGACCAACTACACATATGACTTGAGTAATGCCAGGTATTGTTAGAATCTGCCCGTAATATTTTCTAATTCTTGAAGAAAAAACTTCAATCTTCTACCATAGACTTTTCTATACAGTAAAAGGTTTCAAAGCGTAGCCACTGGAACAGCATTTGACCACTAGGTGGTGATCTACAGCAACACTACACTGCTTGTCAAGGAATCTCTTAGTGCAGCCTAAGAGGGAAGAAAATAAAACTGGGATGTAAGTGGCACACATCCAAAGGGAATCTCAATAAGGTGGACCATGTGAGTTAAAGGGGAGATGGGGAGAAGGGTTGGCTGCATGAGCTTTGATTGGCTCCCAAGGAGGCAGTAAACATATTCATCTTGTCTGAATGACTAGACATTATGAAGCAAAGGGCATATAAAGCAATACTGCTGAGTTGGATGAAGATAATGAGACTTGTGAAAACGAAAATCATTAACAGGCCTATGATGAGGGAAGCTACGGTGTTTATTAAAGCAATTCCTTTGTCAGCGAGGTTACCTGTGGATTATTTGCTCCCTGGGTTGAAAATGCCATTCATCACTTTCTGAAGGTTTTTGTTTTTATTTTGGCAGAGTGAAGACTGAGCAAAAGCTCCCAACTTCAGGTGTCACATCCACAGGCAACACAGGCAGAATTTAGGCAACCAATTCCCACAACAGCAGCTACCCAGTAGCCACTTTAAATATGCCACAACATTTCATTCTCAGTTCATAATTCAAGGGGGCCTTTGGAAACAATTCAGCACAAAAGAAAGAGAGAGCATTCTGCTTATGCTAGGTATTTTCTGCGGGCATTTGCTTCACTGCACAGTGAACTGAAAAATAAAAGGGAGGACTCTCACAACACATATACTGTACTTAACACATATACACACACACTTAACCTGTTCATCGAAGGGCTCCACAATCTAACAAGACTAAAAGAACAACATCCGCAGCACTTGAGCAGAAGCACTTAACTCATTTACCCACAGCCTTTATATTCTCCAGCCTTTTTTCTTCACCAAACATCTAAAAGGGCTATTTAAACCTCTCTGGTTACGAGAACCAATAACTCCCAACCTATGTACTAATAATGTTTGCCCATGTACTGATCCGTATGCAGCCAACATCCATGCACAAGAGGGAGCTTCCTATATTTCTGCTATAATGGGGAGATCTAAACACACAGTATAAAGTAATTCTTAAGGAGGTTAAGTTCTAGTCCTGCACAGCAACTTGCATTCCAATGAGTTCATATAAACCAGAACTCCTAGACTAGGGAGGAAACACTAGCATTAGTAAAAAAAGGACCTTTCAAAGGTGATCTGTTCAGCTACGTAACACACCACATATACATGACATGCCTTGAACACAGAAATACTTGGCCCAAGTGTTTTAATTGCACCACACTCACCAACAAAGACGATATGGTTTGTGCCTCCTGCGGCTTAGATGGGACTCCTGGCCACGTAAGATTGGCACTAGCAACTGTCAAAGAACTAAGGGCACCATTTTTCAGCTGCTCTGTGGAATGTGACTTTGGCCCATGCCATCCCAGAAAGCTTTCTGAAACAGAAACAGAGCCAAAGTTACCAGTAATGTCATTCCTTCAATGCATACTCATTTTCAGGGAATGGGATCTCTCTCAACGCCTGAGGGAGGTCTCAATAAAGAACATCTCTCTCGGCCCCTTGTACCCCACCTCCCATTAAGTCACTTGCATTTCAACCTTGTTTGCGTCCCTTCTTGCTACTCTTATTATTATTATTATTATTATTATTATTATTATTATTATTATTTGTAGCAAGTGCGGTTCCATTGTTGAGCGAGCACCAGCATAATAAGAACACCGCTCTCAAAACAGTTTGACTTGATTCGCTCAGTTCTGAAATGAGTACAGGCAATTACACTCCTACCTTTTCTACCAGGCATAGACAACCTCGGCCCTCCAGATGTTTTGGGACTACAATTCCTATCATCCCTGACCACTGGTCCTATTAGCTAGGGATCATGGGACTTGTGGTCCCAAAACATCTGGAGGGCTGAGGTTGCCTATGCCTGTTTTATACAGTACTTAGGTGTCAAATATTAACAGCTGAGTGAGAGTCCCTGACATTTTCCCCAGTGACTGCATATATTATATACACGCCCAAAGACACCATTGCACATAGACATCCAAGGGCAGGTAGCAGCACATCATCCCTTTTATTCAAGTGTTATTTAGCTCTCTAGCTGTGAATGCTGCTGAACATCAGGTTTACTCCAAAGATTAATACCCATATTCAAGTTATTCAAGGCTAGAAGAAAGCTCTAGCATAAACATGTACTTGAGCAACTGGTCCCAGACATTGGGCAACAGCAGCAGCAGCGGCGGCAGAAGCAGTCCAAAACCTGCTTCAAGGAAAGGTGCATAGGCATTGATAGGCAAGTTAACGTTAGCTTAAAAGATGAAGACTTGAAGCAGTTTCCACTCCATGATCAAAGGGAGGGCAGGCTTGTGTGACAACACAGAATTCTACTAACCCTATTTTGCTCACACCAGGTGTTTGTGATGGAACAAAGACAGAATTCCAGAATTTGCACACTCTGTGACCCAGTGATATTTTCAGCTAAGGTGTTCATGTTATACTTTCTGGGCAAACAGCCTCTCCACAGGCGTATTTCATTGAAAACTGGGCAACACTGCCAATAAATTGAAGGCACCGTGGACCAGACTGTCCCATACAATCACAGACGGCGGCAATTCCTCACAAGAACAGCATTTTAGAAAGGTGCTCGTCATTTTAGAAAGGTTCCGATTCTTGTTAGCTGCAAACACATACTTCAACTCAAATCAGAACCAGGGCAGCATCATTTCTTAAAGTTGGTAATAACTCAGTAGCCATCATCTCCTGGTCACCACTGCTTTATTGCAAATGGCCCACAAAGTCAATGGGCTTGGCTCAAAGGCAAAAATCCCAGATTATCATACAGATGACAAATTGCCCTCCCTCTAAGGTGCAAAGAAGCCTCTGGGTCAGCATGTTCAAGGCATGGGCCACTTTGAAAATGACCAATGGCTGGCAAGCAAAAGCCTATTACTGGGCCATATCAAGTCTAAACTGGCATACTTTTGCCTGAATAATTGTCGATCTTAAGATGTTCATAATTAACTTAATCTAGGGGGAATTCACCCAAGTAGATTTGACACTTGATAATTTATGGCTATTTATAGATCCAAAAGTTTAGGTACTGAACAACATTCAATGATAATGACTAGAGTGTTAGAATCAAAGTGTTAGCTATTTTATATATTTGCACTTCCAATGCTATGTTTGTGGAATTTAATGGGATTTTGAGGATGTTCTGAAAATGTAGCTCAAATAAAAGACTGTCTAGAAATCAACTGCTGAAAGTTTCAGAACTTAAAAACCCTCTGTATGACCTGCATGGGCTTAATATGCAGAAAGGTCATTCCTATTTTAAAAAAAACAGAAACAAAATGTGACTACAGTTTGCATTATTATATTGTCACCGTGCATAAACAAAACAAGCTAAGCTAAATTTGCATCAGCCAATGGATTACGACAATTTGGCAGTGTGACAACACAATCTTCAGTATCTGCACTTGGAATGCAAGATTAGGACTATGCATGACTTTCCTGGCTGTTTATTGGCCTGTGTTGCAAGTCTTATACACAAACATTCCAGTTTGAAACCCAACATCAAAGCTTAACTGGCTCATTTCAAGAACACACAAGCATGCAGGTTTCTGGAAATGAGATCCCAACTGCTTTGCAGCTCCCCAGTCTTTTTTGATGCTGTGCCATAACTTGGCTTAGCATCACATCCAAACCTGGGTTCATGATTTAGCTCTCTCCAGACTAACCATCAGCTGTAACCAGGGTTTGCCCCATGGTTTGCCACTCATGCGTTGCCCGGTAGAGCTCAGATTTGGTCAACATGGTAAAAACCAAACCATGGGTTAGCTCAGCAGAGTTGGGGGAAAGCGAAGCAGCTAGGATCTTCTCTCTGGGAGTTCACGTTTGTACAAAGCCGTGGTTTCACTTAGGCGTGATGTAAGAACCCAGAACTGTGAAGAAACTTCACAGGTGCTCCCTTTTTTTACACTTTGGTTAAATGACTCGTGTGTTCTGGTAAGAGGCAAGTCTTCTTTTTAAGAAAGGGGGTGTTACGATACTATTGGTAACTCCCAGGGTGGAGTTGAAAAGGTTAGCATCGCTCACCTGAAGACAATCTCCTGTTACTGTGCTGGCTCGTTTGCTGTATGCTCTGTTGAAGCATGTGTAGGCACTCTCCAAGGCAGCTGAGGGTGGCAGCAGAGGTAGCTTTTAAAAGCAGCAGGTCTTGATCCAAGGCAGAAAGAGGACCAGAACCTGGGAGAGATTCAATGGCTTGCACAAGGCTTTTCTGCTGTCCCTCCACCTGGCTCATGATCTGCAAGTATATGTACATATTTTAAAATGCATATGTGCAGCCAATTTGTCAACAGGTTACCATTATCACCGCTTGCTGACTTCTCTGTTGCACAGTACAACTGGAAAAAAAGATCCTGCTCCAATCCATGATTTAATGCCAACTAGGTGAAACTCAGAAAATTAGAATATCGTCAAAAACTGCGTTTATTTCACTAATGCAACTTATTATTATTATTTTATTATTATTTTTACAAATGCTTTCTTTTGGAAAATCCACATTAATAAAACAAATAGTTACAATAATACAAAAATAAACATCACTATTACATTTCATTAATTACATTCCATTTATAATTGACACGCCTAATGACAAATAATTACAATTACAACAAATAAAGGCTTCACATATCTTGCTTTGCATGTCATGCATCTATCTCATATACTGGTTTCACCTTTTAAGTTGCATTACTGAAATAAATGGACTTTGACGATATTCTAATTTTCCGAGTTTCACCTGTATTTCGCACCTTTTCTTTTCCCCTCAAAAACTAGCATTCTAACCTGAAATGTAGAATTTTGTCCTGAATGTGCATACCAAAAGTTATTCAGGTATCTTGAAAGGGTGTATCATTCTATACACTATCTTCACTCACCAATTAAAACTTTATTTTCAGTAAGTCTGTCAGTAGCTGAAAGCTAGTCTGTTAATAATACAGAAATTACCGTTGTTGTTGTTGTTGTTGTTGTTGTTGTTGTTGTTGTTGTTGTTAAAATTTGTATACCACCTTATATCTGTAAATCTCAGGGCGGTTCACATATTAATGGCAAATGTCATTAATATGATAGCAAGTCTAAATAACAGAAAATCCCAATGAACTGTTCACTGTCTATACATCTTCAGATGTAACACAGTGCCCCAAAACGTATCCCATAAAGCCAGTGCAGTAGGAAATCATAGGCCCGAACCAAGATTGGAATGGGTTTAAAAAATAATCAGTACTATTCAAGAAAGTTTGCAGTTGCCCTACCATGACCCTCTTCACAACCTTCCCTAAGTTTTGTGACTGGTTGATATCTAGTTCAAAAACACCAGATCTAGAGATGGTTCCTTTAGCGTTGCCTCTTTCAATACAGCAGGGACCAACTCTTCATGTAATCAAGTGCCAAATGTGCCCTTTGCTTCTCTGAAAGCTTTCCAGTTCAAATTGAAGTTTTTCCACATTTAAAAGGAACTTAGGGTTGTGGCCTAGGGAGTTCAAAGTGAGTTACTTCTTACTAGAATATTTTTCACGATCGCAGGATATTATTATTTTGGCTGGAATAATGGTAGAACAGCAAAAGGAGCCAGGATCTATGGAAATGAAACCTACGATGTCTGATCTTTAGTACGTTTTGTACCAACCATGAATCTACAATGCGCTACATTATAGTTCCAGATTGGTCTCAAAAACTCTATTTATGCTCTTCTAAAGATATTTTAAGTTACCGATCAATAACCTCACAAGTGTACTGTCTCTTATAGCAATCCTCCGACTTTGTTTACTACAATTCCATTAGCAAAAAGCTTTTGGTGCTCATTTAGCATGAATATGGCAAAATGCTTGACAGTGAAGCAGCTTGGTTAAAGGGTAAAGGCGCTCCTGACCATCAGGTCCAGTCGTGTCTGACTCTGGGGTTGCGGCGCTTATCTCGCTCTATTGGCCGAGGGAGCCGGCGTTTGTGGCCAGCATGACTAAGCTGCTTCTGGCGAACCAGAGCAGCACACGGAAACGCTGTTTACCTTCCCGCCGGAGCGGTCCCTATTTATCTACTTGCACTTTGATGTGCTTTCGAACTGCTAGGTAGGCAGGAGCTGGGACCGAGCAACGGGAGTTCACCCCGTTGCAGGGATTCGAACCGCTGACCTTCTGATCAGCAAGCCCTAGACTCTGTGGTTTAACCCACAGCGCCACCTGGGTCCCTGCAGCTTGGTTAAAATACAGTATATACATTTTTCTGCCACAGGCAAGCATATGGCTGAGCTACATGTTCCTCCAGTTCAGCCCTTTGCCCAATATTGAAGCTTACTCTCTTAGGATTATGAGCTTCTAGCAAAGAAGGGCAAAGATTCAACTTCTGAAATGTAAAGTTTAAAGACTGTGTAGTGCTCTCACACACACAAACACAGACACAGACAACCTTTGGAAGTATCCAATCCTATATAACTCAACCCTACATGCCACCAGAAAAGATTCATTCAGAGCTTTCTCTGATCATGCCTACCCTCATGTACTTAATAATTTCGGTGTTAAATCTCTAATCTTTTTGCAATCAACAACCAATAAATGCTGGGTGCAAAATTGAAAATCTGAAGGTGTAAGGTAAGGTAAAGGTAAACAACCCCTGGACAGTTAAGTCCAGTCAAAGGCGACTATGGGGTTGCGGCACTCATCTCGCTTTCAGGCCGAGGGAGCCAGCGTTTGTCCACAGCTTTCTGGGTCATGTGGCCAGCAGGACTAAACCGCTTCTGGCGCAACGGAACACCGTGACGGAAACCAGAGCGCATGGAAATGCTGTTTACCCTCCCACCACAGCAGTACCTATTTATCTACTTGCACAGGCGTGCTTTCGAACTACTAGGTTGGCAGAAGCTGGGACAGAGCAATGGGAGCTCACCCCATCATGCAGATTCCAACCACTGACCTCCCGATCAGCACACCCAAGAGGCTCAGTGGTTTAGACCACAGCACCACCCACTCCACATACATAAAAATGATTTTCACTGATACCAGCAGGTGCTAAATTCTCTTACTGGCATCCCTATGAAATAGGGGAAGTCCGCCAGGCGGTGTTGGTTTCCATCACACACCATCCCCAACAGTCAGGAATTATGGGAACTGTAGTCCGTAACATCTGAATGATACCACATTGGCTATGCAGCATAAAAAAAGGCAGTAGCATTTTCATTGTTTCATCAAGACCCCTTAAAAAAGCTATGTGTGACGAAAGTCCTCTACTTTCCGTCTTTATTGTACAACCTACTTCTCAGATTGTGCAAGGCTTTAATGGGGATGTCCTGAGGTAAAGTTCACCTCCCTCTATCCCAGTTATTCTCCTTATAAACCCCCTCACAACGCTTGGAGTTTTAAGGTAAAATGAAAGTGCTCTTCCAGCCCAAAACGTGGCACGATTTCTTTTAAGCTCTGAGGGGAAATATGAGACTATTCTTAATGTACACAACAGTAAGGGGTTCTCCTCACTCGAGCTTTCCCCCCACTTGAAGCTTTCCTCCCACCTGAGGAAACTTTGTGTCACCCTCGAACCAGTCTCCCTCTTCCTCCTCCTCTTGGTGCACTCAAGGGACAACAACCTATCCTTTCTGCCTTAGAAAAGGGGTTTTGTCCTTCTAATGAGTATCCCCACCAGATGAGCCATAGATACCTCTGCTGGAAAGATCACACAGACGATAGTACAGATGGAACTTTAATTTAACATTTAATGGCTTATGAACTTAATGGTTGCATTCAAGGTTCATGTGTACAAGCATGTGGTTTCAATGGAACTGTTCTTGTTAAACATATAACTTCAAACCTCACCAATTCCTCACCTAACACTACTCTATAAACCTATTCTACCATCACCCAAGCTCACACTCTCCTGCTTCATCTCCCCCTCTCTCCCAACTGTCAACTCTCTCTAACTGCCATTTTCTTCTCATAGAATGTTCGTAACCCCGCCCCCACAAGCATGTGATGTAACTCAGGGTAGGAGATGCATTAACCCTTATACATTCAGGCTGTGACCAAATATATCATCCTAGGGTTATTTCGTTACACTATGCCATAAGCTTAGTGAAATTTTATCCCTGCGTAAAACCAATTCTGGCGCATATGTCCACTGCATGTAATAAAATTCAAATAACCACCATGCACAATAGGAAATTATTAGCAAGTATTACTAGTTATTTTTCCCTGCTAGATTTATCTCTCGGAGGAAGCAGATCTGGCATACAATTCCCCTCTCCACACATCTCCATAGTACCACTGTTACTTACTACTCATATTATCCATCAGTGCTGAATGGAACAAAATCCATCACAGCGGTCACAGAAAACAGGGCACACACAGAGTGGTTCCGTAGCGCAACTGTGCCAAATAAAAGCACTAAAGCTTTCAGAGATCTCTATTCATCTGAAGCTATGGCACTAGCATCTCTCTCATTTAGAAGACAGATTTTATTAAAGCTCCCACTTTCCTTATGTACTCCGTCTTGATCAAAGCTGTTAAAACCCCTAGTGCAGAGCCATCAGCAGATACGGTAGTGGCAGCTTTCAGCCACGAAAAGAGTAGAAGTTCGATTGCAGCAGGTTGAGGAAAGCTCTTTTTGCCCACAAAGCTTGACCTCCTAGAATATCTTAATTGTAAATGCACAGGTTCATAAATAATCCCTGAGAAGCCTGCTCCCTAACACAGCCCTTTCATCTTCCCACTGCTGCAAGCAAGGAGACACCACCCTCACCCCTATCACTGCCTGCCTGTGCAACTGAATTCCTGGGAACCGTTTTTATCCGGAAAGACTGCACACAAGAGACAGGCCCTGGCCGAGTTGCACCGTTAGGATTGCATGGATATCACAGCTTCTACTTGCAGCAAAGAAGCAGCTTGAAAAGATGGGTGGTGGCCCACTTGTGGACCAAGACTATTAAGGAGTAGAGCCATTTCTCTTAGAACTTCATGCACTAAGAGGTGGCTTGTCAAGAGAAGTCTATGCAGTTCCTTCTAGATGCTGGTGGACTTCCAACTTCCACCATCCCCAACCGTTAGCCATATTGACTGAGGCTGATATGAGTTGCAATCCGAAACATTTGGATGGTATCACTTCAGCTTCCCATGGCTGAAGTGAACTCTTTACACTGCGAAGACAGGGCGAGTCCATGCTACGTATGTATGTATGTATGAGCAGCTAACTGCACCCAAACGAGAACACCCTGCTTCGTCCTCTTTTCTTGATGCTTTTACAAAAGAAAGGCATTTTTGCGCCAACTAGGAGAGAGGAGTCTCTAGCTGTACAGGTCCATTTACATCCCTCTGATGGAACTGGGTGGAAGATTTTAAGCTGGTCCAGACACACACAAGCCTCCCCTCAAACTCTGAATTCACAACAAAATCTGAACTAAGTACAGGAAACTTTCCTTGCAAAATAGGTAACATGCTACCGTAATCACAGAATGAAGAGGACTTGCTTCTGTGAGGAGAGGAGAATGAGACAGAATGTACAGGTTTCCTGCTAAGATTCATTCCACCCAATTCCCCAAGCAGAACTAAAGTACATTATTTCAAGCCGGCTAATCATCCATTTACTTTATTCACACAAACACACACACACACACACACACAAATGTTGCACCAATAAAAGGTAAAATTAGTATTTATCTTAAACCAAAAGAACTTATTAAACCACAAGAAACTTACAAGAATGTATTTTTAGAAGTGGAAAACCCACTTATGTCATGCTTTGCACCAACAAGAAAGCTCCATTTGTCCCCTACCTCTCTGACTTCATTGAGCTGTCCAGGACTTTGGTTCTTGGCTCTTCGGGCTGCTGCAGGTGATTTGTGATGTGTGATGGTGACAACTGGTGGCCCACTTTGATTCAGGCTTTTCTGAGAACTCGAAGAAGATGTGGAGTTGGGTGTTCCAGGGGGCAACAAAGACGAGCTTTTCATTCGTGAGGTTGGAGTACTCTGGAATAATCAAGAAGTTAAAATGACATGACAGCATAAGAAACTATCTCAAATAGTGAGGAGATCATAGAACTGTAGCGTCAGAAGGGATCCCAAGGAAATCTCAGCTAAATCATACATCACAGCTGGCCACCCAACCTCTGCTTTAAAACTTCCAAGGAAGGAGAGTCCACCATCCTCCAAGGGAATCCATTCCACTGTTGAACAGCTCTTACTGTCAGAAAGTTTAGTTGGAATCTCCTTCCTTGTAGCTTGACTTCACTGATTTGGGTTCTAGCCTCCTGAGCAGGAGAAAACAAGCTTGCTTCATCTTCCATGTGACAGCCGTTTACATATTTGAAAATGGCTATCATATCTCCTCTCAGCCTCCTTTTTACCAGGCTAGAGGAGATGTTTGTAGACAGTGGAAACACTGCTGTTCAACAGAAGTTCAGCAGATTATAATCTGGAGATTGCCTGTGCACGGACAGTCAAAGCTAGGCTATGGCTAGGTTGCAGCTGACACAGCTGGAAAAAGCCAGTCCACAACACAGAAGCAACCTGTATCTTCAATGGTGAAACTGGATCAAGAAGCAGCCCCAGTTTGGAAACCCAATCCTTCAAGGGACAGCAAACCCATTCAGAGAAAGGTGAACACCACTCACCTAAGCAGGTGAACTTCCCACCAAAGAGAACTTCCACCTTGCCTACCTTCAGTTTATTGGCCCTAATCCTGACCATGCCTACACCCAAGAACCAATTCAGCACTTCCCTTGCCTTCCCTTCATTAGATGGAGAGGCGTGTGAGAAAAGAAGAATTGTGTGTCACCTGCATACTGCTGATCCTCACCTTATACCTGTGAATGATCTCACTCAGAGTTTTCATGTAAATGTTAAACAGCAAGGCAGCTAGAACTACCCCTTTACAAGGAGATGTTCACCTTATCCTAGGCAGAGGAGGTCAAACCCTCTCTGCTTGATGCAACCAAGCTTCATAGGTGAAGGTTGAGCACACAAATTATAATTGCGTCGGACTTGCCCAAGTACATTGCCTGCATCTTGAGTCTTCCAACAAGCGAAATTCACCCATGAACAGTAGACTAGACAGGGCTCTGGGCGCATCCATAGACCGATCAGCAGCATCCAAGTTGCAGTGGGTGCAAATGATTTTTATCGTCACAGTGCTTTGTCATGGCACAACTCCAAAGGTTAGCTGCTACACTAAAATATACCATGTGCAACTATTTGTCTATTAATACTGATGCTCTCATTTGCTTTCTCCTACAGACTTGGCAGCACACATCTTTTGTTCATGAGGAGCTCTCACAACTGAAGCTGGAGGAGAGAGTATTAGTGTTCAAGCAGTGCTTAAATCGCAGAGCCTGAATGCAATACAAGTTGCCTTTATAAGCAACCCTGGAGCAGTGACAGCAAACAGGGCTCCCCCCCCCTTCAGCTGTCAAAAGGACCTTCTAAATCAGGAGTCAGCAAACTTTTTCCCAACTTCCAACAGTATGCCAGCCACCCTACAATTGTCAGATGAAGGCAGTCTAGAAATAAAAAATATATAATCCCTATATAACCAAGACTTCAAGGAGCCAATTGTGGGTTGAATTCCTCCAACAAAGGGAACCTCAGAATGGGAATATATTTGTTTCACCATAAGGGCCAGATGGATTAGGTGAAACCCATCCAGGGATAACTCTCGACTATAAACCAGGCCCATCTATCTTTCCAAATCCAACTGGTGGGCTCTCTGGCATATCACTCCTATACCAGGCTTAGAGAGAAGCAATCCCAAAGACAAAGACTCTGTAATGAACACTGAGCCTCTGGACCATGTGCGTGATTATGTATGAAGCACCTAAAAACACACACTAAATATTACAAGTCCTGCCCAATTGGACAAAAACAACAAAATAGCAAAAGGGGAAGGGGAAAGGTTGGGGGAGAATTGTGGGAGAAAGACTAAAGAGAAATAAATTATTTTTCAGGAGCTGGATTTCGGTGTTTCTTTACAAAGAATCAAACTCAGCCAGCTGCAAAAAGAATTTCACACATAAAAGCCCATTTAGAGAAAAGGGTGCAAAGATACAATGAGGGGAAGAAATATGTGGTTTAACAAGCAGCGAAGAACTCGAAAAAATGCAGAGACGGAGAATATTGAGAATGAATAAAATAGCTTTCAATGAAAATATATTTCAATGAAAGATCAGCAGGAGCTAGAGAATGAAGAAACAGAGTCTTAAAATGAATGTGAAAGAGGAAAAGGCAACCAGCTCAGAGAAATCATTAGGCATTGGGGGGGGGAACCTATCATATCTGCAATCAAAGAGGAGGTGAAACGCAGGAAGCAAAATAGACCCAAGAGGCTTACTGTGGAAATATAGAAGACAAACTAAAAAGAGTATGAGAATAACCCACTGGGACAATATTTAAGACACAAAGAAAATAATGAAATTCAAGCAATATTTGACAACTGAAAATGACAATATCTAGCTACTGTCTGAGAAGATAAAAACAAACATCTCTACCTTGATGAGAAGATACGATTGCATAAACAGTTAAAAAAAGAATTAGAAGACAAGAACCCAAAGTCAAAAAAAGGTAGTATATTTCAGTCCGGGGAAAAGACTTAACTTCAAAAGAGACACACAGCCATGAGAAAACAGTGGGAAGAAAGAAAGAAAGAAAGAAAGAAAGAAAGAAAGAAAGAAAGAAAGAAAGAAAGAAAGAAAGAAAGAAAGAAAGAAAGAAAGAAAGAAAGAAAGAAAGAGGTCAAAGAGAAAATAATATTAATTGTCTTAGCATTTACAGTGGTACCTCGGGTTACGAACACGATCCGTTCCGGGACGCAGTTCGTAACCCGAAATGGCCGTAACCCGAAGCACCATTTTGCACATGCGCAAAGCACAATTTTCGCACTTTGCGCATGCACAGAACGCGTGCACAACGAAAATACTTCCGGGTTTGCGGCGTTCGTAACCCAAGGTACGACTGTACATGAGAATACGAAGAACTGAGAGGGAGATTCATGGCCTTCCTGGTGTGGGACTCCAACGTCCATCAGCCCTCATCACTGGCCATATTGACTGTAGCAGATTGATGCTGGAGTCATACAAGATAAAGAAGGCCACACATCTATGAGTTACATTTTAAATCACGGGGGAATAAAGGTAAGCGAATATTAACAATGAGTTTAAGACATGTAAAATTTCTCCTCTGTCTATACAGACCCTTAATAATAAAGCCTGGTGTCCGAACATTTTCTGGAAGAGAAAGGGATAAGCTACAAAACCTGATGGAAATCTAGTGGAATTCACTCACTGTTGTTCAGAATACAAAGCGTTTCACTTAAAATATATAGAAAGAGAGGGAGGGGAAGACTGTGGGTTTTTTTTAAAAAAATTTACAAGGAGTAAAGCAAGGATTTCTTGGACGTTGCCTCAGACATGATAGCAGAATTATTAAAGTTATAGTAGGTTATTACTCTGACTCATGGTCAAAATGACAGGCTGACTGTATCAGCTTTTGAATAAATGGTTTGTACTGACATAGCTTCTATTAATAATAGTCTTTATGTATGTTAGATAAGACATTAAACATAACTGCTGACCTGGCACCCCTTTACATAGCACATTTTCTATAAAGACGATGAATGCCGTGGCTATGAGACTCGACAAAATTGCTACCTAGTCTAAAAGACTAGGGCATTTTCTTCACAGCCCAATAATTTTTACAGTGGTTATTTCGTGTGGTTTAGAAAAGCCATTTCTTTTTCTGCCACCTGCAATTAGAAGACCTTGGAAACAGCTATTGGCAGTTGGTTACGGTCATAAAGAGCTCACTCAAACATCACACTGAACCATCTGTGGCCCTTGCTTTTATTTCAGAACCTATGGCTTGAGATTCCAAACATACAGGTGAAATCACAGTGTCACTAGATGAACAAAGTCCTTCTCTCAGGATGCAACACATTTTTTGGCTTGGCCCCTAGGCTACCAGAGCGCTATCCTAAACCTCTCACTGCCTTGCCCAACCAACGGCAAGGTGCTACCAGGGGTATTTTAGCTCTCAGTGTCTCAAGGTAGTTTACATAATTCCTATAATTTTACATGTAGTGAAAAGGAAACAAGTTCTTTTCAATCCTCGCAGAAAATCAACAGTAAACTCCCTCCTCAGTTATTCATCTCTCCCTCTCTCTCTTGGGTTAACCCTCTTGCATTTCAAATATTGCTTTCCATTAACTCCCTATTGTGTGTTTTTCCTTGCCACTTTCCTAGAGGAGCGCAGTCAACTCACACCTCTTCCTTCCTTGCAAACAGTCATGTCATTGTGATGGTAAGCATTCCTTATGGAACTCTTTTCCCACCTTTCTGAAATCCCAGCCACGCACTCTCCAGCCACAGCAGCGACAACTATGCAAAGTCAGAAAAGTTACCAGCCATTGCCAACTCACCAGTAAACTTCCTCACATAAAGGGCCGTCTCTAAGCCTGGGCTGGGTGGCGCAATGCGCCAGGGCGCCTAGCCACCAGGGGCGCTGCTGTGCCCGCCACACAGCCGATGTCTGAGCCCTATGGCTCCGCCTCCTCCTCCTCTCCTTCGCCCGGTGGGATTCCCCTCAGTCGCTGCCCGCCAAGATGCTGTCGCCTGCGGGAGCGGCGGTGGCAGGAGCAGCTCCCGAGGGGCCTCCTCCACATCTGTGGCCCACTGCCCCACCACTACCACTCATGGGGCTCAGGCGACGGCGTGGCGAACACCTCCTGCTCCTCGGGCCGCTGGGAGCGCAGCAAGAGAGAGCAGGCGGAGGCAGCGGTGGACCGGTCAGTTGGCCGGGGAACAAGCGGCGCACTGCGGGACCTGGAATTCACCGCTCCTGCTTGTTTCCTCCAGTGTGGATGGCGGCCACTGGGCTACACGGCCTCCGGGCCAGGGAGGTGGCAGGAGCTGGGGAGCTGCCCACGCCCTGGCTGGGGCAGAGAGGGGTCGGCGGTGTGACCTGGGCTGGCAGCGGGACACCGCACGGCAGCTGAGGGGCAGGGGGAAGCCTGGGCTGGTGGCTCTGGGGACCCTGAGCCAGGGCGAGAGAGCAGCTTGGGGAAAGGGAGGGGGCGCCGGAGGGACCTTTGCGCCACGGCACTGGATGTGCTTAAGACGGCCCTGCTCACATAGCTTGACCCCCCTGCTTCAAAATACCAAAAAAAGAGACAACACGTCGACCAATTCCAACGGGCGAAATATATCTATTTTTATCTTTATAAACTATAACGACATGCGAGACAGTGATCCAAGGTAATCATACTGTTTCGGTTTGGTCTTCTTCAGTTTTTTAACTTAGTGTTTGTATACAATCTGCAGAACAGGGGTAATACACATATGTAACCCTTGCTCATTAGCATTGATCCCCTGCTTCAGCTGGGAAGCCAGGGAAATGATTCTCCTATACTCTCCCTCACCAATCTTCACCTGAGCCACTCCCTATGTTGGACTAGCATCTCCCCAAACGTCTGATGCGTTTGGAGAAACATAACCTAATCAAAATGCAGCTACAAGCAGCAAAAACAAAACAAAACATGGGGGAGGGTCTTTCATCCTTTTGCAAATTTTAGATGCAACATAACCTTCTTGTCCATTCATTTAACAGACTGTTCTAAATAAAAATTATCATGATTCCAATTAATACGTACCTCCCAAGCAGTATTCCTCAAAATAACACACACATTCCCTTCAAAATAAACACACACACACACACACACACACACACACACACACACACACACACACACATCCAATTGCTTTCTGGCTACCACCTTGTTTCTGTTTTAACAGTAAGCAGTCCTAAACATTTTGCTGTTGTCTAAAAATCTGGCAAGCAGGTTGTATAGAGACAACTATAGAGAATATGAAAGTGGGAGAATAATGGAAGGACTCTACCGACTGGTGTGGTGGTTTTTTTTAATAGTTTAATATTTCCAGGCACGACCTTCACTTACTACAAATGACATGCAAGAATGCAATTTCCTGCCCTATAATTATTTACCTTCAAATTATTTTCCGTGTGATACTTGGCACAGGATCGGAGCTGAGTCACCCAGTACTGCCTCTCCTTTGCATCCCCGGCTGGAAAAAGAAAACACATGTTGGGGGGGGGGGGAGATGTAGTTTCTTCTCATTTTAAAACCAACCAATTTTCCTGCTATGTACAGTCTCTTTAATCTCAAACTCTCCCTATAGAAACAACCTGGTTACTGAGATTGATAACTGACTTTTCTATCTTCATTTTTAACTTGATGCATTTTAGCATGCACCTGACACAATATTTTAACGTTTGTTACTTTCCCGTGAACCACAACTTAAACTATTACTTATCAACCATCAATCATCCCTTCGTTAAAATCAATAGACTTTTGGGGGATGTACCCTTTTTCCAGTCCTGAAATACTTTATTCTAATATGGGCCTGCAATTCTTTGCAGACTTTCCCAAGGAGTAAGCTCAATCGAATACTGTGGGATTACATTCTGAGTAAAAGTGCTTAGAACTGCACTTTAAATAAGGCAATCTAAGATTAGTCTACTGAATGCCAACATTCCAGTTCAGAATCAAGGCAACATAAGTCAGCACAATCTTTTCAAAGAACAGATATTGTGCAGTGGCTATTAAAACGTTAGTTGGATAAGGAAATGTGCACTTTGCATTTTTGAGATTTTTGGGACGTTCTGTTTCAAGTGGAGAATAAAACCTACATCTTTCAGTTTTGCCTTATTCTGCAGAGAACCATTCAAAGCAGCCACGTGTACAACTGGCACAATGGCACATATCACCTTGTACTGACCTTAGGACCTCTTTTTTACAGAAGGAGAAATATGGGCAAGTTCCCATTAAGATAATCTTAAAGGAATTCAGATCTTGTTTTATTTCAGCATTGAAACATTCAATGACTGAATATCAATTAGAAATTCTTTCCTAAGAAGAGGGGTATGGATAACCGTGCAAAGAGCTTATGTCCTGCCTGTGGGTTTCCCAGGGTCTTCTTGTTGACCCTTGCTGTGGAAAACAGGATGTTGGATTATAGCTGGGCCTTTGGTCTATCCATCACAGCTCATTTTATGCTCATTCTCCTATGCTGGGGGCAGGGGGAGGAAGAAGAGGGTGGATTCTTCCATCCCAGCTATATTCAGGACTTCCTCAGTTTGGTCTTGGGAAACAAGGCAACCATCAGTAGACTATTTATTTCAGCGAGTAAGCTTCACTTTTTTAAAACTGGCTCTCAGGTGAACCACATTGCCTGGCTGAGTCTACTGCCTTAAGGTAGTCATTTCAAAATTTCAAACACAAAAGCATTACCTTCTCCAAACCAATTAAAAGCTTGTCACTATTAAACAAAGAGTAGCTGGGGAAATGCAACAGCTGTAGGAAAGGCAAGTTTAAAGACTGCAATAAGCCCACAACTGACACACATTTAACTTGTGCACATTCAGTTTTACGCAATTGGCAAAAGGGGTTTTTTTCTTTCATTAAAAAGGGGTTGGATGTCCGGGGGAAAAGGATGTTGGCAATCCCACCAACATCGAACCCAATGTGCTTTGACTATGTGCAATTTTGGCTTGACTATATGCGATTTTGGCTTTAGGCGAAATCCCCGGAATGTAAACCCAGTGTGAGCTGCAGACTTACTGTGCAGCGGTGACAAAGAATCATACCTCTGAGTTTATACATTTCTCCATTAGCAGAGTAAACCACCAACATGTGAGGGGCTTCATCGCTGAGAGAAACTACTGCTCCAGCTAAGGATAACAGTCCTCGTGGCTTCTGGTTTTTACTTTGTTCGTTCACAAAATATTGTAGGATTCCAGTCTCAAAATCCAGCATGAAATACCTGTTAACAGAGAGGGAAATAAACAGATGCATGTAACCCAATTTCCTATGCAGCCCCCGAAAAAGTTTTCATTTTTAATATGCAACTATGCACTGCATGGGACGCGGGTGGCACTGTGGTCTAAACCACAGAGCCTAGGGCTTGCCGATCAGAAGGTCAGCGATTTGAATCCCCGCGACAGGGTGATCTCCTGTCGCTCGGTCCCTGCTCCTGCCAACCTAGCAGTTTGAAAGCACGTCAAAGTGCAAGTAGATAAATAGGTACTGCTCTGGCGGGAAGGTAAACGGTGTTTCCATGCGCTGCTCTGGTTCGCCAGAAGCAGCTTAGTCATGCTGGCCACATGACCCGGAAGCTGTAAACCGGCTCCCTTGGCCTATTGAGCGAGATGAGCACCGCAACCCTAGAGTCGTCCGCAACTGGACCTAATGGTCAGGGATAGCTTTACCTTTATGTACTGCATATAAAGATAGAAGTGGACTACCATACACATTTGTTCCACATTTACATTTTTGCTGTAATACTTAGAAGTGGACTAAGAATTTGGCTTTTCAAAAAAATGCAAGCAATACAAAGAATCACGGAGTTTGAAGAGACCATGAGGAATGCAAGAATCTCCATGACAGATGGCCATCCAACCTCTGCTTAAAAACCTCCAAGGAAGGAGAGTCCACAACCTCCTGAGGGAGACTGTTCCATTGTCGAACAGTTCTTACTGTCAGAAAGTTTTTCCATGTGTTTAGTCAGAACCTTATTTCTTATAACATGAAGCCATTGGTTCAAGTCCTACCCTCCAGAGCAGGAGAAAACAAGCTTGTTCCCTCTTCCATGTGGCAGCCCAAGAGATATTTGAAGATGGCTATCATATCTCCTCTCGGTCTCTTCTATTCTAGGCCAAACATATCCAGCTCCTTCAACCACTCCTCATAAGGCTTGGTTTCCAGACCCCTGATTATCTTGGTTGCCCTCCTATGCACTCGTTCCAGCTTGTCAACATCCTTCTTAAATTGTGGTGCCCAGGATTGGACACAGTATTCCAGCTGAAA
Source organism: Zootoca vivipara (assembly GCF_963506605.1). Taxonomy (NCBI): domain Eukaryota; kingdom Metazoa; phylum Chordata; class Lepidosauria; order Squamata; family Lacertidae; genus Zootoca; species Zootoca vivipara. Next base: position 15,045,407 of record NC_083287.1, on the reverse strand, counting down.
AGTATTACGTTATCTCCCTGTATTGTCTCCAATAATAGCCAAATCCTGCTCAAGTTACTTTATGCCTTTCACTTTGGAACTTAACTAGACTGAGGCAGATATTGAAGGATGGATGAGTTCATAGAGAGAAGGGCAAGGTTTGCTGAGGCAAGGCTACAAAAGAGCTCTCTTTCTATGCAAGAACCAAGATGGTGAGTTAAGCTTAGAAGACAGGGCAACTTGTGGATAACAGGTCTTATGTATCCCTTCATTCTCCAAACCCTGAGCAAAGACAGCCCCATAGAAAACACACTGTAGTCCTTCATTCTTGAAACTGAAGGAGCAGGCAATTCAAACCAAAACTCCAAAAACAGAGACGGTGCAGCACAGATTTCAAGGAGGCTGCTTGTACACAAACATTTGTAGACTAAGGCAAAGTGCCAGGAACTCAATGTTAGAAATTCAAAATTAATTGGCAAATAAAACCAAGTCAGCCTTTTTCTTGACAGTTTAAAAATACAGACCTATAATGAAAATCCTGATACCATAAATGGGCTTATTCATTAAGGAAATCTTGCTTTTAAAGGTATTTTAATCTCTTGGCATTCCAGCTAAAGCAATTATTATTTTATTTATTAAATCTGTTTCCTGCCCTTCTTCCCAAAGGGTGGCAAATATATAAGCAATAAAACAATGAAATTAAACCTCAGGCGGTCGAAACGGAACGTGCCGCCCTGGCTACGGCGCCTTCCTAGTAGTGGCACCAGCTGCTTCATAAAGGTAAAGTGACCCTTGACCATTAGGTCCAGTCATGACCGACTCTGAGGCTGCGGCGCTCATCTTGCTTTATTGGATGTTGGCAATCCCACCAACATCGAACCCAATGTGCTTTGACTATGTGCACCAACCAACATCGAACCCAATGTGCTTTGACTATGGCCGGCGTACAGCTTTGACTATGGCCGGCATACAGCTTCCAGGTCATGTGGCCAGCATGACTAAGCCACTTCTGGCAAAACCAGAGCAGCGCACGGAAACACCGTTTACCTTCCCGCCGGAGCAGTACCTATTTATCTACTTGCACTTTGACATGCTTTCGAACTGCTAGGTTGGCAGGAGCAGCTGCTTCATAGTTTCCCAGAATTAGTTAGCTGGCTACAACTCCACGCGATTGCTTTTCGACTGGGAAGTACTGAGGCAGCTTGAATCTTTGCTCAGGAACCTTAAAGGTTATTCCTGTAGAAGTCTGTTCTTGCACCTTAATTAGGCTAGCCAGCGCAAAACTCACTGAAACAATAGTCAGTGGTGGAGCTTCATGCTCTGGCACCGGGGGGGCCGAGAGCAGGCGGGGGCGGGGCTGGCGCACATCCTGGGGACGGGGCGTGCCGCCTGCGGGGGCATGGGGGCAGCCGCGATGGCTGCCAGGGGTGGTACGCTCCCCCCGCACTCCTCTTCCTCCGCCAGTGTAAACAGTGGCTTCTAAACCATGAAGTGGGGCTACACCACCGCAAGCCCAGGTCCCTCCATCACCAATTTGAGTATCCCGAAGGGATGTGAGAAATCTGAGTAGAAACGGAGGGGAGAAGCAGACAGTCACAATGATCAGCGTTCCTCAGCCTCTTTCCCATTCACTTCTGCCGCAGTTTCAGATTTGGATTCAACTGCTGTTGTCTTTGCGTAGCGTTCATATCCCCTTCAATTAAGCTTCTTAATTCGTAGAACAACAAACCCAAAATGCAGCCCGCATGAATTTTGAACACTATTATCCCATAAGGTTCGTGCCCTTTCTTCATTGCAGTTCAAATAACAAGCCCAAATACATTTCCCATGATCCTGCATTATCTTGCAAACCAGACTTTGCTGAGGGGTGGGTGGGGGGGTGGAGAAAACATGCATACTTCAATCAGTCCCAGAGAGATAAGCTTGGTTTACATAAATACGTAAATAAATTAATAAATGGGTCATTTGGTTCTGGCCACCTTAGTAATGTAAAACTCCTAGAGCTTATTTTAATAATAAAATCCTTCAGCAGCTTATTGCTAAGAAATGGGCATGTCACAGCAGCGTAGCTCAAGCTTTACAAGAATGAGCCAGTATGAGCACTGAGCTCAGGCATTCCCTGCTCCGGTACCTTTTTTCCTTCTCCTTCTCATACACACACAACATTCAAAGCTCCCCATTTTTGTTCTGGATAAACTGCAGTCCTTACACCGAAACTTGGTTTATTCCAGCTGTGGTTTAGTTAACAAACCAGGATCTGGAAGTATGCATTTGATCCAAGTTTGTTGAAAGCAATCACCTTTAAAGTTTGGAATAAACTGCAGTTTCCTGATAGGACCAAATGGAAAATGGAAGCTTTCTATCTCCTCCCTTGGGGCAAGTCCAAAGCTTGCTTGAAGTGTTTACATCCGGGTTCAATGGCGTTGGATGCGCAGACGCGATTTGCACAGCTCGCGCATGCGCAGAAGCGCTCTATCGGTGCTTCACGCACGCGCAGAAGCGTGCCTTCAGGGAGCGACCGCTTCGGCGAGCGACCACCTCAGCGGAACAGATTGTGGTCACAAACCGAGGTACCACTGTAGTGATGTATGGAAGTGAGAGCTGGACCATAAAGAAGGCTGATCGCCGAAGAATTGATGCTTTTGAATTATGGTGCTGGAGGAGACTCTTGAGAGTCCCATGGACTGCAAGAAGATCAAACCTATCCATTCTTAAGGAAATCAGCCCTGAGTGCTCACTGGAAGGACAGGTCCTGAAGCTGAGGCTTCAAGACTTTGGCCACTTCATGAGAAGAGAAGTCTCCCTGGAAAAGACCCTGATGCTGGGAAAGACTGAGGGCACAAGGAGAAGGGGACGACAGAGGACGAGATGGTTGGACAGTGTTCTCAAAGCTACCAACATGAGTCTCACCAAACTGTGGGAGGCAGTGGAAGACAGGAGTGCATGATGTGCTCTGGTCCATGGGGTCACAAAGAGTCGGACACGACTAAACAACAACAACACAAGCCCTTAGTTTAGCAAACCTAATAGAAACCAAGTTGGGTAGTATTATTGGTGGTGGTGGGCATGTAATCCCCATAAAATAACCCCACATGGGGATTATGTACCCTCCAGCCACTAGGCCCCATGCACACCTAAGACCATAGCTGTCAAGTTTTCCCTTTTCTCATGAGGAAGCCTATTCAGCATAATGGAATTTCCCTTTTAAAAAGGGAGAACTTGACAGCTAGGCCTAAGACAGACAGCCAATATACTCTCCAAGATCAACAGAACAGTACCATTAATTTGATAAGTCTGGGCAGTGTGACTCAGTATATGGGAGACAGATTTGGCTCTGGATCTGATAGGGCCAAGTTCACACTCCTCTGCTATGGGCACAAAGATCATGTTGGCAAGTGATGTTTAGCACCATGAGGATGAGCCTCAATTAGCTTGAGGAAAGCACCATGACCCTCTCCTCTCTGTGGTCAGAAGAAGAACTTCTGCTGAAGTGCTTTGTGCACCCCCGAACCAAAGATCCTGGCTTAAAACAAACTCTGGGTAGTTTGATAAACCAGCTTCATAGCACATGGTGTGGCTTAGCATGAAACTCACCAGAGCTTGCTTTAAAGGAAGATGCCTGATTCATGTACGATGCTAGACAGAGATTGTTTTAATTGAATTCAGCAATAAGAGTAGAAGTGAGCCCAACGACTTTCTTTGGACTCTTTGAGGCTCGTCCATGTAGCACTCAACAACAAGTTTAGCATTACATAGGAATTGGGCTTGTAAAATAGGTTACTGTATATTCCTGCATATAAGACTACTTTTTAACCAGGGAAATCTTCTCAAAAGTCGGGGGTCGTCTTATATGCCGGGTCGTATTTCTTGTACAGCAAGTATATCCCAAACTCTATATTTTAACTGGAAAAGTTGGGGGTCATCTTATACGCCCAGTTGTCTTATACGCCGGAATATACTGTAGTTCTCCCATTTGCACACGATCAGCATGTGCACACTGTTTTTGGCCCCGCAAGGGGGCAGGGTGAGGCAGGAGGGTCTTATGCACATCCCACTGACATGAATGCAACCCCCACATAAATGGGGAGTTGCCCGTAGCGCAAACAAAACCATTTTGCAAACACTGTCATGTCCATGTGATCCGCAGTATAAGAGAAGCAGAAGATTGCACTCTCTACTAACCACCAAGGACTACCAACCTGTGTACATTCCTTTTTACTGAACTTTGGTCTTTAGACATGCATAAACAGATGCATACTCCAGGGCAGAAGTCCACAGGACCCATGCTGTTCAATGATGGCAAGCTATCCCATTAATCTTTATGAATACAGCAGCCTGCAGAAAATTTTGTCCTGAAACTTCATACAAATTTTGCCTCACGTCAGAAAACACCACCTTAACTGCATATTACTGCATATTAAATAAACATACAGCTTAAGACCCATTAATTTGATTTTAACACACAAACTGCTAGGAAAGTGCACTTTCAGGGTGAACTCCTGGAACTTTTGGCACTTGCATTTCCAAGAGGTCTACTGTCATTGTGAATATGATATAGATTAACTTAAGTTATCCTCAGTCAGCAGAGCTCTATACTGAGGTCATGTTTGTTTCCCCCCTCCTCCCCAGACCTTCATGGTTCACCCTTCACTTTAGCAACCCTCAGCCCTCAGCAAGAATTACTGCCAGACACCAGCAAATCTGCAATGTTACGAAGGAAAAGCATTAATATCCAGTGACACATGGTCCCCAAGGCTATTTGCAATAAATAAATAAATATATGAGCAGGCTTATGTGCATCCACTGAATTTAAAGAAACTAAAGTCAGAGTGCTGTGTGTCACAATAAAATGCACATAAACATTTTATAAAGCGGCTGAGCAAACAATAAACACACAAACAAAACCACTGAGAAGCCAACATGGTGTAGTGGGAAAGCTCCACCCTCTGGGCCACATTAGGCCCAGACATTTCCCACAAGCCACGCCTACCTGTCCCAAACAGATGCTATCATATGACATCAGGTGTGTGTGTGACAGGTAACGAAACAGCAGCAGCAAAAAAAAAAAGAGGCCAGGATCCTTAAAGAGGACTGCCAGTTGTTCACTGGAGTATTTTAAATTTAGCACTGAATACAAGTGCCATTGGGATCTGCTTCATTCAGGAATGTCCACTACAATCTGAACTTGGCAACACCTGATCAGAAGCTCCCAAGTGCATGGGAATCATGGGTTCCCAGTGTCCAAATCGTGCAAGGAATCACTAATCTTCAATTCCTTAAAAAAACAGCCCCAGGGGTAATTTGTTGCAGTTTGAGGCATCATAGCTCTACTGAAGGTTAGAAGGCCTCCTTTGTAGTTAGAAGGTCCCGTGTTTAAACCTTGGCATGTTCGATTAAAAGGATAAAGGTAGAAGATGATGGGAAAGACTTCCAAGCCTGAGACCCTGGAGAGTCACCAACAGACTCTTGCCAGACGTTGCAACCTAGACAAGGCCATTAGCATCTGGTAGAGCTGGTGAGTAATATGTAGTTTCAGAACCACTGCTGCAAACGGAAAAGGAATTCTTAGACCTAGAAGCACCAAAGCTGACACGGCATCATAATCCTCAACCTGACCAACCTCACAATTATTTCACAATTCACTGGGCTTATTAGTTTCAACTGGCCAACCCACACCCAGTCAATTACATCAAAAGGTTTGCTTCGTCACATCTCCTGCAGCTGGAGAAAGAAAAGGAAATAAATGTTTTACTGTTGTGTTATAGCAGCAGTAGTTGGGGAGCAGTGTCTGAAACTCAGATATATAAGCTAGGTGCCAAATGGCTCCTTAAACCAAGGTTACAATCGCCAAAATGGAATGTCTGGTTGCCATTTGGGGGCAAGACAGCTCTAAAGTCTTATTTTTCAAATGGCAAATGGATTGTGATTGATTATCAGTTAGACATCTGGCTTTGTTCAGCTAGGTTAAGAGCTTTGAGAACTTAAAGAAGCAAAGTCACTTGATCCAGCCAGGAACAGTCCACATATATATTGGCCGATTCCAAGCTCTTTTTCTTAATGGTGACTGATCCTGCTCAGGCTGCACAGAAAAAGCATTTTGGTTCCAGAAATTCATTCTGATTATGCAGATAAAATATAACTGATAGAATTCTACAGGATGGGGTATTAGTGTGTGAAAACAGCCCAGATCCAACGATCCCCAGGCATGCACCTCCAGATGGTGGAGATACCAGGGGCCATCCCAGCACCCAGGAATCTTCACTTGGTCAAAAGGGGTCTTAAGCCAGGTGCAAAATGCGCCTGGCACCTGGCTAACTTCGAACACTGCTGGGGAAATGCACTGCCTGTGTAATATATTGTAGATAAGGTGTTCACTGGTGGGTTTCTTTTTTAATGATATCGGTGGAAAAGCAGCTTGTCATGGGTGACTACATAGGTACTGGCCAATGGGTACCCATACATTTTTGTGCAGCTGTATTTCATAGAGCATTTGCCTCTCAAACAGAGAGGAACTAAGACAGGGATCGGCAAGGTTTACCTCCCCTGGGCCGGTTCACTCCATCTGCACAGACACAATTTTTGGCATCAGCGTCTGCAATTTTCGGCACTGCGGAAGCGAGCCCCTGTGCTGTGCTGGTTTGGCGCAGCGCGCAGGGACTCACCGAACAACCAACTGGGTTTGGGGGCAGCTCATGGGCCGGTTAAACAACCCCCCGTGGGCTGCTTGTGGCCCATGGGCCTTAGGTTGCCAACCCCTGAACTAAGGGAACAGTGGCACTTTTTTTCCCCTACTAGTATCAACAACCCATGGTTATTTCTGTGCTGGGAAAGTGAGATCTCTCTACAAGAGACAAGTTTGCCAGGCAAGAGAGATCTGGAGCCCATTAAATAAAAACCACCTGACTGCAAATCTATTGCACAACAAAGCCATTGTCTGCAATGCAACTGCATTCTTCCCTAACCAGCTTTTCACAGTGCTGGCTTTATATTTAGCCTCAGCCAACTGGTTTTGCTGCTCACTTTGAAGGCACCCTCCCGAGACACAGTTGGGACCAGTCCCAGGCTCAGTGTTTTATATTTAAGCAGGAAACCATCTGCGGCACCTCCCACACTTGCCTAATGTCATAGCCTGATTTAGTCACAGCTTCTAACTGGAAAATTAAAAGCCATTGCCAACTCAGACCCATATTATCTTGCTATAAAACCGTACCATAAAAAAACTAATGAGTCCCTGGGCTCTTTCTAACACCAGTTGCCGAACCGTGCAACAGTAGAGTTGACCACATTGCCATCATTGGTCCAAGTCATTGCTGCCATGTATGGAAGTGCTCAAGAAAACCAGCACGTCCATATATTAAGATGCTTAATGAAGACGGATCAAGGAAGGAGATCCAATACAGGAAGGACCAGGGTCATGCTGCACAAAGGATGCCAACCACCCATAATGGGAAGTTTATTGCGGGTGTTGTGGTTATCTTGGTTTTAGATTAAGTGGTACCTCAACTTATGAACGACTCGACAACCGAATTTTTTGACTTACTAATGGGGCAAATGGCTGCACGCTTATGAATTTCCCAACATCTGAACGGAAACTGCGGCGGTTTTAGATAGGCTGAGTACATGGGTAGTCTAAAGTCCCCAAGCAACTAGTCTGCATCCTCAAAGGCTCAATAAACCGAAAGCTATCTATGAAAATGAAGCAAGCAGAAGATGTGAACACATCCCTCCCTGGTCTGCTAAAATGTATTCTCCTAAAACATGTTCCCTTTCAGCTCCTCAGAAAACCAGGGAGCTTAGGATCTAGTCAACAAGACACACTGTGTTTAGCACAGGCATAGGCAAACTCTGGCCCTTCATATGTTTGCGAATACAATTCCCATCATCCCTGACCACTGGTCCTGTTAGCTAGGGATGATGGGAATTGTAGTCCCAAACTTCTGGAGGGCCGGAGTTTGCCTATGCCTGGTATAGCAGCATTAATGCCAACTGTCCAGGCCATTTCCCCTATTCCAGAAGAGGGAACCATGCCAGAAAGAGGTAGCAGGGAAATCCCCTACAGGGGTCTGAGAATAGACCATCCTAACTGGTCATCTAGGGCAGTGTTTCCCAACCTTGTGCCTCCAGCTGTTTTGGGACTACAACTCCCATCATCCCTAGCTAGCAAGACCAGTGGTCAGGAATGATGGGAATTGTAGTCCGAAAACAGTTGGAGGCACAAGGTTGGGAAACACTGGTCTAGGGCAGTGGTCCTCAACCCTCGGGCCACGGACCGGTACCGGTCCGTGCGTCAATTGGTACCGGGCCGCCCAAGGAACATTAAATACAATTAAATTAAAATTATTAAATCAAACAATCTAAATAAAATATAAACAATCAAGGTCCCCCCCTCAGCGGGCCGCGAAACAATCAACGTCCCCCCCCCTCAGCGGGCCGCAGTAAAATGATCAAACGTTGACTGATCCGCTGCGATAAAAAGGTTGGGGAGCACTGGTCTATGGGACGCGGGTGGTGCTGTGGGTTAAACCACAGAGACTAGAGTTTGGCGGTCAGAAGGTCAGCGGTTCGAATCCCCGCAACGGGGGTGAGCTCCCGTTGCTCAGCCTCTGCTCCTGCCAACCTAGCATTTCAAAAGCACGTCAAAGTGCAAGTAGATAAATAGGTACCGCTCCAGCGGGAAGGCAAAGGTGTTTCCATGCTCTGGTTCTCCAGAAGCGGCTTAGTCATGACCTGGAAGCTGTACGCTGGCTCCCTCGGCCAGTAAAGCAAGATGAGCGCCGCAACCCCATCTGTTCCCAGGCCCACAACAGACATAGCTAGCTTTCCATCCATCTCTCAAGTCCTCTCGAACAAAAGAACACAAAAACAGGACTCCTCTTTGTGCCCGTCATGTTCTTTTGTGCTCAATAAGGCATTATAAATAAGCTCACAACAGTTACTAGCCTACCAAAAAAAAAAGGAACCTGCCTACCAATGCACATACAGTCATACCTTGGATCCCAAACGCCTTGGTACTTGGACGTTTTGGCTCCCGAACACTGCAAACCTGGAAGTGAGTGTTCCGGTTTGTGAACGTTCTTTGGAACCCAAATGTCCGACAGGGCGTCCGCGGCTTCTGATTGGCTTCAGCAGCTTCCTACAGCCAATCAGAAGCCACACTTTAGTTTCTGAACATTTTGGAAGTTGAATGGACTTCCGGAACGGATTCCATTCGACTTCTAAGGTCCAACTGTATTGTGAAGTTAAAACCACGTTTTGAAGAGAAATGAGGGATTTGTTCTGGAATTACTTTTGTTGTTGTTGTCACAGGCTGCAGTTAAGAAATGGACAGACAGATGCAAAAGGTGGAGGAATTTCAATCCTGAAAGAATCTGGTAAGGACCTCTGCTTGAAGATGGAGCACACAGATATTTCAGGCCAGGCGCAGCACTATGTACTGTCTAATATCAGGCAACATTCGCATTATATTAGTTTGCTCATTGAATTGATTCGCAGTGAATCCTATGCATATCGGGTTCAGAAACGAGCCCTAGGGAATTTAATGGTTGCTTACTCTGAGGTCAGTGTATATAGGAATGGAGTTTCAGTCCCAGTTCCAAAATATCTCAGTTCACAGTTGGCTTTATATAAATCATAGGTATAAATCTTGAAAAGTTACTTCTTTGAGAGAGTAACAAAACAGGAATTACTACGCCACGCGCATTTTAATATAACTTATCTGTGACAGAAATGATTTGAGATAGTAAAAGTCTAAGACATTTTACTAAGTCAAGGACAAAATGTAAAACGGCAAGCATTAATATACTGTACTTCATTCTACATTAATTGAATTAAAGCAAGCTCTGTGTGAGATAATATATTAAATCTCCACAGTGCCTATGGAATACAAACACCCAGGGACATTAAGAGTCTATTTGACACAGAACAATTGTACCAGCTCATATTATGCAACACAGATGAGGAGGTGTGGAGAGCATTTTAATTAGCTGCCAGCCTTCACCTAAAGTGTAAAGCCCGAATACATCAAGCTGTTCCATATCGTTGCTGATACAAACAGAACGGATTTTTTTTTTACCTCTTGCTGATTATTTTTGTTCCATTATTAACAGATTGGGAGTGGGAATTAAATTAAAAACTAAGAATACCTTTGGATCTTATGATTTATGTGGAAATTGTTTGATTTGGTTGCATACTTTTCAATGCTTTGTTTATAGTTTATGGCTGCTTTTTGTTATGTTTGTAGTTATGTAATTTTCTTTATATAGGTCGTAATCAGCCTTGAGCCTTTATCTCAGGTTGGGGACAGAGGGTGGCACTAGGGAGGAAGTTGTTGCCGCGGCACTCCTTGGTGTGTGGAGTCCCGCAAGGCGCAATCCTTTCCCCGATGCTCTTTAATATCTTTATTAATTGTCCAGAGTTTTGGGCTGGGTTGTCATCAATATGCAGATGACACCCAGATCTATCTGTTGATGGACGGCCGCCCTGCCTCGGCCCCAGACACACTCACCAAGTGCTTAGAAGCTGTGGCTGGATGGCTACATGGGAGCCGGTCGAAGCTAAATCCTTCGAAGACAGAGGTCCTCTGGCTGGGTCGGGACGACATGGGGTTGGGGGGCCAACTCCCATCTCTTGCAGGGGCTCAATTAGTGCCAGAGCCTTCTGTCAAGAGTTTGGGTGTAACCTTCGATGCCTCCCTTTCCATGGAGGCGCAGGTTGCAGCCACAGCTAAGGTGGCATTTTTCCATCTCCGCCGCATCAAGCAGTTGGTCCCTTACCTCTCTCGCCCTGATCTGGCCACAGTGATCCATGCGACGGTCACCTCCAGGCTTGATTATTGTAACTCGCTCTACGCGGGGCTGCCCTTGAAGCTGACCCAGAAACTCCAGCGGGTGCAGAATGCCGCGGCAAGGCTCCTTACGGGGTGCCGGCCGCAGGATCACATTCATCCAGTGCTTTACCAGCTGCACTGGCTCCTGGTGGAGTACAGGATCAGGTTTAAGGTGCTGGTTTTGACCTTTAAAGCCCTATGCGGCTTGGGACCCTTTTACCTATGGGACCGCCTCTCCTGGTATGCCCCGCGGAGGACCTTAAGGTCCACAAACAACAATATTCTGGAGATCCTGAGCCATAAGGTGGCTAGATTGGCCTCTACTAGGGCCAGGGCCTTTTCAGTATTGGCCCCAACTTGGTGGAACGCTCTTTCACAGGAGACCAGGGCCCTGCGGGATTTGTCATCTTTCCGCAGGGCCTGCAAGACAGAGCTGTTCCGCCTGGCCTTTGGGCTGGACTTAGTCTGACCCCTGTGTTTTTCCTCCCTCATGGTTTGGATTTATGGACTACTTAAAATGAGGCTGCATTTTAAATTTTAATATTGTATTTTAATCTGTATTTTAATTAATTGCTTTTTATGTTTTATTGTAATTTTATTGGTGTTAGCCACCCTGAGCCCGGTTTTGACTGGGGAGGGCAGGGTATAAATAAAAATTTATTATTATTATTATTATTATTGAGCATGGTTTTAACTTTAGAATAGTGGTATAAAAATAAAACAACTGAACATCAAAAGTGGTGATTAAAATGCTAATGATAATAATAATAATTTTACTAGCTGTCTAGTATCTGAATGTATCACACACACAATGGCTATTTGTGAGGAATTGAAAACAGCTTCTCATAACAGAAGTTTTAGGGATTGGAAGCAGGGTTTTCCAAACTTGGGTCTCAAGCTGGTTTTAGACTACAATTCCCATCATCCCTAGCTAGCAGGACCAGTGGTCAGGGATGATGGAAGTTGTAGTCCAAAAACAGCTGGATACCCAAGTTTGGGAAATCCTGGCTTAAAGCAATCATGTTCTGAAAGGGTTCTACTTAAATTGGTATATTCCATTCATTCCATTTCTACTTAGCTGGCTCACAGACTCAATAAAAGCGGACTGATATTCTACACAGACCTTTTAATTCCTGAAGTGTGGCAAACAGTTAATGCATCACAACAACAGTGGTTAATTTGTATAGAACATGTGCCCTAGGGAACTGCTCATTTTGAAAACTTAACTGATAATTTATAACCAGACTTGTAGCAAGAAGCAAATTCTGAATACATTAGAAACTGAGGGGATGACAACTGAATACAGCCAATAAACAACGGTCACATGCTTCAAACATCTCACACTGAAATTGATGAGACCTAAAAGTGCCCGTCTTTGACTAGATGATTTATTTATTATTTTGTTTATCCAATTTATATCTGCCTCTTCCTACCAAAGAAGCCCAGGGTGGATTGTGCCACAAATTATGGATCTACCAGGTTTACTTTTTTAAAAAATGATTATGAAGCGCTCTATTCTACTGCGAAAGAATCACGTTTTCGAAAATATCACAGATCTTGAAGGAAGCAAATGTGGCTATAGCACAGTGCCATTTTACACATCAGTTCCCAGCAAGCTGTATGCCAATGGAGCTAAACTATTCACTCAGATAAAAGCCTACAAGCTAACAGCAAGATGCTGGGTCGCAACATCTCCTTCAGGAGACCTAACAACCACCACCACCCCTCTGCATCATAAGCAACATTCAACATTTTCCCAAGTTTCAAAAGCGGCTGTTTAAGCCAAGCATCTCGAGAAAAGTCAGAACCCCAATGTATGAGCAGCAACTGAGAAACACAATGGCTCAGTGGATTATCAGGGCTGGGCAATCTCTGTTTTTCAACATTGAGATATATCACCAGCGTTCGAAACTCCCATTGTTCTAGGAGCATTTTGTGACAAGGAATTTCACTAGTGCGAGAAGTTTCTGAGGTCTAGGCAAAGTGCTGCACCTAAGATTTCAGATTAAAACTGCAGAGTGGAAGGAAAGGAAGTTCATCTGCCTCCCCACTTCCAGCCACTCCCTGGAGACTGGAGAAGAGACACTCTTAAGAATATTAGGGGGGTGGGCAGAAGAAGCATGGCTTTGTTTTTTGCAGTCTACGGATGAGGACTGGACCATGTAAAAAATGAACGTTAAGATTTTAGCTGCAGTTCATTCATTTTCAGCTTTGCATTCTAGTTGTTAAAAAAGTGTGCCTAGACATCCCCTTGTTGCATAACCTTGATTTAAGGTGCCATTTACTAGCTAAGCATCACAATACATTGATATACCACAATGCCTGAAATAAGGATGGAGCTGGCTTCACGGTTTTTCCCACTTCATGATTTTTGCATAGCATATGCGCGTGCGCACACCCACACTGTGATTCACGATATATTGTCAGGTCAAAAATTATGAAACCGTTATCACAATATGGACTTCAAACTGGTTTTGGACGATATATCACCCAGCCCTAACACACGTCATGATTCACGATATATTGCCAGGTCAAACATTATGAAACCGGTATCCACAATATGGACTTCAAACTAGTTTTGGACAATATATCGATATATCACCCAGCCCTACTGGATATACTTAAGACTCAGCTGTAGGAGCTCAGCTAGCAGCTAGTGCAGGTTAGAATTCATACATGGGAGGTCTTTAATTTTCCTAGTTATAGAAGCACAACTGTTGAGGAAGGACATGTGTCACCAGCTTGGAGGTCAGCAGCAGGCAACCTGTCCAGGACAGGGGAGGATGCAATGGGGTGTGGGACTACGGTACAAACTGCAACTCCTCTCCTCCCCACACCAAATTCTAACAAGCATCTGGGAGCCCTCACAAAAGATATATGCAGCTGTGAGTAATCTACATGATATCCAGACCAGGAACAGTTGAATCTGGATACCCCTCTGGTGAGTGGGGCAAAAGAGGAAAAGTGTTCTCTCAAATCAGCCTCTTTACTATACAACTAGAAAGTGGTTAAAGATACCAAGAAATTGCAAACCTGTAACTTCTTCTGACCCGGTCAATGAATGATCAGCAAGGGCAGATAGAAGGGCGAAACAAACATGTGCTTGAGTGTAGAACAGGCATCCCTAACCTTCGGCCCTCCAGATGTTTTGGACTACAATTCCCATCATCCCTGACCACTGGTCCTGTTAGCTAGGGATCATGGGAGTTGTAGGCCAAAGCATCTGGAGGGCCGCAGGTTGGGGATGCCTGGTGTAGAACAAGCCTTACCAAAAAGAACCAGCATGGCTTTTGTAAGGGGAAGCCTGGTCTAACTCAGGCTGCAGTCCTAACCCCAATGACCTGAGCGTAAGCTCCATTAAATTCATCAGGACTTACCTCTGAGCAGATGTAGTTAGGACTACATTATAAAGCAGGGAGTTCCTGGATCCAACATGTCATTAGAGTCTCAGGCGGATAGGGGTGCCTATTTCCAGCTATGGCTGTTTCGCCAGCTACAGTCCCTTTCAGACAGAAATGATTTGGCCGCTGTGCTCCATGTTCTGGAAACTTCCAGATTGTTAAAGCACATTCTACTTGGGGATGTCTTCGAAGTTGGCTTGAAAGCTTAAACTGGTCCAAAATACAGCTGCCAGATCAATGGCGGGGGTTCCATTTAGAACTTGTATAACCCCCATTTTAAAATAGCTGCCCTCGTTTTGAGTTCAAGGTGCTCAAATTGGCCACCAGGCCCAGTTCAAGGTGCTCAAATTGGCCACCATGTACCTTGGAATATCTAAACTGGCCATGTAAATAGTCTGAAACACCTGGAACGATTAGGAGCATATCCTGATTAATATTAATATTAATCAGTTTTCCTTCTTGGTATGCTTTAATCACCCTGTCATGTTTGTATTCTGGTCTGTTTTAACTGCATGCTTACTAGTGAAATGGAGGCTATGAAACATTAATTCTGAACCACTGTATTCAATACATCAGACCAAAATATCTGAAATATTGCCTCCTTCCCTTCTTCGGTGTTAAGAACAGCAGAGAGAGCCCAGGAGAGGCCTCTCCCCCCCCCCCCCCGAGGTGCGCATCTGTCACCTACTTAATGTAGTTTTTATTGTCACATATTTACTCTGTGGTTTGACACCTCAGATAAATAGGTTAGGACCTACTCAGTTCTCTTGGTTGTAATCTGTTTCAACTGTTTTTAATATTATATTTTTAGATTGCTGCAACCCTCCCTGGGACCTTGTGATGAAGGGCAGATAAGAAATCTAATGAATAGCAGCAACAGAAGTGTTCCATGTTATTCAAGGATGTCCCTATGCATTTAATAGGGAACATTTTCAACCTGATTTTTTTTATTTTGGATGGGGGGACCTTTTTTAATAGTAATTTTTATTGATTTTGCATATTGAGAAAACAAAGACACATATACAATAGGTAGCATTTTTTCCCCTTCTTGTAACCCCCCCTCCATGAGATCCCTCCTGCCACGAGGTATTCCCATGAACAGTGCGCAGTCGAAGGTGGTACATTTTATAATTGGGCTTGTCCCCACCCCACCCCACCCCTCCCTCCTCTCCCCGGTAACCCCCCCCCCTGCCACGGAGGGGGACCTTTGAACACAGCTCATCACAAAAGGTTCCAACGGGACTTAATAGGCATAAAAATAATAATAACAACTTTGATCCTTAACTGCTTAAGAAACAGTGTGTGTGTAGCAACAAAATGTCAGTGTCTACAAACAGTGCACTCTGCTAGGATCTACATTCAAACCAGAACAGGTGGGTTTATTTTGAGTCAGCAGTAGACAGTGAGGCAGCCAAGTGTCCAGATATCACCCAATTATACAGGATGGTGAAAATTCAAGGCTGAGCAACTCCACTAATTTCTTCGAACTCAAAAAACCAGCAGATCATAAAGTACAATATAACTCTAGAGCAGTGTTTCCCAACCTTGGATCTCCAGCTGTTTTTGGACTACAATTCCCATCATCCCTGACCACTGGTCTTGCTAGCTAGGGATGATGGGAGTTGTAGTCCAAAAACAGTGGGAGACCCAAAGCTGGGAAACAGTGCTCTAAAGTAATACACACTGGGATGGTGTTAATATTTACTACTTAACTATTACAAAAACAAACAAACCTGTTATCTACCAACCAAACAGATCAAAGAATCAAGGTAGGAAGGAAACCGAAAGAATGATATCCATGTAAATTTATAAAAGTTAACAGGGAAATTGATTAGTTACAGTTAGGTAGCCGTGTTGGTCTGCCGTAGTTGAAACAAAATTAAAAAAATTCCTTCCAGTAGCGCATTTCACTAAGGGAAATAGATTGAAACAGCAGAAGAACAGGTTATCATAAGGTAACAGTATGCCCATACAGTACTAGAAATAGTGCTTCCAGTCTGTATCAGAAAGGAAATTCCAAAGAAACAGAAAAGGTGCATCAAAGACCATTGGCTCTCGCAAGCTTTTTCAAAATAATTATATTTAAGATCGTTGTGTAGAATCTATGTTCCCCATCAGAAATTTAAACACTGACTTAGAAAATCCCAGTTCCCAGTAAGAAAAAGAATGACTATAAAGATCAGCAACCAGTATTTCCTGGACCAAATCCAGCCCCGTAAAAGGAGTTGCCTGCCTCCCTTTCCCAAGTTGCCATTTCAAAAATCAAAGAGACATGGAGTATACATGACAGCCAGCCTTGCTAGCAGGTCAGACAAGGAGCAGGGTCAGAGTCTTGGCCACCATAACCCCTTTTCTCATGTTGCCTCTCCAGCAAAATGAGTGGCTGGCCAAGGGTATACGTTCTGTACTGAATCGAGTAAACATTTCTGCAAATTTGCCATTTTCAGCAGTTATTAAAGTTTGCTATTGAAACAAAGGAAGAAACACACACACACAGATTATCTTACGAAAACAGAAACCTCAGCTCTGATAAATTAAAAAGAAAAAAAGCAGCATTCAGCATTACATTCTCCTACAGATGGCTGCAAAAACATGGCACACATTCTTCCCCTTCACAGTGGCTGTCTCCACCTGCATGCCCACGAAAGTCAGAGTGACTTTGTAAGGGGCATGCAAACCAAAAGAATCAATATTGTAAAGTTATGCAAACCAAAAGAATCAATATTGTCAATCCCTACAGCTTTTTATGCACATGAAATACAAGTTTTTTTCTCCTTCACCCAATGAGTATTACCGTAAATGGAACAAGTTTTGTTTTTTCCCCTGGAAGTAGGGAGCGAATGGGCAGAATATTGTGTTGCAAGACTGTACATCTAGGAGTAAGCCCTATTGAACTAGGACTCGGGCCAACTGAGAAGCGACATGTATAGGATTGTGCTGCGGAACGTTGAGTATTTCCTTCCATCTTTCCACTAACATGTCATTTGTAGGGGAAATCACGCCATTTTGCGCACAACAAATGCCATTGATCTTACCACCAAACGAACAAGTCCAACTCTTATTGTCAGTCAAAGTGACAAAAAAATTCTAGTTGATAGCATCCAACCATGACCATGCAAAAGTCTAGAAGAGTAATAATAATAGTAATAATAATAATAATAATAATAATAATTATACCTAGCACATCTGGCTGGGTTTCCCCAGCCACCCTGGGCGGCTTCCAACAGAAGTATTAAAATAGAATAATTCAATAAACATTAAAAGCTTCCCTAAACAGGGCTGCCTTCAGATGTCCTCTAAAAGTCTGGTAGTTGTTTTTCTCTTTGACATCTGGTGGGAGGGCGTTCCACAGGGCGGGTGCCACTACTGAGAAAGCCCTCTGCCTGGTTCCCTGTAACTTGGCTTCTCGCAGCGAGGGAACTGCCAGAAGGCCCTCAGCACTGGACCTTAGTGTCCGGGCAGAACGATGGAGGTGGAGACGCTCCTTCAGGAGTAGAGAGTAAAAATAAAAATACAGTTGATAGCACAATCCTAACCTTGTCTACTAAGAAGTAAATTTGATTGCAGGTAAATTGGGGTTAGGATTGCAATTACCTACTTCCAGGTAAACTGGGGTTAGGACTGCAGCTTTCAACTCTAAAGAAAAAGTGACAAGACAAACTTTTTGATGGTGTATTATCCCAGGAGAGATGGGATAATGAAACACAGGAACAAAAAAACCGAAATGTTTTCTGCTGCATACACAACTGCACAATCTCTGCTTTCAAACTGCAAATTGGGGAAACCAATTTAAAATATTAAAAACCCACTACTCTTTTCCCTAGTCAACCTGAGTGTGAAACAAGCAGTTAATGCAGTCTAATCTTACCTAAAAAGAAAAGAATATCACAACGATGTATTGAATAGTTCAGAATTAATGTTTCGTAACCTCCATTTCACTAGCAAGCACGCAGTCAAAACAGCCCAGAATACAAACATGACAGGGTGAATAAAGCATACCAAGAAGGAAAACTGATCAATATTAAGTCTTCAGTATATGCTCCTAATCATTCCAGGTATTTCAGACTATTTACATGGCCAGTTTAGATATTCCAGGTACATGGTGGCCTTGGGGAAAGCTTGCTCACACGCACCACTGCCACATGCAAAATTAAATTCTCAGCATGCACTAGAAAGCCTCAAAAGGCAGTGTCCCACATACTAGAAGCATAGAACTGTGGCGTTGGAAGGGATCCTGGGAATAATCTAATTCCGGCATAGGCAAAGTCGGCCCTCCAGATGTTTTGGGACTACAACTCCCATCATCCCTGACCACTGGTCCTGTTAACTAGGGATGGTGGGAGTTGTAGTCCCAAAACATCTGGCGGGCTGAGTTTGCCTATGCCTGATCTAATTCAACCCATTGCAATGTAGAAATAAGCAGCTGTCCCACACAGGGATCGACCCTGCAACTTTGGCATACAGCACTGGGCTGACTGCACAGCCAATTTCCCAAGAGCCGGGTGCTCTTCAAGCTCTTGTCTTGTTATTATCCCATTGCCACTGGAATCACAGAACTGTAGAGTCGGAAGGGGTCATCTAGTCCAACCCCCTGCAATGCAGGAAATCCTTTCCCCAACATGGGGTTCAAACCCATGACCCATGAGATTAAGGGTCTCCTGCTCTACCGGCTGAGCTACCCCCTGCATATGGAGCAGGTCCACAGAGTTCAGATTTGGGATATGAGTGCATGTTGGAAGAGCAACCTCTAAAAAAGAAAGATCGGGTAAATTGGGGGTGGGGGTGTGTGTGCTGAGGAACACGTGGAACAGCATTGGACACCTCATGAGCAGCCAGCAGGGGGAGACACAGACAGCTGCCCTGTGGGAAGTGGCCGTGGGGAATCCCAAGGGGAAGCCGTCGCAGGTGAGGGGAAACTTCCACAATTCGCACACCTTGAGGCAAAGAGGGCGGGAAGAGGGCGGGCTTGGGAGCGAGAGAGGCCGACGCTGAAAGAAGGGCGGGCGGGAAGAGGGGGCAAATACTGTGGGGTTGGGAATTGGTGGGGGACTGAGGAACAGGGAGGGTGGGGAGACAGGGGGGAAAGGAAGTAGGTCGACCCACTGGCACACACACACACCCCAAAAAATGAGACTGAGAGAGGAGGTCATTCCCACAACATTTACCTGCTTTGCCAGCCCTGGATGAGGTTGGTGTACTTGCTGAGAGAGCCCTCGAGCACCGCCTCCGTCGTCCTGCCTGCCGCCAGCCCCCCGCTCCCTCCTGGGCTGGCCGCGGCTGAGCTGAGGCTGCTGCTGCTGCCGCCACCGCCACCTCCCTCCGGCCTCCCCGCTGGTGTACCCGCCGCCGCTGCTCCTTGGCGGCCCGAGAGCCCTCCCCGGCTGGCGGAGGAGGACGGCGAGGAGCCCGCCGAGGTGGGGCGGCTGCTGCTGCGGCTGCTGTTGTTACTGCCGCCGCTGGACGGGGCTGCTGCTGCTGCTCCGGGGTCCCCGCCGCCGCCGCCGCAGCCCTGCGCCGCTGCCGCCGCTGCCTTCTCCATGGAGCGCGCGGGGAGAGCGCGAGGAGGCGGCCTCGGCTGCCGACGGCGGGCTGGGAAATACCTGACTCATACGCGAGGAAGGGCCGGAGAGAGACCCGAGGGGCAGCCTCCGTCGCCGTCTCCTCCTCCTCCCGGGATTGCGGAAAGCAGCGGCGTCGGCGGCGCTTTGTGTCCGGCGGAGGAGAGATCCGCCCCGTCCCTCGATGTTCCCGCTTCCAAGCCCGGCCCCTCAGCCCAGGCGCGCGGCCATGAAGCACTGCCTCGCTCAGGGAGCGAGCGCGAGGAGATTCCCACCCCAGATGGGCGATGCGAGGAGGAGGAGGAGCAGGGGACGGAGAAACACCCTTCGCGCCCCCGCGCCCTCCAGACTGAGGAGGGAGGGAGTGGCTGCTGCTGCTGCGGCTGACCCGCGTTGCGGCCCCTCCTACGCCCCGGTGCGCGCGCGGAGGGGGGGGCGCCGCGGTTAATTGCGCGGGGGATGTGCGGAGAGAGAGCTGGGTCGCTTGCGACGCGTGTCTCAGAATCGTCGAGTTGGAAGCGACGGCAGCCCCCCCCCCTCCCCGGTCATCTAGTCCAAGCCTTCTCAAGGCGTCATAACCAATGCTTTTTTATCTTTAAAAAAATGTTTAGGTCGTGGCTGGTCGCTGTGAACTAATTTCACAGAATACAAGAGTGGGAAGGGGTCCCCGAGGGTCATCTAGTTCAACCCCTTGAGATGCAAGTTGAAACCAGACCCTGCTTAGCTTTGCACATGTGCTAGCAGTTTTGTTGCACCTAAATCCGAAGTAACCATGGGCTCTGGACGTTCTCCACGGGGCATGAAACTAAGGTGCTGGTGGGAGGCACGACTTGAATTAAAACAGATGAACAGGGGCTCTGGGTTTATGCACTGCCACCACCCTACATAATTTGAACAAGGGAACTGAACAAGTCTGGTGGGATACAGAGGGTAATAAATAACAATTGATTGCATGGATTAAAACCAAACTGCAACCACTTCTTAAAGGTAAAGGGCCCCCTGACCATTAGGTCTAGTCGTGACCGACTCTGGGGTTGTGTTATGTACTGAGCTGAATCCTAGAACAATAGGATTCAGAATCAGCGGGAGCTACCCAATCCAACTCCAGGTGGAAGTGAATCCGCAACCTGATTGGCCTGCTGGAGCAGCCAATCAGGCGGCTGGCAGAAGTGAATCTGCTACCTGATTGGCCTGTAGGAGCAGCCAATCAGGCTGCAGGCAGAAGTCAATCCACAATATAATTGGCCCACAGGTGTAGCCCTGAAGTAGCCAATCACGCAAGGCCCATTGTGTAAATAATGTATATAAGCAGATGGTTTTGGGAAAAGAGCCATTCGTCTTCTCTTCTTCTCCTTGATGAATATGAGCTGAATAAAGAGCATGAAATTCACTCTCGACTCCGAGTATATTTCACTGGCGACGAGGATGGGATCCTGATGAGCTGACCGCCACCACGCACTGCACCGCAGCACCGCCACCTGCTGCACCGCTGCATCGCACCGTGCATCCAGGCTTCAGCTCCAGGACCCAAGGAACCCAGAATGGCAACCGACAGCAGCTTCTTGCCATTCAAACCAGCATCAGGAGACTGGGAAGGGTACGCCGCCCGTTTCAACTTCCTCCTGCAAGCGAAAGAAGTCACCAACGATGCCATGAAGAGGGCGACATTCTTCAGCGTCTGTGGAGAGGAGACGTTTGAAATCGCCCGGGCTCTCCTTGCACCTAGAGATGTCGCTACCGTCTCTTACAAAACAATAATGGAACGGCTGAAGGAGCACTTTTCACCACAGCCCTCGGTGGTAGCTTGCCGAAATGCCTTCTACGCAAAGCAGCAAGCCCCGGGGGAAACCATAACTGGGTTTGTGACCTCCCTCCGCCAAGCCGCCCGGTTATGCAACTTCTCAGAGTTGGAGAACATGCTTCGTGACCGCCTCGTCGGTGGCCTGAGGGACGAGATGTTGCAACGACGCCTCTACGCCAAAAAAGACCTCACGTTCCAGATTGCTCTGGAGGAAGCCCTGGCAACCGAAGCCGCCGAGAGGTCAACGCAAGAGGCACGACCGGCCCCGCCATCCCAACCGAGGGTCTACCACGAAGACCTCACCAACGAATCCGAATCTGACAGGGAGGAAGTACACCGAGTACAGCGGCGCACTCAAGCAGCACACACACCACAGCAGCCTCGACGAGAAGGAGGGAACTGTGCAAGCTGCGGGGAGAACCACGAGAGGAGGACCTGTCGTTTCCGCAACGCAGAGTGCAGGCAGTGCAGAAAATTGGGACACATCGCCCGGGTGTGTCGGGCTCGACTCACCCGTCGACAAGCATCAGATGACCGACCCAGGAGCCCCAGGTCACACGGCACCATGCACCAAGGCAACTCGACGGAGATCACGGACTACCAGGTATTCCAGTTGCCCCATCCCAGCACAGAGAAAATTTATATAGAGGTAAAGATAGAGGGAGCCCCATGCCGCATGGAGCTGGACACGGGTTCAACTCTATCCATAATCTCGGCCCGAACATTAAGGGAACTGTGCCCTAATGGGGGTCCCAAACTAAGGCCGGCCCCATTCACCCTCCGGGACTTCCAGAAACGTAAGGTCCCTACAATGGGGGTGGGGACCTTCAGGGTGCAATATCGAGGGCGAAAGCAACAATTGGACTTGCTGGTAGTTAAGGGCCCCTACGTTAGCTTACTGGGACTGGCATGGTTTGGACCTCTGGGGCTAGCCGTTACCGGGGTGAACCGCACTAGCTTACAAGTGGACGTGGACGCCATATGCAAAGAGTTTCCAGGGGTTTTCGATGGGGCATTGGGACGATATACAGGACCCCCCATTGCCCTACAGCTAGACCCCGCTGTACGACCCATCAGGCACAAGGCCCGCCGGGTCCCGTTCGCCCTGAAACCCCGCATAGACGAGGAATTGGACCGGCTCGTGGAGCAAGGAGTGCTGGAGCCGGTGCCCAACGCCCCCTGGGAAACTCCAATTGTCACACCCGTCAAGCCTAACGGTTCGGTCCGCATCTGTGCAGACTACAAATGCACCATAAACAAGGCTCTCACGGCCCATGCATACCCAGTGCCAGTGGTCAGCCATGTCCTCGCCACCCTGGCTGGGTCAAAAATCTTTGGCAAACTGGACTTGGCCCAAGCATATCAACAGTTGCCTGTGGACGAAGCCACAGCAGAGGCTCAGACGATTGTGACGCACAGAGGGGCATTCAGAGTTAAGCGGCTGCAATTTGGCGTTAGCGTGGCACCAGGCATATTCCAGAATCTAATGGACTCTCTCCTTAAAGGGATTCCTGGCGTCACCCCCTTCTTCGATGATGTACTGATCGCCGGGCCCACACCAGAGGAATTTGAGGACCGCCTCCGCTCCGTCCTGCACCGTTTCCAGTCGGCGGGCCTCAAGGTGAAGCGGGAAAAGTGTTTACTGGGAGTGCCGCAGGTGGACTTTCTGGGATTTAAGGTGGACGCAGAAGGGGTCCATCCAACCGGTGACAAGGTACGGGCCATTTGTGAGGCCCCAGCGCCCAAGAGCAAGCCCGAACTTCAGTCATTCTTGGGACTATTGAACTTTTACCATGCCTTCCTTCCCCATAAGGCAGCGGTAGCGGAGCCCCTACACAGACTCCTAGATAAAAGGGCCCCTTGGGTGTGGGGCCAGCGACAAAGGGCCGCATTCCAGGCAGTCAAGGACTTGCTCGTCTCGAACTCGGTCTTGGCACACTTCGACGAGAGGCTGCCAGTGGTGCTGGCATGCGACGCCTCTCCCTATGGCATCGGCGCTGTCCTGGGACACCAACTCCCGGATGGAAGAGAGGTGCCGGTGGCATACTTCTCCCAGACGCTTGCTGCAGCCGAACGAAACTACTCACAGATTGACAAGGAGGGTCTGGCAATCGTGAAGGGCGTAAAAAAATTCCATGATTTCTTGTACGGGCGGCCCTTTACCATAGTGACTGACCACAAGCCGTTGCTTGGCCTGTTTGCCCCCGAGAAGCAGACCCCCCAAGTGTTGTCTCCACGTGTCCTCAGGTGGTCAATTTTCCTTGCCGGCTACCAGTATGCACTAATCCACCGCCCTGGGAAGGCGATGGGCCACGCAGACGCACTCAGCAGGCTACCACTACCAGAAACAGGCCCCGACCCAGCGCCTGCGCAAGAGGTTATGACCCTGGAGCTGCTTCCCGACCGACCCATTCAGGCACAAGAAGTTGCGCACCATTCCACAAAAGATAGGGTCATCTCCCGGGTCCTGGACTGGGTGTGGCGAGGATGGCCCAGCAGCAGCCCCGGGCCAGAATTTGCTGGCTACACAAACCGCAAACATGAACTGTCGGCCCACAAGGGGTGCCTGTTATGGGGAAGCAGGGTTGTTGTTCCCCAGCCCCTCCGCAAAAGGGTCCTCACAGCCCTACACGAGACACACCCAGGGGTAGTGAGGATGAAGGCCCTTGCCAGGAGTTATGTGTGGTGGCCGGGGATTGACAGAGAGATAGAGGCCTGGGTCCAACACTGCCAGACCTGCCAAGAATCCCGCCCGGATCCCCCAAGGGCCCCAGTCCAGCCCTGGGAGTCCGCCCGACATCCATGGTCACGCTTGCACGTGGACTTCGCTGGCCCCTGCCAGGGAAAAACATTCTTCATAGTGGTGGATTCCTACACCAAATGGCTGGAGGTCGCACTGGTACCGTCCACTTCTACGGCGGCAGCCATCCGGGTACTACGTAAGCTGTTTGCAACCCACGGGCTCCCTGACACCCTCGTCTCGGACAATGGAACCGCATTCACGTCAGAGGAGTTCCAGACCTTCACAGCGCAGAACGCCATCCGCCACATCCGCTCAGCACCATTCCACCCTGCCACCAATGGCCAAGCGGAGCGCATGGTGCGGACCACCAAGGACAGCCTCCGCCGCATAACACAAGGGGACTGGGAATACCGCCTTGCCGCATTTCTTCTAGCACAGCACAGCACCCCAAGTACAACGACGGGCCGGAGCCCAGCTGAACTACTCATGGGCCGGCGCCTTGCAACTAGACTGGACCGACTTCACCCCGACAGAGCTCAGGATGAGGTAGTGGTGGGGAAAGGCAGGAACCCCCGGACATTTGTGGCCCAGGACCCAGTGTATGCAAAGAATTTTGGGGCAGGCCCAGCATGGGTACCCGCCACAGTCACCAAGGTGACCGGTCCCGTGTCGTACGAGGTACTAACGGAAGGGGGGCAATGTTGGCGCCGCCACTGCGACCAGCTACGGCGACGATTCCCAGGAGGAACCCGGGAGGAGAGCGGGACAGAGGGGTCCCAAGGGGACAGCAGGGCAGTGAGGCCTGTAGAGCGAGAGGGGTGGGCAGGGGAAGCAGAAGCAGTAGGCACAGAGGGGCGCCCCGAGGCTGGAAGGACACCGGAACCAGAGTCACAACCTAGTGGTTCAGTGGCGCCAGACCAGACAGCCCCGGCACAGCCAGCAGCCTCGGAACACGAGCCAGAACCAGAACCCCTGACCAAGGAACACCCCAGGCCACAACGCACACGGAGGCGGCCAGCAGACCTTGGGGACTACGAATGCAACTTCCCGGGCAGGACTGGAACTTAGAGGGGAGGGGTGTTATGTACTGAGCTGAATCCTAGAACAATAGGATTCAGAATCAGCGGGAGCTACCCAATCCAACTCCAGGTGGAAGTGAATCCGCAACCTGATTGGCCTGCTGGAGCAGCCAATCAGGCGGCTGGCAGAAGTGAATCTGCTACCTGATTGGCCTGTAGGAGCAGCCAATCAGGCTGCAGGCAGAAGTCAATCCACAATATAATTGGCCCACAGGTGTAGCCCTGAAGTAGCCAATCACGCAAGGCCCATTGTGTAAATAATGTATATAAGCAGATGGTTTTGGGAAAAGAGCCATTCGTCTTCTCTTCTTCTCCTTGATGAATATGAGCTGAATAAAGAGCATGAAATTCACTCTCGACTCTGAGTATATTTCAGGTTGCGACGCTCATCTCGCGTTATTGGCCGAGGGAGCTGGCGTACAGCTTCCAGTTCATGTGGCCAGCATGACAAAGCCGCTTCTGGCGAACCAGAGCAGCACATGGAAACGCCATTTACCTTGCCGCTGTAGCGGTACCTATTTATCTACTTTGACGTGCTTTCGAACTGCTAGGTTGGCAGAAGCTGGGACCAAGCAACGGGAGCTCACCCCGTCACGGGGATTCGAACCGCCAACCTTCTGATCTGCAAGCCCTAGGCTCAGTGGTTTAACCCACAGCGCCACCCGCGTCCCTTGCAACCACTTCTTAAGCATGGGCTTTTGAAAGTGTTTGAATAATCCAACCCTTGCTTGTCTCCTTGGTGTAAATCCCAATCAGGCCCTGGTCTTCAGGCTGCCTATAGCACATAGCATTTGTTGAGTGCAGGCTTACACAAAGAAAACTCCCTGCAAGTAGAAAGCTACTGCAGCAAGGAATGTGCTGGGCAAATAGTCCACCATGGTGAGTTTTTCAGAATAACTGCAACCGTGGTGCTGTCCTCCATAGAGTCGTATGTGTGAATCAACACCACGTAGATAAACATGAGAGTAAGTAAAGGAGTTATTAGTCTGTATTTAGTAATGTTTTGGTGCTCGTTTTTTTAAAAAATGTGTCCAAACCCTGTAGCATTTTTTTTCTAAAATGAATACCAACACCCTTGTATTGTTCATACCGAAGTATATAAATGTTCCTGCTAGGCACATTGCTGTAATGTGCTTGCTGGCAACCTGGTTCCAAGTATTAGGGTTTCTGCTTGCAGTGCCTTCTTACTGATGGTGCATTGCACTTAAACACTTAATGGATCGGTCTATAAGTGTCTTAATTGAAGCAGAGGTAAAAGCCTGACCCCATTAAAGCACACAGAGCTTCATGTCAGGATTTCTCCTTCGTTTTGTCTAAAGTTCTGGTCTCCCCCATATCTCTCATGATGTAGCTCGATCCAATCAAATGAGATGTGGGAGATTTGCAGTTTCACAGCAACTCAGCATTGCAATATATGCTAATACAAATGCTTATGATAAAGGTGCCATTCTATCAAGGTACATAAACAGCACAATGCAGGACCTATCTTTTTCTTTTCCAAGACCACCTGTGCCACTTTATGATTTAGGAACATGTTAAATGTTCAAATCCCCGCAACGGGAACCTAGCAGTTCAAAAGCATGTCAAAGTGCAAGTAGATAGATAGGTACCGCTTCGGCAGGAAGGTAAACTGTGTTTCCATGTGCTGCTCTGGTTCGCCAGAAGCAGCTTAGTCATGCTGGTCACATGACCCGGAAGCTGTACGCCAGCTCCCTTGGCCAATAAAGCGAGATGAGCCCCGCAACCCCAGTCGTCCGTGACTGGACCTTACGGTCAGGGGTACCTTTACCTTTACCTAAATGGATTACTCAGCTTTTGTGATTCATTTTTTTAATATTTAGAAACTTCTCACCCCTTAAAGTTAATAGCTGGCATACAAATATTGGAAGCTGTCCAAAATTTAAGTCAATGTCATGATAAAAGCCTTCAAAGATGGAGAAAAAAACTACTGAAATGCACCAAGAAAATAAGCCAAAATGGTTCACCGGATCGTTTGATGTATCTGTTATTGTAGGACTGCAGACGCAGAGAAAACAATGCCAAAAAATGTGGGCTTGGGTTCAGAAGCCCAGCCGCCCATGGCTAATAGTTTGGAACTCAGATGAACTGGTACACACTGCCAAGTGAATTCTTGTTCAAATCTTGCAAGAGGAATCCATTCTGTCCAATATAAAATGAAACTTAGCACCACAGATTTGGTCTTTGCTCTTTCCTCCTATACAAAGACCCAGAAGGTGACAATGGGATTTTCTCTCTCCCCCCCCCCCCAAACACAAGTTTCAAATATTATTTGGCCACGATCCTAGGCAGGTTTACATGGCGGCAAGTACTTTCAAGAGGATATGTGTAGAGACCTTACCAGTGCAATCCTCTACTCCAAGCTAAGTGTGCATAGCAAAGTGTTTCTGGGAAACTCAGTCCTATCCCTCACTATGGCTGCTATGGCAAAGGCAGAGACATTCTCTGCAAGTTTCAGAACTTTAACAATCCTCTTCTTTCCTACATCTTTGTGCTATTTATTTCTTCAACATATTTATGCCCTGCCCATCAGTAACCTACATTTCGAGGAAGCTAACAAAGTAAAAACAAAACACCGTAAATCTGAAATTAAAACAGAGCTGGGAGATGGAGGTCAAAAGCAGCCTCAAATAACTAAATAGCAAGCACCTGGAAATATATCAATTCCCTGTATAGGGAAGTTTTAAATGTTTGATGTTTTACTGTGCTTAATGTGTTTAATTTGTTGGAAGCTGCCCAGAGTGGCTGGGGCAACCCAGTCAGATGAGTGCCGCCTTCTTCTTCTTCTTCTTCTTCTTCTTCTTCTTCTTCTTCTTCTTCTTCTTCTTCTTCTTCTTCTTCTTCTTCTAATTTGTCTGGTATGAGCTCAGGTACCAGGCAAGCCTTCTAGAGGAGAGTGTTGGAGTATGACAACAAAAGAAAATACTCTTTCCCCAGTCATCACCTGCCTTACTTGGGAAGGCAGAGGGAACAGATCCTCCAAGAGTAGCCTAGATGTTTGGACACGTAGGTGTTCTGCTGCCAGAGGCAATTACAAAGCTGACAACCTCTAACCCTCTTTCGTACTACATTCCGTGTACAAAGGCTAGCAGGACTGGCAATTGAATCTCACTTCAACACTGGTGACAGCCAGTGTGGAACTTGCTCCTACAGGGGCAGCGATGGTCGCCAACTTCAACAGAGGAGTGGACAAATTCACAGAGGAGCAGGGGTATCAATGGCTGCTAGGCATGATGGCTCGGCTCTGCTTCCACAGTCCAAGGCAACATATTTCTGAATACCAGTAATCCCCCGGAACTGTACAGAGCTTCTGCAGCTGATATCTTGATGTAGGGAAGGTTTCCTGTGGGTTGAACGTTTGGGAAAACCCCTGCCATTTGAAACACTCCTGCTTTGTTCTCCAGCCTTAAGGCTTGCTATGTGGCCTGACTACAACCTCCCATCAGCACTAGATACGGGTAGCTTAGGTCAGGGAGGACAGAAGCACTAGTCCAGCAATATCTGGGAACCCAAGGTTGAAAAGCACTGCCCTGAGGGATACTGCTGAGAGAATGAATCTCCTCTTGGTGCTCTGCACGCCACTCGTTCCCTGACTCTTAACCAGGGCCGGATTTAGGTTTGATGAGGCCCTAAGCTACTGAAGGTAATGGGGCCCTTTACATCTCCAGCTGTCCTTTGTCAACAACAAATTGTCACTGGTTTTTGTGTTGAATATATGCTATGTGGTAATTTATGGACCTAAAAGGTATCTAAGCCATTTGCACATGGGGAATGTAGGCACCCTATACTGTATATAAAAGGTAAGGTCCAGTCGCAGACGACTCTGGGGTTGCGGCGCTCATCTCGCTCTATAGGCCGGGGAAGCCAGCGTTTGTCCGCAGACAGCTTCCGGGTCATGTAGCCAGCATGACTAAGCCGCTTCTGGCAAACCAGAGCAGCGCATGGAAACGCCGTTTACCTTCCCGCCGGGGCGGTACCTATTTGTCTACTTGCACTTTGACGTGCTTTTGAACTGCTAGGTGGGCAGGAGCTGGGACCGAACAACAGGAGCTCACCCCATTGTGGGGATTCAAACCGCTGACCTTCTGATCAGCAAGCCCTAGGGTCTGTGGTTTAGACCACAGCGCCACCCGCATCACCCTATATATAGAAATGAGCAAATTTTAGGGAGCATTACTTGCATCATAGAAGGGCCCATTACTTGCAGCATAGAAGCCTACACAACACGAAACAAAACACTGGTGCTGTATGTAATGTACATCCAGTTTTTCCCTTTACATTTTTTGGGGGGCCCCAAGAGAGTGGGGCCCTAAGCTATAGCTTGTTTAGCTTATACGTAAATCCGGCACTGCTCTTAACCAGCCATTCCTGCATTTCAAATGCATACAAAGCACGCCTGTGACTCGTTTGCTGCTTGTAGAGAAATGCATTACACAGAGAGGCAGCAGGGAAGTCTTCCTACTCTTCTTTGTTATGTTTCCTTTTAAAAAAAATGTTTTTGAGTCATAATTTTAACAAGAACATAGCTGTCCACAATTCAGGAAGCTCCACCCTAAAGAAGCATTGCAAATACGTTTATTTTCCAACCCATATGTTCCTGGTGCATTTTCTTTCAACATTTGCCCACCATAGTTATTGTTGAGTCCAACACACTAACGTAGTAGGAAACTTGGAAATGTAATGTACAAGCATTTAATACACAGAGTCTTCTTGCAGGATCTCCTTCCCCTTAAGGCAGTTCTATCCTGACCCCAGGAGTGGGGGCAGAGCTCTCTCTGATTTTTCTGCAGAACTGGGTTGGCATTGTTTGAAGGCTGGGGATGGGATTATCATAAAATATTTCCTCCAGGGTGTGGCCTCCACTCCAGCAGAGTTACAGCAGCTATCTAGTTACGTCATTTGGGACAGATTGCACTGGTGTGCATTAGGGTCGGCCTACATTATGTGTGTGTTAGGGTGCGTATTTGGTTTGTTAAACTATTTCTTCTTTTGGAAAAATACAGAAGTTCCTAACAAGTCCTCTTTGATATGGAGTGAAGGAAGGGATAGCCCCTGACCTCTACTTCCGCCACCCTTTGAAAATGCAGTTGTGTGAGAGGGAAAGAAGGTCTTGAAAGGACCCCCTGAATTGTACAAATCCCCATCCCAATAAATAACAGCAAACATACAGCCTAGACTACAAGATCAATAGGAGGTCAAAGAGACATCGCCCCTGGGACCTGCCACTGTCTTCCTCACTTTTTTAGGTTCACAGCTTAGGTCTGGAACATCTTTTTAGGTTAACATCAGATATTTGACCAGGCAAGTCCTTTCTCTCATTTTAAGTCCTTCTTCAGTGATTTCTTTCAGAGACTTTCTCAACCCTCCTTCTGCTCCGACTGGAGATCTGAGCTCAGAGGCATGTGCTACAGGGCACATTTAGCTCATGATACCTTCAGGGGCTCCCTATCAACCTGAGTGAACTGAGATGAGAGTGTGACGCAGAGCGTCCCCAGTGCTTTAAAGTTGAATGTTGGAAACTGCCTTACACAGAGTCAGACCATTGGTCTAGGGTAGCTCATGACTGACAAAAGCTCTCTGCAGTTTCAGTCATCCTCCACCCCAGGAGTCTTCTTCCATCAAGAACCTCTCCTGAGACTTATTCTGGCTTCTGGGAAGAGGCCAATTTCAGCTATCCATATACTGTACCAGTAGCTCTCCCTAAACCATAATTCCACTTCTCCTGCCTCTCTGCTAACATTAGTGCTCTCTCTTTGTTTCAGTGGAGAGAAAGACCAAAAAGGAAAAGGTCACGGGCTACAGTTCTCCAGGCAAATGCATCTACTGCTCAAATAAAATAAAATAAAATAGAAAACTGTAAGGCAGGCCCATAAAAGTGTCTGCTTGCACTTTCCCATGCATGTCATGTCATCTGTTTAATTTCCTCTGCACTCTGGGTGAATGTAGAAAGGTAAACAACCTCTCTATAACAACCACCAGACAATTAGTACTGTCAGAGCTGAGTGAACAAATGAGTCTAAATCATGGGTGTCAAACACAAGGCCCGCGGGCCAAATCCGGCCCGCCAGACCTCGTCATGTGGCCCGCCGAGCACCCCAGCCAGCGGGACCTTGCTGCTGAAGCGCCGTGCTGACAACGCGCCGACAAACAGCTGGGGCCGGGGGGAGGTAGAAAGGCGGCCAGAGCAGCGCGGCGTGGAGCGCCCCGAGCCACAGCAGGAGAAGGAGGAGGCAGCTTGCCGGGTCAGCGCCCAGCAGCGCCGCACAGAGAGTCCCGAGCCTCTGCGACGCAGCAGTGCTCTTTAGCACTTTGAATCCTCCTCCTCCTGCCACAGCTCGGCACCTGGAAACGGCTGCTGCTGCTGCTGCTGCAGCACAGACAAAGCACCCAGCAGCGCCGCGTGGAGGAGGAGGAGGATTCAAAGTGCTACAGAGCACTGCTGCGTCCCAGAGGCTCGGCACTCTCCGTACGGTGCTGCCGGGCACCGACCCGACAAGCCGTCTCCTCCTCCTCTTGCCTCACCTCCTCCTCCTCCTGCCGCGGCTCAGCCTCATGAACGTGAGCTCAGCAGCGGCTCAGCCTCACAAACGTGCAACTCTGAGGCTTTACGCATGTCTCCTAAAACGGACACCCGCTGCCTCACGCTGCACGGGAAATGCTTTTTGCCCCTGGGTCCCTTTGCGCTCTTTTCTGGCGCTGCATCAAGACGGCGACCCCCCCTTCCCTTTCTTTCTTCCTCTCTCTCGTTCTTATTCTTTCTTTCCCTCTCCTTCCTTCCTTCTTTATCTCTGTCTTCTCTCCCTCTTTCTTTTTCTTTCCTTCTTTATTCCTTCTTTCCTACTCTTCTTTCTCTCACCTCTTTCCTTCCTCTCTCCCTCCTGCTCCCTCTTTTCTTTCTTCCTTTCTTCCTTTCTTCCTTTCTTCCTTTCTTCCTTTCTTCCTTCCTTCCTTCCGTCCTTCCCATCTTTCTTCCTCTCCCTCATTCTTATTCTTTCTTTCCCTCTACTTCCTTCCTTCTTTCTCCCTTTCCGTCTTCTCTCCCTCTTTCTTTTTCTTTCCTTCTTTATTCCCTTCCTTATTTCCTACTCTTCTTTCTCTCCCCTTTTTCCTTCCTTCCTCTCTCCCTCCCACTCCCTCTTTTCTTCCTCCCTCCCTCCCTCCCCTCCCCTCCCTCTCCCTCTCCTCAGAAACATAGGATGCTGCTTTATACTTCTGGCCCTTACACCCTGGAACCAGGAGAGCAGCTCCAGTGAGTCAACCTCAGCCAGTCCCTTTGGTGAAGGGTGGTGGCTCACTGGCAGAACATCTGTCCTGCATGCAGAAGGACCCCAGCATCTCCAGGTACTAGTAGCTCTGCAAAGGTCCTGCATGAAACCCTAGCGAGCCTCCACCACCCAGTGCAGTTACCAAAAATCATTTTTCAACAAATTGTACAATAATTGTACATTTGAATATCTACTTGCCATTATTCTGACTATGTTTCTGCTTTCAGAGCTAGTTATTACTTACATTATTACAAAAAACAGTAATAATTGAATGCAGTGACAATAATTTATGATAATAAAGAGTGGACACATAGTCCTACAGATACAACCGGCCCTTTGAGGGTGACCAAACTGCTGATGCGGCCCCCGATGAATTTGAGTTTGACACCCCTGGTCTAAATGTTAAAGATGACAGGGGAGAAACACACATATTTATTATTATTATTATTATTATTATTATTATTATTATTATTATTGAAAACTTACTTTCAGGTGAGTATGCTTAAGAGTGCAGCCAAGTACCACTGATTTACTTGAGAGGAGTTTAACAACATTACTAACTTTTAAAATAAACCGAACATCACTGAACTCGGGCTGAATGAATCACATCCTTAGAACTAACATACTGAGTTTAGCAATGAGTCAATACTAGGCTAATGAAACTTGCTTTCTAATGCACACTTACTTGAGAGTAAGTCCCATTGCATTCAGTGAGCAAATATGCAAATGCTCAAGATACTAATGATGGAGACATATTCATATAGAGCGGGCTTGCCCAACCTATTGTTCTCCAGATGTTTTGGACTACACCTTGCACCATCCCAGGCCATTGGTCATGCTGGGTCGAGTAGATGGGAGTTTCAGGCCAAAACATCTGGATGGCACCATGTTGAGGAAGATGGATATACAGCAATAAGATCACAACATGGCCATTTATAAACCCACTCCAAGTAGAGGTTGTCTTGTAAGAGCTTTAGCCTTGATGTTAGCTAACAGGGCATACCTGTAAATATGCAAATAGGAAATGTCTTCCTCCTGCACCCCTAGAAGAGGACACAAATCTACATAAATGTTAATTGCATTTGCTCTTGGGTTGCTTGTTTAGATTTCTAATACACACCTCTATCTTCCCCCTGCCCTTTGACACTTGAGATGTATATATTTAGGACCCACCCTCTTATTGTGATTGTAGCTTGTTTTAGGCTGCTGTTTAATGTTGTGTTTTAAACTGTTGTGACCTTCTGCAGACCC
Organism: Zootoca vivipara; assembly: GCF_963506605.1. NCBI lineage: Eukaryota > Metazoa > Chordata > Lepidosauria > Squamata > Lacertidae > Zootoca > Zootoca vivipara. Next base: position 15,011,487 of record NC_083287.1, on the reverse strand, counting down.
TCTGAGTGCCCCTATTTTCCAGGGACAGTCTCAGATTTACAGACACCGTCCCTAGTTTCTGACTTGATCCCGAAATGTCCCTCTTTTCCTTAGGACGTCCCTTCTTTCATCAGAGAAATGTTGGAGGGCATGGAGTTATGCGACCCCTGAGCCATCTGAAGGCAGCCCTGCATAGGGAATCTGTCCATTGTGGCTGGGGCAACCCAGTCAGATGGGCAGGGTATAAATCTCATCATCATCATCAAACAGTACATCCCTATTTTCCTCAGAGAAATGTTGGTGGGTATGGTGCCATGGGAGCTAAGGATAATGAATCAAAATAATAATATCACTCAGGGCCAGGCTGCAATCTATTGAGAACCCAAAAGGAAATCTAAAATTATTAACATATAAAACATAAAGGTAAAAACCCCAGACAAACCTACACTATTACACGGTTGCATATTTTTGGCTCCTCATTGATCAGAGGGGAAACTGCTCTGTTGAAAGGGCTTAATCAAGTGAAACCTCATGAGAGAACAAAGAAATATTACAAAGATGATTTCATGGTGTCACTTATTGATCCAGAAATGAGATTTGTAGGCTCCGTCCATGCAGGTTCTACGCGGACTGCATACAGAGCAAGCGTTCAGTCTTGATATGCAAACCAAGGAAGCGTATTATGGAAGTTACAGGTTAGCACTGCATAATCTGTTTGTTCTGTAACAACACAACTATTGTTTGTTCCTCCTAGCGTACTTAATTCTGCCTCATATAATATCTCTGCTTCCCTGCAAGAAATGAGTTCCTGCCTTTCTAAGTGCTACTGGTATTAGTGGCTGCCCAAGATAAAGAGCGCAGCAGGAAACTTTAAAATAATTAAATTTTACGACGGCTCTGGGGACAAGCATATGCTGTTGCAACCAACGTCCTGGCATAGTGCATATGACATCAGGAGTCAGGAGGAGCCCAAGTACCAATTTATGCTGGAAATTAAAGAAAATGAAGGTACCTTTCATCATATGTGGTGGAACTGCAATGTAACTAAGAAAATTCTGGGAAATGATATATAATGAAATGGGGGGGGGAGTTAAAACGATTTTTGTGAATAAAAAAAAAACAGAAGCTTTTTTATTAGGAATGATAGGTACTGAGACTCCAAAAGATCACAGGAAACTGTTCATGTCTGCTACAACAGCTGCTCAGGTGTTGCTAGCCCAGAGATGGAAGGAAGAGACAGCCCCGACCAGAGAAGAATGTCAAATCAAGTTGATGGACTATGATGCCAAAATTAACCGAGAAGCTCAGAAATCAAGAAGAAAATAAGTTTCAAAAAGAATGGGAAATGTTTATAATGTATATACAAACTGGTCAAAACATTAGCAGGATTTTAAATACGCTTGTAATGTACTTAGGAAGATGAAAAATTGGAGTAGTATTGATATGCAGTTGAAAATAGAATCAAAAGGACCCATGGAAGGGATGGGGAAAAGTCAGGAGATTCAGAGCAGTCTCGATATTTGAATTTTGTACTTTTTTAAAATGTATGTTTGTTTTGTTTTGTTTTTCTTTCTCACTTTTCTTTTTTGAAAACCAATTTTTTTAAAAAATATTTTTTTTAAGAAGTCAGGAGGAGCTGGGAGCAGAGCCGAATGTGGCTTCATTGGCCAATGGCTCTTCCTCCATCTCCTCCTAGCGCTGCCACCAGAAGGAGGCTGTTTCAACCCTCCTTCCCCTCCATGGGAGGAGGAAGAGCTGGCCACTGGACCCCCACCACAGTCTGCACTTCACCTCCACGCTTTTTGGACATGGGGTGCCTCAGCCCCCACCCCAATAATATTCTGGGCGCCCCTGCCCCATGGTAATATAAGAAAAGAGTACCAGCCAGCTTGAGTAAAGCCAGGAATCTCCCTTGCTACACACAACTGGACTGTTTTGTTGCCATTGTGGTCTGTAGGTGGCACTATTTTATTTTGCTATTTTATTTAATTACTACTACTAATAATAATTTTATTAATTATACCCCGCCCATCTGGCTGGGCCTCCCCAGACACACTGGGCGGCTCCCAACAGAGGACTAAAAACAGAATAAAACTTCAAATATTAAAAACTTCCCTAAACAGGGCTCCTAGTTTTTCACAGGCTTCTGTTCAACCTACCTTTGCTTTCCTCTAATTGCAAATAGTTCCCGTCCCTATCTCAGGGAAATGCCAAGATTTACAGAAATGCAAACTTTTTTTTCAAGGGGGGAGGAGCTCTAAAGGGGATTCTTTTAGTACCAACAGCTGGTGTGGGTTTTATCGTCTTATAGTACAGCGGCCACAGAACGCAGACTGACTTTGTTAGGAGCAGCAGGCAGGGGATGGACAGAATAGAATGGACTGGCTGAGCAGCAGCAGCAGCCCCCACTGCGATATTTGGCTGCAGGGCCCTCTTGTCAATCATCTCAGTATCAAGATGGGTTTCGTAAATGTAAACAGAAGATGCTTCAATGTCAGGCTGCCATTTCCTGAACATGTACTACATCATTGATGCCAGGAGACACAATAAATTAGAGTTTTGATTCTGAAAGAAAAGTTAAACGTATGCTGGGGTTATTTAATCCAATTAGGCATAGAATCACAAAGGAGTTAAGAGCCATTAAAAGATTATAAGGGCTAGTGTAATGTCATGTGCTGAGTTAATTACTACATTCCCAGTTATCAACTTAAATGTGATTTAATATGTCTAAGAATGCTGGATCGCTTGTAATGAATTCTGAGTAGTTTTGCATCGTTCCTTCAGTGCCTTTTATTTCGAGCTCTTTAAATCTTTTAAATTCTAGAGTGCAGAGCTGAAGTCTAAAGACACCGCTGCTGGATCTCACTAATGTCAGTTGTGCATGCAAATAGAGGCAACTTATGTCCTCTTACTTATGTCCTCTTCAGCTTCAGATCGTGAAGCTGAGGCTCCAATACTTTGGACACCTCATGAGAAGAGAAGAATCCTTGGAAAAGACCTTGATGTTGGGAAAGATGGAGGGCACTAGGAGAAGGGGACGACAGAGGACGAGATGGTTGGACAGTGTTCTCGAAGCTACGAACATGAGTTTGACCAAACTGCGGGAGGCAGTGGAAGACAGGCGTGCCTGGCATGCTATGGTCCATGGGGTCATGAAGAGTCGGACACGACTAAACGACTAAACAACAACAACAACATGTCCTCTTACATGATCAGTAAATAGGGACCATCTGGAAAATGGTTTCTAGTTCTCCGTGGCTCTCATTCGGCTCAATGGGTCAGGTTGCAGTAAACAAGACTGTTAGGAACCTGAAAACCAATTGCCTTGAAAAATCCAATGGCTGTAGGTCCCTTTAACTGGTCACATTCTGCTCCAAGAGCTTGAGCAGAATCTCAAAGTTGACTTTCCAGTCCAACTATCTTGCTCCAAGGCACCTGCCTTTGTGGGCTGGAAGATACAGCTGTCCATGTAATATGGAACTGTTTGAAGTAAAGTGGTGAATAGTGGGGCAGGAGAGTGAAAATAATGCCAATATATTTCACACCTGGCAACCAATGTGGCCCTTGGGTTTCAGATAGTACATGGATCTAAAAAGCCCAGGACACAATTTTTCACTTCCCTCTAGTGGCAATGGTGGCTCATTTAGCAGAAGCAATGTTATTTAGTGTTAACTCTGGAACTCTAGAAGGCTTAGTTTTGTCAGAATCAAGGATACACTTCCAGAGTTAATGCTAAATATGTTACTTCTGCTGCATGAACCACCATTGCCACTAGAGGGACGTGAAATTTTGTGTCCTGGGCTTTTCAGACTCCTCTACGCATGACGCAGGTGGCACTGTGGGTTAAACCATAGAGCCTAGGGCTTGCCAATCAGAAGGTCGGCAGTTCGAATCCCCGCGACGGGGTGAGCTCCCGTTGCTCGGTCACAGCTCCTGCCAACCTAGCAGTTCGAAAGCACATCAAAGTGCAAGTAAATAAATAGGTACCGCTCCAGCGGGAAGGTAAACGGTGTTTCCATGTGCTGCTCTGGTTCGCCAGAAGTGGCTTTGTTATGCTGGCCACATGACCTGGAAGCTGTACGCTGGCTCCCTCGGCCAATAATGCAAGATGAGCGTCGCAACCCCAGAGTTGGTCACAACTGGACCTAATGGTCAGGGGTCCCTTTACCTTTACCTTTACCCATGTACTATCTGAAACCAAAACAATGCATTGGTTGCCAGACATGACCCCCCCAGCTCTCCTACCCCAGTAGAAGGAGAACCTCTTTTAAATAAATAGTGATTTGGATATTGCAGATTTGTCTAAGGATGCTGCCCTTTAAGACAAAAAATATTTGGGGCTCATGGTTAGAGACGATGGCTGTTTATACACTATATGTTTAAAGAAAATGGCTCCCAGCCCCTCAAAAAAATCCTGGGTGGGAATAGTAGTTTGTTAAGGGTGCTGGGAATTGTAGTTCTGCAGTGGATAAACTACAGTTTCCAGGATTCCTTGAGGGAAAGCATGTACTTGAAATCTATGGTGTGTATGCAGCTGTCAGGCACCAGAGGAACCAACCCCCACGGCATGTTGCCAGGAACGGATAAGGCAAGGAAAAGCCCTTACCACCTGCTTTTTATTCACAGAGAGGCTTGGGGAAGCAGCCTCTTGGAATAGTGGTGTTTCCCCAATTGACTCTCCATCCCCTTTTTCTCCCACTTTCTCATTCGTCATCCCTTCCAAGGGTGGCACTGAGGGCCCTTTGCTTCTGAGCTCATACCTCGGGTTGCGTTAGCTGCGGGTTGCGTATTTTCAACTTAAGAACATGGCGGACCCGGAAGTGTTTATTTCTGGGTTTCACCATGCGCACATGCACAAAAGCATTATGCGCACTTTGAGCATGCACAGAAGCATTCTGCACAGTTTGTGCATGCGCAGATGTGCTCTAGCGGCACTTCGTGCATGCTCAAAAGTGCCGCTCTGGATGCATACTTTTCGGGGTGCGAATAGCACCCTGGAATGGATCAGGTACGTATCCAGAGGTACCACTGTATGTTTTCATTGTCCTTTCTGTTAGAATAATAGGGGCATGGCTTGGGGCTTCATAATCTCTTATTCCAGCTTTATGTAGCTGTACGTGGCTAGTCTTCCACATGACTAGAAGTCATGTCCTGTACACATGTAATTCTCCCTTTTCCGCCAATTTAAATGGCTCTGTCCAAGAGGCCTTGAGTTTTACCCACAGACTAACCACATCCCTTTCTCTGCATGTTTCTATCTCTTAGGACGCCTTTGTGAGGCCATGCAGCAAGAGAGACGCCAGCTGCGAGTGGAGCAATAATATTGCCTCATTGCTACCGCACTAGTGCACCCGTCCAACTTTCGGACAAAAGTTTTAAGGCACCAACCTTAATGCTACACAAGGGAGGACTCTGGCAAATGAAATGCTTCCCCACCCCCATATGGAAATTAAAATATCTGTATGCCAACACGACATCAAGCTGTCAGCTGCAATGTTTAAAATCCTGCCTCATCCACAGCTTGTTATCGTCAAAAAGGCTTGTATTCTTCTAAATGCACTTTCTCGTGCTTTGAGAGTAAATCCTTCAAGCCAATATATCTTACTCTTCTTGACATACTCCATTAAGCCTTCAATGATGCGTGCATCTCCCAGCTTTCATGTATGGCTGTATTTTTCTAGCTTTGCATTGCCCTCTCAAAGGAATTGATGGTTCCAATCTGATCTGATTTTACTTGTGACAGTTTGCCAAAAAAAGGAAAGAGGGGGAAGAGAGGGGGGGCGCCTCCCTAAAGGAAAGGATGCAACTATGCAAGACCGGATTTAAGGTGGGATGGGCAGTTCCCCTGCACAAATTAATAATAAATAAAAAGGCACATTTGCGTTTGTGTGTGCTAAATGAAAAAAAAGAATTATTGTGAAAATAAGAAACGTTTAGTGGAGGCACCACATTTTGTCCTCTCTCAAGGCACCATATTAATGCATCCAAATGTGAAAGAGAATAAGCGTGTCGCTCAGAGACACAAATGTGACAAGATCTGTTCCCCAACTTCTAATAGGTCCTTTTGACTATGGCTGATGTTGTCAGACTCACATAATCCCCAGCCAACAGGGCCAACGATTAGTTAGGCCCCTAGGTTGGGAAAGGCTAAATCAAGAATCCCTTAAACAACATTGCCCTTGCCCGCTCTCCTCTTTTCTCTGCAAGACTATGCACACGCTTACTTTTGAGTAAGGCACAATTGAATTCAATAGGACTTACTTAGGGGTGAGCTGCATTGCACAGCTGCAATCATATGCATGCTTATTTGTGATAAACCCCATTGACATTTTATGGCTCAGTTGGTTAGAGCGTGGTGCTGGTAATGCCAAGGTTGCAGGTTCAATCCCCATATGGGACAACTGCATATTCCTGCATTGCAGGGGGTTGGAATAGATACCGTATTTCTCCATCCATAAGACTATTTTGGGGGCTCTGATTTAAGAAAATGGGGGGACATGTATCTTTGTATAAGATGCCCCCAAATTTTTGACATTATTTTTTAGGGGAAAAACCTAGTCTTAAACACAGAAAAATATGGTAATCCTCGGTGTCCCCGATTCCGGCATTCTATGAGTCTATGACTCCTGCACATGCAGGCCTAGGCATCAGACGGCATGTGACTTGTGTTTCTGAAAAATCTACTTTCTGCTGTCACATGATGCCTCTTGCACACTTTCCCCAACGGTGTTCTGCTAGCTAGGCTTTGTCTCTGATGCACAGAAAATATTGGGGAAAGGATGTAGGTATTTAGGGTGCTGTGAGTTAAACCACAGAGCCTAGGGCTTGCCGATCAGAAGGTCGGCGGTTCGAATCCCCACAACAGGGTGAGCTCCTGTTGCTCGGTCCCAGCTCCTGCCCACCTAGCAGTTCAAAAGCCCGTCAGAGTGCAAGTAGATAAATAGGTACCGCTCCAGCGGGAAGGTAAACGGAGTTTCCATGTGCTGCTCTGGTTCGCCAGAAGCGGCTTTGTCATGCTGGCCACATGATCTGGAAGCTGTACGCCGGTTCCCTCGCGAGATGAGCGCCACAATCCCAGAGTCGGTCACGACTGGACCTAATGGCCAAGGGTCCCTTTACCTTTAGCCTACCTTATGTAGATATTTAGGATAAAACACACACACACACACACACACGTATACAAGTTATATTTATTCTGCTACAATATATACAGTTGCTGCTACAGTAAAAACCTTAAGATGCCCTTGTTTAATCCTGTGTTAGAGAGGAAATAAATATGAATAGCAGCGTCTCTGATCCACAAGACGGGCAGGATCCACTCCCACGTGGAATTTCTCTCTCTCCTGTAAGTCAAATGTGCCTGCTAGGGAAACAGATGCAGCGCTTTCATTTTCTAGCAATCCTCTGCACAGACAGAAATACGTAAACGGATTTGATTTGCCAAGATTGCAAGCCTCACCGTGCCTACTCAGAAGTAAACCCCATCGAGTTCAACGGGACTCCTTCCCAGGTAGCTACAACGCTTGCCTAAACTCGATGGGGGGCGGGCTTCCTTGGGCTTGCAAAGAATGAGCAGCGCAAAGCAAATCCGGCGCAACGGCGCTGCATCCTCAACAAGATTTTAAAAATGAAAATAAAAGCAATACCCGGCACGCGTCTAGCCTAGTCAGTCGGAAGAGGACTATAATTCCCAGCAAGCTCCGGGTGAAGGAGGAGGAGGTTCCTGGCTCTTGCTGGGAGGCGGGATCGTCTCCTGCGCCGATTCTGCATGGGAGACGGAGGACTGCTGGCCGCGGCCATTGGAAGGTCTCCAGGCGCCGTTACCTTTGCGCTGCTTCTCTTGCCACTGCCGGCGCCCCCATGGCTACAGCGTCGCCCTTGAAAGTCAGCATCGTGGGCTCAGGAAACTGGTGAGCGCAGGTGGGGGGCGCGACCCGCCCAGAGGCCACCGGGGCACCGAGAGGAACCTGCGCTTCCTCGTCCTCAGCCCTTGTTGCTTAGGATGTGCGGGTTAGGGGCGCAGGCAGGGGCGGAGAATCAGGCGTCTCCCATCCCTCTGGCTCTGGATCGAGGCCTGTTTTTCCTATCAAAGAATTTACTGCAAAATATTATATGCAGCGGTCATGGGCAGTCATGTTTGTTCCACTTCCTTGTTGGGCGGGAATAGTCGACACCCTTTTGCCAATCGCACAGTTTCTCTTTTTTTTCTGAATGGCAACTATCCCCCGCCCCCCAATAGTTAATCGCACGTGCGTAAGGTTTGCGTTTCGTTTTAATACCTCGGGGGCTGGGCCTGATCACCCGCTAATTTCCCCCCTCTTTCTTGTCCCCGCCCTGGTTTATGATAGTGGAAAAATGCTGGCGTCATTCTAAGGGCACCGATGACGTTTCTCTAGTTTGGGAGGGTTTTCCCGAGGCAGGTGGGCAGGACGCACGCCACCAGAGAAAAGCCCACAAAACTCCCGTGTACTCAACGTGAACTCGGGTCCATGCAACGCCAAAAGGCTGTCACCTGTAGAATAATAGGATTGTAGAGTTGGAAGGGACATCTACCCAACCGCATGCAATGCAGGAATCCTTTGCCCAACGTGGAGCTCAAACCCAGGACCCTAAGATTAAAGATCCATGCGCAAGAAAGAAATAGCTCTCCAAGGTTTGTGGCCACCCAGTGAACTTCATGTTGGAGAGGGGATTTGAACCTCCTTCTCCTGGGTTCTGGTCCAGTATGCTAACCATTGCGCCACGATGGCTCCTTTTGCATGACAGTGTCTAGTCCTTCCAGCAGTTGTGCTTAAAGCTATCAGATGAGCAGCAAGATGACCATGTTCCTGCTTTCTGTGTCCCACTTACAAACCAGAAGTGTCTGTTTCAGAATGCTACTTATTTCCCCCTGTCAGTAACAAACTTTGTCCTAAGTTCCTCTTGTCTGTCACCTGAATGTGGCTAAAACCACATAACACCGGTCTTGAAAGACCTACATTGGTTCCCAGTATCTGTTTTGGAGCACAATTCAAAGTGTTGGTGCTGACCTTTGAAGCCCTAAACAGCCTCGGCCCAGTATACCTGAAGGAGCGTCTCCACCCCCATTATTCAATCCTGACACTGAGGTCCGGCTCTGAGGGCCTTCTGGCGGTTCCCTCACTGCAAGAAGTGATGTTACAGGGACCTAGGCAGAGGGCCTTCTCGGTAGTGGCACCCGCCCTGTGGAACACCCTTCCATCAGATGTCAAGGAAATAAACAACTATCTGACTTTGAGAAGACATCTGAAGGCAGCCCTGTTTAGGGAAATTTTTAATGACTGATGTTTTAATGTATTTTTAATATTTTGTTGGAAGCTGCCCAGAGTAGCTGTGAAAACCCAGCCAGGTATTATTATTATTATTATTATTATTATTATTATTATTATTATTATTAAGGGTTAGGGTTATTAATAATAATAACAACACTCTGAACCTGGTTTTCCTGGATTCTAGTCAACTGTTGAACCACAGTGACTGTCATGCCTTTTGCACGATGCCTGTTGCATATACCGTGTTTCTCCCAAAATAAGACGGGCCTAAAAAATAAGACATGGCACGATTTTTAAACGGCAAAAAAAATATAAGACATCCCCCCAAAATAAGACATGTTGGGGTACCGGTACCCTACCGTGCTGGAGCAGGTCTGGATGGCGCTTCCGTAAGGAACAGGAAAAGGGAGATGGCTTTCCTGTCAGGAAGCGGATGCGCAACGTGCGCCACATGGAGCGCAGACGGACCGGGAGCCGGGAGAAGCTGCAGCATGCGCCGCGCAGAGCCTCGACCCAGCAGGACTCTGCGCGATCCGCAGCTCGCGCCGCGCCAAGCCCTGACCCAGTGGGAGCCGGCAAAGGCAGCAGCGCGTGCGCCCTGCCGAGCCCTGAACTGCCGAGCCCTGCCGACTGAACTGAGCGGCAGCCGGCAAAAGCAGTAGCGCGCGCGCCCTGCCAAGCCCCGACAGAGCGGGAGCCGGCAAAGCCAGCGGCGCGCGCGTCCTGCCAACCCCTGAGCCGGCAAAAGCAGTAGCGCGCGCGCCCTGCCAAGCCCCGACAGAGCGGGAGCCAGCAAAGCCGGCGGCGCGCGCGCCCTGCGGACCCCTGAACTGCCGAGCCCTGCCGACTGAACTGAGCGGGAGCCGGCAAAAGCAGTAGCGCGCGCGCGCGCGCCCTGCCAAGCCCTGACAGAGCGGGAGCCGGCAAAGCCAGTGGCGCGCGCGCCCTGCCGACCCCTGAACTGCGGACCCCTGAACTGCCGAGCCCTGCCGACTGAACTGAGCGGGAGCCGGCAAAAGCAGTAGCGCGCGCGCCCTGCCAAGCCCCGACAGAGCGGGAGCCGGCAAAGCCAGCGGCGCGCTGTGCCGAGCCCCGACAGAGCTTAATAAAAAAAATAAAAATAAAAAATAAGACATCCCCTGAAAATAAGCCGTGGTGTGTTTTTTTGCAAGAAAAATAAATATAAGACGTGTCTTATTTTAGGAGAAACACGGTAGATATTTCCACTTCCCATGCTGCATTAAGAAGAATACATTTTCTTCTAGAAAGTATTACCTGTAGAACTCCCTTTGCTCACCTTTGTCTTCATCCTTTCACGGAATATACATGGAGGGAGAGGGAGAATCACACTAGCTGGTTCCACTCCCCCCCCCCACCTCCGCAGAACGGACAAAGGGGAGACTGCACATGGATAAATGCTCAATTTATGTACACATGCATGGAGTCTGTATTCAGGACTGGGAGACATAGCCCTGTTCTCCCTGTTATCTGAACAAGTGGAAGGAGAAGGGGAACATGCTAGCCAGCCCCAACATGTCCACTATAATAATAATAATAATAATAATAATAATAATAATAATAATAATAATAATATATTACTTATACCCCGCCCATCTGGCTGGGTTTCCCCAGCCACTCTGGGCGGCTTCCAACAGAAAAATACAATACAATAATGGATTACACATTAAAAGCCTCCCTAAACAGGGCTGCCTTTAGATGTCTTCTAAAAGTCTGGTAGTTGTTTTTCTCTTTGACATTTGATGGGAGGGCGTTCCACAGGGCGGGCGCCACTACCAAGAAGGCCCTCTGCCTAGTTCCCTGCAACTTGGCTTCTCGCAACGAGGGAACCGCCAGAAGGCCCTCGGTGCTGGACCTCAGTGTCCGGGCAAAACGATGGGGGTGGAGACGCTCCTTCAGGTATACTGGACCGAGGCCATTTAGGGCTTTAAAGGTCAGCACCAACACTTTGAACTGTGCTCGGAAACGTACTGGGAGCCAATGTAGATCTTTCAAGACCGGTGTTATGTGGTCTCGGCGGCCGCTCCCAGTCACCACTCTAGCTGCCGCATTCTGGATTAATTGTAGTTTCCGGGTCACCTTCAAAGGTAGCCCCACATAGAGCGCATTGCAGTAGTCCAAGCGGGAGATAACTAGAGCATGCACCACTCTGGCGAGACAGTCTGCAGGCAGGTAGGGTCTCAGCCTGCATACCAGATGGAGCTGATAGACAGCTGCCCTGGACACAGAATTGACCTGCGCCTCCATGGACAGCTGTGAGTCCAGAATGATTCCCAGGCTGCGCAGCTGGTCCTTCAGGGGCACAGTTACCCCATTCAGGACCAGGGAGTCCTCTACACCTGCCCGCCTCCTGTCCCCCACAAACAGTACTTCTGTCTTGTCAGGATTCAACCTCAATCTGTTAGCCGCCATCCATCCTCCAACCGCCTCCAGGCACTCACACAGCTACTGATCTGCCAGCCTCTCCCTCTGTGCATTCAGCTAAAGTTTGCCCTCTGGGCATTCACCCGCAGGTGCGTCCTTGGTGAGGGTGAGGCTCCTGCGGCTGACTGCAACAAGTAGACAAGCCTTTTAGTGTCATCTGCCCAGCCTTGTGGAATACTCTGCCAATAGAAATTCAGCAGGCGCCTCCTGTGTCAGCTTTTAAATGCCTGCTGCGCTTATGCAGGCATTTCACCTTTCTATTAGCTGATTTTTGATTTTAACGTTTTTGTATGCCAGGGGGGGGTACAATATTATTATTATTATTATTATTATTATCAAGCTTAGTGTATGGCTTTATGTATAACTGATATTTTTATGAACAGCAGTATTTTTATACATAAAAATAAAATAGGCAAGTTGTCAACTGCATAAAGCTGCATGTGTATACAACTGAAATTGACTTCACACATGTGACTAAGGTTTACAGCAACACTCTCTTATCGCCTTTGGCTAAGCACTTACTTATTTATTTGCAAATTGCTTCCTGTGAAGCACCTCAAAGCAATTCTACAATACAATAAAACCTAGAAAAATTGCATATATAAAAACAAGTTCAAATCCAATAGAGATATTACTGGGATAGCATTTTTCTCCCTTCGAACGGGACCGCTTTTTGCGGGGAGGGGAGCAGTTCAGATTGCTATTTAAGGAGACTGGATGATGTTTTGGTCTGTCTATAGAGGAGGAGGATAGGGCTGGACGATATCTGGTTTTCAACGTTGTGATATATCACCAGCTAAACATTGTGATATACTGATATCACAATGTCTGAAGAAAAGATGGAGCTATGTAGAGGCATTGGTTGGCTTCACAGTTTTTCCTGCATTGTTATTTTTGCATAGCAACCACACACACATCATGATTCATGATATATTGCCAGGTCAAAAATTATGAAACCGATATCACAATATGGACTTCAAACTCATTTGGATGATATACTCATATATCTATCGCCCAGCCCTAGAGGAGGAATTATATTTCTAGACTGCCCATAAACCGAGTCTTCTAGGTAGCTTACAGAAATCAAGAAAACACAAAATGCAACACAATCCCATTATGAACCTTCTCATCATTGGTTCTACTGGTCATCTTTGGCAAGAGTTATCTTCCTTTGGTTTCATTGCGTTTCTCGCTTCTGGTAATATATGGACACCCATGGCTTGTGACATTTCTGAAACGTGTCTTTGGTAAACCTTTGTTATCAGCACATCTGAATGCTTCATCACAAGATGGGTTTGGGTCAATAGTTCATTTCTATATATAGTGGTACCTCGACTTGCAAAGACGATCCGTTCCACGGCCGTCTTCGTAAGTCGAAGTCTTCGGATGTCGAAACGCCGCTTTTGCGCATGCGCCGCTTTGTGCAGGTGTTGAACGCGCGCACAGCGAAAAGACTTCCTGGGTTGTCGACTTCGGAAGTTGAAACCTTTGGAAGTCGAATCGTTCGGATGTCGAGGTATGATTGTATATCACCAGGGTCAGTTGTACAATTCAATAACATTCCCATGAGGGTGCTTAGTACTACTTTATTTTTTTTAAAAAAAAAGCTGGGGTGTTTATGTCCAGGCGGAATAGTGGGATATTTTTAACTTTCTTTTTGTCTTGCACCCACTGAGATATCTTCTGCAGTGTCAGCTGACAGAGCCTGTTCAAATTGCTGAATGTTGGCAGGAGATTAGTGCTGACTTTACTGCCTGAAGGACATAAGTTTTACATGAGCCCCATTTCAAACTTGCAGAGATAAAACTTTATTTCGTGGTCACTTGTAGGAGCTGTCAGAAGCATTTTGCAGAGAGTTGCAAAACTACACAGCACACACTATTCAGCACTGGGAATGAGGAAATGGGAGAAAGTGGTCTGCTATTTTGCAATTTTGTGTTCCTATGCTGGTTACCTGCTTTCATCAGTTGCCATCGTGATACTGCAGTACAGTGGTACCTCGGTTTACGAACAGTCCTCTTTACAAACTCCACAAAACTGGAAGTAGTGTTCCGGTTTGTGAACTTTACCTCGGTTTACAAACGGAAGTCGAGCGGTAGAAGGGGACCCAACGGCGGGAGGCCTCATTAGGGAAAGCGTGCCTCGGTTTAAGAACGGTTTCAGTTTAAGAATGGACTTCTGGAACGGATTAAGTTCATAAACCGAGGTAGCACTGTAAATATATTCAGTAACACGACTGCTTTTTAACATGGATGCCTTAGCTGTTTGTTTTGTTTCCTTCGTCGTAAAGCTCTACATGAATACGTTATTACATTTTTTACAGGTAGCATATTGGTCAAAGCTTAGCAATGTTGACCTATTTTATATATTGGCCCGTTGGAGCAAAATTTATCATACAGCTTTTATGAGGGCAAACTCATGTTCACAATGCACGATGCAATATTTTAAAGTTACACGGGGCTTCTCCTCTGTTGGATGTCCCCAAGGAATTTAAAGAGGGAAAGTGTACTTTTGAGTGAGACTGAGGTCTTAAGCCCTGTTTAATCGTTTGTTTCAATCTTAAATTTGCAAAATTATTTGAGGTAGAGCAAATATATGTTGGGACAGACAAGCAAAAAGAAGTTCCCAATTGTGTAAATACAAAAAAAAAATCAAGATGGTTACAAATTCAGCTCCCTGGCATGCAACAGGTTTATGTACGGTATTTCCAAAGAGATCAACCATTTGGGGGTGGGGTGGGGCTTGGAAGCTCTCTCAGCACACCCTGAACATTAATTCTTCCAGTTAAGGATTTGACAAGTACATGCACATAACCCTCATTTTAAGAACTGCTGGTATTTGTCTTGCCTTGCATCATTCAGTTTAATCTAAATATATTAAGCTACGAATATTAATAGCTGTTTCGGTAATTGTTTTACACAGTGCGTTCAAGCTAAGTCATTGACATGCCAACATGGTCAGTCCAGAGTCACTAAGTGAGCTTCATGAATTGAGATATTTGAACCTAGTGGTAGTTTGAAAGTCTATGATCACTGCAAAACACTGGAAAAATACCTCCTGATAAGAAAGAATTGATTCCCTAGCAATGGATTTTGTCAGTTACCTACCGCACCCAAGAGAGTGCCTAATTAAAGACTAGCGGCTTCGATAGTCTAGCATTTAGCTCAGTATTAAGCGTCAATGTTTCATCTGTTTCCACAGGGGTCCCCCCCCTTTTAAGGCAGCTGATGCTAAGAAGAAGAAAGAGCTGTATCCTCAGTGCATTGTTTTAGTGATCTATAAAAGCCTTCATTATATCAGACCTCTTCTATTTCTAAATTTATTGTAGCCCATGTGACACTTCCTAGGCAGAAGTCATGAAAGAGAGTTGTGTGTGAAAGAGACGGTTGCACATGTAAGACGGAAGAAGTCTCTTAACAGATGCATTTTTTAAATTTATCCGTTGCCTCGTGGCTCAGTGGGGCCTTGCGTCAAGGAAAGCACATGCAGTTTAAATACCAGTCCTTATTATCCTTAACATATAAAAGACATGTGACAAGTACAGAATGACTGGAGGCAAGTTGAGAACATAAAACTGCTCTGCTCTGCTTTATGATATAAAGCTTCAGGCATGAGTGTTAGTGACTTTGAGGCACTTGTCATTGTTCAAAGGGCATAAATTTAAACTGGGGCAGAGTTTTATGCCTCTCAAATTACCTTGCTTATTAGTTAAAGAAGTTTAACCTCCTCACCCAAAGGTGCCAAACTAGTGCTTAATGCAAAATGCCTTGCTGTGCAATTTGCCCATGTAATTGGACTGCTGTAGGCACAGAGTTTTGTCTACACTAACCAGGGGTTGGCAAGGTTTACCTCGCTTGGGCCGGTTCACTCCAGCGCAGATCCCTCCATGGGCTGGATCGCGTGTGGGAGCGCATGTGCCCATGATTTCTGGTGTCTGCTAACTCGATTTCCGGCATCTGCGTAGATGAGATTTCTGATTCCGCGGAAGCGAGCCCCCGTGCTGCGCTGTGCCGGTTTAGTGCAGCGTGTGGGGACTCACCGAGCAAGCGGCTCGATTCGGGGGCGGCTCGTGGGCCGGTTAAACGACCCCTGTGGGCTGCTTGTGGCCTATGGGCCTTAGGTTGCCGACACCTGCACTAACCCCAACCATGCAAGAATCTTCTTAGTGTGGACCTTGTGTGTGTCAAATGTTCTGCTAGTAAATATCAAGGAAATAAGGAGTTGACTTTCCAATGTAAGTTTGAAGAAGGGTAAATGTGATTTTTATTGATACGATGGTTTAGGCAGGCGTACAAACAGCATGTGACATGAGAGGAAGCAGCTTAACTAAATGGCCACCATTGCATTTCTTTCTCACTAGGTATCCCTCAATCTGATAATTCAAAAAAAGGAATTCAACTTCCTGTCAATGTCAGCTGTCAGTTATCGACAGCTGCACAAATTATTATAGCTTGGAAGAGGAAGGAGCAAGCAGAATATAAAATGGAATAATTGCATAAAGCAGAGCCGGCTCTAGGTAGAGCCCCGGTGGCGCGGTGCGCCAGGGCGCCGCGCGGCAAAGCCGTGCGGAAACCATGCTGCGCCCTGCTAGGGCGTGGGCGCCAGAGCGATCTCTGCCCCTCAGCGCCAGGGCGCCCGACCTGCTCGAGACTGCCCTGGTATAAAGAGGTGTGGGATATGGTTATTAATGATAAATTAATATGTGTCATTAAGGTAAGGCAGGGGATATGCAGGGGAAATGATTTTGAGGAGATATGGAGGGTGTTTGTAGAATTTGTACTATTAAAACAGAAAGGGGTCAAACCATCACAAGAGGTGTTGAAATTTTGGGAGGTTGGATAGATACAATGGAATGGTCTCGGTGTTGGGGTGCACAATTTTATTCTTATTTTATAATGATTATTAAAAACATTTTTTAAAGGAATCTGACTTCCTGATTGATGCTAAAAATGAACTTCCTTCCTCTGTCTTAATGTGGCATATGTAATAAGGTGTCATCTTCTCTCTATTTATTACAGGGGTTCTGCTGTGGCTAAAATAATAGGCAACAATGTAAAAACGCTGCAAAAGTTCGCTTCTACAGTGAAAATGTGGGTTTTTGAGGAAAACGTTGATGGACGGAAATTAACCGATATCATAAATAATGATCACGAGAATGTAAAATATCTCCCTGGACACAAGCTTCCAGACAATGTGGTAAGACATATATATTAGTTATCTATGTTTATTTTAAGCATTTTACTATTCTGAAAGTATTGTTTTATAAGTTTTACTATTCCCCTCACGCTGCTGCATTTCCCAGAGTTCTCTGGGAAGAGGGATTGACTGCTCAACCACTGGGAATTGTAGTTCTGTGAGGGGAATATGGGGTCTCCTAACAAATCGCAGCACCCTTAGCAAACTACAGTTCCCAGGATTCTTTGGGGGAAGCTATGCCTGTTGAAGTGTAATAAGAGAGCTTCAAATGCAGATGTGCATATGTAAAGTTAGCGTGGGTCCAACCCCACTGCGCCCAACTAACAAACTTCTTCAGAAGCTGGTTTTTGTGTGAGGAGTGGAACGGCGCATAGTAAAAATAATAGGCTTAAAGTAAAAGAACAAAAGCTCTTATTCACATTTACGTTTTGTTAAATTCCAAAAGAATAGCTGTCAGTCATTTGCAAAAATTGGAACCCACTGTGCTCTCTCAGTGAACAGGAGTTCTGCCATTTGTGGAAGGGGCCTGGGTCTGGCAGGGCTTCCATGAACAGAAGTGAGCAGAGATGGTTTCTTTGCTGTGTTGCGTCGCAAAACTTCTTCTTTTTCCTGGAAGTTGCACCAACAATCTGGAGCTCATTTTCATTGAGGCATGAGGGGGCTAACTAAGGGAGGAGGGGACAGAATTTGTTTCCATTCTGTGAGTGGAATTCTGCTCACAAACCTCTGATTCCAACCCACAGAGAATAGTAACCGTTTACTATCCGCAATAAGCAAGTCTTCCTACTTGCAATTTGCTGTTATTATCAGTTGGCTCGCCAGGTATTAGCTTCTTGGCAATATAAAATATTTGCTGTGCAAATAAGTTTTCCGCAATACCAGCTGGATGCATTTGCCAATTGTCGAAGCCAGCCAACAGAAATGTCACTTTTGGAATAGAACCAATCTGTGCTTGGTTTAAAAGCTTTAAATTTTACGGCCATTATAATAATAAAAAAGAGCACTTCTACAAACAAAATAAAATTGGCGCATTGAGAGAAATGTCTTCTTTCTCCTCTCTTTCTCATCTCTCCCCTTCTTCCTCCCTTGAATAAATTTCCATAGGTTGCTGTCCCAAATCTGAAGGATGCCGTACAAGACGCAGACTTGCTGGTTTTTGTCATTCCCCACCAGTTCATTCATAAAATTTGTGATGAGATCACGGGGCGCGTAGCCAAGAAAGCTGTCGGTATAACTCTCATTAAGGTACAACAGATACAAGCCTTACTTTGGTGTGAAGGAATCCTTTGGAGTAGTTCAATGGGCTGTTGAGCAAAAACAATTCTGAAGAGCCAAAGAGATGTAAAATGCCTCGACTTACGGCAATATAGATCCAGCTCATTTGGATCAGTAGTTTTGAGTTCTGAAAGGCACTGTGCATCATGTAATTATGTGAAGATGATAACATGGCGAGTCAGTGATGCTGTGGCATAATGCCACACACCCCTGTGGCAAACATGCTGTGACTAGAGCTCATCATTGTAGCGCTGTGGCACCCTCCCTCTTGAATTTTCTTCCATTAGAAGTGAAGCAAGCTCTACATTGTTCTGTTTTTGATGTTGGTGGAAACATTCCCCCACTCCCAAGCATTCTCAGACTACAGTACTCCTATTTTATTTCTGAATTTGTTCATTGTTGATTTTTATGTTTTAACACTGCTCCTTGATTTGTGTTGTTGTGTTTTTCATTTCCGCACATCCCTTGGGTCTTCTCTGCAAAGCAGTTTATGAATTCTGATTTTTTTAAAAAACAAAAACAAAAAAACCACAGCTTTTAAATGGTCATTGCAGTTCTACGGATTCAACCTAATCTATGGACTCAGCTACACATCTGCAAATGAAATGTTTTAAATGTGTTGTAAAGTGCAATATGGGGTGGGACGCCATGTCTCCCGCTGAAAAATGTGGGATCAGCAGCGGCGCGGCATCGGAAGTTGAAGCAACTTCCGGGGCTGCTCTTCCCATGTGTGGGCACCGGAAATTGGGCAGAGCGGCACCGGAAGTCGCAGGTAGGAAATCCGGGGGATTAAAATCCGGGAGTTTCCCACGAAAAAACGGGATACTTGGCAGCTAAGGCGGGTGGTTAGACCACTGAGCCTCTTGGACTCGCCGATCAGAAGGTCGGCGGTTCGAATCCCCACGACGGGATGAGCTCCCGTTGCTCGGTCCCAGCTCCTGCCAACCTAGCAGTTCGAAAGCACGCCCCAAAAGTGCAAGTAGATAAATAGGTACCGCTCCGGCAGGAAGGTAAATGGCGTTTCCATGCACTGTTCTGGTTTTGGTGTTCTGTTGGGCCAGAAGCGGCTTAGTCATGCTGGCCACATGACCCAGAAAAACTGTCTGCGGACAAACACTCGGCCAGTAAAGCGAGATGAGCACCGCAACCCCAGAGTCATCTGCGACTGGACTTAACTGTCAGGGGTCCTTTACCTTTACCTAAGTGCAGTATACAAATGTGACACTAGATGGCGAAAGTGAGCTATGCAAAAATTTGATGTATTTTTCAAACGGTTTTAAAATCAAGCCTTTTCACAGCGTTTTTTATGTGTGTGTAGATTCCACCCAAATGGCATGTAGACAAAATTTCACCCTTTGGTGAGGATAATTATCAGTCTTCTGTCTGATGTTGATAACTGACTATGTTGCTGTTTAGTCGTTTAGTCGTGTCCGACTCTTCGTGACCCCATGGCCCAGAGCATGCCAGGCACTCCTGTCTTCCACTGCCTCCCACAATTTGGTCAGACTCATGTTGCTAGCTTTGAGAACACTGTCCAACCATCTCGTCCTCTGTCGCCCCCTTCTCCTAGTGCCCTCAATCTTTCCCAACATCAGGGTCTTTTCCAGGGAGTCTTCTCTTCTCATGAGGTGGCCAAAGTCTTGAAGCCTCAGCTTCAGGATCTGTCCTTCCTGTGAGCACCTAGGGCTGATTTCCTTGAGAATGGATAGCTTTGATCTTCTTGCAGTCCATGGGACTCTCAACTGACTTTAGTGGTTACCTTTTAATGTTTACTGCAGGGAATAGACGAAGGTCCAGAGGGTCTCAAACTCATATCTGACATCATCCGAGAGAAAATGGGAATAGACATCAGCGTGCTGATGGGAGCAAATATTGCCAATGAAGTAGCAGCAGAGAAGTTCTGCGAAACCACGATAGGTATTTTTTTTTAAGGATGCTTTAAATAGGGTCATCTCCCTGCTGTCATCTGGTACCAATCCTCTAAGGACTTTAGATTTTATTATGACCTTATTTTATCCCATCCTTCATCCAAGACGCTAACGTTAGAATCTGATTCCTCTGTGGATTACCCTTAGGAATGGTAGAGATCCGGGGAATAACAGTGACGTCTTGCGCAGGGGTGAATGACATGCTTGAAGAAGGGGCATGCTTATAATCTATATTTATATATTCCTGGCTGAGTTTTTGAAAATTGTTTTCATGAGGGACCTATGTATATAAGATAGTATTTTGGGTGGAAGGCACAGTCTACTGAAAAACACAGTCATGCTTCATTAATATATTCATGATTGTACCTGGAATTTTATTAAAACAGAGCAGGGATGGGCCAAATTATATAAAGCCCTACTAGATTACGGTAGGCAACTTGTGGCCCTTAGATTTCTCCATCAGGCTTGTTTTCAGAATCCCGTAAGGCAATGGTATGATCCAGGTCCTCTCGCTTTAAGAGCCCATATCCCAGGATGTGCAGAGAAGGCTGAGAGTTTTTGATAGTTAAACTGGCTCTTGGATGGGGACGGAGCATGTTGAGAGGACTTGGGTTCAAGTCATGAGGTGTACTGGATGGGCCTTGAGCCCAGGTTGCTGTCTCTAGGCCTGTCATCCCTCGCAGGGTTGTAAGCCCACTTGGATTCTATGGAAGAAAGGTGAGAAAGAAGTACTGTATTGGCCGAAATATAAACCGCACCTGCAAATAAGACACACCTTTAAAATTCGGGGGAGGGGAGACAATAACCGAATATAAGCCTCTCCCTTAAAATCGGGTTACAGGCTGAAAATCGCTGCGGTTGGTAGAATTGTAACTCTGAGCCAATTTAAGCCTTTGATCTTGCAAGCCCACAAAAGTTACTACACAGTCGCTAAAATAACAAATCACTATTCAACTGCTACAATTCCGCAGCCACTCGCACCCGTATATGGCAGATGAACAGTCTCAAGCTCACAAATCGGCAATAAAACTTTTTTTGTTCCGTTTTACCATATGTCTGTTTCAGCAGCAATATCGTAAAATATAATTTTTGTAAGGTCGCGAATTTAAGCTGCACTTTAACTTTTTATGGTCTGAATTTGGAGGGGAAAGTGTGGCTTATATTTGGGCCAATGCAGTATATGCCTGATCAAGGGTTTTAAAGGATATAAAAGTAGACATAAAGACTTGCCTAGTACCTTGTTTTGAACAGTTCTGTCCTGTTTCTAAATGCCAGCATGCTAGCTAAAATAAAGCTGACCGTTCTCCTTCTGCTCTTCACCTCCACACCCCAAAAAAACAGGCTGCAAAATTTTGGAGAACGGCTTCCTCTTCAAAGAACTTCTCCAGACTCCAAACTTCCGAATAACTGTGGTGGACGATGCCGATACTGTTGAGCTTTGTGGTGCTCTTAAGGTAATCTTTGTTTTGGGGCAGGGGTGACATTAAAAGCTAAACAAAATCACATGCACTAAAACTAGAGAGCAGGGAGCTATGGGAAGTTGGGTACTAGGCCAACACCTGATGCTTGCTTCCTCTTGATGCTAGAGCTCGGTTAGAGCGTGATGACAAAACTCCACTCAACTTGCCTTCTCTCAGACGGCTTCCTCATATTTTGTGTCCGAGGGGAAGTACTGTGATGCCATACTCAAGATCTTCCTTTCTTCCTATGCAGTAAGAAACCCCAAACAAACCACAAGAGTAGGGATAGGGAAGCCTGCAGCCTTCCCGAAGTTGTTGGACTTCAACTCACATCAACTCCACCCAGCTGGGCCAGTGGAAAGGGATTATGGGACTTGTAGTCCTAACAACTGTTTCCTTTGTGCCAAAGCAGAAGAATTTTGGTCAGGGCAGTCTCGAGCAGGTTGCGCGCCCTGGCGCTGAGGGGCGGAGATCGCTCCGGCGCCAAGCACCAAAAAAAAAAGTTCTGCAGGTGGGATTCATGTGCCAATCATGATAATTTTTAGCTAACGGCATTCCTTAAAAGCACATCTAAATGCAGTGCCAGGCCTCCCCAGCCACTCTGGGTGGCTTCCAACAGGATTTTAAAAAACACAATAAAAGATCAAACATTTAAAACTTCCCTAAACAAGGTTGCCTGCAGATGTCTTCTAAAAGTCAGGTAGTTGTTTATTTCCTTGACATCTGATGGGAGGGCGTGCCACAGGGTGGGTGCCACTACCGAGAAGGCCCCCCGCCTGGTTCCCTGTAACCTCACTTCTTGCAGTGAGGGAACCGCCAGAAGGCCCTCGGCGCTGGACCTCAGTGTCTGGGCTTAATGATGGGGGTGGAGACACTCCTTCAAGTATACTGGGTTGAGGCCGTTTAATGCTTTAAACGTCAGCACCAACACTTTGAATTGTGCTCGGAAACGTACTGGGAGCCGATGTAGGTCTTTCAGTGATTTAAACCCTTCCTTCCACAATATGCAAAAGCAAGTAGGGAATGGCAGATCGTTAGAGGGAGAGAAGGAGGGTGAAGGTCCAAGTGTACTTTATTATTTCATTCCTTCGCGGTGAGTTCCTGTTCCCCCCCTCTCTGCACACTCTTTGACAGCGAAAACGGATCACTTCTCCTTTGTAGCCAATGAGATTATTTGGCCTCAGCCAATGCAAGGGGTCGCAGTACAGGAGACCCCTGGGACATTTCCAACTGCCATGTGAAAGGACTTGGTCCTGCTGAAAGGATATACAGAGAAGAATTGGTGTCTTTGTGTCCCAGTTCCCCTTTACTGCCAAAAAATACCTGCTGGAGAGACAATTAGGATGAACAATCCCAGTTTTGCCACCCCTTTTGAGTCCCCTCACGTGGTGCAGATTTGCGGCTGTTCCATACTAACGTGAAATGCTGCCAGATTCTTTTAGGGTAATTGGGTAACAGCAGTAATTATGTGATGTAAATATATATCTGCGCTTCATCTGCTGTTGAGGAGCTTTGTTTCTGGCTGTTCCATGCCCTGGAAATGAGGGAATCCATTATTCACAACAGCTCTCAGCTAAGCTTGGCAAGGCGCACGTTGGCCATCCATTCTGAATTTATTTCATTTCTGGCAAAGTTCTCTGCGGTTCGTTGAATCTGAGCTCAACCTTGTGATCCATTGCCTGCCTCCCTGAGCTATGTGCAGTCTGAACGGGAAAGCCAGTCTCAGACAGCTATAGATATATCCACGGTATTTACATCATGAGCATATGATGCTACTTTGTGAAGAATCGGACCATTGGTCTTGCAGTAGAACTCCAAGATCTCAGGCAAAGGGTTTCTACCTAAAATACTTGATTGAACTGGAGATATCAGATTGAACCTGGGCCTTTTTGCATGCATAGCTGTCATTGTCATCTCAGTGTCTGCTGAGATAGTTCAGTCGGTAGAGCATAAGGCTCTTAATCTCAGGGTCATGGGTTCGATTCCCATGCTGGATTCTTGCATTGCAGGGGATTGGACCAGATGGCCAGCATTTCTAGCATGAAGATTTATTTTCCTGGTCCAGAACTGCAAACTCATTGAGTTCTCTTGGGCAAGTCAGTGTTGCTTGGCTTAAGAGTAGGTGTAGTAGGGATAAATAAGAATTGCACATCTTTTTTGCATTTAAGGTAAAGGTAAAGGGCCCCCTGACCATCAGGTCCAGTCGTGTCCGACTCTGGGGTTGCGGCGCTCATCTCGCTCTATAGGCCGAGGGAGCCGACATTTTTCCGTAGACAGCTTCCAGGTCATGTGGCCAGCATGACAAAGCTGTTTCTGGCAAACCAGAGCAGCGCACGGAAACGCCATTTACCTTCCCGCCGGAGCGGTCCCTATTTACCTACTTGCACTTTGATGTGCTTTCAAACTGCTAGGTGGGCAGGAGCTGGGACCGAGCAACGGGAGCTCACCCCGTTGCAGGGATTCGAACCGCTGACCTTCTGATCAGCAAGCCCTAGACTCTGTGGTTTAACCCACAGTGCCACCTGGGTCCCTTTTTGCATTTAAGATTGCTTTAAAATTTACCTACTGCTTTCTTGGAGCTAAGGATGACACACATGGTTCTTCAGGCACATTCACTCACAACAGCCCTGTGAGGTAGATTAGACTGAGGTCACCCAGTGAGCTCTGTCACTAAGCAAGAGCCCTTCCACCTTCCTTGCCGCTTCAGAGTCTATTTCTCAAACAGTTTTCCCCCCCTCCCTTTTTTCCTCCTCCTCCTCAATCCTCCATTAGAACATTGTGGCTGTGGGAGCTGGCTTCTGCGATGGCCTCCGCTGCGGCGACAACACCAAAGCAGCTGTCATTAGGCTTGGGCTGATGGAAATGATTGCCTTCGCGAAGTTCTTCTGCAAGGGGCAGGTGTCCACTGCCACTTTCCTGGAGAGCTGTGGCGTGGCAGACCTGATCACCACGTGCTACGGGGGCCGCAATCGGAGAGTGGCCGAAGCATTTGTTAAAACAGGAAAGGTACAGTCCCTGGGACTCGCTCTTCTTCTCACTCGCTTGCTTTCCTGTGACTGACTCTTGAATCTCGTCCGTTGTTTGGAATGATCTTGCGACAGGTGGACACGTAGAGTAAAAGAATTGTCTGCGATGCGGGAAAAGTACAACGCGGGTCTCGTGGTGACTTGCTGGGGTCTTGGGGTGACAATAATGGCAACCACAGCCTTGTACAGTGGAGCCTCGCTTAACGAATGCCCTGCTTAACGAAATTTCTGCTTAACTAAAGGATTTTTCGAGCGGAGGTTGCCTCACTAGACGAATTCGTTTTATGAAAAATTCGTCTAGTGAATCACGGTTTCCCATAGGAATGCATTGAAATTCAATTAATGCGTTCCTATGGGCAAAAAAAATTCAAAAAAAAATTCAATGCATTCCTATGGGATTCGCTAGATGAATTTTTCGTTATAAGAAAAGACCCGTGGAGTGAATTAAATTCGTCTAGCGAGGCACCACTTTATCTCATTCTCTTAAGTAGTGTTCCATTGCAGGATGTATCAGATCGGACCTGACTCCATTACCCAGTGTGATGGGCTCCTTAGATAATTTATTTTAGAAGGGAACAGGAGGGCCAATATTACTTATTTAAAATTGGGGTGGGGGGGACAGAGTCAGGGTTTGAGGCATGGGAATTTTCTGAAGGTGTCCTCTACGATTCCCTCTCCCCTCCCTTCAGTAAATCTAGCACTGTACTATCAGAGTTTCCCAAACTTGGGTCTCCGGTTGTTTTGAGGCTACAATTCCCATCATCCCTGACCAATGGGTCTTGCTAGCTAGGAGTGATGGGAGTTGTAATCCCAAAACAGCTGGAGACCCAAGGTTGGGAAACACTCAGAGTTAGATTGTGGTTCTGATAACGCCAAGGTTGCAGGTTTGATCCCCGGATGGGATAGCTGCCTATTCCTCCATTGCAGGGGTTGGACTAGATGATCCTGAGAGTCCCTTCCAACTCTACAGTACTATGATTCTGTATCCTGTGGATTGTTGAATTTGGAGCACATCTCCACTCTTCTGATTTGGGTCATGGGCTGCTCTGTTCAGGTTCAGTCTGCACTGGTTCTCCTCTTGGTCCAGAGAGTTGTTAAGTTTTCCCTCTAAATCCAGAATGGGGAATATCCAGCCCTCCAGATCTTTCTGGATTACGGCAGCCACCACCCATAGTTGAAGACAAAGTGGTGTGATCTAAGAAGGCAATTTCTGTGTTTTGTGGGTTAGCCTGGGTACATGTA
Organism: Zootoca vivipara; assembly: GCF_963506605.1. NCBI lineage: Eukaryota > Metazoa > Chordata > Lepidosauria > Squamata > Lacertidae > Zootoca > Zootoca vivipara. The sequence goes on along the minus strand of NC_083287.1, from coordinate 14,985,649 downwards.
AATCTGGGGTAGCCAAGGTGGTACGCCCCCCAACAACAACAACAAAGAGATATATCGGTTATCTACATCTTATGAATCATTAAAAGATACACTTTTTTATTTAAAAAATTGTTCAGTCTATTGAAGAATTGGAGCAGGAGATGCTGAATGGACAAAAGCTTCAAGGGCCGCTGACGTCTGCAGAGGTGTATCGCATTCTTCAACAGAAAGGATTAGTGGAGAAGTAAGTGAGATCGGGTTCAACCCATGGTTTAAAATGTTTTCCTTCTCAAATATGCTGGCACTAGCTGCTGGTAACTTTATTGTTGGTTGTTTCCTCCCACCCCAAATTATTCTTTAACATAATCTCCAGAGCAAATTATACCCCAGTACCCTGATGAAGATGCAGTTTGGCCACCCGCCCAAGGCATGGGCTTGGACATTGGATGAGCAGGGTGGGGGGGGAAATAGTCTGGATGGATCCGCTGGGGGGTTATGTGCCTGTGTGTGTGTGCTGTGTCTGTGTCTGAAAGTGTGGGTGAGCACATTCACGACTAGCATGTGGCCCTCAGGTAGTTGGCTAAGCACGAATGCGGCCCTCAGGCAAAAAGAAAAAGGGTTAGCCACCTCTATTACAAACGAACAGCTGGTACCTCTCACTAAATTGTATCCACTGTTTATATCCGGCATAGGCAAACTCGGCCCTCCAGATGTTTTGGGACTACAACTCCCGTCATCCCTAGCTAACAGGACCAGTGAGTGGTCAGGGATGATGGGAGTTGTAGTCCCGAAACATCTGGAGGGCCGAGTTTGCCTGTGCCTGGTTTATATGCAAATAAAAGAAACATTTCTACAGAACCCACTGGCGTTAATGTATTGACGAAAGATTCATCGCAAAGGTAAAGTTAAAATATAAGTTGTCTCTTCATGTCTGTCTCGGTGGAAAAGATGAGCACTGGTTTCATTGTATTCAAGTACTCGTGCATTTAATAGATGGCTGCTCCCAAAGATGGAATCGTCTTTTGAATAATCATGAGAAATTCCCAGGGACTTTTACCAAAAGACCTTAGAAATCGAGTGGTCCCCCTCCCCCCGCTTCAATCACTTTTTCATTGTTCTTTTTCTTCAGTCTAGTCTGCCAAATAATTGGTGCGTTTGACTGGTGGTTCCTTTTAGGAGTGCCGCTTCTATCCATCAGCTTTAAAAGCAATTCTCTTGAATTGTCATCTTTTTCTATATTACAGGTTGCTGTTGTAGTTTTACCAAGGAACAAGATGCATGTAGTAGCTTATTGGAGGAACTTTGAAGCTCCCACTGAATTTGGTTTTCCGCTCTTGTTCTCCCCCTGGCCCCCCCCCAAAAAAGTTGAAAAATGTTTGGTCCTCCCACTTATGCCAACTCAGATCTCAGTATTCTTTTTTTTTCATCTGCTCCCACCTTTTAACACCCAGCAGGAAGCAAGGAAGAAAAATGCGTCAGACATGTCCCAAAGTCTGTTTTGGAGGCTTAATTCTGCCCACCGCTTGGTTTAATCCAGCCCCTGTGGCAGTTTATTTCCTGGGGTAAAATCCTAAAAAAAAGCTCGACAATTTCAATCCTAAAAAAAAAGATTTGTTTTGTTCCTAGAAGGAATTAAGGAGATCCATGAGCAGAACTCTGCTTGTGGAACAGGGCACATTTGGCTACCATAAAGAGAAGGTGTGTTAGCCAGTTCCCCCTGCATCAGAAAATCTGCTCTGGAGGGTGGAGGGATGATATTAGAGGTGGCTACAGGTGTACAGTAGAATTGAGGAAGATTGACTTCTCAGCTCTGTTTACAAAAGCCTCCGCCAAACTGAAGTTCCTTTCTCAAATGGAAGGACTACGTCAGTTTGCAGAAGGATTCTGCTAGATCCAACCCAGCAACACGGTACTCTTACCTTGCTTACTGAGTCCAAGGCAGCATTTTTATTGCCACAAACGAAAATGTTACCCGGTTCCCAGGAATGGCAGCACGTTCTTAATAGCAGCCTAAGCCTTGTTGCAAAGATTTCACACTTTTCCTTTGAAGGGGGAGGAGGGATTATTTAACATCCACCCATGCTTATTGTGTCATAGGGTTTGCACAAAATAACTTCTGGGGATCTACCTGATCTCAGACAAACCCACCACGGGGAAGATGCGCCCCCTGCTTGCTAGGGGAAAGGACAAATTACAGAGAAAAGAAGTGTGCTTAAAGGGGGTGGGACAATAGCAGCTCTTCAGGACCCTGGAGATTCCTGTCAACTCGGACTTCACTCATTGTCTGAAAACACTGACAGGTGGAAGCAGCCAGGTTGGCTCAATTCACCGAAATAGCTTAGGATACATGCATATTTTGCTTCCTGACTTTCTAGAAGGGTTAGAAAATAGGGTGGGGTGAGGGAAGAAAGCTCAGCCCTGAGTTGGCGACCCTGGCATCTACAACTAACTTTTCTGGGGAGATGAATTTTTTTGTTAGATGGGCAGTTGTCTAAAATGTCCCATAAAGAACTCTTGCATTAATTCATATACATTCCTCAAGCTCTGTTTCAGTAACAAACCTCTTCCCTAGATAGATAGAATAGATACAGTAGATAAATAGATAGATGGATGATAGATAGATATATTTTGGTATCAAATTTTGTTCTGCCATCAATGCATCATGAATGCTAGGCATTCTTAGCTTTTCTCCTCTCCATCTAGTAAGATGTTTGCCTTCCTCTTGTGTCTGTTTTTTTTAGGTTTCCACTATTTGCTGCTGTCTACCAAATCTGCTACGAAGGGAAACCCGTCCAGGATATGATTTCCTGTCTCCAGAGTCACCCCCAGCATGTATAACGCATGCCTTGCCATTGTCACAGTTCCTGCCTTTTCATAGTAATATGTGGGTTCAAATGGATATAATGAAGTTTTGCAAAGCGCTCATTCCATTAAGCAATCATAGCAAAATGAATGTCAATTTGTAGGTAATTTTCAGTTTGATGTAATAGTGCAACGCCAAGAATGTCAGCAGTCTTTTTTTACTGGCTAACATTTTGGGTAGATTTCAGAATAACGCCAAGCATGGCTTTCACACTCCATGTATGTGTCTTAGCAGTATGGAAAATGCTTGATGTTTTTGTAGCCTTCATTCTGATGCTTTCTTTTTATAAAGGGACCCAACTGGAGCACTCCAGTGATTACTGGGAGAGACACAGGGACAGATCCTTTTTCTTTTTTATGGGCATCGGAGATGGCCTGAAATGCATTCTGCATTGAGGCTCTTTGCTATTTTTTTAAAAAGAGCTTCTGTAGTGTATGCCCAGCTTTTAATCGGGGTTACATGCCTTTCCTTGAGAATGTTTCTTTTCTTTAACAAATGTTTTGATGATAATCAATTTGATAGCATTTATTAGGCGAGGGAGGAGCACTTTGACCTTTTAACTTACTTACATTTTAAAAGAGATTTTAAGAAATTGGTGGGGTGGGGGGAATCAAATGTCTTTAAATAGTTGCAATATCTTTCATCTTTTAAAAAAGGGGAAGTAATGTAGACAGGGCCTGTGTACCAAGCAAGGGGCTTTATAGATATGGCTTTGGTGCTTAGCATCATCCCACGTTTATTACCAAAACAAAACTGTGGTTTTGGAACATGAGAATGCAAAACTGGCTTGCAAAGCTATTCAAAGGCATTCCCAAAAGATACTCAAGACACAATATTGCTTCTGATCTGCTGGCATGCTCTGATGTGTTGGAAATGGCCAGTACGCGGAGAGGAAAAACCTCTTGCGGTTTCATTGTCTTAGTTGTTTGTCCACTCCTCAAGTTACATTAGAAACAGCAAATTCTCCTGTATCCCACAGAAAGGTTCCTACACAGGGAACTTGGTGCTGTTATGCTGTTATCTGACAGCAACTTGTGTGGTTGTGATTCACAGGCCCTGCTTCCCCAGCACTTAGTATGTTGTGCTTAGTGTAGGTCAGACTAGGTGGATAACTTGTGGCCCTCCAGATGTTGCATTTTCCATCAGCCCTAGCCAGCATGGCTGAAGGTAAGGGATGATGGGAGTTGTAGTCCATAACATCTAGAGGTGCACAGGCTCCCCATCCCTGGTGTAGGTAATATACCAGGGGTTGCTCAGAATACCATACACCGAGGAATGTGATGGCAATTCTCATTAGCACATGACTGTATAATCAGCGAATTCTGTTCAGTTATGACTGTGGTTTATTTCAGTGCCTGTTATGACTCCTCTGCCCAGCTGTTGAAATCTATTAACCCACTGACTTTTAAAATGAGAAATGTTTCTGGGCATTCTTCCTCGTCAAAACTGCCTTGACCTCCCTGGCGTCTTAAAGGCATTACAGTGCAATCCTATATCAGAAGTGCCATTGAGTGCAACTGAGTGCAATGGGACTTGCTCCCAAGTTAGAGTGTATAGGACCGTGGTCTTAAAGACTGAAATAATTACTTTATCGTGATTTAGAGCTGTTGAAGAATCTGATATATCCCTCAATTCCCTTGTTAGAATTGGACATTAAATAGTTCGCCTATTTATGTTGGAAGAAAAGATACCAAAAACTTGGGGGGGGGATGTTGTCAGGTGTATTAATATGATTTCATAACCTGGAGATGAATGCAAGTATGACAAGTACTAGAAGACAATCCTGTGCTGATTATGGAACTTTCAGAGTGGAAATTATTATACATTTATACCCCACTTTTCCTAAAAGGGATTGAAAGTGGTGTGTGTGGTCCTCAAGTTTAACAACCCTGTGAAATAGGTTAGGCTGAGATGCGATTTGCCTAAGGTCACCCAGTGAAGCTTCATGGTAGGATTTGAACTTGGGTCTCCCCAGTTGTAGACCAGCATGCTCTCGCCACTCCAGCACACTGGCTTTTAAGCTACCTTTACATACCCTCATAAGAGGAGTTAATGCTAAATATTTTACTTCTGATGCATGAGCCACCATTGCTACTAGAGGGACGCGAAATTTTGTGTCCTGGGCTTTTTAGACTCCTCTACGCATGACGCGGGTGGTGCTGTGGTCTAAACCACAGAGCCTTTGGCTTGCCAATCAGAAGGTCGGTGGTTCGAATCCCCACGACGGGGTGAGCTCCCGTTGCTCGGTCCCTGCTCCTGCCCACCTAGCAGTTCAAAAGCACGTCAAAGTGCAAGTAGATAAATAGGTACCACTCCGGCAGGAAGGTAAACAGCGTTTCCGTGCACTGCTCTGGTTTGCCAGAAGCGACTGTCATGCTGGCCACATGACCCGGAAGCTGTCTGCAGACAAACGCCCAGAGTCATCCGCGACTGGACCTAATGGTCAGGGGTACCTTTACCTTTACCTTTACATACCCTCCTAGCCCTCAAAGGGATTGGGTGTGGTAATAATGGTCTTTCTTGTTGGAAGTTCAACTCCTATATGATTCAGAAGACCCGGAATAGTCCTGTCTTAAAGACTACGGAAGTGCCCTGAGTAGTTTTATTGTGCAGCCTTTTGAGGTTATACGTGTTATGACAAAATGGATGCCTGGGAATGAATGCCTCGCGTACATTTATTTACACAGCTGAGATAGTGCTTAAAACCTGAGAATGGAGATTCTTTCACATGCCCCTCCCGCCATGCAGGGGAAAGGATGGAAGCAGAGCATGGTGTTCTTTGTGTGTGCTAATTGGATTTGCATGTATTTGCTACATAGGGAGCGTCTTTATACTGTGTTAGACCATTGATCCATCCAGTGATGTAGTGGGGGGGGGAGGCCACAGGGGCGCAAAATTGTAGGGGCGCAAAATTTCAACATGCGGTGCTGCCTCACTGCAGCTGTGCACTTCCGTCACTGGGCTCCGTTGAAAACGCCTTATCCATGAGAATGAGGTAATGACCTCTCCAGACAATGGAACGACCCCTCTTTTCTAATCTCTGTGGCTACAATCTCCTGGGTGATGCAGATGCCGTTAGGCAATTGAATGCACATGTGTACTCCGTCCGTTTCCCTCCCACCCAGCCTGTCCGCGTGGCCCTGAACACTGGCAACCCATGCTACACCACTGGATTAATCTACAGGTGAAACTCGGAAAATCAGAATATTGTCGAAAACTGCGTTTATTTCACTAATGCAACTTATTATTTTTAATTTTTCTTTTAATTTTTACAAATGCTTTCTTTTGGAAATTCCGCAGTAATAAAACAAATAGTTACAATAATACAAAAATAAAATCGCTATTAATTTCATTAATTACATTCCATTTATAATTGACCCACCTAACGACAAATAATTACAATTACAACAAATAAAGGCTTGACATATCTTGCTTTGCACGTCTTGCATCGATCTCATATATTAGTTTCACCTTTAAATTTGCGTTACTGAAATAAACGCACTTTTCGACGATATTCTAATTTTCCGAGTTTCACCCATATGGTCAGAATTGCCTACACCAGGGGATAGGGAACTTTTATTGCTCAGTAGGCCAGACCTTTATCTCTCCCTCCTTCTGCAGGAGAACTCTGACAGGTGGCCGTGGTTTGGGGGAAATCATGTCACAGGCCAACTTGGGCTCCCTGGTGAGCCATGATTGACCTGTGGGTTGGAGTTCCTCACTCCTGGTCTACACTAACTGGCAGACGTTGCCCAGGATTTCTGGTAAGAGAGAGTCTTTCCCAGCCCTACCCTTTAGATTCTAGGGATTGAACCTCTGACCTTCTGCAAGCAAACCAAATTCCCTACTGCTGAGCTACAGCCCCTTCCCCATAGTCACATAAGTGAATTGCACACCTCCCCCCCCCATGTAATAAAAGCACATGTGAAACAGCCTTTGCTATAGTAATTTTTTTTAAAAAAAATCATTTTGTAAAGATGTTTCGTTAACTCTCTACACTGCGGGTGTACAGCTGCTAATTTTATGAGATGCATTTTGCCTCCATTTTCTTGATTCCGCTATTCTGTTAACTAGGAAAGATGGTAAGGACTTGAGTAGCTCAAATTTAATGTGGTACTGTGAGATTTGTTTAGAATCTCAGGAGAGCATGTTTGAAAGAATGGGTGATCCAGCTGTTGGTGGGCTATATTGGGCAGAAAGCACACACTCCCCTGATGGCATAATCCCTATTGAGTCTTATGGGAAATTATGACATTTCTTTTTAAATTTTAATTATCTAGCTTAATAATGGATCTGCCTTTATTATTATTATTAACATACAATGTGCATGTCCATTTATGTTTTGTGTAGTACATAAAGGGCTATGTAAACCGAATGTAGCAAATTACATGTACTGTTGAATCACTTAAAAAGCTATTAACTCTGTTTAATGAAATGAATATTTGTTTTGTTTCTGTTAAGCCAGTTGGTTTTGAAATGCAATGGAAGCAACATTGAATGATTTCTCCAAGCTCCACTCATTATTATTGTCATTGTTTTTTCAGTAAAACGTAATAATCTATTGCTTTGTGTTGTGTTTATTCCTGTAGGCATTTATTTGCCCAGCTAAATACTCCTGTGTTACAAAGACTCTGTCCTTTCATTGCTGTTTTCTGCTACACTTTAACATGACTTAGAGGTGGAGGACAGAAGGTTGGCTGGAAAGGACTCGTTTCTTTCCCGTGGATTTCCTAAATTAAGCTGCAGTCCTTACACCTCTTACTCTGGAGTAAACCCCATTGAATCCAATAGGACTTAATTCCCAGGTAGACATAGTTCGGATTGCCCACAGGTGGCACAATGGGGCAGTGCATCTGGCTGTTAACCAAAAGGTTGGCGTTTCGAGCCCACCGAGGGACAGCTGTGAGCAGGATTCCTGCATTGCAGGGGGTTGGTCTAGGTGACCCTTGGGGACCCTTCCAACTCCACAATTCTATAATTCCATAATTCTAAAAGTTACACAACGAACACGCAAAATAATAGGCGGCTGCCTTGGTCGACTGAAGGGGAAGCGCAAAATCCAAAGTACAGCATGCCTTTATTAAGGTCAGCCAAAATGTCACAAAATAAGCAGCAATTATTTGAGTTCTTCAGAAGTCTCCTTTATGCGGCATATTAAGCAAAACAGCGGGGTGGGGGTGGGGGAGACAAAATTGGCATGGTGTTAAAAGTCACAGAAGCCTGCAGTTTGAAGGAACACTATGCCTGCCACGAAGTGCATTGGAATGTGTCTCTAAGGTTGGAATGCTAAGTACACTAAGCATTGTTGTGTATGAGCATCTGCCAAGATGAATGGGCCGCTGTGCAAGTGGTCAAGATCACACATTGGTAGCCAGTCAGAGCAATGGAAAGGTACACTTACGATTATCTTTATGAAACTTAAGACTTTCACCTGTGGCATACCATCCAGTTTCTATTCCTGTTTATTCAACCATTGCACAGATTATTGTACACCACCACATTTCATTGCAATAATGTGAAGCTCCACTAGAGGGCATTGCTGTGCAAATTGCTGGGGTGGTCACCCTAGTATTTTCTTTGCAATAGTTGCTGGGGTTAGAATTATAGACTACCGGTAGTAGTTGGAAGGGACCACAGTAAGGGTTGCCATGCGTCCAGACATAGCCAGAATACAGCAGTCGGAACCAGTGTCTGGGTGGAAATAGTTGGAATGTCTGGTTAAATCTGGACCCATGTCGGAAGTCTTGATTTTGGCAAAGTTCCTAAAAAATAACTCAAAACCATTTTTCCTTTTCCTTGTTTTTGAGATTTTGCTAGTGCTTTAGGACAACTTTGGCCAAAAAATCTCAACAGTTTTTTGTGTCCGGGTTTTCACTTTTTGAAACATGGCAGCCCTACACAAGGATTCCTGCAATGCAGATACCTTTTTGCCCAAGGCGGGGCTCGAACCCACAGCCCTGTGGTTAAGAGTCTCCATGCTTTACTGACTGAGCCATCCCTTCTCAGCTTATTCCAAGTTCTCATGCTCACTGCTGTTCTGTGACTTGATGTGGCACCTTTGCTACTTTCTGCTCTTAAAGGCAAAGAGACAAGTATTTGCTGGTGCTTTTGCCAATCCTTGTTCATATGGAGTGGATTACTCCCTACAAACAAAAGCCCAACCAGGTGATGTGTCTTGACTGATAGGGCATGTATGACAGGACCCCTGGTCTACTTGGTGCACAGTGGCATGACTGCATGCAGCTCATTGCGATGGAAGTGTGGAGTGCATGCATGGTTAATTAGGAGAGATGGGCAGGCCACACCCTGCTTCCTCATAGTGTCATTCACTAATCTTTTTAAAATAAAAAATGAAAATGGGCTAGGTTGGTGTTCCTCCCATACACTTGCCCTAGAATCCAAATAAGAGGCTTTCAGAAGCTAAAGAGACTCCTAATTATCTTGCAGTGTTGATGCTCTATGCACTTTAAATGAATAGCGTGGGTGTGAATGGTATTCTTAGAACCCAGTATATTATATTAAAATAAATATAATTCTGCTACGGTACTTTCTGTCCATTCCAAAGACTTGGACGTGGCTTATTTAAAAACACAGAAGAATGAAAGCTAGGCTTCAATAATTTGTAATTAGTATTAGTTCCATATATATATATATATATATATATATATATATATATATATATATATATCATAAGGTAAAGGACCCCTGACCATTAGGTCCAGTCGTGACCGACTCTGGGGTTACGCGCTCATCTCGCATTATTGGCCGAGGGAGCCGGCGTATAGCTTCCAGGTCATGTGGCCAGCATGACAAAGCCGCTTCTGGCAAACCAGAGCAGCACATGGAAACACCGTTTACCTTCCCGCTGTAGCGGTTCCTATTTATCTACTTGCATTTTGACATGCTTTCAAACTGCTAGGTTGGCAGGAGCTGGGACCAAGCAACAGGAGCTCACCCCGTCACAGGGATTCGAATGGCCGACCTTCTGATCAGCAAGCCCTAGGCTCAGTGGTTTAACCACAGCGCCACCTGGGTCCCTTATATATATCATACTGTAATGCTATATATTAGTTACACACAAACACACACACAGCATACTGTAGTTTTAGCTTTTTCAGTGAAAGTCTAAAGGGCGCCCACTCTATATAGATGAGAAACAGCAAGTCCTGCCCACAACTCCTGTTTTTTTAAAACTAGGCTTGTTACATATATGCAATTGGGGAGCTAATTGCATATATTGTAGCATTATTATATGTATTATATATAGTGATGGTTGAACAGCTTTTCATGTTCGAAGTACTAAATCCCAGTTTCCATCTGTTCCTTGTTAATTATAACTTCTATTAAATTCTTTACAGTTAGCCCAAGACGACATCTTTATTCTAAAAGGAGCTGCAAGCATTGATTTCCTGTAGGTGCCACAAAGCGTAGTTGTTAAGTTTTTAATTCAGCTCTTCTAAGCTCTGTATTTGTGTGTATGTGTACGCTGTACTTGCGATTTTGAGGCTGCTCTTTTGTAAGCAGCTCCTTAAAATCCAAGGTATTCAAGCAACACAAAGAAAGACAGAAATTATCCAACAAGCATGTATAAAACCAGAAGTTTGCCAAGGGTTCCTTTTCCAAAACAAAGTTACTCAATAATTTCATGCTAATAGTGCAACAGCAGAAACGTTACAAAAAAGGCAGTGTTGGGGAACGCTGCCAGGACTTCTTAAAAAAAAAACCCATAAGCTGCCACCTTCTGCTGCCCTGGAGAGATTGATACTGCATGGTGCAAAACAGGCTCTTCAAATGCAACCCTCATCAACTTAACCTTCAGCAGTATCTCCCCTTATCCCAGCGTACAAGGAGTTTACATTAGAGTGGTTCACACAACCTCCTCACATGTGCATGGGATGAACAGAATTGCACCTGCAGCCGGCATGTTTGATGCCCATGTGAAGGGGTCAGGTCTGCATGATGATTGATCCTGAACTCTCCTAGGATTCCCACTCATGTCAATGATTCCTTCTGTGTGCATCTGTACACTTGCATGGCCCTTTCACACAGGTGCCAATAATAATAATAATAATAATAATAATAATAATAATAATAATAATAATAATAAATAATTTATTATTTATACCCCGCCCATCTGGCCGGGTTCCCCCAGCCACTCTGGGCAGCTTCCAACAAAACATTAAAATACAGAAATCCATCAAACATTAAAAGCTTCCCTAAACGGCTGCCTTGAGATGCCTTCTAAAGGTCTGGTAATTGTTGTTCTCTTTGACCTCTGGTGGGAGGGCATTCCACAGGGTGGGTGCCACTACCGAGAAGGCCCTCTGCCTGGTTCCCTGTAACTTGGCTTCTCGTAGCGAGGGAACCGCCAGAAGACCCTCGGGGCTGGACCTCAGTGTCCAGGCAGAACGATGGGGGTGGAGACGCTCCTTCAGGTTTACTAGACCGAGGCCATCATGTGCACGGCTGATGTGCATGTTGGTGCTCGGGGGAAGGGCCATTAGTAAGTGCATTCCCACTCCCACATCACATACACGAACAGGTGAGTTTGGGCATGCATGCAAACCTCCGTATAGTTTCTTAAACCAGTAGGAACAAGCTACAAGTAACGTACTTTTCCGTGTATAAGACGGAATATGCATATGCCCATTTTCTAAATTTGGGGTCCCCAAAAGTAGGGGGCGTCTTATACATGGGGGGCGCCTTATACACGGGAAAATACGGTAAGTCGAGAACCCTGGAATATAAACAATGCAATGCAAACACTGAAAGCCAGCAGTTTTTCAAGTACAGGGGGAAACACAAGTTCTCTTTCATGCTATAACTGGTTCTTACTCATTTTGTTATTTGATGTTCATGGAGCTGGAGGGGGCGGGGGGAAGGTAGCTGAAGTCATTCCTGCATGAAACTCAGGAGTAGCCATATACTTGGTTCCGAGGAGAGATATCTGAGAATTTCCGTCCCCCTTTTACTCAGAAAGTAATCAAGCTAAAGCAGAAAGTATATAATAAGCCATTCCATATAGTTGATTCAGTTTCCTATATTCTCATTGCAGACAAATGGGGCTGCCAGTTCTAGCAAATATTCCCCCAAAGGAGATTTCAGGTAGCCCAGAGCTACTTTAGGATAGACAAATTATTCAAGCAAGCACATATAGTTCAGGGCTGCCACCAAGTTTTTGGCAGAGAGAGAAATAGTATCTAATTAAAGTGGCCGAGTATCACCTGAACAATTTTATCTTCATTTTTGTTCTAGTCTGGTTCAAGCTAAAACATGACTACACCTCATTCACCTGAATTTCATTCTTTAAAATACTGTAGATGCTGCCTTTCAGCCTGACACAACATCTAAAGCTGTTGAAAATCAAATTAATAGACCCGGCCAATATGGCCAACTATCACCCAGTCTCAAATCTACCATTCTTGGGCAAGGTGATTGAGCTGGTGGTTGCTGAACAACTCCAAGCATGCCTGGAGGATGCAGACTGTTTGGATCCCTTCCGGTCGGGATTCAGGCATCACCATGGGACTGAAACTGCCTTGGTCGTACTGGTTGATGATCTCCGGCAGGCTAGGGACAAAGGTGAGAGCTGTTTCCTAGTTCTGCTGGATCTCTCAGCGGCTTTTGACACCATCGACCATAACATCCTTCTGGACTGTCTAGAGGGGCTGGGAGCACTGTCATACAGTGGTTCCGCTCCTTCCTCCTGGGCCATGTCCAGAAAGTGGTGGTGGGGGATGAGTGTTCAGACCCCTGGGCTCTCACTTGTGGGATGCCTCAGGGTTCTGTCCCCTCCCCCATGCTTTTTAACATCTACATGCAGCTGCTGGGAGAGATCATCAGGGGGTTTGGGCTGGGTGTTCATCAGTATACAGATGACATCCAGCTCTACCTCTCTTTTAAATCAGAACAGTGAAGGCGGTTAATGTCCTGTGTGAGTGCCTGGAGGCGGTTGGAGGATGGATGGCAGCTAACAGACTGAGGTTGAATCCTGACACAACAGAAGTACTGTTTTTGGGGGGACAGGGGGCAGGCGGGTGTGGGAGAATCCCTTGTCCTGAATGGGGTAACTGTGCCCCTGAAGAACCAGGTGCACAGCCTGAGAGTCATTTTGGACTCACAGCTGTCCATGGAGGCTCAGGTTAATTCTGTGTCCAGGGCGGCTGTCTACCAGCTCCATCTGGTACGCAGGCTGAGACCCTACCTGCCCGCAGACTGTCTCTGTCACTGTTCGAACAAAGTCTCACCAGAATGGTGCATGCTCTAGTTATTTCCTGCTTGGACTACTGCAATGCGCTCTACATGGGGCTACCTTTGAAGGTGACCCGGAAACTGCAATTATTCCAGAATGCGGCAGCTGCAGCTAGACTGGTGACTGGGAGTGGCCGCTGGGACCATATAACACGGTCCTGAGAGATCTACATTGGCTCCCAGTACAATTCTGAGCACAATTCAAAATGTTGGTGCTGACCTTTAAAGCCCTAAACGGCCTCAGTCCTGTATACCTGAAGGAGCATCTCCACCCCCATCGTTCAGCCCAGACACTGAGATCCAGCACCAAGGGCCTTCTGGCGGTTCCCTCCCTGTGAGAAGTGAGGTTACAGGGAACCAGGCAGAGGGCTTTCTCAGTGGTGGCACCCGCCCTGTGGAACGCCCTGCCATCAGATGTCAAGGAAATAAACAACTATCCTATTTTTAAAAGACATCTGAAGGCAGCCCTGTTTAGGGAAGTTTTTAATATTTAATGCTGTATTGTTTTTAACACTTGATTGGGAGTCACCCAGAGTTGCTGGGGAAACTCAGCCAGAGGTGTGGGGTATAAATAATAATATTATTATTATTACTATTCCACTGTTTTAAACATATGATTGTGTTCTGAAGTCTACTTTCTCAGACCCTCCACGTGCCCCTATTTTCCAGGGACAGTCCTGGATTTACAGAAGCTGTCCTGGTTTCTGATTTCAACCTAGAATGTCCCGCTTTTCCTTAGGACGCTCCTATTTCCATTGGAGAAATGTTGGAGGGCATGTACACAACAAACTATCATTAGAAACATGATTATAAATGTTTTGGGGCTTCCCATAGGTATCTGGTTGTCCGCTGTGAGAAAAGGACAGTGGACTAGATGGGGCCACTGGCCTGATCCAGCAGGCTCTTCTTATGATCTTATGTAAAGATAAAATCAACAAAGCTTTTAAAACAAGCAAAAGTTTTCAACAGGCGTCTAAAACAATACAGCCAGGGCATCTACAATGTAAATAGGCAAGGCATAATAGAGACTTCCTAAGCAAGGCTTAACAGAGATTTACTAGAAATAGCCAATTTGTTTTTGCTTCTGACCATTTGGATAATAAGCGACTAGTCCTCATCATGCTAAAAGGGGAATTTAACCTGCCGCCTCTTTGCTTACACACCAGATGTTACACCTTTCTTGTATTGACCTAGAGGCACAGACTTGTGGGAAAACTGGTGTAAACGCTAATAAATCATTCCTCAAATTGTACCTCTCCTGTTGCTATAGCTCAGGCCTCAAACATGCCATCAGAAGTCACATGTGCACTTGACATGGTGATTTACTTGAGTTCCTGCATAGCACCTAGCTCTTCATATTAGTCCTGTTGCCAAGAGCTTTTATACAATGTTGGTTTGGTCAAAGTTTACATTACACAGTCGAAGCTATTCTTCTCACTGATAATATTACAAGTGGATTAGTATTTGCTTCAGGCAAATTCCCCCCTTCCTATACCCGTACCTGCCGTCTGTATGTCGCCCCGGAATTCAAACACGTGAAGCAATAACATGATGGACAGGCTAATCTATTGTAAATAAATACCTGCACAGGGTGGAGGTAAGAAGTACCTAGTAGATTAGGAACTGAGGAGTGAAATAGTGTCTTAACGGTGCAATCTTGTGCGCATCTAATCAGAAGTAAGCCCCACCTAGAAGTTTCATGGAGAGACTGGAAAGGCTGAAATGGAATAATGCATTGCTCTTCAATTTCTCCTTTTGTAATATGTAAATAGGGGACCCAGGTGGCGCTGTGGTTAAACCACTGAGCCTAGGGCTTGCTGATCAGAAGGTCAGCGGTTCGAATCCCTGTGACAGGGTGAGCTCCCGTTGCTTGGTTCCAGCTCCTGCCAACCTAGCAGTTCGAAAGCACGTCAAAATGCAAGTAGATAAATAGGAACCGCTACAGCGGGAAGGTAAACGGCGTTTCCATGTGCTGCTCTGGTTTGCCAGAAGCGGCTTTGTCATGCTGGCCACATGACCTGGAAGCTATACGCCGGCTCCCTCGGCCAATAATGCGAGATGAGCGCGCAACCCCAGAGTCGGTCACGACTGGACCTAATGGTCAGGGGTCCCTTTACCTTTTTAATATGTAAATAAGAATAATGACACAACGGTAGGGGTGTATACCAGACCAATCGAACCAAATAGGACTGTTACATATTGCATTTTTAATATGTTGCCATTATATATGAAAAATATTAAGGTGGTGTTTTTTCCCCGAAAGAGAAGTAAGCCCCACTGGGTTGCTCCCAGGTTGGTGGGCACAGTATAGGTTAAGAAAATTCACTGGATTCCTGCAGGGGAAATAACTCTCTCCCCTCCAAATATCCCTTCCCTTCTCCTTCGCCCACAAAGCTTTAAATTAGGCTATCTTGCTGATTAAGGGTCCCTCCACGTTGTTGTTGTTTAGTCGTGTCCGACTCTTTGTGACCCCATGGACCAGAGCACGCCAGGCACTCCTGTCTTCCACTGCCTCCCGCAGTTTGGTCAGACTCATGTTCGTAGCTTCGGGAACACTGTCCAACCATCTTGTCCTCTGTCGTCCCCTTCTCCTAGTGCCCTCAATCTTTCCCAACATCAGGGTCTTTTCCAGGGAGTCTTCTCTTCTCATGAGGTGGCCAAAGTATTGGAGCCTCAGCTTCAGGATCTGTCCTTCCAGGGAGCACTCAGGGCTGATTTCAGAATGGATAGGTTTGATCTTCTTGCAGTCCATGGGACTCTCAAGAGTCTCCTCCAGCACCATAATTCAAAAGCATCAATTCTTCGGCGATCAGCCTTCTTTATGGTCCAGCTCTCACTTTATGGTCCCTCCATAGAAACATTTAAAAGAGAACTCTGTAGGAACAAATCAGCATTTCTATAAAGAGTTTAAAGAAAAAGAGATTCGGAAAGATAAATTTTAAGGCGTCCCTTTTTGAATCATTCCAAGTGACATAAAGAACACAGTGCTAATGAACACAGCTGTTTTCAAACTGTGAACAACCATTGCACATCTATTTACTTTAATTATTCCACACACCCCAAGAAACCCATGTTTTTTCTCTCTAACCTGGTCTCGATTAGGTTAATAAGATAATTGCTAAGATGAAGCATCTCTGGGCAAACTGTCATTCTGACACAGGTCTCTCGTTCCTGTTCTAAAAAGCAGCAATAGTGAGAATTAGGAGCAGGTATATACTGCAGTGCAACTTCATAATAGTGTGAGTGTTTGCAGGGTTCTTATAGGCAAGTGTAAATTTGAGGAATCCACCTCTGTGCTACCTGCAATTTGTTGCCTTTAAAACAGTTGGGTAACAAGAACAGCTGACATGCCAGTAGATATTTGATGATAACAAGGCCAATGATGATGCAAAAGCCTTTGACTGTGTCGACCACAGCAAACTATGGCAAGTTCTTAAAGAAATGGGAGTGCCTGATCACCTCATCTGTCTCCTGAGAAATCTCTATGTGGGACAAGAAGCTACAGTTAGAACTGGATATGGAACAACTGATTGGTTCAAAATTGGGAAAGGAGTACGACAAGGTTGTATATTGTCTCCCTGCTTATTTAACATATGCAGAATTCATCATGCGAAAGGCTGGACTAGATGAATCCCAACCCAGAATTAAGCTTGCCGGAAGAAATATCAACAACCTCAGATATGCAGATGACACAACCTTGATGGCAGAAAGTGAGGAGGAATTAAAGAACCTTTTAATGAGGGGTAAAGAGGAGAGCGCAAAATATGGTCTGAAGCTCAACATCAAAAAAACCAAGATCATGTCCACTGGTCCCATCACCTCCTGGCAAATAGAAGGGGAAGAAATGGAGGCAGTGAGAGATTTTACTTTCTTGGGCTCCTTGACCACTGCAGATGATGACAGCAGTCACGAAATTAAAAAACGCCTGCTTCTTGGGAGAAAAGCAGTGACAAACCTAGACAGCATCTTAAAAAGCAGAGACATCACCTTGCCGACAAAGGTCCGTATAGTTAAAGCTATGGTTTTCCCAGTAGTGATGTATGGAAGTGAGAGCTGGACCATAAAGAAGGCTGATCGCCGATGAATTGATGCTTTTGAATTATGGTGCTGGAGGAGACTCTTGAGAGTCCCATGGACTGCAAGAAGATCAAACCTATCCATTCTGAAGGAAATCAGCCCTGAGTGCTCACTGGAAGGACAGATCGTGAAGCTGAGGCTCCAATACTTTGACCACCTCATGAGAAGAGAAGACTCCCTGGAAAAGACCCTGATGTTGGGAAAGATTGAGGGCACTAGGAGAAGGGGACGACAGAGGACGAGATGGTTGGACAGTGTTCTCGAAGCCACCAACATAAGTTTGACCAAACTGCGGGAGGCAGTGGAAGACAGGAGTGCCTGGCATGCTATGGTCCATGGAGTCATGAAGAGTCGGACACGACTAAACGACTAAACAACAACAGCAGCCCAATGAATTCCAAGTGAATGCAAAGGGGCTTGATAATAATAGGAAGAAAACCATGAAATAAAACAATGGAATAACCTGTGTCAATAACAATCTATATGGGCACTGAAACTATGGGGTTTCCAGCAAAGATTCGATGTAAAGGGTTTTTTTTTTTCCTACAAAGCTTTTAAAGCTCTGATTTATACAAGTTGTCCATCTAAGGAAGTTCCAGGTGTATTGGGGTTGCCCCGTAAAGTTCCATTTAGAGCAGGCTTCCTCAGCCTTGGCCCTCCAGATGCTTTGAGACTACAATTCCCATCATCCCTGACCACTGGTCCTGCTAGCTAGGGATCATGGGAGGTGTAGGCAAAAAACATCTGGAGGGCCAGGGTTGAGGAAGCCTGATTTAGAGGCATTAGCTGAAATTACCTACAAGCAGGAAGTACAGCAGCTGTAGAATGCCATAGAAAGGAGACACTGATAATGCAGAATTTTTGCAAAGTCTGCTAGTCTAAGCTGAGCTGATGTGCCCCAAGGCTCTTTGTTTTAGCAGCAACAGAGTAACACAGTGCCCTCCCCCACAATGTTTTGTGTTTGCCATTGGGATTTGTCTTGAGTAGGCTGCACAATTCTGAAGATAACTGGAAATAGCACTCGGTGCGATATGATGAGATCAATGGGTTGAAACCCCTCTGATCTTGCAGTATTTACCTACAAACAAATATGCATTTTTCAGCTGCTGAAAATAGATTCTCCACCCCCACAACCACACAGCTGCTTGACAAGCACCCAACCAACCACTGTATGCTAAACATTAAAAATGACCTGTTTATATATAGTTATAGTGTGTGTGTGTGTGTGTGTGAGTGAGAGAGAGAGAGAGAGAGAGAGAGAGAGAGAGAGAGAGTCTGCATAAGAAAATAAAGGAATTGGATGTTTCTATACCCAAACACTATAAAGGTAAAGGTAAAGGGACCCCTGACCATTAGGTCCAGTCACGGACGATTCTGGGATTGCGGCGCTCATCTCGCTTTACTGGCCAAGGGAGCCGGTATACAGCTTCCCGGTCATGTGGCCAGCATGACTAAGCCGCTTCTGGCAAACCACAGCAGCGCATGGAAACACCGTTTATCTTCCTGCCAGAGCGGTACCTATTTATCTATTTGCACTTCGTGTTTTCGAACTGCTAGGTTAGCAGGAGCAGGGACCGAGCAACGGGAGCTCACCCCGTCGTGGGGATTTGAACCGCTGACCTTCTGATCGGCAAGCCCTAGGCACTGTGATTTAACCCACAGCGCCACGTGCGTCTCTATACCCAAACACTATACATGATGGTTTGTGGGTGGGTGTCAGATTTCCCTAAATTCCAAGATGCCAGATCCTCCCCATAATTCCTGGATTTAGTAAAAGTTGGAATTGATCAAGGTTTGATTAAACAGGCTTCCGGTCCAGCGCCAGCGCCGATCGGCGGGGTTTTTGTCTCGTTCCGAGACAGCCCGTCTTCGCTAGAGGGGGGAGGGCAGCGAGAGCGACGCTGCACCCCGTAGAACCTCGGGTCGAGCGTCCCGGGGGCGAAATTGCTCAAAAAAAAGGTTTGATTAAACATTGCCAAACATGGAATCCCCTGGATTTAGCTATGCTAACTAGGGTTTCAACTTTGAATTATGTAAGCTGGGGGAGAGTGTCCTTGGGGTTGGTTAGCAGCAAGGAGGAGAAGGAGGGCATAACTCCAAGTAAACTCCAAGTTAGCTGGAGATGACAGGCTGGAACAGAGAGACACAAGGGGACGCCTTATTGCTGTCCTTTGAATGCAATGCTGGCCTTAAGGGGGAAGCCAGGCCCTCATAGGATGTGAATGCTGTGCAATTCCTCTACCTAGGTGCAGGTTGCATATATGTGTAAAATAAAACCTTATATCAAAGACACCACAGTCTCTGCCGTCCCTAATTTCTGAAGGAAATTCTGGATAAGTTCCTGGGACCCCTGGAATCTCACACCACTTGGAGATATGGGTGGCACATAACAATATCTATATACTGTGAAAAAGACAAGATCAATTGCTCTGTCCACATCAACTGCAAGGCAGAAAGTAGTTAGATCTGTAATATACAAAGGCTGCCTAAACATACGTATTAAGGAGTAAGCCTCATTGAATACAGTGGGCCTTACTTTCAATTAAGCTTGCATTGCATTGCATTGCATTGCATTGCATCATAATTGTCTTGTTTTCAGCATCCGGGCAGACTTTCGCAGCTGTCGTCTTCGAGCTGGACTTTCACCAGTGTTTGAAACATTTAGGTTTTGCAACTAAAAATGTGGCTATTTATTACTGACAACGCAGGTATAAGTTTAATAAGGCCCCGACTGCAAGTGTATCAATTAATTAACCAGATTTCTTACTCAGTAGGGCTGAAAGCACTACTTCACCCTACCTAAATCCCACATATTAGAAAACAACTGTTGTTTAAAGCTATTGACTTCCTGGTAACTAGCAAATACAAATTACCATACTTTTCCCAGGATTCTATTGAGGGAAGCCATGTAATATAAGCACATGACATTGATGTGACTTCCATTGACAGGGATCAGGGACAAGGATGGGATAAGTAAGACTATACAGTCGTACCCTAGTTGCCGAACGCCGTTTCAACTCCCAAATAATCGAAAACCACAAGTGAGTGTTCCAGTTTCCAAACGATTTTTGGAAGCTGAACATCTGGCGTGACTTCCTGCAGTCCATCAGAAGCTGCGTCTTGGTTTTCGAACAGTTCCAGAAGTCAAACAGACTCCCGGAATGCATTCTGTTTGAGAACCAAGGTAGGTTCTCAAACCTGGTAAATAAAGACATTTGGGGGTTTAGAGCTATCTATTTGGCATGCTTTTTCGGCTGTTCTCCCCCATACCAAGAAAGGGATTTCATTATCATTGTTTTGGTTTTGTCAAAAGCTGTTGTCAGGCTTCTATTCCACAATTTATTTCTACCTCATTATTTCAAAACAGAACACGCACCAGAGGTTTGGAGGGACACATTATCGGGGTTTTTTTTTAGCCTTAGTAGATGATTCTTTGCATAACCTTTGTTCCCACCAGCTGAGGCTGGTTTTTTATCAAAAGACCACATCAGCTTGTTTGTTGTTAGAGAGTTATCAAAGCCCAGATCAGGCTCACATTAACAAATATAAGTCTTTGCATTGTACTGCTGTAGTCTGTTTTAAGGCTTTGCTAGTAATCAGTGTGTCATATTAAATTACTTGCTTTGTTTAAGTGCTGTATTTCATGCTTTCACATCAACAGGAGCATACAATTAATGTAAACTCTGTGAGTGTTTGTGTACACACACACACACACACACACACACACAGAGAGAGAGAGAGAGAGAGAGAGAGAGAGAGGAGGTATGTAGTAGAGTCATAGGTAAACTCAATAAATTCCGTTGCTTGCTAGCATTTTGGACCTTAGAATGGGATAAGCATTTTGCTGTGTAGTTTGTAAAGCACTGGCTAATTGGAAATAGTGTCTTGCACACATTGTCTTCACAATGCAAGGACGTGGGTGGCGCTGTGGTCTAAACCACTGAGCCTCTTGGGCTTGGCAATTGGAAGGTCAGCGGTTTGAATCCCCGATGGAGTGAGCTCCCATTGCTCTGTCCCAGCTCCTGACAACCTAGCGGTTCGAAAGCACGCCAGTGCAAGTAGATAAATAAGTAGTGCTGTGGCGGGTAGGTAAACGGTGTTTCCGTGCACACTCTGGCTTCAGTCACAGTGTTCCATTGTGCCAGAAGCAGTTTAGTCCTGCTGGCCACATGTCCCAGAAAGCTGTCTGTGGACAAACGCCGGCTCCCTCAGCCTGAAAGCGAGATGAGTGCCACAACCCCATAGTTGCCTTTGACTGGACTTAACCGTCCAGGGGTCCTTTACCCCCCCCTTTTTTTTACCTTCACTATACTCTCCTTCTGTGCTTATTCTATCACAGAACTATTAGAAGCTGCCAAGTTTCTTACTGTATACTCTTCAGCAGCCTCTGTTACACCTAAAATATAGGCAGATATATGCTGATTTTTCTCTTCCATCCAGCCGTTTCATGATGCACTGGAAGTGAACATTACATCCAGGGTTTTGCTAAAATAGGGTAACTGGTGGGGGGAGGACCAGTCAAGCCTCTGTTTCAGGTAAAGATGAAGCAACAGACACATAACCAGGTGATGTACCGGCAGCCATAGAACTCTTGATGCGATTTTGGGGGGGGGCGTAAATATTATCCTATACTTCAGGTGTACATTATGTATTGGTAATCATCTGGAAATAATGCTAAAGTGTACTGCTCATCAGAGTCAGTATGATAATATTGTTGTTGTTAAGATTCCAACTGGGACAAATCCTACCATGGCATGGGATATATCGCTGAGGCTCAGCTCAATGCTGCAATTAGGTGATTTTAGACAGAGGACTGAAAATTCTAATGGGGACCTGCCTCTTTAGATAGCAATAGGTATCCATTGCTTCACTTCTTGCAAAAGGTGGCAATCTGTGCTGCACTTGCTCTGCTCTCCTGCTGAATAGGGCCATAGAGTGCTGCCCCCAAGTCATATCCTGATTGAACCACTTGCCCCCATTTGTACAAAGGAAAAATAGTATGGTTTAGGAAATGACTGCAGAGCACTTTGTGCACTAATCATACTAACATTGCATTGTTCAGATACTGCCTCTCTTATCTCCTGTGCTCTGGGAACCTGTTCTCATGCGTTAATCTATCGGTAAACATTTCTTGTCTACAGATAGCAAATTCTCTATAAGTGACTCCAGAGTACAGTGGTACCTTGGTTTGCAACCGCTTTGGATTACAACCACGTCAAACCCGGAAGTGCGTGTCCCTTTTTGGGATTACAACCCATTTTTTAAAATTACAACCAATTTCTTTTTTTGGGGGGGGAGGCCCCATTGGCGAAAGCGCGCCTTGGGTTGCAACCTGTTTTGGTTTACAACCAGACCTCTGGAACGGATTACGGTTGTAAACCAAGGTACCACTGTTCTTAACCATGCATATGGATTGCATCCTTCAGGGTTCAGAGCTATTCACCTGCACTCCATATTATTTATTAAAACCATGTGATGGATTAGAGCTCATAACCATCTACGTCTCTGTCAGCTGCAGCTTTCAGGGCCATCCATTATGCTTTATTTCCCCAAATTAGCTTGAGGGGAATGCTGGTGTAGCACATTAGGTAAAGGTAAAGGGACCCCTGACCATTAGGTCCAGTCGTGACCGACTCTGGGGTTGCGCGCTCATCTCGCATTATTGGCCGAGGGAGCCGGCGTATAGCTTCCAGGTCATGTGGCCAGCATGACAAAGCCACTTCTGGCGCACCAGAGCAGCACATGGAAACGCCGTTTAGCTTCCCGCTGTAGCGGTTCCTATTTATCTACTTGCATTTTGACGTGCTTTCGAACTGCTAGGTTGGCAGGAGCTGGGACCAAGCAACGGGAGCTCACCCCGTCACAGGGATTCGGACCGCCAACCTTCTGATCAGCAAGCCCTAGGCTCAGTGGTTTAGCCCACAGCGCCACCTGGGTCCCAGGTGATGAATCTCTAAATTATAGATGAATCTGTAAATAGGGTGCATGATGAAGCACAGCTGCCTATCTCAGGTTCCAAGTGTGGACTGAAGTATCATAGTGACCTGGCTTGCACTCTTACTTGAAAGGCTCATTATATATATATATATATAGGTAAATGGGCCCCTTCTTTCATTCTGACTGCACAGCTATAAAAGGGTGATTCCATCTGCTGCATTTTTTAAATTAATTTTTTTTTTTGCAATAATTGCTGTTGGAGGAAAGAACAATTTAAGAATGCCAGATGGCTACCTAGAGAGGTACAATTTTAAAAGAACTGCAAGAGAGCTATAGTTCTTGTGTTGAATTTCAGCAAACTGAAATGCAACACAGCGAAACGTTTCCTGCTGGAATAATTGTCCTGATATGTTTAAAGAAAGCCACATTAAGCCTCGTCAACTTGAGGAAAGTGATGGCTATACAAATAATGTCTGAAATGTCCTACTGGGAAGAAAACACAGGGTAGCTCTTTCCCACTACTGTACTGACCCTCCCCACACACCCCAAAGCAATTTATTTGTTGTCTAAAAGTAAAGAGCCCTTGGCACTCGAATCACAAAGCACAGACTGTGGGAAGCACATTACTTCTGCAATGAAATTCTCGAGAGGGGGCGGGAAAAACCTCAAGGAGGTTGAGCTACACTTTGAAAATGGGATTATATGCCACCAGTTACCTTGCATAATGCTCCATCTGCCAGCTCCCAGGATCCCTGAGCATTGCCCATTATGACTGGGACTGATGGAAGCTGCTCTCCAACAACTTTGGTTAGCCAACCCTTCGTTATCGGACGTGCGGGTCCTAGCTCCTTCATCTTAAATACTGAGTGCGGCATTGCATGCCTAGACATTAAGGGGGACAGATGCAGAATAGACGACAAGCAATAGATGGTCCAGAGGCTTTTTACAGAATCTTAACCTCTGTGCTTACATATGCAAGGAGAAGGATCACACCTATCAGCCTTAGGCCCTTGGCATCGACAACATCCACATGCCATGTTGATGCCCAAGCCTCTGAGCACAGGCCTATGAATAGGTCCGCGCTGCATCATCTATGCCAGGGGTTCCCAACAAAATTTTCTCGAGGACCCCTCATCGAGCCGCTATTGTGACAAGGACCCCCATTAATTCCTAATCCTAAAATTAAAACGTGAGAGCCAAATTAAGTCTTTTTATATTTTATATTTATACGTTTTTTACAGTTACAACAGAGTACTCCATCAGTATACAGTTAGTTTTAATTTTCAGTTCTTAATGAGATGAACCACTTTTAAACCAACGGTCCATTTTTAACTACGCGAACTGTAGCTTCCGCGAAAAACAACGCTTTGTTTACAAACACTACTGTTTTGCAAAGAGGCAGCGTGCGCCAGGGAGGAGGGAGGGGGATGGAGAAGACAGGGTATCTGCGCAGTAGCGCACAAATGAAGCCGACGCGCGCAAAGTATCTTGGGGAGGTGAGCGTTAGTAGAATGTGCGCGCTGCCTCTTTGCAAAACAGTAGTGTTTGTAAAGCACCACCTAATGGCATACAGCAGAACTACTGCCTCTATCTAATTCTAGTTTTGTGCTAGACTCTGCTCATGCAGGAAGCGGCCAAAACAAAAAATCTGTTATCATACGAAATATATTTAATATATTTTTTATTCTAATAGCATCTTGCGGACCCCTCTGGCATAGCTCGCGGACCCCTGGGGGTCCCCGGACCACCTGTTGGGAACCACTGATCTATGCCATGGGTAGGCAAACCAAGGCCCAAGGGCCAGATCTGGCCCAATCGCCTTCTCAGTCCAGCCCGTGGACGGTCTGTGAATCAGCGTGTTTTTACATGAGTAGAATGTATCCATTTATTTAAAATGCACCTCTGGGTTATTTGTGGGGCATAAGAATTTGTTCACCCCCCAAAAATATATATAGTCCAGCCCCCCACAAGGTCCGAGGGACAGTGGATCGGCCCCCTGCTGAAAATGTTTGCTGACCCCTGATCTATGCCTTCCAATATTGCAATGATCCAACTTTAAGCATAGTTGGCCTATGCAACACAGATTCCTACGGTATGTTGATTTAAAGGTCCAGAAAGTAAGTCTGGTATGGTGAAGATGTAAAACAAGCAGCCACAAAGAAGCATAACCCCCTCCTTACAACAGTAAATTATTATTGTTGTTGTTATGTTATTGTTATTATAGCCCGCCTTTCCCCCAGACTCAAGGCGGCTTACGCAAAACAATGTAGATAAAATGCATAAAACTAAAAACATACAGAAACAAACTGTTAAAAAGGAATTAAACGGTAACAGGAATAAAACATAAAACAAATCCGTTAAAAAACAACAACACACACACACACTATGAAAAGCCCTTTCCTTAAAAAACAAGCAAACCAGTCAGTTCCCAAAAGCCTATCGGAATAAAACAGTCTGCACCTGCCAATGGTTTCGAAACTGAGGCCAGGCTCTACACATTTAGAAAAAGCATGTGGCATAGCTCTCCTGGGGGCACTGTACCACTTCAGAATGCTGGCAAGGAAAAATCATGTTCAGCCCACCCGTCCACACATTAAAGACTCCATGCACACAATTATTATGGGCAGGGATAAAGCTACGGTAGGTGTTAACCCTCCCCAATCATATGCTAGCCCCCAATAAGCAAAGGGGACATGGTGTGATGAAACTGACAGCCATGCAGACCTCTATCTGTATTCCAAAAATGTAAATCCATGGAGGACTGCAACTGTGTGTGTGTGTGTGTGTGTGTTTGTTACTTAATGTAGATTAGCCCTGAGATGTAATTGTGGATCAACGCTTTTATGCAGGCTCCATGCTGCCTTATGTTTCACATTTGCCTTACAGCATCCCCATGTGAAAATTGCCACAATTATAAAATGCATTTGCCACATCAGAAAGAAGCCTTAGTTATTCATATTAACTTTGCCAGGGCAATCTTACGACCAGAAATCCTTCTGGATAGTCAGTCCTTGACATTTTCTCTCTCCCACCATGTGTGCCATGCACGTACTCTTATTTTGCTGGCTTTGGAAGTGTGTTTTTCATGCAAAACATGATGACGTCTGCAGTTGTCGTTTTGCATGTGGGTGCTCCCTACCATTCAAACTTGCATGTTCAAAAGCCAGTGATATGCTCCAGTTTCTTATACTGAAATGTGCTACCTACCTTTCAAAAGAAAGAAACTAAATACAGTAGGTTCTAAATGGTTCAGATTCTTTTAAACTAATACAATCTGATTTTTTTAAAAAAAAGGCTGCAGACAGTTCCCAAAAAGTGGTTAGTGTTTACCAAGCAAGTGCTGCATTAACCCTTGGCCAACCCAGAAGTGGATTGGGTTGTTCTACAATCATGCGCACACTCTCACATGCGCACACCAGATGTCATCAGCACACAGGCAGAGAGCGAGGAGGGGTGGGGGATAATTGCCACCTCTGAGCTAATCAAATGCTCAATCTTATGACCAGGAAGAGGTGGTCTTCCCGGAAGAACTGCTCCCTGCCTTGCAGGCCTTTTCCTACCTGGCCCGGGAGGGTTGGGCTCTGACTGACTCCAGCTACAAAAGCTGAGGTTGCTGAACAGATTCTTGGGTTGGGGTGTTGTTTGGGAGAGCGGGGTTGTTCCCATTTTTTATATGGTTCAGATCTTTAGATTATGATTCATGTGGAAATTGTTTGTTATGGTTGTGTACTTTTGGCTGTTTTATTTATTGCTTATGACTACTTTAGGTAAGTTTGTAATTATGAAAAAAACATGTTGTAATCTGCCTTGAGAATAGTTTTAACTATGGAAAGGTGGCGTAAATTAAAATTATGCATGTATCTAGATCAGGATGATGTGCTTTGCCCACCCCAGAATTGTGTGCACTTTAAAAAAAAAAAAAAGGTTGCCGCAGCCAAAATCACTAGAGTGGCATAGAGCACATCAATACCCCAAATGAGGGGTTAACTACCTTTGCACCAAGAAACAAATCCCATGAAGTCAGTGGGGCATACAGAATTGTACTATTAACCAAGTGAAACTTAAAACACGGCACTGAGAAGCAGCTGTGTTATTCTTTTAATTCTGTCACCAAAAATAGGCACTTTGCAAGTGCATCTCTAGACATTCTGCTTTCCCTAAAGGTAAAGGTAAAGGGACCCCTGACCATTAGGTCCAGTCGTGACCGACTCTGGGGTTGCGCGCTCATCTCGCATTATTGGCCGAGGGAGCCGGCGTATAGTTTCCAGGTCATGTGGCCAGCATGACTAAGCCACTTCTGGCAAACCAGAGCAGCACATGGAAACACCGTTTACCTTCCCGCTGTAACGGTTCCTATTTATCTACTTGCATTTTTGACGTGCTTTCGAACTGCTAGATTGGCAGATGCTAACCTAGCACATGCTAAACTGCACAAACTCCTGCATGGCTTGTGCACATCTGAAATGCACAGTCTGTTTACGCTGCTTTTTAACCAGTGCTATTTTCCTTAAAAAACAGGTCTTGGAGCTCATCTCTCTTGTTCTCTTAGAATGGCAATGACGCCCACCTAAGAGGTGCTGGAGCTGAGCTCTGTGGGGGGGGGGGAGAAAGGCCCTTTAAAAATAATATTTATATTTGCTAGGTTTTGCTCATTACAGGGAGGTTCTGTAAGCTCAGTCGGTAGAGCACGAGGCTCCCAGTTTCAGGGTTGTAAGATCAAGCCCCAAATCTATACAATTTAATATTTCTTCGTTTTACTTTGAAGTACTGTAACTCCAAGTGGCTTCAGTGGGACTTATTCCTGGGTGGCATGCACATAGGACTGCGGCCTTCATAGCCCCTCAAAAGCAAGTCCCATTGAACTGAATGGCCCTCAGTCGAGATCTGGCTTAAACCGCTCTTGTTACAGGGTAATAACCGACAGGCTCAGGGCAACATTTCCTGCCACGTCAGACCAGGGGTGCCAACTTGAATAAAATATGGCGGGTGGTGGTGGTGGCAGACAGTGCCAGATTACCAAATAGGCAGAAAGCCGGCTTCAGCCTATGGGCCCCATGCCTTTTAGGGGCCCCTCGAAACAGATCAAAATAATATTGTGTAATAAAATTGGTGAGTTAAAATGGTTGTTCGGTAAAAATAAAAAAACGTATTAGGAGATCATTTGCGGGTAACATGCTGTGCATTTTAAATTACACGTTGAAAGAAAATTATATGAAAATTATGTACCGTTGATATTTAACTCCTAGTAAATTAGCAAAAATTGATAAAACGGGGTCAAATGTATGCTGGAAATGCAAGGAAAAAGAAGGCACCTTTTATCATATGTGGTGGGAATGTAAGGTAGTAAAATAATTTTGGGAAATGATATATAATGAGCTGGAAAAAATGTTTAAAATAACATATTCTTTTAAAAAAAACAACCCGAAACCCTTCTTTTAGGAATTCTAGTTGCCAAAATCCCAAGGGAGCAGAAAAGATTATTTATGTATGTGACCACGGCTGCGCGGATGTTATTGGCCCAGAGATGGAAAGAAGTCCCTACCAGAGAAGAAAGGCAGATCAATTGATGGACTTTGCCAAAATGGCAGAAATGACCAGAAGAATCAGAAATCAGAAAGCCCAAAATTTTAATAAGGAAGGGGGGGAATTATAACTTATCTTAAAAACCATTGTAAACAGTTAAAGTCGTTCGTAGGATTGGAATGTCACTTGTAGTTTAATGGCGAATTTTGGACACAATGGAGTGGTAAAAGATTTTGGATGATCATAAAAGATGCAGGAGGAAATGATTAACTATAGGACCCACAAAGAGGAAGAGGGAGGTCCATGAGATTCTTTGGTAACTTGTTTTTATGTGGTATGCTGGATATGTGACTGTAAAATCTTAATCTGAAAAAATCAAATAAATAAATTTATTTTAAAAAGGAGACCATTTGCAGGCGGGGGCCCCAATATTTCGACTACCTAGAGGGGGGCCTCCACAGGGTTTAATCCGGTACTATCCCCAGGTAAGCCCTGCCCCAAAAGATGTGGCGCACACAACACACACAATTTGAATGGCAATGCTTATCAACTTTTTTGGGGTTGGGGGTGGATTCAAATATTCCCTAAGGGAGCTCGTCCCGTAGAAGTCGGGGAAAAAACTTGAGGCGAACAGAGGACGCCAGTTCAGGGCTTGGCGCGCGCGCGCTACCGGGTGTCTCCTTCCCTTCCAGCCAGCCCGCGCCCCACGCCCCCCCTCCAGGGACCTGGCTGCCTCAGGCCTCGCCCCCTCCCCGCGCGCCCAGCTCCTTAGCTCTGCCCCCTGGAGTCCCGACGACGGGCTTCCTCACAGGCGCCGCACAAAAACCGCCGCTTCCCCCTCAGGCGCTTCGTCCCGGGGCTGTTGCCGAGCAGTGCCGCCGCCGCCGCCTCGCGCAATTCCCCTCAGGCGGGCAAAGCGGGCGGCACCGAGTCCGGAGCGGGCTGGCCTGACTTTGCGGGGAGCAGCGGCGGCGGCGCCCTGGCTCGGGCAGCGGCCCTCCTCCGGGAGCCGAGGCGACGATGGATCAGCAGCAGCCGAACCACGAGCCGCACCGCCACCCGGCGCAGGAGCGCTCGCGCTCGCACACCGTCACCACCACCGCCAGCAGCTCCTTCACGGCCAACTGGTCGTCCGCTTCCAGCACGCTCGCCTACGACCGCGAGTTCCTGAGGACGCTGCCCGGGATCCTCATGGTGGCCGAGATTGTAAGTAGCCCAAGCGGAGGAGCAGCAGCAGCAGCGCAGCGCGTCTCGCTTGCTCCCGAGGAAACGTGCGCCGCGCAGGAGGAGCTGCTGCCGCCACAGCCCGCACTCGCTGGGGCCGATCTTTGGCTGCACAACCCGGAGCTCCCCGTTTATCCGGGAGGGAGCCCCATTGAATTCAATAGCGCTTACTTCCGAGTAGACACGGTTGCGATTTCCGCTCTTCTTTTTGTCCACATCCCCTTCGCCAGTGCATCTCTCTCTCTTTAAAAAAAAAATATTTTTATTAGTTTCCCAAATTAAAACAAATATATCCAAATTATTAAATTTAATACAATTAAAAAATAATTATTATAATTAGGTTTCCGCTCCTGTTACAAACATGTGTCCAAATGCTTCCTGATGTTGCCACTTCATTCTTCTAGCGCCAATGCAGAACTCTTCCCTCCCTCCCGCCCCCAGGGCAGGTGTAAAGTAGAAAATGCAATAAAATCAAATATCTGAAGCCTCTCTCGCATGGAATTGGCTCCGTCCCAGGAGTGTTTTGGAACGGGATGTGTTTATAAAATAAAGCTGGGGTGCAAGGGAGAGAGATCCATCACTTCCTTTGGAATAGTTCATAGAATCCAAGTGCGAAGGTGTGAATCCTAGTCCAAGTGTGAATCCTAGTCCAACCCCCTGCAACGCAGGAATATTTTCGCCCAATGTGGGGCTCGAATCCATAACCCTGAGATTAAGAGTTTCATGCTCTGCCGACTGAGTTATCGAGGTGTGTGGCTTTTAGTGGATGGGGAAGAGAGAAGAAGATGACTTTATACATGCTCAGAGGCACGCCCATTGCTTTAAGAGTGCCAAGACTTCAGCATTGTAAGCTAGCTAGTCAAAAAACCCTGCACCAATTAATAAGAACTGATTTAGATATAACTGAACAGGTGTAACGCTTGTTTGGAGATACCATTTGCGATGTGGAAATAGGATACGACTCCCTGGGTGTTTATTCATTGTAACTTTTTGTTGTGAGCAACCTCCTAAAGGGAAGAACTAGAAGAATGCAGGGGTGGGAGAAGGAGCAGGATCATTTTAACTACTAAGGGACCTCAATTCCTTAATTTTGTTATGAGATATCTGGAAGATACAGGAGTAATACAGACGGTTGCTTTCAAATCTACCAAAGAACAGTTTCGTCTCCCCATTTCTGTTTCTTACCTGAGCTTTTGCTCTGTGCTTGTTCTCCACTGAAGGTTCTTAACACATCTTTCCCAACTTGTTGCAAATTCATTCGAGCCTGACAGATCACTTGGGCAGCAGAGAGTTATACAAAGAACCTATGCCCTGGAGTAAGGGGAGGGGGCTCATTTTCCCCAGCTATCTGAATAATAGGCTTTTTCGGAAGCTTCTTCAGGCCATTTCCTCTGGTTGTTTTTTTGTTGTTGCTGAAATGGAGGTGCTAAAGTGGTTGTAGGCTGGGCAGGTTATTGTTTCCCTTAATAGGTCACCTGAGGCAAGATTAGAATCCTGGAGTCAGGTGAATCCTGAATAACTCAAGCTGGGCTGGCTGGGCACATTCACAACAGTTTTATCTCCTGTAAGCACTTCAGTACCGATGGTCAGAATGGCATTCTGTTAAGCCTTTGTAGTGAAGAGGAAGAAAGCTGCTCAGGAATGTGCCTAACAGCCTAGATATCCACTCCCAAGAATGTGTGCTGTAGGGGAGCCCAGAGATGGGAGCCCAGAGGTGTCTTGAACAACTCCCATTATCAAGATAAAAAAATTCCTTCAGTAGCACCTTAAAGACCAACTAAGTTTTTATTTTGGTATGAGCTTTCGTGTGCATGCACACTTCTTCAGATACACTGAAACAGAAGTCACCAGACCCTTATGTATATTCAGAGGGTGGGGTGATGGGAATGGGTGATGGGCTGATAGGAGTGGTAAACCTGCTGATGACTGTTAACGACTGTTAATGACTGCAATTGGTCTTGCGGGGGGGGGGCAAGGGCTGAGGTGCTAAGGAAAGCTTGATCATGTATAATGGGATAAGAATCCTATGTCTTTGTTCATTCCAGGTGGCTCCATGGTTTTAAGCTTGGTGATAAGTTGCAATTCAGCAACTTCTCTTTCCAGTCTGTTTCTGAAATTTTTCTGTAATAAAACAGCTGCTTTGAGATCTTGTATAGAATGTCCTGGGAGATTTAAGTGTTCTCCTACTGGTTTCTCTGTCTTGTGGTTCCTGATGTCAGATTTGTGTCCATTTATCCTTTGGCGTAGGGTTTGGCCTGTTTGTCCAATATAGAGAGCTGAAGGGCACTGTTGGCATTTGATGGCATACACAATGTTAGAAGATGAGCAATTAAATAGTCCTGAGATGGTATGTTGGATGTTGTTGGGGCCTGTAATGGTGTTGTCCGGGTGTATGTGGCAGCAAAGTTGACATCTGGGTTTATTGCAGGCTCTGGTACCAGTGTCCATGTTAAGTCTGGTGGTTGTATTATTGTGGGTGAGGAGTTGTTTAAGATTGGGTGGTTGTCTGTAGGCAATGAAAGGTCTTCCTCCCAGAGCTTGAGAAAGAGAGCTGTCATTGTCCAGGAGAGGTTGTAGATCTCTGATGATTCATTGTACTGTTTTAACTTGGGAGCTGTATGTGATAACTAGTGGTGTTCTGTTATTTTCTTTTTTGAGGTCTGTCTTGCAGCAGGTTCTCTCTAGGTATCAGTCTGGCTCTGTTGATCTGTTGTTTAACTTCATCAGGTGGATATTTTAGTTCTAAAAAGGTTTGCTGTAGATCTCTTAGGTGAGATTCTCTGTCTGTAGAGTTGGAAAGGATGCGGTTGTAGCGTAGGGCCTGGCTGTATACGATGGATTGTTTGGTATGTTAGCTAGAAGCATGTAGATATGTTTGTCGGTCAGTTGGTTTTCGGTATAAGGTTGTGTCTATACGTCCATCCTGTATTTTTATAGTAGTGTCGTATAATATTATATAGTACTGTAATCTAATCCACTGAGCCTCTTGGGCTTGGAGGTTGGCGGTTCAAATCCCCACGACGGGGTGAGCTCCTGTTGCTCTGTCCCAAATCCTGCCAATCTAGCAGTTCGAAAGCACACCAGTGCAAATAATAAATAGGTACCACTGCGGCGGAAAGATAAATGGTGTTTCCATGCACCCTGGTTTCCATCACGATGTCCCATTGCACCAGAATGGATTCTGTTCCTATCCAAAGATCAGCAATCCTATTACTCAAGGGCATTTCTTTCTTTTCTGGATCGAGTCAGTCTCATTCTCAGTTCTAGCACTGTACAGATATACCCAAGATGGCATACATGGTTTAAGCAACTGAAACAAAATGAAACAGCCCTCAGATTGCATTGATAAATATCCTGAAAACACATTGATAAAAATAGCAGCAACCAAAGCACATCATCTGATACACAAACTAAAAAAAAATGCATCCTGAAATAAAATAATTCTTCTTGAAAGGTTCATGGGATTTGCAGGTAACTCTAATTTTATTATTGCTGATTTTTCATCTTTTTCAAGTGCTAATTACCTTCGCTGCTGGGAAGGTGTTTGAAACTCTGGCTTTGTTTTGCACTAAAGCAGTTGGTGACGCGGGTGGCGCTGTGGGTTAAACCACAGAGCCTAGGGCTTGCCAATCAGAAGGTTGGCGGTTCGAATCCCCGCAATGGGGTGAGCTCCCATTGCTCAGTCCCAGCTCCTGCCAACCTAGCAGTTCAAAAGCATGTCAAAGTGCACGTAGATAAATAGGTGCCGCTACAGCGGGAAGGTAAACGGCGTTTCCGTGTGCTGCTCTGGTTCTCCAGAAGCGGCTTTGTCATGCTGGCCAATAACACGAGATGAGCGCCGCAACCCCAGAATTGGTCACGACTGGACCTAATGGTCAGGGGTGTTAGGGAATTTTATAGGGGGGGGGCACCCAAACGAGGCTTCATTTGGGAATCAAGATTGGCACTAATGCCCTCAAGGGGACCCCATTTGATCCTACAACACCACTCTAGTATCGCACCAACACGAACCCCTCAAGATCAAGCCCTGAGTAATAAAGGCTCCCTTTCCTACCCTTTCTCTGTTGCCTGAGACTCTATGTAACCATATTTCTTTATGAATGAATACAGTGTATCTTTATTTCTAAATGAAACCTCCTTTTTGCGACTCTGGCCAAGGGCTCTCAGGGATGCAGGGAACAGCCATAATCCCTTAAGCAAGAGGTCAGGTAGCCAGGGTGGTGCTCCTCTGCATATCCATAATCCATTCAGGTACCATCTCCTGCCATTCCCAACCCTCCGAAGCCAGAGGCAATACACACAACTGGACCCATTGTTTCCCCCCACCAGGTACTCAAGGATCCCTTCCCAGATACTTACTGGTACTTGCTTAACAATGTCCTGGGACATCCTTATGCTAATCCTGCTTACCTCCTGTTTACCTGTATGCTAATGCCCCTTGCACCTTCCCCTTTTCTGACCTTTTA
This sequence comes from Zootoca vivipara, assembly GCF_963506605.1. NCBI lineage: Eukaryota > Metazoa > Chordata > Lepidosauria > Squamata > Lacertidae > Zootoca > Zootoca vivipara. The sequence continues at coordinate 14,951,329 of NC_083287.1, read as the reverse complement.
CCCTGTCACAAGTGATGTATGTATGATGCTTTCGATGTGCATTATGGGATGGTGGTGGGAAGTTTTAAAAGTTCTTGCAGCCCTGTTCACAGTGTTCAGTCTGGCATTGAACCTGCTGCGCAGTAATAAACCTTGCTGTTTGCTCCGGATCATGGCTGGACTCCTTCCTTTTATACTCCGCAACGACCACAGGCCCTTGCCTGATGAGCTGGGTGGCTGAGCATTCTCGCACCCAGAATTTTGCCCTAACATTTGGCGCCCGAACAGGGACTTGCGGTTCTCCTGTGTGGCTGACTGAGGGCCCCAAGATCTTCAGCCGGCACCAGGCCCTTTTGCCTGGGAAGACCCCTTTGGACCCTCGGCCATCCTCCAGGCGGTAATCTGCAAGTCTCGAAGGACCCAGCCAGGGAGCAAAGGCAAGAACCGGCCGGCCAGCTTCTTCATCCCCAGGATCAACACGGAGGAGTGTGTGAGTATAAGGTTAAAACCCAGTGCACTGGTGGTAGCGGGGTGGTATCTCCTGGCAACTGAATTCTCTGCCCTCTTATCTATCGTGCTTTCTGTCCTGTCTCTCCGGACCGTGTGCCGTGCTCAACTCGAAAGGGGAGTTCTGAGCTCTATCTCTGTTGCTTCTCCACCCCCCCTTTTCCAGAAAAGAGTGGGGGTCCTTTGGTCAGCCGCCCTGGCAGGAAGGCCCTGTCCAAAAGCAAGGGACCAAAGGCTCTTTTTCAACCACTTCAGCCAGCAGGCTGAAGCCTTTTCTGTCCTGTCTTTACCCCAGCCGCACTGGTCGAGCCACGTAACACGTGTATCGTGCGTGAGCCCGCTTCCAAAAGCAAGGGGGGTATTCCGGAGCGAAAATTCTATCCAAGGGGGTACCTGATCTGGCACCGCAAAGCGTGGGCGTCCAGTAGGGTCCCCTATTTCTCAAGATTGTGACGATAGGTAGGAGGTTGCCAGGAGGGGTAGCCTAACAGGGATTAGGCAGGACATGGCAGAGTGGTTGGAAGCACCCCAAAGAGAAACGGGAAAAGTGAGCACCAAAGGTCTGGGGAGGAAACCAGATAGCTAGGGCTCAGGAGAAACTCTGTGAAATAGCTAGGTAACTTTATTTAGGACTGAGAAACAATAGGAATGGTATATATATGTTTTCACGTTACATGTTGTCTGTTATTTGTTTTGTCTGTTAAGTGTGTGTGCATCTGTTCCTTGTGTCTGCTAGAGATCGTTGTTTCCCTTGAAATAAATAAGAAATGTAATCAAGGTTTGGGAATGTAAGGAGTTTGTGTTTAAAAATTGGCCATGACCTCTACAGACTGCCTTCCTTAAGTTAAAAAAAAAAAGTTTAAAAATAATAATAATGCAAGCTTGCTTAAATAATTTTATGTTAAGGGATTGATCAACCCAAAAACATGGCAAATATTGAAAAAGGGTGGAAGTGGTGTGTGAATGTTTGTTGGTTGTAAGAGGCTGTAGAAGGCCAATCTTTCTCCAGAGAGTAAAAGAGGGTGTGTGTGTATACCTACCCCTTTCTGTACAGAAAGGGGGAGCAGGAAGCTAGGAAAAGGGAGATTGTAACTTTGAAAATGTTTGTTTGTGAACTCACAATGTTTAAGGTCTGTGTAACAAGGGAGCCATGTGCTCTGTATGTAATGTTTCTGCTGCAACCAGCTTCATTGAGCACAACAGCTCTTTGCAAGCTAAAATGCAGTGTCTATATTTCATAAAGCCTTAGGTAGGTCTCCTTCTGAGAGAAGAGTGTTGTTGTTATGAGGAATCCTTGGAAGTATTAGGACCATGTGACTATGAAATATGGTGTTCCTTCTAGGGAAATGTTATTAAAAGTAGAGGCTCCATAGCCAGCAAATGTCTATCTGAGTCAGTTTAACCTTGGTCCAGTTGGACAGAATGGTGGTAGTGAGAAAGTAAATTCCCTCTTAAAACTGTTTATCCAACCCTCAGGTTTGCTAAAGGCCTCCATGTAAAGTTGGTACTTTTAATCTTCCCCTTCCTTCCTTTTCCCTTAGTACACATGTGTGCTTCCGTGATAGGGCATAGCCCGTGTTTCCTTCCCAGTTAGCCATCTGTACTCAAATGTATGTGTATCCTGCTTTGAAAGGGCGATGATAGTGTTGAGATCCCCATATTTCAGAAGGGATGGACTAGATTACTCAAGATCCCTTCCAACCCTACCAGACTCTTGCAAATGGGGGGGGGGAGTTAAATGAGGAAATTGTATGTTGTATGTGATATGAAAGTGCTAGGTAGGTGGAAGGAGAGAGAGAGAGAATGTGTTTGAAATTGCATTTTGTATGTGATGTGAAGGTGCTAGGTAGGTAGAAGGAGAGAGAGAGAGAATGTGTTTGAAATTACATTTTGTATGTGATGTGAAGGTGCTAGGTAGGTAGAAGGAGAGAGAGAGAGAATGTGTCTGAAATTGTATGTTGTATGTGATGCGAAGGTGCTAGGTAGGTAGGAGAGAAAGAGAATGTGTTTGTAAGTAACCTTGAAAATGCTTGCTCAATACTTTGAAAATATTTTGAAACTTGAAAATGTTCACTTCATGAGGTGTGCAAATGTTTGTTATTGAGAGAGGCTCAAAAGGGGAGTCTTTCTTCAAGTGACTAGAGGAATATTGACTAAAGGAAAATTGAACAGCTATTCCTATAAAGGTGATTTGTTTGTCAAAAGTAGAGCTTCCTTAGCCAGGAATTGTCTATCTGAGTCTAGTTTTAACTTCAATTGTGTTGGGCTCCTGATATAACCTCTTAAGGAAAAACTCATCTGCTAAAGGGTTCTGTATAAAGTTGGTATTTTAATTCAAATCTTGTGGATCCTGTATCTTAGAGGGTTAGACTAAATGACCACAGGGTCCCTTCTAACTCCCATTTTAGAGCTATGTGAAAGGCAATGTGTCTGATGTGGTGATGGGTTGAAATTCAGCCCAGCTCTGCTTTCTGGCAAGGAAAGATTATTGGTTTTCAGAGTTAGAACAAGAGTGTCTTTTTTAAGGAGTGATTATATGAGTTTTACCATTTTGTCTATTAAGGTTTAAAGTTTAAGCACATATAAAAGTCTTGACCATTTCCCCTTGTAAATAAATGGCAGAATATATCTTATGAATTGTGACCCTGTAGCCATTTTCCCATATATGAGGGGGCAGGGAATTTTAGTCTGCCCATGGCTGAAGTTATTTAAAACAAACAAACATTTGCAATTTATGAATTCTGACTGGTCATTTACCCGTACATAAGGGGGCGGGTCATTGTTCCGCTAATGACTAGAGGGAAAGCACACTAATAATAATAATCCACATTTGTGAAATATTTTGAATAAAAGTCTGCACCCCAAAAACCCTGTAGATAAAGGGGGCAAATCTAGATTTCTTTTGCCTGGGGTATGAGATGTTTATATAGTACAGTAAACATGGCTAATTAGTGCCATGACTTCATTAAGGAGTTTAATTTGACCAAACTTTTCTTGCAGCTTTCTGGTGAAAATATTGCGTTGTCTGGATATTGAAGTTTTATATATTTAAAGTTTAAGATTTATAAGCCTGCTTCCTAAGCAGCAAGGAACAGGAAATAAGAGGTCAGAAATATCTCAGGACACAAAGGCTAAAGAAATGGATTTAAACTTACCAAAGAATTTAATTTGACCACTTTTGTTGCTGGTTTGGTGGAAGTGTAAATTGCTGGGTTTCTGGGTAAAATCTAACCTATTCACCCTTCCCTTCCTCTATTCAAATGGTGACTTAGCCAACAGCTGCAACACTTTCAATTGGTACAATGGATTTCTAAATCATGAACTCTGTACATGCACAGAGACTATGTCAGCTTGAAGAGAAAGAGAGGAGAAAAAGAAGGTTGTAACTTAAGAGGTGTCAAGGTTATACTCTGCACATGAAATATTATTCAAATTTCTTAATGTAAAGCGCCCTTCACACTTGGAAATTCATAGAAAATAGCTGTCTTCTCTTCATACTACCCTGATGGTCAGATCCACCCAGTTGACAGACAGACTATGCAAACTAAGGCTCTGTTATAAGAATTTTAAGGTCACATATATAATAATTGTTCATAAAACATGTACATGAATGTACAGGCACATGTCTGAAGCAGCACAGGAAGACAGGCCTGACTGACACCATTTTGACTCTCTGAGCAGGTGTTCCTCTGCAAGGAAGAAGGGGGTGGGGGGAACCTTCTCATTGTCTCAGGTAATCCCTGGCATCCTGATACCCGAGTGCCAGACAAAAGGGTGTGATTAACTTGGCTGGGAAACAGGGAAATGTAAATATCTCTTGTTGATTGGGTTTTGGGGGCAGGGGGCAGGGTCCAGACTGCTCAGATTACTGCTACCAGACCTCCCCTTTCATGATGTACCTATGATGAATCTAGGGAGGGCGGTCTTGGGCTACACCCCTTCTGTGACGTATGGGTCCTTTTCCTAGCTTCCATTTATTAAATCAGTTTTCCATTATTTTCCCATTCACCTTCAAATCTTTAAGGTTACAGTCCAATATTAACATGTGTGGTCTTTATAATGTCTTCGTATTAATTGATAGTAACTTTTTCCTTTTAATCTGATATCTTTGTGTCCAGTCCATCTGAAAAAAATGTTGTTTGAGTGGTAATCTAAATATCATTTTGTTTTATTTATGCAATTTTTTTGCATTTCTACCTTTTCTTCCTGTACATACGAATGTAGCATCTAAGTCATTCTTTCCTGTAAATAATAATAGTAATAATAGTCCCTTTCAAACAGGATACGCGAACCTCAAAGAGAATTCAGAACCACATAAGGAAAATGTTAATAACTTATCAATTGTGTCCTAATTAACAACATTTTTGTCCTTTGTTTCCTCCACAGCCAAACTAGGTGAAGTAAACTAAACAGACTGAGTAGACAATAACAGCAGTAATTAAATATAAATGATAATAATAATATTTAAATGAATAAAATGCTTAACTATGATGAATTACAAGGATATTTTCTCTCTTCGACCTCAAGACTCTGTGCCCTAGGATTTAAAAGCAGCCAGAATTGTCTCAAGCTCACTTGATGACCTCAAGACATACAACTGATATATAATTTACGTTGTGTGATATTCAACAAAAACATTGAACTACTGTACGTCTGACAGTATGTTATTTACACAAAAGGGGGGACGCCCCCTCCACACTTGTAAATTAATAGAAAATTGCTATCTTCTGGTCACTGGGCAAATGCTTCGTCAGTAAATGCTTCCTTGAGATGTACTAATCTCACATTTACCTCTACCATATACTGGTATTAATCCTGGTGTATTTTGCCTCTTGTTTTCTTCCACAGCAAAAAAAAAAAAAAAAGAGAGGAGATACAAACAGTAATCCCTTTTATTCTTTTAGTCTTTCTTCCCTTACAGGCATTCTTCCCCCCTGCTATATAAAGTTGACTTCCCTCTGTTTTGGGCTTTGATGCTTCTTTTTAGGTTGCAAATAATCTGCTTTCATTTATTTATTTATTTTTCCATTATGTCTATGAAATTAACCTAAGTACTTCCAAATACAGTATTGTTTTGTAACTGCATTCTGTCAGGTAGCACCTTTAAGTTATCTTCATAAAGTTCTCTTTTAGCAAAAGAACCAAACAAACTTAGCAGGTAATAACAGTAGTAACTATATAGAAAGGCGATGAATAAAATACTTAAATGCATTAAGATTTTATTGTTTACAGCTTCCCAAGAAGACTCTGGCCACAACAATCACATTCCAAAAGGATATGGACTGACAAAAAGGGGGGGGGAGATGAATTGTAAGGACATTTTCTGTCCCTTTCTAACCTCAAGCAAATGTGCCAAATGGCTAAAGATGTGTGAAAAAGGCAAGAACTGCCTCAAAACCACAGATTTCCTCAAATACATCCAACTGGGGTGGAATTAATAATTGTATGTTGTGTATATTATGTGTTATTATGTAGAATTGCTGAACTATGTCTGATAGTGTGTTATTTCCATGGGGGGAGGGGGGATCACAGTTTTTGTGTAATTGTTTTTATGTTTACCATACTTTTGCTTTTACCCCATTGGAGGGTTCTCATGCATTTTTATACTTTCCAGTAGATCAGGCTATTGTTAAGACCAATTTATTAAGTTAGACCAACTTATCACCACATATTCTTGTCCCACCTGGCACTCTGCAGTGTGCCAACCTTCTCTACACATCTTTTTTAATTGTTTTAACTCATTTGACCAAAAAAAGAGGCTTCAGAATCCATGAAGTCTGGAGACTGGATTTCAGTTAAAGTGTACCAGAAGCAGCCACTTTGACCACCTTGGGAGGGACCATCTCAAGTTCTCCTCACCTCACCCACTGCTCTAAAATAGGGGAGAAGAACTCTTGGCTGCATCACACTAGGTGTAAGAAAACAGTACCGGACCTGAATCGGGACCAAGATCGGGCCCAACAGACCGGACCAGACCAGGATCTCCTCTAAACCGCTTTGGACATCTGGACCTCGGAGATAGTTCCAGACCCCAACACCATCAAATTGCGCCTAAGACGTGAATAGTTCCTGCCGTCTATCTTCAGCCTTCATGCCGTCGCTTCAGCCTTCCTGCAGTCGCTTCAGCCTTCGCTTCGCTCCTGCTTCCTACCGTCGCTTCAGCCGCTCACTCGTCGCTTTGTTTTGACAGTTCCTGCTTTGACAGCTGTCAGCCGCTCACTCATCGCTTCGTTTGACAACTCATGCTTTGACAGCTGTCAGTTGTTTGTCGCTCCACGTTGAACTGAACATGGGTCCCATCCTTTACCTCCTTACCCTGTTCTTCTGCTCTCAACCTGCCTTGGTCCTGTCGGACCAATGCTCCAGACTGCAAGCTGACTGCCACTTCCTCGACTACCACACTGTAGACCTAGGGGGCGACCACAACCCTGACCGAATGGGGGATTTCAACTTCTGTCACCCGGGTTCCCAAACCTTACTACGTCACTCGCTGGTGCCTAAAATCACTGGGACTCAGTACTGGGAACTCTCTATATGCCAACCTTTCCATGGAACAACAATACTACCATATGGACTGTGCTAATGGATCGTACCTCCTCTATGGACAAGGTGAGGCCCTTCGCCACCCAAATTGGACAGAAATAGAGCAGGGAGGGGCTGTGCATGTTTATACTGACAAGCAACACCAAACGGAAAACCTAATGTTTGGGTTCCAGTGCCTCCTCTTGACCCCAAAACTTTCAAAGCCCCAACTACAAGGGATTTGTTTGAGGCGATTTTGCTGCCTGTGGAATCCTGGACACACAGAGGGCTGGAAAGGGGGAAGAGTACCTTGAGGGTTGGTACCACCCCATAGGCCCTTCACCCACCTCTCCAGTATGGGACCACACCGGACCACAGCGCTGCGGGGAGATTGCAAAGGACATAACCCTCTTAAACTCCTAACCCCCACACCCTACCAGTACAGCCCCATGCCAGCTCGGAGCAGATCCAACTTTTCTTGAACCTGATTTGCTTTATCACTCGCGACTTACCGGCGGGAAGGAAAAGGAATAAGGGAAAATCAAAATCCCTCCCCAAACTCTCTGACGTGGCTGCCAATAGGGAAACATGGGGCAGGGCACTATTCCCTGTGTATGGAGCTAGCTCCAACCATGTAGACATCTTAAACTTACAGGCGTACTTTTAAAATTCATGCAGAAGGCAGAACAGAACAGAACCGAATTGCTACGGACTCTTTATTGTCCAGTGAGGGCGGGACTTGTGCCCTGATCAACTCTGAGTGCTGCACGTATGTCACAGACCAGACTCTACATATTCCGGGATACTTGAACAATATCCATAAGTTGGCTGGACAACTGGAAGCTATTCAACATGAAGGACTTTCGGACTTTGACATATGGGGCTGCCCCCCCCCCAACCTAGGATGGTTATTTAAAGGAATTGTTTTAGTTTATGTGTACCTGTGTTTTGTTGTGCCATGCATTGTATTAACCCTTGTTGTTAGGGGGGGGGGCACCCAAACGAGGCTTCATTTGGGAATCAAGATTGGCACTAATGCCCTCAAGGGGACCCCATTTGATCCTACAACACCACTCTAGTATCGCACCAACACGAACCCCTCAAGATCAAGCCCTGAGTAATAAAGGCTCCCTTTCCTACCCTTTCTCTGTTGCCTGAGACTCTATGTAACCATATTTCTTTATGAATGAATACAGTGTATCTTTATTTCTAAATGAAACCTCCTTTTTGCGACTCTGGCCAAGGGCTCTCAGGGATGCAGGGAACAGCCATAATCCCTTAAGCAAGAGGTCAGGTAGCCAGGGTGGTGCTCCTCTGCATATCCATAATCCATTCAGGTACCATCTCCTGCCATTCCCAACCCTCCGAAGCCAGAGGCAATACACACAACTGGACCCATTGTTTCCCCCCACCAGGTACTCAAGGATCCCTTCCCAGATACTTACTGGTACTTGCTTAACAATGTCCTGGGACATCCTTATGCTAATCCTGCTTACCTCCTGTTTTGTTGTTGTTTAGTCGTTTAGTCGTGTCCGACTCTTCGTGACCCCATGGACCATAGCACGCCAGGCACTCCTGTCTTGCACTGCCTCCCGCAGTTTGGTCAAACTCATGTTCGTAGCTTCGAGAACACTGTCCAACCATCTCGTCCTCTGTCGTCCCCTTCTCCTAGTGCCCTCAATCTTTCCCAACATCAGGGTCTTTTCCAAGGATTCTTCTCTTCTCATGAGGTGGCCAAAGTATTGGAGCCTCAGCTTCACGATCTGTCCTTCCAGTGAGCACTCAGGGCTGATTTCCTTAAGAATAGATAGGTTTGATCTTCTAGCAGTCCATGGGACTCTCAAGAGTCTCCTCCAGCACCATAATTCAAAAGCATCAATTCTTCGACGATCAGCCTTCTTTATGGTCCAGCTCTCACTTCCATACATCACTACTGGGAAAACCATAGCTTTAACTATACGGACCTTTGTCGGCAAAGTGATGTCTCTGCTTTTTAAGATGCTGTCTAGGTTTGTCATTGCTTTTCTCCCAAGAAGCAGGCGTCTTTTAATTTCGTGACTGCTGTCACCATCTGCAGTGATCAAGGAGCCCAAGAAAGTAAAATCTCTCACTGCCTCCATTTCTTCCCCTTCTATTTGCCAGGAGGTGATGGGACCAGTGGCCATGATCTTGGTTTTTTTGATGTTGAGCTTCAGACCATATTTTGCGCTCTCCTCTTTCACCCTCATTAAAAGGTTCTTTAATTCCTCCTCGCTTTCTGCCATCAAGGTTGTGTCATCTGCATATCTGAGGTTGTTGATATTTCTTCCGGCAATCTTAATTCCGGCTTGGGATTCATCTAGTCCAGCCTTTCGCATGATGAATTCTGCATATAAGTTAAATAAGCAGGGAGACAATATACAACCTTGTCGTACTCCTTTCCCAATTTTGAACCAATCAGTTGTTCCATATCCAGTTCTAACTGTAGCTTCTTGTCCCACATAGAGATTTCTCAGGAGACAGATGAGGTGATCAGGCACTCCCATTTCTTTAAGAACTTGCCATAGTTTGCTGTGGTCGACACAGTCAAAGGCTTTTGCATAGTCAATGAAGCAGAAGTAGACGTTTTTCTGGAACTCTCTAGCTTTCTCCATAATCCAGCGTATGTTTGCTATTTGGTCTCTGGTTCCTCTGCCCTTTCGAAATCCAGCTTGCACTTCTGGGAGTTCTCGGTCCACATACTGCCTAAGCCTGCCTTGTAGAATTTTAAGCATAACCTTGCTAGCGTGTGAAATGAGCGCAATTGTGCGGTAGTTGGAGCATTCTTTGGCACTGCCCTTCTTTGGAATTGGGATGTAGACTGATCTTCTCCAATCCTCTGGCCATTGCTGAGTTTTCCAAACTTGCTGGCATATTGGGTGTAGCACCTTAACAGCATCATCTTTTAAAATTTTAAATAGTTCAGCTGGAATATCATCACTTCCACTGGCCTTGTTATTAGCAATGCTTTCTAAGGCCCATTTGACTTCACTCTCCAAGATGTCTGGCTCAAGGTCAGCAACCACACTACCTGGGGTGTATGAGACCTCCATATCTTTCTGGTATAATTCCTCTGTGTATTCTTGCCACCTCTTCTTGATGTCTTCTGCTTCTGTTAGGTCCTTACCACTTTTGTCCTTGATTATGGTAATCTTTGTACGAAATGTTCCTTTCATATCTCCAATTTTCTTGAACAGATCTCTGGTTTTCCCCATTCTATTGTTTTCCTCTATTTCTTTGCATTGCTCATTTAAGAAGACCCTCTTGTCTCTCCTTGCTGTTTTTTGGAAATCTGCATTCAGTTTCCTGTATCTTTCCCTATCTCCCTTGCATTTTGCTTGCCTCCTCTCCTCCGCTATTTGTAAGGCCTCGTTGGATAGCCATTTTGCTTTCTTGCATTTCCTTTTCCTTGGGATGGTTTTCGTTGCTGCCTCCTGTATAATGTTACGAGCCTCCATCCATAGTTCTTCAGGCACTCTGTCCACCAAATCTAAATCCTTAAACCTGTTCCTCACTTCCACTGTGTATTCATAAGGGATTTGATTCAGATTGTATCTTACTGGCCCAGTGCTTTTTCCTACTTTCTTCAGTTTAAGCTGGAATTTTGCTATAAGAAGCTGATGATCTGAGTTACAGTCAGCTCCAGGTCTTGTTTTTGCTGACTGTATAGAGCTTCTCCATCTTTGGCTGCAGAGAATATAATCAATCTGATTTCGATGCTGCCCATTTGGTGATATCCATGTGTAGAGTCGTCTCTTGTGTTGTTGGAAGAGAGTGTTTGTGATGACCAGCTTGTTCTCTTGACAGAACTCTATTAGCCTTTGCCCTGCTTCATTTTGAACTCCAAGGCCAAACTTGCCAGTTGTTCCTTTTATCTCTTGATTCCCTACTTTAGCATTCCAATCCCCTGTAATGAGAAGAACATCCTTCTTTGGTGTCATTTCTAGAAGTTGTTGTAGGTCTTCATAGAATTGGTCAATTTCACTTTCTTCAGCACTGGTAGTTGGTGCATAAACTTGGATTACTGTGATGTTAAAAGGTCTGCCTTGGATTCGTATCGAGATCATTCTGTCATTTTTGAGATTGCATCCCATTACAGCTTTTTCCACTCTTTTGTTGACTATGAGGGCCACTCCATTTCTGCTACAGGATTCTTGCCCACAGTAGTAGATATGATAGTCACCCGAACTGAATTCGCCCATTCCCTTCCATTTTAGTTCACTGATGCCCAGGATGTCGATATTTATTCTTGTCATCTCATTTTTGACCACATCCAGCTTACCTCCACTCATGGTTCTTACATTCCAGGTTCCTATGCAACCTCCTGTTTACCTGTATGCTAATGCCCCTTGCACCTTCCCCTTTTCTGACCTTTTACCCTGTCACAAGTGATGTATGTATGATGCTTTCGATGTGCATTATGGGATGGTGGTGGGAAGTTTTAAAAGTTCTTGCAGCCCTGTTCACAGTGTTCAGTCTGGCATTGAACCTGCTGCGCAGTAATAAACCTTGCTGTTTGCTCCGGATCATGGCTGGACTCCTTCCTTTTATACTCCGCAACGACCACAGGCCCTTGCCTGATGAGCTGGGTGGCTGAGCATTCTCGCACCCAGAATTTTGCCCTAACAGGGGTCCCTTTACCTTTACCTAGTTGGTGCAAAAGGTTGAAGCACAGTATCTTTTTTGAGGACCACGTTGAAGGCAGCATAACTTTTGGTTTGGTTTCAGCATGCCTGAAAGGGCTGCTTAAAGCCCAATATTTTATTTCTTTAGAATAAATAAATGCATTTTATCTGCAATGGTATCAAGAATGCTCCTGCGGGGGAAATGTTACTGCATGGGAACGCCATGTGAGTCTGAAGATCTGCCCACATAGATCAAGGAGTAACTGTTCTGTTCTGTTTTTGTCCTGGGCCTTTGTTTATTTACACATCCAGAACCTCTCTTCTAAAGCCTGTTCCATAGTGTACTCAAGAGGCAGTGCTCTCTCTCTTGCCACACTTATTAGCTGCCACGCCTTCAGTGCTGTGTTCTGCCAAAGTTCCTGAAAATTATTAGAGAGACCAGGGTGCTTTTTGTTTGAATGTTTTCAACAAATACTTCCGACACCTCGCTACGCAAAACAGAAACATTCAAAACAGCAGAAAATGCTGTTATTTGCAAACAGCGATCCATAAGCTAGTTAAGTCAGGCTATGTAAATATAAAGTCGGAAACATTCCTGCTATGTTCTTGACCGTTGGTGCTTCAGCTCATTAGAAAGAGTGCTGTGTGTGTGTTTTGGGTGCCCACCCCTAGCACAAATTAATTTTAAGTGGTTAATGATTAGGGGACCAAAAACCCTTTGTTCTGCTCCTCTCTCTTTGCAAGTCCTCCTTTATACATTTTATGAATTGTTCTACTTGACTGTTTGGCTTTGATGATGTAAATAGGCTGTTTGCTTGATCACATATACCTTGACGCCATGGGAGTGGAAAGCTGCTGTTGGCTTTGCAGATAAAACAATGGATTGGTGGAATGCTCAGCTCACTTCCTCATGGCTTCCAAGCAAAAGCGGTCTGATAGGAAACAGAGGCATTTTAGAACTTTGGGAATAGGGCGGGTGAAGAACTCTGTTACAAAATGTTGACTAAATCTGCAGTTCTTATGCCACGCAACCAGGGAACAAGTCTTGATAGAATTTACTTCTGAGTAGCCATGAACCGGATTGCACTGTAATATGTGCTATTAGCTGTAAGGTGTATTTATAGCCAGGGCTGTGTGTGTTTGTGTGTGTGTGTCCATGTGTGTGTCCGTCCCTCTTCCTCATCAAGTACACCTTTAAAATAGTTCATATACCAAGCTTTGTTGTTTTGTACTGTATTCCCCAAAACAGTCTTCTTCAAAGCGTTCTCCTAACTTGCAGCTGAATTCTCAAAGTTGCTTTCCTCTTCTTTCATAAAACTGTTGTTGTTGTTGTTTGCAGGTAGTTATTATTCATATTTGCAGCACGTAGTGGCTGCAATCTATAGGAATTGTTAGCAGTATTTTGATTAAGTCTGTGGGATTCTTTTGGAGCAGGAGTCCCATCTTCGCTGATTTGGTTATTTCGCATAGCTGCTTCAAAGGAAATAATCGGAAACGGATGGGTAAAAATTCTCCATGATAATTACGGCAACAACAACAAATAATAACAATAGCAACAACACACATTTGATTCCTTGCAGCAAAATAGAAAATAGTTACAGACATATGAGAGGGACAGTTGCCCTGAAATTTTGAGATAGCTCATTTGATAGATCATGTGACTCAGGATCATGGGTTCGAGTCACAAGTTGGGAAAAAAGAATCTGGCATTGAAGGGGGTTGGACTAGATAGCCCTCGTGGTCCCTTCCAACTCTACAATTCTATGATTCCATGCCAGTGTTTATGGTCACCTTCACTATGCTCTTTCTTGCAATTATTGCCTATCTCTTGTAAAGGATGGAACCATACACCAAGCTCCCTTCTGCAACACCATTCCTCTAGGTCATTGCCGGTCCAATTTTTCATACCAAGTGGGCTGCAAGAGTACTTCAACATGGAATTCATAGCCGGGGCTCTGTGTGTGTGTGCGTGTCCCTCTTCCTCGTCAAGTACACCTTTAAAATAGTGCCTTATTGCACGGGGAAGAGAGTGAAGCCCAAAGGGAAGAAGGTGTGAGAGCCTAGAGCCCTCCTACCTTCTTCCCAAAGCTGGAAAAGTTCTAACTAGACTTTGGCAAAGAGACAGGACGACTCTGGGACCCTGTTAGAGACCTCATGCCACCTTCTCAAAGCCCAGGAGGGCTGTTGGTGGGGAAGGGGGGTATCAGATGTTGCTGAGAGTGCCAAAAAAGACCTTGAGTGGTGTTTTGTTTGGTGCCATTATTGTACCTTTAGAAACATGTTGTTATCTTCTTTGTTAAAAGAGTGAAAGTTAATATAGAGCTAAGAGCAGTGTTCGAAATTTGCCAGGTGCCAGCTACATTTTGCACCTGGCTATTGGCCGCTCGTGGCCAAGTGAAGATGCCTGGGCATCCCTGCCTTCTGGAGGTGTCATACCTGAGGATCCTTGGATCCGGACTGTTTTCACACACTAATACCCCATCCTGTAGAATTCTACCAGTTATATTTTATCTGCACAATTGGAATGAATTTCAGGAACCCAAAAGTCGTGTTTTTCAATACAGTGCCGGTTTAAGTACACAATTAGTTCCAGAAGTCTGTACTCAACCTGAAGCGTACTTAACCTGAAGCGAACTTTCCGATTGAAAGTAATGGAAAGTGCATTAATCCGTTCCAGACGGTCCGCGGAGTACTTAAACTGAAGCGTACGTAACCTGAAGCAAACTTTCCCATTGAAAGTAATGAAAAGTGCATTAATCCGTTCCAGATGGGTCCATGGAGTACTCAACCTGAAGCGTACTTAACCCGAAGTATGAGTGTAATTGGTTCAGGAAGGCCATACTTAACCTGAAGCGTACTTAACCTGAAGCGAACTTTCCCATTGAAAGTAATGGAAAGTGAATTAATCCATTCCAGATGGGTCCGCGGAGTACCTAAACTGAAAGTACTCAAACTGAAGCATACTTAAACTGAGGTTATGACACTATGGCTTTCGAGCAGCCTTGCCCCAAAATGGCAACTAGGCATTCCGTTTTGGTGGCTGCAACCCTGGTTTATGGAGCCATTTGGCTCCTAGCTTACACACCTGAGTTTCTAACACTGGCTAAGTGTAAAAATATTTTGTTTTATTTTAAAATTGGATCATTGCCACTGAACGCAAACTAGGGATTATTCTGAGGGCAGGGACTGTTTTACTCCTGATTTTTGTAATAAACTCTGGGGGCCTTTTGGGTAAATGATTTGAATACTATACATAGGGCAAGCTCTCTCCATCCCTCTGTCTGTTCCCATAAAGCTTCCCTTGTTTATTTTTTCCTGTCATGCAGGTGGTGCCCTCATAAGGCATTATGTTTGTTTTTCCAGTAATCTTATGATTAAATAATGAGACACTTCCAAGCTGTTACAGATCCTGTTGCAGAATGTTCAGGTTGCCAAGGATGTGGTCCATGTGTTTACTTTCTTGACAGGACGTTTGAGAGGACACACATTTTACTAGTAAGCTGAATGTTCAGAGGCTACCAAAACCTGACTGTAGAATTGTTACAGGAAAAAGCAGAAGCTGAGGCTGCAGATTGACTAATTTCTTGCCAATGATTGCATTGGAGTTCCATGTACTACACTTTTTAATGTGGAATTTTGAGACAAATTTTTCTTATCTCAAAAGGGGAAATATTTAATGGCATTTTGTGTGAAATTATGTGCCTTTTGCAAATCCTGGCCTGTCTGGTTTTTGTGGACCTCTCTAGGGGGGGTGCATGAGGGCAACTGAACTATTTCACTTGGCACAAAAGGGCAAATAGCTGCAAATAGCTGCAACTCGGTGGCGCTGTGGGTTAAACCACAGAGCCTAGGGCTTGTCGATCAGAAGGTCAGCGGTTTGAATCCCCATGACAGGGTGAGCTCCTGTTGCTCGGTCCCAGCTCCAGCCAACCTAGCAGTTCGAAAGCACCTCAAAGTGCAAGTAGATAAATAGCGTGTTTCCCACATTTTAAGACACCGTCTTATATTTATTTTACTCAAGAAAATAAGCCTATGGCTTATTTTCAGGGGGTGTCTTTTTTTTAAAAAAAATTATTATTACTGTAAGTACCCCTCCTTACCGCGGCCAGCATTACTGCTGCTGGGTCCCGCTGGCTCAGGGCGCATAGCAAGGAGGACGCCTCTGGCCAAAAGTTTAGGTGGGGGGGTGTCAGGAAGTTCCATTTGGCGGGGGGGGGGGAGTTGGAGGCACAATATTCCTCCATTGCAGGGCCTTTGTTGTCCCTTCCAATTCCACAATTCTGTGAAACCGGAGGACATCATCGACAATGGTGGCATATGACAAAGGCGACCCTAAGCAAACCAAGCCGAGAACGGATGGCACAGGCAGAAAAGTCCCTCCTCCCCCAACGCCGTGGTGGACCTGCTGGCGGTGCTGAGCGGGGGGCCGAGGCTGTAGAGCATGGCTCACGCAGGTGGCTGGAGCGGGAGTGCAGGGGCTGCCGTGGGGCTGAGTTGCACCATGCGGGCGTTGCTGCTGGCGTTGCTGCTGAGGCTGGCGCTGGTGGGGGACATGCCTGTATCACGTTGGCGCTGGTGGGGGACATGCCTGTATCCGCGACGGTGGCGCTGGCCGGCTCGGCGCGCTGCGCTCAGCTGTTGCTGCTGCTGCGCTGCGTGGAACACCGGGTCGAGGAGCCAGTCTGCAGAGTTAGCGTCCAGCAGCACCGCACGGAGCATCGCCTCCTCAATCCAGCACGGTGCTGCTGGGCGCTGACTCTGCAGACAGGCACCTCAATCCGGTGCTCCGCGCAGCGCTGATCAGCGCCGACCCGGCAGGTCGCCGGATCAAGGAAGCAGCCTGCTGGGTCGGTGCCCAGCACCGGATCGAGGAAGCTTCCAGGGTGGTGGGAAAGAAAGAGGGAAAAGGTGTGGGTGGGGAGAGAAAATGCGCAAGTCCTCTCCCCTTTCTTTCCTGCTTAGCTGGCTTGAGGGCAGGGCGAAGCAATCGCGCCGACATCTCTAATGACAGAACAGCCGTTTTCTCTCCCCACCGACACCTTTCCCCTCTTTCTTTCCCCCCTCCCACCACCCTGGAAAGCGACGGAGGCGAGGATCAATTGCTTTGGACCGGGGGTTGCCATTTTACAGACAACGTGAAAAGAAAAATGAGGCAACAAGCCTGGTCAGAGGCGTCTCCCTCCCTCCAACTCCCCCCCGCCAAATGGAACTTCCCGACACCCCCCCCCTTAAAGTTTTGGCCAGAGGCGTCCTCGGGCCCCGTTCCCACCGTCGCTGCTGGGCGCCGACCCTGCAGGTAGACCTATGTCTTATTTTCGGGGTATGTCTTATATTTTTAAAATCTTAAAAATCCTGCCATGGCTTACTTTATGACTACGGCTTAAAAAAGGGGAAACACGGTAGGTACCGCTCCGGTGGGTAGGTAAACGGCGTTTGCGTGTGCTGCTCCGGTTCGCCAGAAGTGGCTTAGTCATGCTGGCCACATGACCTGGAAGCTGTACGCTGGCTCCCTCGGCCAATAACGCGAGATGAGCGCCGCAAGCACAGAGTTGCTCACGACTGGACCTAATGGTCAGGGGTCCCTTTACCTTTACCTTCCAGCAGTGAAACTAGTGTTTCAGCCATACTAGTTTTTCACCTCCAAACCAGTTTTATTGCTGAATGTCAACTGCAGATTTTACTTCCCAAGAAGATCTAGCAACAGAGTCTTGAGGACATCGATCTCCTGATTGCATCTGTCCTATACACTTAAGGTCACTTCATTTTAGAAACCTTTGTTTTATATACACTAAAAGTGGGGAGGGGAGCGAAGTACTCCGTGAATATTTGACTCAGCACCTACTCTTCCTGTTCAGGTAAAATTCCCTGTGTAGTCAAATTTCAAAAGGTAGCAGATCTGTAAATTTTGTCTGAGTTGTTTGTTTCTTTTCTTAACAAGGTGGCTATTGGGTGGTCTTTTAAAAGAAGTTACATGGTTATTATCTTTTCTTCATAATGAATACAGTAATCAGAACTCTACGTGAGCGTGTTCCATGTTGTGTTTTTGTTTGCGTGTGTCCATACATGATAGGTTGCTTTGAAAATGTACCATTATTTTAAACTCTGTCTCCTGACAGACCTACAACTGTCCAGTATGTTTCCTTGAGAAATATAATTTGCTGTGCTTTATTGTGGGGTGTTTTTTTTGGGTGTGTGTGTGTGATAAAAGCAGGGGATTGGTGGTGTCAAAGACAGAAAAAATGAAAGGTGACACATGGAATGACACATCAAGAAAATGATGGAGAGATTGATTTGGATTGAATGAAGAGCTAATGAAACAAAAAACACCAAGCCAGCAATGTGTACTCAGTGCTCATATGGAGGAAATTCTCTGGTCTTTAAAAAAAAAGTGCGTGTGAACAACCCCTGACTTGCAGCGCAAACCTATGCAAGCTTACTTAAAGGTAAGCCCCAGTGTGTTCAGTGAGATTTACTCCTAAGCAGTGCTATTTTTTCTGGGAAAAGACATGCTGGAACTCACCATGAATGCTTCCCTTGTTCTCTTAAAATAGCAATGGCGCCCACCTGAGAGGTGCGGGGACTCGGTTCAAGTGAGTTTCGGCTGAAAATTTAAGCCCTGCTCCTAAGTAAATGTGTAGTCTTAAAGTATTCTTCCTATTTAGTTTTCGGCTTCAGTCATATGCAGGTAGAGGTTGCTATATCTGAAACTAGCAAATGTCAGTGTGATGGATAATCCATCCTTCGATACGCATGACTTGAGACCATAGAGACAGAAAGCAGAAATAAATGAACAGTTGTTCTTAATACATTTTGTGAATCGGCACCTGTGATTGTTTGCGAAGGGGCCCCCTCCTCAAGCCGTCTATTGAACAATCGGTGCCATATAATTGTGAATGACTAGTTTAATTATTAAAGGACACATAACCGCAAAACATGTTGCTACGTATAACTGTACTTGTATAACTGTGTGCATAACTTGCTCAGTCAAGTGAATTGTACAGCAGTTAAGGTTACAAATCTCACAAAGTTGCTCCTTGTCTTGGATCCCTGAGAAAGACGTTTCTGAATTCCTATCTGCTGATTAATCAAGACATTTTAGCCAAAGGTAAAACCTACCTAGCTCTTTAGAGATACTCATAAGCACGGGGCATATAAAGTAGCTAGATCTCTTGGCCCTTTCTGTGCCTTCTTGTAATTATTATTATTATTATTATTATTATTATTATTTGCTGCAACTGCACAGTGTTGATTAGATTTAATGCAGTAAATGCATTAAATGTACCAGAGGTACCTATGCATATAAAGTTGTACTTAAAATTTTGTTTTGTACATGCAAATTATTATTATTATTATTATTATTATTATTATTATTATTATTATTATTATTACAAATTGCTTCAAAGTGCACAGTGTTTGTGAGATTCCAGCTATCTACCTGTGCAGTAAATGCATAGGTACCAGAGGTAACTATGCATATAAATTTGTACATACAAATGCAAAATAGCATCATGAGCTGTGTGCCCTAACTCTTTCACCTATCGGCGGTTCGAATCCCTGCGATGGGGTGAGCTCCCATTGGTTGGTCCCTGCTCCTGCCAACCTAGCAGTTCGAAAGCACGTCAAAGTTCAAGTAGATACACTTGCACTTGTACAGCGGGAAGGTAAACAGCATTTCCGTGTGCTGTTCGGGTTCGCCAGAAGCGGCTTTGTCATGCTGGCCACATGACCTGGAAGCTGTACGCCGGCTCCCACGGCCAATAAATCGAGATGAGTGCTGCAACCCCAGAGTCAGTCACGACTGGACCTAATGGTCAGGGGTCCCTTTACCTTTAAGGCAATGTTGTTCTACAATAACGACTGGATACAAATTCATTATTCCAGTGGGTAACAATTATGATATGCAACAAAAGCACAGGAAGTCTTTTGACACCTGGAAATTTATATTTAAAAAAATCTTGTAGGATGGGCTTCCATGGGCCAGAGCCCACTTCATTAAAAACACTAAAGTCTTGCCCATAGTCAGCAGATCGTCTGCATGGAAAATGATGGGATAGGGAGCAAAATGCTATTACAAAGCGAGACCAGAGGGCCTAACAACCCTAGAGTTAGTAGCAGATGTGTCAAAGTATTTAGAGTACTAAGGACACGGAGAATCAGTCAAAAAGAGTAAAGGTCCCAGTGTGCTGAGTCTTTGCCTTCCTGTTTATAAAATATCAGCTGTTAACCCCATGATATTTTATATAAAAGGGGTAGAGGGGTAGTTTTGCTGGGGTGGCAAGGCGCGATGAAAATGGTGAGATAGGGATTGAGAGAGAAGAAGAGAGAAGGTGGCGGCAGAAAGAGGGGGCTGCCCTCCGACTGCCATCCCCATTTTTATAAGGACAAATTGCCATTACAGATTATATCAATTGATGCATGTCTAAAGCTTATTTTCCCTTTCTCTTAATAGTAGAAATGTCTAAGAGCAAGAAGTCATTGATTCTTTCACCTGTTGGGAATGATCAAACCAGACAATATGCAGTGGGTCACACAATACTTTAATGAGCTTGTTGGGGATTTATTTCTAGAATCTGGTTATCATCAGACATGACCAGACGCATTGTGCAAAACCCACTGGCCTGTCTTTTTGTCCGGCGGAAAAGGGCTGTAGGGGCAAATATTTGCAGAGCAAGATAATCTCTGGGAGGTAATGGCCCCGCTTTAGAAAGTGCCATTGTTGAGACCAGTCAAAACTCACTTCATCACTCACAAGTGATTAATGAAGCCAAATTCTTTAAGTTAGTTACATGTTGGCATTTATGTTCCCCTTATAAGATTACGTGAAGAAGTAGAGTTTCAGAGGTGATATGACTATGTACTGTCTTCTGTTTCAATGCTTGGTAAGATCTCAGAAGCCATAGGAATTTCTGGAGCAGTTTTTGAGCAGTTTGAAAGGATCACAGTGTTCATGTAACATACAGTGGTACCTCGGGTTACAAATGCTTCAGGTTACGGACTCCGCTAACCCAGAAATGGTACCTCAGGTTAAGAACTTTGCTTCAGGATGAGAGCAGAAATCGGGTGGGGGCGGCAGCGGGGCAGCAGCAGGAAGCCCCATTAGCTAAAGTGGTTAAGAACAGTTTCAGGTTAAGAATGGACCTCCGGTTAAGAACAGGTTAAGGTTAAGAACAGTTTCAGGTTAAGAATGAACCTCAGGTTAAGAACAGTTTCAGGTTAAGAATGGACCTCCGGAACGAATTAGTTCTTAACCAGAGGTACCACTGCATTGGGTCTTCCTAGCAGTAGGATAAATTAGGCAAAACAGTAAAAATGGCAAAATAAATTAGAAAAATTTACCTAGGGAAAGTTAAGCACTTCTAAGACCTTGTGGTTTCAGCAAAGCATTAAGCACATCCTTCAATTTTCCACAGGCTTAAAAAAGGGCTTTTAACTTTGCATGAATTGTGTCCTTGGTTTCTAAAACTTGTAGAATTCAGTTCTTATTTTCACAATTTTGGGCCTCTTTGGTGCAGAAGCTAGATCAGAAAATAATCAAGCAGATAAATTTTCATGGTTTCAAATTGAAATAGTAACATAAGCATTACTTTGCTGCATCAGAACATAAGAAAAACTTAATGAGGAGAGATGAAATAGGGGAGGTGCCCTTTCTCATGGCTGTTCCAAACCTTCCTCAGGAATGTACAGTAGAGTCTGAGTTCCAGGAAAGATGGGGTCATGAGGGAAAGAGACCCCCGTGTTCTAAAGCTCCCCTAAATATTTCAGAGGTACTATGGCCAACACACCTTGTGGACTTCCAAATGTTCCCCAAAACCTGGTTTACCTTTGAAAGCTTTAAAGGTTGGAAATGGGGGAAATCCTTGCATCTGCTCACTGGAAATAGTGGGGAGATAGCGGTTGTCCTCCTGCCATGACTTGGGAAGGCAGGTGACGTTTGCATGGTGGTTAATGCAAAAGCACACTTTTTTTAAAAAAAAAAGGGGTGGGTTTTTGGTCATAGTTGGTATAACTAAATCCTATTGGATCAGCATAGCAATTTCAGTGCAATGATTAGAGAAAACCCTGATGGACCATCTCTGGCAAAGATCCACATAGTCAGGAAATGGGAAGTGAAGGCTGATGCCTTAACACAAATGCAAATATATTTTGCAACGCTGTAATCACAAACTGTGCTTACGGTAATTACAACTTAACCTTCTGCAACAACAACTTTTCCTTGGTCTTTCAGGCCCCAATCCAGATGAGGCAGATGAAATGCCCGAGACCAGCAAAGAGGCACCATGTTGCCTCATGTACCATCTGAGCTGTACTGTATTGCTAGAGGAAACCTCCTGTGAGTTGACTTGTGTCTGTTTGTCATAAAAACCCCTGTACAGTTCAAAGAAGAAGCAGGAAGTGAGGTTGGAGGCAACAGCATGCCTTTCTTGATCAGTGGAGCAACTGGGAGCTTTGAAATCCCACCCTTGCCTTCCCCACACCTGGTGTCTTTTGTGACATCAGGTGGTGTGTGTGTGTGTGTGTGTGTGTGTGTGTGTGTGGCAAGGCTACATTTAGTCCACGGGTCAGATGTTCCCCAGTCCCGCACTACAGGGAGATTAAATGTAACAAGAACTCAAACTTCTTATTCTGGATTTGGAACTGCAACACGGTGAAAAAAAGAAATCTTCACTCCCCCTACCATGTTGATATTTCCGCCAGCAGTTATACTGTATAAGCATCTTTGGCACCTGAGATTGTTGGTGGAAAGAAAACGGGCTGGGCAATAAAAAAACCCACCCTTTTCCAGCAATGCTATTTCTTTATTTTAGACTGCACCTCCCAACACCACTTCACAACAGAAAATATTTGTATGCCACGGTTTGTGAGCTTGGCTGTCTAAACCAGTGTTTCCCAACCTTGTGCCTCCAGATGTTTTGGGACTACAACTCCCATCATCCCTAGCTAGCAAGACGAGTGGTCAGGAATGATGGGGATTGTAGTCCGAAAACAGCTGGAGGCACAAGGTTGAGAAACACTGGTCTAAACTATATGCAGAGGTGGTGAGCACTGATTTTGAGCAAGTACAGGTTGAGCAAGTGCCTCTCCCTCTCCCCCCCCAAAAAAACCTCCACACACTCAACACTCACAATAACTGTGGGATAAGAGAAGAAATAATTCAGGCTCTGCATAGTGTACTGTGCTGAACAATATTGGACTTGACAGTCTTGACATATAGTGGCTTTTAAATGCCAGAAAAGGTCTGCAGGTCCTGCAGTCAATGGAATTGCCTTTAGATTCTCTTGCCTTGCTTTCCTTTGGCAATTTCCCGTATCTCGGCACTGGGAACCTGCTCTGATGTGGCACTTCTTTAGCTCGTAAGTTTTCACAAGGTCCGCTGGAAGCAATTACAAAGCATTTCCATACAAACAACAATGCTAATTTACGACGTGTTCAGGTTGGAACTAAATTATGATGTTATTCTGCTTAAGAGCTGGTTTGGGGTGTTGTCGCTAGCTCCCTTATGCATTTTACTCCTCACATGAACAGTGTAACACAGGGAAACCAAAGGAGGATATGTGCTGCTTTGCAGATCTCCTTGGCTGAACAGGATGTCCAGTGAAACAGGGCGTCTAGCCGATTAAAGTTCTAAGAAGCTCATCCACCAGTGTTATGTTGTTCATGGGAGTGGAATAGGGGTGGGCAACCGTTTCATTCTGTGAAGCCATATGTGGTGCTGGGTGGGGCTTGAACTGGTGTTGGGGGGGGGGGTAATATCATAGACATTCATATAGGCACACCTCCCCATTTGTGCACCATTCTCTCTTGACAAAATTACATTTCCCCAGTTTACCAAACAGCTTTTGGGCAGGCTGTGGAGAACGTAACTTTTTGTGGGTGCGTTATTATTAATATTCCACCTATCTAACAGGATTGCTCCAGCCATTCTGGGCAGCTTCCAGCAATTAAAACATTAAGCACAGTAAAATATCAAACATTTAAAACTTCCCTAAACAGGGCTGCCTTCAGATGTCTTCTAAAAGTCAGGTAGTTGTTTATTTCTTTGACATCTGATGGGAGGGTGCTCCACAGGGCGGGCATGACTACCATGAAGGCCCTCTGCCCGAGTCCCTGCAACCTCACTTCTTGCAGTGAGGGAACCGCCAGAAGGCCCTTGGACCTGGACCTCAGTGTCCGGGCTGAACGATGGGGGTGGAGACACTGGGCCAAGGCTGTTCAGGGCTGTAAAGGTCAGCACCAACACTTTGAATTGTGCTCGGAAGCATACTGGGAACCAATGTAGGACCGGTATTATTCGGCCCTGGCAGCCACCGCTTGTTCTGCGAAGCAAATATGTATTTATGGAGGCAGGCAGACACCTGACCTTATAAAAAGCTGAATGAATGAATGAATGAATGGTGTTTTGGCCGCTGTCAATACGTTGCCATTTGTTCAAGCAGATTGCTTGATGGCTGTTGTTATGGATTTTTCTACCTGTCTGATTTTAGGTGTTTAACTCTCGCTTGGTATTTTGGTCTCTCTTTTTCTGTGGTCAGCCACCTTGAGCACCCTCTGGTGGGATTGAAACTGAAAAAAGAAACAGAGAATCCTGTGTGGGTGTGTATCAAGAGAGAGAGTTCTGTGCACAGGCCTCAATTATGGCTCCTCTTTTGACCTGAAAGGAATGCGTTTTACCTCTCCAAGGACTGTGCAATAAAACGACAAACAGTGCTGGGAAAGCGGATGGGAAAAAGTGTTTGTTCCTCTCAAAATATACAAGAACTCTGTGGCATTAAACAAAGCTAAACTTTGGGAGACTCTGGACAGATGAAAGAAATTACTTTGCTCAGGGCATAGTTGAACTATAGCATTTGCTCCCAGAGGAGCCAGTGATGTCCGCCATCTTGGCTGCGTTTAGAAGAGGATTAGACAAATTCATGAAAGGTATGTGTATCGGGGCTTCTTTGCTGCCTGAGGCAGTTGGCCTTGAATACCATTTGCTGGGAATTGTAGATGGGAATAATGCTGTCCTGCTTGCGGGCTTCCCATAGGCATGTGGTTTGCCTGATCCAGCAGGCTTTTCTTATGTGTACAGTCATACCTTGGTTTAAGTACGCTTCGGTTTGAGTACTTTAAGTTTAAGTACTCTGTGGACCCATCTGGAATGGATTAATCCACTTTCCATTACTTTCAATGAGAAAGTTCGCTTCAGGTTAAGTACGCTTCAGGTTAAGTACTCCATGGACAGTCTGGAACGGATTAATCCACTTTCCATTACTTTCAATGGGAAAGTTTGCTTCAGGTTAAGTACGCTTCAGGTTAAGTACAGACTTCCGGAACCAATTGTGTACTTAAACTGAGGTACCACTGTATCCTAGAGCAATATGAAGTCCATAATTTTTAGGGTTCATCAGAATTGGCTGGAAATTTGAGTTGAGGAAAACAGGAGAGCTGGACATAGATTGGGGCTCTGCTCTGACAGGCAGTGCCCAAGTTCACGCTGCTTGTTCCATAGGCAAAATAATTTGTTTCCAAATTTGCCCATTGGGTTACAGTTTTGATGCAGCAGCAAAAAAAAAGCTAACACTATTCTAGGCGGCACCAACAGAAGGATAGCGTCCAGATCAAGGGAAGTAATAGCACCACTCTATTCTGCCTTAGTCAGACCACACTTGGAATACCGTGTCCAGTTCTGGGCACCATAATTTAAAAAGGATGTTGACAAGCTGGAACGTGTGCAAGATCAAGGGTCTGAAAACTAAGCCTTATGAAGAGTGCTTGAAGGAGCTGGGTATGTTTAGCCTGGAAAAGAGGAGACTGAGAGGAGATATGATAGCCACCTTCAAATATCTCAAGGGCTGTCACATGGAGGAGGCAGCATGTTTCTTTTCTCCTGCTCTGGAGGGTAGGACTCGAACCAGTGGCTTCATGTTACAAGAAAGGAGATTCCAATTAAACATTTGAAAAACCTTCTGACCGTAAGAGCTGTTTGGCAGTGGAACAGACTCCCACGAGAGGTGGTGGGCTCTCCTTCCATCGAGGTTTTTAAACAGAGGTAGGATGGCCATCTTTCAGGGATGCTTTAGCTGAGATTCCTGCATTGCAGGTGGTTGGACTAGATGACCCTTGGGTCCCTTCATACTCTATGATTCTATGGTGTTTGAGAAGTTAATGTTTGCACTGCTTGAAAATACTGCTTAACTGTTAAGAGAGCCTTGGTCTACCCTGAATGTGTTTTGCTCCAAATTGTCTAGAGGAGAATGTTCACGCTTCTGTTGGATTATGCAGAGTAGCTGAAAGTACTTTACTTCACAAGCATAAATGAAGGTTCCAGTCTTCTAACTTAAAAGCATCAATAGTCTTGCAGAAGGGATTTAGAATTTGTTTTTTGTTTTGTTTTTAACTTTGAGGTTGTGGATTGACTTTTGTTTTCTTGTTGCATTTATCTCACTTTTCAGTTTATGTATTCATGTTTCATTTTGCATTCAAATTGTTTTCATACTTATTTCTTGTAAGCTGCCAAGAAAACTTGTGATGCAGCATGCAAATGTCATAAATAAGATGCACAGTACAAACATTTAGAATTGTTCTTAAATGGTTTCTTTGAGAAGATGTTAATACATCTGTTGTCTGGTTGGACCATGTTTCCATTTTGTCTCTGCCTTGTTTAGATGTTCAGCTTTTATTGCAACAGGAGTCAATGCAAATTTTGTTTCTAACAAGTGTTAGGAAAAGCTTTTTCTCATGGTAAAAACAGATTCACAGAAAACAATGATGGTGCCAGCTATATATAGATGGTGTAGCAGGAAGGTGGAGATTCAAAAACAACAAAAAAGCTTGCCACTATTAATGAAGCAGATGTATACAGCATTGTTCTTTTGCAATGGTTAGAAACTCTTTAAACAAACAAACCAATGTAAATAAATCTTTGGTCAGGAGTTATTAACAGCCACTGTTAAACATTCCTCAACAGAAAAGAAACCGGGGCCAGGGGAGGGGGGGATGTCACTCAGATATTATTTAGGCATAGCACTGGCTCAGTAATACAATGGGATATTAAATCTGCAGCCATTTAAAAAAACTCTTCATTAACGGTGTATTTGCATTTAAACAATATAGCAATGTAAATAAAACCTTTTAATATTAAAGGGCAAATTTTAGGACTGAAGTAAAAAAAAACAAATCCCAGTTTCTTTTTCAAATGGAATATTTTATGCAATTGCTAACACAAAGGACATACTTTAGTATTTTACATTCCACACATTGTTTTTTTCATGTGGCATATGAAATGTTTTAAGTCTCTCATAGGTTGACAGCCTGGCCCTCATCCTGTTTAGTTGAAAGTGTAAGTCCCAGGAATTGGAATTCATTTATTTATAAACTTTTAAAATATATTGTACTGCTTTTTGGCTCTTACAAAGGGTCCCTAAAGCAGCTCATTTCAAAGCAAAAGGGAAATGGAATGAAAACAATCAAACTACTGAGAAACAGGATGAGATGTGCATCCATGTAAATGTACTTGGAAGTGAGATCAGAAAGAGGCTTCCGCAGGACCAGACATCTTTCTAGCAAAGTAGTTCTCAAACTTGTCTCTCTAGGCCAGTTTCAGAATAAAAACCTGTTCGCGGATTTGCTTTTATTGATTGCGTTCACCATTTGCTTTTATTGATATGAAATACCGTATTTGTTCGTGTATATGACACACACGCCTGTGTATAAGACGACCCCTATTTTTTGGGGACACCAAATTAAGGAAATGGGGGGAGATTGCCCAGAATTGTGAGCTTTTTTGGGGGGGTGTTGCCCAATAATAAATAAATAAATAAATAATAAAAACCACCATCTTATACACAGAAAAATTCGGTACATTGGAAAACAAAGTACCGTAAAAGCAAGTTGAAACAGTGAAGGTCTTCATTTGTTTTTGTAAGACTGCTCCCTGGTTTTATGAAGTTATGTACCCAGCTTTGAGCCAGTTGACAAGATACAGCCCCTTAATTGATAAGTTTATGGTGGAATATGGCTAGTTCTCTGCAAGCTCCTTTGTTAGTGTGGAAGACGAGGGGGATGAACCTGGCGCCAGCTTCTGAGAAAAGTTATTCCATATTTTAAAATTAGATTTGGTTGAGGAAAGAAATGCGGCATCAGAGTTGTTGGTCCATAGGAGTGCTTTTCAACCGGTGTGCCATAGCACCCTGGGGTGCCTTGAATGATGGTCAGGGGTGCCACGGGCAACACTAGCCTCTCTGCCTCTTTCTTTCCTTCCATCCCTCTTCTGATGCCCTCTCCTGTCTCTGCTTCCCAAAGGCTTGGACAGCTATTTGTTGCGGCAGTCGCTGCCCAAGGACTCCCAAGGAAAGGGGAGAGGAGGCTGAGGGAACACTCAGCAAAGGAAGGTGTTTGAAAAAGGGTGAAAGAGAGGTTACTGGCTCTGCAGGCAAGGGGTGACATAACTGGGCTCCTGAGCCCCACATGGGTGCTGCAGGAAGAATGGTAGTTGGTCAAGTGAGCCATGGACTCAAAGAGGTTGAAAACCTCTGGTTTATACCATAAGAGTTCCCACAGCTGTGACCCACATTTTGGTAGCTTACCTATTAAAAGATCTGGCTCATGAAAGTGTCTTTTCTGCCTTTTTTTGTTTCAGAACAATTACAAGGGACAGTATTTCATTTAAAAATAATAATTGCTCTTTTTAAAAAAACCACAACATTTCCCTGGTTGTATGGTTTGGGTAAGAGAGGCTTTTGCCAGTTCTCTGAGAACAGACTTGTAAGTTCCTGCCGTGTGTGTGTGTGTGTGTGTGTGTGTGTGTGTGTGTGTGTGTAGATATATAAACACATCAAAGTCAGAGCAGAATTACTTTCACTTGCTTTCCAGAACAATAGCTGTGTTGGTCTCTGGTACTGAAATAATATTTTCTCTACCCATTTGAGAGCAAATTTACCAAACCTGGTGGGGCTTACTTCTGAATAAACTTGCATAAGCCTAGGAGTTCTAATTTGAGGTTGTCATGATGAAGTTTGAAGCAGCGCATCCTTTATTTTGAATTAGTTTAATCCACAACACCTTTGTCTCTGGTTCTTCCCACCACCAGTATGCATCCCCTAACATATTGCCCTTGAGCAGGGCCGTCTTAAGCATGCCCAGTGCTGGGCGCTGTGGTGCAACGGATCCCTCCGGCGCCCCCCCGCCCCGTTTCACAGTGCAGCGGGCGCCGTGCGCAGCGCAGCAGCCCCCGGCGTAGCTGCACTGCGCCACCTAGCCTGCCATAGGGCTGGCCCTGGGCCAGGGGGCGCTGCCTGCCCCCTGTTGCGATGCCCCTGCGTGCGGCGGAGGCGGCCCCAGGCCCACGCGCCTCTGGAAAGCGGCCTGAAGCCGCTGAACAGCGGAGGCGCACCTGGGACAGCCTCAGCCGCGCCTCTCAGCGGGCGCAGCAGCGCCCCTGGGGGACTGGCGGTCTGGCGCCCCACGCCACCGGAGACGGGCCTAGAGCCGGCCCTGCTCTTGAGGGAATGTAGCCCTCAAGAAAAAATACTTCTTGATCCTGCAGTAGAGTTTTAGCTGTATTAACTGCTAGTGACCCAGGTGGCGCTGTGGTTAAACCACTGAGCCTAGGGCTTGCTGATCAGAAGGTCAGCGGTTCGAATCCCTGTGACAGGGTGAGCTCCCGTTGCTTGGTCCCAGCTCCTGCCAACCTAGCAGTTCGAAAGCACGTCAAAATGCAAGTAGATAAATAGGAACCGCTACAGCGGGAAGGTAAACGGCGTTTCCGTGCACTGCTCTGGTTCGCCAGAAGTGGCTTTGTCATGCTGGCCACATGACCTGGAAGCTGTACGCCGGCTCCCTCGGCCAATAATGCGAGATGAGCACGCAACCCCAGAGTCGGTCACGACTGGACCTAATGGTCAGGGGTCCCTTTACCTTTAACTGCTATTGAACTCAGTTGTATTTGGACGTGTCATCAACGTAACAGCTGGAGATACTCAGAGTACCTTTGTCCAAGTGAGTTTCCATCTATTTGCATTTTGCACTACCGGTAGCTGCTGCTACTTAGGGAGTCCAGATTTTATCTGCAGTTCAGTGAAATTCAGACCCATTTGTTCTCGTGAAACCTAAGTATGCTTTGGTGTGTGCTGAAGAACAATACTGGTGCCAGTGAAGATTTCAAGGAGATTCATTTCAGCAAGGAGGATGGAAGGGGGTGGGGAGAGAGGAAAGCTGTGTTTCTTTGATCTGATTATGTCACAATTGTAAGAGAACGGAGCAGACAGTCCCTTTTGTGTAAGGTCAAGCTGAGATCCTTGCAAGGATGGAGGCCTTGGCTTTCTGATATTCTGCCAGAAGCAAACTGGGACAAGGCTTGAAGAAGGAAAACCAGAGTCTTTTCTCCCCAGTGGATCTGTGATCTTGCATTGTACTCCACTGTAGGAAACAAACATTCTTAATTGGGTACGAAAAGTACTGGAACATATAAAAAAAACCCACTAATGTGTCACAGCTTTCCATTGAGAAACAGGAATATGTTTATTATAGTTTAGAAGGGTGCATGTTAAACCAATGAAAAGTCTTCTTTGAGAAGAAAGAGCCTCCCTGGAGGTTTTTAAGCAGAGGTTGGATGGCCATCTGTTGTGGGTGCTTTAGCTGAGATTCCTGCATTGCAGGGGGTTGGACTAGATGACCCCTGGGGTCCCTTCCTACTCTATGAGTCTATGACATCTAAAAGACTTAGCAGTCTTATTGTGGCACATGCCATCCTGGGCCAGTGCCCCCTTTGACAGTTACATGACATGTTCTTAGCTGACGGGTTAGGTACAGTATAGTCATGAGTAGAAGAGTTTGGATTTGATATCCCGCTTTATCACTACCCGAAGGAGTCTCAAAGCGGCTAACATTCTCCTTTCCCTTCCTCCCCCACAACAAACACTCTGTGAGGTGAGTGGGGCTGAGAGACTTCAGAGAAGTGTGACTAGCCCAAGGTCACCCAGCAGCTGCATGTGGAGGAGTGGAGACGGAACCCGGTTCACCAGATTACAAGTCTACCGCTCTCAACCACTACACCACACTGGTACTAAGCAAAGCAGAGCAGAAAGTGGGGAGAAATTATTACAAAGTGAAGCCAGGGGGCCCGGCAAGACAATGAGGTGCATGTGTCTGTCACTTTATTATGCAGGGCATAAATGATAAGGAGAATTAGTCAAAATGAATAAAAGATCCAAACCGTGTTGGTGCAACCCACCATCCAACCAGCGATGAATTTGCAAAGCCAGATGAATATTGTGTGTACAAGTCTAGATTGAGACAATTGCTTCCTGTAGTCAGCCAGCTGCTCCCTGTCTTGAGCCCAAGTCTAACAGTGCACATGAATTCCAACTTTGGAGCTTATCTTCCTTAAATACCCTTGTGTTGAAGCACAGCTGCTTTCAAGTCTGCTACAGCATGTCATAGAATTGTAGAGTTGGAAAGGGCACGGGGGTCATCTAGTCCAAACCTCTGCAATGCTGGAATCTCAACACATCCAATTTGAATCCATACTGAACCCTGCTTAGCTCTGCAAATGTGCAAGCAGTTTTATTGCTGCACCACTAGGTTTTTGAGCTTTGCCATATGTAATGCCTGATTTTTGTCCATTTATTCTGTTGCACAAAGATGTTCCTATTTCATCAATGTATGCGTTGCTGGCAACAAAGGTTAAACAAGTGATCGCTCACAGCTATTTTTCACAATGGATCTCTGAAATATAGTCCACATGTATTTGATTATCCAAGTTCTATGTTAGAATAAAGTCCGAAAACATAAACCTTTTTGGGGTGTTTATGGGGTGGTTTTTTTGCGGGGGAGAGTTATGTGTTAACAGGATCCAACACTGCTATAACAAATCAAGGATTAGAAACTATCACACCAGCAATAGATTTGTATGCATCATATCCTTTATATGCTGTTACAAACTTGCTCTTTCCTTCATAAAGAAATATCTAGGCAGAGGTTCAAGAATAGCAGGTTTATGGACATGAAAGTTCTTTATTGTGTTACTAACTTTCTCTCCAACTTGTAATTGTGATGACTTCTGAGATCGTTCAGTAAACGAACCCTCCACCTAAGAAATGCAGAGGAGCCTATAGGATGTATTCCCATTTTATCATTGTAGTAGCTTTATGAAGCAGATTAGATCAAGAGATAGCAAGTTGCATCTTGTTGCTTCTGAAGACAGGGTGTTTCATAGATGCAATGACCTGGTGCATCTGAAACCTACTTGGCCCAACAAATGGTGACGTCCAAAACCAGGACTGCAAACCATGGTTTGCAGGAACCATGGGAAACTGTAGTTTAACCAAACAGAAAGTATCCTCTCAAGGCAGGTGTGTGAGAGAAGGGGGAGCACCTCATCTCATGACTCACTCCCATTCCAACAAACCAAAATTATTGAACTGGGGAAATTGAAATCTGTACCAGGCCATTATGTGAATGAGACCACACTCTCTTTTGGACCAGGCAAAAAATCTATGGAGGGGCTCTGGATATGCAGAATGCAAAACCCCTCCTCTGTTTGCCTGACATCACACCATGAAAGAGAGCAAGGGCACCAGTTGACATACTTACTTTCAATACTTACAAATGGTGACCAATGTCTCTTTAAAAGGGAGAAGAAAGGAAAGATTCCTCCCCACGTGTGAGGCTGGCAGTGCTTTTGATTGATGTTTCATCTGACATGGCTATGCCATCCCCTTTCCATGTAGGACTGCTCTTTTAGTTACATTGCAAATCACTTTGAGATGCCTTATGGGAAAAGATTCATAAAAGCTCTGGGATAGCTCAGTTGGTAGAATGTGAGGCTCTTAATCTCAAGGTTGTGGGTTCAAGCCCCATGTTGGGCAAAAGATTCCTGCATTGCAGGGGGTTGGACTAGATGATCATAGAGGTCCCTTCCAACTCTACCATTCTATGATTCTCTGAAATAAGGAAGGAATATTTCTAGTCCTCATCCATGACAAAAACTTTTTTTTTCCTGATAAAGATGGCCAACAAGATGTTCTTCTAGGCTCCGTGTGAGCTTTGAGGCACACTTCATTAATTTTGGTCTCAGCTTTGAGATATAATGGGTTCAGGGGTGTTTGACATTTTCAGCTGTTTCAGGAAAGCTGAACACTGTATTTTATTGAGCCTGACAAAACTCCAAAACAACATTACACTTCTTGATTAGAATTTCGAAAAGGTCAGGCTGGCTGTTGACTGATGACTTATGCTCAATCCATATCTGTATACTTGTGTGAAATACAGCATTTCCACAGTGTTAAAAATGTCTCCGGCAAATTGATTTAAATATTCACAGGCCCAGCCAGCTAAGAAAATATATGAGGCTGTAACACACACACACACACACACACACACACACACACACACACACACACACACACACACACACACTGATCAAGAGACATCTAGGGGACTTACCAGAACAACCCATTCATTATTTACTAGTTTGGTATGTCAAAAAAGTTGACTACCACTATTAGGCAAGCCTGCCTCATAATATCCTGCTTGTCCTCTGTGTTACAAGCCCTTTGCCCCTTTCGTGGTTTGTAGAATATGTTGTGATTTCTTCTTGTCGCCTTGCTTGCTGGATTCTCAAGCCAAAAATAAATAATGAGCAGTTATTAACCTATGTAGACAGGTTACCTCTAAGCAATGGTTAAGTTAAAAGAGGAAGGGAAAGCAAAACGTGTACCAAGATAGGAGTCTGGCTGCCAACTTAAAGGTAAAGGTAAAGGGACCCCTGACCATTAGGTCCAGTCGTGACCGACTCTGGGGTTGCGGTGCTCATCTCACGTTATTGGCCAAGACAGCCGATGTACAGCTTCCAGGTCATGTGGCCAGCATGACAAAGCTGCTTCTGGCAAACCAGAGCAGCACACGGAAACACCGTTTACCTTCCCGCTGTAGTGGTACCTATTTATCTACTTGCACTTTGACGTGCTTTCAAACTGCTAGGTTGGCAGGAGCTGGGACCGAGCAACGGGAGCTCACCCCATGGCGGGAATTCGAACCGCCGACCTTCTGATCGGCAAGCCCTAGGCTCTGTGGTTTAACCCACAGCGCCACCCGCGTCCCGGCAAAGCATCATTTTTAATTTTTTTCCATTTAGGGAGCTGTAAGGGACAAAAGGTACACAGACACCCCCCCTTCCATCCTGAGGAGTAGTTCCTCCACCAGAACCAGCGTCAGCGGCGAGGGGGAAGAGTCCAGCGAGGGAGGAGGAAGAAGGGGACAGGGCCTCTGCTGCACGTGAGACAGGAAGAGAGAGAGGGGGAAGAGGGGGAGAAGGAAAACATGGAAAGGAGAGCCTTCTTCCCTCCGGTTCCGGAATTACGCCGGAGGAAACGGGGGAGGAGATTTGGAGTGCCCCGGCTCTTATGTTGGAAGAAAACGCGGGAACCTCCATTCCAGGGTTCTGGGTCAGACTGAAAACATGTATCCTGTACAGGTCTAGCACTAAAAAAAGCCTGCACATAATAAAAGCATGAAAAGGCAACGGCGTGGAGAGTCGTTACTCTAGAGTAGTCACAACGCCTCCTCTGTGACAGGAGCCAATGTTAAAATCTGCAACTGGACCAATGAGAAAACTAGACCAGTGAAAGCAAAGCTAGCATCTTGGGAAAGAAAAAGCTACAGTCAAGCTCACAACTGTTTTTAATGCAAGAGAAAAGAAAAGCTGTTGCACCCTTATGTGGCTGTGGCAGTTAGAACTACTTTAACTAGGTACTATTCTAGATTAATTAGAAATTATAGTTATGGATCATTAAGGAAGATGTGAAGAATTGGATAACTCAATGTTTACCACTGGAAGTTTGATCCAGGCAAAAATCACAACCAAAAATTCTATCATCTGTTTTTAGAAACTGCTTTAATACTGTACTGCAGAAGACACATTTCTGTGTAGAACAATGGTGACCTCCAGTGGCAGAAGAAGCTGAATGGTTCTAGAAATGATAGTTGGCAACTGATGGCAACCTATATAAAAATACAACAATGAATATTAATATGGACTGTTATCAAATTAAAGGAATCACCCGTCAGTTATTTAAAAGGCTTTTCATTTGCATAAAATACTCCTACATATAAATGAACAAATCTAAGATTTAAGAGTGTGGATAAGCGTGCCTGAAAGTATAGTAGCCCCTTTCTGTTGTTCCTCTTAAGCGTTAATTAGAATTAAGAAAAATGAACATGTATGTAGGATGTGAAATATTCCTAAAATTCTATTATTGCAGTGTAAGTTAGCATTGCATTTGGATATATCCAGAGCAACGCTCAAATAATAATATAATAGTAGGTCCTTAATTAAGCCAAAGTAAAACAGCTTCCCCTCTTTCTACAATATGAAAATGTATGTAATTTTTGGTTTTAAGGCCTGTTAAATATGGGCATTTGGAACTGATATAATCCTACTGATTCGGAAAGATAGATTAAAGCTATTCAGACTTACATTTTCCTCAAGGTCATAGCCAGGAAGAGAGTAGACGATTCCATACATTACTTTGAATGTAGAGTCTCTGCTGAGTTGACAAAACGAAGCTCTCACTAAAGGATTCCAAACTTTTTTTTTTGTTATCCTACCTTACTATAGAGCTGTTTACCTGATGTTTTGTCTAGCTTTCATTATTTTAGACGATACAAGCAGTCTGTCTACTGAAATTGCCTCTTGTTTAACTATGGATGTGGTTTTTTTGCTGTGAAATATTATTTAAATTGCTTTGGAAACAAATCTGCTACGCTAACATTTGTACGAACCCTTTTTGTATAGAAATGCCTCTTACGATAGACCTAAATGGGGTAAAATCCTAACTACGCAAAGTCAAACCTAATTCCCATTAACAGGATAGGAGCTCTATCCCGTCCTTGTGGTCATGTTCTGTGATTTCTGTGCCAGCAAATAATTGCTTAGAGTTGGCCTTCTATTCCAGTAACCCATTTTCATGAAGCAGAACAATATTTTGTACATGTCATGCCTTCCATCTGGGTAACACTATCCTGTTTTCTTTGCATATTTGCAGGTGTTGGGGTTGTTGGTATGGACGCTGATTGCTGGAACAGAATATTTCCTGTATCCTGTCTTCGGCTGGGTAATGTTTGTGGCTGTGTTTTACTGGGTCCTTACGTTGTTCTTCCTAATCATCTACATGACAATGACGTACACTCGGATCCCCCAAGTGCCATGGACCACTGTTGTGAGTATCAGCTTTCATCTATGTTGGAAAAGGGAGCACGGGTATGTCATGATAACAGCATATCATTATGCATATAGGAAATTCCTGTGGGTGCACCAAGCTCCCCACCCTCAAGAAAACCTTCCATTCACTTCATTGGAGGGGTTATTGTTACACAAGACTGAGGACCAAGCAGGGTTTTCTCCTCAGCTTCTCAACCTTGACCGCTACCTCTTTCTTTTAAAAAGTCCAAAAACCAGAAAGAGTCAACATAGGTGCTTGAGCCCCTATACACACGGCGAAGTTCTCTTTTAACAAATATCCCCTCAATTTTTCAGTATTGGACAATAATAATAATAATAATAATAATAATAATAATAATAATAATATATGTATACCTCACCCATCTGGCTGGGTTTCCCCAGACACTCTAGGTGGCTCCCAACAGAATATTAAAAACAGGATACAGTAAAACATCAAACATTAAAAACTTTCCTAAACAGGGCTGCTTTCAGATGTCTTCTAAAAGTCAGATAGTTGTTTATTTCCTTGACATCTGATGGGAGGGCATTCCACAGGGCGGGCACTACAGCCGAGAAGGCCCTCTGCCTGGTTCCCTGTAACCTCACTTCTCGCAGGGAGGGAACTGCCAGAAGGCCCTCACAGCTGGACCTCAGTGTCCGGACAGAACGATGGGGCTGGAGACGCTCCTTCAGGTATATTGGGCCGAGGCAATAGCAAGTTTGGTGAGGACAGACAAAGGATAGAGACAAAGGAGCAGTCCTGCACTGAAAAAATGACATGGGTTTATTCAGTGCTATTTTTCTCGAAAAAGAGGTGCCAGAGCTCCCTTGTTCTCTTATAATGGCAATGGAGCCCAGCTGAGAGGTGCTGGAACTGAGTTCCTGTGAGTTCTGGCTTTAAAAGAAAGCCTTGGGTTTATTTCAAATGAAAACAGAGGTGGTAATATCCCTCTATAAATAACTCAAAGGGGGAGGGGGAATTAAAAAGAATAAAGTTTCAAAATGCATAATAAAAAAGGAAGCTTTAATAGCAACACACAAAATAATTTAAACAGAAAACGTTACCAGCAGGAGAGAAAATGACAAAGAATAATAATTCCCCACAAATCAGAAGCCAAGCGTGTACATAAGCAGAGATAATCAAGCTCAAAGACCTTAAAAGAAGACAGGTATAAAGTGTTTGGAATTTGGGGAGGACATTTCTTCCTTTACTGTCTGGCAGAAATGGGGTGGCAGGGAGGGCTCCCAGAACTTGTGTGTCTCAAAAGCCCTCTTGATTTCAAGCCACTTAAAAGGGGAAGAAGCCTGAGCTGTCCTTGTGTGGATGGAATATTAATCTCTGATTGAAGCATGAAGAAGAAGAAGAAGAAGGGGCAGGAGGGTTACCCCATGGACAGCCAGTTCTAACTGCAAAATCTTCCTTGAGTTCTTGGAAGAGTGCAGTAGACGGGATAAGCCCTTTGGGGAATTGGACAACTCCATGTCTTGACATGCCTATGAATTCAAGTGATGAACAGCTGACGTACAAAATCAAACACAAAGCATACCAGAGAGGGGCTGCTTGAGAGTGGGAGATCTGACATCCTTGAAAGAATGGATACAGTTGTGTTCTGTTGGCCACACTCGAGAAACCCAACCAGCACACAGTGGTAGTGATGTAGGTGTAAAACTGCCCCTCTCACCTAAGTGAACAGGGAAGCCCGTGTGAATTGTAAACATTTGATTTTTCTGGAAGGTACAGTAATAAGTTGTTCCCGTCACACTTACTTTAAGGAGGAATGTGACATTCTTCCTCCTTGTCCATTCTCCTTGCAGAACATTCTTTGTTACTCTTTGGCGTTGCGGACCTCCACTGGAGGTTTAAAACCTTCATTGGTAGGTTTTTAAGCAGAGGTTGGATGGCCTTCTGCATTGCAGGGGTTGGACTAGATCAGGCATAGGCAAACTCAGCCCTCCAAATGTTTTGGGACTACAACTCCCATCATCCCTAGCTAACAGGACCGGTGGTCAGGGGTGTCTCTCAATGTTATTCGCATTGCTTCCAGTTGGATAGGAAGCATCTATAGAACACTGTATATGGAGAAAAAAACCTACCCTCTTGTCTTTCTTTCCCCTCCCTACAGGGCCTGTGTTTTAACGGGAGTGCCTTTCTTTTGTACTTCATTGCTGCCATTGTAGACGCGTGTGCCGTCACCAAGGAATTGGACAGCCACAACTACAACAGCTGGGCAGCTTCTTCAGTAAGTTAGTTTTTAAATCGTTGAATCATGAATAGTTCTCAAAATATGGAAGTGGGCGGAGGAAGTTGTTTATGCGTTCCAACAAATATTCAGGAACGAGGTATTAAATTGGTGCAGGTTGAAAGTGGGGTAACCTAGATACAGTCATACCTCGACATTCGAACGCTTCGACTTCTGAAGGTTTCGACTTCTGAAGTCGGCAACCTCCAGAAGTTTTTTCGCCGCGCGTGCGCGGTCGGCCCATGCGCAGAGGCGCGAAATCGCACTTCGCACATGTGCCAAAGCTGCGCTTCGCCATCCAAAAACCTCGACTTACGAAGACGGCCACGGAACGGATTGTCTTCATAAGTCAAGGTGCCACTGTACATAAGTATTGTTGATACCATAATAAAGAGACTGGCGCAGCATCTTCCTTATTTTTATTTATTTCTTTAAGTAACCTTTTCGTCCTCCCTTTCCACCTGTAAAAGTGCTCATGGGCAGCTTTGCGTAAATTTCACAAATTATATAATACATAAATGGTCTCTGAATTTTCAAAATAAATGAATATAGGTGGTTAAAAAAAAAAGCTCTCCGCAGGCCCATTTCACAAGTGCCTCCATGCACAAAGAAAGCTCATCAGGAGGGTGGAAGACTCTGCCTGCTCTCCCAGTGTTGCTTTGTTGTCTCGGCTCTGCATATGCAACAAAAGTTTGAAGAAGGGTGCATGTGCATTGGTTCTCTGTGTGATCAGGAATCCTATGCGTTCTGCCTTCCTGATGATACAGGTGCTCGATGCACATGCATCTATAAGTGGGTGCTGTTCTACAGAGCTTTGGTTCTGAGTGCAGGGGCCCAGGGATGTGGTTAGCAGGTGCGATCCTGTTCCCCCTTTTTATGACTATGCACAAAGGTAGCTTGTTTTGACAGTGGAATTAGACAAAGCAAGTAGGTTGTTTAAGTTTGTATTTCTCTTGATGGGTCTTACTTGTGTGTAATTATTACACTCTTGGCACACGGATGAATGGTGCGGTGCTTGGTGCCTCCATTCCGGTTAGAACAACCTTCTTACATATGACCTTGAGGTATTTCTTCCTTGATACCTTCAAGGATTACTACCAGCACTGTTCATATTCTTTGGACCCATTCAGTCACAGCAGGATTTTGGTACTGGGTTTGCAAGTCATCACGCTGGAAAGTCATGTTGAAGTGTTTGTTTTTTCATTTTGAAAAGAAAGTATGTTTCTAGTCCTCATGACTGGAAATAAATGATTGAATGTTCATGGCAAATGTGGATACTGTCAGCATAAGAAGAGAGCTTTGCTTTACACAGAACATCCAGCTTTCAAAATGGTTATCTACCGTGTTTCCCCTTTTTTAATACGTAGTCATAAAGTAAGCCAGGGCAGGATTTTTAAGCAGTTGTGAAATACAAGACACCCCCTGAAAATAAGCCATACCTTGTTGCGTTCCTTTAGAGCCTCGGAGAGGCTTGAGACCAGGTGGGAGGGGGTGCATGAATTGAGCGTGTCACCAGGCAAGCCGCGCTGGGAGCAACTTGTGCCGCGTTGCAACTGCACAGGCCGGCACGGCGGGAAAAGGAGAGCGCTATTGTGTGTGAGCCGAGCAGCACTTGGCCCGGGTGAAGCAGCGGCTGCATTGTGCAAGCGCTCGCCGAGCAGGGTAGAGTTACACGGAGGGATGCGGAGGAGGGAAGGCACTCCCCCCTTCCCCATCCCTGCCAGTTTCCATGGCCTGAGGCTGAGTGGCGGCGGGAGGCCCGTGGGTTCTTCTGCACCGCCGGGGCGACGGACGCCGGCGAGAGCACTGCTGGCTCCTTCCGCGCCGCCGGAGTGTCGTGGGCTACATGGCCCAAAGCTGAGCGGTGTTGGGAGGTCCGCGGGTCCTTTCGCGCCACCGGGATGACGGGCGGCGGGAGCACTGCTGGCCCCTTCCGCCGGATCAAGGAAGCGGCCTGCCGGGTCGGTGCCCAGCAGCGCCGCGCGGAGCACCAGATCGAGTAAGCGGCCGCGCGGAGCACCGCCTCCTCAATTCAGCACGGGGCTGCTGGGCGCTGACTCTGCAGGCCGCTTACTCGATCTGGTGCTCTGCGCGGCGCTGCTGGGCACCGACCCGGCAGGCCGCTTCCTTGATCCGGCGGAAGGGGCCAGCAGTGCTCCCGCCCCCCGTC
This sequence comes from Zootoca vivipara, assembly GCF_963506605.1. Lineage (NCBI taxonomy): Eukaryota > Metazoa > Chordata > Lepidosauria > Squamata > Lacertidae > Zootoca > Zootoca vivipara. Next base: position 14,911,069 of record NC_083287.1, on the reverse strand, counting down.
ATCCCGGCGGCGCGAATGGACCCGCGGACCTACCACCACCGCTCAGCTTTGGGCCATGCAGCCCACGACACTCCGGTGGCGCGGAAGGAGCCAGCAGTGCTCTCGCTGGCGTCCATCGCCCCCGCGGTGCAGAAGGACCCACGGGCCTCCCGCCGCCACTCAGCCTCAGCACGGGGCTCAGCTTCGGGCCATGCAGCCCCCGACGCTCCGGCGGCGCGGAAGGGGCCAGCAGCGCTTCCGCCGTCGCCCTGGCAGCAGGGAAGGACCCGCGGACCTCCTGCCGCCACTCAGCTTTGGGCCATGCAGGCCAACCAGACCCAGCAGGCCGCCTCCGGGATCCGGCAGCAGCAGGAGGTGGCTTGCTGCGCGTCCCGAGCCCTGAGCCAGCAGGACCCAGTAAGGAGGTACCGTACTTACAGTAACAATAAATTTAAAAAAAGACACCCCCCGAAAATAAGCCATAGGCTTATTTTCTTGAGTGAAATAAATATAAGACGGTGTCTTATAATGTGGGAAACACGGTACTACTGATTGTTCTCTAATCTACTGAGCCACAGAAACTGCAAGTGGCTGGTTCAGACATAACTATCACTGTCTAATAAACCATGCTTTATTAGGCCAGAACTCAGCCTTATGTCTGCATGGTAATTTTTCTTCTACACTAGAATTCAAAACCTCATGGGTTTATTAAAACACACTTTTATTCACCCCTTAAGACATCCCCTACATTGTCTCCCAAGACAGACAGGTGCCAATTTTCTTGCCACATCGAAAGGGGGAAATTGTGGTTTAAGCTCTGCTTACAAACCAGGATATGAAACAAAGAGGTTTCATTAAACTGAGACCATTAAAGCAGTGAAGGATGCTGAACTACCAGCACATTTTAACCACATGTGAAGCTGAACAGAACAGGGGTGCTCAAGACAAGGTCCTGAAGGACAATAAAACAATGAGTGGTTATTTTAAAACCCTTGTATTGTACCCCATGAATGATCTGGGGATACAAATAAATCTGCTAAATGGTTTTTATTATTTTCTAACAGCTGTTTTCTTTTTTCCTCACAGTTCTTTGCATTCGTTGTGACTTCCTGCTACGGTGGAAATGCCTACTTTAGTTTTGTATCTTGGAGATCGCGGAACTTGCAATAAATGTCCTCTTTAAATTAAGGAAAAAAAACACATTTGGGTATAATGCATCATTTTTAAATTATCAATTCCTGCAGTGGTTATTCTTAATGCTCAGGCAAAGCATTTTTACTCAAGAGAATTTCAATGGCTCACATTATGGCCAAACCATAGTTGACTGTCAGGAGCATGCTGTGGAGTTGCATGCCCCTTCCTATCTCTCCCCCATGCAAGCTAATTCCATCCTCTTACTTCCTGATTTGTGGTAACCATTGTTTCCTGTGGCTTCCAAATCGTAGAATACCATAAATGAAGAAACTGATTATGGATTAGCATGAGGGATGGTGAGAAGAAAGCATGGAAGCTCATAGCATGTTCTCAATGGCCAAACTCATGGTATGGCTATGATACCTAAACTCAACCAGTGATCATGTTAGCATCTAATACTGAACCAAGATTCAGTAGTACAATGCACTCTGCCTTTCTCCTGTGTGAGCTGGAGGAGGACATCAGAAAGTTTTACTTAATTTTCTTTAAGCAAGGCTTGTAACATCTGGATTAGGGTTTATGCTATAACAGTAATTCTGGCCAATTTCAGAACAAGCAAACTTCAAACCATGGGTTAGGAAGCTGTCTTGTTTAAACTAACCATAGTTGGTATAAATTACAAACCCCAATTTTAGTGTAATGTGACAAGCTGTGTTTGAGGGGAAACTGAAGCAGAGGTTTCCGAAGTCATCCTGGCCGTGCAGGAAGAGATGAGAATATGTGAGGCCAAGGGGAGTCTATGATCCGGAAACCAAGCCTTATGAGGAACAGTTGAAGGAATTTGGCATGTTTAGCCTGGTAAAGTACCGAGAGGAGTTATGATAGCTATCTTCGAATATATAAAGGACTGTCACAGGGAAGATGTAGCAAGCTTGTTTTCTCGTGCTCTGGAGGCTAGGCCCCTAACCAATGGCTTCAATTTACAAGAAAGGAGATTACGACTAAACATCAGGAATAACTTTCTGACAGCAAGACCTGTTTTGAAAGTGGAACAGACTCCCTCAGGAGGTGGTGGACTCTCCTTCTTTGGAGGTTTTGAAGCAGAGGTTGGGTGACTTATCTGTCATTCATGAGCTAGTTGAGATTCCTGCATCATAGGGAGTTGGATTAGATAACTATTGGTATCTCTTCCAACTCTACAATTCTATTATTCTAGTGTGAACCAGAGACTAATGAGTTTGATGGTGCCTACTTCCAAGTAAATATCCATAAAGCCCTAAATGGCCTTAGCCCTGTATAGTTGAAGTCTCCACCTCCATCACCCGGCCTGAGGTCCAGCTCTGAGGGCCTTTGAGCACTTCCCTCACTGTGAGACATGAAGCTACGGGGAACCGGGCAGAGGGCCTTCTCGGTAGTGGCACCCATCCTGTGGAACGCCCTCCCATCAGACGTCAAACAAATGAACAACTATTTGACTTTTAGAAGACACCTGAAGGCATCCCTGTTCAGGGAAGTTCTTAATGGTTGATGTTTTTACTATTTTGTGTTTTTACTATTTTGTTGAGCGCCGCCCAGAGTGGATGGGACAGTCAGATGGGCAGCATATAAATAATAAAATTATTATTATTAGAAAGAAGCCTCAATTAGATGGAAAATATAAGGGATTAAGACTGGAATCCTCCTCCACCACCCCTTATGCTGGACTGGGGTACTTTGGAGGGAGGGAAGACATTTCTTTCCCCATTCTGCCGGTTCATCTCATCTCCTGCTGACTAATGCCACTCTGCCAGCACAGACCTTCCCCCTTCTGCCCATTGAAAGTGTTCCACCCACTGATTTCTCATCAGTCCTGAAGATTTCTCATCAGCTCAGAATCTTAGCCTGTGCTGGCCAGTCGTGGGTGTGATCTGGGCCCAATTTCTGCACCAAACCTATCTTCCTGTCCCCACACCAATGCCGCTGTGAGTGTGTCTCGTTTTTAGCAAGGAGCAATAGTGTCCTCTGCCTAAGAAGTATTGTGAATATTTTACATCAATTAATATGTTTCAGAAGGCAGTGCATGTATTCTGTTGTAACAAAATGTGCCTCCCTTTATTTTTTTACTTTGTAAATATAACTGTCACAGTCCCATTCTGTGTATATTGACTCAGATACGCATAGGACTGCACCTTTAGAAGGGGTGATGAGATATATATTAGAATAATGTATCATATTTTTATACACGTTAACTTTCTGTGTTTAGGAAAACTTTCCTGCTTAAATGCTACTGTACACAGTCTTGAAGATTTAGAGACCTAAATGAGATTCTCCTTGGAGCGCTAGTGTTTCTAGATTGGCCTGGAAGAAAATATTCTGCCTCTGGTTACACAATTCGGCAATTGCTTATGAGAGGGAACCACCTAATAGTGCCAAAGGCCAAAGTTAAATGTACAGCACTATTCTGAAGCTGCTACAGTGTAAACATATGACTAGAATGGAAAATCTTCAAGACTGTAGAGTGGATCCTTTTTCAAATTAATATGGGTAGGCCAATCAGCTTTCATTGATGGTAGATGGTTAGAAGCAGTAGGAACACTGTAAATTCACAGCACAATTTTATATGTGTCTACTCAGAAATAAGTCCAACTGAGTTCAATACGACTTACTCCCAAGGAAGATGTGTCTAGGATTGCAGCCTTAAAGAAATTACTTTCTAAGTAAGTGGCTCATTTTGGGTGGCTATGTGGAAGAAACAGAAAAACATCCTCTGGATGTTCACATTTTATACATTCTTATCTCAGACATAAGTTCTTTTTCATTTGATTGTTGACAAACAAGTCCTTCCTTGATTATGGATTTGTCCAGTAGCAACATCGGTGCTATGATATTACAGCAGAATCTATGCTGGGAGATGATTCGATTATTTCCTTTTTATCTTTAAATCTGCGTATTACGATTACCAAGCTATTTTATATATATATATAAAACGGCAAACCACTTCCAACCTGTGTAGTGCCGGGCTATCTCCTCCTCCTCCTTTGCACATTTTGTAAAGTATTGGATTTGTATTCCCTCGAACCATTTCAATGTACATAAAAATGAATGCTTTTTTTAAAAAAAATTAATTGTTGCAGTGTTCTTTATTTCACTTACTAATTCAAAAATTATGGAATGTCAATCCAAGGAGCATTATACAGTGGTACCTCACAAGATGAATGCCTTGCGCAACGAAAAACTTGCAAGACAAAAGCGTTTTGCAAGACGAAGTTTTTCGGCGTTTTTTTGTTTTTTTGCCGCAGCAGACCACGCTTTGTAAGACGAAATCATCGCAAGACAAAGCGACTCGCGGAACGAATTACTTTCGTCTTGCGAGACACCACTGTATATACCTTGATCTTTGACTTGGTGAGCAGGCCTTCTTCCTGTCAAAGGTCTCATTTCTTCAGGACCAATCTGTCAAGGACCAGCATGCTGGGCAAGTCTGAGAGCCCCAAACAAGGCAGAGCCACCCCTTCTCCTCTCTTTTGCTGTGAGACATGGGGTCACCAACCTTTTTGGGTCTCTGGGCACACTTGCAAATGAGTGATCCTGTTATCTGCAGTAGAATTGTAGAGTTGGAAGCGACCCCAAGAGCCACCCCCTGCAGTGCACACACACTACAACCAAGCATGCACCACAACATATTACGTTAACTATAGCAGAAACCTTTCATGCCTAATTTCAGCAGGTGCCATGGACTGTAGGGGTATCAGGGAAGGCCTCTTACAGCTGCACGTACATTGGCAGTGCTCCACTTTGGTCACTTGTTACAGTAGGCTCTGGTGGGTTGAGTGGAAGAGACCAATAGAGGATCCAATGGTCAAGGCAGTGATTTCTACACGTGCTATAGAAGGGAGGGAGGGGCAGATGGGGCTCGTCAGCCTGGGAAGGTTGCCCTTCTAGAAGGGAAAGATGATGCCTTGCCATTATGCTCATTTGTGTGTGTTTTTCAAATAATATTTATTCATTTTATAAAAATACAAGATACAAAAATACACAAAAGAGAACATAAAACACAAAAATACAAAAAGAAAAAGAAGAAATTCATATTTATAATTCTTATATTTTAACGTTTATGACTTCCTTGTGCCCCCCCTCACTGTGATTCCTTGTAAATCATCTTTAGTATAAATTTCTTCCAATCTTCTTCCACTGACTCTTCTCCCTGATCATGCAGTTTCCTGGTCAGCTCAGCCAATTCCATAAATTCAATCATCTTCATTTGCCATTCGTCCACTGTTCGTACATTTTTCATCTTCCAATTCTTAGCTATCAATTTTCTTGCTGCTGTTGTGGCATACAGAAAAAACGTAATGTCTTTTTTAGGGATTTCCTCTTTGACTATACCCAATAAAAAAGGCTCCTGGTTTTTTTTTTAATAAAGGTGTTTTTCAACACTTTTTTCATTTCATTATAAATCTTTTCCCAGAAGTCTTTTACTTTGGGGCCAATCCACCACATATGGTAAAAGGTTCCTTCCACATTCTTACATTTCTAGCATGCCATTATACTCATTCGTGAGAAAGAGGCTTCAGGAGTAAACCCTAAGGAAAAATCCATACCCTCTGCCTCGCGTGATACCTTTGGGGGAAGAAAAGGCAAATCCTTTCCTCCATTTCAGCAGGGGTTTCAATCACCCCTCCTGGACAGGAGAACCAAGTCGTCTTCTGGATGGGTGGTGGAGGAAGCTGATTGATGGACCTAATAAGGACCTGGCCCATGAAGCCAAAATACTTCTCCTCTCCTGATTTAAAGGGGGGAAATGGTATATTGGTCTGGTGGGCTAATGCTCTTTCTCAGTCTGGTCTCTGGGGTCGCTGTGATATGATAATGCTCCCACCCACCCACCCCCATACATTTGAATGAGAGATAAATGAACCTTCGTTGTGGTCCCTTGGAATGTTACTGTGAAGGTAAGATTTCTGTGGAGACCATGTGCACTATCTCTGTTTATATAATACACCCCTGCACACTGAAAGGCACCCCAGAAATTAGACAAACTCCACCACGAAGAGAGGAAGAAATGCATAGTAAGGTCCTTTATTCACACTAGCAGGGAGAAGTATTACGTATTCCTCCTGTGTATTTGGGATGAAGCTGAAATTTCTGCTGATCTCAGCAAGCCCCTTTGAACTTTGACAGGTGGGCACTGTTCCAACCTGTTATAACTGGCCCACAGGGTATGGGCAAAATAAGGATAGAAGTTCAATTCCTGATATATAAGGCTATGGCTGCAAAGATCTCTGCCTGAAATCCTGGAGAGGCACTGCTCATCATTGTTGTCAGAGGGTGGCCAAGATCATCAAAGGTCTGGAAACTAAGCCTTTTGAGGAACGGTTGAAGGAACTGGGTATGTTTAGCCTGGAAAAGATGAGACTTGAGAGGAGATACGATAGCCATCTTCAAATATCTAAAGGGCTGCCACATGGAGGGTGGAGCAAGCTTGTTTTCTCCTGTTCGGGAGGCTAGGACCATAACCAATAGATACAAGCTAGAAAAAAGGAGATTCCAAGTAAGCATCAGGAAAAACTTTCCAACAGTAAAGAGCTGTTGGACAGTGGAACAGACTCCCTCAGGAGGTGGTAGACCAGGCACCCCCAAACTTCGGCCCTCCAAATGTTTTGGACTACAATCCCCATCATCCCTGACCACTGGTCTTGTTAACTAGGGATCATGGGAGCTGTAGGCCAAAACATCTGGAAGGCCGCAGTTTGGGGATGCCTGTGGTAGACTCTTCCTTCCTCAGAGCAGAGGTTGGATGGCCATCTGTTACGTATGTTCTAGTTGAGATTCCTGCATTGGAGGGGGTTGGACTAGATGACCCTTGGGGTGTCCCTTCCAACTCTACAATTCTGGTTCTATAGGAGTACCAAGCCACAATGTTCTGACTAGCTTTAGGGCAGTGCCTGTTTCCTAATGGCGTGTTGAGCCCATCTAAGTAGGCTGTGACAGCAAACTCCTTAAATTAATTGTGTGGTAAGTATTCGTTGATGAAAGCTTATGCCATAATAAAATTCGCTGGTTTTGTAAGGTGCTGCAAGGCTCCCTGCTGATTTTGCTGTAACAGACTAACATGGCTCTCCCTCTGTAGAAATGATAAAGGGAAGTTGACATTCCCAAACTGTTTCCTACATTATTACTCACCTCAATTATATTCCTTGTTGGGGAAAGTTGGCGATAATGAGTAAAAACTTCAATTGAAACAATTGAGCGGTCTTAAAAAACACACACATAGTGCCTTATAAAAGGAGAAGTTGACTAAAAGGCTCAACTTGCCATTATTTTTGCACAAGCAGCAGGAGATAAATAGGGAAGGGTTTTTATTTTTTTCCACCAGAACCTCCTGTTAGCATATTTTGTTCACAATCTAGTTTTATTTGCTGCCTATTAAGATCTAATTAAAACAAAAAAACAGTCCAGAGCTTAACCTTTGGAGAAGAAGTTGGTAGCACAGAATGGAAAATCCATCACTTGCACCTCCATGTAATTAACCACCTACTTTTATTAAGCAGAAGAGTGAACCCTGAGAGACCTTTCGGAAAGGAAGTTGCAAAGCTAAAAGCTAAAGTCTTTTGGATATTAGGGGGGGGGAAGGAGGGGAGAGAGAGACACCGCCATTGTTTTTAAAGCTTCTAGAAATGAACAGCCCAGCAGTCTTGTGACACCTCGACGACTGAAATACCGGTATGTATTGTGGTGGACTTAAGTTTTCTAGGAAGAGTTTCCCTCAGTAACAAAACAGGAGAGTCGGTCCCGCCGCCTCAGGCAGGATAGGCAAACAAAAGCGTTCGCGAGAGAGACCTCGGCCGTGTGAACTCTCGCACCGTGTAAACTCAAGTTTTAAGAGTTCTTGTTCTTTAACAAGGGTGGGGGTTCCCTCCTCGTTCCTGCTTTCCCCTCCTCGTCCCATGCAACCGAGCCCCGCTGTCTCCCGACTGAAGCTCTGGCTTGCTTGACACCCCCACCGTCGTCCCTTTTAGGAAACTGCTTCTGCTTGAGGCGGTCGCCGCTGAGGCCCACCTTCCCTCTTCAGGATGCGCGCCACAGATTTCCACCAGGCCGCCTGGTGGAAGAGACTCAGGGGCGCCGGGGCCGTGCTCGTCCTCTCCGCCCCGCTCCAGCTGTGCAAAGAGACGCTGCAGCCAGCCAGCCAGCCAGCCAACCCCGCCCTGTCCCGCCTCCGGAGCCCCATAGCTGTCCTAGCAGGAGGAAGAAGACGAGCGCGCGAGGGAAGGGCCGGCCGCGCCGTCTCCTCGCCCGCCAAGATGTCTCGCGGGCTGCAGGTCGTCCGCACCGACGCCAGCAGCGGCGGCGGCGGCGCGTCGACATCCTCGGCGGCGCCTTCGGCCTCGGGGCCGGACTCCGGGCTGCTGGACAGAGGCTACGCGGGCTCTTGCTCCGCCTTGCTCAAAGTGGCCCAGATGGTAAGGGGGCGAGGCGGGAGGTCCAGGGATTCTGGGGGTCCGAGTTCCTTCTCGAAAGTTTCCGCGCCTGGCTTGTTTTGCTGAGCGCCTTTTTTTCCCTTTCAAGAAAGTACGACGTGGCCTAAATCTGGCGCCGCTCGCTCGCTCCAATGAGAGGCGGAGGGTTTGCTGCACGTGTTGCTCCCGCCAGCGCGTCTCTCTCTGCAAGAATAGCGGGCGCCACATTGCGCCGTCGAGCGCGCGAAGGAGAAGCGCGGCTCTTCGCGCTGTTATCGCTCCACTCTGCCTTTGGTCAACCCTGTTTGGCGGGGAGGGAAAGCTGAGCTGGCTGCTTGTTTCAAAGTTGATGGCCTAGCAACTGTGACTTACTATATTTACGCAGAGGCGTACCTAGGCTCCCTAGTGCGTCCGTGGCGAGGAGCTGTATCTGCGCCTCCGAAGGCGGGAGAGACCATGGACCAGAAACTCAGAAAAAGTTTGCTTTCCGTCGTCTTTCGCGCTCCGCCAGCGACTTCCTCCGCGGCCATGAGGTCGGGTCTGCTCTGCTCAGCCTTTCCGACGGCCCAGCTGTCTGTCTGCCTTCCTCCCTCCACTTACTGCTTTTCCTTCAGCCTCCTTCCTTCCTTACCGTTTTCCTCGTCTTTCAACTCTCGCCTTCTCTCTGCATCTCACACTTCTAATAGCACCGCTTAGATGCCCTGGAAGAACCACAAAGGACAGAGACCTACAAGCTTGCCGCGACTGTTTGATAAATTACTGTAAGTACTTTGGGGCACAGGTAGGGGAGCTACACTTGTTAGGGTTTTCCCCAGAAACAGCCTCCTCGTGAAAGAAGGACACATTTGGATCCAGTCCTTTCCCTTTGTTTTGTGTTTGTTGTGCATGGTTCTCTTCTAGAGCTGAAGAAAAAATAATAAGGGGAAGCTTTACATCTGCATATGAATTGAAAACATGTCAATTTAAGATTTCTTTAGGACATGACAGAATTAAAGCTCAAGATTGTTAAACCCCTTGCCTTTTTTAGCTTGGAGGCTAGCTCTGGAAAGACTGAATTAAAAATCATCACTTGCTAGAAAGAGAAACATTTTTGCTGTAATCTTTTCCCCATGTGAGGGCTCTCTCGATTTCAGCTGCAGCTGAATTTCCTCCGAGGTTTCAAAATGTAAAACAAATTCAGTATGGCTTTATTGTTTGCTTGTTTTTTTTAAAAAAGGAGGGCTCTATAAATATTGAAAGATTTGCTGTGATTTGAGTGGTATTGTAAAGAACTAGTAATAGAAGATTCAGCTGAGTGAAAACAGGAAGGCACAAAAATGTGTTTCCTGTTCAAAGAAGACACTGGGAATTGAGGTGTTTTACTGTCAACTACTTTCTCTAACCTTGAAAAAGAACAACAAAGCTAGAGAAAGCATTGCACATGGTGACCCCGACACCTGGAGATTTAAAAAGGGAATTCTGCTCAAATGCGTTATGGCTTATTTTATCAAATTTATTATCTTGCACTTGTTGCATTGCTCAGTGGGGACTGGAATCCATCTTTCACTAGAGAAGGTGCATGAGTTTTCCAGGATCTCTTCCCTATCCCTTTCATTATTATTTTTTTGAGGATTTCTCAAGTGGAATTGCATTACCCCCCCCCCCCAAACATAGAGAGAGGGGATTAAATATGGTCTCTTAACTTTTCTCTAGAAGGAGGACTTTTTTTTTTACAGATCATTATTTCAAAAATGCATATTGATTAAGAACTAGTGGACTGGTGTGTACTGGAAGATCAAGGTTCTGTATGCACCTCAGTGAATACAGCTGCATTTGCTGGGGTTTCCTTTTTTGCATGAAGAGCTACCCTTCATGGAAGTGAAGGTTCTGAAATCTCCATCTGTGCAGTGGAATCATTTCATTTCATTTCATTTCATTTTTTCATTTATTTATTATTACGGTCGAGGACCAGCTCTGCAGTGGAATCGTTTATCTCCACGAGGGGTTGTTGAATTGGTGTGAAAGAGCAGTTCAATTCAGGCATTATATGGATGAGTTAGTAGACTATGTGGATGGGGGGGAAAGTGCCACTTCTGTTCCACCTGTCCCTATCAGCTTGTATGAATTGGAGGACAACCGTCTGCAGTGAGGAACCTCTGGTACTTAATGGAAGCTTCCTATGGCAGTGTAGAGCAAGCATCCCCAAACTGTGGCACTCCAGATGTTTTGGCCTACAACTCCCATGATCCCTAGCTAACAGGACCAGTGGTCAGAGATGATGGGAATTGTAGTCCAAAACATCTGGAGGGCTGGTGTAGAGCCTGGATTTCTCCAGTATTCTGCATCTTGTGGGGAATCTATAGGAGCACAATGCCTTCACTCTGCCTTCTAACTCTTGTACAGTGATGGAGGCAGAGGTATCATGCTCGTCCCTGTTTGCATATTCTATGTAATGTTGGGTTGTATAATGCAAGGTAAAGGGTAAAGGGACCCCTGACCATTAGGTCCAGTCTTGACCGACTCTGGGGTTGCGGCGCTCATCTCGCATTATTGGCCGAGGGTGCCGGCGTACAGCTTCCAGGTCATGTGGCCAGCATGACTAAGCCGCTTCTGGCGAACCAGAGCAGTGCACGGAAACGACGTTTACCTTCCCGCTGCAGCAGTACCTATTTATCTACTTTGATGTACTTTCTAACTGCTAGGTTGGCAGGAGCTGGGACCAAGCAACGGGAGCTCATCCCGTCGCAGGGATTCGAACCGCCGACCTAAATCAGAAGCACATTCATTGGTTGTAGAGTTTGCTAACCTTCCCAGTATCTAATGCAAATGCCTTCCCCAGCACCTATGGGGTCCTGTCCTCCCCCACCTGCCAAGCTGAGATTAGTTTTGAAAGACATAGTTTTTTGTAGCTGTTAAATGGAATTTCTGGCAGGGGAAGAATTACCGGTAAGTGTATTTGTGTGTTGCATCTGTGTTCTGATTATGTACATGGTGCCCAGAACAGTTTCTCTGGTTTGCAAATGTACTCACAGGCCCAGAAAGATTGGCAGACTCTGAAGTGTGTAAATAAGGCTGGACATCTCTAAATGTGGAGGATCTTGGAATTTTGAAGCTTAAGGATTCTTATGTGTACTTCCTTAAGTACTGAAGGTCGTGGGTTTTTGAATATAATTTGCTGGGTAGCACAAGAGGAGGGGAAGGTGCTACTGAGTTCTGGTCAACATTGCAGGCTTCTTATAGGCATCTAGTTGGCTCTTGTGGGGAGAGGATACTGGACTACATGCGGTGTTTTTCATATTTAAAAACAGCTGTAAATTATTCTTAAATGCAAGGTTTTCCTCATTTAGTCTAGAATGAAACATAGTGTTAGCATACAGCCATTGTGTTCGGGATCTCTGTTTGCAAAACAGTAGTAACTGTTGCCAGTCCTTCTTGGCAGTTTGAACCCAACAAACATTTACTCGTGACTTCAAACTTGAGTTGCATGCTGTAAGTTTGTTTAGGATTGTACCCCAGTGATATTCCCTCCCCCAATATATTTTTGTAATCTAAACTTTTAAGTTTTATTATTGTTGCTTTAGTTGGAATTGTTTTCCTCTGTTTGACTCTTCAAAAAGTGGTTTTTCTTTTCTTTTTTTCATTATGAGCATTTTATTGTGAGTTGGAACCTGGAAGTTTGTTTCTTTTGCATTCCAATTCACTCACCCTCTTTCATCTCTTGCCTTTCAGCTATTGCTCCTGATCGGATTTATCTGCATCATTGCTTCTCCGGTGGCCAGTCACAGTGCATATACCTACTTCAAAATTGTCTCCATGTTTGACTTAGTTATGATCTTCATTTTCTACATCGTCTATATCTTCAGAATTTACCGGATGCTGACTTGCATCAACTGGCCACTTGCAGTAAGTTCCTGCTCATAGTTAAAACAGCTTTTGTTTTTAATTTCAGGGGGGGGGGAGCTACAAGTTGCTTTTATTAAATTGACCCATGGCACTTGTAAAGACAAACAAAAGCTTCCCCTGTCCCCACAAAAAAAAGTTAGTAAGACAGTGGGGCCAAAAAGCCATAAAATGTGATGGTGAGATCTAGGTAAAGTCCAAACGTAAAGAGAATTAAATCGTAAGTGATCTGTTCCCAGTCATCAGTTTTCACAGTAAGAAAATTTACATTATCAGAACATGAAGAGGAACCTCGGGTTTCCCCCCAGCACACTTTCAGGCCCTTTTGAAACGGCAGGAGTCCCGTGATTCCCAGCTGTCCTAAAATGTGATGAGCTCTGCAATCTGCATTTGCAACAAGCAAGTTAGAAGGGGATGCATGTGTGTCGGCTGTGCTGCTCATCTGCCACGATATTTCAGTTTGTGCAGATGGTCAAAGACTATACTGTAGAGTACATGCATGACGATGGCATTTCCCCCCCTCCTGATTTGACCCAACCTTCTCTGCTGCTATTGCTGCATACAGCACCCACTGGAGAGATGAGTCTGCTCTGTCTCTCTCACTTCCTATTCAGGGGCAAGAGTCAACCACTGCAGGCCCTCTGGAGGTAGCTGCGCAAACTCTGTGTTAGTACCCAAGAGAATAAAAACAACATCTCATGCAGTTCGGGTCTTTCTGGGAAAGAAAGAAAGAGGTGTATTGGTGACATTTTATCACTTTCCTATTGTAAAGTCCCAGTTTCAGAAATATCACATACAGTGGTGCCTCGCTTAACGAATGCCCTGCTTAACGAAATTTCTGCTTAACGAAAGGATTTTTCGAGCGGAGGTTGCCTCACTAGACGAATTCGTTTTATGAAAAATTCGTCTAACGAATCGCGATTTCCCATAGGAATGCATTGAAATTCAATTAATGCGTTCCTATGGGCAAAAAAAAAATTCAAATTTTTTTCAATGCATTCCTATGGGATTCGCTAGATGAATTTTTCGTTATAAGAAAAGACCCGTGGAACGAATTAAATTCGTCTAGCGAGGCACCACTGTAGTTAAAACCTCCTGGGACCACCACTATACCACTTTGGAAATGCTTGCCAGTTTTGAAATGCTTCCTCTTTGCAGGTCAAAAAGTAGCATGGGTGTGTGGAGACTAGACCCACCTCTGTGATGTGCTAACTTTCCGCAGTAGCCTTCAGACATGTGATTCTGTAATCTGCTTTTTAGTGGCTGCCATCCTTTGAGAGCTGCCTCTTAACATAGGGCATTTCTAGCCCTGGTGTCGAAACATTCGGAAATGTAGCTGCAGCATCTCTGTTAAAGGCTTTAAAATCAGGTGTACGTATTATTACAGTTTTATATGCCACTTTTCCTCGCAGGAGCTCAAAGTGGCATTGTTACAAGGTGGGGGATGTGAATCCACATGCAAGTGTATTCCTATGCACAGCCCCGATATTCAGCTGAGAGTTAGAACATGGATCTGTTGTGAATATATTTAACCTTATGCCCCAAGAAGCTCACACCAGAGGAATAAAGAAAAGTTGGTTCATTTCTTGAAATGGAAGTGACAGCGGATATGAATGCTGCTTCAGATAGCAAAGTTGCAAATATAAACAGGCAGCAAATCATGCTGCATACGCCATGGTTTAAAGACCAAAAAGGATCCCCGTCTGTTCCAAAGCCTGAAGAGAGAATGACAATTTGGCCACAGATGCACACTAAAAGTGAGGAAGGGAAGCAAGCAGAACCCTCAGAGATCAATAGGGCTTTGCCTTTCTGTTTGGGAGTTACGCTCTCCTCATCAATAACATGCACCAGCAAGTCTACAGCATCTCTCTTACCCAGGGGGGTCAGCAAACTTTTCCAGCAGAGGGCCGGTCCACTGTCCCTCAGACCTTGTGGTGGGGCCGGACTAATTCCCACACTCATTCCTGGACCGTCCACGGGCCGGATTTAGAAGGCAATTGGGCCAGATCCAACCCCCAGGCCTTAGTTTGCCTACCCATGTTCTTACCCATTGTGCAATCTTGAAAAGAACTTGTTTGTTTGTTTGTTTGTTTGTTTGTTTGTTTGTTTTGGCAGGGAGTGGGAAGAGCAAGGGATAGTAACCTTATCTGTTTCAGCAGAACATTGTCTTTCCTTCAGGAAATGTGATTTGGGTCAGAGACGGCAGTCCCATGTTTCCTTTTTCACATGTGATTTAAAGCAAAATAATCTCATTGGCTGGCAGTGTTGTGCCACATTGACATGCTCCTTTTATTGTGTTGTCTAACTGTTCTGTGCTTGTTTCTTTTCAGGAGTTTCTTCATTACCTAATAGGCACCACCCTTCTTCTCATTGGATCTGTGGTGGTGGTAGCAAGGAGCTCTGGGTCAGCAAGTCTTACAGCTGGAGCGGTGAGGCTACTTTTATTTTATTTTATTTTTACTATCGACAAGGAATTGCTTTTACATTGTTACTGCTGGGATCTGATTTTAGTGCAGATTCCAAGTTTTTTCTGCATAATTACTCTTTGTATGCATGTAAGGTAGAGCTGCATGTAGAGCTGCAGTCTATACCACAAGTCAGGATCTGTCCCTTGTTTGTGCTCTGTATCCTGGTTGGGTTGAGTATTGGAGGTACTTTGACAAAACCTTGTACACATACAGTGGCACCTCAGAAGTCAAACAGAATCCGTTCCGGAATTCTGTTCAACTTCCAAAACGTTCGGAAACCAAGGTGCTTTCTCCCCCCCCCCCCCGGAAAAAAAATCGGAACCCGTGGAACCCGCATCAGACATTTGGGTTCCAAAGAACATCCGCAAACCAGAACATTCACTTCCGGGTTTGCTGCGTTCGGGAGCCAAAACGTTCGACTCGCAAGGCATTTGACTTCCAAGGTACGACTGTACAAAGCTACAATATTTTTGTACCGTTGGCCAATGCAAGTCTTGAAGTCTGCCTTATCCTATTTTACCTGTTCTCATCCATTACTGGCTCTTCTTATTACTTCACTTTTTTACTAGCGGTGTGCGGCAACCACAAGATTTGCCCTGTATCTGTATCGTTGGGAAGCAGCCCAATCTGTTTTGTATCCGCTCTGTGCCGTTACAATTTTGTTATTCACATGCAAATCAGAACTGTTAAATTTGAAGCTCAGTTTCAGTCCCATTGACTTCAATGGGAAATCTAAAAATGGCTATCTCCCCCCCCCCATTTTCACTAAAGTGGATGAAATGTGCAGACAAAGGAGCTCCTCCAGTGGATTGAGCCTGCCACATTTACAATAAAAAAAATGGGGGGGGGGTTGTTAACGAAGCCTCTAACTTTATTTTAACTCTAACTGCCCAGACACTGAGGTCGCTGAGGTCCAGTGCTGAGGGCCTTCTGGCGGTTCCCTCGCTGCAAGAAGCCAAGTTACAGGGAACCAGGCAGTGGGCCTTCTTGGTAGTGGCACCCGCCCTGTGGAACGCCCTCTCACCAGATATCAAAGAGAAAAACAACTACCAGACTTTTAGAAGACATCTGAAGGCAGCCCAGTTTAGGGAAGCTTTTAATGTTTAATAGATTATTGTATTTTAATATCCTTCTGGAAGCCGCCCAGAGTGGCTGGGGAAACCCAGCCAGATGGGCGGGGTATAAATAATAAATTATTATTATTATTATTATTATTATTATTATTATTATTATTATTATTATTATCTGCCAAAATTGGGTGCAAGTTGCAGGTATGGTCACTCCTTCTGGGGTCTCCCTAATTTCAGACTACTAGGTTCAGGGGCTGTCATGCTAGGCCCTTTTACCTTCCATTATTTAAGTCGTAGTCATATTATATTTTCCCTTCCCACACTTCCTGGAAGTACCCCCCCCCCCCGGAAAAAACAACAACTAGGATTTGTAATTGTTAGGAGGAGCAACTAGGAAAGAAGCAGGTCACCTCAGCAGTCTAATTCTGCTGCTTACATCTTGCTATCACAGTCGAAACTCAGAGACATACAGCTCAGAAGTTTACTGCAACATCCCTTCTCTAAATCACTGTGACTGGAGTACACTGGGAAAACAAATTGACCGTGATTAAAAGCTAGGCTCGTCCATCAAAACTAAAGATGGACTTCTCCTAGAAGTCAATGGAATCAAATGGCTTGGCTCCTGAACAAATCGGCTCCCAAGTGTTCTGGTTTACAAACGTTTTTCAGAAGCCGAACATCTGACACAGCTTTTGATTGAGTGCAGGAAGCTCCTGTAGCCAATCAGAAGCCACGGCTTGGTTTTTGAACAGTTCCGGGAGTCAAATGGACTCCCGGAATGGATTAAGTTCAACAACCAAGGTACCACTGTACTAGACATTTCCATGCAATAACAAGGGCTGTGTAAGCTTTGCCCATTTTAAATTATAATTAGGTTCTCTACAACTCTGCCTCTCCAGCCAGATTCCACACTATATGGCTACATCATGGGGCCATTGGGGTCATGCAGATTTCAGAGTTTCTGGGTTGTAGCTGCTAATGGCCACTCTTTGGGCTGCATAATAAGCTGGCAACATGGAGTATGTTAGTCCAGCAGTGTTCATGAAACAGCATGTTGAAGCCTAATTTATCCTGAGTAGGATCTGTCAATTGGATGCATGCAGGTGAACAGAATCCTTAGTGGATAAATCTTAAATGTGGGTATATTGGATTCTCTATACTAGAAGGTTTAGTTATCACACGTCTCTTTTTGTTTTGTTTTTAAACAGGTATTTGGCTTCTTGGCTTCATTTCTGTGTATCTTAAGTATATGGCTATCCTACAAAGTCTCTTGTGTCACTCAGTCAACAGGTAAGTATCTTGTCAAATTAAATTGCACCAACCATAGCTAACATGCCTTATTTGAACATGGAATGACCATTTGGTGGTCCATCGGCAAAACTGTCTGAGTGTAGGTGAGGATGACAAGCAAGAGCCCCTTAGACAAGAAAGATAAAGTGATTCTACCCAAGACATTGTCCTTCCCCAACCTGTCAGCGGCATCATGGATTGTCTTGTTCACTTGTGTTCTCTGACTATTGCAACCTAGATTGTAACCTCTGTTACAAAGCTGGAGGGACCTAGATACTCCATTCCTGTTGTAGTTGCAAGGTTCAACAAATAACTCAGCAATATGTTTGACCCAAGCCAGCTCACATTTAAATTATACTGCAGACTGACACCACTAGAGCTTCCTCTATTGGCTCCCTTCATTGTAAGATATTCTTGGCCTGCTAAGCATAAGCTTGGTACCTATAAAATTCCATCTCATGTGCAGACACCTCTGATTTTATTCATGCCATCCCTTCAATAAATGACTCATTATATAAAGGAGTGAATTTTAAAAAAAGTGTACCTGCTCATTAGCTGCTTTGAGCAGATGGAATAAAATATTTTAAACAAATACTCACAGTTAACTATAGCTGGTGACCTTTATCAGGGCTAAAAGCATTTGAACACACTTGTTTACATTCAAAAAAATTTTTTACTCATGCCTGAACATTTGCATTCTCATTCTGTATTAATCTCTTCCTGTTCATGTCTATATTTTTTAAAAAATAAGACAAAAATCTTCTGGTTTGGTACTGTTTGTATATAGTTCAGCATTTAAAAATATTTACTAGAAGCTCCTACACCTGCTTGCTCCATGTACCAACCCTGTCTACCTGCAAATCCCTTTGCCAACCTCTTCCCCCCCCCACCAATACCATCTATGCATCAACTCCTTAGTTTACCCCTGACCAACCCCACCTCCCTTTCCACATCAATGTACCCCTTCACCTATTTCCTCACAGCTCACCCAAACATACCCATTTCCTTGTAGGTCACCCAAACACCCTCCCTCTTTTAAAGGAGGGGAGAAGCACTTCAGAGTATGGTTTGACCAATTGCTCTCTGAAGCATCTCCCACCTTCTGTTTAAACAGCTTGACTGGTCCTCTCGCCACCTGTGTTGCTTCTGCACTCATCTGCCTGCCTGCTCTTCTGTTGCCACCCTGGACTTGGCAGTTGCCTTCCAGTGATTACACAAACTGCAGTGTGATGACAGCCTTACATTTTTATGTATATAGGATGATATCACATCTACATTGAGAGATGGGGTCTCGCAGTAGAGGCATCAATGCAGACAGAATGGATATTGGGTGGTTCCAAGTCGCCCCTTGCTCTTTTAAGTATGTGACAAATCTACCATTACATCTTCATGTCCCAAACATTTACAAAGCTCTCCTCTTTCATCAGATGAAATTGTTTTGTGAGCTTGCCTAGAAAATTCATGTTATGGAGCAGTTATATAAATTGTGTCTGTAATTTGCTTGACAAGTTTATTCTAGTCATTCTCTTTGTTTCTTTTTCAGATGCTGCTGTGTGAGTCTTTTGGCACTCATGATGCACCCACCAAACTGAGGATCTCATAGGCTAACACAGCGTTTCTCAACTGCTGTTCCACGGCACACTAGTGTGCCGCGAGACGTGCGGCGACGAGAAGGGCGATTTTGCAGCTGCAAACTCCACCTCCCTGGGCGTCCTATTTCTTCGCCCCTTCTAGTTTCCACAGACCAATCAGCTTTCATTATTTCCATTTTCCCCATGCCTCACGTGACAGGATCATCCCAGAATCCTTTAGCCAAGATGGCAGCCCCCAGCTAATAGTGCCGCACGTGTGTCTCTTTTTTGGAAAATCGAGCGGACCTCAAGTAGCTACTTTTAAAATATTCAATCTCCATCATTCAAAAGGTAGTTTGTTGCTAATTCACGGAGGCATGAAGACCAAATCGTCCTCTCACAAGTCCGAGAACACGCACAGGGTAAGATACGGGACGGTGGGGTCGGGTGGGGTGGATCAGAAACCCGGATCTTTTAAGAACTCGGCAGCGCTGACCCGCCGGAAAGCAATATTTGGCAAGTGTTTCTTACAGTCATAATTATAATATAGGGCGGCACAGAGTTAATTTTTAAAACTTTTTTAATGGTGGTGTGCCTCGTGATTTTTTTCACGGAACAAGTATGCCGTGGCCCAAAAAAGGTTGAGAAACACTGGGCTAACAGACAGCAAATGTATGTAAGATGGAATTTTGTTCTGGTGATCTTCTTGAGGGCTTGCTTTTGTAATGACTCCTGAAACCTCTTACTAAGTGAGCTGACTGACCACCAGAGGGCTCTGGTCTTACACTCCTCGTATTCATTTGTCCAGATTGTTAATACGTACCAGCAGCCTCTATACTGCATTGTCTTAATACCAGTATTCTTGTATTGCTTAAGTATTAGGGAATCTGTTTTTTCTTTCTGCAAACAAAGGGAAACCAGGATTGAAATTCTTACTTAGCCATGAAGTTAACTAGGTGACCAAATGTTTTCCCTCAGCCTAACCTACCTCACAGGATTGTTGTGAGGATAAAATGGGGAGGGTGATGGGTAACCGTATATTCCACTTTGAGCTCCTTGAAGGAAAAGTGGGGTGTAAATGTAAAAATGATTATTCTATGCCACAATTTGGTAGGAGTGAGCTTCCCTCTCTTCACGTTGATATAACTCAAGCTACCTGAGTGATCCGAACTGGGACCTGCATATAAAGGTTGAAGGTGGGAAATGTACTGTTTTCTCTTTCTTCTGCAGCTTGAAAATGCTACATTTCACCATGGACCAGCAGCTGCTTTATATTAAGTTATACATGCAAAGTCTGTTGCTTACCTCTGCCTTTCCTGGCTTGGCTCCCGGTGTGAGAAAAGGCATTTGATAATTTATGTTTTGACTGGCTTACTGTGAATATTTCTTCAGAAGTGAAAGAGTTTCCTTTGTGTCCTAGTGTTTCTTCTGTTTTTTTAAGTATTTTTATTCTCGACAAAATAGTTTTAAATAAATTTTATACCTCAAAAACATCACTCACTTCCATATCCATTGACAAAACCAACTCCCCTAAGTTTTCAGTTTTGATAGTATGTTGCTTGGCATTATTAATACAGTAGCCTTTGGTCTGTGAAGATCAGCTCTTTTAGCTGGAAGGCCCCAGTTGAATGCAATCAAATCTTATTTTGTGTTGCAAATGAGCAGTTCATGGGGATTCCTTACGGCAGCTATGTAAAAAAAAGAAGAAGCAAGTTTTCTTGTTTCATTATTTCAGTGTTCAATATGCTATTTCGATTTATAGGGATTCTATTGCTGATGGTTTGTTTTGTATTCCCGTTGTCTGACTGCAATACATTGGACAGTGTCTTCTTTCTATGGTAGCAGCAAGCTAATAGAACGCCTTCAGTGAGGATTAACTTCATGACCTTCAGGTACCAATTTAGGAAAATTCACTTCCAGAGCACTTTTGAGTCCTAGATGGTCTTAACATTATCATTGCAGGCTGTTCTGCATGTCTCTGGTGTGTTTGTGAAATTGTGTGGTTTTATTTTGTTTCATTGTGCTTTTAATGTTTTTAGCCACTTTGCAAATCTACAGGAAACAGCGGAGTGGAAACATTTGAATAAACAAATCTGCAAAAGGATTGGAACCTTTCCACAAGATAATCTAAAACTGCTTAGCTGAGAGCAAGTCCTGTATAACTCAGTGGGGCTTGCAGCAAAATCTTATGCCTGCTTACTTGGAAGTAAGTAAGCATTTAATCCAGTGCTTTCATTTCACAGCCTGGCAGCATATCTCATTGCTGTTTCAGGATAACAGGGTGGGTGGGGGGATTCCGTAATGTTTAATTAAAGATCAGTCAAGTAATTTATGTTTTTAAGTTGCCAATAACACACTAGCACTATTAGTGAGAAAAAAAAGGACAATGCATGAATAGAAGTACGCCTTTCAAAAAAGGCTTAGGTAACCAGAGATGGTTCATGTGATATGCTTTCTGTTGGAGACTTGCTTTTGCATGATCAGAGGCCAGAGCAAGGGTGCAGAAGACTGGCCATTAGTGCTACAGGCTCACGGAAAACCGTCATTAATACTGCATGCACAGCAGTTTACCATGCATGACATCAAAGTAATTATGCCCTTGGCAGGCTCAGGCTACACAAACTGTAAGCAAAAACAACCCCGTTTCCCCTCAAAGCAAGGGTTTAAACTTATCATCGTTATCTCCATCTTTTAAATTAAAAATTACTTTAAAAGAAGCAGTTGCTCAGGTGCCTAAGCAAAACAGAGCATGCAAGCCAGATAATAGGATGTGGCAAGAAAAAGCTGGTTAATGGAGAAAAAACAAAACAAGGCAGAGAAAAGTAAAGGGGAAATTCAACAGCTGTTGAACTTGGAGAATACGTGGAATCACTAGTCTCTGGGAGCCTTGCAGTCAGAGCCTTGCAGTCAGACCCATAGCTAGGTGATCTTGCGCCCCTGGCAGAACCATCCAGATTACGCCCCCTAGCCATGGACAAATTAGTTCTTTTTGCCTCTCCTCCACCCCCATCCCCAGTTCAATTCACCCTCTATTTAAACTTATTTCTTATGAGGCAATAATCAATATTTACATTTATAGACTTGTTTTTTTAGCAGATTTTGCGCCCCCCCCAAATGCCTGCGCCCCTGGCGGGGGCCCACCTCACCACCCCTAGCCCGTTTGCTGTATTCCAGTAAAGGTGTCGGGAATATCCTGCAAATAATTGCGTCCCTGCTTTAGCACAAAGACGCAGCATATAGCTAACTCTGGGCTCTACTAAGGTGGGGAACATGAGACTTCTGAGTATGGCTGCCAAAGCAGCTCTGAATCCATATGACATATTTAGGGAATGGCCAAAGAATTGATTACTATTCCAGAGTTTAAAGTACTGGTTCAGTAGGGAAGTCAAGATTAATCCTAGCTCCCACACCTCACCCAAATTATCTAATTGTGCAGCATCCCAAAAATATCATGAGCCAAATTGGCATTGGGTTCACAGCAGTGTGAACAGGTGGTCTTGCTTCCAAGATGGAATAATCCCAACAGGCTTCCAAACCTTACATCAAACTTAGAAATGGACAAAAGTGCAGTGCCTAAGCAAATTAATACTGAACGAAGAACACAAATGGTTATAAATTAAACTGGCACTTTATACCTTTCCTGTTTTACCTGAGTAAGGTGGCTTACAAAGATACCAATGTAACACAACAATTCACACTGAAGACTGTCTAACCACTTTAAACAGCAGCAGAATACATTAGAAAAATCAATTGAGCCAATGTAGTAGAATGTCTGACTTAAGACCAGGAAGAGCCAGGTGGAAATCCAAGTTCAGCCATGATGCGCACTAGGTGAACTTGGGCCAACCCTTCTATCTAACCTACCTCAGAGGAGTTGTGAGGATAGACAGGGGTGGCAGAACCCTGGAGAAACAGAATGTAATTAGCCTTGGAGAAACAAAATGTAATTAGCAATTTTTTTCCATTAAAAATAAAATGTATCAACAGCAGGAATGTATCTGGGACATGCTTGGTTGAAAGGGGGGGAAATCCATAGAGCAAGAACAACAAGCAGCGTACGAAGCACTATGCAGGGATCTCATCAAAATATGGGCTGCACGACGGCTGGTGGAGCATACCTAGAAAACAGATTACATCATGTGTGCCTGGAAGTTTTAATGACTTGTTTCTGTCAAGCACACTTTTTTGCTCTGCTCGCTTAGAAATCACCCACATTTTTCTTTGGATATGATCCACCAGAAATACAACCTTGAAGCTTCCAGTCCTGCTCGATAACACTTTTTGTGGCCCTAAAGAAAAAAATATAATACAGGTGAAACTTGGAAAATTAGAATATCATCGAAAAGTGCATTTATTTCAGTAAGGCAACTTAAACGGTGAAACCAATATATGAGATAGATGCATGACATGCAAAGCAAGATATGTCAAGCCTTTATTTGTTGTAATTGTAATTATTTGCCGTTAGGCGGATCAATTATAAATGGAATGTAATTAATGAAATGTAATAGCATTTTTGTATTATTGTAACTATTTGTTTTATTACTGTGGAATTTCCGAAAGAAAGCATTTGTAAAAATTATAAGAAAAATAAAAAATAATAAGTTGCATTACTGAAATAAATGCACTTTTCGACGATATTCTAATTTTCCGAGTTTCACCTGTATATAGCGAAACAAGTCTTGAGTTGTGATCTGTAGAAAGAGTTGCATCAGGAAGAGTGTAGTGCACCATGGGATATTTTCAGGATGGTTTCATGAGAGATTTCCCTGAAAAAACACACCGGAAAAGGAAGGCAGGTACTCCAAAGGGCTCCCTTGTAACACAGGTCAATGATTTAGCCCTCGGGGCGGGAAAGAACATTACTGTTTCTTCAAGAATAAGTGGGTTCTTGCTGCCCAGTTACCAACAGCAGAAAAGAGAAATACTCCAAAGCAACATGCTTTCTACAACTTTTAATAAAAACATAATTATTTCGTAATCAAGTGATTCCAATGAAGATAAAAAATAGGTAGTAAAAAGGCCAGGCTACAATAGAGAATGTAAAAAAGTTGACATAGCATACAGTTTACAATAGGAGTTTATACAGTACGTAACAGTTTAGGCCAGGCATCCCCAAACTCCGGCCCTCCAGATGTTTTGGCCTACAATTCCCATGATCCCTAGCTAACAGGACCGGTGGTCGGGGAAGATGGGAATTGTAGTCCAAAACATCTGGAGGGCCGAAGTTTGGGGATGCCTGGTTTAGGCAAACAGTGGTTTGTCATTACACATTTCCAAAGTTAAGACAATGCTATATTTCACAGTTCAAAATCACCCAAACCTTTTTCACGAAGCATATGCTATTAGAAAAGTTTGCGCCTAGCCTACATTTTTTTAAAAAAACACACCCATTATAAATGATTTTTCAAAACCGCTGAGTATCTTCCCATCTTCACAGTGGGCCATTCTTCAAAACCTTTCCTGTATTATGGATGGAATGCATGTGATTATACAGGGGCTGAGATCCAAAGAACAGCACCTTTCTGGGTGCCCTAGGCACCTTTAAGCTTATCCAAAGAGTGGATCTCCATGGCATGTGGGAAACCACTTCTGAAACTGAGGGGGCTTTCTGACATTATCTCCTGGGGAAATGATGGGGATCTGCTGTATGAAACAGGGAAAGTAAAAAAAAAAAATCCCACCAAGTGTGCTCAAGCTCTTGGCGGTGCCACAAGTAGTTGTTTGGATCTCAGCCTGTGCCCCTTCTACTGTAGGACACTGCAAATACAATGGGTTGGAGCCAAACAGTCAGCCTTCCTTTAGGGGAGGGGCAGCTGACATTTGGGGGGAGCTGGTGGCTGCATTGATCCAAGATTAATTTTTTTAATGAAAATGTTTTGGAGGGGTCTAGAGGCCATTTAAAAACCTTTTGACATCATGGCGTCATAGACGTGGGTCCATAGGAGAATTCAATTTTTATTTATTATTTTTAAATAATTAATTTAAAAGGATTAATTTGGTGGATCCTGGGGGATCACAAAGGACAGCTTGGGAGGCTGGAAACAGCCCATGAGTTAGCTACCTCTGCTTTAGTCCTACAGAAATCTATGCAACAAGTTACTCACTACCTATGTTCAAAGGCTTTGGTCTTATGGCGCTGAACTATTGGTATAAAAATGAGATTATTGAATTGAGGGGGGGGGGGTTATGTATGATTGCTTTGAGCCACCAAGGAGTGTGTTTGTGTGCACATGGCACATTAAGGACGGAAACTTAGGAGGCCGTACGATCAAAATCTGCATGAGATTTTGAAACAGAAAGTGCAGTAATAAAAAACCCCTGGCAATTCCTATTTAATCCCAAAACAGCTTTACACACACTGGAAATAAGCTAGTGTATTTTCAGAGACTCCACAGTAAGTTGCCTGGCGGTGCAACCTTGAACAGATTTACTTGAAATTAAGACCCACTGGATCCCTTCACATGAGCAAGATTTCAGCAAGTCTGATATAGTATCTGGATTCTTTAAGCAGTTCATCTATCCACAGATATTTTAAAGTTCTAACACTCACAACTTGAAGCTGGGGGGCGGGGTGGGGATGACACTAACTAGCTTCCCATCTACAAGAGCTTTCCTGCCAGATCACTTTGAGGCGATCATTACTCTCCATGGAAAACCAGGCAAGTGAGTATTTCTAAACCTACATTGTTAAGCAATCGCTGCTGTGTACCTTTTCTTCTATGCAAATTCAGCCTGAACAAGCAGGAGGCTCTAAGCTGTCACATTTTCTGGCATCGCCCAGCTATGTGGAAAGATTACCAGTATGGCTTGCTTGAGGTGGTGCCAATTAGGGCATCTCATGTTTCACTGTTTTGCAGAAACCTACCATGATAGCAAACAGAAATTCACAGCATAATCCTATGCAAATTTACTCATAAGCAGGCTCCACTGCGTTCAGTAGGGTTTACTCCCAGGTAACTGGGTACAGAATTGCAGCCCTGGCCTCCCTTTATATGCTTAGTAGAAACAAGCAGCCTATAACAGCTTTCACAATTCTTCCCAAAAAAAACCCCATAGTTTCGGGCACCCGGGAACTATACAAGGGAAACTGCATTATTGCATCCCAGCCCCTCAAGGGAAAGGGAAAGGGAATATTTGACAAATGAAGCTTGAGGTCAGTTGCCTGTAACTGTTTGCTCAAAGACAATTCCAATTAACACATGAGAGATTGTGGAGGATAGAGCTATCAATGGCTACCAACCCTGACCGTTATGTTCTCCCTCCACTGTCAGAAGCATTATGCATCTGTATACCAGTTGCTGGAAATAGCAGAAGAGGAGCTCTGTTATGCACAGATCCTGCTTGTGGGCTTCTCATTGGTAAAAAGGTAAAGGACCCCTGGACGGTTAAGTCCTGTCATGTGACTATGGGATGCAGCGCTCATCTCGCTTTCAGGCTGAGGTTAACTTCCTGTCACCCACAGCACACCCGCCCCACCCCAAAGTCTTCCACAGCCTACAACATTTCATTCATAAGCAGGAGAAGCTGCACATGCAATTGACTACACAAAATAAATAGCCCCAAAGCATCGCACTATTAAATGTTTTATGAATAAGATTGGAGGCGACAAGTGTTGCTCTTTATACTTCCTCAACACATCAGCCAAGCCCTTTTTATATTAATACAATCTCCTTTCAGGCAGATTGTTACAGTTTTAAAGTTGTTTCCTCTTGGCTGAGTGCTTCCCTTTGTCTACTTCTTAAAATTGTAACAGCTCTTTCAGAGTCCTGAACATACAGCAAATGCAGGTGTCTACATACTGCATTGTACATAATTTAAACCTGGACTTAGAAGACACACAAACACACAGAAATAAAATAAGTTGTATGTACTGCTATGTTACAAAATGGTATAAGACCATATGGACAGTATCAATTATTACTATCATGAAAAATCATATACACCACCCACACATGCCAGGGCACCAGCAAACATGAAGGAATCCCAAGATTTTCACATGTATTAAAAAATATTTAGAGGGGAAAAACCTTCAGTAGAGAATGCCACTCCCCAATGGGGTCAGAATGCTGATTAACTATTGGGGGGTGGGAGTCAAATCAAACAGCTGTAATCCTGAATAGAGGACACACTATGCTGCAAGACTACGTTGCAGGCCCCTGGCTACATTATAAAAACCTTATTCTCAAAATGCCAGTAAAAATCCCAAGTTTATGGGCAGGGAGATGAACATGATTTAAGTGGGGAAACAATCTCCTAGGTAAAGAATTGGGACCACATCCTGGTTTTTGTGTGTGAGAGAGAGCGAGAGAGCTATTGATCGATTTCCTACTGATTTTCACATGAGGATACTCCACAGGCCACACAATATCTAATTTCCTGTCTTTGTTTTTATTTCTCCATTTTCTAGTTTTCCCCATATAAAATCATGACATGTATCCCTTTTGCAATTAATCTGGGCGGAAACTTCCCACTGTCCCTTTCTCTTCCGCTATTAGCTCATCCCATTCCCTTCATTATTGGGGCCTTTTCCTTATGAAACTAATTTTCTTCTGAACTTGAACCATTTTTCACTTGTCAAAAAATTTCTTCTGGAAGAAGCAAAACCCAATTATTTCACGATCCTATCACAAGTTTCCTTTGCATACTGGTGATGTACAGTCACATACAAATGAGTGTGCAATTGCACAAAATCGAGTGCTTATTGGGAGTGTGTGTGGGGAAAAGAAGCCCACAATTCTTGAACTGTTTATGTGTGGGAACTGTGCAAAGACGCAGGATTAGGACAGCGAGTTGAAAACTGAAACAAAATTTAACTATCTGGGCACTCTTTAAAAGGCAGAATCATTTCAGCTTCACTCGGGATTGGATAATAACAATAAGGGGTGGTTTAGACCTCAGACTTTCTAGTTATTCAGTGGCTGATTCTCTGTTGGATTCAGTGTATTGGCTGGGTTTTCTGTCTTTCTCTCTTCTTCTGCCTTACGTCTCTTCAGATACATCAGAACAGCGTCCACACAAAACGTTATCGTTGCAAGAAAGCCAAATACCTGTTAAACAAAGTATGAGAAGAGTATATATATATAACTTCAACTGAGATTCAAAAGTATACAAGAATAGTCTGATTATCTCCAGGTACATTTTCCTGTTGGTCTCTATAAAAAAGGGGTGGGATTCTGGCCCTGATTACTCTTCCCCTGCTCAGCCACACCCCTCCCTGGCCCTCCTTTGCACCGTCCTTAAGTGCTTTTGCCTGGCTGGACTGTGTCCTTCAATTCTAATAACGCTTGCCTAGATGAAGGATAGAGAGGGATGTGCGAGTTTCTACCAGTCCCCTGTGCAAAACATAAAAGCATTCATTGCTCCACCCACTTTGGCTCTAGCTCCACACACCACGGACACATGGGCCACCAAAACGTCGCCCAGAAAAGGCTGTAGCCCTTTCCCCATCCCTGCTATAAAATTTGCCGGTGATGAATGCTGAAAGGCACTTTGCGGGTTTTGGAAAACGAAAGTGTTTGGAACTACTGTCAATAGGCACTTAGGCAGTGCAAACTAATAGATGAGATGAGAGTAGGAGGCCTGGTAAGACATCCAGGAACAAAACAAGAGGAAACCGGCTAGTCCATATATCTCCAATCCCTAATAAAAGGATTGGTGACATTTTAACGGGATTTTTTTTTTTTGCAAGACACCTGCAATGAAGGTAAATCTCCCACACAGTGAGCCCCAAGTACAGTACAGGTTTCTCCCCTTAGGTTCAGAGACTACATGCTTGCCCGAGCTCAATGAAATTTATTAGGCCTACTAAAGTCAGAGTTTTGTGGCAGCCCCAGCTTTGGCAAATCCCTACACAGCCATATGTTGCACCGTCTGATGAAGTGTGAGCTGCAGAAAAGTGTGTGGCTCTACGCTGCTGTAATGACATCGTGCCATTTAGAAGCTCTTTTCCAAATGCAAACACTAACTTCCTAAAGCAGGGTACCAACATCGCAGCCTCCAACTCACCAGCACAGTGCATCTGGCATATGTTGAGCTAGTCTGAAAGTATTGGGGTTTCGGGTTTTTTTTGCTACTGCAGTGCTGCATTTCCACTTGTATTCATTTCCTCAAGTGCATTCTGTGCTTCTGCCAGTGCACCTCCCTTCAACACATTATTTCATTTGGTTTATTTCCTAGTTTTTCACAGTGCAGCACCTGTCAAAAGCTCCATGCATACTGTCTGCATTATCATCTTCTCGTGAATACTTGGCTATGATAATGATATGCACTTTGGGGGCAAGCTTAGATTTAAAAGCGTGGTGCAGCAGTTTGGCACACATCCAGATGGGTGTGTTGTGGAAAATTATTAAGAAGAAGAAAGGGGAACAGCCATTAAAAGGAAAGTGCATAAGAACATCAAGGCTAAACATTTTATTTAAATGGCAAGAGGAACTAGGAGGGAATGACCTAGCAGAAAATTTATAACTAGCACAACCTTTGTTCAAATGGGAACCATCAGTAGCACTGAAGGGACAGCATGGCAATAGTAAGAACCATTCTCAGAGGTCCTCATTTTAGCACAAGAAAACAACTGGGAACCGACATGATGTTGTGGTGCAGGCTGTACAAAACAACCAGTGGTATTCCTCCTTTCACACACAAAATCAAGGTGGGGTGAATTTTCCCCTAGCATCAACAAGCCCCAATCTAGACTTTAGGATGTCTGAAGAAATCATTGTCCTGGATAGCATAACTCATAAAATGACCTGAGGCACTGATATTTTTCTTTTCTTACTAGATCCCCTGTAGAAAGAAAGGGTGCAGAGAGCAAGAATAACTGGTCTTTATCAAAAGACAAGTATGCAGTGAACACCAAATTTAAAAGTAACACCAAGACTATCCATATGGACAAGATGCACAAGAGTTTTTCTTCCCAAATGGGCCAATAATTGGAGGCTTTGGGCAGAGGGGAAGCCACATGCAAGGAATGAAGCAATTTTCAATTGACTCTTATTCCACAGCAACTTTTTCACTAGGTCTTAACAGCCCAGGTGGCAGCAGCATCCTACTGCGTTCTTTTTGCATCACCTGTGCCACATCTTCCTGTACATGCAGAAGGGAAGGCCTGGAAATGCAAAACTGATCCCACCCATGAGATATCAAACACAAATAATGAGGAGAAAAGGGCCATGTACTTACAATAGCAGCACTTTCGGGGGGTGTTTTATCGTTGGTTGCAGCAAACACAATTGAAGCTAGTAGGAAAAAGACTGCCACTATTGAAACAATCAAGAAATCCTACAAAAGGGGGGGGAAAGTGAAAGGTAGCTTCAGAACAATAATTTGTTCTTTGTTTATTTTGCTCCTCATTCCTAGCACACAATAAAAATTATGCATATAAATATTTCTATAATCTAGTACTACTGCACTTTTGATGCCCAGAATGCCTCAACTTTTACCTTGTTGTCCCTCAAATAAACCTGCCAAGGGAGATCACTAATACTCCCATTTTACAGATGGAAAGTGAAGTCGGGAGCTAATGACTTACTCTTGGCAACTCAGTACATTTGTGGCTGAGTGGAATTTGAAACTGCATTCACCCTCCTCAAGGTATGCCACTGTGATCAGTTCGCCATGCTTGCTTTCAAAGTAAAGCCCCTCTTGCCCTCCAAATATTTTAACTGTAAATGCTCAACAGAATCTCTTCCACCAACTGCAAAGGTAAATATAGACACCAAAAGCAAGTGGAGAAAATTGGAAAGCAAAAACTTCAGTGCTGGTGGTATTCATTAGGAAAATGTCAAAAGGAAGCTTGGATGTGAAAAATGTGTACCCGTATATTCCGGCGTATAAGACGACTGGGTGTATAAGACGACTCCCAACTTTTCCAGTTAAAATATAGAGTTTGGGATATACTCGACATATAAGAGATACGACCCAGTGTATAAGACGACCCCCGACTTTTGAGAAGATTTTCCTGGGTTAAAAAGTAGTCTTATATGCAGGAATATACTGTACTAGTGATGCATGGTAGTAAAGCATACCAAGATGCTTTAAATGCATCTTAACTGGTAACCTCTGGAGATAAAAAAGGGCTTTTGTAAACCCATGCAAACACAGGAACATGACACATGCTTGGCTTTGTAAAGCAGAGACTGGAGAACCTTAGGTACGGGTTGCGAAATGAAATGCCTACTTTCCAGACCATATTCCCCATCCTCTCTAGTTTTCCTGCCTGCCTTCGGGGCTTTTGCCTGGTTGGAATGTGTCTTTGAACTGTAACGATAATGCTTCTTGCTTGCTTGCTTGCCTGAATGAATGAAGGGTGGTGATGTGTACGTCAGAAGTCCCTGGAATGTTGCCTACTGTGCAAAGGCCACATCTATCTATTGCTCCACCCACATTTCCCTCTAGCCATGCCATCAGCTAACTTGTAGCTCCTGGAAGATTAACCCAGAAAGCGAAGCGGTCCTTGAGTTGAAAAAGGATCCCCACCCTTAATATAGGCACTGCTACACATCTTGCCTGGGACACGGGTGGCACTGCAGTCTAAACCACTGAGCCTAGGGCTTGCCATTCGAAAGGTCAGCGGTTCAAATCCCCACGACGGGGTGAGCTCCCGTTGCTCGGTCCCAGCTCCTGCCCACCTAGCAGTTCGAAAGAATGTCAAAGTGCTAGTAGATAAATAGGTACCGCCCCGGTGGGAAGGTAAACAGCGTTTCCGTGTGCTGCTCTGGTTTTGCCAGATGCGGCTTAGTCATGCTGGTCACATGAACCAGAAAAACTGTCTGCGGACAAATGTTGGCTCCCTCGGCCAGTAAAGTGAGATGAGCGCCACAACCCCAGAGTCGTCCGCAACTGGACTTAACTGCCAGGGATCCTTTACCTTTACACATCTCGCCTAGTCGTCCTAGCGGCGTCATTGTTCCACAGGCAACCGCCTGGGGTGGTGGCAATAGACCCTGTAAACATAAGCTGCCATCACTGTTCCTTGTCGGACAGGGTCTATGCCCTGCCCACCAGCTGACATTCTCAGCAAATTAGCATGACATGTTTAAGTTGCCAATACAAGTTTGGACTCTCCTAACTGCAACTTTTCCAGGCTCCTCCAAGCGCTGAAACAAGGCCATGTTGACTAATCCTGAGCATGCCTATGGCTATTAAAAATTATGATATTCATAAGAAATATAAAAAGCAGCTCCCTTTACCACAGTTGCTACTTTCTCCTTCCCTGTCCTCTCGTACAAAGAAGTGCAATATGTAACCAGGATCGGGATGTTCAAGAGGAAGGCACTGCAGCTGACAAATTCAAAGAAGTAAAGGCCACCGCAACTGCTGCAATGTTGCACGATTTCTTCACACAAGAAGGCTAGGAAGGACAGGGCCTGTTGGAGGAGGAGAAGAAGAAGAAGAAAAACCACAGGCTGTTAGAACATCCCTTCAGCAGGAGGACACTTAGCAGATTGCATGGTGTTACCACGACTCAAACACTATGTTTATGAAAGCACTTTTAAGATATAGAATGCTTTACAATCTTATCTCCTGCAACCTTGTGAGAAATGTTCTTTAAAAGTTCCCATTTCACAGGACTTTAGCTGAACCAGAGACATTTGAGCCACACATGCTACAAGTTTGCATTAAACCAGGGGTAGGCAACCTAAGGCCCGGGGGCCAGATCCGGCCTGCGGACGGTCTGGGAATCAGCGTGTTTTTACATGAGTAGAATGTGTCCTTTTATTTAAAATGCATCTCTGGGTTATTTGTGGGGCATAGGAATTCATTCATTTATTATTATTTTCAAAATATAGTCCGGCCCACCACATGGTCTGAGAGATGGTGGACCAGCCCATGGCTGAAAAAGGTTGCTGACCCCTGCATTAAGCCGTCCATTTCCCCGGCAACTGTAGAGGCAAACTGCAAAGTACCTCAAAGGTGCAGAAAACTAAATATGATGGCATGCGACTGCCGGCCAGTTTTGCAATGCATGTTCTTGGGAATAAGAAGCTCCACTGCAGGCAATTCTTGGTCTGAATACTATTTTGACAATATTTATAAGTCACAGGAGAGTTTCTAAGATTCCTTGCTTTATCTGAAAACAAAGCAAAATGACGTTCACGTGACTTTCCAAGAACATTTGGGTACTGCCACACTGCTCCAGATTCTCATCATTTCCAGAAGTCAGCTACATATGAATTCTTCCACTTATTGTCTATCTCACTGCAGCCCATTTCCTGACTGCCTCTTGCCTTCCTCTCTCGATTGCCGAGGGAACAGGGGACAATATGACTCCTGCTTTGTTTTACTTTCAGTTTTTGCCCTCTGTGCTAGCAATCACTGCTGCACAACAACAAAAAGAAGCAGGTATAAATTGTCCAACAGCTCTGCCTCAAAACAGACTTACTGTAGGTCAGGGGTTCCCAACAAATTTTTCTTGAGGACCCCTCATCGAGCCGCTATTGTGACAAGGACCCCCATTAATTCCTAATCCTAAATCTAATTCCTAATTCCTAATCTATTTTTTCCAGTAAGCTTAACACTGATCTTGGAAGGGTTAGGTTCAAGGGACGCCGACAATTTAGGTTCAAGGGACGCCGACAATATCGGTTCGAGAGTCACTGACTTACTTGCTTGAACATCAAATGCATTATCTTCCTCTTCATCTGTAGGCCTTTGTCGTTTTAACGAACCACTTTTTAACCAACGGTCCATTTTTAACTACGCGAACTGTAGCTTCCGCGAAAAACAACGCTTTGTTTACAAACACTACTGTTTTGCAAAGAGGCAGCGCGCGCCAGGGAGGAGGGAGGGGAATGGAGAAGACAGGGTACCTGCGCAGTAGCGCACAAATGAAGCCGACACGCGCAAAGCATCTTGGGGAGGTGAGTGTTAGTAGAATGCGTGCACTGCCTCTTTGCAAAACAGTAGTGTTTGTAAAGCGCCACCTAACGGCATACAGCAGAACTACTGCCTCTATATAATTCTAGTTTTGCGCTAGACTCTGCTCATGCAGGAAGCGGCCAAAACAAAAAATCTGTTATCATACGAAATATATTTAATATATTTTTTATTCTAATAGCATCTTGCAGACCCCTCTGGCATAGCTCGCGGACCCCTGGGGGTCCACGGACCACCTGTTGGGAACCACTGCTGTAGGTGATTAAATCCAAGCCTACATAGAAATAACGTCAATTGGCCTTGCACAATAAATGTGCAAAGTAATCTGGAATCTGGTTAAATTCTAGAATGGATCAATTCTTTCTACTAGACACGTATTTCAATGGCACAGAAGAGGGCATAAATATCCAATTACTACTAAGCATCAAGCTTATAGTATCAAAGTAAGATACTAAAGCATAGGACTGAAATTTTCCCAGCCCTGATTAGTGATGCTATGACTGAAGCAACAGCAGATATTCTCAAGAAATCAATGCACATGGATGATTGCTCTCAACTGTTCTTCCTAGAATGCAAGCTTCCAATTCCTTGCTCATAAATGTGGCTTAAAATTAGCAGCAGCAGTGACATAATTATTACACCTTTGTCCATGTAGATAGAAATGGAACTGATGAAGAAGCCTCATGCACACGACCAATTTTATTGGTTCCAACTCTTGACAAGTTATCAGAGCTGTCTGAGTATGCATCAATACAGATCCTCCATCCAGCAGTATACTTGGAGGCTGCCAAAACTACCTGCCAACTGTAAGCTCAATTAAGCTTGTGAAAAGCACAGGTGCTCCCTACTAGGCTCTTCCAGCTAAAAACTCAGCTGTCATGTATATTATCCACCTACCAGCTGAGCACTGCCTCACAAAGAGTCAGGGCTCGGTTGTAAAGTACAAGCTTGAAATGCAAAAGGTCAGAGCTTCAATCCCTGGTATGTAGGGCTGGGAGAGATGCTGGCCATACCCTGGTGAGCTGTTGCCAGTCCATGTGAATAATATGATGCTAGACAGACCAGTGGCTTGACCTCATATGGCACAGCTTCCTATATTCCTCTCCAGTATGCCAAGCCCATGCTTGATGTACAGTTCTCTGTAGTCAAGTTTTGGCTTTGGAAGGAAGGGCTAGTGAGAAGTACAATACCTACTAATTCCTGCTAGGAAACACTGATACGGTCACACATCATCATACACCATGTGTACGGTGCAGTAAATTTATTTCCTGGTGGTATGCAAACAGTATTGGTTACGGAAATGCATTTACAGGTACGGTACCATGGTTAGTGATACCGTGTGCAAAACCAAGAACACTTTCATACCACCAGATAAGAAGTGATTACACCATATGCAGCGGGACCTCGACTTACGAATTTAATCCGTTCCGAATGCACACTCGTAGGTTGAAAACTTCGTAAGTTGAGTTTCCCATAGGAATGCATTGGAAACAGAAAAATTCGTAAGTCGAGGAAACTGCATTTAAAAATTCGTAAGTCGAGGTCCCACTGTACAGTGTCAATGGCTTTTCTTCCCTGGTATTATTCAATCTTGCAATCTAGAACACAATTTATGCTTGCAAAAGCAAAGCAAAAACCCAAGAAGTCATAAACAACCAAAGATTGTTGGAAGACAGTCCTGTTGACAGGTAGTGTCACTCAATGTCGAGACAACATAGAATCACAGAATCGTAGAGTTGGAAAGGACCCCATCTTGTCCAGCCCCCCTGCAATGCAGGAATCTCAGCTAAAGCATCTATGGTGGACAACCATCCAACCTCTGCTTAAAAACCTTGATGCAGCATCCTGTAGGGACAAATAAATCTGGGGACAATATTCCATACTAAGGAAGTTTGCACCGAGGAGGCCTTGAGTGACAAACTGCCCAGTGCAACTAATTGGCTGAGTTGCTGCTAGTTAGGAAGGTGTTCTTAACACCTTTAGGAGCCAGGAGATTAGGCTGGTTAGGTGCTTGTTTATTTATTTTTTATTGCTTGCTCTATTACTGCTAGATGGAGTATGGTCTGCTCAGAGCATTGTGCACTCATGGGAGGAGTTATGTTGTTTGGTTGCTTGGAAGTAAGGGTGACCAGAGAGGCTGTAAGTTTTAAAGGGACGTACCCTGTACAGTGTATATGTCATGAAAAACAAAGAAGACTTTTCCTTACAGTCTGTGTCTAAAGGTAGCAAATACTTTGCATTAAATGACTGTGGCTTGCTTTCCTTCTAGCACTAAATAAAAAAAAATCAAAGTGAACACAAAGTTTAAATCTGAAACCACCACAGTATTGCAGGATTATTGGTTTGTTAAGTCATTTTGATTCTGGTATCTTACTGTAATGGGAAACATTCCATTCTCTCAAATGTGATTTTTAAAAAAACACAAAATCTGACAGATGGGTTTCCCCTTTCAAAGTGGGCTGTTGGCTTTCATTTATTTACCTTGTTCTCACACTTGGGAAATGACCTCCATCTACCAATTTCCTCAGAAAGGCAGCTATATTGAGACCATGCAAGTTTATTTAAAATTTAAGCCACAAAAAGAGGGACATGCAGAAACACCACGACAATGTGTTGGCAAATGCACTAAGCAAGACCAGGAAGCAGAGGTGTGGGGTGGGAGAAAAGAGGTGCATTGTGTAAGCTGATTAGTTAGAAAACACTAGAATGAACTGGTCTCTTAAATTGCCTAATAACCACATTGCAAAATGAACCACATGCCAACGCTATTTATCTACAAACAATTGCTGGTGGACAAAACAGGACAGCAAAGAGTCACCACCAACAAACTGTTCAGAAGCCAACAAACCAAATTCAAGTTATGAACGCTGCACAGAGCTGAAGAAGCAGTTCAAACTTTTAGGCACAAGAACCACATTTTTAGGAGGCAAGTAGGTCAGGCACTTAGCATATTTCTACACTGGGGGACAAGGATGGGCTGCATTTTCCCTGTACATAAAAGGGTTTATGTTAATATATTTAGGGTCATAACTTTCTTCAGAGCTCCTGAAATGTTAACATATGGTATTAAGTTGCTTCACACAGGTAAAACAACTAGCTTCTTCATCACAAAAGCAACCAGGACTCAACCAAAAACTCTACTATTGTGTCAAACAAGCCCACTTATCACTTGAGAGCTACAAACTCAGGAGACACGTCTGGCCTGGGGAACAAGTCACTTGGAGGAATATTCCTGGAATATGTGGGGTTGGATTTGCCTTTTGATTTGCCTGGCTTTGGGGTGCATGGGAGCTTGTTGTTTTGAAGCTTAAAAGAAGTGTCCTTTGAGACACATCTGAAATCCCCAGAGCTGGATACACTGTCATTTGTACCGCACTGTGTAGCCTAGTGCTTCACAACAACTGCGAACTTCCCAGATGATATCCAATCCCTACCCTCCCAGCTATGATCTCGAGGGTGGGGTCTTGCTGCACAGGAACATACTCATGTGGTAGAGTAATAGCCTTCCTATTATTTCCGATATTCACTTATGGAAGCCTTCTAATCTAGCCTGGTTTCAGAACTGGGTCAGTCTTGGTTGACCTGCCAGATTACCCTTATTAGAAGGTGGCTGGTGGGGAGGGGAGTGCAACACTTCTTTATCTTCCAGGGGCTTTTGATACCATTGACCCTGGTATCTTACTGAACCAGCTTCTAGATCAGGCACAGGCAAACTCCGGCCCTCCAGATATTGGGACTACAATTCCCATCATCCCTGACCATTGGTCCTGTTAGCTAGGGATGATGGGCATTGTAGTCCCAAATATATGGAGGGCCAGAGTTTGCCTATGCCTGTTCTAGATCTATCACTGTGACTGGAGGCTCAAGTGGCCATGGTGACTAAAAGTGTCTTCTATCAGCTTCAGCTGGTAGGATAACCTGGCAACAGTGGCCTAAGCACTGGTTACCAGTTGGGATTGTTCAGTCAGTAGAGCATGCGTCTCTTAATCCTGCATTGCACGGGGCTGGACCAGATTACCCTCATTTTCCCTTCCAACACTAGAATTCTATGAAGACTAGATTACTGTAACATACCCTGTGTGGGGCTGCCCTTAAAAGTAGGTTTGGAAGCAGCAGGAACTGCAAAACGCAGTGGATGAGGAGGGCAATCTTAATGCAAGCATGCATTATCACTTCTGAAAGAACTGCACCAGCTGCCAATTTATTACCAAGCCAAAGTATGAGGTTCTTTTGTTTAAAGCTGTAAACAATTTGGGAGCTGGATATTTGAAAGGAACGCTTCTCCTATATAGTAGACCTGTCCTTATTGATTTACAAAACATACTTAACATATCACAATTTCGGGGTGGGGAGAATATTAGAGCAGTTTACAACAATTATATATACAATAAAAACCACATAAAACTATTGTTGCAGATTACCAGCTACAGGTATTACAGAATTATTATTATTTCCTTAATTGATGGTGGCATTAAAAAGTTTTCATTAAATATTTAAAGATGAATGCAGAAGACATTTCACACAAATATGCTAAGATCTCTGCATGAGGCCCTCTTGGTTGTGTCTCAGTCTGCTGGCATTTGTATTGAAAACCCTGGGGAGGAGCTGTTCCAATTTGGTGCACCCAGCCTGTTGGATCACCTCCCCTCTAAAAGAAAAGCATTTTGATATGCTTTTGATGATTGCCAAAGACCCTTCTGTTCACCCAGGTATTTGCAGGCTATGTTAATAATTGGGTTGTGTAGTATCTAGGTGGTCTGCTGTAGATTGCAGTGGTTCAATTAAGGCTGATATCAAAATGTTTTAAATTTGTAGAATCTTAGAACCTTCTGGTGGTTCCCTTGCTGTGAGAAGCCAAGTTACAGGGAACCAGGCAGAGGGCCTTCTCGGTAGTGGCACCCGCCCTGTGGAATACCCTCCCACCAGATGTCAAAGAGAAAAACAACTACCGGTACCAGACTTTTAGAAGACATCTGAAGGCAGCCCTGTTTAGGGAAGCTTTTAATGTCTGACGGACTATTGTATTTTAATATTGTGTTGGAAGCCGCCCAGAGTGGCTGGGGAAAACCCAGCCAGGTGGGCGGGGTATAAATAATAGATTCTTATTCTTATTCTAGATTTCAAGGGTCATCTAGTTCAACGTCCTGAAATGCAGTAATCTTTTGCCCAACATGGGGCTCGAAGCCACGACCCAGTGATTAATAGTCTCATGCTCTACTGACTGAGCTATATCTATGTAAAATACTGTACAGTATACAGTAGAAATTACTGTGCTGGCCTGGAGTTGAAGCAGAATGCATTTCCCCTGTGACAAAAAGTGTATCAAGTGATGAGGAAAACTGTTTTGCTTGTATCAGAAGTGCTGCCTTGAAAAGAAACATCAACTTAAAACTGTACTAAGTAGCAACTTCCAAAGGGTGTAGCCATATTAGTCAGTAGCCATGAAAACAATGTAGAGATTTGTGGCAATTTAAAGGCTAATGGATTCATTATAGCATAAAAGTCTGTGGAATAGAGAGGACTTCATTAGATGCAAGAGGCAACTAGCAGGTGCATTAGACATGCTTGTGTGCATATATAATATGCACCAACATGGCTTTGGGTACAGACAGACAATGTATCTTGGTTGTCGAACGCCCCAGAACTCATACATTTCGGCTCCCGAATGATCGAAAACAGGAAGTGAGTGTTCCGCTTTTCAAACGATTTTCAGAATCCAAACACTCCCGAAACGCATTCTGTTCAAGAACCAAGGCATGGCTGTATATGTGTGTGTTAAACTTGCCATCTGATGAAAACTGTTCCTGCAACTGATGAAGTGGATGGACTCACTCTAGTCCACAAAAGCTTATGCCATCATAAATGAGCCTTCAAGGCTATGCCACAAGGCTATGCTGCACATAGGAAGAGTAGCAATTAAGAAGTCAAGCACTACTGCGGGAACAAAAAAAAAATTCCATTGTGGCTTTCATACAGACCATGCTACATGTCTACCAGACATTTCAGGTGGGAAAATGCATGCTAGTGGGGAGGGCTGTAAAAATCTCCCAGCTTTCCATGCTGTGCTTTGAACGGCATACCACTCTCTTGAGATTCAGCTAGGGATGGCACAAGCAATCCTAAGCAGCCAAATATGTCAGGGGGGTGCTTTGCCCCCCGTATCTCCTGTGTAAATTAAGCTGCAGCCTAACTGCTTCTGGTGAGGGTGTATTCATTGAAGAGGGGGCAGTGTAAACCTTTATTTCCTGCCTTTCCACTGAATCCTTTGGGGCGAATACCTGCATTCCTGAGCTCTGTGTGGAGGACCAGTAAATGAAATGGGATAGGATGCAGCGGAACTTTGCTTATCCCTCTCCCTGCCCACAATATGCCAATTCCCTGGCTCCTGACACACACCTTATTGCTCTCTACACACAACATAACTTCCACTGGTTTAACTTCCTCTCACCCAGTATAAGTAAGTCATTTATTATGGTAAGTCATTTATTATTGAGGTCAGCTCGGCCAGGGCAGGGGGAAACGGACAGGCACCATATCCTAACCTCTCCAGCCACCATATATGGGGGTTACAATTCCTCTGCAAGGCTGCAA
This sequence comes from Zootoca vivipara, assembly GCF_963506605.1. Classification (NCBI taxonomy): domain Eukaryota; kingdom Metazoa; phylum Chordata; class Lepidosauria; order Squamata; family Lacertidae; genus Zootoca; species Zootoca vivipara. Next base: position 14,870,774 of record NC_083287.1, on the reverse strand, counting down.
CCCCACATAAGCTTCTGTAAGAGTATGTCCAATTCAGCTCAGTGGGACCTACCTCTGGTTAGCCAATTAGAGTAGTGCTCTGTAATAGTATTGGTTTTTTTATATGTAAGCTATTTCTAGAAACAACACACACACACACATTGGACATAATACTCCCATATTTGGGTGTGTGTGTGTGTGTTGCTGTGATTCTACTGTACGTGCATTCAATCACAAATGCAGTGCAAACAAAGGGAAGTTAAGTCAAAATGCAATTTTGAATCCATCTGTCTAGAAGGATATAAGCCTCAGTTCCCACACATTTTAAACTGTGTTATAGATATTCACATTTGCACACCAAGGAACATGAGGGGGGACTAAGGGCTTCTGGTGAGGAAAGAACATGCTGTATCTCTATGTTAGAAGACCTGCTTTGCGCGCAGAAAGACCCCAGGTTCAATCCAGGGCAGTCTCGAGCAGGTCGGGGCGCCCTGGCGCTGAGGGGCAGAAATTGCTCTGGCGCCCCCCCCCCTCGCAAGGCGCAGCATGGTTTCCGCGCGGCTTTGCTGCGCAGCGCCCCACCTACCAGCCCCCTGGCACACTGCGCCACCGGGGCTCTACCTAGAGCCGACCCTGGTTCAATCCCTGGTATTTCCAAGTGGGGCTAGACAAAACACTTCTGAATCCCTTCAGAGCCACTACCAATTAGTAAAGAACAATGAGAGACATACCAAGCCAGAGCAATGGGCCCAAGGCAGTTTCTTCTGCTCTTAAGAAGCCCCAAATTAAGCCACCTGTGTTTAGGTGACAAATTTAACTTCTGCTCGTACAGCCATGTTTCCCTCAGTATCAAATCAACAACACACGTACACTGGAACCCTATATGACAGGTGCCCAGGCTAGTTCAGTTGGTTAGACCATAGTGCTGATAAAGCCAAGGTTGCAGGTTTGATTCCTGTATGGAACAGCTGCATATTCCTGCATTGCAGGCGATTGGACTAGATAATCTTCAGGGTTCCTTCCAACCCTACAATTCTATGACTCTGTGATTCTACTGCTGCTGAAGTTGGTAGAGCATGAGACTCTTAACCTAAGAGATGTGAGTTCAAGCCCCACGTTGGGCAAGATTCCTGCATTGAAGGAGGTTGGGTGAGATGGCCCTTGGGGTCCCTACCAACACTACTATTCTATGACCCTATAGATGTGTGTTTGTATGAAAGGTGCCACACTCCCCCCCCCCGGCATAACCAGGGGGCAACTGCCCCTCCCCAAATCAGTAAATAAAAATACTTAACTAACTGACCAATCGCATCACAGATAGCTCCGTTCTGCTCCCCCTAACACAAATCCAGGCTGTGCCCATGCATCCTGCCCCCAGCCCCAATAGGAGACTTTGCCCAGTGTTTCTCAAACCTGGATGTTGTTGGACTACAATTCCAATCATCCCTAGCTAGTAGCAGGTCCAGCAGCCCGAGATGATGAGAGATGTAGTCCAATGATGGTGGGAGACCCCCCCCCAGTTTGAGAAACACCAGGCAAACTTGTTGTTGGACTACAACTCTCATCATCCCTAGCTAGCGCCCAGCGGTCAGGGATGATGGGAGTTGTAGTCCAACAATGGCAGAAGACACCCCCATTTGAAAAACCCTTCTTGTTGCACTACAACTCTCATCATCCCTAGCTAGTTGGTCCAGCGGCCAGGGATGATGGGAGTTGTAGTCCAACAACGGCAGAAGACCCCCCCCTCATTTGAAAAACCCTTCTTGTTGCACTACAACTCCCATCATCCCTAGCTAGCAGGCCCAGCGGCCAGGGATGATGGGAGTTGTAGTCCAACAACGGCAGAAGACCCCCCCCTCATTTGAAAAACCCTTCTTGTTGCACTACAACTCCCATCATCCCTAGCTAGCAGGCCCAGCGGCCAGGGATGATGGGAGTTGTAGTCCAACAACGGCAGAAGACCACCCCCCCATTTGAAAAAACACTTCTTGTTGCACTACAACTTCCATCATCCCTAGCTAGCAGGCCCAGCGGCCATGGAAGATGGGAGTTGTAGTCCAACGACAGCCGGCGCCCCAACGCTGAGAAACAATGGCCTGAGCGTTTGCGGGTCCCCCTTTTCCAAGCACGCCCCATAACCCTAAAACTCCGGCAGTGAGCGAGCCAAGGGCGGAGCTCGGAGGACGCCAAGCGCCAGGGCCGCTCTCCCTTCCTCGTCCGAGGCGAAGAAAGCGGCACCTGCTGCTGCTGCAGCGCCGCCATGAGGCCGGGCGGACTCTCCTCTCGGCTCTGCCACAAGATCCGAGCTTGGGAGGCGGGCCGAGAGGCCGGCTAGTACCGTAGTCCCGAAGCCCCGTAGGGAGGCTGCTGTGGGCCTGGCCGTGCTTGGCTCCCTCCCTTTCCCCAGTGCTCTGTGTGTGTGTCGGCTAGGCGGGAAAGAAGCCCTGGCTGAGGGGAAAGGTATGAGGAGGAGGAGGGCCGCCATCCCGCCCTCCCTCACGCCGACTCACCAGCTGCGAGGCCTTCAGCGCCAGCCGCCTCGCTCCCAAGTTGTCGGCGGTGCAGCCAGTGCAGCGGGGGCCCTTCCCCGGCGGCTGCTCGGCGGGGACGGTGGTGTCGGCGTAGACCGGCGCCCCGTTCTCCATGGCCGCGAAGGGAGTAGGCCCTGCGAGGAAAACGAAAGGGAAAGGCGGCCTCCACTTCAGCTTCAGGAGGAGTTGTCCCCAGAGAGGGCCGGGCGCCAAACCCTCGAGGAAGGAGGAGGAGGGCCGTCGAAATTTCCCCGCCTTTTTTCCTCTCTCCTCCCGCGGAAAGAGGTGAATCAGTCTCCTGTCAGGAGAAATGGGGCTTTTGCCTCAGACCCGGCGGCCAAATTCACCTCACGCCGTTTCACCTTGTTCATTTATTGCCCAGAAGCATTGGAGAGCAGGCTCCAAGCGCCGCCCTCTTGCCGTTGGCTAGCCCTCCCTACATGCCGAATAAATAGGCTTTCCCCCCCCTTCTTAAGAGACGAACCCGCCAACTAAGTTGCATTATTAACATAAAACTGCAAAGCCCCGCTGCCACAAAATAGGGAGCACGGTTTGTTTGTTTTTTTATTCCCTCTGAATTCTTCATCAGACTGGATGTTAAGCAAAGGGAGAAGTGGGGGGGAAAGAGAACAAGGCTGGCTTTTTGTATTGAGGCCATTATAGGTCTTTTGGTTTTTAAAAAAGGCTTAGAAGGGGTGTGGCTTGTGTTCAAGAAGCCCCACGCTTCAGAATTTTCCCACTACTTACATTTATTGCTTGTAATTCACAGTTTCCACCCCATACTGACCCAGAGCAAATGTATTTTTTTAATGGATAGAGCAGGTTAAGTAAAGGTAAGGTGTGTTTCAGAGCACAGACGGTAAAGAACCAAGGTATTAACTTATGAAGAGGTTTCAGCCGCTGCATTTGGCAAATCAAGCTATTATCCCTACAGTACCCACATACAAAAAAGTTAAGCAGCAAACTTCTGCAATGATACAGCAACATTTCTATATTTCTAGCCTCTATCAGAACTTATGCCTGATATCGACATTGCAGTTTAACATGACTCTTCCTCTTTCCATTTCATAGAATCCTTGAATCCAAAGTGCAGGAATCTTTTTGCCCAAATGTGTCTCGAACCCAAGACCCTGAGATTAAGAGTCTCTTTAAGGGACCCTCTCAGGCAATGGCTATTTCTGCCAGTGTAGTTACAGTTAGGTAGCCGTGTTGGTCTGAGTCGAAGCAAAATAAAAAAAATCCTTCAGTAGCACCTTAAAGACCAACTAAGTTTATATTTTGGTATGAGCTTTCGTGTGCATGCACACTTCTCTGCCAGTGTAGCTAAACATCATCCACAAAAAAGCTGGGTGGGAAGCCTGGGCCCTCCAGATGCTGTGATCTCCAACTCCCATAATCATCCCCAACCATTGGCCATACAGTACTACCATAGTTAAGGCTGACAGGGAGAGAAAGACCAATAACCAAATTTACCCCCTCCTGCTTTAACAGGTGGCACAGATGTTACCGGTAAAGAGGGTAAGGGCTCCAGATGACCCATTTATTGTGTGTACAATAGAGTGTTTAACTTTTGGAGCTGGCAGACTTGGATTTTAGTTCTACTGGTTCACCTTGAGCAAAGCGCTCTTGCACTTACTCAAACCAAAAGCCTCATTAATTTCAATGTGATTTACTTTCAGGTAAATACTGTATGTTCAGAATTGTAGCACTAGAAGATTAGTGTCATGCATCACAAAGCTATGGGGATCAATGCATCCTTCCAACTCTCACAATTATATTTGAATCCTGAAAACGTTACAGGAAACCCAATCTACATGATTTGATCTTTACTATTTTTTTTCTTTAAGCTTACACAAAAATGTGCTACCTCCCCCTTGTGGACATCTATATGAAGTACCAACACATTTTCCTTCCATATTTTAATGTACAGTATGTCAATTGATACCCTAGGTCAGGGATTGTCAATCTGGTCCCTACCGCCCACTAGTGGACATTTCAGGATTCTAGGTGGGCGGTAGGGGGTTCTACAGCACAAGCTGAATCCTCCTTCCATCGAGCACTGGTAAGGAAATTTTACCATCAAGAAAGATGCATTCGTGGGCAGTAGGTATAAAAAAGTTGACTACCCCTGCCCTAAGGGATATGGGGAACCAGGCCAAAATGTACAAGAGAAGACTGAACTTGTACATAAAGACAGTAAAGCAAGTCTTCCTTGTAGTTATCTCTCATACTATCTGACCAGCTTATTTTTGTGTGGAAGTTGTTGCAACATTGGGTCAAAATGGAAATCTGCAGGATGTTTAAGAAATAAACGCAGAAACTTGCTGCAAACACAGGAAACAGTTGTTTACACACACACCCCTGAGTGGGGTGTATGTGTGCATGGGTTTCCTCCAGCCTCAATACTAGGTGAGAAACTCTTATTTAGCATTATTTTAAATTTACATTTAAATAATAAAGCTTCCCTTTCTTGATAGAATCTAGTGTAAACAAGAAGATGACAAGTGTGTGAGAGAATTATAAAATATTAAGTCATATCTGCCAGAGAGCTCAAATTAATTTTAGAGTCATTACATGATTTAGGAATATAAACTAATGACTAAGGCTGTAATCCTATACTTTAGCAGTGGGCCTCCAGCCCATGGGTCTAATTAAGTCTGCCAGCCCATTTCCACCAAGCCACACTAGCTGCCTTACATTTGATGCCATAGATGATGATAGCAATGAAACAGGGAAAGATGCAGCTGGACCAATACTTCAGGCACAGCTGATCCACAGTGGCTACAAAGCCCTGTGCAAAGCAGGTTGTCAGGTCTTGCGGAGCTCCATGCAGTGCTTTGCAAGACTCAACAATTTGCAGGCTGTACCTTTGCCTGCATGGCTTGATTTCAAACCATAAACAGTAATTGGGCACTGCATGTATTTCTAAGAAAACATTATTCTGAGCACTTTGGGGGAAATTCCAGTAGTTAAAGAAAAGAAATACTAATTTAGATGTTATTTGTCAAGTGCAGTTTTCTGTTACTAAGTGATACGTCACACTGTTTCTGATGCTGCATACAGCATTTATGTACATATTTATTGCTCTTCCCCACTCCTCCTCCTGCTGTGCCACAGACAAAATAAGCCAGGTATGGCTTATCATGTCATCCAAACCCAGGCTAGCTTGTTTTATCCAAATAAACCACAAGCAGCAAACTAATAGCAAACCTTGTTTACTTCTCATTACTTCTTGGGGGGAAACAGACCACAAGCACAAGATCAGACAAACAGAAGTCAGACACTGGCTTCTTTCGTCCACAGTGCAGGAGGAAAAAGGGGTGAGTTATGGGAATTTCTGAGCAGTGTGCATGTTAAGCTATGGTTTAATGTTATGTACAAAAAGTTAGAAGGGAGCTTCATGTCAGTACATCAATAAGGTGTATGTTTTTCACCTTGCAAAATATGGCCCTAAATTTCCCTGTACTTTTTCTACAATGCAAGACGCTAATGATAGCGAGTAAAAAAACACTGAATGCAACAGTTAGACTCCAACCTACCTGAATAGATGCTTCTGCTATATCTCACTGTGATATTTGATTCTGAACTATTTGACACAAACCACGTGCAAAATTCAAATGAAGGAGGAATGGATAATGACATTTTCAGTGATGGTTCCACAATTATATTTTCCCCTGGTAACGCCACAATCATCTTTTCCCCTGGTAGCTCCACAATCATCTCTTTCTCTGGAAGGCAGATAGAGCACATTCTAAAACTATGCTAGGCTTGACCAGCACTTAGTGTACACAACTAAGCTTAATATATTTTACATCTGTATGCTACCTATTTTTTTACTCATTTTATGATGTTGCTATCTGTGTCATGCTCCCTCATATTTCCTCCCCTCAAGCTTCTTGTGTACGATTGGCAGCTGACAAAGTAAAAGTGCTTCTGGCACCTTTTTGTCCTTTCAAAGCTTTTATTGCTATTAATGCACTTCACACCAGCAGAGAGAAATGTATCTGCCAATATTTTTGTTTGCAAGAGGGATACTTTCTAATAAACTCCACAGTGTGTAATATGTATCTTAAATAATTTGTTTAGTGTCTTTAGATAAGCCATTTCATATATTATTATGTGAACAGTAAAGATACCTCCTATGACGCATAAGAATTACAAATATATTAAACAAACAATTCAACTCTAGGATACAAAGTAACTGAAATAAAGATACATTACTTACCACATCAGTAGCATATACTCATGCACATCTTAAATACACTCAAATAGTTCGCTGTGTTACATAGTAGCAATCTGTTCAAAAGTACAATTTGTGCCATGCATGTGATTGGAAATGAAAAGCTTTGTAGAGTTGCTCCTTTCATACAGTTGCTCCTTGTCATATTAAGCATTCAGTCAAGAAAGTTAGATCTAAATGATGTAAAATACTACAACCATCAAGGAGTTGTGGAATTCCCTAAAGTCTCTCAGAAAGGAACTTTTTTTGAGGGGGGGCAGAATGTCAATCCATAGAGCTTTACATTGATAAACTATTCTTTAAAATATATATAACAATAATTGGAAATGCAAAGAAGAATGCCCCAAAGTAGACTACTAACTTTTCAAGCAATGCTGGCCCAAGAATGTAGATGTTCTACAGTAGAGAAGTTTCCTATTTTCTGAAAGTTTTAAAAGCAGCACTTTCAAGTTTGCTATACTGTTCACATATTCATGTTTATTTTCTTCCATGTTTATTTTCTGTTCAAAGAAACAAGCCCAAAGTATTCATAAACACATGGATCTACTTACAGATCATTGCCAGTCTATGTGCAAGAGTGTTTTGGACTTGTTTCTTTGTTCAGCATCTTTACATGTTACATGGCTTTTGAAAGTGAGGGGAATTGCAAAAGCTGTTGAATATGCCATCATGGCTCAGTGTTTGAAGGAGGGGGTGGAATCTACTGAGGACACACAAGACTGTGGACAATTCTAAAGTAGCTGTAAGGCTCCCAACCCATGTATATCTTAATGAAAACTACCAGTTAACTGCTCACTGTCATAAAGTGTGGGTCTTGTGGCAAAGGTTCTGATCTGAAAGCAAACATTTCATTTGCAATTACATCTATGCATTTGACAGGCGTTTGTTAGAAATTCTGGTTTGGAGTCCAGTGAATGGCCTGGAAGTGCCAAAGGCTGCAGAATCATTAAGGATAAGCAGGTACTAACCTAATCAGTTTCTTGGATGGGAGACAATTGGGAGTCCTATAAGAGAACAGTGAACAGTCCTATAAGAAACAGTGAACACAGCACTGTCTTCCAGAAGTATTAACACTTATTTAACTGATCCGGAAGGCAGCTTATTTTAGAGGAATGTGTGAAACAGATGTAGGCATTATCAAAGGCAAAAATTGGCATGGCCTTTTGTTAAATGTATTGAGAAACAGATCTTTGTAACCCACTTTAAGGTGTTTTTTTTTTTACAATCAAGTGGTGTATAAATTTTATGAAATAAATATATGTGTTGAGAAGAAATTGCTTGATTATGGATAACTAATATACCCTTAAAAATGAAAAGTATGGTAGGTCTGTTATACATTTATATCTGCAGATGATTATACTGTTTAATTTGAGAGCAACCTTTGCTATTTTCAACATACATCCATGCTCCAAAAAGGTTTCCCAGCAAATTTAGTTTCAGGACCTCCTCCAGTTACACTGGAAACATTTATTATTAAATTCCAAATTTTATTCAGCTTTAAGCCTAGTAATATAAAAACCACACTGAGCTTGGTAGGAAATCCTCAATAGAACAATATGTTCTTGTTTAAGAGTTCAAGTTTGTTCAAAACAGTTTAGATTTCAAATGAGACCAGCACAGTCTGAAGTCATATTCCAAATGAAGTGTTAAATTTTATTTGAGTTAGTTTATTGATGATGCACAAAAGAACAACAGTTGATCCATCTCTTTCCAACAAAAACTAGTAAATCCTCTCGAGGTTAATTTGCAAAATTGCATTAAACTAAAAAGTTTGGGTGATCAATATAAATTAAGTGCCCATGTTGAGTATCACCATTCCAACTCTTCAAGCAGCCTTTTGCATTACAAATGATTAAGTGGACACTTTCAATTTTACAGAATTACACTGACTTTTAAACAAAATTCAGAATTCGATATTTCTGAATGCCACATTGTACTGTGAACAGCAGTCTTATATTGTGTGATAATTTTCCATCTGTACAGTTCCCTTTTACAAAGTTGGGCAACACAAAAGACATCAACTGCTTGTCCTTCTCTGAACGTGTTCAGCTCCCTAGTCCCAGTCACAGAAGGAAGAGGCAGAGGCAAGTTTAAATTATCCCAAAAAATCGAATAAATTGCTATATTTGGTGTCTTCAAGATGTTTCACCTTCTGTGGGGGATGTAGGTGTTGTTGGAGAGGCCAGATCTGGTTTCCGTGACATTCTGTCCAGTTCAGCTTGAACATCCGTTAAGACAGGCTTCTGGCCTATACATAAAGGAGGGCACATAACATAAGATTTTAAGCTAAATGTTTTTCACAAGTAGCACACACAAAGACAGGCCAAAACTAAGGTGAAACACAACACAACAGGTTCAGTCCCACTGTGGGAGATCATGTAATTCCAAGATTAATTACTACAGTACTCTACATTCAAGGCTCTTGCTACCATTAGCTAGATTGTCTTAGGATAAGTTTGATAGGAAAGTATATTTGCTTACAAGTCTGCAAAACAAGTGTCACAATCAAATGGATCTACACCAACACATGAGAAAAGAGCAGTTTTGGGGGGTATAATCCCCCACATTTAGCCACCATGTATGCAGACACAGTGTACCTACAATATATGTGAACAGCCATATGTTCTCTGTGTGTGTCATCTGCTCATACAGGTAGAATGCCATGAATGCAGGACAGAATCTGAGCTAAACAATGATGTGACATTCATGGCTTTTACCTCTGGATCTGCTTCAACTTCTGTACTTAAAGGCCCCTAAGCTCGATCCTCATAGCATACAGAAAGGACAGTAAGGAAGACCAATATGTCCCATATATATGATATGCAAGTAAAACTTTAGAGTTGGTGAAAGGTCCAGGTTTTTACACTGGTAAACCCAATGTTTTTCCTGGCTACCCATTATGTGCCTTGTGCGTATCTCAGTGCCATAAGTCTATCCAGGGGTTACATGATGCTCAGGTTATGTATTCCAAACCCTGATGCAATACGAGACAGTTTCCCACCCCACCCCAAGTTCTCTAGCAACCACAGAGGACTCAAGAAAGGTGTGGGTTCAGAGATTGCTAAGGCAAACATTCGTGAATTCTTTCCCTTAGGTATATAATCAACTTGCTCCTTGATCAAACAAGGGCTATCTGCACACAGATATCATTACAAAGGGGCCACACATGCAAAGGAGGGATAATGTACAAAGCTCTTTTTTTAAAAAAAAAAAGCATACGCATTTCGTATGCAGGACTGCTCACATAGTGATCCTTCTTTATCAGGTTCACACACACACATCCACAATGGTTTTGACAGGATCCATCATTTGTTTTGAGAAATGACAAAACTCAATCTAGTCCTGCGCACCCACCCACCCTCCAATAGCTGAGTGAGACTGTCAAGGGGGAACAGCACCATCTATCTTGGGAATTCAGAGACAGTTAGTACACAGAATACCACACAATCCAATATGCACAGGAATGTATGGATCCTAACCAGCACATAACATTATAAGGTGAGATCAGATAAATAACAGTAATATTTTAAATGATTTTTTTATGTCATACATTTGGCAGTACTGTATAAATACTCTTGCTTCAGCAAAAAACTGCATCCAGCTTGGAGTGTCCATTCTATGTAATACCAAAATGTTTTATTTACTGTTCTTACCTGACTTTTTTGCAGATGGTGGCAAGTTGCTGCCACCCCCACCTCCAGGACTCCCTACTCCTCCGGGACTACCAACACTACCAGGTCCACCAGGTGAGCCAGTTTTCTTACTCAGCAAACTGTTGAAAAAGTTAGCCAGTACTCCTTCGCTTGTGGCTCCAGCTGAAAAGAAGTTACCCCCCCCCCCCAGATATTTTGATAATGCATATTAATTGTATCTGAACTCTTAAAACATGAAATGGCAATATTAAACACACATGGTTGGATTCAGATGTAAATCAACTTCTGTTACATTTATTTCAGTGGGATCCAAATACTAATCATAATAGGAGTTTGGATTTGATATCCCACCTTTCACTCCCCTTAAGGAGTCTCAAAGTGGCTAACAATCTCCTTTCTCCCCCACAACAAACACTCTGTGAGGTGAGTGGGGCTGAGAGACTTCAAAGAAGTGTGGCTAGCCCAAGGTAACCCATAAATAAAACTGATTATCTTGTCTCACGTTTTTAGGGGACTCCAGTTCAATTAACTTAGTCTGGATCTAACCCACTGAGGAAGTCAACTATATCAAAGTGATTACCTTGCATGCTGAACATAAATGTCAACATCCCGGAGTACATTAGAAACAGTGAGTCACTGCCTAATTACCAGAACAGTTTTTCTTCAACAGACCACATTCCTAGTGTTTACTTAACAGATCAAGTTATTTCTCGCAAGGTCTTAAATTCATTCAATTCCATTCAATTCACAAGAACGCTTCCTATTTTAAAAAAGAAATCCTCATCTAAAAATTACAGCAAATTTAATCCGATTAAAGTATAAGTAATTGCTTCCCTTAGTTTGAAATTTAAAAGTTATCAATACTCAATAGAGTAAAATTATTTTAGAAAGGGGGAAGTATGCAACACTTTTGCTACTGACTATGATGTCAATGTTTAGAATATTTAGGTTGCAAAACTATTATTATGTTTTACCTTTCATACTAGGATCTATTTTTTTGGATCCAGCAGGGATGGTTGTAACACTGGCAACATTGGAAGTAACCGATCTGTTTGGTGTCCTAGGGGATCCTCCAGGGACTCTTGGTGAGGTATCCTACATAGAATTAGAAAATACAGTGAAGTACTTAGACTGAAATACTGAGTTGTCAGTTCCATTTTGAGAGGGACATTTCCAAGTTATGAGAAATTCATAGCAAAATTATATATATATATATATATATATATATATATATATATATATATATATATATATATATATATATATATATATATTGTATATATATATATATATATACAAACATGCTGACTTCGTTGGATACAACCCATTATCAGCCCAACTTTGTACATATCTGAGAAGTAAGTTCCATTTTGTTCATTGGAGCTTGTTGTCAGGTAAGTAGGTACAGGACTGAAGCCTAATAGCAGCAAGCAAGCTTTCAGCTACATAAATCAGAGTTACTAATGTATTAAATACTTCACCCAAAATGAGCTCCAAAATTGGATCCAAATAAATGTACTGCTAAGTTATTAATATTTAAGTATTTACTACTAACCACTGGTCTTCCAGCTGCAGTAGGTGGCTGTTTTGCTAACAGAGACTGAAAAACAAAATGAAAGAGAAATTTTGGAACAAGAAGTTGTTGGCAAATTCCAACACAAATTTAATTTTAGTTTAAATGAAATGTAGATTAAATGAATATGTACCTGTTGCTTCATAAGAAATACTTGATCATCTTCTGCTACTATCTCTTTCTCGTGTACAAACTGCAATGGGGGGGGGAGCCATTAAGAGATGTCCAACTAAGTAATTTTAAAAATAGCACTATCACAAATATTTACTGGAACAAGTGGATGAAAAGCTCATGAAGATCCCCAATGCAGCAGCCCATTCATTCAAAGCCTTGTACAGCTTGGACCCAGTCTGGGCGTGTCTCTACCCATGTGAATAATACATTTTTCTAGAGATCTGCTAGGGAAGCCTTGCTCTTATCCTTTATTGGGACATTATAAAACACTGTTGAGTCAGGATAGGTCTCCACCTCACAATGATGATTTACAGCTTTGTTACAGCTGTTGAGATCCTTATCAAGCTCTTCCATTCAGCTTGATTACTAAAGAGATCTCCTATGTTCAGGATATTACATCTGAATATGCAACACCACCACAAATAGGGTTCACAGGGCATATGCACTGTCCCTGCCTCCAATATCCCTGTCCCATATTGAGTGGGAAGGCTGAAGGGGATTTCAAAACACATTCAGCAGAATGCACTTAAGAGACCTCTGTGATCAAACCTGTGTTTTCATGATTCCTGATCATAGGGAGGCTTCTAAGCATGTTCAACAAAATGCACTTAGAAGCCCCTTTCAGACCTCCTTATTCAAGGCAGGAAAGTCAGGTATTGGGCAGGTGGGGCTGGCACATGCAGCCTCACACCCCCTACTTGTTTTCTCTCCAAACACAATGTCTGAATGTGGACAGTGAATACCAGCTGATGGAGACAAATGAAGGTGAACTATTGCTTTTATTCCTGCTGAGCTTCCCTGGAAAATGGCTGGCTATTGTATAAAAAAAGATGGAACACACGGACTGCTGATTTGATCAGCAGGACTGTTCTTATCTGTAATTCCAAGATCTTTGGACTGAGGCTCATTACAATATATTATTAGGCAATGGCATTTTGCCTGCTTTATTGTGTGCAGGTTTTTTTTAGCTGGCACAACTCCTTAAAAACTGTATCTTTGTTGTTATGTAGTGTAAAGGCACATAATAAATGACACTAATTTATTTGACAACCCTTATTACACATTTAGATCAGCTATGTAGACTAAATTAATATAGAGATGGCCAATTTATAGTTGAAAAGAAGTTACGATGCTGTTATCAGTGATAAGCTTCCTTGAGTTGTTGTCACTGCACTGAGCAATCAGTGTTACGAATTCCTGCCACCCCACTGACCACTAACAAGGCAATGTGTTAAATTAAAGGTATTTCTTCTAAACACAGGAAACAGTTACCTTTCTGACCGGAGGCTTTGTTATTATATCTTCAAAATTGTCGTCCGCTTTTAAAGTCTGAAAGTTCTCATGTAATATTCCTATCTTCTTTTCATTGTCCCATCCTGCAGGACTGAAAGCAAATACAGTGTCACATCTTGAATTTCAGTTGTTCAAGGTTTGGTTCACCTTCTGTCCAATGCCATCCTATACAAAGAACCCTGTTTCTTAAGGCAGAGCAGGAATTTTATTTTTCATTTTAAGTCCAAGATGGATGCTCACCATGAGGTTAAAAAATCCCCCCCCTGAAACATAGGGTTTCTTTTCTTTTTGCAACCCCAACCCAAAATATAATAATAAAGCACTTTAGTTTGGAATTGGAAGTCCTTAGCACTAAATATAGCACAGCAGAGAGGAAAAAGATAAAACAGTAGTGTCATATTTCCTCTTCCGCCTCCTGAAATTTTACCATACCATTGAACTACAAACATTGTTACAATGCTCTTATTTCAGACAGGCTTGGTTCCTGAACAGGAGCGCTCTTATTAGGGGTTAGGGATACAATGAAACACTTACATTTTTTTTAATGAAGCAAGACACCCAATAACTAAGTAACTTACATAAATACTGCATCTTTTTCCACAACAGCAGCAGATATATTGAAGGGGAATCCATATAATTTCTGGACAATAAATTTATACACGTAATCAATATTCTTATTTTCCTTTACTGAAGTGTAAATAAGTGCTGCACCATCTGAGTTATTTGTTAAAGAAAATGCGAATGCATTTTTCTGCTTGGCAGTGGCAAGAAACTATTCACGATACTTTCAATACTTCTGTAATATTCATCCAGTGACAAAGTGTTATAACATTAAGTGTGTGATAACATACTTAAAAATATCTGTGTATATTACCTCCTCTTGTGAAACATGCATCAGAGTATAGAAGCCAAACATTGACACAGAAACTGTTAGGGGAAAGCAGGTTTGCCCAAACTCTCAAGCGGAAGAGAAATTTCATTTCATCAACCATTTCTGTTAAAAGACAAATTGGGTGCCTTCCTAACTTTTGTACTGTTTTCCTACACAAGCCGCACTTCCATGTAGGTATGAAGGCTTCGCACCTACACTACATTAGCGGTGGGAACTACTGGCAGCCCCCAGTCTTCTTCTGGGCCCTAAAGCCTCTCCACATCTGACCCACCAAAGGCCCACCTTGTCTTCAAAGCCCAGCCCCAAAAGGAGAGGTGAGGGAAGGAATTTTCTTGACATTGCTGGTTTTGTGATGTTCTACTACATGTACTTGTCTTCTTCCCCTCCCCGTAGCTCCATGTTGACTTTTCTCATTGGGAGAAGCAAAGGACAAAGAAAGACAGTTCCCTTGAGGGTTTTCAGGTGGTTCTTAACAGACTTTTGAGATGGAGAGGGGAGGGCAGAATTGGTTGTTTGCATTTGTTTGCGTCTGATAGTCAGCTCTACCTACCTAAATGCAAGGGGTTAGTCATAATCTGAAAAATGTTCATCACCCTTGTGATGGGCAAACATGCTGCTATCTACACGGTATACAGCTTTTCCTTCACTGAAATGATATCCTTTGCATAAAGCACCCATCTTAACTAGTTACTATCCAGCTTCCCATCTCGACTTATAAGGCACATGCCTAGCTGTGTTTCTTTCCCTGAGAGTCTTGGAAGCAGAACAGGATACCAGTAATTATTGCTGTGCTTAATACTTGTAATCACCATGTTTCAGCTCTGGTGTGAATGCCAATTACTGAAGAACAGCATTTGTATGTGCTTTGTCAAAACTAACTTTGAACAATATATGGTAATTGCTATGAAACGGTAGTAACATGGTCAATCTCCAAAGAACAATAAAGCTTATTCTGCATGTCCAGGGGTTGCTTTTGCATTGTATTTCTCAAACAGCAGCTCTTCATACCACACAGATAGCCACTTTGGAAACAGACTATTAAAAATGCAGTTTCTGATATAGATTACCATACGAAGTAAAAAATTCCCCTAGGCATGGCCAGGTCCTTGGGCATCCCTGAAATAATTCTGGGCCATGGCACATAAGTGCACCACCAAATATGCTTTGCTTATCAACTCTCATAGAGCCACTGGTTCAGACAACATTATATCCAGGCTTTGTGAGCTGAGATAGGAAGTTTTTTGCCTGTATATTAAACTCCTACACTACTCTAACAAACCAATCAGGAACAAACCCTCTAGCTAACCAGTTTGCAGTTACATCCAAAATGGGATATTATGGTTGCAAGAACAAACCAAGATATTAAATACAGGTAGGTAGCCGTGTTGGTCTGACGCAGTCAAAACAAAATAAAAAAATCCTTCCAGCAGCACCTTAGAGACCAACTAAGTTTGTCATAGGTATAAGCTTTCGTGTGCATGCACACTTCCTTCAGATACACTGAAGAAGTGTGCATGCACACGAAAGCTCATATCTATGACAAACTTAGTTGGTCTCTAAGGTACTGCTGGAAGGATTTCAAGATATAAAACCAATTCAAACTATACTTTAATCTAGTTTCCTAGTTTGGATGAAATTGGAAACTATGGTTGATTAGAGGTTTTTTGGTTCAGAGGGTCTGTAAAGGCCATTCATAGCTTAGTTTAGTAAACAGAGGGCTGATAATATAAACTCAGCACTTACCACTATCATTCAGATTACATGAGAGCCCAAGACTTACAGTAACTTGATAAAAGACTACCCAGCAAATCATGGGGCTTCTCAGATTATCTGAATCCAGTTGTAATTTTAATAATAAATCTACATTTTAAAGGATACATTGTAAACAAAACCGACGGATGTGCGACTGAATGAAGTCAAAGTGCTCATCTCTGTAATCGTGCTCTTTTTCCAGCAGGCTAATGGCATCACACTGTGGAGCAATAATAATAATAATAATAATAATAATAATAATAATAATGCAATTTTAATCATGATTGCACCTGTAACTTACCATCATTGCAATTACAGAACTTTCCACTGTTCATATTAGCTATGAAATATATAATCCTTGCATTATACTACATCCAATGTGAAAAATTTCTATAGAGATATTTTAATATTTCTCTCTTTCTGGAATCCAAAGGCCAGGATCCAAAGAGCTACTTCAGCACATTCCAGGGCTACAATGCACTCAGCAGCATTTTTCATTCCTTTTTTTTTAATGGCAATCTCTCACACACTGTTGCCTTGATGCTACATTAGAAACTGAAAGTCTCTTCAGGATGGCTTTAGGAATTCAGGCTTCTTGGAGCACGTGGAACTAATTTATGGTTCTTGGGAACTTAGCTCATTAAGATTTAGAACATAAAAATTTGAAATCCAAGAGATATAAATAAAAACCTGAACCAATATTTGGCATTTGGTAAAACATGTAAAAATATTTATAGGATAAAATATATTCTAAAGAATTTGTCTAGTATGCATTTTCTTACTGCATTGGAAGATTCTCTGATATAGAGAAGACAGGTGATAAAATATATAGAATAAACAACAGAATATTGAGGGGGGGGGGTTTCCTTCCGAACAATTCCAGCCAAGTTTTTAGTTTAAATAATAACTTAGCTGCACTCCTTGACCCACTTACTAGACTAATGGTTCTTTCAGACAACTTTACTCAAACCTCTATCATAGCTTAAAACTGCCATTTTGCTCCCAGTGCCTCTCCATAACTGCTTTACTTCAACCTCTGGCACTGTTTAAAATTATATCTAATATTAACTTTTCAATGTCCCTCCCTCCTTGCAGAACTCAAACTTCTCCCTCCTTCATTCCTCAGCTGCCTCATGTGAGAGAGATAAAGGATGTGGAGCCCTCAAGTATTCCAGTTTACTCAAACCTCTGCCGTTTTCCTCAGTTACTTCTATCCCTGCTTCACTCAGACTTCTGCCATTATTTTAAACCGTGGGTTTCCCCCTCTCAGTGGTCTTCTCTTCTCACTTCCATGCCATGGCCCTGCAATTGTGCAACCTGCCTTCACTTTTGTTCCCCTACCCTGCCCTGACTTCATGCAAATCTAGGATTATGATGTGGCACCACAACTCCTCCAATGGGTGCTACACAATGACATTGTTACATTTTTGTTATATGGAAAAAATGGTTAAAATAACTTTCTAATTTTTTATATAAAGGCTGCCATCCATTATACAGTCTTGCAGAATTCAGGCTATTAATTAAAATCTATACAAGGCATCTTTGTTCAGTTGCTCAAACAATGTGTTAAATATTACACTTGAGAAAGTGAAGAATACTTAAGGTGGTGGAAAACCAATGTGCAGTATTCAAAATGGTTTCATTTAATAGAGGTTTTCCCACCCTCACCCCATTTGAAAAAATATTCTGTACGCTCTGTTTTCCTTGTATAGATATGTCTTGTTACTTGAAATTAAAAATCATTTAAAAAATATTCTGATGTACAAACATAATCTGAAACATGAAACAAACCTTTGTACAAACTACTACTACAGGAATGCCTAAGTTGCATGTTAGTGTATCGGCACCCAATGGTAAAATGACACTGTCATCTTTGTCTTCCTGTAATGAAGTATTTCTCCTCTGTGGAGAAGCTGGAAAGCCTTCCCCTGGTTCTGTGTATTCCTGAAAATCTCTTACAACTGAAATAAGAAAGAAAAAAATGAATCAAGCAAGTACTTTGTTCCTGGGAGTCTGTATTTGTACCAAATACTTTTTATTCTATTTAGCTTTGCCAGTTTTTAAATGTCAATTTATGTTTTCCTAAGTAGTCAAAGTATTATTATTATTACTACTAGTAGTAGTAGTAGACCACCCTTCATCCAAAGACCACATGGCAGTTCACAGCATAAAAATACAAAATGAGTACACAAAATACATAATAAAAACAAAATCAAACCAATAACCCCTTCCCAAAAATACAATTAAAAGGGATAGATAGGGATAGCTGCAAAATTTAAAAATCAGTCTTTCAAAACAACAATTTTAATTCAATTAATAGTTCTAAACATTTTGAAATATACTCTACTTGTAACTAAGTTCTTTGGCACAAGTTTATACTACACAATAGACAGCAAAAGTTATGAACTAAGGCAAGCTAGTTAATAGATAAAACATATATAAATATAAGTAGATATAAAGAGGCAAACCCAAACATTTTAGGGTTTTGTTTTGTTTTTTAACCACAAGGGCAGCAGTAGTTATTTTATTTAACCCAAATTCTGTAAAGTTTATCTCAAATACAGACTGTAATAGGTTATCGAATTTACATTCTAAATGTTTCAGTGAAGACTGGTAAATCTAGAGTATGGCATTTTAAAAAGATGCTAAGTTACCCAAAAAACAAAACTTTCAACAACACTGGAATTAACTTACTTCTGGACACTAAATTAAAGATACATACAGCAAAAAAATCCTCCCATGCAGATCTTTTAGGCATCTTAAACTCCCTCAATGCCAGCTTTATTACTAATTTGTTTGGCTTTAAGCCAATATTGTTTGTGCTGGAAATTCCAGAATTTAGATTGTATCCAAGAAAAGAAGTGACGAAAACTGTTGTTTTGTTGTTGCTGATTTGTACCCCCTTTGTCAACAACACCTATTAATTTCAGGGGATGGTATATTGATTGGTCAGTGAAAAGTAGATGGTAAAAAGACAATAGAAGCATATGGAAGGGAAGACAAAATGCTTATAAGACTTCTTATAAGGCCTATTCTGTAGGATGGAGAAGACATTCAGATTCCTAACAACACATGCAAGCTTCCACTATCATACCACCACAAACTTATTTTGGAATTAATTTAAGAAGGATTTGTTTGTTTTTTAACTTTATAGAGCCAACTTCTTCTTAGCAGCTGGAATGTTAAAAATATTTTATATTAGTTGCATACAAAATATCAAAACAGTTTGCAACAATTAAAATACAGGAAGAACACAAAAATTAAAAGAGATCGTATTTATGAAATGTGTACAGATAGTAGGGCCATATAGAAGAGCCCATATAGTAATTACAAGGAACTGACTAGTTACATTAAGAGGCTCAGTACACATTATGGACCAAAGGTACATGTCAAAGCACAAACATTATTTTAGAAACCACTTCAGAAAGGTGTGATTTGGGACAAGGAGCTGGTAGGGGACAAATCACCTCTTCCTCCCTACCGTGTTTCTCATATTATAAGACATGTCTTATATTTATTTTTTCCTCAAAAAAACACACTATGGCTTATTTTCAAGGGATGTCTTATTTTTTTCCTCCTCCTCCTCCTGCTGCGGCCGGCATTGCTGCTGCGCCTATCACTATGTATTATTTTCGGGGTATGGCTTATATTCCTTGAATGCTTAAAAATCCTGCTATGGCTTATTTTATGGGTATGTCTTAAAATATGAGAAACAGGTAGTATTTATCCAAGTCTGAGTAATCTTCTCTTAAAACTGCTTTGCTTTAAAATTAAAACAGGGGTGAAAAGATGAGAAACTCTCTTTTGGTGCTCTTATATGCCTATTTGTATGTAACATTTATTTAACACACACACACACCCGAAATAATTATTTCAAAGATCACTCCTTTCACTAACTTGCAACGAGAGGTATGCTAATGCAATGTGTATTTCAGATACCTGCTACATGATGCAGAATGAGTACAGCAGGGGCAAGGAACCCTCAACCATCAACAGAATTTCAGCTGGCCCTATAAATATCCTCCAAACCACCAGCTGTTGAGTAGGGAGCTGTTGTGAAGTAAAGGGGCTGTGTTGTGATGGTGTGTAAAGCTTCAAACAGCTCCTTCCTCTGCAAGAACATCAGCTGCAGAAGGGAAAACATCTTGAGAGAGAGAGAGAGACTTGGGTTTCCTACAAATACAGTGGTGCCTCGCTAGACGAAATTAAATCGTTCCATGGGTCAATTCGTGTAACGAATTTTTCGTCTAGCGAGTCCCAGTTTCCCATAGGAATGCATTGAAACTTAATCAATGCGTTCCTATAGGCTCTGGGGGACTGGCGGCGGCATGCGACGGGGCTTCGGAGAAGGTCTCCGAAGCCCCGTCCGATGCCGGCTGTGTGCGAGGCGGTTGGGGGAGAAGCTCTCTTCTCCCAGCCAGCGCCTTGCCTGACTCCCCCGACATGGAGCGCAGCTTCGGAGACCTCCGAAGTTGCGCTCCATGCCGGCTGTGTACGGCGAGAGGCGGCGGCGGGGGAAGCTTCTCCCGCCGCCTCCCGCCTGCCTTCCCCGGTGTGGGGTGCAGCTTCGGAAGCCTCTTTCGTCTAGCGAGTTTTTCATTGTGCGAGGCATTCGTAAAGCGAGGCACCACTGTATACAAAAAGTGCCCAAGTAATTTGTGATTGCATGCAATTTTTGTGATGCAAGAGCATATTGAAGTTGATGACTCTGAGCAGTTCACAGTTCAACTGTACTTTGATGTTATTTTAATTCTTGTGCTGCGACTGTGCCTTAGGTAAAGTCAAAACAGAAAAAAGCTCGCCAACACACTTTAGCAAACGTTATAAAAACAAACCTATGGAGAAAATTGAAAATGAAGCCTGAGTAAATACTAAAAATTAAATATATACTTCCATCTCCAAAAAGAAAGACTTTTGTGTGTGAATGTTATGGTGTGTTAACAATGTGTAGGTCTCATTAAAAACACTATTGTGGCTGGAATGCAGTTCCTGTCAGCTTTCCACTAGAGTAATGTGGTCCTTGGCCTGAATTTAGTTCTTCACCCCTGCGTGTACAGGGTGCACTGAATTTAGAAGGCAAAGCATTTCTATTTTCTTTTATACAATACAGGAAATTTCTATCCCAGGAAGCTGCTTAGAAGAGTATGAAAAAGGTATGAAAGCAGAACCTTCCAAAAAGTCAAAGCAAAGGTGACAGCGGTAAGCCCTCTGCTAAATAAAACTGCTCTTCTTACTAATGCACAGAACTTACTATTCTCCTTCACTATTTTCTACAAAAATAAATAAATACCCTGAACTATATGAGAAATAAAAATACTGCACTCAAAATGATTAAATTGAGTTACTATAAAATTTGTTGAGCACAGGTTTTGATATTCTGGGTGAAGAATTTGGATTCCACAGAACAGAGAACACACCCCAATGCATCCCTTCCAAGCCCATTAAACGTAAGCATTACATCTTCACAGTTCGTTTTTCCAGTTGTTGTTTATCATTTTAAGAATTGTTTATCAATTTAAGATTTGTTGTTAAACACCACTTATGTGCATTGCACTTTATACCTCCGGGTATAGGGCGGTATATAAATTCTAATAATAATAATAATAATAATAATAATAATAATAATAATAATAATAATGGACAATATGGCAGGGCCCTGTCTCAAGGAGCTTACAATCTAAAGGGATCAATTTCAATAGATATAGCAAGCCAGTGTTGATGATTCTGCATGAGTAAGGACTTCTCTTTTATTTGTTTATCAAAAACTATACAGAGAAGCTCTCAACAGCTCCATGCATGCACAAAATGAGCTGCTGTAGCAGAATAGATGTTAGTAATATTTGCTTTCAGAAGTTTTGAGCCTACTGAATCACCCTCTCCACATGACTAACATTTTAGTGCACCCAAGTCCAGATAACATTTCAGCATTATTAAAGCTAAAAAGCCAGTAAAATTATCAGAATTAAAAAGATGTAACTAACTTTTTTGCTCTGGCACTGAATTTCACATAAAAAAGTTTTACAATGGATTTAAAAATCTTATATTGACAACAAATATTCAACTGAATCTATTATGATGTGCTAAACCATGATATTCCCAAGACAGGTTGCAAAGATAATGCTACATACATTAGATACTACAGTTATATTATAATGAGAATTCACATGGTCAAGAGAAACCTCTTATAAAACTGTTATAAAGCATAAGAGTGAATATAGTTAAATCAGCTGACAAACATGTTGGCATTACATTTCCTGTAATAGACAAACACATCACAAAAGGGTACATTTACACAAAGATGAATTCAATATTTTTTCCTAGCATCTATAAAGTGTACTCACTCTTTTGCTCCATTTCTTTCATTTCTTCAGGCGGAATTTTTAATTTGTCAATATGCTCCCTTACAACACTTGCCCATTTTTGTAAAGAGTCTAAAGCAGCCCATGGCTTAGACATGTCCACCACCAACATAATCAAAGTGTCCTTTAGAGAGATGGCTTCCAATGCAAATTTAAGTAGACCTTTATGATAGAGGTCACCATCCAGTATCCATACATTACATCGTGTCTGATCTGTAAAAAAACATAAACATGGTGTTATTAACATGTACCATAGTTTATTATCAGTGGACAATATCCAAATGAGTTATTTTCACTCATTAAAAACAATGAACTGCTTTAAATGGCTCTTCTTGAAATATGACTACCATTGGTTATCACTCACTGCTAGTATTTAAAGGTAAAGGGGCCCCTGACCATCAGGTCCAGTCGTGTCCAACTCTGGGGTTGCGGCGCTCATCTTGCTCTATAGGCCGAGGGAGCTGGCGTTTGTCTGCAGACAGCTTCTGGGTTATGTGGCCAGCATGACAAAGCTGCTTCTGGCGAGCCAGAGCAGCGCATGGAAACGCCGTTTACCTTCCCGCCGGAGCGGTCCCTATTTATCTACTTGCACTTTTATGTGCTTTTGAACTGCTAGGTGGGCTAGTATTTATAAATATACTATTAGAATGATAATGGTTTTAGGAAACACTTCAATGAATTTGGATACCAGATAGTTCTCAAGCATGGTTATTAAATCTTTTGACTAGCAATATGCCTGGTGAGACAATCTTGATGTTGATCAGGTTTATAAAGCTTTCAGTATTCTAAGCTACACAATCTGGATTCTTATGTATATTTCAGAGCGCACACAAAAAAATTAAGAGCGTGGAGAAAGGAGGGAGAGAAGGAGAAATATAAAAGGAAAAGGCAGGAAGACTAAAGGAAAAATAGGTTGAGAAGATTTAGGATAAAAGGGGAGAAGGGAAACGGGAAGTAGAAGGTGAGAGACCAGGTCAGAGAAAAGAGGCAAAATTAAGGAAATATTACAAATTGAAGGCTTTTTTAATTTGGAAAGAAAGGCAAGTAAGGGAAAGAATATAATAGAAGTGTACAAGTGTGGAGAAAGTCAATAGACAGTTTTCCTTCCTTCCCTATCTCATAGCACTAGAGCTAGGGATCATCAAATTAAATTGAAGAACTTCCCACAATGTCTAGTTAAACGATGGAATTCGCTTTAAGGGAAGGTTATACAAATTCATGTTACAGGTAGGTAGTCGTGTTGGTCTGCTGTAGTCGAAACAAAATAAAAACTATCCTTCCAGTAGCACCTTAGAGACCAACTAAGTTTGTCATTGGTATGAGCTTTCGTGTGCATGCACACCTTGCACACAAAAGCTCATACCAATGGCAAACTTAGTTGGTCTCTAAGGTGCTACTGGAAGGATAGTTTTTATTTTGTTTCGAAAAATTCATGGACACCTAGTCCTGATGACTATGCTACTTCCTATATCAAAAGCAACAAGCCTCCAAGTGATAGTTGCTGGGGTTCACAAGCAGGTGAATGTTATGCTGTTTGTGATCTTACCATGGACATCTGGTTGGCCACTGTGAGAACAGAATGCTGGACAAGGTAGGCTTTTGGCCTGATCTAGCAGGGTCCTCTTTCAGGTCTTATTCCACTCTGGTGTTAACTCACCACCACCACCACCCAAAAAAAACCCCATTCATTCTCCCTGAAGTCACCCTCCCCATACCATTCATCCCTTCCCCAAATAGAAAACAAGGAAAGGCAGTGATAATAAGTTGGAGACAGAATCTGGAAGTTGCTGACTAGTGAAAATGCCATACATTTTTAAAATCTGGAATATTCCCAAGCAATGAATAATTACTCACTGTTGTTGTTATCAGAACTGGTACTTACCCTCTTTGTCTTCATCATCATGTACATTTATGTACAAATATTCCATTCCTCTTCCTTTCTTGTATCCATCAATTTCCTGAAGTTTTCCAATTAAACTAGTTTTACCTGCACCGTCTTCCCCTGGAAAAAAGTTTAAAAGTGGACTTTATTAATAAGATATATGAAATATATTTCTTGTACTATTTCCATTTCAATTTGTGAAACTTTTTTTTGCTTTAGGACACTGGGCCAAAATAGTAGTCTGTAGCAAACATTGCCATGTAGACATGGTATATGCTCACCCATGCTTCTGCCATGCGTACTGCATTATTAGCAGAAAAGCACATGAACAAGTCCTGTTGCTGCTATCTTATTTGTAATTTTAATAATTCATATGGGGACGTAAGGTGGGCCCTCTGCTGTACATGTCCTAAAGCAAAATAGGTTTCACAAATTGAAATGGAAATATTACAGGCACAGCAAGAGCCTCTCCTGCTGCGGAGAAGCGTGGCACACCCTCCACCACTGCGGGGAGGTACGGCGGGCCCCTCTGCCACCACGGGGAGGTACGGCAGGACCCTCTGTGGCCGCAGGGATGTGTGGCAAAGCCCTCTGCTGCTACGGGGGAGTGCAATGCACCCTCCATCGCTGTGGGGATGCACAGCAGGACCCTCTGCTGCCATAGGGAGGCCCAGCAAGACCCTCCGCCACCGCAGATATATATCATGATATAATGAGATATTGTGATATTTTGGTGGTAATGTCTAAGAAATGACAGGCAAGTAGTCAGTTTCTGAGTAGTCAGAGAAGTCTGGCAAAGTTCCCAGAAGCTTCACTGTCATCCCCACATTTCAGATCTTTTACACATTATATATGCAAATCTTCTGTTTTCTAGGTGCTTTTCTGCATATATTTTCTATAACATTTGTAGGAATATACAACCCTTGGAAGCCACTGACTTTAACCTTTTCCAACCAACAAAAAAATCTCTATCAAGTTAGTCTGAATTGCCCAATTGGAGGTGTCACCTAGAAACAGAGCAACTCTGATTTCCACAGACACTTTTGAATATATTTTATAAAGTATTCTCCACAAAATATGCAATTCCTAATGTTTTTATAACAAATTTGCACTAGTAAATTTCAAGTAATAAAGTTTTTGTATCACAAATATTGATACAATGTTTTGGGTACATAACATTTAAATAAAAACATAGCCACAAAGAATCATTTTTAAAGTTAGCTGCAAGGCATATCTGTAATTTAGGCTGCTAAACCACCATTTATTGGCCCAAGAACACATACCGGTACATTCCTGCATGTTCCCTTCTAACCCCTTGCCTCAGTTCAATACCATATTAGGAAGCATGGAATAAAATCACAGTTTCTCAGTTAAGATGTAATGGGAAACAGTGGCTTAAACAAACCAAAATGTCAGCACTGAATCTTGGAACACAAAAGAATATGCAGCCATATAATTAATTCTTGGGCAGATAAAACCATGGTTGATCAGTTTGAGATTGTTACATTTGTGCTTGCCATGAACAGATGAGTTTATTTCCAGTCTGTGCCAATTTTGCATGTGCTTATATTCATGAATCCAATCTGTCCCAAATCATCTTTGACCTGCATTTTTTAAAGTGTGCAAAAGATTGTATTTAAATTGCACTTAAATACATAATTTATTTCAATGTACATATTTCATGCTAAAATATGCATTTAGGTACTTTTTTGAGCTGAGAACTAGAGAAATGCAAACTCTGAAGGATAATTATGGTCTAATCTATTTATTAATCCAGGATGTGTGAATTGGGTCAATTCATTTAAAAATGCAATGAAAATCCCAATGAAAATCTCTATCCCTACTCTGCCCTAGGCCTTAGTGTGTAAAAGAAACTGAAATATCAATGGCTACTAGCCATGATGGCTGTGCTCTGCCCCCACAGTTGGAGGCAGCATGTTTCTGAATATCAGTTGCTGGACATCAAGGGGGGGGAGTGCTCTTGTGCTCAGGTCCCACTTGTGGGTTTCCGACAGGCATCTGTGTAAACACTGTGAGAACAGGATGTTGGACTAGGTGGATCATTGGCCCTATCCAGCAAGCTCTTCTTATGCTTTTTTATGTCTTAAGAGTTGCAGAAGATAAGCCTGCTGGTATTATGTAGTGCTTATAAGAACCTAACCTTTCATAATGTAAATAAAAAATTCAGTATAATCAGATGCTATGGGGAAAAAGAAGTCAAGATAAAATGTATTTTAGCAAAACAGGTTCAATTCTGACACATACATACTTCAAAAATAAACTTTGTGCTCTCCTATAAATACATCATCTTGTAAAAAAACACCACCACCAATACAATTTGATGAGCATGAATCAAAAGAAAGAGCAATCGTAAGTGCCAGTGTAGACATAATGCTTTTCAACTTCATAAGCACAGTTAAGTGATTGGGAATGAGCCATGAAATTGCATACTCCACCACCAGATCCCTCTCTATCACTTCATTCCACTTCACTTTATTACAGTGAAGCTTTGCACAGGCAAACTAAGCACAAGGATAGCTAGAGTTCCCTGCATAGCTGCCAAGTTATCCCTTTTTTAAAGGGATTTTCCCTTATGCTGAATAGGCTTCCTCGCGAGAAAAGGGAAAACTTGGCAGCTATGGTTCCCTGTTAATAATACAACTAGGGTAAAGTGGGACCCCTGACAAGACCCCCAAAGTGGCTTGCCTGGTGGGGTGGAGGTGTAGCAATAGCCTCCTGTGTCAGCAGAGTTGCTGCCACTTGCCAGGCCAGAGAAGGGAAGGGGCAAGATGGCAGCAAGGTTGGGCCACACTGGCCAACCTAATCCAGTACTGCCTCCAGTGCATCCACACAGCCCGAACTACACTCTTCCTTCTCCTGGTAATGACAGTGACATCGCTGCTGGGATGGTACTGCTCTGGTTGCACCCAACAAGCTCCATAGTTAATTTTGGTGCCAATAATTAACTGAGGGGTATGAATAGAAAAGAAATTGCTCGCAATACAAGAGGAGCCTTGGCTGACCAATCTTTTAAGCATGCTTGCAAATAGTGAACATTTTGACTACACCAGCCCTTGGTTAACTAAAGCAAGCAATGCTACCATCATATTACATTTTACAACTTCACTGGTCATCATATAGTCATCCATATTTAGAAAAGATCTTATTTTAAAATTTAAGACAAAAGAATGGTCTAGTAAATGGTTTAATAAAGTTAAAGGCAAGGTAAAGAACCCCTGGATAGTTAAGTCCAGGCAAAGGCAACTATGGGGAGCTGGCGTTTGTCCACAGACAGCTTTCTGGGTCATGTGGTCAGCATGACTAAACTGTTTCTGGTGCAACGGGACACCATGACGAGTACCAGAGCGCACAGAAATGTTGTGTACCTTCCTGCCACAGCAGTACCTATTTATCTACTCACAGTGATATGCTTTCGAACTGCTACGTTGGCAGTAGCTGGGACTGAGCAACAGAATCTCATCACCATCATGTGGATTCGAACTGCTGACCTTCCGATCAGCAAGCCCAAGAGGCTCAGTGGTTCAGACCACAGCGCCACCTACCTTGCATAAGTTATAAATAAACATTAAACGGTTTAATAAAGTTATAAATTACTGAGAGTGTAAATATAAAACTTAGGATGCTCAGAACTAAATTTTAAATGAACCGACAACCCTGCGTGATCAGACCTACTTACTCCAGCTTCCTGTTTCTTATAGTGGTCAATCACATGCCTTTAAGAAGCCCACAGGCAAGACACGAGTGTGATAGCACTCTACTGATATTGTTTATCAGTGACTGGTATTCGGCAGCATATTGACCCTGGTGGCTATATACCATCTCCTCAATCAAACTAGTACCCATTGATAGTCTTATGCCCAATGAATTTGTTTAATCCCCTTTTAAATTATGCAAGCTGGTGGACATCACTACACCTTGTGGTAGCAAATTCCATAGTCAACCATGCTCACTTTTTTCCTAGACTAAAAAGCCCCAAATGCTGCAACCTTTCCTCATAGGAGAGTTGCTCCAACACCTTGATACTTTTGGTTGTCCTTTTCTGCACCTTTTCCTGCTCTTCAATATCCTTTCTGAGGTGCAATGACTGGACTATTCTAAGTGTGGCTGTGCTACATATTTATATAAAGGCACCATAAGTAATTAGATTCCTTTATCTAATGGATAATTTGCCCTTTTCACAATTGGTAAAGGCAAGCTACTTATCATGAGCCCCCAAAATCCCTTTCCTGATAAATCACTGCCTGCCTCCCCAACATTATGGCTTTTTGCTCCAATGTGCATCGCTATACACTGAACTGCATTTTCCATTTTAATGCCCATTCACCTGGTCTGGAGATGTCCTCATGGAGCTCGTTGCTATCCCTCTTTGCTTTTACAGAATAATTCTGTGACATCAGCAAATCTGGTGACCTCACTGCTCACCCCTAATATCATATCATGTATGAACTTACTAAAAAGCACTGGTCCCAATACATATGCTTGTGGGGCTCCACTTCTTATATCTTTCCATTGGAGCACTATCCATTTACCGGTATTTCTGTTCTCTGCTTCCTATTTTTTAATCAGTTACCAGCCCATAAGATATAGCTGTGGGATGACATCATATCTTATCCAATGGTTGCTTATGCATAATTAACTCATTGAATTCATTGCCATGAGAAAAAAACAGTTTTTTAAAAAGTTACGTTCATGGGAACATCAGTCTATCAATGGTTAGAACAAGGCATGATAGTTACAAGTGCAATATCAATATCCATCCAGTGTATTATCATGCTTTCCCACTATGTTCTTTTTGCAAATTTCCCAGAAGCACTTGACCAACCAGTGTTGAATACAAACCAGTAGAATGTCTGGATGTTTGATCTAACTCTTAAAAAAAGAGTTCATACTATGTTTTTTATGAATGAAATAATGTAAATAATCCATGCTAAATATCTGTCATTTTGATTTTAAAAAATCTCTCTGCCACAAAAAACTTGTAGTGCAAAGTAAGAGGACTATAGCATGATATTATGACTATGAAACATTATGTATTTTTATCTCTCTCTATGGCCTTGTCTACAGTCCTTTCACATTCTGTATTCTGTATTTTGCAGAACCATGTGTTTCTCTCAGTTTTTTACTTTATTATTTACCTTTATAAATTGCCCCCCTTTTGTCACATAGAACCTCAGGGCAATGAAGACACATAACTAAACTATGAAACAATTAATTTAAACTTCATTAAACCAATGAAGTGCTCTGGAGCAGCATAAAAAAGTTATGCCCACTCACAGATTTCCCTCAAATGCCTGTGCGAAAGTATGTGTTTCAAGTCGTTATATAAAAATCCTTGAGGGTGACAGCTTTTTCTCAATAAGAGAGTTCCACCAACAAGGATTTGCCACAGAGAAGATCCTACCTCTGTATCACCTCTCATTCCTAAGCTTTTCTAGTAAATGGAGAGGTAAATTCCTCCTTGTCTTTGTACACTGCTGTTCTGTAATATCTATTAGTACAGTACTGTAGTGTGTTTTTTTACAACCAGGACTGCAAGTACGTAGAATTTCAAGTGTTACAGTATTCTCATCAATGTCACCCCCAAAGTGTGAAAACTAAGCCAGGAGTTGCTTGAAAAAGCCAGCTGGAAGGATTACCCACATGTGGGTCTACTCATAAACACCTTAAAGCAGGGGTAGGCAACCTAAGGCCCAGGGGCCAGATGCGGCCCAGTCGCCTTCTCAATCTGGCCCGTGCACAGTCCGGGAATCAGTGTGTTTTTACATGAGTAGAATGTGTGCTTTTATTTAAAATGCATCTCTGGGTTATTTGTGGGACATAGGAATTTGTTCTTTTTTCTCTTCAAAATATAGTCTGGCCCACCACATGGCCTGAGGGACGGTGGACTGGCCCATGGCTGAAAAAGGTTGCTGACCCCTGCTTTAACGTTACTGTTTCAAGCAACAAGCTTATTGAGAGTACTATGTTTCAAGGGAAGCTAGTAAGAGAAGTTAACTTCTCCAACGACAAAACCCAGAACCTATTCAGGGACATCAGTCAGTACAAGATACAGATAGCACAAGACATCCCACCAAAGAAACAAAACAAAAAACCAGCTGATGCAGCAGATGTACCCTAACACACCCAATTTTCAGTTTCTCCCAAGCACCCCAATGAAAGCAACACCTCTAAGTGCCAAGAAAGAAAAAACAGAAGGAGGTGCTAACCATATCAAATGGGTGGAGCCATGAGACAAGCCAGCAACAGACAGACAGGCTGATGCTGACACATAATGTGACAACAATGCCTTTGGCAGGCCTTATGCATATGGGCAGAGCTCACTACCCTAGCCTGCCAGCCAACAAACAGTAGAGGCCTCTATGGATTTTGGAAGTCAGGCTTGAAGTATCACACAACATGCAGCTGTACCTTGAAACAATAAGCAGAAAAGGGATTTAAGCCCTGTGTGCATTTCCCGTTCTGTGGAAGGGAAACTGCCAGTTTCTGCACAAGGCTGGGGGTGGGTGGGAAGGCAACGGTGCGATCAATGAACCGCTGCGGATGCCCCTCCCTCCTGCACAGCTTACAAACACAACCAGGTCCACGGCCAGCAATTCGGCGCGCACACCCTCCGCCCTCATTAACAACAAGTGAAAACGATCGCAAACGGGAAACGAGACGTGCAGGCAAAAAACAAACGGAACAGAAACAAGGCGAGGAAAAGAAAGGGCCGCTTACCCAGCAGCACGACGTTTTTCCCCGGCGGCAATTTAGACCTGGAACGAGTCGACACCTCGCTGAGGATGCAGGACCTGCAGGGGCAAACAAGAGAAACGAGGAAGGCAGTGAGGAGGGAGGAGGGAAGGTCCAGCGCGAGAGGAACAAGCTCCTGTCAAGCGGAGGCGAGGAGAAGCAGCGGGAGAAGAGGATGGGCAAGGTGGGGATTAAGGGATGGGGAAGAAATTGAGGAAATGGGAGTAGGGAAGTGGGGAGAATTAGGGGAAGATGTGGGGAGTAGGGGGAGAGATGTGGGGGGGATGGGATGTAGGGGGAAGATCGGAGAGAAATGGGGGTGCAGGAGAGATGAAAGAGATGGGGAGGTGAGGGAAATAGGGGGAAAGAGGGTGAGAGATGTGGGGGTGGATTGTGAGAGATGTGGGGAGAGAAGGAGGAAATGGGGAGGTAGGGGGGAAGGAAGAAGAGAGAAACCTCTCCCGCCCACCTCAGAGAGGGCGACAGGGGAGGACCCGCAACATGGCGGAGGGGGCATTACAAGGGTTTTCTTCTTCTTCCCCCGTTCACGGGACGCCCCACTTAAAAACAAACAAAAGGCGGGGTGTGAAGAGAAGGGATTCGGGAATCTGCCAGGTGCGGGAATGAGGGCGAGGCAAGCACCTTTGCCCGCAATGACTGGAGTGCAGCCGCGGGGGTGGGGTGGGGGGTATAGGAATGGAGAGGAGCTACCAGGTAGTAACGGTCCCTCTCTGAGGAGGCGAGGCGACCGGGTGTGGGTGAAGGGGCGGGGGGCGTCCTCAATATTACCAGAGATTCTGCCCGTCGTCCTCGTCGCCACCCGCTCGCGAGTCCGCGCCGCCGCCGCCGCCGCCGCTACTCGTGGCGTTGAAAGCGGCCGCAGCCCCGTAGCCTGAGGCCAGCCCCGGCGAGGAAGAGGAACCGTAGGAGCCGGCTCGCCCTCCTATCGCCGCCGCCATCTTCGCTGTACACACGCGCGCGCACACACACAGAGTCGCAAGAGCGCGCAGAGGGCAGGCGCGCGCCGCCGACGCCTTCCCTTTCTCTTCAATGAGGGAAAAAGAGGAGCTGGGCCAGGCGGCCGACACACGGCGTTGCCGAGGGACCCGGATGTAGGCGGGCCTGCGAGGCGCGAGGGAGAGGCGGCACCGCCCCCACCCCACCCCGGTTGCCTCTGCGCAGCCCACCTCCCTGACTGGGACGTTGTTGTTGTTTGTTGTTGTTGTTGACGTTGACTTGCCGTGTGACGAAACCAAAAAAAAAAACCCGGAAAAGGCGCGCATGGCACATTGGGCAGAGCTCACACAGCCGCCTCAGCGACCTGCCACACCTTTTCAGGTGTCTTCGAGCGGCTTTGCTTTTCGGACAGGTGAGGGCTAACGCCTCTTTCAAAGCATCCCCTGAAGTAGCTGCGACGGCGGGAAGCGCAGGTATCGATTACGGAGCCTGAAAATGGCCTTGAGAAGGGTTGGGCTAGATGACCCCCGGGGTTCCTTCCCTACTGTGATTCTGAGAGAGGCGCCACCAATGACCTAGCCCTGCCCTCTATGGAAACCCGCCGCCTCTGGCCTGAAAACACAGGAATCTTGGAAGCAGAGTTTTTTTTTTCTAAAATAAATAAAATGTTTAGGGGCACTCTCATTTTCCTACTCATATTGAAATACTGCTCCTCAATGAGGCCAAACTTCAATTCACAAAATGTTTAGGGGTATGTGTACCCCCAGAAATAAGCACTGCTTGGAAGTACCTTCCATTCTGTTTCCAGAGGGGAAGCTGAGCCAGGTCTTGTTTGCAATAAAAGCAAGGAAGAGTCTTTTTGGCTCCTTTCATGACCTGACGGATTCATTACCGCATGATCTTTTGTGGAACATTCCGATTCATCAGATGCATGAGTTTGAGATTACACTCCCTGGTCCACAGACTTATGCCATAATGAAATTTGCTAGTCTTTGATATGCGGAGGGACTCTTTGTTTTCGTGACACCTGAAGCGCAGCAGGTTTGTTGTGGCACAGGTTTCCTGGATTGGCATCCATTTCAACCGATGCATTAAATATTTGCATGGGTGATATGGGCTTTAGCGTATGCTACAATAAATCTAGTTATAGGTAGGTAGCCGTGTTGGTCCGCCGTAGTCGAAACAAAATTAAAAAATTCCTTCCAGTAGCACCTTAGAGACCAATTAAGTTTGTTATTGGTATGAGCTTTCGTGTGCATGCACACTTCTTTAGATACCTGATATGTACTGTATCTGAAGAAGTGTGCATGCACACGAAAGCTCATACCAATAATAAACTTAGTTGGTCTCTAAGGTGCTACTGGAAGGAGGTGCTACTGGAAGGAATTTTTTTATTTTGTTACAATAAATCTGTTTGTCTTTAAGGTGCCATCCACAAGACTCTTCCTTAAATATTTGCTGTAACAGCTGCTGCCCAACTGGAATTTATAATCATCCAAACTTGAAAGTCTGCCTCTCCTCTAACATATGAACCTTGCCATTAGCCTGAACCTGAGATGCGTTGATGTCCGAGGTGGAAAATCCAAATGGACCAAATTAATAATTCTCAAGGGTCCCATGTTCTAGCACAACTCATGTTTAATAGATCCACTTTCCCACCCTTAATGACACTGAGAAACTGCTATGTAATAAAGCTGTCTCACCTTGCCTCATGGAAGGACTGCTGCTCTGACAGACGAGATTTGGTTATTCAAGAACAGTTACACATGTACTGTATCTTGGTTACCAAATTGACCGTGAAATTGACTACTGACTTAGAATCATAGAATTGCAGAGTTTGAATGGTTATTTTGTCCAACCCCTCTGTGATGCGGGAATCTTTTGTTCAGGGCATGCACACATGTGAGTGCAGTTCTGGTGCTTTTTTCACAGTTAGAACACAGGCATTATCTGCTGGAGCGGTATTTGCCAGTGTTGTAAATTTGGAGGGTGAAGGAAGTTCAGGTCCAGCACATGATCTTTTTGTTAGGCTAAGACAGTGGCTGGTTCAAGCTGATCAGCAAAATGAACCCAGGTCTCCTCAGCCAAAGTCCAACAAACTAACCAGTACGCCACACTTTGCCAGTTCACTATTCTACTGTCAGCTGACACTAAAACAGGAGTGGGTCAACACAACTGTCTCCATTATTTCACTGTGCTTGGGGGCATAACTATAAACTCTATGGTGGTGTGACTATGGGGATGTCATGAGCTCCTGCACTTTAAAATGCACCACTATGTCACTGGTGATGTATATACCGTAAATTAATATATCTATTGCCACAGAGAGAACCTTCCTGGCATGTTGAACACAGTAGGTACCATCGCACATATATAGTTTGTGCCGCACTGTAAGTTTTAAACTATCCATTTATTAAAATTTTATTTGTTTAATTAAATTTATATCCCACCCTTCCTCCCAGAGGAGCCTAGGGTAGCAATCTCAAATGGGAACCCCATGTTACTGCTTTCAGCAGATAAAAATGACATGGAGAGATGCACACATAGTTTAATCCTCACTCTGCTCATGATTGGGCAAAGGAACTCTGTCCGACTTCATGCATAGAGAAAGTATGGGAGGGTGAAATCTGAAAATGATTGTGGATTTGAGAGCACGGATCCTATTCTGACACGTTTTGAAATATGCTGTGATTGTGCATCCTTTTGTATGCTGACTCAGGATTGTCAATATATATATTTTTTTTGGACACATTCCAAAATATGCCAACACGTTATGAAATTTATAGTCTCTCCAGTCATTCTGTCCTTCATTATGGAATTGCAACATTGCTAATCCATATTGTAAAATGTTCTTTATATGGACTTCCCTAAATGAATGGGCATCACAGAAGACTTATGTGTTTTTAGGTCTAGTTTGAAAATGGTAAGCAATGTTACACATTATTGTAGAGTTTCATAGTTAAAAGCCTCTAATCAAATGGCAGCTCACTATTTCATTCTTTTAATGTATATAAACTGCATGTTATTTCATATACTCTAATCTGGGGGTGGGTGAAAAAAATTATGCTGAGGGCCACATTCCCTTGGGTAACTTTTCAGGGACCGCATGCTGCCGGTGTGAGATGCCAGAAGTCTGCAGTGAGTAGGGCCATAGCCCCCCCCCCCCTGCTCCAATCTTGATGCTTATCCTTATTTGTAATGTTTAAAGATAAAATTTTGAGAGGGGTAGCATGTTAGTTTGTAGCACGGATAGCAACGCCAAGATTACAGGTTTGATCCCCATAAGGGACAGCAAGAAGTGGTGAAGAGACTCCCCCAGGTAGCCTCAGTTTGCACAGCCCTGGACCAATCAGTCCGTGCATGAGCTTCAAAGAAACTGCTCAAACTGTCCGATTTTATAGATGGCCTGTGTGGCTTCCAAGACTAGCTATGTGCAGATCACCCATTAGCCAAGAATCAAGTCTTCAAAAAAGTTATATGATCTAAGAAAGTCTTTTAAAAGGACTTTTAAAAAAATCCAAAAGGAAGGATTCTTTTAAAGACTTTCTTAGATCATATAACTTTTTTGAAGACTTGATTCTTTTAAGGGAGTTTTTATGTTTTTAAGAAGAGTCTTTTTAACTATCTTTTGTTTTAATTGATTTTGACTACAGCAGCCCAACACAAATTAAAATTAATCACATTTAATTTAATTTAATTTAATTTAATAATGCTACTGCTTCTATTTAAACTGAGCACCCTGACACAGAATGCTGGCAGAAGTGGCCCCGGTCAATATTTATTTGCATCTGTAGTGTTTATTATTTGCAGCAGATGGGTTAGATCCCCATCCATGTTGCCCTTTTGGGAACCTCATAAAAATAAAGATTTGTATCTGGTGAGGCCACTATAAGAAGCAACTTTAAAAATAAATGACTAGCTAAATCAGGGTGGAGAGAAAGTGTGAGGGATGTAGAAACCTTTGGCTGCCTGAAGTAAAAACATATAAATATGCCTGTAACAGCACATGGTGATAGTAAAAGAATCACTGGAGGACAGAGCTATGCAGAGAAATGCTGTTTCTAGACTCTCTTGTATCCTTACAGGCCATTATTCCTTCCTGAAAATATATAGCTAGTGACAGACCTGCCAGATTTCATTCGTTTTGCTGGAGGCATCATCCCTATTCTTGCCTTTCCTTCTGCATCTATTTATGCTATATTTTAAAAGTTATTTTTAATTGCTTGGCCTTTTTTGCAATGCAGGATTTTGCTGTGGTTATCACTGATTCCTCTTGGCTATTTATATATCCTGTCACACTGTTGTTCAGATGGTCATAGCCTTGAAATGTCATTGTTTGCCATTAATGCTTCGGCTTCCCACACACAATCTACTCCCAGCAGAAGCCATAAAGGGAAAAAGGTTCGGTCATTTGTGCTGATTTAGGAATCAGCGCACAGGCTCAGAATCAGCAGAAAGCAGTAGAGGAAAGCAGTGCCTTTGCACATACATTTGTGTCAGACAGAAAAATGATAACAGTACTCATAATGTTCCTTCTTTGTGGTACGGGAGTGCTATACTAAAAAAGCAATGGTGGAGCAGGGCAGCCACACTTGGGAAAAAAGGCAGGCAACTACATACACTTTAATCCTTACCTATTCAGCATGTCTACATTTAAAAGACCTCTATTAACCAAGCAGTAGGGACCCAGGTGGCGCTGTGGTTAAACCACTGAGCCTAGGGCTTGCTGATCAGAAGGTCAGCGGGTCAAATCCCTGTGATGGGGTGAGCTCCCGTTGCTCGGTCCCAGCTCCTGCCCACCTAGCAGTTCGAAAGCACGTCAAAGTGCAAGTAGATAAATAGGAACCGCCACAGCGGGAAGGTAAACGGCGTTTCCATGTGCTGCGCTGGTTTGCCAGAAGCGGCTTTGTCATGCTGGCCACATGACCTGGAAGCTGTACGCCGGCTCCCTCGGCCAATAATGCGAGATGAGCGTGCAACCCCAGAGTCGGTCATGACTGGACCTAATGGTCAGGGGTCCCTTTACCTTTATAAACCAAGCAATTCCATATGTACTTTCCTAAGAGTAACCCCACTGAACACAAGGGGATTTATTTTGAATAAGCATACATAGGATTTTTGGTTAACAGCACCATCACATACATGTCTACCCAAAGTAAGTGTAATTGAGCAGGATTGTAGCCTAATAGTCATTACATCTCTCTAGAGGCCTTTGGAAACTATAGTTATGTGAGGCGAGGGGTGTCTTTTTTTTAAGGCTCTCTCAAAGAATATATATACTCTCTCTCTCTCTCTCTCTCTCTCTCTCTCTATATATATATATATATATATATATAATATATAATTCTCACAACTCCACAATCTTTATATGTCCAAGGCTCTGTGTTCAGTCCTTGTACACTCCCAACTGAATCAGGGATTGATTGATTGAGTTTACTTATACAGTATAGGCCACTTTCCCACAAAAGGCTGTGTCCAAACCCAAAGCGGCTTAAAGCAAACATTCAAAACTTTGAAATCCAGAGCATTAGAAATACAAATACAGTGGTACCTCGGGTTACAGACGCTTCAGGTTACAGACACTTCAGGTTACAGACTCCGCTAACCCAGAAATAGTACCTCAGGTTAAGAACTTTGCTTCAGGATGAGAACAGAAATGTGTGGCAGCAGCGGGAGGTCCCATTCACTAAAGTGGTATCTCAGTTTAAGAACAGTTTCTGGTTAAGAATGGACCTCCAGAACAAATTAAGTTCTTAACCCGAGGTACCACTGTATTTAAAATACAGAATATGTCAGTAAATTCAGAAATGACGAAAACCAACAAGTTGGCAAACACAAAATTCAATATTACAAAAAATAATCTATGCTTAATTACATAAATACAAAGTAAAACAAGAGCCGACAACCAGGCCTCCCAATTTGGCCTGCAAAGCCATTTTGTCCAAGCCACACCCACCTGCCCCACACCTGATATGGCATCAGATGTTGGGCAGCTAAGACCTGGCTCAGCCAACCAGTGGCACCTGCCAAAACCTGTACAAAGTGCTTTGCAAAGCCCAGTGATCAGCTGATTGTTGGGTCTTACAATGCCCCTTGCAATGTATCATTCTCCTGTGTTTTGAAAGGCGCTTCCCAGGCTGCGGTGTTTGGTTCCTGTTCATACTAGGGGGCAGGAGGATCACTAGACATCATTGTGACATTAGGTGATGGACAGGTGGCAGCCCCACCCACCTGTCAAATTAGGCTCACGGGGTAGAGTTGGCAAGATAATGATGTGACGTGCTGGCCAGATCTAGTTCTCCAGCCCTGAATTAGATCCTGGGTAGCTGTGATGGAAAATAAGTTACTACCCAATACCTTGAAGGGCTGTTTATAGCAGGAATCCCCAAACTTCGGCCCTCCAGATGTTTTGGACTACAATTCCCATCTTCCCCGACCACTAGTCCTGTTAGCTAGGGATCATGGGAGTTGTAGGCCAAAACTTCTGGAGGGCCGCAGTTTGGGGATGCCTGGTTTATAGTCAAGAGGAGCCAATATGCTGCTCTCCAGTTGCTGTTGGACTCTGGTTCTGATCAGCCCCAGGCAGCATTAATGAGTAGGAATTACAGGAGTTGGAGTCCAGCAGTATTTGGAAGCACCATGTTGGCTGCTCTAGCAGGAGTCTAGACCAGGCATCCCCAAACTTCAGCCCTCCAGATGTTTTGGACTACAATTCCCGTCATCCCTGACCACTGGTCCTGTCAGCTAGGGATCATGGGAATTGTAGTCCAAAACATCTGGAGGGCCGCAGTTTGGGGATGCCTGGTCTAGACTGTACTGGGCTAGGTAGGACCATCTGACTCTGCAAGTGGTTGCTTGCCACCAATTTAATTTAACCAATAGATATTTATTTTATGGTTTAGTATTGTTTTTATTTAGAGTTGCATATGTTGGGGGCACGACACCACAATATTTTCAGTGCTTAGGGCCTCTGAAGATCTTAATATGGCTTTGGGCTAAACAACTACCTGTGGACCAGCCTATCATATTTGTGCCTATCAGCTGCAGTCTTCTAATACAGAATACGTAGAAGTGTTTCAGAGACAGCACTATATGAGCACATATAGTGAGTTGGTGTTTCCTGAATCTTTGATCCTCCCCACCCCTCCCGAGCTTAATCAGAGAATCATAGAGAAGCTTATATACTGAACACTGTTTAAAGTGCCCTGTAAATAGAGAAGTAAAAGCACAACTCAGGTTTCAGAATCCTACATAAAGGCAAACATTTTAGAAAATTGAGTTGTAAATGTGTGTGGCTGACAGCCTAATACAGAATTTACCCAGGTGACCAGTGCATTCTGCAGTCACATTTTACTAGTAGTGCAATATTTTCCAATACTTTCTATAACAATGGTGGGCAAATTTTGACCCTGGGGCTGCCACTGCCCAGTTAATGTGGCCCGTTGCCTAATTTCATATGACTACAAGGGGTGGGCGGGCAGGACGACAGGAAAAAGTAGGTGGCAGAAAGAAAATGAGTGAGAAAGATTTTATTTGAGATATATAGCCCACTGTGAAACAAAAATATTTAGGTGTTTTGTTAAAATATAAATAATCAAATTTAAACAACACAACACAGAACAACATAGCAAAATCAGCAACAGTCAACATGT
Organism: Zootoca vivipara; assembly: GCF_963506605.1. Classification (NCBI taxonomy): domain Eukaryota; kingdom Metazoa; phylum Chordata; class Lepidosauria; order Squamata; family Lacertidae; genus Zootoca; species Zootoca vivipara. The sequence continues at coordinate 14,831,084 of NC_083287.1, read as the reverse complement.
TTTGACAAAATTAGAATTAATAAATTACAATCAATAAAATCAAGGAAGTCATTGAAACAATTATTGAGTTTCCAATGAGCAACTCATACTCTTCCAAGCAAATAATCTACTAAAAACCTAAAATAATAGGTGAACATTGTCTGGTGCCTAAAATATAGTAGCAGCGGCATGAGGCACCCACTGCGGAGGGCATTCTAGAATTTGGGTGTCACCACTGAAAAGACCCTTTCTCTGGTTGCCAGAAAATGGATGTACTCAGGAGGTGGTTGTACCTCAATAAGTTAATGATCTACGAGATATAAAATGATGTGCATGCTTGCATTGATCAGTCCTAACAGTCCAGTGATTTATTTGCACAGATGAAGAGGTAAATTAACTACTAGACATTTAATACAAAAATTCAACTTATAAACATGAAGAGAGAAATCAAAGACAAACACATTGAATTTGCACTCTGACCAGTCTGAATAACTGGTTGTCAATTAGCTCTTTTATAACTTTATATGGTTGTATGCCATCGCAATTAGTCCTCTGTGTTGAGAGCTTTGCTATGTTACACCAATAAGCTCATTCACACACCTCATTCTTAACCTTTCTTATACAAAGCAAATTCCTAGCCAAAATCAATGACCGAAGGAGCATCAGTTCTATCCGTGTCAGGACACCTGAGGCATATTCTCAGTGTGTTGTATATAGCATCATGTGCAATGTGCTTGTGTAACACACTCAAGACACACAGCATTGATGAGAAACAGCTTTCCTGACTGCATGAGGATTTTTAAAAGGAAGTGTGAATGAGGGTAGATAAAAATCATGTATAAAGAAGGAAGTAACTGAGAAATCTGTTTTATAACAACAGAAACTAAGAGGATGTGGATGTTAGCTCTTCCTTGCTTGCTCTTCCTCATCCCATTTTCTCCTTTAGACTAAGGTACTGTATTTGAAGCTGAACACAATTACAATAAATTGGCCCAAAGTACTGAAATATCATCCCCACCAACTAGGCACCAGCCAAACGTGTTGCTCAAAACATAGACAATTATTTTCTGCTTCAGTCAGCTTTTCTTTCATGACCTCACCTTTTAAAATCCTGACTCCACCCTTGAAAAAAAATAGCACTTCTCATTCTGTAACTGTGTTCCTGCCTGTTACTATTTAATTGGCTGGAAGTACAAAACTGCTTGCAAATCCCAGCTCTTGCTCTTAGGCATTTTCTCCCTCTTTTCATTCTCTTCTGCATGAACCACATTTGTACAGGACACACATACACAAAATGAGAGATGGTTCAAATGTGCTTTGAAGTGCCACTTAGGAAAGTAGCTATGGAGACTTTGGTCCTAGAGTTCTGTGAGGAGCTCAGAAACCAGGGCCAGCCCACCCATGAGGCTGGGTGAGGCAGTTGCCTCAGGCGGCAGGCTGGGGACAGCTGGGAGAGTTGGCAGATCTGGGGTCCCCAGGAGAACCCCACCCCCTGCCTCCTGCACTTGTCGCTCCCTGCTGCAGCCATTGTGAAAACAGGATGCTGGACTAGATGGGCCATTGGCCTGGTGCAGCAGGCTCTTCTTATTTTCTTAAATAAATTATTCAGACCAGAAAGAATGCTTTATGTATTTTTTTTGCATTTTTGAAATTAGATTATTTTCGCTCCGCTTGTCATTTTACCTACTACTAAAGCATGGCATGTATTTATTAGCTCAGCCGGTTCAGTTTTAGTGAGGGGGGCAACTTAACAATTGGTGGGGCTGGCTGCACATGTGCATCCCTGTTTGTGTCAAACAATATAGCCAGACATCGGCTAGGAAGAACATCGCAGTGCAAAACAGATGCTCGTGGAGAAGGATGTCTGCCTTCGCAGCACACGTTGGAGGCCAATGACGCACACAGATTTCTCTTGTTGGGTCCGGGTCACTTGGTGTCTGCTGCCAAGAGGACAAAAAAAGGCTGAGAGAGTTTCAATGGTGTTTGCTCCTGAAGCATGCTTCTTGGAAATGTGAAGAAGATGCAAGTGGAATTGCCTGCTTTAAAAGATAAAAAAAATCAAGTGTGTTCGTGGTTTTTTTTTATTTTTATGTAGAGCAGGCTTCTTTTAAAAGTGTGTCAGTAGAATCAGTCTCCAGCTATTTTTAACAACCTCTGAAAGCTTATCAGGCAGATACGGTTAATCCATTAAAGGATTTCCAGGTATTCATAGCTTAATAAGTGAGCATGATGGAATTTAACCAATAGAAGATTGCTGTTACTTTGTGTACACTATAGCAAAAATCTCCCTATTTTAATGACTTCTGACAATCAGGTTTTCATGTCATGGGTGACAACTTAATATTAAAGTGTTATGGTTAAATAGGTTTACTATACTTAAGATGTATTTTTAACTGAAAACATTATCTTCAGTACTAAAATACATTTTCTCCCCCCCCCCCCAGCTGCTTTCCATTCTCCCAAGATGCTAAATGGGGTCTAACTAACAGGAGGAAAAGAAGATTGTTAATAAGTTGAATGGATTCTTTGCATCTGTCTTCATTCACTATGGAAGAGGTAGGGCAGATACCTTTTCCTGAACAAACTCCATCAGGAAGGGAGCCTGGCAATTGGAAGCAAACAGTGGTGACAAGAAGTTTTTTAATGTTTGATGTTTTGTCATGTTTTTAGTATTCTATTGGCAGCCACCCAGAGTGGCTAGGGAAACCCAGCCAGATGGGCAAGGTATAAATAAATAAATAAATAATAATTATATTATTATTATTATTATTATTATTACAACTATTGCTGCTACAACATTCTAGGCCTCACTGACAAATTTAAAACTAACGGATTGCTGGGTCCTGATGGCTTTAAAGAATTGAGTTGTATAATTGCTGGACTTCTAACAAACTATGTATGTAACTTATCCCTAAGATCAGCCTCCATACCTGAGAACTGGAGAGCCCAGAAGGGAATGTAGCTGTTGGTCTGGAAAAGGTTCCCAAACCAAGCTCTACAATGCCACCTTTTCCAAGCCACCTGTGCTGTGTTGTTCAGCTATGACTTTAACCAGGCACCCCCAAACTGCGGCCCTCCAGATGTTTTGGCCTACAACTCCCATGATCCCTAGCTAACAGGACCAGTGGTCAGGGAAGATGGGAACTGTAGTCCAAAACATCTGGAGGGCCGAAGTTTGGGGATGCCTGACTTTTAACAGTTAACAGCCTTAAACAATTTCTCCTGGTTAACTAAATCATCATGGGTTCAGATGGAGTGTACTGGTGGATGATAAGTACAGTAGATTTGAACAAAACCAAACAAATATTATTTTGTTATTACTGTATGACATTTCTATACTGCCCTTCATCCAATGACATACCATAATAACAAACAAAAACTATATCCCCCACGTCACATACAGTTTAAAAGGCCATACAGTACGTTTAATTAGCCAAAGGCCTGGGAGAAGAGGAATGTTTTCGCCTAGCACCTAAAGATATGCAACAAAGGCACCAAGTGAGTCTCCCAGGGGAGAGCATTCCATAAACACGGAGCCACTGCAGAAAAGGCCCATTCTTGTGTTGCCACCCTCTGAACCTATCGTCTCAGATAATCAGATATCTGCCACCCTCTGAACCTATCGTCTCAGATGATGATTGCTGGTTCATATGGGGAGAGGTGGTGCTTGAGGTATTGCGGTCCTGAGGTGTTTAAGGCTTTATATAGGTTCAAACCAGCACTTTTAATTGGGCTCAGAAACGACAGTAATTGGCAGTAATTGGCAGTAATTGGCAGCCAGTGCAGTCGGCTCAAAAAAAAAAACACGGCTTGCCTCTGGTGAACAATCTGGCTGCTGAACTCTGCACCACCTGAAGTTTCCGAACTATCTTCAGGGACAGCTCCACATATAATGTGCTGCAGTGATCTAGCGTAGAGGTTACCAGAGCATGGATGACAGAAGTTAGCCGAAGCTGGTGGAAGGCGCTCTGTGCCACTGAGGCCAGCTGATCCTCAAGCGACGGCAATGGATCACTTCAGGCCCAATTCCCTGCATATAGGAAACATTTGCAGTTGAATCCTTTGTGATGTGATAAGTGGGTTCTGATTAGTAGTCCCATTTCACGTGGAGATAATATTTCCCTGTTGCACATGCAGCAGCAAAATACATTTGATGAGCCCCAACACTCTGGAGATCATGCTTAGGGAGAGGATAAAGGAACAACTAGGGACCCAGGTGGCGCTGTGGGTTAAACCACAGAGTCTAGGGCTTGCTGATCATAAGGTCAGCGGTTCGAATCCCTGCAACGGGGTGAGCTCCCGTTGCTCGGTCCCAGCTCCTGCCCACCTAGCAGTTCGAAGGCACATCAAAGTGCAAGTAGATAAATAGGGACCGCTCTGGCGGGAAGGTAAACGGCGTTTCCGTGCGCTGCTCTGGTTCGCCAGAAGCAGCTTTGTCATGCTGGCCACATGACCCGGAAGCTGTCTGTGGACAAACGCCGGCTCCCTCGGCCTATAGAGCGAGATGAGCGCCGCAACCCCAGAGTCGGACACGACTGGACCTGATGGTCAGGGGCCCCTTTACCTTTTAAAGGAACAACTATTTCAGGGCTCCAGATCCTAAGCTGGATGCCATTTATATGTTATTTTTAAACTCGTGATACAGTACTTGCTATTTTATATAACAGTCATGCCACTTAGCATGATAGCCCTAAAACGTTATAAAAGTAGTGTTGTTGAGAGAGAAGAAGCCTTATTTATCTATAGCCTAAGGATAAAATACCACCATTTGGTAAAATTGATGAATGAATATTTTGTTTGATGGCATATGTACAATGCAACAAGGAATTAAAAGCTTTACTATCTGAGTATCTTTGGATTCTTAACTAGGGTAGGGTGGGGGAAGAAACCTCTGGCTGGACTCTCATTGTCATAGCTGATGCCCAACAGGTTCTCCTTGTGACTAGAGCTTCTATTAAAAGTTGGTGACTTCTCCGGCCAGAAGTTACCAGCTTAGTCATAATGATTGTGTTCCATAATTTGATTAACCATTATTGAGAAAGAGGTATTTGTTATTTCTTATGGCATGAAAATACATATTTATATTGTAAATTTGTGGGTAGCTCTACAATCCCATACTCAAATCACACTGGCTGATGAGCTATAGGATTTGCATCAGCAGGTACACCCTCACTATAATGACATATAGGGAGCTAGTTCAGGATTTTCCAAATGGTGGTTTTCTTCTCCCATCCTGGGCTGAGGGAGCATAGGATATAGCAGCCATTCTGCTGGTGTAGAGGTATTATGTCTCCCAACCTGCTCCCAGTGTAACTGGTGTATAGGGTTTTCTGTAACCCTTTTATTAGAATAAGTGGAACACAAGCATGCTTAATGAGGTGGGATTGTGCTGTTTGTGTTTTTTATATACGTTAGCAAGTTTATTTTAGATGCATATAAAATTTTACACTTGTATAAATATAGTTTTATAGGGTTACATTTATTATTATGGGCTGGAGGAGAACAAATTTAGGCTTTTATATCCAGGTTTTTCATTACATTTCTGTCCAGTGTTACTCGAGCAATAAACAGCCTGTTTTGTAGGCTTTCAAATAAGGGGAGGAGAAGGGTTAACACACACACACACACACACACACACACACACACACACACACGTGTGCCCCAACACATTACTTCTACATTTATTTGCTTGCCTCTTCAGCAGGCCCACAAGTACTGAATAAGGTCACATTTTTCCCTACAACATTTCCAGTATTTATCGCTGACATTTCCAGAAGAGTGTTGAAAGCTGATACCTGTATTGTACCATTGGACAACTTTTTTGCAGCAAAGAAGCTATAGCTCAGTGGCAGAGCACGTATCATAGATGAAGGTCTTGGATGAAATCCCTAGCATCTCCAGCTAAGACTGGGATTGGGAAGGATCTTGTATGAAGCTGTAAAACTATACTGCCAATCAGTATACTACAGTTAGGTGGTTCAATATTCTGTGAACCACCCTGAGACCTGCAGGTATAGGGCAGTATATAAAAACAGTCAATCAATAGTCTGAATTTATGCAGAGGCTCCTCATTCAAAACGGTTAACTAATTTAGGGTATTCTTCGGTGAGAAAGCCCTAGCAGAGATTTAAAGTCACAAAACATGCAACAAAGAAAAGAATGGAAACATAGGCCATTAGACCTTTAAAATATACCGTTCCAAGTGAGCACCAAATTGTCCCCTTAAAAAGTTTCTTTCCAAACTTTCCCTTTTATCCCAGCATAGGAAAATAACACGTTTGGCAAGTTAAAAAATGGTTTACTTACAAACTCTACAAAGATCAGATTCATGTGCTTCAGAATAGTTGCACAATCAGTAAAACATAGCTAAGTTACAAAGTAGTGAAAGTTCCTAAATTATTGGTATAGGACAGTGGTTCCCAATTAGCGGTCTGGGGACCCTGGCGTTCTGTGGAATACACCCAAGGGGTCCACTGCCCCATTCCTTGCCTCCCTCAAACTAAATGTTTGTCATTTTTGCATGGCGATACTACAAATTTTATGGTCTGTTTTAGCGCTGTGTGATTTTTCAATATTTTGGCCAAAATTGGTTTTGAAATCACACCACAATAACGATTTTGACCTGGCAATACGCAGCAATATATCACTCCTCTTGTGACGGAGAACAGGGCAGCCGATTTCAAGGCACCGCTGATCTCAGCTGATAATGCTGCTGATTTGGGCTGCCTTCCCTCATGATGAGGGAGACCAGGGTAGCTGATCGCTTTCACCTCAGGGCACCGTGGCAGTACCGAGGTGGAGCAGCTTTTCCTCTCCTCCCTCCACCCATCTGATCTCTGCGGCTGCTGCTTCCCTCATCCTCACACCTGATCTCCAGTTTCAGACATTGTGATATATTGCAATATCCCAATGTTTAATATAATAATAATTTATTATTTATACCCCGCCCATCTGGCTGGGTTTCCCCAGCCACTCTGAGTGGCTTCCAACAGAAAAGTAAAATACAATAATCTATTGAACTTTAAAAACCTCCCTAAACAGGGCTGCCTTCAGATGTCTTCTATAAATCTGGTACAGTACAGTAGTTGTTTTCCTCTTTGACGTCTGATGGGGGGCGTTCCACAGGGCCTGGTTCCCTGCAAATTGGCTTCTCACAACGAGGGAACCGCCAGAAGGCCCTCAGCGCTGGACCTCAGTGTCCGGGCAGAACAATGGGGGTGGACCGAGGCTGTTTAGGGCTTTAAAGGTCAGCACATTTTGTTCAAAAACAATTGCAAAAACAATTGCAAAAAAGAATTGTTTTGCAAAAAATTGTTTCAAAAGTAGGGGGTCCGTGGCTTGGCTTTTGAAAAATAGGGGGTCCTCGGTAATTAGCTAATTGGGAACCACTGGTATAGGAACTCAAGTGGCTTGTGAGAGCCATGCTGTTGAGGTGGAACAACCAGCTCAAACCTCCCCACACTCTGAGCTTCTCAGGTAAAAAGAAGAGGGGAAACAAATTACATAGAAATTGATTACTTAGTTCCATGGAGAGGGGAAGTGGACATAGCTAAGCCTGGGAGGACAGCTTACTCTATAGTATTAACTCCTTCATGTGTTAATTAGATTTAAGCATGTTGTTTATATGCTGAGGGTTACTCCACATACTCCAGCTGAATAACTTTGAGAGTACCACTGAGCATGTGCAGAGAGACTTTTACTCACCACTGGTGATTGTTTTGAGACCAAACACATCTGGGATTAAGAGATCACAGGGTTCCGCTGACTGGAGCTCAAGCAAAAAGTCAAGCAATGTCAAGCAAAAACTCATGAGCAAAATTTAATTGTCCATTATACCAAAACCTAACCCACATTCTACTCTACTGGCACACACTGACAATTTACCATGCAGAAAGTTACCGTGAGGCTTTTTTTTACTCACTCCTTGCCCCAGCTTGCAACGCTTATAAAAGATAATAAGGAATTTCATGATTCAGTTGCCTTGTTTCCATCAGTCCCGACCATAGCTGCCAAGTTTTCCCTTTTCTCGCGAGGAAGCCTATTCAGCATAAGGGAAAATCCCTTTAAAAAGGGATAACTTGGCAGCTATGGTCCCGACATAAGACATATTTGGGAAAAGGAAGAGGGAAGCTTCTTGATTGTCTGGTTTTCTGAATCAGACACAGAGCCCAGGAGAATTGCTTCTTCAAGAGTTATTAGCTGAGCTTTGCTTAAAGCTGCCTTAAAGCTTTGCTTAGAGCTGTCTTGTGGGTACTGTTGACTACTACTCAAATGATAATTGTGTTTTCTGGCTCATTTGCAACTTGAATAGGTATTTTGCCTTTTTTGTGATGGCTAGAATTTCCTGCTACTTATGCTCTGAAACAGCACCTGAACGGGCAAACTGGTATCCCAAGCTTCGTATAAAGGGAACCCTGATAAGGAACAGTAAACCAAACAATCTGGTGTCCCTCTCTCTTTGTTCAGGCGGTCTCCTGCCTTCTCTAGTGAAATCTGAAGCACAAAGCTGCTTTCGGGCAACATGGCTCAGCAGCTCACTTGACTTTACTACCCTTGTCACAGTTAATGGGATTTGCGACATCGTCTGATGTTTATTTCTTGACTTCTCTTTCCCGACCCCACCCTTCTGTAATAAACATAGATTCAGGAAACCCAGGAGCCTGACACCCCAACACAGGTATTCTAAGACAACCTACACATGCCACACACAAATATGTACCAATGAGCTGTCAAAATACAAGTACAGGTAGCTGCATATTTGATATGTTTTGTTCAGCTATAATACTAAAAAGCTTTTATTTAACTATTGGTTGTTACAATTCAAATGGTATGTTAGTTATTCCGCAGTCTGAAGCATGCATTTTGACAAAAAATACTGGAATAAATATGTAAGGGGTAGACTTTGGAGTTGCGCACAGTACATATAAATCAGAGGCTCTGCTCACATGCACACACCATCCATTTAAAGCATTAGCATTTGGCTGTTCCCAATGAATCCTGGGAATGAATCTTTACTCCTTTCAAAGTTACAGTTCCCAGCACCCTTAACAAATTACGGTTCCAATTATTTGGGGGAAGCCGTGTGTTAAATGTGCATTAAATGTATGGTTTAGATGGGAGAGGTGCTATGAGAAAGTGAGAGGAAGGGTAAGGTGGTAAGCCAGGGAGTGACAGTCCCTTTAGCACCCTATTCATGCTGGTTATGCACCTCTGTATTCAGTCTGGAGCTAGGAACCAATAAGTAGCATTGCATTACAGATTGTTTGGTGAAACATATTTTCCCCCATATACCGTATATAAATGTTCACATGGATGGACCTACATAAACATGGACTATGACTGATAATAATCCATCTGGGAGTGGGAAGAAAGATGAGCTACTGGGACCCTGTTGTATAAGTGGTTCTTCACGAAAAGACCTTTGACACACTTCCAGTGTCGGATTGCCAAAACATGTTATGCTCCCACTTTTGTTTAGGCGGCATGGTTTCTATATTGGAAGTGAATTCTGTGTCTACACATGCAGGATTTCTCAGCAGTCACATGGTGTGGGGTCTCAACTCTGCAGCAGCCTAGACTCCAGTTATCCTGTTCAGTTTTATAGACACCAGTTGCTATTGGACACAGGGCTGGGGTTGTTGTTGTTTTTGCACCTACCCATGTATGTCTTTTAACAGAAGCAGATAAATGCTGTTGGCTACAAATAACGTTCAGATAACATTAACATTCAAATAACATTCAAATTCCTACCGATGTTAACAATAAAAAGGTTTGTTGAAGTGCATTAAGCTTGCAGCACAATGCCACCTAGTGGCAATATTCTTTAATAAAACATTGCAAATGTGCAGTTCAATGATTTATTCATAGTTTTGTAAGCCATGAAGATGATAATATCCGAATAAAGCACTGTGTATCAACTGACTGAATCCTTTCAGTTAATTGAGTTTGGGGTCTCTGGTAATGTATCCTAGAAGTAAAATGTGACTTCAGATCCAGATTTAACCACAAGTACGGCTGTTTTTGCAATTGCACTGTAAGGTTACCAGATTTTTTTCAATGAATCCAGGGACACTTTTCAACTTCAATGGATTTTGTATGGGGACTGGTGTGTAAATCCGGGGACCGTTCCCGGGAAAGGGAACTACAGTGGTACCTCAGGTTAAAAACTTAATTCGTTCTGCAGGTCCATTCTTAACCTGAAACTGTTCTTAACCTGAGGTACCACTTTAGCTAATGGGGCCTCCCACTGACGTGCGATTTTTGTTCTCATCCTGAAGCAAATTTCTTAACCCGAGGTACTATTTCTGGGTTAGCAGAGTCTGTAACTTGAAGCATCTGTAACCTGAATCGTCTGTAACCCGAGGTACCACTGTACACTGTTTTAGTGTACCAGGCAACACACACTGAGACCATCTCGGTGCTGGGGCTCAACCTTACAGGGTGAATGTGAGGCGAGCTAAGCTCAGGATGAGCTCAGGCTTGCAAGGTAAGTTAAAATAATAAATGTTTCTTTGGCTATGTTGGAAGCAAGAGGAAGACCAAGCAAATCCTCTGCATGGAGAAGATAGAGAAATGCTATTGGATAGAATTGCTCAACACCCACTTTGCCTCTGTCTTCACCCAAAAGGAAAGCAACGCCCAACCTGGTGATATCATAAGAAATTATGTAAGTTGGGAGCTGCAGCCCAGATAGGAAAAGGGGTAGTAAGGGAATGCCTAGCTACTTTAAATGAATTCAGATCTCCAAGGCCTGATGAGCTGCACCCAAGGATGCACTAAAGGAGCTTGCAGGTGTAATCTTAGAGCTTGTGTCTATAATCTTTGAGAATTCTTGGAGAACAGGTGTGGTCCCTACAGACTGGAGGGAGACACAATGTCCCCTTCTTCAAAGGGTGGGGCGAAGACTCGGGTGACTACGGACTGGTAAGCTTGGCATCAATACCAGGAAAGGTCCTAGAACAGATAATTCAACAGTCTGTGAGCACTTGGAAAAGGACGCGGTGATTACTAAAACCCAGCGTCACTGGGCTTCACCGGATGTGCTTGATCTCACTTGTCCTCTTCTGTCCCAGGTAGGGTTGCCACCTGCCACCTTTGTTCTGGCAAGATACAGGACAGGGTGGGGCAGTTGGTGGACATTCCCCCCTCCCATCCAGTGCTGAAGTGACTTCAAAGCAATTCATTGCAATCTATTGCAGCCTAACAGGATGGCCCCTCTGGAATTTGCTACGCATGCACACATACACTTGAATTTGTAAATCTGCCTATGCTTGGCTACCCAGAGCTTAAATACCCTTTCAAACACATGCATTTGGGGAGGGTCCCTAACGGGTGGCAACCCTAGCCCAGGCATGAAGAAGTCAGACTACGATTTTGTGATTGTTACAAGGGAACAGAGTGAGCTTTTCACGGGAACTCGCGCGTGCCAATGCGTCCCATAGAATTGGAAGGGACCCCAAGAATCATCTAGTCCATCCCCTTGCCATGGAGGAATCCTGCCCACAGCTGTCCAGGGGTGGACTTGAACCACCACCAACCTCCTGGTTGTGACCCACTGCGCCACAGATGGAGTAATTTAAAGCAAAAGAGAGGCAGGAAATAGGGCTAAATTCAGGTTAGAATTGCCTGGACACGGCCGCCATATTGACTGTTGCGCGCCCACAACCAGATGAGTCACCGCCCCGCCTCCTCCCTCCCCTCGGCCCCACCCTCTTAAGCGCCTGTCCGCCAGGAGACGTCGCAGGCGTGCGTGCGTGACGCCACCAAGCCGCGGCAATCGAGAAGACGCCACCAGCCTAGAAAGGCCCCCCTCTCTGCCTCACCCGGAAGCGGAGAAGAAGAGCGAGCGCTGCTCGGCGGAACCTGAGGTGGGGGTATAAAATCGAGTCGCGCCCTTCCCCCTCCCCCCGCTCCTCTTCTTCTAGCCCGGCGGTGCTGTCGCAGGAGGCGGTCGAGTCCACCTGAGACTGCAGGGGTGGAGAGAGAGAAAAGAGAGAGAGGCACGGCGTCTTTTTTCTTCCCCGCCTTTTAATAAGCCGCGCGCGAGTCTTGAGCAGCATCCATGGCAGCGGACAAAGGCGGAGGTGAGGACAAAGCGGGCGCTGGCTGCCTCGGCTGTTTGCGGTTCTTCCTCAGGCGGAGGGAGGGGGTGAGAGAATAACCTCCTTTGGGTGGTCGTGGCGGAATGATCCCCCTTTCAGTCGCGGTTCCTCTGCCTCCATTGGATGGGGCGGGAGGGGTGGCGTGTATACCTCCGCAGGGTTCTGGAATGTAGGGCCGGCGGGCGGGGCCGGGGTGAGGCGTCGCCGCCTCTCAGGAGCGGGGATGCGAGGGGCAGCTTCGATTAGTGGTCGCTCGCTGCCGCCTGGGGAAGAGGCTCAAGTGGCGGCTTATATCCCGCCTCCTCTTCCCCAGCCCCAAGGGGAGCAAACAACAACAACAACAACATGAGGTTTGAGGGTGCCCAACCTGACAGTTGAGGTTCCTGCATTGCAGGGGGGTTGGACTAGACGACCCTCGGGAATCCCTCTGTACTGTTACAGAGAGACCCTGCTGTGCGGCCTTACAGTTAGTGTGTTGGACTGTGGCCTTGGGAGGAGAAATGCCTCACTCGGCCGTGAAGCTCTCTGGGGTGAGGTTGGTGGCCTAGCCTACCTCGCAGGGTTGTTGAGAGGATGAAATGGGGAACCGAGGATGAAATGGAGAGGAGGAGCACCTTGAGGTCCTTGGAGGGTAAAGGTGGTATGTAAACGTAGTAAATAAAACAGAAATAAGTGAGAGGGTGTGAGAGGGTGGTGGCAGGTGCACTTGATTGCATTTATATTCTGCTTTTCTTCCACTATGGATGTTCAGGGGGCAACTAATAGGGCTTCTCAGGCTCATACTCTGAAAGAACCTGCTGCTGGGGGCTATGCCTCTGCCCCTTCCCAGAGAAGTTGTGTCAGCTGGTGGTCAACAGCTGTTTCTGATACCTGTGTGTGTGTGTGTGTAACATGTTTGTTTTGAGCTGCATTGCGTATCGTGGTTTTGTTTTTCGCTTCATATGCTCTTGTGTTTTGTATATATTGTATTGGTAGAAATCTCGTTTGCTCGCTTTTAATTATTACCATGAGCTGCTTTGAGCTCAGTGTTGCTGGAAAAGCAGCACGCGGGCATTCAATCAAATCAAAACAAAACATGCCCTGGGTGTCTCCCTGTATGTCTCTGTGCAGTGCAGCACTCTTATTCTTTGGGGGGCATACTGTAAGGGACACAAGGAATTAGCCTGGGCTCCCATGCTGTTTCTCTTGTGGCTAGCCAGGGCTCTCTTATCTGAATTCATAAACGTGACTGAGAATCCTCTGACAATGCAGTGAGGTCAGTCCCTATACCCAGTTCGAGGACTCGGTTGAGGTACTGGCAAGATGCAATAGGGATTCTGGCAGGTGCCATCTTCCAGAGCTATTGTGCCATAATAAAACAATCATTTATTTATTTATTTTTAAAAAAAAACACTAATAGCAAAACAGCCTCTGGGAAACAACCAGTGCAATGGCATCAAAACCAGTGAAATGGCATCAGCAGCATGAGCAATCAAATACTGTATTTTATTTATACCCCAGGTTTCATCACCAAAACACCCACGAAAAAGTACAATATAGTAAGAGGCTTGGGATTCAAGCTTTTTTCCTGCAGGTGAAAGAGATAGAGCTGCAGATGGAACGGGGCTGGCCAATATACAGAAGCAGGTGTTTCAATGATCTGTAATAAAGAGGGAAAAGTTCTCGGTGACCATACAGTTCAAAAAACTTTCAAAACAATAACATATTGATCTGGCACCTACAGGCTGGCATAAGAGGAATCTAGCCAAGTTTTCTTGAAACCTGGATAGAACCACGGTTACACAACTATTTGTTATAATAATAATAATAATAATAATAATAATAATAATAATAATAATATGCAATGTGGTAACACAGAGCAGAGCCTCAGCTGAAGACTCAAGTATACAAGTAGGTCTCAACTAGGATTTGGGAGGAGGTGGTCCCTTAGATAGTCACGTCCTAAAAAAGTGTCAGAACACTTCAAAGGCAGCCCCATATAGAACACATTGAAGTAATCTAATCTGGTTGTAACCAAGGAATGTGTAATAGAGACCAGAATGGCCTTTTTCATCAGAGTTCAGCCTAAACTGGGCAAAAACGCTTTAAAGGTGAACTTGGATTTTCTTGTAGACTTTGTAAGGGAAGAAATGTCAGACTTCACTTGTTATTATAACCCTGAGCTCCACAAACTGGAGTCATTTGCAAAATACAGGCTCAGGTGTATGCATGTGTGCTAGGAATTAAGGAACAGGGTGCCTCTTTGCACATGCTTACTCCAGAAATTTATGATCTCTACCAGAACCAAGCTGACAAGTGCTTTCACTTCAGGGAAACCAGGAGTGTATTTCTAAGTTTTCATTTTCAGCTGTCTAATGCTGTATGGCAAATAGCTTTTTAGTTGTTTCGGCTGTTGATGTGTTGGGAGTTCGATATACTTCCCAGTTTAACAGCAAATCACGCAGACATCTCCCAGCAAATCTGATAGTTATTTAGTTGTGTCCGACTCTTCATGACCCCATGGAACAGAGCATGCCAGGCACTCCTGTTTTCCACTACCTCCCACAGTTTGGTTAAACTCATGTTGGTAGCTTCGAGAACACTGTCCAACCACCTCATCCTCTGTGGTCCCCTTCTCCTAGTGCCCTCAATCTTTCCCAACATCAGGGTCTTTTCCAGGGAGTCTTCTCTTCTCATGAGGTGGCCAAAGTACTGGAGCCTCACCTTCAGGATCTGTCCTTCCAGTGAGCACTCAGGGCTGATTTCCTTCAGAATGGATAGGTTTGATCTTCTTGCAGTCCATGGGACCCTCAAGAGTCTCCTCCAGCACCATAATTCAAAAGCACCAATTCTTTGGTGATCAGCCTTCTGTATGGTCCAGCTCTCACTTCCATACATCACTAATCTGATCTACATTCCACCAAACCCTTCTGTAAGGTGCCAAGCAAGCCGCACTGTTTACCCAAATACTTAAGTTTCTCATTGACTTATTTATTTCAACCTGCTGTTCTTAAAGACGTATACCTGAACCTTTAAAAGCAAGGATTCA
Source organism: Zootoca vivipara (assembly GCF_963506605.1). NCBI lineage: Eukaryota > Metazoa > Chordata > Lepidosauria > Squamata > Lacertidae > Zootoca > Zootoca vivipara. The sequence goes on along the minus strand of NC_083287.1, from coordinate 14,815,976 downwards.
GAATTACAGAATTCAGTATTCTCTCAGAAAAAAATATGCTTGGAGCATAAGCAAGAAGAACACAATATGATTTAAAAGCAATATGAAACTATGCTTGGAGTTAACTGTTGTTTGAAATACTTGTGTTGCAGATCAGGGAGCAGAAAAACATGAAGCAGCAGGCACATCATCTGGGATTACTGATCAAGAGAAGGAGCTCTCAAACAGTGCTCTGCAAGCATTCATGGTAAGGCAATTCTGGAGATAGCAAATATGTATGTCATACACATGTAGTGTGATAGCTAGTTTTTGGAAGCACAGTGTTTCCCATAGCAGGCAAAGTGTGGAGCTGATATGATTTTGAGGAGCATCTTATTTCACATCATAGGCACTGCTTTTTGTAAAGAATAAAGTCAGACATCCCAATACCTCCAGCCTTTAGTCTAAAGTTTTTGTAGGGAAAATGCAATTTGATAGATTTTTCCACTCTAGCAATCCTTTTTAATATTTTGGTTTCTGCATAGTTCAGGCTGCTAGCTAGGCAAATATTTCCCATCGAGATAGGAAAAAGAGAAGGGTGGAGGGATTGCACACATGACTTCTTCCAGATTGGAAAATGTGACATCTGCCTGTGCGCCTCTGTAAATTAGAAGCAGTGTTTTGAATTCTAAGCTGGTTTTTTATTTTAAAAATGTGTCTATTTAAACCTTGCCTTTTCAACTGTGATACTTGCAGGCTGGCAACTATGAAGCTTGTCTACAACACCTTAGCTGCTTGCAAGAAATTAACAAGGATGATTACAAAATAGTTTTGAACATGGCAGTAGCAGAGTTCTGTAAAAGTAATCAGACGACAACTGACAACTTGAAACAAACACTTAATCAGCTGAAAAACCAGGTATTGCTTGCTTGTTTATTGCTTTTTTGTAAAGAGTTACTCGTGATTTGAACAAATATTTCTCGTCCCTCCATACTCCTGCAAAAAGTCATTTCCAAAAGGCAATGGAATCTTGAAGACAAAGTAGATATTGCAGGACGTTCTTTCTGTTCTTATTTCTGTTTGTAAGTAAATTATCTTCTTGTATTTGGTACACTCTGGGGTGCTTTGGGAAATGGCAATAGCAATAGCAAGTTACATTTTCACAAAGACCAGTCAGTAGCACATACTGATTTAACAGTACTTTTTAAAATTTGGTCATAATGTAGGAGTGGGTTGAAAAAAGGGGCTGTGTTTTTATCCCCCAGGTTCATTCAGCTGTTGAGGAAATGGATGGATTAGATGATGTTGAAAACAGCATGCTTTACTACAATCAGGCTGTTATTTTGTACCATCTTCGGCAGTATACTGAAGCAATAATAGTTGGAGAGAAGCTTTATCAATTCATAGAACCTTTTGGTAAGTTGACAAAGGTAAAAGGCTCCTGGGCCTAGTCTCCCCTACCTCAGATTTCATGCAACTTTTGCTTGATAAAGCTAATTTGTATTCATTATATTTTAAATTACATACTTAGTCAAGAGAAATAGTTCAAAAACAATTGAATATACAGTATTTTTCTCTTATGCATATAACAATACTATAATCACAGGAGCAAATATGTAGCTGCCTGTGTTCAGATACCTCTTCGTATGCACAACTTCAGAAGTTTGCAGAAGCTATTGTCTAATTATGTGCACTTGTATGACTAGCCTTAAACTGAAAGCCTTAACAAAGTCAGTATTTAAACCAGAGAAGTGGTGGTTGGTTTTCATAAGTAATCCTTAATGTAAGTGTGAAAATCACCTGCATTTGAGACAGAAGTTTAGTATCCTCTTGAACTAATTTTAGCGAACACTATCGAGGAAAGGACTAAATGTTTATTTTGTCTTCTAGAGGAGAGATTTGCCCAGGCAGTGTGCTTCCTGCTTGTAGACTTGTACCTGCTGACTTGCCAAGCTGAAAAAGCCTTGCATCTGCTTGCTGTATTGGAAAAAATGATTCTACAAGGCGGCAACAACAAAAATGGGAAAAATGAGGTATGTGTAGGAGAATATAGAGGAAATGTAATAATTTAAGAATGTTTGTCAAGCTAAACATTAATTGGCCCTTTGAAACGATGGTGGAATTTCATATAATTCAGATTTGGAACTGTTCACATTAATAAATTTATTTTTAACAGCATAGGAATCCTTTATTGTAGCCAAACTGCTTTCTGGTGGCCTCTTAACAATTGGTGTTATGTTTTGTTTTATTTTCACACAGGTGTTGCTTTTGAGAGTCACAGCTGCCATCTCGTGTGCTTCTCTGTGACTATTTTTGTGGCAATGCCTTCATTAGGTTGATTAGGGTTGGAGGGCTACCCCTTCATGAGATGCTTCGGGAATTATGTAGTATGCGTCATGTAATGCCCACAATCATCTGCTTTAAAATCTGACAATTGTTTCATCTCTCAATTTGTGATCAGGCAGGTAATAACACTAGTAAGGAAGCTTCCAATCACAAAGCTGAAAGTGGAACCCTGACAGAAGCTGCTAAGTCTAAAATACATCAGGTAAGACTAAATATAGGGCTTTTTTATTTTATATTACACTTTAGAAGATACTACATGCTGTTTTGCATTTTTCAAGTGACCCAAGGCTAGGACATATGTGTCATTATTTCCATTGCACAGTCATTCCAATGTATATAACTGTAAGAGTAGCTTCATTGTCTACTGGCCTGTGTTGGATACAGCTCACAGCAACTATTTTTTTCTGGCAAACATCTAGTCACTCTGATTGTGGAAATAGTTGCTGTCCTTTGTTATCAATATCCATGTGCGGGTCAGTTCACAACAAGTTTCTCCACATAATTATGTACCCAGAAGGTATTATTATGTGGACAAAATAGGCAGCCACCTAGATGTTACCCGTATTTTGCAAGCATAAAATACAGTTCTTCTAATCTTTTGCTTTGTACATCCTTTACTAATGAGATATACTAAAGTGTAGTATGGATTTTCAGATGACCCTTAAACAATGTTGGTGTGCTACTTTAATTAGCAATTTAGTTTAGTACACAATTCCTCATGTTAAGGCTTCAATTTATCTTCAAATATTCAATTTCGAACATAAACATGTTTTAACCTTTGTTCAGCAAATTGTGTAATCGTGGCATGTCACTATAATACAATAATAATAATTTATTATTTGTACCCCGCCCATCTGGCTGAGTCTCCCCAGCCACTCTGGGCGGCTCCCAATCGAATATTAAAACAATACAGCATTAAATATTAAAAACTTCCTTCTAAGCAGGGCTGCCTTCAGATGGCTTTTAAAAATAGGATAGTTGCTTATTTCTTTGACATCTGATGGAAGGGCGTTCCGCAGGGCGGGTGCCCTCTGTCTGGTTCCCTGTAACCTCACTTCTCACAATGAGGGAACCGCCAGAAGACCCTCGGCGCTGGATGTCAGTGTCCGGGCTGAACGATGGGGGTGGATACGCTCCTTCAGGTATACAGGACCTCGGCCCTTTAGGGCTTTAAAGATCAACACCAACACTTTGAATTGTGCTCGGAAACGTACTGGGAGCCAATGTAGATCTCTCAGGACCGGTGTTATATGGTCCCGGCGGCCACTCCCAGTCATTGTTCCCCAAATACAATAATTAATTTCTGAGTAGCTGTCGTAGTTTTATTTCAGTTTCATGAGATCGCTTATTAATTAACAGTATAAGGTGCGAGCCTATATTCAGATGAAGTCTCTGAAAGCATGCAAGAGGGAGATAAAGTCTGTTATGAACACAGCTGGAAATGTAAGTAACCATAACTGCTGATTTAAGTCACATGTTTGCATTTTTTAAAAAAATCATTCATTCGTCATAGCATTCGATCGTAATGTGGAAGGGAGAAATTGAAAATAAAGCTTCTCTTTTAGGATTTGAGAAAAATAGACATAGTTGGGACTTCTTGAGTCCCAACCTGATTCTGGATTGTTAGATATAAATATTCATCTAGTTTATACATCTGTGATAGGACTTGGCAGTTTAAGATAGCTTTCTAGGTATGATTTTGCAAATTCTAATGTTTCATTTAAACATTGGAAATTATACTCAGTTGGGTTTTAGCAGCAGAATAAGAGTTCTAAATGTACCCCCCCCAATCAAAGAGGTCAGTGCCCCAAATACCTTCCCTCCCAGTTCTTCCATTACTACCAGCCAAGAAGGGGGTGGGGCACCAATACAGGACTGGTCTCCTGGTGGCATTGTTACTGCCGCTTAGCAGGGCAGAGCAACAACAAGGTTGGGCGGTATGAGTAAATGAATGAGAGCACCTGATTGGCTCAGCTGGTCCCCCTTCCCTTGCCGCTGTCTCCCCCCACTGGCTGCTCTTGCTTCCACCTTCACTTCCCTGCACTTCTGAATTCCTTTGGAGTAAGTTTCTCTTTTGTAGCTATTTCTCTTAGGCAGCCTCTTAATTTTATGACCCCCTGCTTATGTCAGCAGTCCTTCAAGCCACACTGCAAGTCCTGCTTGGACTGGTAAGTGATGGCTTTCTGGCTGATGGATGTGTAGACACTTCTGAGCCTGCTGTTTCTCTCATGTAGATAACTGGAGTATCCAACCACACTAAATTTAGCCTTCCAAGTACAAGTAACCATGGGTATTGTTCTCTTTACAGTCTGCTCCTTCTCTCTTTCTGAAAAGCAATTTTGAGTATTTAAGAGGCAATTATCGGAAAGCAGTAAAGCTGCTGAACAGCTCAAACATCGCAGAACATCCGGGATTTATGAAAACAGGTACCTTAAACTTACATGTTTGCAAAAACAGGGCTTCATTTCACATTCTAATTCCCTTTCCTTGAATTGGTGTAAAATGCTTGTGCGGACAGGAGTATCTCTAGTAGATTTCTTCCTATACAAATAAAAATGTAAGGCTGTCATCACACAGCCCCCATTGGAAAATTTGCATGAACTCATAGGAGGGGAGCAAAAGAGAATGCAGGTTTTAAAATGGCAGTTTTGAAGAACAGCAGAGGCTGTTCAATAAAGCAGGAATGGAAGGATACAAAGGAGCTGTGAGGAAACGAGGGCATTGGTGAGCAAAACGAGCAGGGATGGCAGTCCCTGTGGGCCTTAAAAAAAAAAAGTCCAGAAATTCATTTATTTATTTTTTTCTTAGGTGAATGCTTACGGTGCATGTTCTGGAATAACCTTGGGTGCATCCATTTTGCTATGGGGAAACACAACTTAGGAATTTTCTATTTCAAAAAGGCCTTGCAGGAGAATGACAATGCCTGTGCACAGCTTGGAACAGGTGGCTCCGACACAGGTAAGGTAGACTAGTAATAAAACATGCTGCAGCATTAGCAAATTGTATTTTTATGGACCTATAATGTCAGCATGTAATGGCTCCCTCCCACAATTGAAATACATCAGTATCGAAAAACTACTTAATATGTGACTTCTTAATATGTAGAATTATATTTTCCAGCCTATTTTTCCAGCTAGACCACATAATGCAAAAAGTAGAGCCTCAGTTCATTTAAATAATAGTCAACTTGGTGCATCACCTAAATTTATAAAGGAGGTAGCCAGACTTTATATGGATTTTAAGTACCAGATAGATTCCTTACAAGTACTGCATGAGAAGGAAAGTGGGAGGGTGCACTCATCGGCCTCACCTCTGTCATATCTCTCTTGCTTGGTTTTGTTGCCCTTTTCATACAGAGCCTGGGCTGCACATGGAAGCAGCCCCCTGTTATTTGTGATCACAAACTCTAGTTTGAAATACGCACCATGTGAAATGACGAGGTTCATATATAGAGCATGTTCTCTGGATGGAGTAATTTAGAATAATGTCTCCAGTACCATGGCAGTCTTGGTAGTGGTGCCCGCCCTGTGGAACACCCTCCCATCAGATGTCAAGGAAATACACAACTATTTGACTTTCAGAAGACATCTGAAGGCAACCTTGTATTGGGAAATTTTTAATGTCTAATGTTTTACCATTTTCTATGCGCTGTAAGTTGCCCAGAGTGGCTGGGGAAACCCAGCCAGATGGGCGAGGTATAAATAAAAATATTATTATTACTATTTAACACAAACCAGAAACCATTAGTCCATGCAGACGTTGCTATAACTAGCTGGCCTTCATAAGTAACTACTGTACTCATGTGAATACAGTGGTACCTTGGTTCCTGAACGGCTTAGTTGTTGAACAAATCGGCTCCCGGACGCTGCAAACCCAGAAGTGAGTGTTCCTGTTTGTGAACGTTTTTCGGAAGCCAAACATCTGATGCGGCTTCCGTTTGAATGCAGGAAGCTCCTGCAGCCAATCGGAAGCCACGCCTTGGTATTTGAACTGTTTCAGGAGTTGAACAGACTCCCAGAACGGATTAAGTTTTTTAAAAATATATATATATTTTATTATATTTTACAAAAAAAGACACCAACAATAAAGAAAAACATGACAATAAAAACAGAAAAAAGTAAACACATAAACACATAACAAAGAATTACTTGTTTCTAAAATCCTCTCACATTTTTTAAAGGGACCCCCTCGGGCTCCCGTCCACTGTGGTTCATTAGCCTATATCATTTTAGCAAATTCTATATCAATTTAATCACCTCATTTTATTCTTATTTTACATCTTTTTCTTAACATGCTCGTCATCTCCACAGTTTAATTCCAACCTACTTCTAATCTTAATATATAACTTTTGCATATTTTTTAAAAAACAACTTAAATTCTTTCCATTCTTCTTCTGTCGCTTCTTCCCCCCGGTTGCGGACTCTTCCGGTCATCTCAGCCAGTTCCATAAATTCCATCATCTTCATCTGCCAGTCATCAATTGTTGGTATTACATGTGATTTCCAGTTCTTTGCTAATAAAATTATTGCCGCTGCTGTGGCATACATAAAGAAATTAACATTTCTCTTTGGAATCTCTTTGCCTACTATGCCCACTAGAAATGCTTCTGGTTTTTTAGCAAATGTGTTTTTCAACACTTCCTTCATTTCATTATAAATCTTTTCCCAGAAGTCACTTACTAGTGGACATGTCCACCACATGTGGTAAAAGGAACCTTTCCTCCTTCTTACATTTCCAACATTTATTATCATACATATGATAAATCTTGGCTAACTTTACTGGTGTATGATACCATCTATACATCATTTTCATTATATTTTCTCTTAATAAACTACACGCAGTAAACTTTATGTTCTCTTGCCATAATTTTTCCCACTCCTCTATCATAATATCATGACCCACATCCTTTGCCCACAAAATCATAACATTTTTTGTTTGCAGAACGGATTAAGTTTGAGAACCAAGGTACCACTGTAGTCTGCTTCCATGAATGGCTTTTGGAAGGTTGCAGGAGGAGCGGGATCTATTTCTATGATTCAAAAAGTTGGGAGACAACATTTGAGTATAGCTGTTCCAGTATGCCATTATACCCCGTTCTATTTTTCTTCATGCACTGGAGACATTGTTCTGCAAAGGGCAAGTGTGTGCTGTTGCTGCTACTCAAAAACTGGCAAAGAAATGATTCCTTTCCTTCCTTGTTCCCTATAGCCCCTTTCTCTAACTTAAGAAATCTGTGCATAATATTTAAAACTCAGACAGAGGGCACCAGCAGTGCCCGGATGGGAAATGAGGAGTAAAGCACTAGTGAGGGGGAGGTAGGAGACACTTGCTCTCCTCTTAATTTCCTTTGCCAGCTTCAGGAGAAATGAACAAATCTCACCCTCCCGTATTTAGATCTGTCTTGACACTTGGGCTGTTACTTCTTTGTTTTTATTGGGAGGGGTCACCAGCAGTATTGGGCACACAGTGTGCCAGAGAGAGGCAAAGTGCTTCAGAGGCTGCTGGTCATGCTACTGTTGCACATCCCTAATGTTTTGAACCCTTGTCTATAAAGTTCTCCCTCCAGCAATCCTGCTTACCATAAGCGAATGACTTTGAGAGATGCAAAGCTAGTATGTATGGAGTGCACAATATATATTGGGTTCCTTGAATTTTTGGAAGATTGTCACGGCATGAAGAATTTACCACATTAGTGCAGCCTCAAATAAAAAAGAGGGGAGGGTTGGGGGGGGAGAATTTGACTACGTCTTAAGTGACATGATTCAAATCCCTACTTTCGTTATGAAGTAATTTGCGCGTCCAAGTGCAAGTCACTCGCTAAAATACGATTATGTCATGAAAAGGTTAGTCTGAACAAAATGGCCTTGGTAAAGCAGTGATTATATTAATTCTAGTTTTGGTTAGCTCCAGTGTCTTTGGATATAGGTTAATTTAACCTATTCCTTTTCCAGCAGTGTCCTTTTTGCACTTAATGTTATCTGATTCTTTTTCACAGGTAAAAAGTTCTCAGGACGACCAATGTGCACCTTGTTGACTAACAAACGTTATGAGTTGCTGTATAACTGCGGCATTCAGCTCTTGCACATTGGGAGACCGCTAGCTGCTTTTGAATGCCTGATAGAAGCCGTCCAAGTTTATCATTCGAACCCTCGTCTCTGGTTGAGGATAGCCGAATGCTGTATAGCTGCCAATAAAGGAGTAAGATGAACCCCACATATTTTTTTTCTAATCAGAAATAGTTTAATAGCACATACATACAAAACTGCAGTTCTGGGAGTTTAATTTTTTTTAACCCTGCAGTCCTTTGTTACTTTTACAGTATTATCAGCTGCTTCAGTATCTTTGTGGAACAACCTGAAAATCCTAGTGAGGAGGCAGGTCTTTAAATACTCTGGGAAACTATTAAAAAGAGTTATTGCCATTTCCTTCAGATTGTTGAAAGGAGCCGTTTTTGATTATAGTAAAACAACTGTACTTCCGTTTTGTTACTTGTGAGCCTCTTTGGTTGATTTGAGTCATCTGCATTTTTCAGTTTCTGGCTTTAGAAAAATCTTCTCGTGTTGTGTTGTGTTGTATGGTATGCTAGGCTTGGTTTGGACATAATTCTGGACAATTGCTTACCATTACATCCATGAGCAGCAGCAGAGTTTAGTATCACGTGGTTCTTTCTTCCCCTTGCATACCCATAAGCACCCACTTTTAAGCTGACCAGAGTTACTCTTTACATCCGAACTATGGGAATGATGGTTTGCTAACATGCAAGGATCATGGGCTAAGGTTTGGTGTGTTTGAACAAACCATAGTTTAACCTAGTTTGAGTTTCCAAAACTTAGTATGAATGCAGAAGTGTAAGCATTTAATATTGCAGCAATGGTGGAAGAGAAGGAAGTGGAAAGTTCATGAGCCAGCATGTGCCCACAACACTGAAACGTAGTTTAACATGATGTCGGACAAGGATGTTGGTGTTAATGCCTAATTAGGTGGGTGTTTAAATCAGAGTGGCTGAATTTGGTCGGTGAGCTAGCGATCAATCCTGGAATAATCTTTGTATTATTCAGGTTTAGATTCTGTGCCTGCAGAGTTGGCTTTCTGAAAGTAGGCAGAGAGCGTCTACTGAGTTGCAGCCTGACCTAAACTGGTTCACAGCAGCAGCACTACCACCATGCAGTAGCAAATAATAATTAAGATCGGGGGATTGAATACTTTTGGTTTTGAGAGATGGAGTATTGTTCGTGTTTCATCTTTGAAATGTAGCATGAGGTCAGGAAGAAACAGGAGTGCCTTTGCTGTATCCTCCAGCTGAAAGCTTGTGAGCGTTATAGTGGTGTGCTGATTTGCTTTGGTTTCTGTTGGCTGCCTGCTTTCACTCAGCAAGTATAGAGCTAAAACAAATCACAGGCTCCCTCCCATGGCCGGCTCATGGGGAAGGTGGAGATCAAGAAGACTATTGAACCCTGATTAAGGTGGGACCCCAAATATATGTTGAGACTAAAAGTGGCTAGCTGGTGTATATCATACCTCCAATTAAGTTAATAGTGTTTCAGACCTGTTAAAAACAAATGTTTTCTAATAATGCGATGGAAACCATTCAGCATGCTCCAAAGAGCCTGGTAGAATGATGGCGATAAAGGAATACAACTTACACCTTGAGTTGAATCGGGCTGGTGCAAACAAGAGTTTTATGGGCTTTTATCTTTTTCTTTAAAGAGAGACTTGGATTTCTAGACAGGAAAGGACATTGTTTGCTCTTCCTGGGACCATGTTAAATTGGGTTGGAACCGATTGCTTTTAAGGCCAGTGTAGATTCCTGCAGTGAATTCCTGAGCTGAGGTCTGACCTTGGAATTGGCAATCTTTTTTTGTGGGTGTAGTCTGCATGTAAACTGGCTTGTAATAAGTATAATTGAAATTGCTACTGTGCCCAGAAAAACGGGAATATAATGCAGAGTATAAAGATGCTATGGAAAGAAGAAACAGAATACTGAACAGCAGCAGCTAGAGAAAATGCCAGCCTTTATCTAATAAATATTCCTCTTGATGCCTTAAATGTTTGTTCCCTAGAGTTCAGAACAAGAAACAAAAGGACTTCCAAGCAAAAAGGGCATTGTACAGTCCATTGTAGGTCAAGGATATCATCGTAAAATAGTATTGGCATCCCAGTCTGTACAGAACATTGTTTATAAGTAAGTTGTACGATTTTACATTGTTGTTGTCTAAAAGGGAAGCTGCTGGTTGGCACTTTCTTGGTGCTAGTCTTTTATTTCTTTAAGTATTAATTTTCAGCCAATCATGTGAATGGAAATGCTTTGCATTGCAACATTTACAAGGCTGCTTTGTATATGAGAAAAGATGTCCAGCAGTTATGTAGGCTGGCCCTCTTTGCATGTCACAATAAACCCCCGTTAATGATTTCCCATGAATACACAGGCCCCTCCCACTTTGCTCCTGTAGGGTGAGTGAGAGCAACAAACAGCAACCCCTGTGTTTTGTCCAAACTGGGAGTTGTGATTGAACACTATTGTATTTTGTTGCTCCCACTTGTGCAGCATGGGTGAAGCAGGAGCAATCTGCATGCTCATGGGAAACCATGAACTATGGTTTGCTGTAGTGTGCAAATGCTGTGCGCTATGCCTCAAATTTGAGTTCCTCTTGCTTACAGAACACTTCTTTATACAGTGGTACCTCTACTTACGAATAACTCTACTTACGAATTTTTCTACTTACAAATGGAGCTCCGTCCGGCATCTTGGATGCGGTTTAGATAGGATTTTTTCTACTTACGAATTTTTAGATAGGGTTGCTTCAACTTACAAATGTTTTCTCCCAATGTATTCCTATGGGATTCAACTTACAAATTTTTTCGACTTACAAATGTGCGTTCGGAACGCATTAAATTAGTAATTTAATGTAATTGGCTATGTGCTATGAAGTGGAACCTGGACATGGAATCCAGTCAGATGGGTTTAGCAAACACTTTAGCACAATTCGTATAGCTTTGTTCTCCAAGAAATTTTTGGCAGAAAAAGAAAAATTACTACTTTGCTAGGTTATGAGATTTAAGAGGCCATCTTCTTAAATTTAGTGGTAATATTCTGTACACCTGTACTGTACTGTAAACCTTCCCAAAATGAGCTTGAGACTTTCTTTCTTTACTTTAAAATTATCTGGGAATTTATTTACACAGGATTCTTGAAATTTCTCTAAGACATAAATGTGTTTATTTCTTTATAATATAGTTTATTCAGAAACAACTTAAAACAAGAATACAGTATTTCATGTAAACCAAAGCTGCTGGAGGTTAAGAAAAAGATTCTGACTTCCTGACTCACAATCCTTGCCTAAATTAATGTAGTACAAAGAGCATCAATATACTTTTTTCTTCTGTTTTCAAGTGATGGCCAGTCTTCAGCTATTCCTGTAGCTAGTATGGAGTTTGCAGCAATTTGTCTAAGAAATGCCTTGCTGCTGCTTCCTGAAGACCAGCAGGAGCCGAAGCAGGAAAATGGATCTAAAATTGGCAACCAGTTGGGAGGGAATAATGAGAACAGCGAGAACAATGATGCTTGCAGGTGAGTGCTATGTTAGATGTTTCTATTGCTTGCTTCACTAAATGTCTTGCCCACAACTCTAAAAAGAAATTTTGTGGCTGCTAACAGTTAGGATAATTGAATACGGAGAAAATTGGGGGTAGTGATAAGTGGTTTAAAACAAATGTGTTGCACGTAAATAAAATCTAGCAAACCTAAGGTGCTGCTGAAGGTGTTGTAACTATACCATTACTCTTCCTTTTTTTTGGTATGTTATTATTGGTGTGTATTCCAGATATTGGCCTTTCCCCCCCTTTCCTGTTCCTCTCTTTTCCTAAGGCCTAAGGAAATGTTACTGGTTGTTAATCTTCCAAGCCTCTCATCATTGCACTTCTCTCAAGATGTTAACATTGCTACTCACTCTCTGTCTTTGTTTCAGTAGCAAAAGCCATGAAGGAGACAAATTTGTTCCTGCTCCACCATCTTCTCCACTGAAGAAGCAAGAACTAGAAAATTTAAGGTAGGTCCTAAGATTTCTGGATGTGCTGCCAGACACCACAGTTATAGTATTCTGTGGACTTTGTTTCTGAAAGAAAGCAATCTAAGTTTGTTTTCCCCGAATATAAGAGAAATCTCGAGTACAAATTATTTTAATGACATTTTATATGAACGTATGCTAATGATACCTTAATGGAGGTTCTATACTGAATTTAGACCCTTTGTAAAGATTCCTAACTCCACATACATCCACTGTAAAAGTTTTTTCATGTAGCTACTGTATTATTAAGCAGTAAGTTGATGTGGGCAGCCTCAGCCAATATTCATGTTGTGGAAAAGAGGGGGAAGCCGCGGGTGACCCCCACTATGGTCTGTGGCCCGCCAGTATGTCGCCTCTCAACAGATAATCCCACTCTAAAGAAAAAAGCTCAGATGAAGAAAACTTGCCCACCCTTGCAGTTAGTTGTGTCACCTAGAAGTTGGGCAGCGCTAATTAAATTTAAGCTGATTATAACTGCAAAAAAGTCCTTTTTTCTAGCATGTTCCAATAATGCAATGCATATGTTGTTTCAACTGCAGAAACTCCCCCTCTCTTTTTGTAACTGATGTTTGGCAGTACAGTGGTACCTCGGTTTACGAACTTAATCCATCCCGGAAGTCCATTCTTAAACCGAAACCGTTCTTAAACTGAGGTCCACTTTCCCTAATGAGGCCTCCCACCGCCAGTGCCCTTCCACTGTACAGCTTCCATTTGTACACCGAAGTAAAGTTTGCTAACCGGAGCACTACAGTGGTACCTTGGTTTGCATACGTTTTGGATTACAAACACGTCAAACCCGGAAGTGCGTGTCCCAGTTTGCAACCTTTTTTTGGATTACAACCCATTTTGGGGGGATTATGAAAAAAAAAATTTTGGAGGCCCTATTGGCGAAAGTGCACCTTGGGTTACAACCTGTTTTGGTTTGGAAACGGACCTCCAGAACAGATTATGGTTGTATACCAAGGTACCACTGTACTTCTGGTTTTGCTGAGTTTGTAAACCGAATATTCGTAAACAGGGCTGTTCTTAAACCGAGGTTTACAAACTATTCGGTTTACGAACTCCGCAATACCGGAAGTAGTGTCCCGGTTTGCAAACTTTACCTCGGTCTAAGAATGGAAGCCGAACGGTGGAAGGGCACCGGCGGTGGGAGGCCTCATTAGGAAAGTGTGCCTCAGTTTAAGAACAGTTTCGGTTTAAGAATGGACTTCGGAATGGATTCAGTTCGTAAAACGAGGTACCACTATATTTTCATTGTGGTGGGCATGTATCCAGGTGGAATCTAGTAATGCTGAATACTAGTTAGAACGCTCAGACCCAGATAGTCATCGGGACAAAACTTCTGCATTGCGGGACAATTGGTGACACGAGATTCACAGGAAAGCAAGCTGCATATGAAACGTTACTGTGGCTTCCACTGGTGTTTACACGCAGTTAAATATTTCACTGGAAATGGTGATTATCTGAGAGGCGCAAGAGAGAGAAAGTTAACATTTCATTATGCCAACGTAGTACTCCTTTTGTCCTAGCTTATTAGATAGGCACAAGTTTCATCAGTATTAATAGTGAGCATCCATATACAGTATAGGGGAATCATATGTATGCTGCATTTCCTTCCAAAGAGGTGCATCCTCCTCCTACATAAATCCATGCACTTTCCAAAATGTGGAAATCGCTGCATTAGTGTGTTTCAGGTTTGTTTGTTTGCTTGCTTTGTTCCATGCATCTTGGGTACATGTATGGGAATTAACTTCTGCATGTAAATACCAGGCATGGCCATTCTCACACTATAGCGGATGTGTGCCCTTGAATGTGAATTCAGACTGGCATATCTATAAATGTAATGTGCATATGAATCCCTATTGCAGCATTTAAAGGAAACTATTTGGACTAAGTTTTCTCTCAGTTTCTTAAACCAGGGGCGAACCTAGGCTTTATTTCACCCAGGTCAAAGACCCAGTTTGGCACCCCCTGGAGGTTTCACCCAGGGCAGAAAAACAGGCTCACCCCCCCCCCCCGCCCCCGGTAGCTACAGCTCTGCTTAAACATTAGTAATTGTGAGTAACTATGGGTGGCATTAAACCAAGTTTTACTCAATAGTAGGCCTATTGAAATCGGTGAGCCTAGCATAGATGTCTTCATTAATTTTAGTGGGCCCCTCTGAGCGAAACTTAATTGCATGCCACCCCACAATCCCGCAAGTGGAAGGTTTTGGTGTAAAGGAAAGACACAGTGCCAAGGCTCTGAAAACAATTTCACACTTGACATTTCTTTTGCTGTAAAGGAAGGAAAATAATCTTTCACAATCCACTGTTGTTCTCAATTGATGAAACTTGACAGCCTGTCAAGAAAATCCTGTCATTACAACAAAAATGATTGTACTCCTACCAGAAGGGGCAGAGGGGAGCATGACAGGAGGGAAGAGAAACATTGATTTTAGCTTCTGTAAGGCTAGCTCCAGATAGTTAGGCTCCCTCTGTTTTTAGTCTTTATGTCTCAATATTTTTAATCTTCTGTACAAGATGACTGAAAATAGAAGTGTGTTGTTGTTTCATGGAAAATGATAATTTTATCACTCACACAGGCTATCCATGTCGTTTGCTACTGAGGGTTGGAGCTTTGGCAGAAAGGAGTTTTATCTAAACATGACCTGTGAACCAAATTTTACCTTCAGTTGATGTTGTCAGCATGTTAAAAATTCTATACAGAGTGGTTGTCATGGCCATACATCAGAAATCTGCAATGGCAGACAGTAGCAGCCCCCGTGTTAATGGATTCTCTTGTACCATATCTTTGAACCCAGCTTAGTGGCTCACCTACTTGCCCCATACTTCTCCTAGTCCCTATCCTCAGCAAGTGCCCTTGGAGGGAGGGAGGGCTGGTAGTAAACACCTGCCAATTGTTTTGCCTGGTCTCATCATGCGCAAGCAGCATTGATTGCAAATTATACATTATTATTAGTCATCACTTGCACTTGGGAGTTCTGTTTTGAGCTTCCCCAGTATTTCAAAAGCACATTTTGTTTTGGGGAGAGAATGTGGGTCATGAAAGTGTTTCAGATTAGGACTGTAATCCGAAAGTGCCCCTTTTGGCTCCTGCAAAGTTTTGATGCATTGTAAAAGGTGCCAATTCTTTGGTTTATATCTTTAAAAGCTGTCAGTCATGCTGAAGTATAGAACTGTAGATTCCCTTGCTGGAAAGGTTTGTTAATCCTAGTACACTGGGTTTCCTTAGTCTCTCCCTTCCTCCAGCAATCGCTGCCCCTGTGGCAACCGTTCCTTGTACTTTATTGGAGACTACTTCCAAATTTCTAGAGCTCATCGTCTCTGCCGAACTGCATGTGGAATGATCTCTTTTGCATCAATTAGCAGTGCTTCCCCGCTACAAATAAGATAGTGGCAGTGTGATTTGACTGCCCTTGATATGCAGCACCACCCTAACAGCTGCAACTGCAAATGGATTTTTTAAAAAGCAAAATGGATTTTGGGCTTGAAAGGATGCCTGCTTTCCTTGGCAAGCTCTCCCCCCCCCCCTGTGTGTTGGGATTTGATGTGACATCTGGGCACGGAACAGAGGAAATGGGGAGGGAGCAGCAGAGCGGATTTCTTACCCTGCTTGTGTGTAATTAAAGGGCATGCCTCCTGGGACACAGGCATAAAGGAACCCCAGGCCCTGCCATGAATTAACATGGCTTACTGCTGAACCAAAAGTGGGCTTGACAGTTGCCAGAAGGCTGCAGCCATAATAGCCCACCTACTGGCTAGGGAGTTTAATGGACTCCTCTTGCAGCTCCCAAACACCAAATCTGTCCAAGACGATCCACTCACTCCTCCTTTTTCCTGCCATGCAACAGGGTTGGATCTGTTCTTGTAGCAAGGCAAGCAAAGCCGCCTCCTCCTGCCCTGAAGCCAGGAGAGCCTGCCTTGAACTCTGCTCTGTGAAGTGGAAAATATCCCAAAGTGCTGTGTTAAGGAGGGAGGGAGGGGTGGAATTACAAGCTGTAAAAGCCTGACCTAATACTGACATCCTGATGTGGGCCTTTTGTTTGAAGCTGTGGAATGCTTGGCTCAAATTTCAGGGAAAGAATTTCAGGACCTACTTGTGCTTTATTGAGAGGCTGGAGGGACAGCAAGGCCAAAAAGGCATTTTTGCTGAGGTGCCACAGAGTGCCAATTGCGCAGAACCCATTTCTCTTTTTAGAGATGCTGGAAAAGCTTGTTTTCAATATTCTCCTTTACTGCACATAGTAAAGTATGTAACAACTTTATTTTATGTGATACAGCAGTTTACTACCTTTCCTCTTTATTCCTAATTTAATAAATAAAGTTAAGAGACCCTTAAATTTGTATGCTACCCTTCACAGGCAGTTTACAGCATAAAAATACAAGATTAAAAACACAAAGTACATAATAAGAACTAAACAATAACACACACACCCCATTTAATAGGATAAAGGATGCCATTCAGCCATAGGTCTGCTTATGTGGATTTTCTGCATGTATCAACTTACTATGTGTGCTTCTGTTTTTGTTTTCTAGGTGTTCAATACTTGCTTGCAGTGCTTATGTGGCTCTGGCCCTGGGGGACAACCTTATGGCTTTGAATCACGCAGACAAACTTCTCCAGCAGCCCAAACTGTCAGGATCCCTTAAGTAAGCTTGCCCTAGTCTTTCTCTTACAGCACTTTTACATTTAGTTTCTGTATATAGTGTGTAGGCATTTATGACCTCAAGTTACACATAGTAGTTGGGATTCTTTTCATCTATGAAGTGCCCCCAAAAATTATTCTCCTCCCCTGATTAGTAGAAAAAATAGACCACCACATGATAAAGCGAGAGACAATTTATATTTACACCTGGCTTTGAAGAGGTTTTGCAATTCTGTATATTATTACACTACAGTAATACCTCGGGTTACAAACACGATCCGTTCTGGGTCGCAGTTCGTAACCCGAAAAGTTCGTAACCCGAACGCGACCCGAACCGCCATTTTGCGCATGCGCAAAGCGCTATTTTCGCGCTTTGTGCATGCGCAAACCGCGCGCGCCGCGAAAATACTTCCGGGTTTGCGCAGTTCGTAACCCGAATTGTTCGCAACCCGAGGTGGTCGTAACCCGAGGTACGACTGTACAGTACTAAATTGATGAAACAGGATCTCAATCCCTTCAGTTTGTCATCTTGCCCCTTCAGATTCAAAGGAGTACGGAATGGCTTATTTTATACAAGTATCCTCTTATACTTAATTTTTAATGTGGGGTTTCTTAACTGCAGTAGGGCAGTCACTCAGAGGGAGACGTCCATGTGCTTTGCTCTCCAGCAGTAGCTTGATGTGACTTGTTGCCAGATTGACCTTTGCAACTGTGTGCACTCTTGCTTTCTCCAGGTTCCTTGGCCATTTGTATGCTGCAGAGGCTCTCATCTCTCTAGACAGAATCTCTGATGCCATTACTCACTTGAACCCGGAGAATGTCACTGATGTGTCCCTGGGGATTTCTTCAAACGAGCAGGATCAAGGTTAATGAGTCCATACTTGATTAGAACCGGTCATGCTTTCAACTGCCTTCCTGCTGTAACTTGTAACAGCTCTACATTTTAATGCATTGTTATAAAGGCCATAGCCGCTTGCAAAGTTCCTAGAATCTGTATATTTCAGTTTAAGTGCTCCTAGAATGCTGCTTCCTTTTTCTCTAATCTTAATATTGCTAACTTTAATTTGGACTGTGAACTCGTAAAAACATTGGAATCCCCAGCTATGCCTTAACATTGTATGCACTGTCTGCAGTGCAAAATACATGTGGAGTGCAAAAACAGATTCCCAAGTATGCCTGTATCTGTATTAATCATATTTGCACTGAACGTTGATGAAATATTCAATAACATATAAGCAGATTGATTGGAATGGGGGTCATGAATGATCTTTAAATTGTTGTTTGTCTAAAGCATATGTTGTGTTAAAGTGTAGATTTCACTAAACGATGCGTTCCTGCTTGTATTCTCCGCAGGATCTGAGAAAGGAGAAAACGAAGCAATGGAATCCTGTAAGTACCTACCTCCCTGTTTACTCTGTGTAATTACATATGTGAAATTATACGCTTCCTTTGCTGAGGAGCAGGGTGGGCTATAAAGCCAGTAAATGCTCATGTGTCCTTTCTGCAGTGTGTTACATGAACCAGTCAATACTGCTGCTTAAGTCCCTTACCTAATAAAGCAGCTGTTGTATCCAAGAAGTACATTTCATAGAAAAGTGAGAGGGGAACCCTTCCAAGGGCTCCCTTTTTATTTCTGGCATCACCTGATTTGTTACATATTTTAGCCTAGAGATCTTTTATTCCAAATAAGGAGCTACTTTTAAATTAAAACCATGGGGACCATCACTCAGGGCATATGACTCGTGGAAGGGCTTGTATAATGAATGGGAAGTTCATAAATTCAGCTCTGCCACAAAGGAGAAACCATGCATCCATTAGCTCACCATATAACCACCTTCCTCCTTCCGGCCTTTATTATATATTGCAGAACATGTTTTCAGAGCAGAGTAGCTCCAGCTGGTACAAGCAAATGATCCAAATTCCATACCAAAGGAAATGGCTTTGACACTCTGCTGCTGAAAATATTGACGGACACTGATGTGCAAACACCTAAACACAATTTTCCTTTCAGCATTGTAAATATGCATCTTGGAGCTGTTGGTAATAAGAGGCTCCACAGACAAGTGGCTGTAAAAATTTGGAGATGCACATCCCCATTTCTAGCTTAAGTTTAAAGCTGTACTTGATACACTAAGCATTGTTTTTAGCTAGTTACATGGTAAGCCAAAGTGGGCTTCCCCTGAAAGTGTAAGCACACAGGCTCCAGTGAAGGAGATTGTGGCCGTTTTACTTCTCCCCAATAGTTCTGCTGTGCTGCAACTTGTCGTCCAAACCCAGACTTGAGGTTTAGCTCTCGGGACGCCAATCACATGCTATATATAACAAAGGCGTTTTCCTCCCTGTGGCTTATGGTTCATCTACAACAGCTAATCCATGAGCCTCATTTTGGATGACACACTAAGCTAAATCAAGCCACGGCTTCCCTCAGTGTTGCAGTAGACCAGGTTATGACCACCTAGCCTGGAGCTCATGCATTTGTGCTAAGCCACATACAGATTGGGCCACTGGTTAATTGCTAACAATCTTAAATTTAATTATTCATCTTGACAAGTAATGTATTTTTGCATCTTTTGTAAGCTGGCAAGCAAACCCCACAATGTTACCCCAGTTCTGTCACATCTGCACGGACCATGATGCTGTTCAACCTTGGAAGCTCCTACTGCTTGAGAAGCGAGTATGACAAAGCGCGGAAGTGTCTGCACCAGGTGAGTCTTGTGGCATTTTCACTAGAGGAAACCACCCAAATACAACCAATTGTAATATATCATGGTCCCACAAGTTGTTCTGATAGTTTTCCTTGTCGAAGGCACAAGGTTTTCTCACCCACGGTGACCAAACGTTAAGCTTGGAAAAACAAAGGATATTTCCAACTTTTAAAGTGTTGTCTCCCAAATGACAAAGCAATGCTTCGTTCAGAAGACGGGCAGCCACTGTCTCTGGCGAATTTTTTATTTTGCATTTGCAGTACATTTAAGGCACAGTCTAAAGTGGAGGGCTTCCTTTCATACATCAATTCAACTCTTTTTATGTTTTTATTTTGGTATAAGGCTGCCTCACTGATTCATCCAAAAGAGATTCCACCGGAGGCCATCTTGCTGGCTGTATACCTTGAACTTCAGAATGGTAAGTTGCAAACCCAAATCTTCCTGAACCATACATTGCTATTTCTTGATATGTTTTACAGACTTTCTTCCACATGAAGCCATAAGGTTTAGGAGTCTTGTGTGACTTTCAGAACCCTAAGCACCTTGGATTATATTTGCCTGACAGAAAGGCTCATCTCTGGAAAAGGGAGTATTGTTTTTGGCACTTGCTCCCCCTAACTTTGTGGAAGGCCGCTATCTATAGAGTTTAAGTCTGAAATTGTTTTCTAGGAAACACACAGCTGGCACTGCAGATCATCAAAAGAAACCAGCTTCTTCCTACAGTGAAAATGCTCTCTGAGATGAGGAAGAAGCCTGTGTTTCAGCCGACACACCTGGTCCAGCCTATTCAGATGCCTGCATTCACCTCTGCTCAGAGAAAGTGAAGAAGCTGTGGTGAAAATTGGCCCTTTGAGGGACCACTTGGAAATTTTGTAATTATATATATATATATAACATTTGTGGTACCTGCGTATGATGTACTGAAGTGTGTTGGTTTGAATTTTTAATTAAAACAAAAAAAATCCCAATCATACTGTAGATTCATTTTATCCCTTTCTCCAGCATTCGTTCTGTGAAGGAGCCTGGCTCGGCACCTGTGATGCTGTACAATTAAAAGATACAGAGCAAACATACAGATCTCAAAAGATTTGGCTGCATTACTTTTTCATCTGCTTGGGAGGTATGAAATACACCTTTTCATGCTTTTGCTGCATACCTAAGTAGGTTTACCTTCTATATATGGTATGAGCCCACGCAGATCAAGGTGTTAGCTCTGCTCTGTTAGCATTTCCATTGTTGCATTCAAGAGGATTAAGTTATGGTATGACCAAACTGTACCTGCAGCTAGCTGAATACCCCACCACATTGGTATCTTTGCTGGTAAACACTTTTCATCATAGGATCCATGAAAAGCATTTTAACTGGAAGAAAAACATCAGTCCTTCAAGAGTAGGCTGTTAGCAAGAGGTAGCAAGTAATAGGCTAACCTGCCTTCCAGCGCTGAGTCCGTATGAATTTCAGGAGTTAGAGGGCTGTTGTGAAGCTAACGCTATCCTTGTTGGTTTTTGGTATACATGCATTTGAAAGAGGGGTGGGGAGAAATGGAAGACAAACCACAATTGAAGTGAAACTCACATTTATTTGATTAAACAAAAATAAAATAAACTGCATAGAAACATTTTAAAGTCCAGAGAGAGAATGACTTTGTTTTAAGGCTGCCAGTAGCTTGATACATTGTCCCCTTGCTACATCCTTCAGCCTTCTCCATGGACCACAAAGATACATTCAGAAGCCTCCATTAAAAACACGCAAGTTCTAACTTTAATTTTTTTAGCCCATTTAAACAAAGCTTGTGCCTCACCTGTTCTGTACTCTGCAACTTCAGAACACCAGCTGACCAAATCTTAAAAAGATACAGGGCATCAGCTGAAGGAAGGAAATAATTGTCTCGACCAAATCAAGCTATACACAACACCCATATTTGTATTGTGGGACTTTAGCTAGGCTGCTTACCTGGAAGTGGAGGTAAGAGCAGCAGAGGTCTCCAGCAGAGATTTATTAAAAAGCAACTGGCTCTAGGACAGGTGTACTTCCCTGCTCTCATTTTGGGGGGGGGGGGTGTCGAATCACATGCATCCAAAGCCACCTACAGTATGTAATAGCACCGGTGGTTTTTGCACCCGAAACAGGAGACTTTGAAATTCAAAGGTAAAGCCTCCTTCTCGAGCTGAGAGTGAAATCTCTATCCTACGGACCCTGGGGTGCCCTTTAAAGGGACCATAGGACTGTTCTAAAATTAAATTTCTTGCTTGAGTAACTTTGATTCACAAAGATCAAGTTGTACTATACAGCCAATGGAGGAATTTAGTCTGCAGAGGGTGTTCCC
The DNA here is from genome assembly GCF_963506605.1 of Zootoca vivipara. Classification (NCBI taxonomy): domain Eukaryota; kingdom Metazoa; phylum Chordata; class Lepidosauria; order Squamata; family Lacertidae; genus Zootoca; species Zootoca vivipara. The sequence continues at coordinate 14,793,929 of NC_083287.1, read as the reverse complement.
CCCCCAAAAAAAAACTGAATTTTTTTTAACATGTTCTCTTTGGTCTTAGACCACCCACTTTGTGTTTAGGCATAGGAAAAAACCCCGACATGCTTTTTATTTTTATCAAGGACCATTGCCTTAACTGTTTAGAAATGTACCACCATCTAAATAGATGCACAACAGGTTAGGCACAAGAGATATCACATACAGTAAGAAAAGTCACCCCCCCCCCCACAAGCTTGGGTGACTTTGAGCACATTAACTATTTTTTAAAAAATGTCTTAAGGGGAAGAGACTAAAACCAAGAAGCTCTCCCTGGGAAAGAATCTACATAGACTTGAGAAATATTTTGTAATGCTACAAAAGAATTTTTCTAGTTTGGCAGCTTAAAGAACGCCATCTATTCTACTACATACACTTAACATTCAGTCACCAAAGCTCTCTTGACAAAAGAGCTACAAACAAAATTAAAAGGCAACCTGAGTTTGTACATTGATACAATCATTGAAGAGGTCTAAGACCATGCAGGTACAACAAAGCTTTCTTTTTTTAAAAAAATTCTTCCTGAAGAACCATTACTGGTTAAACAATTATGGGGAAGGGGGGGAGAGACCAAATGCCATCCCAATCTTACCAAGGTCAACATAGCATGATTTCTAGTAGTGGTCTGTACCCACTGGAGTCATTATCCAATTCTCATATCCCACTTATAAGAAAGACAGGGGAAGAGGCAAAGATTTAGGAGATACGATCACAGCAATACATTGTGTGCTTCTATTCTAGCTTTGCTGTTATGTGTGGAAAACAATGGAAGAGACAGTCCAGTCTATACTGCCTTTGATGTGAGCATCTTAACTCTGCCAGAATGTCCTGTTCCAAAAATTAACAGAATAACCCACAATCTCATTCCCGTCCGTCACATACAATCATTTTGAAATGTAGGAGATTATTACTTCCTTTCATATAATTCTCAATGGATAATGAGTGTTTTCATGGCAGGCACAAGATTGTTTTCTAACAAACTAACCAGTAGATATGAGCAAACAGGGTTCTTTCCTCTAGCAGAGAGACCTGTAATCACAAGAACTACACAAGACCCAATTTACTGACCAGTCCACTGTGTCTTAATACAGAGATGGGGAGGGGATGTGACTTTAAAAGACTGGTTCATGGCGAAGGGTTATTGGTTTGTTTGCCTGAGATTTCCAAAGTGTCTCTTACACGTACTCTTACAGTGTGGCCATGGGGGGGGGGGTTGGGCCACCCTGGTTTAATGCTATTTGTGGTCAATCCCTTTTCTCCTCGTGGTGGAAAACCATTTTCTTCTGTGACATTCTGGTGCTACATTTGAGGTAGATACTGTGCTTATTTCATCAAAGTGAGGTAGAACTTTAAATTCTACTTTTTTTAGGCATCTTAGTACCACAGCAAACTGGGTTCTTGCTGGTTTCCTGAGGACTCAAGGACCAAAAACAGTGTTTGTCTAACGCAAGTACCAGTGTTAACTTTTTACACAGTCCAAACTGTGTGCATGTCTAAACATCTTTTCTTTTTAATACCCTATTACCTTTTGGCACCTTTGGATATACTTACATAAAAAAACAACAAACCACACACACACACAAAACACAACTCCACACAAAAAATGCTTTGGCACTTCTTAATTTAAATCAGAACTAAACATAGGAATCTCCTGATCTTCAAAAGAAATCTTGAGATATGGCTAAAATCAAGCAGAGACCTCTCCTCTTTAATAAATTAATATTTGCTTAACTAACTAAAACAGGCCACACCAATCACTTGCAATGCCATAAGGAAATGCCCCCCTTGATCCCAGATCTCATTAGGTTTAGGGAGAACATATTTTTTTATATATTTTAGGTCTCCATGGCAACCTCCACTTACACTATTACTTTCATGGTTTCCCCAAATAAGTTATACTTAACGGTATCAAAGTTAGCCACCTGAATTACTGCTGCTCAGCACCATGACTTCCTACTGGGCTTTCAGCAACAACAAAGAAAGACTATTTAGCAGAATATTTGATTCGTAAAGCTTAATCAGGAGCATAGCGATGATTTGATGGGGAATGCATTTGGGACGGAGGAGGGGGGAGTTACAATTTATAACAGCTCAAATTCAAGTGTTTAGTGCACAAAATTTAGAAAGCATTTAAAAAACATATTTTGCCTAAACCAGATTTATTAGCTCAGAAGACTTATACAAAGCACATGTTTGTAGCTTGCAGCTTACGCACTTTTTGGTAGTCCTGCTTTGTACTTGAGTCCTGAGTTGCTGTATAAAGCCCATGAACATGCAAATAAATGGAGTTTAAATCCTGTCACTTACATACCCAATAAAAACCCAAACCCCTAAGGGGCATTTTATGTTGGCATTAAATGTTTCCTGTATTATTACACTACTTAGCTTCATAGTATTATAAACACTCCTATGTCAGAAGTACATTAATACTTTAGGTGAGATAACATGTGCTTAGCACTACACCAACTGCAGTTACTGACAGGAGTCACTCAGGGTAGCCAAACAGCAGCATTTAAAAAATAAAACATTTTGATATGCAAGCTGAACATGGTTTTTCAGATGCTCCCGCCCACCCCGTTTTCTTTGTGCCAAACTGTGGATATCTAGATCCACCAGTAGAAGTAGTGTATTCATGGAAGAACGACAGGCACCATTTCTTTCCTACAAGTAAAGAGATTTCTGGCTTCTCCAAGCTTGTGCAGCAAATACATACAAAAGTCACGAAGCTCAAAACACTATTCCGCTACCTAACAGTTTTACACAGCAAAATGGGATGGCACAGCACAGAGAACTTTTACTCAACAAAAAAGTAGCTTATTTTAAGAGAAGCCCATCCAAAAGCAAATAGGGTAACATCAATAGAAGGAAGACAAACACTTGCCTTACAGACACACACACACGGGATTCTGCCAACTCTAAAATTAAAGCTTTTTAACCAGTTTATCTTTGGTAGCTAGATCAGGAAGGCTAACCTTACTTCTCAACTTGAGTCCCAAGTAAAATGCTCTAATTTGCAATGCCTTAGAACATCATGTTAAGCATGAAATCTCCAGAGACACTGCATGGAACCAACACACCTCCAATTTAGACAACAATTTCTGATGTAATGTGATGAGCAGTTGAATGGCAGGTCTTCTATTAAGAGCACACAGATTACCTTTTCCAGAAGAAAACATGGCATTTTGGTGTACAGAGAGGGGGCAGAAAACCTTCCAAGCAGGATGCAAGAGATTCTCGAAGAGGTGGCACAAAATATACTGCTGTGGTTACAATGCCACTGACAGATGCCTCTATCTCCACTAAACTATGCTTTGCAACTAAACAGCTACTTAGTGTGTGGACATCCTCAAACGTCACATCACCAGGCCCACTACAAACTAGCGAGGGGAGGAAATGAGAACCAAAGTGAATTTCACTGCGACTGCAGAGAACTGTTTCCCACTTTAAACTATATCAGCTCTTTAAAAAAACAATCCAGTATCCTAACAGGCTTTGATGCACTCTCTTCATAGATGCTGGCATTGGCTAAAAGGAAAGGCAATGTTTCGAACTAACCTGATTAAACCTATTAGAAACATTAGCATTCAGACGCTCACCAATTCTACATTATTCCTGGACCATCCAAATTTGCTGGGGAAAGGTTTTCTGCATTCTGTGGGCTGCGGTTCAATGAAAAGACAAAACTCAAGCTTCCTGTTTCTAAAAGTTAGTTTCTAAGAAAATACGCAAAGTGCAACTCACAACAGCTTTGTTAGTATTGAAATCCCTAGAAAAGTTTAATTCTCCCCCCCCCCCAAATAATAGGCATATGGTAGAGCATTCATATACATTAACTGGACCACATTTCAGCCTTCATGTGACAGTACAACTTATTTCTTCCTCGGTAATAACGGATACAAAAAAAAAGTCTCGTCACTATGCCAGAAACATCCACCTTATCGATATTTTGGATTTCCAACTAGGATTCTAGTCGAGACACATAAACGAAACAGGACAGATATGTCTCCTGAGATAACCTTAGCAAAGGGAATAGCTACAATCCCACCACGCACTTGCTCAAGAATACGCCCCACGTGGCCAATGAGGCTTGCTCCCAAATATCTGTATAGAAGAATGTATAGTGTTAAGGTGTGAACTAGAAAGTTTAAACAGGACAACATGGAGGAATTGCATTCCTATGGTTAGGTACAAAGCCTGAAATCTGGAGCTTATTGGAGAAGTCTAAGAATCTCACCTCTCTCAGTGCTAAATTTTGTGGCTGAATAAATTCAAGGAACTCATAGTTTTGGTTTAAGATACTGCACCCCCATTTCACATGGCATTCTTTGGCGCTGGAGCAAATGAGGTAGGTTTTAGGGTGGTTCTCTTTCTGCACACTATCTTGTCCCTAAGAGAGGGCACTACATGGGTGTCCTGGCAAGATGAATTTCCCATGTAGACCATTCTAATAAAGAGAGAAAGAAGGGGAGCTTTATGAAAAGCTCAGATTCCGTTACTACAGTCTCTTTTCCTTCACCCAGGTGTGACTGAAACACCCTGAATCTCCAAATTTCCGTTGTTTATATCTGAACAATTATAAATGTCTCTAGGCACGAACTAGGCTCGATTTCTAAAAAGTCAATTCTTCCAACGCATGCCTTCAAACAGTTTGCCTCTTCAGAACAAACAGAACACTCGGCCCAAGCATTTGACTCACTGCCTTTCCGTGTGCATTGTAACAGAGAGTTGTGTCTGTATCTAGAGAGAAAAAGAGCACAGACAAAAATATATATTTTTATAAAGAACCAGGGTGGGGGTGGGGTTTAAAGGCTATGAGAGAAACACATGGTCAAAAGGAAGCCCTTGCGCACCTTTTGAGAACAAGTGGCACCAAAGCTACGATCCAGAGATCGCCTTTTGACAGAAGCCACTTTCTCGCAAGGCTTCCCCCACACACAATCACCCGCGCACCCAGGCCGCACCGCATGCTGCACTGGAGGTAAAACTTCTAAACGTTTCCAAGTTTGGAGAGCAGCTTGCTCAGCAGTGAGGAGGAAAAGGAGGGCTGCTCCCAGAGGTTCCACATACCGGGAGGACATTTACCACGTGCAACTTTGGACCGCTGTCCAAAGCCACCAAATAAAGAGAAGCTAAACATATTCATAATGTCTTGTGCATTTTCCTAAACAACTTCCTTTTGTGTTGTGGGGTTACTGCATTTTTCTTTTACAAAAAAATATACATGCAAAACAGCAAATACCAATGAAGAAGAACCTGGGCTTCCCTCCCTGGCCCAGGGAATCCCATCCCACTTGCAAAAAAAAGACCAAAGCCTTTGGAAAAAGACCACTCTTTTAACGCTGAACAGTATGTCAAATGCACTGAGGTATTAAAAAGAAAATAAAGGAGAACAAGGAACAAGTTCTCTGCTGCAGCAGCATCTAAAAACAGGACCCCTTCACCGCCGCCATAAAACAAAACAACTCCCCACAGTACGATCAGAACAACAAAATTAAAAAATACCAAAAAACTACATAATTTTTTTCCATTCTTCTTTTTAAAGATGAGAGTGTGCGCCTTTTTGGCAGAGTCTACAGGATTTGCCGCCCAAACCAGCTAGCGTGCACAAAACCATGAATGTCCCCACATCCGGGGGGGGGAGGGGGAGAAGAAGTAGTAGTTTAATTTTATGCTGCACTGTGTGTATACTGTGGAGGTAAAAGGAACACAAATATAATGAGGTAGATAAAAGTACATTCATCTATTAAAAAAAAATTAAAGATGAGGTAGGTTTGAAACTAAGGTTGCAATGTGTGTGTGTGTGTGTTTTCTTAAAAGGATTTTCCCTGAGACAGTTTTCTTCTTAAGTATAGATTAGAGACAGATCAGAAGACGAGTATGCGATTGTTTCCAAAGTCAACCACAACAATCATGCCATCTGGGGTGACTGTTATACCTGAAGGACGGTCCATCTGACCAAAGCCACTTCCCTGAGTGCCAAATTTGCATAAAAAGCTGCCATTCGGCTCAAATATCTGCACGCGGTGGTTCCTGGAATCTGCCACAATGATTCGGCCTTCCTGGTCCACGGCCACACCTTGTGGGCGCAGAAACTGGCCATTGCTTGTGCCTTCGGATCCAAGGAAGCGGGCCGACTGACAGTCGGGGTGTATGACCAGAAGACGGTGATTATTGAAATCCGTCACAACCAGGTGGCCTTCATGATTGAACGTCACTCCTCTCGGGGAATCAAAGTGCTTCCAGAGTGCCCCTTCAAAACCGTACTTGTTCAGGAACACTCCGTCAGGCCCAAAGAGCTGAACCCGATGGTTCCTTGTGTCGGACACCAGGATTTTGCCCTCGGAGTTCACCGCCACATCCCATGGGTAATTGAACTGCCCGTTCTTGGTTCCTTTCTCCCCGAACTTCAGAATGAACTGGCCGTCAAAGGTGAAGATCTGGATGCGATGATTGTCCTTGTCGGCCACAACAATCCGCCGCGAGGAGTCGGAGGCCACGCCGGCAGGCCTGTCGAACTGGCCGGGCCTGGAGCCCAAGGTGCCAAACTTGTGGTGGAAGGCGCCGCAAGGCTTAAAGACCTGGATGCGGTTGTTGCTGCGGTCGGCGACTATGATGTAGCCTTCCTTATCTACACTGACGCCCCAGGGGCGGCACAACTTGCCCTCACTATCCCCCTCGCTGGCGAAACAGAGCCCCGGGAGCCCGATGCCAACATAGCTGCGCCCTGACTTGACGGTGACTTTGAACGGGCTGTTTTCTATGTGCTGGTTGCACATCATGACCGAAATCAGGTGCTCCCCTTCCATCTGTGGCCTGTAACTGACGATGTAGGTTCCGTTCTGCTGGTCGCTAATATCTGCCCCAAAGAGATTTCCATCGGGCCCCATGACCACGGCAGAGATCATGTCTCCCCCAGAAAGACGAGTCTCCCCGTCGTGGTCATAGCCTATCACTGTGAAAGAGGCCACTTTGCCCTGCAGTGCACGCTTGAGACCTTCCCCAGTGGCTTTGGTCAGAGGAGCGAAAGCCCCGCTGCTGACAAACCCCATGGACTTGATGGCCATATACAATGCCTGATCAGGAGGAGTGAACATGACCCTGTCGTCCTCTTGGGGCTGCAGGAAGCCTCGGACGTTCTTCAGCTCCTGCACCTGAGCGAGCATCCGGTCGCGAGCCAGGAGGATATCAATGCTCCGACCTTCCTCAAGCACCTGCTGCACTGCGCTGATGGTGTTGTCCAACTTGTTTAGATTCTGACGCAGTTTCTCAACCTGCAGGTAGAGGGACTTGGCTTTCACTTGGCGGATTTTCTCCACCTAAAATGAAGGTAACACAGAGACACAATTTGTACACTGTTTGAGAAGTATCTGATAAGTTTGCTAGAAAGCATGTCAAATTTCTGCTCAAATAGAGCTAGGGCTGCTCTTTGGTCCAAGGCCAAGGCCTACCTTATTTTATTAATGTACTCATCTGAGTCTCTGTCCTCCTCCCTTATGGCAGCCACTTACTTCCCCGCCTTTGGCGGCTTCCATATTGCCTTTGGTCGTGTTGGTGTCTGAGGCCTCCTCTGAAGCCTCAAACTTTTTGATTTACTTTTTGATCCCCATATTTCTTGGATCATCACCTTGTCTAGGCAATATAAAACTTTTTGATTGGATGTCAATAGGATCCACTCTGCTTAGATTTTGTCTCAGGGCCATTGGAGACACAGAATTATGCCGCCATTTTGTTTTCCAGCTAGCTTTGCCCCCCTGCCCTAAAGACACAATTATGCATCCTTTGTCTCTAGGATATCATAAATGTTGTTGGCAGCTTGAGCTGTGTATTTAAGATGTTAAAGGAAAGAAGAATTCTGATGTGTTGACAACTGCACCTCAGTTAACAAAAATCATCTCTTCCTCTGCAATAATGGTAGGCATGGCAGTGAGGAAAATGTTGTTTGGGGGGGTTGCTGGATGTTTGTGGCATTCCTGCCCCCCAGACACTCAAAAATATCTATATTGTCCCATTAAAACTACCCCCTCATGTAGATGTGCTCAGGTACTTGAGAGAAAAGGATGAGATGGACACACTCTCAGATTACATTTATGCCTATTATGTGTAACATCTTAACTGGGGCAACATATTAGATGTTGCCCAAGTTAAGACGCAACATGTTAAGATACGTTACCACAAAGATAGCTGTGTATTTAAGGAAAGAGGAACACATTCTAAAATTGGGTTGAGGTAAAAAAACTACTCTCCTACCTGGCTGAAGTCACTATAATCAGGAAAATCACCTATATACAGCCCAGGGGCTCTGAGTGCCTGAGCACCCACCAAAAGTTTGTTGTGGGTGCTCAGCCTCTCGAAGCACTAGAAGTCATATCTGAGGCCTCGAGACACCTCGGAGAGGCCTTGCGAGACCTCGGAACCTGACGTCCAGTACCACCAGAATTCAGGTTCCAAGGAAGGGGTGGCACATGTAACATTGTGACGTCAAGACACAACACGCACTGGGCACCCACAACCTGGGGCCCAAGTCAGCTCCCCTGATACAGCCTAAAATGATAGCCCCCCAAAAGAATTTATTTTCCAGCCCTGCTAGTTTTATTTACAAGCCACACAAGGGGCTTAAAAGGACAGTTAATTCTACAGGGTTTCACACTCAAAGAACAGAGAAGTAATTTGTGGAAAGAATACGTGGCTTTGTAGTATTCAGAATCTGCTGTAAAAACTAAAGTACATTTCACCATGGGGGGGGGGGAAGTATAGCTCTATATACTTTCCATGTTTATCAAGGACTGGGTGATAGCCAGTTTCGTCTAGCAGAGAATAGGCTGGTTCAGATGGAACATTAAAACCATAGTTTAGCTTTGCATGAATGAACCCAGCTTTTCCCAGGCCCTCTCCTCCGTCAGCACAACCACACAGAATTCAGAAAGTTTCACTTCCATCTGAAATTACCCACAACTTGTTGGGTCATTCAAACCTTAACAAATCAGAGTTGCGTCTAAATTACTGTTAGTGGAAACAAGGCAACGTCAAACTACGGTTTATGCAGCTGGCTGGTTTCCATGAACAGTTGAGATCAGTCAGAGTATGCCAAGATTTGGGTGACAGAAGAGAGGAAAGTATACCAGCTCATTCACCAGGGCAAGGCTAGCATCATTCCTGCAATACTAGCCTATGTTTAATACAGGTGCAGGCAACATGGTGCCCCTCCAGAAGTTGCTTTGGACCACAACTCCCATCAGCCCCAGCAAGCACAGGCAATGCTCAGGAATGATGGAATTTGTAGTCCAGCAATGTTGGCATGGCACCATAGTTTAGTGCTTTGTCTGAATTCAGCTACTCTTTCACAGAACTTTTTCTCTTGTTCCTTTTATAGATGGGTAACCATAGCACATGTTTATTGTGAAGACAAACAAGAGAACCAGCTGTTTAAACAAGACACAGATCAGCAAGGAATGCCCTGTCCCATTTGCCAGGGGACAACAATAAAGTGTGCCATTGTGGTTCATGAACCAGATGGCATGCCCTGTCTTTTCTTTTTTTACCTTCCATAGCAGCTCACACTCCCTTTCTTCTAGGGCCTTCTTGTGTCTAGATGTCACTGCTTTCACTTCAGATTGTACCATTTTTGCCTTCATCTCAACTTGTTCTGCTACAGCTTGGGCCTGCTCAATGCTGAGCTAAAAAGCAAGAGGGAGAGAAAGAAAAAGAAAATAACTCAATGTGATTAAACAGTAGCACATGGTGGATTTCTCATGCAATACAACTCTTCTAGAACTGAAGCAGAAAGTGACCAATACATCACCAATTCCCACAGCATGGGGCAAAAAGTTCAAGGTTAGTGTGTTCAAGACTTGACCAAGATAACCATCAGGTTTTTTTTATGGAAGAGGGAGGGAACGTCTACCCACAACTGGGCCAGGCTAGCTCTCTCCAATTCAACACACACACACACAGCAAGCAGCTACACACAAGATTCGTCAGCAAGAAGCTAGTAGAAAGCGCACTGCCAAAACCCAAAAGTCTCATTTCTTTGGGATGTTTGCAGATTCTTCTTCACTTTTCAAACTTTTTAAAAGGCATTGTAGAAGCGGGGGGGGGGGAGAGAGTATGACTAGGGCGCCATTAGTCTAATTCAGTGGGTTTTTTAGACCCAGGCTTCACTATGCCTTGCATCCCTCTTGTTCCTGCTGTCATCCTCCTCCTCCTCCTCACCCTCCAACTCAATAGCAGCAAGGTGTTTAAACTTGAGAACTGGCTCTTCAATATTTCTTAAGGAACTCCCCTAGCCCAATACTGTATCAGCTTACAAGATCACCATCATTTTGACATATAATACACTTTTCCTTGATTTCCAGAAATGATTTGAAAACCAGTAAAGTGGTTCGGGTGCCAGAATAGGGCTGGGGAGAGACCTGGGTTCAAATCCCCACTCAGACATGAAACTCTCTCTGGGTGACCTTGGTCCACTCATTACTTCTCAGCCTAGCCCACTTCACAGGGCTGTTGTGAGGATAAAAGAAAGAGAGGAGGACCATAAGCTCTTTGATAGAAAAGACAGGATATAAATGGTTGTTGCCCCACCCCCAAATAATAGCCATCACTCAGCAATGCTCCGAGTACAATGAACAACTTAAGCAACAAAGAGAGCATGAGCTCAGTGCAATGTTTGCCTCCCGCTGCGCCCTGTCCAAAAAAGACAATAATAAAGTAATAATAAGATTTTTTTTAATTATTTATACCCCGCCCACCTAGCTGGGTTTCCTCAGCCACTCTGGGTGGCTTACAGCACAGCAAGCAAACCGTGTGCTTATATAGGTGCATTGTTAAGTCAGGCACCTAATATTAACCTTATAAGAAGAGATGGATGGTTTCAGGTTAATTAGGTACTAGCACTAATTTGAACATTCACACTCTAAGCCTGATGCTGCCTTCAGCAAAAAAGATGGTATTTGCATGCTCCTTTTTAGCAGCTTCAGGATTGGGGAAATTAGCCCTAGTCACTTTACTACCAACACCAGGGCTGAAGATGGAGCTACACTGACATTTGTTCCTTTGATTATTATAAATTTAAGCTTTAGATTTACGAGCATGATTAACAAAGGTAGATAAGTAGAATTCACCTGGGGTGTTTGTTTTTTTTTGAAAACCTACAAGTTCATACCCCTGAGGCTTCTATTGTTTAAGGGGAGAATTTTTTCCAAAGGGAGTGATTTATTGGGGCAGCAACCTATCTATTTACATTGAGATAGCTGTAGTTTTGCAACAAAAGAGAGAGATAAGATCGCTCCATGAAAACTTCCCAGTTGCAGAGAGTTTGTGCGTAAGCCTCCAGCAGCAGCATTCGGTATGCTCTTCCCCTTTGCAGATGTTTCTTTACAAAAATGGAAAATCCGCATGTTCATTGAATTTCTCTTATCCAGAGGGCCTTTGTTGCAAAAGTGAAGCAGAAAATGCACCGCCACCATTCCAAGGATCAAGGCTTTATTTTAAAAGGCTCCATCAGGAGGAGAGAGTTATGGGGTTTTCCAAGAAGCCTTTTTCAGATCCCTTCCCCCTGAAGTCTCCTCATTGATATACAGCAGGCATGTCAAACCTGCAGCCCTCCAGATGTTTAGGCCTACAACTCCCATGATCCCTAGCTAGCAGGACCAGTGGTTGGGGAAGATGGGAATTGTAGTCCAAAACATCTGGAGGGCCGCAGGTTTGACATGCCTGATATACAGTGACTACCAGCAGTGCTGTAAGTACAAAGGGCTGACCACTTGCAACCAATGTGGCAGATCTCTTTCCCTCTAGCTTATTTTTCAAATACAGGCATCTATAAATGCAGCAAGAGGTTTCCATGTCAAGATGAAAAGCAAGAAGGCACATGTTTAAATGTTGCCTTGCACAGTGAGTGAATGAATGAATGAATTTCTCATAATAAAGGACAGCTTCTAGGAAACTTGCAATAACGTTTAAAAACCATACAGAAATGCCTAAAAATTGTCAACAATTTAGCAACAAATCAAACACATTAAATAGCAGCCTTTGCAGGAAAAGCAAACCCTTACCTACAGCACACTAACATAATACCTTGACCCAACTGGATCATATTCTATCAAATGTCTGGAAGAGGAGGAAATTCTTAACCTCACACTTAAAAGATGTCAAGTGTCGACACCAGTCTGGCTTCACTTTGGAGAGCATTACATGGGGAGTGGAGGACAAAACTTCTTGTATGTAGAAAGCTAGGCTGAACCAATCCCTTGACATGCTAACCTTCTCCCTTGCATGCCTTACTTCTGCATGTAGAGTAGTGTTTAAACATGTAAATCTTTACCTCCAGCCTGGCACAAACCCTGGTACAAATCATATAATTATAGGCTTAAAAGACCCTGAGGATCATCTAAGTCAAGCTGCCCGCAGTACAGGAATTTGCAATTGTCCCATGCAGGAATCGAACCTGCAACCTTGGCGTTCTCAGCACCAAACTCTAACCAGCTGAGCTATCCATCTGCATGTATAAACCCACTGTGACTTCGAGACATTAAAACAGGCAGAGTTGGGGGCAAATCAGCTGCAGATCAACCTCCAGGCCAGGTTTTATGTTTATTTCACGTTGAGGTTATAGAGTTTGCCAATGGAATACAATGGGCTGGTTGCTAAAGTGAAAATAAAGCCTTAAAATAGCTTCTCTCACTAGGAACTGACACAATAGCTGCTGTCATAGCCTCTCCTGGATTGGGAATGCACAGATTATTTCTCTGTCTACTCACTGGCCCAGTTGAGCATTATGGGAATGCACCATGGCAAAGCTTAGACTTATTCCTCCCCTCTCCCTACTTCCTCAGTACTTGAGGGAAAGAAGTTGAAAACATCCGTTTCTTCAGTTTTGAATAAAGCACAGCAGAGTTTCCTGTTATACTCAAACTTGGGGAACTCTGGTTTACTCTTGACTGTGGTTAGTTCAAGTAAAATAGTACCAAGCCATTGTTTAGCGTATCAGAACTGGGCCAGTTAGTATCAAGCTTAATTTATAAACATTTGAGGTTTCCCAAGTGACGCTGCGATAATTTGCAACTAGGTTTCTGGAAGTTAATGCCGTTCATTGTTTTAAACCATTCTTCTCTGAAAATGCAGCACCACGATTAAAGGAAAGGTCTTCTCTCCATTACTTTTTTTTTTAATTGGAACCTTCACATTCCCATAACTTTTAAATCAGCAAAAAGACAATTTAAAAATGGATTCTTATGAGCTCTAGTGCCACCAGGTGGCGCTATTTAGTGAGAGTGCCTCTTCCTAGTGAAAACAATTTGAAATACAGTACTGTATATATCATTCCAAGTCATTTATAGTGCTTCTTTGAATACTAAAGATCCAGGAAATAATGCCCCTTGCATTCCAGATGGAAGAACCAGAGCAATACCACCCATGTAAAGTAAGAAAGTGTTTCTGGAGAGGTGAGCTATACCTGTTAAACTAGTTTTGTGGCATCAGTTTATAGCAGAAAGAGGAGTGCCCAGAAACACTACTCCCCATACCTTGTAACATAATATAAAGCTTTGTGCCATTTTTCAGATGGAAAAGGAGTTATGGCATGCCAGAGCTTGAGGCCTTGATCCTAATATTTATTTATTGTATTTATTGTATTTATATTCGGTCCCAGTGGTTTTCAAGCAGTGTGCTGTGGCACCCTGGGGTGCTTTGAATGATGGTCGGGGTGCCCTGGGCAACACTGGCCCCTGGCCTTCTTTCCTTCTCTCCCTCCTCTGATGCCTTCTCACATCTCCTCCTCCCAACGGCTTGCACAGCTGTTTGTTGCAGCAGCCCTTGCTACAAGCTCTACAAGTGAAGGGTGCCTCTGGGGCTGGCCAGGGGGTGCTGTTTGCCAGGACCTGAGGCGGCGTCAGAGTAAGCAAGCAAGCCGACGAGAGAGCACAGCCAGCCAGTCCACCAGCCCTTGCTGTTGGGAATGGACAGACAAGTCCCAGGCCCCTGTGGGGCAGCGTGAGGAGGCACTGCTCTTTGGGGCAGGGGGCAGCTCAGAGACCACAAGATGCCTGGAGGACTCCCAAGGAGAAGGGAGAGGAGAGGAGGCTGTGGGAAGACCCCACAAGGGAGGGTGTTTGAAAAAGGGTGAGAGGCTGCCAGCTCTGCAGGCAAGGGGTGACGTAACTGGGCTCCGGAGCCCCACAGGGGTGCCGCAGAAAAAATGTAGTTGGTCAAGGGAGCCACAGACTCAAAAAGGTTGATAACCTCTGGATTAAACAACTATTACCGTGTTTTCCCCAAATTAAGACACTGTCTTATACAGTGGTACCTCGGTTTAAGTACAGTGGAACCTCGGTTTATGAACACCTCGGTTTACGAATTTTCGGTTTACAAACACCGCAGACCCAACTGGAACGGATTAATTCACTTTTCATTACTTTCAATGGGAAAGTTCGCTTCAGCTTATGAACGCTTCAGTTTATGAACAGACTTCCGGAACCAATTACACCCGTGCTTTGGGTTAAGTACACTTCAGGTTGAGTACTCCGCGGACCCTTCTGGAACGGATTAATCCACTTTCCATTACTTTCAATGGGAAAGTTCGCTTCAGTTTATGAACAGACTTCCAGAACCAGTTGTGTTCATAAACTGAGGTACCACTGTACACAATTGGTTCTGGAAGTCTGTATACTTAACCTGAAGCGAACTTTCCCATTGAAAGTAATGGAAAGTGGATTAATCCGTTCCAGATGGGTCCGTGGAGTACTTAAACTGAAAGTACTCAAACTGAAAGTACTCAAACCGAAGTGTACTTAAACCTAGGTATGACTCTATTTATTTTTCCTCAAGAAGACACGCTATGGCTTATTTTCAGGGGATGTCTTATTTTTTATTACACATCCAGCCTCGTCTCTTCCTTGGTGCCCTCCAGAATGTGCCTATCACTATGTCTTATTTTCGGGGTACAGCTTATATTGCACAAATGCTTAGAAATCCTGCTACGGCTTATTTTATGGGTATGTCTTACTTTCGGGAAAACAGGGTACTTGCAGTTGATTATAGAAATTGGCCGCTGGGTGTTCAAGGAACAGCCACAATATCTGCAGCCTGCCATGCGGCTTGTACATTTACCTGAATGGCCTGGCGACCCTGTTGAGCATCGGCTAGTAGCTGGATTGTAAGAGTTCTGGAGTCCTGCAGAGCATCTTGGAGGTAGATAAAACTGTGGCCCACATGGCGTCCCATGCTGCATTCCCGGCAGATGGGGACAGAACAAGTGTCACAGTAGAAATGGAGCACCTGAAAGAGAGATGGCCCAAGGTGAGATGGGTGAACAAAAGCTAGCCCAGAAGTGGGTTTGAAAAACAATGGTTAGCAATGGTCACCTGTAAAATTAGTGAACAATCACAGGGGTTCCTCTGATGTCAACTCAGATGCAGAAACTCAGATATATAAGCTGATCGCCACAATGTAATGTCCAGCTGCCCTTTCCCCCCCCTCTGTGGTCGGAATTGTTATTATTGTTATTGATTTCATTCCTATACTGCTTTATATTTTAAAGAAAAAATAATAAATCCGTTTACAATACTGTATGTTAAAACTTCAAATATAACCCTCTAGAACAAAATGAATTCAAGCTTCAAACTGAAAATTCAAGCTACAAGTATTTCAGACCCTTCTCTGACATTTTGCTTCCCACCCTGTTTATTTACCTACTTAATTCATAGAGCTGCCCCCCATAGCAGAATTACTGTAGGAAGCCAGTATGGTGTAGTGGTTAGAGCAGGGGTCCGCAACCTAAGGCCTATGGGCCAGAGGTGGCCCGTGGAGGTCGTTTGACCGGCCCACAAGCCCCCCCCAAAAAACTGAGCTACCGGCGCAGAGTGGCACAGGGACTCGCTTCCACAGCGCCAAAAATCGCGTCTGTGCACATGCAAATGCTGAAAATCGCAGGCATGTGCATGATCCGGCCCACGGAGGGATCTCCGCGGGACTGCTCTGGCCCAGGCAAGATAAACCTTGCTGACCCCTGGGTTAGAGTGTCAGACCTGGCAGATCAGAGTTCAAATCCCCACTCAGTCGTGAAGCGTGAAGCGCACTGGGTGACCTTGGGCCAGTCACATCCCCTTAACCTACCTCACAGGGTCATCATAGGGATTAATTGAGGAGGGGGTGAACCATGTACTCTTTGGAGAAAAAGGTGGGATATACATGCAATAAACAGGCTCTTCAGAAAGCTGGAAGGGCCAGTCAAATGCAGATGTCAGTAACCAACCTGGCATCTAGAGATCTCCATGTGGTCTCAATTGGACCCGCACAAAGCACACCTGTAGAATTTCTTGCACTGCTCAGATGGTGTGTGTGTGTGTGTGTGTGTGTGTGTGTGTGTGTGTGTGTGTAGATCCCCCAATTTTTACAACATCTCCTTCAACTTTTTTTAAAAAAACTGCAAATCTGTCATTAAAGCAGCCTACAGTGAACTTCCTCAAAACAAAGCATCAAGACGGTTAGCTGAATTGTCCATCAGTAAAATCAGAAAGCTATTTTCACATTCCATCCAGTAACAAGAGACCCTGTGGCATGGTAGCAAACTTTTAACAATCCATTCAAGATAAAATGGCAAAAGCCATTCCGAGCACCATCCCATCCATTGCTATTGGAAAACACCCTCTAAGAACTCAAATCAGATTGAATGCATAATCCCCGAACCGATATATCAGCTTCAAATTTACCTCTTGGGAACACATGAAGTTCAAACAGCACAAATTACATTCAAACAATGGGTAACAGTCAATCAGCAAAAGGGATGGGCAAGTGATAACAGGATCAGACATTCCTGTGTGTCACTCTCAACATTTAACTTCAAACAAATCCAGGTGGTCAACATGGTTTCTTCAACACTACAGGGCCAAGAGGGGTAATTTTATTTAGGGATTTGTTCATCTTTATTTACACCCACATTGCAGTCTGATCCCTATGCTTTCCCTAAATGCCGGGACCACAATCCTTTAAAATAATTTGATTTCTGTCTAACAAATCTCTTGTTATAGTTGGGCTTATGTAAAGTTCAGGACTACCGTATTTATTCTTTTGGCAAAACATCTCTCAACAACAGGATTTATCATAGTGTGGCACGGAGTACAGAAAAACCCTCTTCTACTAGTTTTAAAGCAGTAAGCAAAAAAAAAACTCTAGGCAGGCCAACTAGTGAGTCACATGAATATCACAATTCGCCTGCTTGTTAAAAGTATCCTCCTTTCCCCCACCCCTTTCTACTCAAAGGGGCCATCTGAAGAGAAAATGGCGTCAATATGAGGAAGGGTTCAGCTTCAAGCTAAACCTACTATTAACCCTCTGAAACAGTTAATGCCAGAAGCAAAGCTAGGTCAAAGGCCAGAGAGCAGTCCTGTCATGCAGATCCAGATGCTACTTTTTGCAAGAATACAAGGCACAGTGTAGGAGTCATTCAGGCACACCAACTACAGAAGAGAGGGGAAAGCAAAACAATTAACAGATTTATTTTTATTTTATTTCAAGAAAGCCTCTAGTCCACTAGCATATCAAGAAATGCTAGCTCAGTAACAATAGTTCTCCAACATTTTGTTCCATGCCAAACAGGTTCCTTTAAAAAAGGGGGGGCTTTGTATAAAAAGAAAAATGTTTTTTAAAAGTCTTCAGTACAAAACTGGTTTTTCAAGTTAGCCTATGGATACTGTGGCAGTCCTGAGCCTAGCTACTGGAAGTGTCTCAAGCAATAATTCACAATTTATTTCTTTCCTCTCATCACAGAAGGTGGTGATGTGTCAGAATACTGCTGGGGGGGGTGAGAGAAGAATTGCCCCCAGTTGGCAATTTACAGATTTTGGCATTTACCAAACAGGCTCAAACACAAGTTTTAGAGCAGTAACTGCTTTGAGCGCAGCTCTCTCACTCTGAACAAAGGCTACAATATACCACTCAACTGCTTGTTGGCGGGTGGTTTGAATGGACTTTCTTTGCAAAGGTTACATTTGTGCCTTTCCAAGGGAAACCAAAACAAAATTGCACCTACCGGCGTCTTCAAAAGGTCCCTAAGGGCGGTGGGAATACCATGCAACTTTCTGCTTCTGGCGCAAAAAAGTGTATGGCAACATTTGCCAACAAGTGCCCCAAACAAATATACATTCGTCTATAAAGTTTCCCAATTCTACAGCAAAGAAAGATGGATTGAAAGAGCACAGTCAGAGGCATGTAATCACTCAAGCTGTGTGTACACACTTCAGTCTTGATCTTACATTATCCGGTAAATGAAAATCTTTTTAGTTGAGGGGCGAAAACAAATTAACTGATCCATTTCTCATTCCCTCATGAGCTTCTTCAGAATTCAACATACATAGAGACTTTGTTTTATCCTCCTCCACTGATAAGGTAGTGGGTAGGAGATCGGTCTCCCCACCCTTATTCCATGCAAATGCAACAGGAGGAAGATCTTTGCGCGTCGATGACCTGTCACCCGCGTGGAGTAAATAAGACACACAAGGACATGTGAAAAATCTCCCACCGCTGTGGCCATTTAAATGGAGCTGGACTCCCCCCCCCCCCGTGAGCCCTATTGGCTGGCAGAGCGGTCTGATGCGGCGGCAGGGAGGGGCTGGTGCAGGGAGCCGACCACGCCCCCTGCAGATTGGCCCCCGCATGCAATCCCTCCCCCCTGGAAGGGAGGGGAGTCCTTCTTGAATAAGGCTGGGGGGGCCAATCCATCGGAGGAAACTAAAAACTCTACAATGATGAGCACAGACATGAAGCTCTAAGCATGCTAGGATTTCAGATGCCAGCTATATTTAACATGATACCAATATGAAAACTTTGGTAGATCTTCAACCTGCAGGCAAAGATTTAACAAAATATACCATAAAATCGAAAGGGTACATTTAGCAACCACATTTCACTGGGCTCTTAACAGCTGGGTTTTCATCTTTCTAGATACCAATAGGAGGAGGGACTGAAACAGGTTTAATTGACCATTACTCGAAGTGACTGGGACCTATATTAATTATGTTTATGTGTGGAAATGCCAAGGCTTAATATGCCCTCAAGGATTGAAAACACAAGTGCCTCTCCATTCAAAGTCCATGGACACCCTTTTTGAAAGAAAAATTGTGTGTGTGTGTGTGGGTGTTGTCAGGAAGGGGACACAGGTAAGATGGATACAAATTCGTGAGGGTAAGTCAAGAGGAAGTAATAGAATTCATATAAACAACACCAACCCGAAACTTAAGGCAACATAATGAAGTTGAACTTGGTGCAGAATTATAATTTTTGACCACAGGAATTTCAGATAATTAAAAAGTGATAAGCGTAGGTTTCAAGGTGGCCTGCAACCCTCCACACTTCTCCTGGAGCTTTCTGAGGTTGGCAGTAAGGACTGAGTCATGTCAAGCAGCGGACCTCAAGCACAGGTTGGGATGGTGGGCAAAGAGAGGGCTGGGGCTTGAGCCTTAGTTTAGGGTTAATAAAAAAATATTACAATTTTAGTATTTGTGTGGCCGCAACCCCCACCCCTACCTGCCCATCTGCCTGAGTTACATCTACACCTGTGTTATGGGTGGCATCAGTTTACATGGCAAAGTGCAGGGCTTAGGGCTCAGTCTATGCCCATGTGGCCTCCATGACTTGCTGGTAGACCTGCAGAGTAAGCTGCCAGGACC
Source organism: Zootoca vivipara (assembly GCF_963506605.1). NCBI lineage: Eukaryota > Metazoa > Chordata > Lepidosauria > Squamata > Lacertidae > Zootoca > Zootoca vivipara. The sequence goes on along the minus strand of NC_083287.1, from coordinate 14,774,247 downwards.
ACCCACCATTCATCTAGCTCAGGCATCGGCAACCTCCGGCCCATGGGCCGCCCGTGGCCACCCGCTCAAGTCCCCCGCACGCTGCAGCAAACCGGTGCAGCACGGCGTGGGGACTCGCCGAGCGGAACAAGAAATCGCGTCTACGCAGCCGCAGAAGTGATTTCTGGCAGACATTTTGGAAATGGGCAGCCAGCACCGGAAATCGCTTCTGCGCAGTCGTGGACATGCGCAGAAGCCATTTCCGGTGTCTGGGACATGGGCAGCACGGCACTGGAAATCGCTTCTGTGCCTGTGTGGCCCATGTCCGGCCCACGGACAATAGTCCGTGGGAATCCTCCAGCCCACGGGCAGAAAACATTGCCGACGCCTGATCTAGCTTCACCCAGTGGCAAATGGCCAAAATTAACAATGAAGAGGAAAGAGAAAGAGAGGGAGAGGGATGGAGGAACAGGATGGCAGGGTTTTTACAACTGTAATCTAGCATAAAGTACAGTGGAACCTCGGTTTATGAACACCTCGGTTTATGAATTTTCGGTTTATGAACGCCGCAAACCCATCTGGAACGGATTAATCCACTTTCCATTACTTTCAATGGGAAAGTTCGCTTCAGTTTATGAACGGTTACTCCGCGGACCGTCTGGAACGGATTAATCCACTTTCCATTACTTTCAGTGGGAAAGTTCGCTTCAGTTTATGAACGCTTCAGTTTATGAACAGACTTCCGGAACCAATTGTGTTCATAAACCGAGGTACCACTGTATAGGCAATGGTTGTCCAACTTGCCCCCCCTTCCCCCAAAGCAACAATCTCATCCATTCCATATGCAGAGACAAAATGCCACCACTGCATACACGCAATTGCACAATTTGGGGATCACATTATGAGCCAAATCCTGGCATGGCAATGGCAGACCAGAGTGTCAGGATTGCTTCACCACTGCTGAATACTTACAAAGCATGCATACGGTACAGTGGTACGTCTGGTTAAGAACTTAATTTTTTTTCGGAGGTCCGTTCTTAACCTGAAACTGTTCTTAACCTGAAGCACCACTTTAGCTAATGGGGCCTTTCTGTTCTCATCCTGAACCCGAGGTACTATTTCTGAGTTAGCGGAGTTTGTAACCTGAAGCGTTTGTAACCCAAGGTACCACTGTATAGCATTTTAAAAGTGTAGCATGAATGGGTGGAGCTGGACTAACCCCCCCCCCCCGCAAGAAATTTCATGACAATTACTGCCCCGCCCCAGACTATTTTCTATCTAGCACAGCATCAAATGAAACCCTAAGAGGGGGTTGGGGATTGGAGAGTGAGCAAGCTAGGGAGAAAACCATGGGGTAGTGTTGAAAGGCTCGGCTCCCCATCTTCTGGCAACTTAAGTTTGTTCTCCTCCCAAAACAGGAATTTAAGGTAACCAGGACTCAATTGTGCTGCCCCAGCCTGGCACCCTCCAGATAAAGTCAGGAACCAGAAGGCACCAGTTTGTGTGTATTTTATGTTTCTCTGTTGAGAATGATGATGTTTGATATATATCATACCGTTGGATAAAGTGGAGAACAAAACTCTCCAAGGTTTAGGAACATTTGTAAAAGAGGCAGCTGAACAGATTCTGGGGGCTCCATGAATCCAACACTTTCATGTATCTAGCTTTTGGCTTCCTCCAGCTTCGGCTGGTCTTGGGCTTTGCCAGTCATGCATGCCCTCTAGATTACAGTGGTACCTCTACTTACGAATTTAATGCGTTCCGAACACACATTCGTAAGTCGAAAAAAATTGTAAGCGGAATCCCATAGGAATGCATTGGGACAGGCATCCCCAAACTGCAGCCCTCCAGATGTTTTGGCCTACAACTCCCATGATCACTAGCTAACAGGACCAGTGGTCGGGGAAGATGGGAATTGTAGTCCAAAACATCTGGAGGGCCGAAGTTTGGGGATGCCTGCATTGGGAGAAAAAAATTCATTAAGTTAAAGCAACCCTATCTAAAAATTCATAAGTAGAAAAAATCCTATCTAAACCACATCCAAGATGGCGGACGGAGCTCCGTTCATAAGTAGAAACATTCGTAAGTAGAGGTACCGCTGTACTTAAATGCACTCTATGTGGGGCTGCCCTTGAATCACATTTGGAACTTACAACAATGCAATAAGCAAGAGAGACCCTGTGTCTTATTCAGGCCAGTTTCATGTGATATGCGCTGGTTGCCAGTTCAGTTTCTGGGCTCAATTAAAAGTGTTGATGTTAACCTTTAAAACTCAAAACAGCTTGAGACCTAAGGATCCCTTTCTTCCAAATAAGCCTCACTCTGTATTCCAACATAACCATCCAAGGACTTGCTCAAAATAGTGAGGCACACTTAGCAGGCAGCAGGTGTAGGGCCTTTTCTGTAGTGACTCCGAATGACTTACCAAGGCAGCCTCCCTACTGTTTTAGACAGCTATTGTTAAGCATCATGACTGTTTCAAAAGGCATCAGGCTGAATATTTCCTCATTTTGGTATGCTGTTATTTTACTTCTGCTGGCTCCTTTGCAACTGTCATTGTGATCTTGGTTTTTACACTAACATTTTTATTTATGATATGGTTCTCAACTGTGGATTGCTGTATATTATGTTGCAATGGTTCTGAACTGTTAGCAACCTCGACTTCTGAAGCACAGGTGGGATGTAAAAAATTTTAACAAATGGAGGTAGAATTCTACTTAAATATTATGTTGAGAATGAGAGAAAACTAGAGCATAAGACACAGAGCAACACAAGTTTGAAAGCCTTTTTCGTTTTGTTTCTGGAACTGCAGAATAGTTTTTAAATATTCCAAAATTATACTGTAGTATAAGGCGTATTCCAGAGGGGGACACAACTATGCTTGTTGATGGTTATTAAGCTCAGTTATTAAGCTTTATCAGTATTCCAAACCAGCCATAATGAAGTTCTTTTGGAAACATCTGAAAAAGCAACATGGCACTTTTACAGGGAACTGCAAGACACAGGGAAATTGGGGGGTGGGGGTGGAGAGAGAATGGTTAGGGGTGCTTAATAGCAGTTAGCATTCAAAAGAGGCACTGAATGCAAGTGAATTGACAATTTCCTTTAAAAAATGAAACATTTCTTGATCACACACATTTCAAAAATTTCAATGCATATACAGTACATGCACGCGCACACACACAAAATCCCAAATGCAGACACACAACAGGGACCTTCCACAAGTTTCAGAAGCTGGTGAAGAACATCACAGGGCTATTCATCTTTTATAGGCACAGTGGGCCAAAGAGTGCCAGAGCAAGGTCATAAACCTGATTACTCTAGGAAAGGGCTTTACAGTGCACTGTAAAAAAATAAAAAATAAAACATTTTACAACACCAAGAATTCCTGGGTGTCATGCTTCCCCCTCCCCCTCCCCCCCTCCCCCTTTTTTGGTCCATTTGTTTTCAAAGAGCACCGTGGAGGATGGGCAAGGATTCGGTTAAATGTCTCCTGGGATTCCATAGAAAACCAACCAACATCTGATGAATGGCTGCTAAAGTTAAACTCTGACCTGACCGGACAATTCCTACAACCAGCTCCCCTCCCCCCACCCCTCTCTGTTGGTCCGTTCTCCAGTAGCCCCACCCACCCACCGGCCTCCTCTCTCCCAAAAGTTTCAAGTGCCAGGCAGAGTTAACAAAAGCAAAGGAATGCAGGGTTCACCCTGCTGCAGCTTCTAGTGAAAGCGGTGATGCAAAAGGGGCTTAGGTTCTCTGGCGAGTAGATGGCAACTTGGCTTGCTGCTTATGCTTCACCACCATTTGCCTAGATATTCAGGTATGGATCCGGGAGAGAATGTGTTTGACCAGTGACCATTAACACCACCTGTGGGCTTGACCCTAAAATGGAGCATTTTGGGGGGGGGATCTCATAACTGTAAAGACGCAAGGGACTCCCAGGGCCATCTAGTCTAACCCGCTGGCAAAGGCGCAAGGGATGGAGAGTGGAGAAGCTTAGTACACGCACTCTGATCATTTGCTCATCGTCGTGCAGCTCAGTGTCCTGCTCTGCTCCAACATTTGAGGGGGCGCGGGGGGGGGAACTGTGGTCTAAACAACTGAGCCTCTTGGGCTTGCAGATCAGAAGGTTGGGGGTTTGAATCCCCGCAACAGAGTGAGCTCCCGTTGCTCTGTCCCAGCTCCTGCCAGCCTAGCAGTTCGAAAGCACACCAGTGCAAGTAGATAAATAGGTACCACTGTGGCAAGAAGATAAACGGCGTTTCCGCGAGCTCTGGCTTCCGTCACAGCGGTTTAGTTATGTTGGCCACATCACCTGGAAAGCTGTCTGTGGACAAATGCCAGCTCCCTCGGCCTGTAAAGTGAGATGAGTGTTGCACCCCAAAGTTGAATTCAACTGGAATTAGCCATCCAGGGGTCCTTTACCTTACCAACATTTGCAAACCAGAGAAACTTTGGTTGCCAACACACGGCACAGAGAGGAACCTATTCTACAGGCTACAATAAACCGCTTCTTTCAGATCTAATTTCAGCAGCGGGGGGGGGGGACCCCTGTTGACGCCACTGAATGCTTTTTTGGGTGCATGTGGAGCTGCAGACACTACATTAGAAACCTCATTTGGGGGATTTAGGGGGGGGGAATAATTTAGTCTTATAAAACTCAATGCTCCTACCTTGCCTACAATACTGATATCCAGGTCATCGTAAACCCTGTCTGAGATTTACGGGTAAAGGGTGGTATACAAATTTAACCAATCAATTAATTATATTTCTCCACCAACGCATGATCCCTACCAGGAAGCTTCTATTACTGAAACGGAAGAAGACGCGTTGGCAGAAAAATAAAACATTTTGACTGAAAACGAGAATTTCATAAGCTTTTTTGTTTTCTTTACATACAAGAGTACAGTGGTACCTCGGGTTACAAATGCTTCAGGTTACAGACTCCGCTAACCCAGAAATAGCACCTCGGGTTAAGAACTTTGCTTCAGGATGAGAACAGAAATCGTGTTGTGGCGGCGCGGCAGCAGCAGGAGTCCCCATTAACTTAAGTGGTGTCTCAGGTTAACTACAGTTTCAGGTTAAGAACGGACCTCTGGAACGAATTAAGTTCTTAACCAGAGGTACCACTGTATTAGCTTTCTTAGGGAACTGTATTCCTCATTTATTCTTTTTCTGCGTATGCAGCAGTGATCTTTCCTACCCTCAAGTTGGGCGGGGAGTCATTTCTCCTCAGCACCAGCAATTTTATTCTCGAGTCTCAGTCACCATCCATGGCGACAAGACTTCTCAAAGTGCTCACTTTCTGGCACTCCCCAGTTGCAAAATGCACCTGGCTAATCTTGAACGCCGCTTCGAAAGATGGGTTTGAGGTATAACCAATGAGACTGGATTGCTCATATGTGTGTGTGTGTGTGTGTGTGTGTGTGTGTGTGTGTGTGTGTGAGTGAAGGTCAGTCTTTTAGGAACTGGAAAATTAAGTAAGATGCTAATTATAAGGAGAGTTCCCAACCTTTCCTTACCTGACAGAATACCTCAATACAGGGATCATATTATGTATGCCAAGGGGCAAGAAGAATGTGAGCTGGGATAGCTCAGTTGGTAGAGCATGAGACTCAATCTCAGGGTTGTGGGTTCGAGCCTAATGTTGGGCATAAGATCCCTGAATTGCAGGGGGTTGGACTAGATGGCTCTTGTGTTCCCTTCTAACTCTACAATTCTATGTAGGCATACCTTACAGAAATAGAAAGCTTGGCCAGGGCAGATCTTCATGTATGCAATGTACATTCACATCCCAGTATCAAAATCTTGTACAAAAATTCACTTATCCAAACCTGAGGAATTAGTACCCAAACCTCGCATACATACCACAGATTCAAATATCCAAACAGCTAGGCCTGCATGTAGTACTGTAAACAAAGGCCTTAAACAAGCCTTTGCGTTTTGCTGGTCCACAGCAGCTGTGTCACCAGAAACCATGGTGGAAGGAAGGGGGAGAGATGGGACCAATATAATCAAGCTGGTTTACATTTGACCATACATCACTGGTAAGCCTCACTTCAACAGTTAGTGTTAAATTATATTCAGACAGAAAACTGCCTCTGTCCTAATGAATGGTTTCAGGGTTAAGCTCCCATGCTCCCAGGACTGCCATGTTTCTCAGATAGTCACTCAGGTAATGGTCATGGCAGAAATACAGTCCTTGTTGGCAGGCAATTAATTGATTCTTAAGGCTCGTATTTTGAAACTGGCCAAGGACTGAAAATCTGGCAACATGGGGTCCACCCAATGACTCATTTCTCACACACCCTAAGGCTCAGGCAAAAGACTTTTCCAATATCTTGTCCTTCTTAAGAGGAACCATAAACAAAAAGGCCTTGGGCAGAGTTCTCCCCTTAGACAGCTGGACGACCAATTCCTAGGAACAGAGCTAAGGCACATAGTATGGGAAGAACTCTGCTCAAAAGCTCTGGTTCCAATTCACACCTTTTGCATGTCAGCTCACATTGGGAAAAGCTGTTCAGATGCACTATAAAACATGCAGATTTTTGGCACGTGTGTTTTCCTGCATGCATGCGAGTGCACATCTTCTATGCTGCGAACTCTAGAGTGACAGACAAGTGTACTTTTGAGGTTTCCATTGGCTCCAGCACACAATATAAAAGACAAGTCAATTATTAACAAAACACAACTACTTGAAAATTGTCCTCTCTAGGGTAGAAGCCACACATTAGCATAAGCATGCATTCATAGAAGTGTACTTTCAGTATCTTCTCCTGCTCTGGATATATATAACTTGACTTCATTCAGCAGAAGAAAAGCCATTTGATAATCAATTAGCAAGGGAGAAGCGATACACACATTTCTTCTCAAAATAACTGCTATAAGTCTGTCCATCACAACATACACTGCTATAGCTTTTTTTTTAACCATAATTTTTACTGTTTCTTCACGAATAAACATAATCAAATATTCTTACATAATCACAACTTAAATTAAAAAATATATCCCAGATTGTACCTTTTTAGGGACGTCTCCTTTAGTTACAACATATTTTACATTTGTTCTGCCGAACACGACTTCCCCTTTCTCCCATCCTTGGTTTTATTAATCGAATTTTTACGAATTGCGCTCATATAAAACAGGTTCTTATATGTGTTCTTACATCTTATCATCCTCTATGTAGTCTCCATTATTTACAGATGCAGGTATCATGAAGTCACAAAAGATACAATTGGTGTTTCACAATATGTTTTAAGATATTCCGTAAATTTTCCCCATTCTTTCTCGATTTTCTGATCTTTTTGGTCTCTTACTCTTCCAGTCAGTTTAGCTAGCTCTATATATTCTACAATTTTCTCTTTCTAGTCCGCTATTGATGGTACCATAGTGGATTTCCATTTCTGGGCTAGGAGCACCCTGGCTGCTGTGGTGGCATACATAAATATTCTTACATCTTCTTTTATTATTTCCTTCCCAATTAGGCCCAACAAAAATAGTTCAGGTTTCTTTGGGAATGTGTATTTTAACAATCTTTTTAACTCATTATAAATCGCCTCCCAAAAAGGTTTAACTGTTTTGCATTGCCACCACATATGATATATTTCTCCAACCTCCTCCTTGCACTTCCAGCATTTCCTGTCCTGTTTCTTATAAACTCTCGCTAGCTTGACTGGGGTCAGATACCAACGGTACATAAGTTTCATAATATTTTCTTTTAATATCGTACATGCGGTGAACTTGATATTAGAGTTCCATAATTTTAACCAGAGATCAATTTCTATGTTGTGGCCGATGTCCCTTGCCCATTTGATCATGACATCTTTTGTTTCTTCGTCCTTGGTGTTCCATTCGAGAATAAATTCATACATTTTTGACAACATCTTTTTATCTCCTTCCACAATTTCTATTTGAAATTTAGATTTCTCCCTTTCAAAGCCATTCCTCCTGTTATCTTCCTTGAATAAATCTACAACCTGATAGTACTGGAGCCAACTAGTCATTTTGGATTTTAATTGTTCATCCAGGCGCCTTTCCTAATTTTAATCTTGCCATTGCTCCATGTAACTCCTCTAGTGTTATTGGTTCATTCAGGTAGCTTTTTTGATCTTCTGTTATTCTATCCAGCTTACAAGATATCAAGTATCTATCCATCTCGCTTTCCATTTCCTTACCTTTCTGATATAGTTCTTTATAGAACCTCTGAAATTCCTTCCTAATTTCATTTGGATCCTCAATTATCTTTTCGTTTTTCAGTATTTTATTTACATAGTTTTGCTTTTGTTGCCTTTTTAGTTGCCAGGCTAAGAGCTTACCACATTTATTGGCGTATTCAAAATTTCTCTGCTTTAGCCATTTCAACTTCCACTCCACCTCCTGATTTATCATCATAGAAAACTGGGTTTGTAGCATAGATATATTTTGTTTTATCTGCTGATTCCCTGGTTTACTAATTAGCAACTTCTCATTTTCCATAAGACTTTGTATCAACATCTCTTTTTTCTTGTCCCTCTCCCTCTTTTTTATACTATTCTGTTGGATTAAAAAACCCCTCGCTACCGCTTTACCAGCGTCCCATACAACATTTAAATTCGTTTCTTTGTCTAGATTTAAGTCAAAATATTGTTTCATCGTATCACTAGCTTTTTCCACCACCCTTTGGTCGTTGAATAAACTTTCGTTCATTCGCCATCTAAACGATACATCTTCTTTTTTTTAATTCCATAAACATTGGACTATGATCGGAAAGGGTTCTTGGTTGGACTTCAACTTTTCTCACTTTGGGGATTAGTTCTTTTGACAACCATATATGGTCTATTCTCAGAGAGCTTTTATTTGAATTGGAATAATATGTAAATTGTTTCGTGGTTGGAAACTTATATCTCCAAATGTCAATTAATCCCAAATTTTCAACCATCTTAAAGAAGCTTTTGGGTAGTTTCCCTTCAAAAATATCCTTCTTTCTTGCTGTTTATCCATTTCCGGGCTTACTACACCGTTCAAGTCTCCTAACAAAATTATTTTTTGATCCACGAATTCTTGTAGGTTTCTTTCCAATTTTTTAAAAAAGCCAGCTTTCCCTTGATTTGGAGCATAAACACCGACAACCAATACTTTCTCTCCCCACATCGTTGTTTGTACCACCACTACCCTCCCCTCTTCGTCATTATAAATCAAATTTGGTTCAAATTTTTCTTTTATATATAGAACTACACCTCTCCTTTTTTTTTCATCCACAGTTGCAAAATCCAAGCCTAATTTCTTATTTACTAAAATTCTTCTATTTTTTTTGAGATATGGGTTTCCTGTAAGCAAATAATATCTACTTTTTGTTTTTTTACTTTTACAGTTCAAACCATTTACATTCCACGATTATATATTTAATGCCATAATTTTTATTCAGTTATTATCAATATTTTTTATATATCTTTTAAATTATTCCTATATCTCCTTCTCAATATCTTTAATATCTTCTGGTTCAACCTCTTCAATTTCCTCCTCTAAGCTTTCTTCTCCACTTTTCTCATCTGTCTCCTCCTCTTCTCCCCCCTTAGCCCCTTCATCCTCCTTTTTTCCCCATCCTAAGATTTCTTTATACTTCCTTCTAAATTTGTCAATTTCGTGGGATCCTTTGATAGTAAATCTTTTTCCTTTAAAGCAGAACGAAATTCCATCCAAAATTTCCCATCTAAAGCTAATATCGTTCTTCCTTAAGATGGAGACCATCTCGCGATAACTGTCCCTCTTACGCAAAATTCTATTCGGCACCTCTTTGAAGACAATTATCTCTCTCCCATCTATCACCAATTTTTGCATGAAGCTCTGGCTCAAGATAGTATTTCTTATATCCATCGAATAAACATTACTAAACAGTCTCCCGGTAACTTCTTCGCTTTAGCTTTAGGTGATTTTACTTTAATTCTAAATGCATTTAGAATTTTTGCCTCCACTTCCTCTTTTTCGAGTTCCAACCATTTTGCAATTTCCATACTCAGCTTTTCTGATATTTTCGTTTGCTTCCTCTTTAATTCCCATAAATTTCAAATTCAATTGTTTTTGTCTTTGTTCTAATAGGGCCATATTATCCAAAATACCCTCTTTTATTTTGCTCAGCTTCTCAACTTCTCATTTCACCCACTCTGTCTCCTTCTTTGTCTCTTTCACCTCCTTCTGTACCTTTTTTGTTGTTTCCTCCATTGTTTTTGTTCTCACCGATATATCATTTATTTGTTGGGAGATCTCCCCCACTGCCTTTTCAAGTTTTTCATCCATAGAACTTTGTATATCACCCAATCTTTTCTCAATGTTTTGCTCACTCTGTCTAATTTCTTTCTTAATCTCTCCTAATAGTCCTTCCCAATCCTTAACCTCCTTACCTTCTTCTTGTTTGGAGCCTCTCCTCTCTACTGGGGTCCACGTCTTAGCACCTCTCATTTTGCCTTCGGGGTATAACCTTAATCTTCTATATGGGCTTTAGTGTGCAACTCTTAGCAACTCCTTATTCTTTATACTTTATATTTCAACTGTAGTTCTATTTGACGCCACTAGAGGTCACTAATTTTCCCTTACTTGGGGTTGGGTCACAGTAATTTGGCTTTGTCTTCGCCCTTAATTTCCTACCCCCTCTAAATGCTTTCGTCTCTCTATCCGTTTTTTCCCTTTTACTTAAATTTCTTCCCCCTATGAAAGTTCCTAGCAACCTAGTAGCGCTACTAAATATAACCTTCTCTTTACAGTGGATACAATTGATACAGATATCACTTCCCCCCCCCCAGAGTCCTTTGTTTCCTTCGTTACTTTGTTAATTTCTGTTGCTGTTAGGTTGTTTCCTTCTTCCACTTATCCTTTCAGCAGTCTGTTTCCCAAAGTGCACAAAGTCTCTCTTCCTTTTTCCGTCGTTTAGTACACCGTCCCTTCCACTTTCAATCTTCTGTTCCTACCCCACAATTCCCAGGTCCCTCAGTAGAAAGGTATCCCAATAGTATCAAACAAAGTCTTATATAGGCAAGGAGGAATCCTCCCCGCACGGTCGCCAGTCCAAATGGAGTAACAACCCAATATTACAAAGAAATCCTTACTAGGAGCATTTGGTGGTGGGTCCAGGAGGAGTCCAGGAGGAAAGCGAAGTTTAAATATTCCATTTTTCACTTCTTTACACGGCTTGCTACCAACAAACTCGGACAGATTCAGTCCGTTCAATCCGGTCACGACAGTGTCCCTTTAAGCCGCTTCCTGGATTCACACCCTCCCAAGTTTCTCGAGCTGTTATCCCTTTTTACTCCAAAGTCTCTTATTATACTTATGGGCTTGTTGTTTGTTTGTTGCTTTTTTTTTCAAGTTCCAGTTCGCATCCACAATATAGCAAAAAAGTCCGTAGGTTTCAAACCCGCTATTTTCAGAAACTCCCATACACCTTCATTCAACAACTTCCCAACCCTCCTTTGGTTTGCAAGGAGGGGGGGACGTCTGTCTTCTATTTCACCCTCAGTTTTTACTCATAAAAGTCCTGAGGGATAGATGTTATGGGGAATATCTCAGTACTCACACTCTTAGGCAGAATTTTTCAACGCTCTCTGCAACGCCCCTTCAAGCGCCATGTTTACGCCAAAGCGGAGAAAGTTCCCTTTTGCGCCCCACCGTTTTCAAATGCTGCAAAAATTCTTCAGTTCTTTAATATTCTTTTTATAGCTGAATAAATTCAGCATCTAGATGCTCAGCAAGCTTCTTTTCTTTTCGGAGGCAGTTTGCTTCCCATCCAGAGCTTGAGACTTCGAGTTACGGAGTCGGAGATAATCCCCTTGCATCCACCGCTCGATCCCCCCCTCCGGTCTCTCTTGAAGAAACCGAAAGGCGGGGAGAGCAGCCAAGGACGCCGCCGGGATACCCGAACTTCAGGGTAGCCCCCCCTGAAGTGACCGGGTCCGCTTAGTCCTAGCAGACCCCTTAAACCTCCGAAACTCTCGGAACCTCCACAGAGAGAGCGTTCCGCGCTCCTAACAATGGCCGCAACCCCACCGGAAGTCCAACATACACTGCTATAGCAGCAGAATAATTAAAGCGAGTGTGTGTTACCCTGTTTCCCCTTTTTTAATACGTAGTCATAAAGTAAGCCATGGCATTTGAGAAATATAAGACATACCCCGAAAATAAGCCATACACCCACACTGAGGAAACCAACCCCCACAGGCACCTCCACTCACAGAGTCACTCCATGCGGCCGGCACTGCAGGAGCACGATCAGCTGTGAAGCGGCGCTCCAAGCATAGTCTTATACATGGAAAAGTATGGTAAACTGCAACCAGAGTACACAAACATTGTGACAATCCACATTAACTATATATTTTGATTTACACCCATTCATTTCCCCTCCATTTGAACTTAACAAAATATGTAATGTTGCCACAACTCTTTACCCATGTTGTAGGACAGGCATCTCCAAATTGCGGCCCTCCAGATTTTTTGGCCTACAACTCCCATGATCCCTAGCTAACAGGACCAATGGTCAGGGGTGATGGGAATTGTAGCCCAAAACATGTGGAGGGCCGAAGTTTGGGGATGCCTGCTATAGGAAATCTCTTTCCCCCCCTCTCTCTCTCACACACAAAATATTCTTCCTAACACAGCAATATTCTTCCTAACACACACACTTAGAATTCAGGAGCAGGTTCCCTCCTGTATAGTTTATTTCTACAGCCACTGAATTACAACATATAGAGAGAGTCACATTCCTTCCATCCAGTCTTACAGGTCAGAAGTCCAGCAAAAATCAAACTCAAACGATAACCAGTATCTCCCACACAACATTTTCAAGTGAAATAGCCCTGCCCAGGCATGGAACAAATGGGATTCTCTGCATCAGCAAAGTCCCACTTGATAAGATTGTCCCCAAGATGATACGTTTTTGACATTTCTCATCCCCCTATGGTGGCAAGCGGTCTTGCTTCCATTACGATCTTGCCTGCAATTACGCATTAAGTGTCCCAAATGTCACATACCCAAGCAAAACAATCATGCCTAAGCACATGCTTACCCTGAGGCTTTCAGTACAGTAGTCTAGATGTCTATAATATGCACAACCTCCAAGCTGAGATGCAGCATGCCTTAAAATTAACAGCTGCCGGGAACAGAGAGGGAGAAGGGTTGCTACTGCCCTTGTATCTCACATGTGAGCTTTCTGTTTGTATATAGTTGGCCACTGTGTGGAACAGAAGGGACCCAGGTGGCGCTGTGGTTAAACCACAGAGCCTAGGGCTTGCTGATCAGAAGGTCGGCGGTTCGAATCCCTGTGACGGGGTGAGCTCCCGTTGCTTGGTCCCAGCTCCTGCCAACCTAGCAGTTCGAAAGCACGTCAAAATGCAAGTAGATAAAGTAGATAAATAGGAACTGCTACAGCGGGAAGGTAAACGGCGTTTCCATGTGCTGCTCTGGTTTGCCAGAAGCGGCTTTGTCATGCTGGCCACATGACCTGGAAGCTGTACGCCGGCTCCCTCGGCCAATAATGCGAGATGAGCGCGCAACCCCAGAGTCGGTCACGACTGGACCTAATGGTCAGGGGTCCCTTTACCTTTACCTGTGTGGAACAGAATGCTAGACCGGCTGGTCCTGCAAGGCTCACCTATGTGTTTTTGAGCTAAAACAGAATTTTCTGTCTTATACCTACCTATCCACACACAACTCCATGTCTGGTTTTATGCCCTTTGAATTTCCATCCCTTCAGCAGCTAGATCAGGCATCCCCAAACTTCAGCCCTCCAGATGTTTTGGACTACAATTCCCATCATCCCTGACCACTGGTCCTGTTAGCTAGGGATCATGGGAGTTGTAGGCCAAAACATCTGGAGGGCCGCAGTTTGGGGATGCCTGAGCTAGATTAACAAATTCTCATTCTCTCTCTCTCTCGTCAAAGTTACTTATAGAGTAGAAAGCAGCACATTCTAATCTCCAAAAGCCAATTTTCGAAACTCCCATCGTTCTAGGTGCATTATGCGACAGGGAATTTCATAAGCGTGATCCATTTCTGAGCCCTGGGTACAGAACTGAGCCTAAGATTTCAGGTTAAAGCTGCAGAGTGGAAGGAAAGGAGGGCCTTTTTCTCTGCCTCCCCACTTCCAGCTACTCTTTGAAGACTGAAGAAGAGACCAACTTAAGAATATTAGAGGGGGTGGGAAGGGGAAGGACTAGACCATGTGAAAAATGAACATAATGTTTAAGCTGCAGTTAATTCATTTTCCACTTTGTATTATTGTTATATTTAAAAAGCACCTAGACATTCCGTTGTTGCACCCATAACCTCGGTTTAATGTGCCATTTAGCATCTAGCTTTACCTATCTCAGTTTATAACACTGCCAAACGCTAACCTTCCCTTAGTTTAGGGCATGGGTAGTGCAAAATAAGGCCCAGGGGCTGGATCCAGCCCAATCGCCTTCTAAATCCAGCCCGCGGACAGTCCGGGAATCAACATGTTTTTACATGAATAGAATGTGTCCTTTTATTTAAAATGCATCTCTGGCTTATGTGTGGGGCATATGAATTTGTTCATTTCCCCAAAAAAATATAGTCCAGCCCCCCACAAGGTCTGAGGGACAGTGGACTGGCTCCCTGCTGAAAGTTTGCTGACCCCTGGTTTAGGGGGAACTAAGCAGTAATAAGAGGGACGCGGGTGGCGCTGTGGGTGAAACCACAGAGCCTAGGGCTTGCCGATCAGAAGGTCGGCGGTTCGGATCCCTGCAACGGGGTGAGCTTCCGTTGCTCAGTCCCAGCTCCTGCCAACCTAGCAGTTCGAAAGCATGTCATAGTGCAAGTAGATAAATAGGTACCGCTACAGCGGGAAGGTAAACAGCGTTTCTGTGTGCTGCTCTGGTTCGCCAGAAGTGGCTTTGTCTTACTGGCCACATGACCTGGAAGCTGTATGCCGGCTCCCTTGGCCAATAACACGAGATGAGTGACGCAACCCCAGAGTCGGTCACAACTGGACCTAATGGTCCGGGGTCCCTTTACCTTTTAGCAGTAATAAAAGCATCTAATTTGCATTTATCACTGAGAGTTTAGGGAGGGAAATTCATAAGGGGGTGGTAAGGAACCTTATGTGTTTGTCACGACCTGGGGAAAATTTTGTACACAACCACCTTGGGATAAAAGTGTAATAACTAACATAACGTCTCTCTCACTTTCCTTGAAGAGCTTCTATTTGAAAGTGAACTGATTTGTTGGAAAATAAAAATGGGAAATGTGAATGTTTTGGTTGCAAGTTTCATTTTTGCCCAGAAGAAAAATCTCAAAATTATTATTATTATTTTTTTAAAAAAACAGATTGTCTAAGAGTGATCATTAGTCAGGAGTTTTGTATATTGCATCAAGACTGTGTGTTTATTATTGCTATCTATTCATCCCTAGTGAACAAAAACACAGAACACTCAATCTGTTTGTCCCTTTCAAGTTTAAAGGTTTTACTGGCATGGGGTGGGACATCTTTAATTTAGTAACAAGCCTCGAGGTGCAAGATACATCTGGAAAGAAACAAAAGCCCAGGGCCCAGCAGTACTGGGAAATTAAAACATTGGGTCATATTCAAACGGACTAGGAAGTCAAAGGTCAAGGCAGCATTAAATCATTAGTTTCCCAGCTGCCACCATGGCGTGGTGTTGACCTTTGATTTTGCAAGAAGTGGCCCATGCAATTTTCTGGTGGCAATCTGGCAAGGGTTGAATTTTCTACTCACACCATTCCATTTCCTGCTGTGGAGTAACAATTAAAGCATCCGAAAACATCCAAGCACCAACAATTCCAAGAGGATTAAATTAAATTTGTTAACTTTGAATTTGTGAATAAAATATATTGATAATTATCTTATCACTGGTATGCTGGAGCTTTTACAAAATACACACAAGCTGAATTTGCTGGTAGACTACTGGAACTGTGGAAGTGGGGCATCACTGCTAGTTCAGCATCAAGAGACGTCGAGTTCTGAAGCTATGAACTTCATATGTTGAGTTCCACTTTGTACAATATATGACCTATATGCAGCAGGTTGCCTGAACTGAGCTCAAAACAGATCAAGCTAGAATACTGTTATTCAAAATGCCTTCAGGGCCAGTTATACATTTCTCCCCTCTTACTAAGATAAAGCTCTTCAAATGGAAAATAATATCATGTGCAAATTTTCTTTAAAATCATGCTAGATTGCCACAATTTTCAAAGAGTTTAAACCCTCTGTGTCTTGCTAAACAGCAATGTTGTCTTATCAGCTTTGCCTCTTATCAAAAGCAACAGGCAGCATATCTTGGAGTCAACCGAGCAAAAACACAACTTTTAAAATACTGTACTGAGATGTTTAAGATGAGAATTATTCAATGCTGAAATTTAAGGGAAGCATCCTCCGAGAAGCAACTCAAACATTTGGCACACAAAAGGTGAGGCAGAGTGGCCAAAAAGTACTTCGCTACAAATATTTGAGGTAGACAATGAAGGGTCTTAAATAATTTCTCCGGTCCCCTCCGCAAAGGGAAAGCAGGCAGCAAGCCGGAGTACTAAACAACAATGATCAATGCAACAGCTAGAAAAGGGAGCAGAAGGTCAAAGGAAATGATTAATTCTGTGTAGATCATCAACAGGATGGGTCCTGGAGTGGCTCACAACACCCAACTACCCTAATAAGTGCATCTGTTGACCGTCTTGGGAATACAAGACTGTGTAAGAGAGGACTCTTCTCCCCCCCCCCAGCCTATACTCACTCACGAGGGCCATGTCCCAAAAGTAAAACATTCCAGAATTAGGTCTTACAATTTAACCAACATCAGTACTCATTCGTTATGATAATTCTTGAACTCATGGAGCCCATCTTATCCTATTTGCTCTCTCATTTTGCACTCCTGAACTTCTAACATTAAAATAACATGCCCTTGCTTTTCACAGCTTCTTGTTTGAATATCCATTGCGGAGTGGAGAGTCAGACTGTGCTGGCCCTGAAAGTTCCATTTTTTTACCCCAAAGATTTCTAATGTCTAATGTTGGGTGTGGTCTCTCTTCTGTTGCCCATTTTCTTAGAGATCCACATACAGGAATACCTCGGGTTACAGATGCTTCAGGTTGTGTTTTTTCAGGTTGCGTCCCACACCAAACCCGAAAGTACCCAAACGGGTTACTTCCAGGTTTCGGCGCTCGCACATGTGCAAAAACACTAAATTGCGCTTTGCACATAAGCACCGAATCACAACCCATGCGCGCAGACGTGGTGCTGCGGGTTGCAAACGTGCCTCCCGCCCGGATCACGTTCGCAACCCGAGCGCCCACTGTATACTGCTATACACTGTCATTATTGTACGTTGTTGGGTTTTGGAGTGGGGAGATTTAAAAAGCACACACAACTGGATCAATCTAAGAATGTCACCTGACTTCTCCAAACAATGTAATGAAGCATAATCTTGAATACCAATAGCCTATGTTATATGTCCTTAAGATTTCTCTAGTATCTAGCAATTCTTAATCTAGCTTCAGATAACATGAATGCAGTTCTTAGCACAGAGATCTGCAGCTTTCCAAAACACTTTTTGGGGGACAAATCTGAAGTTGGATTTATTGCTTTTGTTTTATCAGCACTCATTCCTCAGTAAAGCAAAACACCTATGTTCTACTTGTAACCACTACTTCCATAGTGTAGTCAAATTTGCTTATGATTTAGCCACTGTATGGCTCTGCTGTTAACTAAAGCAGGGGTTCCCAACAAAATTTTCTCGAGGACCCCTCATCGAGCCGCTATTGTGACAAGGACCCCCATTAATTCCTAATCCTAAAATTAAAAAGTGGGAGCCAAATTAAGAGTCTTTTTATATTTTATATTTATATGTTTTTTACAGTTACAACAGTAACTGTAAACCATCAGTATACAGTTAGTTTTAATTTTTAGTTTTAATTTTCAGTTCTTAATGAGATGAGTTAAATCTGTCCTTTGAGTCCATTATTTCTGAAATATTAGGTTCCAAACTTGAAACTTTCACTCTGAAATCCGACCCCATGTCGAGCCGATTCCTATATTTGTTTTTCATGAAACACATGGAAGAAAATGCTTGCTCATATTATATGTGGTTGCAAATGGAAGGATCTTTTTCATTGCCTTATCTCCAAGTTTCTTGTAGTCCTTGCGGCATACAGCAGAACTACTGCCAAAACAAAAAATCTGTTATCATACGAAATATATTTAATATATTTTTTATTCTAATAGCATCTTGCGGACCCCTCTGGCATAGCTCGCGGACCCCTGGGGGTCCCCGGACCACCTGTTGGGAACCACTGAACTAAAGGTATCTTGACCCATGGCAACTCTTAGCGAATACCTCGGTTTATGAACACAATTGGTTCCGGAAGTCTGTTCATAAACTGAAGCGTTCATAAGCTGAAGCGAACTTTCCCATTGAAATTAATGGAAAGTGAATTAATCCGTTCCAGATGGGTCCGCGGTGTTCGTAAACCGAAAATTTGTAAACCGAGGTGTTCATAATCCGAGGTTCCACTGTAATGGTTTGCCTAGCAACCAACCCTACAAGAAAAAAAAAGATGTAAAAACTGAGAACTTCTACAGGTAAAAAAAAGGGGGGGGAGGAAGGACAAATTACTTTTTGGTTGGTTATGTTCTGCATTATTAACATAAACAATGAAATCATACCAATCTCCACCCCACCCCCACGACTTATAAATGGCTGTGGATAATACAAAAAAAAAATTAGAAATACACGCAGAGCTTCATGAACTAATGTTTTCTGGAAATGCCACTCATCTCCCTGGAAATTAAGGGATAATCCATGTCAATGGGTTGTTTTATAGCCTTACTATAATTTCTATTATATTTAAAAAAATCAGTAATGTATTACTGATGTCTCTGGCTCCCCTCTTTGTCTCTGCTTCAATATTTCATGCCCATTTCCTGTGATGGTTTTGTTCCACACTTGATTCTACATTTTTAATTTGTAAAAAAAAGTAGCAATAATTGTTTCCTGAGTTTTATCCAAAGCAACCTCCTAACTCAGAATGTTTAGCAAAGGGCCAATTCATGTGTGAACTGTCATGCAAGTGGCCAGGTGTTTATTTAATTTTTAAGCCATGTGCATCTGAATACATGGGCACCCTGAATTCTAAGGGTGCCAGAAGCATCCTTGGTTGGGATGCAGGAAGAGCTACAGGAAGAGGCCTTCTCTGTGGCTGTGCCCAAACGCTGGAATTCCCTTCACCTGAAAGCTTGTTTGGCACCCTCTCGACCTTCCATTGTCTGAACAAGATATTTTTGTTGCAGCAGACATTGGGCCTGTTGAGCTGAGTAGTTTTTTAATAGGCCAATTTCCTGCTTAGGTGTTTTATAAGCATCTCTGCGGCTGTTGAAAGCTTTACAGTAGCAATTTTTGATGCTATTTTTGAAATAGAATAAGAGACCCCTCGAAAGCACGCTCAAGAGTTGTTATCACTACTGAAACTGACGACTAATGAAGATGGTACATATGAACCATTTTGTAGAACGTGGGGAGTTGTGACAACATCTGTCGGTTTAAAATTTAAAAACATAACAAATATACCATGTAGCATTCAATACGATTACTGGATTGAAGACAGTTGCTAAATTAGTGTTTGTACAAGTTTCCTATAAAATATTTAATACGGATCGTTACAATGTGTGTATTCATGTATGAAACAGTTGTGTATATTTGTAGTATGGCAAGTATTTTTAAAGTTTTCCTTTGTGTTTTTGGTGAAAATTTGTGTTAAGCCACCATGAGCCTTCTGGCCCCAATGGAAGGGTGGAGAGGTTTTCTAAATAAATGGTCATGCAGAGAAACAGTGTTAACCATTGGTGTTCAGAGACGCTGCCATTTCTGTGATCGTGGCTATACATGACATATGGTCATGTACCCATATACAGTACACAATAATATTGGCCCCAGCATTATCTTTGAGTAGATCCCAACCATTTTTAACTGATTGGGAAAAGCTAAAAATTGGCACATGCGTGGTTCTATTTAATAGAAAAGTCAGTAAAACATTTGGACTGCTTCCTAACAGAGGCCAGAACTCCAGTAAAAAGCAAGGTAAGCCACAGTGGGACACAATAGTGTGTTGTGGGAATTCACTGTATTCCTCACACCAGAGTCTTGGGAGGGAGCTTTAGTAGCTACCAGAAACATGCAATTTTGCTCCCAGAAGGCTGGTGATTTTTACTGGAGCATAATGAAAGCCAGTTTAAGTGTATTATCACTGCATCCAACCATGCACCACCAAATAAGCTTATCCTGAAGTGTAGTTTAGAGACATTTTTTAAGTTTCCTAAATAAATGCTTATACACACAGTCTACCGTTAGAAAACGCAGACCTTTCTGAAGAGCTTACTTCTTCATGTCAACACACATGGCTAACATTGACTAAAAGGCAACAAAAACTTCTTTAAAAATGATCCCAAATTGCTTCTCTTCTTCAGACAGCCAAGTAGGCAAGATCAGGTCTGTATTCACAGAGTGATGAGGAAGTACCTGTATGTTGCATTCCCAGTTAGAAGCTGGTATCAAAAATAATAAAGGCTCATAAATATCTGAACTTAATCAGTTTGAGTTTGCATAATCTTCGCAGTAAATGCAAAGGGGGGGTGGGAATAATCATCCAGTCAGCTGAGTCGCCTTCTCAAGCAAGCACGCCAGAACTCAAGTCTACAGGTCTCAAACTGTCAATACTTGTTAATGCTATCAATTTGTTCCCTTTTGGGGGGGGCAGAGGGGAGAAAACCAGCCTATGTACTTCTAGGAGAAGGATAATTAACTTTTAAATCTAATGTAAGCAAGATCAGCATTTGCTTCAAAAGACACGTGTGAGAGAAAATAGGTGGTGTCCTTCACAGACTACTTGAAGGGAAGGTGGTATCTCCCAATAAGCCCAATCAATGGCGTTCTATCCCAGGCATTTATATTGGTCATTTCCCGCTTGTACTATATCGGTGTAAACCTGGAATTTCTTGTGTGCTTGTAAAAAGGCACAAGAACCATTGTAGAGAGCAGTAGGGTTTCAAGTTGCCCCCTTATAAGAGGCTCCATTATCTTACTACAGTGGTACCTCAGTTTACAAACATAATTGGTTCCGGAAGTCTGAAGTGTACTTAACCTGAAACGAACTTTCCCATTGAAAGTAATGGAAAGTGTATTAATCCATTCCAGACGGTCCGTGGCGTACTTAAACTGAAGCATACTTAACCTGAAGTAAACTTTCCCATTGAAAGTAATGGAAACTGGATTAATCTGTTCCAGACAGGTCCGCGGAGTACTTAAACTGAAAATACTCAAACCGAGGTGTACTTAAACCAAGGTATGGCTGTACGTAAAAAGTTTCCTAAATAGTGCAATAACCGAATTTGGGAACCTGCCAGGCCCACAACAGCCTAACAAAGACTGCATTAGCCATTGGGAAAGCAGCATTCACTGTTCTTAATATGGAGTGTTGGAGATCAGGGACAGGATGGGAGGAGCCAAAAGCCATTAGAAGCCAAGATCAGGAAGCCAACACACCAAAGTTCACCTCCTCAAATATTCATCTCCATTCCAAGATGAAGTTGAGGAGAAGAGACCTTCAGGTTAATCAACAAATCTGCAACAACACAGAAAAGACAAAGAGGAGGATTCAGTCCAGGAGATGCTGCCAGCACACACTTCTCTAAAATAGTGTTTATTGGTTGAGCGATGGGCAGCCTCAGCACTAACGCAACTTTCATTGAAAGGGTCTCTCCTCTTTCCTACATGAAAGCTTTGATAACAGGGAGGAAATGCATCTCCACCTATTTGGATTTTTCACACAGTCCACAGAGGGCAACAGAACCAAATCCACTTCCTTCCCCCTTAGGCTTGAGTGGCAAAGTACATGCTCAATGACAGACTTCACCTGGTAGGGCTGGAAAATGTCCCATCTGAAACTTTTTCAAAGTTTCTGGCACAGAATATTCTTCTGACTGAATTGCTTCTACAAGAGAAGCACCCATTGCACATTACTGAACATTTTGGTGGTGGTTGCCAACACAAAACTGATTGGCACAGTGTCTTTCATTTTAGCACAATATTGACAAAGGGTCCCACTCTAGAAATGCAATGCTCCCGATATACAGATATTTTAATGGAATGATACTTTGCATGATGAAAGATACTTTTTATTGGTTTTTCTATTCCTCGCCCTATGTTAAAAGTTAGAAACCTTACCATCTGCTAAGGTCAAATAAGCAACCTACAGAAGGACTGGGGGTGGGGAGGGAAATCTAATCAGCATGTGCAAGCTTAGAATTAGAATTGGTTCTACCAGAGCTACATACATCTAGCTCATGGGTAGGCATACTAAGGCCCGGGGGCCAGATCCAGCCCAATCACCTTCTAAATCCGGCCCGTGGACAGGAGTGGCAGACAAAAATGACTGACTATGCAGAGTTAGCTAAGTTGACCTGCGGGATCCGAAACCAGGGAGAGACAAGGTTCCAAAAGGAATGGAGTAAATTCGTGGACTATATGGAGAACAACTGTAGAAGTTTAAAGACACTTGCAGGACTGAAATAAATCCTACGAACTGACTTTAAGTAGATGAACTAAAAGGAACTGCGAGATAAGAGTGGGAAAGAAAACCGAATGATGGGAGGGAGTGAAGTCAAAGCTCGGCAGAGCAAGAGAAGTAGAATAGGTGAATAGAAGATAAAATGGAAAAATTCTTTTTTGTTGTTTGTGATTGTGTTTGTTGTTTTTTGTTGTTGTTGAATGTTGTTTATTTGGAAAACTTAATAAAAAGTATCTTTTTTAAAAAAAAAATCGGCCCGTGGACGGTCTGGGAACCAGCATGTTTTTACATGAGTAGAATGTGTCCTTTTATTTAAAATGCATCTCTGGGTTGTTTGTGGGACCTGCCTGATGTTTTTACATGAGTAGAATGTGTGCTTTTGCATCTCTGGGTTACTTGTGGGGCACAGGAATTCATTCATTTCCCCCCCCCCCAAAAAAATTGTCCGCCCCCCAAAGGTCTGAGGGACAGTGGACCGGCCACCTGCTGAAAAAGTTTGCTGACCCCTGATCTAGATCAATGTTTCCTTCTTCTCCTGTTCTACTCCCTAAGAAGAACTATAGCTTTTTTATCTTTCGCCCCACCCCCACCTCAAAAATCACATGGGCAACATAACTGGATGCATTTGACAACCACTGGTATTCATCATTGCCACTACTTAACTTTCTAAGGAAATGCAGCTTCCGGGTTTCCACTTAGCACACCGTTAAGATGGCAGACATTTAGATTATGGAAGTATACACAAGATACCAAGGTGACACAGCAGCAAACTTATTCACAATTTCAAGCTGTTTGTTTGTTTGTTTGTTTAGGAACTAAGCTCTCTTGTCATGTCTTAAGTCTAGTGTTGCATGAGGCAGGATCAGAATACAGTACAAGTTAACATTAAAGCCAGCTACACATCAAAAGTTGCAGGGACCTGGGAGCCAACCCATGGCAATACTTGTTTTAGTGCAATTAGCCAGTCCATTCATAAGTTTAAAAGGTCACAAGAGCTCTGGTCCAAGCAGATATATACATTCCAGGAAGTACACGGAGAGGAGAGTTTCCATTGTTTTAAAAAACACAGAGAGAGAACTCACTTCTGTTTCTCATTTTTAAGGAAAGGCTAGAACAGTGTTTCTCAACCTTTTTTGGGCCAAGGCACACTTGTTCCACGAAAAAAATCACGAGGCACACCACCATTAAAAAAGTTAAAAAATTTAACTGTGCCGCCCTATATTGACTATATAATTATGACTGTAAGAAACACTTGCCAATTGCTGTGTTGGTTGCAATCTCCTGTAATAAGGCTTCACAAACCGCTGATTTCTCTGCCAGCACAATCCTTTGCTCAGCAAGTTTCAGGTTGAGCTCATCCAGCCAGCTTCTTTAAGTTTGTCTAAATTTTAGTTTAGTTTGTCTAAATTTTGCCGCGACGTGCGGCGACGAGAAGGGCGATTTGCATTGTCACGTGCCTGGCGGCCGCCAATACATAAACGCTAACCCACCGGAAAGGAAGCCGGCCGGGTCACGACGCGGGCGCTCGCCCCGCGTCGTGACCCGGCCGGCTTCCTTTCCAGCGGGTCAGTATTGAGTATTGGCGGCCGCCAGGCACATGACAATGCAAATCGCCCTTCTCGTCGCCGCACGTCGCGGCACACCAGCCAGCGTCTCGCAGCACACTAGTGTGCCGCGGAACAGCGGTTGAGAAACGCTGGGCTAGAAGAACGAAAATCCATGTCATCCTGAGAGTACAAATGTATCTCATCATGCTGGCTTCTGGAGTACAGCATTTCCTCCACTTTTCTCAAGAACTGGACACACAACAGGGTTTTTTGCACAAGGTATTTGATGAAGTGCATGGAACACAGCTGAAATTGATATCTGACACAGATAAAATTAATCAGGTTCCAAAACCAAGCAATACACAATATTTTGCCCTAATTTCTGCTGCCATCAGGACTTTTATATGTTTTTGACCAACTGCTCCTTTATACCTTAGAAAACATGCCAGCTTTTTTACCTCAGGAATAGGCGCTGTGGGTTAAACCACAGAGTCTAGGGCTTGCTGATCAGAAGGTCAGCGGTTCGAATCCCTGCAACGGGGGGTGCTCCCGTTGTTCGGTCCCAGCTCCTGCCCACCTAGCAGTTCGAAAGCACATCAAAGTGCAAGTAGATAATAGGGACCGCTCCAGTGGGAAGGTAAACGGTGTTTCCGTGTGCTGCTCTGGTTCACCAGAAGCAGCTTTGTCATGCTGGCCACATGACCCGGAAGCTGTCTGCGGACAAACGCCAGCTCCCTCGGCCTATAGAGCGAGATGAGCGCCGCAACCCCAGAGTCGGACACGACTGGACCTGATGGTCAGGGGCCCATTTACGGCCTTAAGACCTAATGCATATATGGGACCTATGAGAGCCTGGCCATCTGAAAAATATTGGGAGATCACACTGCAATCTAAAGCAACACAATGAAGAGGATGGGGGAAGCAAAAGAAGAAAAAGTGGCATATAGCCAAGACTAACAGAGCATCCCACAATAAAAATGATACTAACTCATTTCCAATACAGTCGTACCTTGGAAGTCGAATGAAATCTGTTCCGGAAGTCCATTCGACTTCCAAAATGTTCAGAAACCAAGCATGGCTTCTGATTGGCTGCAGGAGCTTCCTGCAGCCAATCCTAAGCTGTGGAAACCCTGTTGGATGTTTAGCTTCCAAAAAATAGTTTGCAAACCAGAATAGTCAGGGTTTGCGACGTTCGGGAGCCAAAACGTTCAAGCACCAAGTTGTTTGAAAACCAAGGTACGACTAGCACAATGGGCCATGTTCAAATGAGATCCCAGGGCTGGTCCTACGGCCAGACTGGGTGGCGCAGGGTGCCACGGCGCCCGCCCGCCAGGGGGCGCATCGCAGCTGCGCCCGCCCGCCACCCGCTCTTCTGTGCAGTAGCGCCCTAGGCAGTAGCGCTGTGCGCTGAGCCAGCCTGCCCGTGCGCAGCAGCGCCCTCAACAGCCACGCCTGCCCACCCACACATCGCGCTGGGAAACGGGGTAGGGGGGGCCCGGAGGGATCTGTCGCACCACGGCGCCAGAGGTGCTTAAGACAGCCCTGTGAGATCCCCTTCTAGACGGCCCTTCAGATCCCCTGCTAGACAGCAAACTTCCTAGCACACATCTTTGAAAATACACCCTTCTCCTTCATGCAGCCTACTCCATTTCACCCAGAAAGCTGTGACATTATTTACAGCTGCCTCTTCCCCACCACTCTAGGACCAAGAAGAGGTGGCAGAAATGCTACCAACTTTGCCTCTTTCACACTAAAAACACCATTTATATGCAGAACCTGCAAAATATTCTCTTGGCACAGCCTGGTGCTCTGGAGCCGTTTTGAACTATACTTCCATCAGCCCCAGCCAGCAAAACATATGTTAGCTGGGGGATGATGGGAGTTGTAGTCCAAAATAGCTAGGCGCCCACCAGGCTGCCCAAGGATATACAAGCAGTGTAAAGTTTTTAATCTTCTATTTCTCAGTTCAACCAACTTTTCTCCAGAAATCAAGTTCTGCATCCAATGTAGTACCACTCTAAAAAGAGGATTAAAAAGAGAGTATAAAGGAGAAATAGCATAACCTAGAGTTAAGAGGAAATATCACATGGGTATTAAATTCACAAAGGACACACCCTGGCTCCCCCTGCAAAAGAAAACATTTTTTGGAAAGGGTGCAAGTTTCCAGTGGGAAGATCCTTCCACTTTGTAATGTTATTGTTAGATGCCTTGATTATGCATTTGAAAGACAGGGTATAAATCTAAGCAATTTTTTTAAAATGTCCGTGAGGGATAAATCAACAGAGAAAGCATGAAAAGAAACAAGGCTTGGTGTGCATATTAAAAACCGACCCTGTGAATACAGGGCCAAAACTGGTTACTAGTTCCCAGTTACTAATCTGAAATAAAGCTAGGAGCACAGGAAAGTTAATTCACCTAAATAAATTTATGTATATGTCCCTGAACCCCAAAATAAGATTTGGTCTACATCATAGCTCCATGATACGGGGTAGGAACATGTAGACACAGGTTGCAGTTGCTTAATCAATTTGCTGATTAAGTTCCATTTTAAAACTTTCAGGCAAATAAGGAACTGGAAACCATGAGCCAACTTTAGCTACATGTTTGTCGCTGGAAGAAGCTCACTCAGCATCTGATTTACCAAGACAGATATGAGGCTTACTCTTTGAGCCCGAGGGAAATGTTTAACTCTCTCATTTTACACTCTATATAATCAAATTGTTACTTTTTCACTAGCTCTTGTCTTGATGCATGTGGATCTTGGGGTCAATTGCTATGAAAGCTGGCACCATGCAGTCTGTTGTTTACCTAAGAGACTTGCGTGTTTCTGGGGGGGGGGGGAGTTTGAACAATTCTTAAATTCTAGTGTCATGGTTTTATGGCAAGCTGTTTCAGGAAGCAACAGTACTGGGTAGGCATCCTTGCGATACAAGTTGACCAAAAATGAAGGAGGTGGCACAAGTTATCATAGCAAAACTGAAAAAATAAAAATACATGCCCTTGGATTCGAACTCTGCAAACGGTGCGCAACAAATTCTGCATGGGACTTCTGAGATGTGTGTGCCCAAAATAATGTGGAAACCGAGATTCAAAACAGGGCGACAGTAACTCCATCATAATAAATTATAATAATGATTTTTTTTATTTATACCCCGCCCTTCCCGGTTCAGAAACCCGGGCTCAGGGTGGCTAACAACAAATTTAAAACACTTAATTGTAATACAACATAAAAGCAGCATAAAATACAGTATAAAAGCATGAATTACAATAAAATTCAAAAATCAATTTGGGGGAAATCCATCCAATTAAACATTAGATAGTCACTAGGGCTAGCTGGCTAAATTAGTGCTACTTGGGCCAGCAAGGAGGCCAGGGGAGAATTAGCTGTGGGGTCCCAGAGCGGGTAATCTTCATAAAAAGGGGAGGGGGAAAAGAGAAGGGAAATAAAAGATCAGGCTGAGTTCAAATTAAAGGCCAGGTGGAATAGTCTTACAGGCCCGGGGGAAGAAGCTTAAATCCTGTAGGGCCCTAGTCTCATGCAACACTTCCATGAGAAAATATTGGAGGGTGGGTACAAGAGAGCAAGCTAGAAATAAATTTATTCCCCCTTCTTTGCCACCCTTCCTTCAACAAGGAAGGAAGAGAACAGGGGAGTATCTTTCCAGGGAACATCTCAGGTTTTTGTTTTGAGACAGAAACGCTGTCCTGCATAGACCCAAAGCTGTGTCAAATCTAGGTAAAAAGCATTTGAAGACACCACAACTAGACCGCATCTACAGATTAGCTAAGCCACTGTGCAAGAATGCTGCTTAAATAAACAACATTCTCCTCCTCCCTCTCCCCACCTTCACTGTTCAAGCTCCCTTTTAACTTACCCAAGGTAATCAGCACAACTTGAGATAAACATGTTTGTCCCTTGGATTAAAGGTATCCTGTTAAAGGATACTTATTCCTTACCCACTCGGCAAGCACAAAAATAGCTAGAAATGGAAAGACTGTGGAAAACAGTCACGCACTACAGACAGAAGCCCTAGCAGACTAGCCAGGCTTCCTTATTACAGTACAGTACATTTATATCCCATCCTTCCTCCAGTGACCTCTCTTCTCCCCACTATTTTATAGGTGGCGCTGTGGTTAAACCACTGAGCCTAGGGCTTGCTGATCAGAAGGTCGGCGGTTCGAATCACCCCGTTGCTTGGTCCCAGCTCCTGCCAACCTAGCAGTTCGAAAGCACGTCAAAGTGCAAGTAGATAAATAGGAACCGCTACAGCGGGAAGGTAAACGGCGTTTCCATGTGCTGCTCTGGTTTGCCAGAAGCGGCTTTCTCATGCTGGCCACATGACCTGGAAGCTGTACGCCGGCTCCCTCGGCCAATAATGCGAGATGAGCGCGCAGCCCCAGAGTCGGTCACGACTGGACCTAATGGTCAGGGGTCCCTTTACCTTTACCTTACATTTATATCCCATCCTTCCTCCAGTGACCTCTCTTCTCCCCACTATTTTATCCTTACAACAGAGGGAGAGAAATTAGAATGAGGGCAAATCAAGCACACCTGGACTAAGGTTGCCTGATGAGCTTCACAGCTGTGTGGACATTTGCACCTGGGTCATGCAGGTCCTAGTCCACCACTCTCTAGCCCAGGCATCCCCAAACTGCGGCCCTCCAGATGTTTTGGCCTACAACTCCCATGATCCCTAGCTAACAGGACCAGTGGTCAGGGATGATGGGAATTGTAGTCCAAAACATCTGGAGGGCCGAACTTTGGGGATGCCTGCTCTAGCCACTATACCACACACCCCTGTAAAGAAGAGTTGCAGAAGAGCAAACATTGTACAGAAACCAACAAAAGTCACAAACCTAGAGCATATGGAAAGTATTCCTGGTCCTTTTATGCTACTATCCATTTTTTGTTACCTTCTCTGACAGACTTACTAGGGAAGAAGCCTTCTAGAGACTTACATCTTGAGTAGACACTGATAAGAATTGCAGTGTTAAGTAAGGAATATTTCAAACTCAGGGATTTAGTTGTGGTATTTTGAAGAATTGCCTTGGCATGTTTGGGTTTCATTCTTCTCTATATTGCAAACTTAATGGCTGAATTCTGCAACACAATTGTTCAGTCTCCCAGATCAGGGACACCTTTCTCTTATTATTTTATGGGATGTACGTCAGACGCATTTGTAGAACAGGAAAATGCTTCCTTCCCCCACTGCTGTTTTGATTCCTCAAGTATTCCAGGTTTTAGCTCACTCCTATAGCTCTGGATAAGGAAAGTCCATCAGGACAAGCAAAGTATTTTAACTGATCAACGTGGCTCACCAAACACAGATCAAGCAATTTCTCTCTATGCCACTTGAAGACATGGCAACAAATGGTCAGGGTTAAGAATTGTCAGCTCCATGCAATAAACAGCTGCCAATGAACAGAAACTAAAAACTGGCTTCCACATGGCAGCTGTGATGGGAGCACTGGCCCATCATAGGTTGTTTGAACATTAGATGGGGAAGGCAAAGCTAAAAAATTAAAGGAAGAATGTTAATATCAGATTTGTATTGTGCTCCATATGCAGCACAGCACATTCAAATGTTTTTCCCCCCACTACACAGTTAAAACCTTCTTTTAAAAATAAAATTCTCTACATTTTTACCTGCAAAAATCTAACTGTATTTGTGGGTGGGTGAGCATACCCTTCAGAAAGTGTTTTAGGACTGCAACTTTAAAATATTACAGTGACAAGAGTTTACATCACTTATTCACCAATTATCTACTGCAATTATTCTAGACAAGGTGAATATACATCTGAAAATCCAGATATGAGACTTTTGCAGGAAGCAGGCAACAGAAACATGAACGCAAAGCAAGATGCAATGCAACTTTGTTTTTTCAGCATGCTACAAGATCTCAGTATCATTTGGAACCTAAGCTTCCAACTAAAGGTTCAGTTACAACTTCACATTCAAGAAACATGCCCAATGCAGCTATAGCAACAAGTATTTCCAGTTTCTTACTGTGTGCCCTTTTTAAGGTAAACCAGTTTAAACTATAACTTGAGAAGGAAGGTACTGAAAATATTTGCTGGGAAGAAGGGGAAGAAGACATCAACAACTATCAGCAGAAATATTCCGAATACTTACAGCAGTAAGGAATGCTATTCTTGGTTCAGCTTTGCAGGCTTAAAATTTTGCATTTAAGTGTTCCAAATGCCCTTCAGAGGCCCACAAAGAGACAGGAGTATTTGTTAAACATTAGAAAGCTCTGTGGGAGAACCAAGTGCTAATGAGGAGATTTTTGCATTTCCTCAAACCCTTCCTGAAAGCTCCCTAAACATTCCTTTTATTTACCAAATTCAAGCATTCTTTCTCCTTTTTTTTCTAAATAACCACACATAGATATGGTAAAAGGTCACCCAGTTTCTTGGTATGAACAGAGCTTGACTACTGTAATGCTCTGCTAAGAACCAGTCCTTCTTAAAATACATTTGGGGGGGGGGGTTAAGCCTAAATAGTGCATGTACATAGCAATAACCAAGGGGAAACTTTGCCCACTCAGTCCTCAAGTCATGACTCTTATCTCCAAAATAGTCAGGACCAGCTAAGAACTTTGCTGGGAAGCAAGCTATCTTCTTAACAATGAAGCCAATGGAAAATTCCACTGTGGCACTACCGCCAAGAGGAATGTCGCAATGAGGAATGTCGGCTCACAAATTGAACTTCCAGTTCATGCAGTTGCTACTAGATTTTATTATTTGGCGATCAGAGTACCTAGTTAATTGCTACAGTAACTAATTTATTAGAATATAGATTTATGCCAAGTACGATTCTGTTCTTTTAAATAAATAAATAAATGCTAGTACTTTGAAAAATTGCACTAAATTGAGATTATCAATGTGCTGCAGCCTTTTAGTTATACTTTTAATGCAATGTGATTATATGCTATCATTGTTTACAGCGTACAGGTGTAGTTTTAAAGCATTATAAAAATAAACTTAAAGCAATTTGCTCTTGCTTTCTTATTGTTTCTACACTGTCCCAACTCTTTCTATTTTATGTTATGTGACTAATGGGAAGCTTGCCAGAATTCAAATT
This sequence comes from Zootoca vivipara, assembly GCF_963506605.1. NCBI lineage: Eukaryota > Metazoa > Chordata > Lepidosauria > Squamata > Lacertidae > Zootoca > Zootoca vivipara. The sequence goes on along the minus strand of NC_083287.1, from coordinate 14,743,082 downwards.
TAAGGGCATTTGGGTCTAACTTTTGGTTTAAATGATTAGTTTATTAGGAGTGCAAATCTAAACGTTATTTTTTCCCTTTCATTTAATTAAGTGTTTGATCCTTCTAACGAAAAGTTTCTTTATTAGCAGCATAAAAGTCTCATCTCACTAAATATAGAAACTTCCAAAACAGCAGCCTGTTACTGGGTGCTTTTCGACATCAGAAGTGAGAACTTGGGCACTCTAGACAGCATATATTTTTTATAATAGGAAATTGATTTTAGGTATTATCCAATGCTTAAGGTTTAGGAGACAGCAAGCTCAAAAGCACCTCTCCTGTTATGCAACAATCTCAGGATCAGCAGCTCATTTCATTTTCATGTTTCCTTCCCAATCAAATAAACTCTACAATAGACAACAGTGACAGGAATATTTTTGGAAACTGAACACTCTATAAGTAGCATGATTATTATTTTTGATGGGGGGACTGCAACACAACATACACATCAAAAGAAACTCACATGAAAGTAAGTAAAGTTGAAACAGTGAAGATTCTTGTTTAAAAAGGAAAAAGAGCAAAAGTAAATCAGCATATGAGAGAGAGAGAGAGAGAGAGAGAGAGAGAGAGAGAGAGAGAGAGAGAGAGACAGACTGGGCTTCAAAGCCATCTTGAAACCACATCCTCTGACCATGTAAGCCTTTGTCTATCCCACATGTGCAAGCTCTAGCTGTTACTCAGCAGTGAGAGAAACTTTACATATGCTCAGAGGCATTTGGTTCCATAGGTCAGCCTTGGGTCATATTACACCCTGGCAAACTTCTAGAAGCTACACATTTGTAGATTTACTTGCATGCCACAGTCCTCCACAAAATTCACAAGATAAGAGATGGTGACCCTTAATTCCTATTTCCATAGCGGGACTTGTAGCATTTTCATTTTAAAAACCCACAGTCTAAACTGGCAAAGTTAAGTAATCTGCTCATGTAAACCACTATTTTCAAGAAAACAAATGAGGAAGGGAATCCTGAAGGAGCCAGTTTCAGTCCATCTCAGGAGACAGTCCTGCAGTGCTGGGAAGAGACATCGAAGTCACAAAAAGGAACTTGCAACAAAGTGAAAAAACACATCCTGTTTGCAGGCTTCAATTGTCTGCTCTCGCACTTGATTCTTATTTCAGTACTGTGTGTTAAACTTGTTAAATTCATGCCCCCCCCCAACCAGAACACACACATCACTTGTACTTCAGCATCCCGGGAAGTTTTGCTCTTAAGAGCTCTGAACCATCCTCTCTTGCCTGCAGCACATGCCCGCCCCCCCCCCAGCTCTACTGCTTTGTACAGCATTATGGAGATTTACTCCAGTTAAGCGTGGACAGCTCCACGTGAACAAAGCATGCAAGACGCAAGAACAGGGAAGTAAAGGGCTGGAAGCAGCAAGCACACCATGTAGGTGTAAAAAGGGGGAGAATTAAAGGAAATTAAGGTTGCCAGATGTCCTGGAAAGGAAGGGCCCTCGGGGAGGAACTTGACAGCCCTTTTTGGGGGGGGGGACCCATTTCAGAACAGCTACAGTACAATATTATGAGGAATAAATGAAGCTATACAATAAGGGGAATTGCCAAATGCACGAAAAAATATAAATTTCCTGCAAAAGACAAGTGGAACATGTAAGAACGGCTATAAATTCTTAACAGAACAACAATTTGCACAGGAGGGACCCCTTATTTCACAGCATTCCTCTTGAGGTTCTTATGGGCAGATTCAAAAACAATTCCAATTAACACAAATAGGTTACACCTTAGCATCTTTGAACCACCTTCCTGGAAATCACAAAGCAGATCAGAGGGAACAAACAGTAGCCTACAGTGGAGTATTTGTCTCCTTAGATTTTCTCAGTGCACACTTGTGAACAAAATCCGGGTAAATGGTAAATACAGAAGCAGGGTCCTATATAGTAATAGCTGTGAATTTAAGCCATGCAACCTAGTGCTGTTAACCAGCAAAACCAAAACGGTGCTCAAATATACATGCCTCTTCTGTAGGTGCTCTTTAATTCAGATCGCTCCACCCAGGATGGAAAGAGCACAGCCCCACATGATCTAAGCAAAGAGTAACACGTTTCCACGTTGCATTATCTTCCTTTAAAAATAAAAAGCCCTCAAAAAAACAACCACCCCAGAACAAAGCAAGCAGCCATTTGAAGTTGATTTGGGGCAGGACTCCAGAGGGGGTTCTCAGATCAAGAAGCTGAATACTCGTAGTTCAGAGACTTTATTACTTAATTTAACCCAATAAGGTTAATGCAATCTGTTCTCTATCCAGTGCAACTTACAAACTCCCAAACATCAGGGCAGGCGAGGCCAGTTTGCAGGATCCCCTTGAGCCCCGGCCCCTCTCTCCCTGTTGAACTTCAGAGGCGGTTCAACATCACTCCCACAAGACGCAAGGCGATTCGGATCAAGGCACAGGAGCCAACTCTTAGGGTCCCCCCAATAAAATATTTGAGGGTGCCAACCTTCCCCCCCAAAAGTTCATATACACTGCCATTCAAGTGGTGCGAGTGCGCCACGTCTTGGGATCGATTAGGCGAGGCGAGGATTCCCTTCCCCCTCCCCCAAATGCTCGATTCCAGTTGAGAACCCTGATTCGGATCAACGAGTCAAGGGGAGCCACTCACCTCGTCGTCGTGGTGCTGGCAGTAGTTGACCCGGTCCGAGAAGACGGAGGAGAGGATGGTGTAAGACGCGGCGGAGTAGGGCTGGCTGAGGGCGAGCTGCGCGGCCGCCGAGGCGGGCCCGGCGCCGGTGGAGGCGGGCGGCCCCGGGCCGAAGCGCTCGATGAAGTGGTCCTTGGTGAGGCGGACGCGCTGGTGGGCGCGCACGCAGTTGTCGCACAGGTGCTCTTGGCAGTCGAGGCAGCGCGAGCTGGCGGCGTTGCCTTCGTCGCACGAGCTGCAGCGAGGCTCGCCCTGGCGGCTGTGCGGCCGTCGGAGTAGCAGCGACGAGCCTCCGCCTCCCGACGACGCCGAGCCGGCCACGGAGCCCGGCGACGAGCCGCCGCCGGCCGAGGCGCGGTGTTGCTGTTGCTGCGCCGGTTGCTGTCGAGGGTGGTGGTGGTGCCGGTTGTTGGTGCTGCTGTTGCTCCCTCCGCCTCCCCCCGGTGCACCGGGGCGCCCGTTGTTCTTCTGGTCCTCGGCGGCGGCCGCCACGACGACCACGTCGAGCAGGTTGCTGAGGAGGAAGTTGGACGAGGGCAGCGCGTCCATGCCCGACGGCTCCGAGATCACCACCTTCTGGTCGCAGATGGGGCAGCGCAGCTTGAGAGAGTCCCCCGCGGCAGGGTGGCGCTGCGCCTCCAGGCACTGGCGGCAGAAGGCGTGCAGGCAGGGCAGGACGTGCAGGCGCCTCGACGGGGCGCACGAGGAGGACGACGAAGACCCGCCGCCGCCGCCTCCTCCACCCCCTCCTCCTCCAGACGAGGTGGAAGTCTGCGAGGACGACGACGAGGTGGACGAATTGGACGAGACCGGAGCCGGCGAGCCGCACATCTCCTTGCACAGCGGGCAGATCTGGAAATCCGACTCGGGGAACGAAGCCATTGGGGATTGCGGGGGGAGGGAGGGTTAGGGGGAGGAGAGAAGGGGGAGGGGCACTGGGCTAGCAAGGAGGCAGCATGAACCCCGGCGAGCGGCGGAGACCCGCTTGGCGAGCCCCGGTGGGTGGCATCAAGGAGGCGCGGTGTGAGGGCGCTGCTCCGAGCTTCCTCCTTGCAGGCTTGGCGGGCCGGTTGCTCTGGCCTCTCCTCCCTCCTCGCTTTCCCGTCCGCCGCCCTCTTTTAAGCTCCTTCAGGGCCCGTGTCTCTCTCCCTGCCGCGCCCCGCGACTGGCTGCACGCTGCTGCGTCTTAAGCCGTTTCCGAGCCGCCGTCGCGCTTTCCTCCTTCCCTCGCGGCGCAGCGCTTCTAGGACGGCGGGGCGAGCGACCGAAGCTTTCCTGGTCTGGAAAGTGCATCGGCGCCCTCGCGTTGAAATCCAGCGCAGAGTGCACGTCGCCGGGAGATTATTCCTCCTCCTCCTCTTCCGACCAGGGAGAAAACAACAACTAAATAATGGGGAGGGGGAAGAAGTCTCTGAACCCAGAACCTCTTTCCGCCGGTCTCAGAAGATGGGGAGAGCTCGGCCGAGCGGGAGGGGGGGAAATATCGATGGAGAAGAGGAGGGAGGTCTTTGGGTTCACTTCTTTCTTGAGAGACTCCGGAAAAGGCGCAAGTTGTTGCCCAGGCAGGCTTCTCCGGCCCCGATCCTCGCACGCCGGCCCCGCCACCGCATGTCGAGAGAAGCTGGAAGGAGAGAGATGGCGATCCCGCTGGCGCAGCAGCTTCTGGGCAGGCGGGCTTCCCAAAAGAGAAATGGTGTGTGTGCGCGCACGCGCGCGCGAGGGGAGGGGTGGGGAGGTTGCGAATGAATGAATGAATGAAGTGGAGTGGAGCGCGCGATCTTACGCTAACGAGCTTGGCGTCTTGCTTTTGGTCCACGCCTTCCGCAGGTCTCAGGGGAGATCGGGCGATCGCATCGATCAGGTCCTCGCCTAAGATCTCCCGGGAAAAGAAAAAGAAAAACCAGCAACTGCCCACGAGGTCTCGCTCGGTCCTCTCGGGCGCACACGCTCTCAGACCGGCGAAAGCCTGGGAGAAGAGCAGCAGTAGCGGCAGGTCCCGGCCGGCCGGCCTGAATTATTCATGGGGGGCGTATTATATTCACTATCACTCGCGCAAATTGGAGCTGCGCTGCAATGCTATCCGAGTGGCCCACGCTCACCCAACAGGATCAACCCACCCCCTTCTTCCTCTCCTCTCTCGTGTGGTGTTGTTTTTTTACCCGCCCGAGCCTCGTCAGTGTCCAGGATCACCTTTCCTTTGTCACTGCGCCCCTTCGCGTGGTCTTCTGAGGGTGCGTGTGCTTAAAATCCTCTTAAAATGAATAAAAAATGGTGCTTTCTATCCTCAGAAACTCACGAAAACAGAAAGGGAGAGCCGGCAGCGGGTTTGAATTAGCAGCAGTTACGCATCAGCATGGAGGTCCCGCGAATGAAAGAGCGAATACATTTGGTTCCAACAGAGCCAGCGCGCTGGAGAATGGGTGGTTTCTCCCTCCTCCTGTGTTGTTCTGGCTTTTTTTATTATTTTTATTACAGTAGTAGTATTATCTCCACCACCCGGTGGATTTAGAGGAGCAACGTGGTTCTTGCCGGGCGCCGATCTGCTCGCATTCCTGGTCCGCCTCTTTCAGGATGCGTGTTATGGAAACTGATCCAGAGTTCGGAATCCTTTTAATCTCCAAAGGAGCGAACTCACTTCCGCCCGAACGCAGAGGGGGTGGCTAGAGGGAAAGGAGGAGGGGGGTCTCAAAAGCAAACAGGAAACATTAACCCTCTTACTACCGCTGCCTTTTGTGTGCTGCTGGCTCTTTCCAGGGCAAACGGGGAGGTTCTTGAAGCTTCTAGTAGCCAGACGTTGCTCCTCGACTGGAATAAAACTTGCCTTGCTTTAATTCGCTTTTCTCTTAAATAAAATAAAATAAACTGAGATAGCCGGGATGGGAGGATTAGGAACTGGCATCAAGGCGTTAGGCTAAATTAGCTCTCCCCTTCCCCGTCCAATTTAAAAAATTTTTCTCGGTTTTTCACACACCCACACTTTTATTTTATTAAAAGTTGACGCCACCCTCATTGTTTACTCAGAAGTAAATCTTGTTAGTTTTCCAGTAAACTTCGTCTCAAGTAACAGTGCACAGGCTGCAACTTAAAAGGCACTAAGGAACCAGTTTTATAGAGGTTTTTTTTTTTAATGGAAAACAACACCTTTAATGGGTAACCTCAAATGCAAATCCCTTCCATGTAAAAGCACACGTTTCTGTCCTTTCCAGTAATCTATAGATATAAGTTTCTGAGGAAACTCCTAATAGCTACAAAATAGCTAGCATTTATGAAATACATCCATAAGATCTCATATTTGGAGGGGGCGTTTAATAATTCAGTCAATTCTATGCAAGAAGGCTTCTGCAAATTATTCTGAAAATGAGGTCTGTCATCTGATTAAATAAATCTTAGTGGGTTGATTGAGGAATTTCTGCAATTATTAAATCAATGAATTTGCTTGTGAATAAAAACATTCTGAAAGAGGGAGAAGCATTTCCTGACAGATGATATATGCACACATATCACAGCCACCATCTTAGAAGAGGTATTCCCTTCTCTATGAGAGTAAATGAGGAAGTCTTCTTTCTAAAATGGTGTCTGCCAACTATGGCGTTTATAAGCACAGTACTTGTGTTAAAAATAACTTTTTCTTTAAAAATTTAAAAAGTTAGTTATTAAGGGTACGTCTTAAAATATTTTCAGTTCAATAACTGACTTAACATTGTACCAAACCAATAATATTTGAGGGTTTAGGTATGCTTTACCAAACAAAGTAGCATATATTAATATTTACTTTTAGTACAGGAAATTAGGTTGTTTGACAGCAATTGCAAAAAAAATGGAATTCTTCTTTTCATAAAATGTTGACAAGCAAAAATTACAACCACTAATTAAAAAAGACTGGGACATTAAACAAAAACACTTTCAGTATGATTCTACACATGTCTACTCATAAGTAAGCCCCACTGATTTCTCTAGGGCTTTCTCCCAAAGAAGTGGTGTTAGAATTGCAGCTAAGTGTGTATAGGATTACAGGGTTAGGTCCCAAGCCTGAAAGAATTTAAGGCTCCAATCCTGCACATAATCTAAAAGTAAGCACCAATGAACTCTTCTTATGAGTAGATATTAATCTTTGGCGATCAGTTGTAGCCGAGTAAGATTGCCTTCCATGAACACGGTCTTAACAGTGAGTCTGTAAGTGACTGTGGAGGCCAATTCTGGATCCACATGTCCTTCCACAGTGGGGACATAGGCTTCTGGACGGAAGTTGATCACGGTGAGGGATTATCAAACATGCCTTCCTCTTAGCTTGTTTCTCTTTTTCATCCTGAGTTCAAGTGTCTTCAAAGTCCACAACACCTTTAGTAAAGGCTGTTCTCCAATTGGAGGGCTCGCAGGCCAGTGTTATCAGTGCTTATACTACATTTTTGTAGATTTGCCTTGAGAGTGTCTTTAAACCTTGTTTGCTGTCCACCGGTATTTCATTTTCCATTCTTAAGTTGGGAATAGAGTAGTTGCTTTGGAAGACTATCATCAGGCATTTGAACAACATGACCAGTCCAACGAAGTTGATGTTGAAGAATCATTGTTTCAACATTTATGATCTTTACTTTTTTCCAATACACTGGCATTAGTTCACCTGCCTTCCCAAGTGATGTGTAACAATTTTCAGAGACACCGTTGATGGAATATTTTGAGGAGTTGGAGATGAAGTTTATAAGTAGTCCATGTTTCACAAGCGTACAGTACAGTGTACTGTGAAGTTTGTAGTACAATAGCTTTTGGTTTCCCTGCAAATGTCTCGGTCCTCAAACACTCTGCACTTCAGTCAGGAGAAAGCTGCGCAAATGTCTTGGTCCTCAAACACTCTGCGCTTCAGTCGGGAGAAAGTTGCGCTCGCAGAGCTCAGATGATGCTGGAATTCTTATTCCCATTTATATGAATAAGATGGTGCTGTGGTTTCAAATGCATATACTGTATATGTAACTTTCCATTAATTTTCATTATTGTAATTTTCATTATGTCTTTAAAATTGAAGTACTGGTGCCCTGTGGCACAAAATAACGTGTTTACTGTCATGTCTGACTTGGTATACAAGACAGCTCCCTAGGCTCCTATTTTCAGTACCGAAATACAAAAGAAAATAAGGGAGTCATTTTATTATTTTTCATAAAATCAATACTTTATTTAGTCACTAATTTCAGAGCTCTGAATAAATGCTTGCAAATTGCACAAAGACACCTATGCTGTAGATTCCACAGTACAGAATTATATTGAATTAGCATTAACTTTTATTTGAAATCTATACTTTGATGACATGGGCAAGTGTGTTTGAAGTGCCGTTACTGGATTGCTCATGCATATAGCATATATACCTCTCAGAGGTTCAGCCAGGAGGTTGTTGTCCTGCATGATTGTCACCTGAAGGATTGTAAATGCTGTTCAGTGCCAAGAGTTATATTAACTTGCTCCAAACTCAGCAGTTGCTCAGCTTCGCCACTTGCTTCTTCTATAGCAAATGGAGAACTTGCATGCTCATTATGATATTCAAAACACTATCATTTTCTTACCTCGGAACTTCAGGCAAGATGACGACCCTAAAACTTTGAATTTAAATTGCACTTTTATTCATTAAAGGTTTTTCTTTCCTTTTTTTTCTTTATTTCACTTTTTGATTGGGCTAAAATATGAACACTAACACCAAAGCAATATACATTTGGAATCTGGCTTTCAAATGAGAAGGGTGTCAATAACAGAAAATCTCATATCTGAAGATGCCTATAAAAAACAGAGGACGTTGTTTCGGTCTGTCAGGAAAAAATCACAACAGGCAGACAATATTTTTTTATTAAGACCAAAAATAAGCCACAAAATAGCCTGATGAAGAGCTCTGTGAACTCCAAAGCTTGCTCATTATTTTGTGACATTTTGGTTGCTTGCTTCTATGTTATCCTCATGCACTTGTCATCCTCGGCTTCATTGCTAGTTGCTTGATTAATTTGTCAGCCAAATTTTCCTCTTTCCTTTCTCAATAACCGTGTAATCCTAACACCCTGATCTTTACACACAAGGGGGTTGCGATAGGTAGAAGTTACCTACCAGGCCACTGTGTAGAGGACCCTGTAGTGCCCAACTAGGTAAAAAGCTATTGCAACTCACAAGTGTCTACTAAAAGCAAAAGCATGCACAAAATATGGTCTGAAGCTCAACATCAAAAAAACTAAGATTGTGGCCACTGGTCCCACCCCCTCCTGGCAAATAGAAGGGGAAGAAATTGAGGCAGTGAGAGATTTTACTTTCTTGGGTTCCATGATCACTGCAGGTGGTGACAGCAGTCACGAAATTAAAAGACGCCTACTTCTTGGGAGAAAAGCAATGACAAACCCAGACAGCATCTTAAAAAGCAGAGACATCACCTTGCCGACAAAGGTCCCTATAGTTAATGCTATGGTTTTCCCAGTACTGTATTGATGTATGGAAGTGAGAGCTGGACCATAAAGAAGGCTGATCGCCGAAGAATTGATGCTTTTGAATTATGGTGCTGGAGGAGACTCTTGAGAGTCCCATGGACTGCAAGAAGATCAAACCGATCCATTCTGAAGGAAATCAGCCCTGAGTGCTCACTGGAAGGATAGATCCTGAAGCTGAGGTTCCAGTACTTTGGCCACCTCATGAGAAGAGAAGACTCCTTGGAAAAGACCCTGATGTTGGGAAAGATTGAGGGCACAAGGAGAAGGGGACGACAGAGGACGAGATGGCTGGACAGTGTTCTCAAAGCTACCAACATGAGTTTGACCAAACTGCAGGAGGCAGTGGAAGACAGGAGTGCCTGGCATGCTCTGGTTCATGGCTCACGAAGAGTCGGACACAACTAAACAACAACAACAACAACAACAACAAAAATCTTACCATGTAAGGAAGATACCAAGATGGAGATAGGGGTGAGAAAGAGCTCTTTTGTGACTGACAAGTATAGCTTGTTAACCACAGGGAATGGTTTCACCAGGGGAAGGATGCTGAAGGAAATCAAATTGCCTGTTTGCTAGTTCTGTCTCCCAGAAGCAGTACTGAAATACTTTTGATGGAGTTAGTTGGAGGCTTTTTATTTTTCGGTGGTTGCTAAACCTGCATCGTTTAGTTCATTCTAATCCTTAAAATACTCATTCCCTTATTTACTCATCATTTCTTCCTGGCAGTCTGTTTACATCTGTTCCTTAAACACTACTGTTTTAATCTATCTCAAGTTGTTATTATTATTATTCGGTCATAATTTGAGTATAATATAATTTCTTAACTTCTCTGTGTGTCTTTCACACACACCCTATTGCCAGTTTGTGCTGTAGCATATTGTAGTGTGCATTGCAATTGTTATATATTTTTTACCTTTTATTCTGTCTCAAACTTTTTGTCTGTATCACTGTTTCTGAGGCATTTACATGTTGCTGGGTTGTCCAGTGAAACCAGCTCTGGATTTATCTTGTGTCCTGTTCTCTTCAGTTCTGAAGACCACACTTGGCCAAACCAGTTTTAAACTGAGCTTGTTCTTCCGCTATTCTGTGGACACCTACCACATTTTTGTGAGATTCTATCAGCTGAACAAAATTCCCAGCTTATTGCTTTAGCAGAGAGAGCACAAAGTTTCCTCCTACATGGTAAAATGGATAGCAGCACACCCATCATTTAACAAGATGAAATAAATACCACCCAAGTGCCTGTCTCAATACACTCATTTCTTAAGACTTAGTCACTTTTAATGTGTGGTTGCCCTAACTGTTAACCCATAAAAGCAGTTTTTCCTCCAGGGAATGGTAATAACCACAATCCATAGGTTTTTTTGTATGGGCAATATTCTCCATTAAATTAGGTCACTATGAGAAAGCCATAGACTTTATTTGGATATTATCATGATTGTGGTCAGACGTATAATTAGAACAGGGTTTTCCAAACTTGGGTCTCCAGCTGTTGTTGGAATACAACTCCCATCATCCCTAGCTAGGGATGGACCAGTTGTCAAGGATGATGGGAATTGTAGTCCAAAAGCAGCTGGAGACCCAAGTTTGGGGGAAACCCAAATTAGACCATGCTTTAGACATGACCTTGAATGGTTTCCATAAACCTCATGGGCCACACCTGATACTGCACATGGTGGCTTAGGCACCTCCAAGGTGTCCAATCTCAACAAAACATGGGACAACTGCTCTCAATGTGCACTTTACCCAAATTTTAAGGCAGGCATCCCCAAACTTTGGCCCTCCAGATGTTTTGGACTACAATTCCCATCATCCCCGACCACTGGTCCTCTTAGCTAGGGATCATGGGAGTTGTAGGCCAAAAAATCTGGAGGGCCGCAGTTTGGGCATGCCTGTTTTAAGGTCATTATCATGGCAGTGCAGTGGTGGCCCCTCAAAATCTTGGGCAAGGAGGATCTGTTCCCTCCTATGTCTGGTTGAATAAGTTTGCTATCACAGTCAAAGAGACCCACATCTCTTTAAGTGAGACCTTTGATTGAGCCGTAATAAAAGTACATTTAAGGGCAATACTCAAGTGCCTACTCATAATTAAGTTTGGTGGAGTTCAATCAGACTTATTAGCCTCAGTATGGGACCAGCTTTATTCAATTTACAGCATAATCCAATGCATGTACTGGAGAGCAGTTGGACTTACTAGTTTATAATCTTCCTATCCATGCTTTCCTGGGTGTAAACCAGGGGTCAGCAAACATTTTCAGTAGGGGGTCAGTCTACTGTCCCTCAGACCTTGTGGGGGGCTGGACTATATTATGGGAAGAAAAAAAAAAGAACGAATGCCTATGCCCCACAAATTTAAAATGCAGAGATGCATTTTATATAAAAGCACACATTCTACTCATGTAAAAAACACCAGGCAGGCCACACAAATAACCCAAAGATGCATTTTAAATAAAAGGACACATTCCACTCATGTAAAAACACGACAATTCCTGGACTGTCTGCATGCTGGATTTAGAAGGCAATTGGGCCGGATCCAGCCCCCGGACCTTAGTTTGCCTATCCATGGTGTAAACCAGGCATCCTCAAACTGCGGCCCTCCAGATGTTTTGGCCTACAACTCCCATGATCCCTAGCTAACAGGACCAGTGGTCAGGGAAGATGGGAATTGTAGTCCAAAACATCTGGAGGGCCGAAGTTTGGGGATGCCTGGTGTAAACCCTATTACACTGAGTGGGGTTAATTCTGCGTAGGCTTATGCAATAACTATGCCTGGAACAGCCTTCAGATATTTTTGGGGTACAACCTATTATCCCTGACCATTGGTCATGCTGGCTGTGGCAGATGTGTGTTAAGAGTTGGAAGACAACTTAGAACCATAGCATCTGCACAATTCTATGCACATTTACTTACAAGTCCCATTGATTTCAATGGGCATTACTTCCAGATAAGTATGCCTAGGATCAGCTTGAGTGATGAGTACATTGATCATATACTTTACAGCAGAATCCTATGTCTACACATAAGTAAGTCCCATTGAATTCCATGGAGCTAACTTCCAGGTAAATGAGGTTAGGCTTAATTACGGTAGCTTTGGTTGATTAATTAGTGGGACATATTTGAATAACTTGGGTGAGGTTGAAGCAAAGACCTGTATGTTTTTAAGATGTTTTGACTATGGTATTTTACGTATTTATTTACCTACACGAATGTCAAATATCACAGTACTACCAGATGGAATTTAAAAATAAAAATAGTAAAAATGGCTTTTCTTTCTAAACATGAGTGGCAGCTTTTACTTATGCTGTTGTAAGTTGTCACAGACTTCCTTCCATTTCCTCAAAAAAGGCATTGCGCTTCTGTTAATATGCAGATTTCATTTATTTAAATTTAATCAGTAAATTGATTAAAAGACAGGTGATTAATCAACTTCAGATCTTTAACTGGCGGACAGCTCTTGTTAGTACAGTTATTAATTCATGTACAGATTGCAAAGTGAACAATTAGTGCTATAAAATCAAATTGTGGTCCAACATCCAAATGATTATTTCCTCCGTGGAACAATATCTCTCAGAAAGAAATATTTTACCATTCCTTCTGTATTGTAAACCAATCCAATACCTTTGCATGCAACTGCAAATCCAACTAAGAATGTGAGAAGAGGAGAGAAGCCTTTCAGGAAACAGAATTAAATAGCAAAATGGGCATTTCAGGAAACTTTCCCAAGCCTGGGGATCTAGTGCAGGTGAAGCTGAATAGAGAAGCAGGAAGCCCAGGAAACAGATGTGTTCCTTAAGGTAATCTTAAGGTTTGTGAAGGAAATCATGTCAACCGAGAAGGCAAAATGCTTGTCTTTCCCCCTTCCCTAACGCTGTATGAGGCAATGCATAGAACTTCAGCTCAACTCCTTTGAGTAGCGTTGCCAACTAAGCAAAAATAAAGTAGCTTTAATAGAAGCTTGACTGGCAAGAATCAGGTTTTTGTTTACACAGGGAGGATAAATACTTATTGCTCACTACGTATATGTTATTTCCATGCATCACAGTCACCAAGTTCCTGTGAAGAGAGGAAAGAAGGATGCTGCCTTAGGTTGGATCTTCCTGACTGTTGAAACATCTGCATGCTGAGCATGTCTTCTACCACAGAATACTGTTAGAGACACGGCTACAGGGGCGGGTTCAAAACCTGGCTACCTTTATTTTATTTTTGCAACTGGAACCTACCTTAATGGATGCCCGCAGCTCAATCATCCAGATGTCTCCTTGCAAGTAAGTCCCACTGAGTTAGAATCATAGAGTTGGAAGAGACCACAAGGGCCATCCAGTCCAACCCCCTGCCAAGCAGGAAACACCATCAAAGCATTCCTGACATATGCCTGTCAAGCCTCTGCTTAAAGACCTCCAAAGAAGGAGACTCCACCACACTCCTTGGTAGCAAATTCCACTGCCAAACAGCTCTTGCTGTCAGGAAGTTATTCCTAATGTTTAGGTGGAATCTTCTTTCTTGTAGTTTGAATCCATTGCTCCGTGTCCGCTTCTCTGGAGCAGCAGAAAACAATCTTTCTCCCTCCTCCATATGACATCCTTTCATATATTTGAACATGCCTATCATATCACCCCTTAACCTTCTCTTCTCCAGGCTAAACATACCCAGCTCCCTAAGCCGTTCCTCATAAGGCATCGTTTCCAGGCCTTTGACCATTTTGGTTGCCCTCTTCTGGACACGTTCCAGCTTGTCAGTATCCTTCTTGAACTGTGGTGCCCAGAACTGGACACAGTACTCCAGGTGAGGTCTGACCAGAGCAGAATACAGTGGTACTATTACTTCCCTAGATCTAGATGCTATACTCCTATTGATGCAGCCCAGTTCTTTATCGTTTTCTCCCAGGTAAGGTGATAAGGAGGATTTAAGCTTCAGTACTAAACAGGGATTTGAGCCCGGATTTCAACATCCGCATCTAACATCTAACACTGCAGCAGCTTCTGAACCACAAAGACTGTAAGCTGCATTCAGTTCTGGGACACCGTGAACCATTTTTATTGGTGCCTTTTGGAGCCATAGTATGTTTTCCAGAAGTTGCTGGCGACCCATGCATTAAAATAGATCTAAAGCTGCAGGGCCTAACAAGATTAAATTGGGTGGCAATATATCAGTAGGACAGTGATGGGCAACCTTTTGAGCTTGGTGTGTCACAATTCGCCAAAAAACCGAGCATAACTCGGGTGGTGTGTCACTTCGAGAAAAAAAACATAATTTAACGGTATTTATAGTTTAAAACAAAAATGTATAATTGTAATATATAACTGTATTTAATAAACCAAAACCTAATTATTTAACCTAACCAAACCAAAAACCCCTTATTTATCACAAAGTGCCCAGAGTTGTTGAGCTTTTTGGGGGGAGCTGCTGACCAAAGTTTTGGAGCTTTTTTGGGGGGTGCAAAAGTTGCTTTGCTTTTGGGGGGGATGCCCCAAAGCTGCTGTGCTTTTGGGGGGGGGTAAGAGAACAGAAATAAATGACGAATAATACCTTCACTAGAACTAACATGTAGCACCGACATAGTCTGCCAAAGCGCCAAAAAAACCAGCACAGAACGGGTTAAAAAATGAATGCTGTTACACCCAATCATAGTCTGCCAAAGCGCCAGGAAAAACAGCACAGAAAGGGTTAAAAAACCAATCTCTGGCTACCAGCAACAACAAAAAGGATCCGGGTTTTAACAGCGGAGACAAGCTTTAGTGGAGACAAGCTGTAGGAGGAGCAGGAGAACAAAGGGGGGGGAACAACAACAACAGCGCAAATGGGCCGATGGGGTGCGTGCCAGCAGTGAGGGCTCTGCGTGTCACGTCTGACACGCGTGTCATAGGTTCGCCATCACTGCAGTAGGAGATACCCCTTCTTTTACTTGCATAGGCAGCAGTACACCCATAGACCAGTTGCCCATCAGCCATGTCCCAGGGGCCCTTGGTGCAGCTTATTTTAGGTGTCTGGGAAAACTTCAGGATTGCAGAATCTATATTGTCTTTTACTAGAACCTACAGATCCAGCAACAAGAGCCAGGTGCAAAAAAACAAAAACAAAACACAAACACAACCCACCCAATAGATTGAAAATTAAAGAATCACCAACCCAGGGATTGGTTTTGAGCCCCAGAACTGAACAGAGCTCACGGTTCTTCCGCACAAAAATCCACCCCAAGCTTTCTCCATTTCAGCAATATCATTTAAGGTGCAGTGGGGGAGTCGTTGCTACTATTGTTAAACAGTTGAAATAATTGCTGATCTATTGCAAACCACACAGTGATATACAAGTAGACCCAGAGCTATTTTTCAGGCCAATCTGATTCTTATCAGTTTGTTTTGGATACTTTAAATGCTAGCGCTTGAACCTGGGACTTTTCCTATTACCTCCCCTCTCCACTTTTCTGGTAATGATAGCTAAGTTTGCAGCTGGACCTTGCAAAGCTTAATTAACTTGCAAAGGAAGAACAAGGTACAGTATATTGAAGGAAGCTCAGCTGTCCTTGCAAACCAAATTTCCAGTAAGAAACTTGACTGCAGGAGTGAGAGCTTTGTGGCACTTAGTAGCAAATATTTTCCATGCAGGCACCTTCTGGAGCCACCCTGTCTGATGAAACAGACAGCAAGAAGAGGAGGAGATACATTTACTGTACAAAAATTTCCTGTTCAGGAAGGGCCAATTAACACACTTGCTGTTTAGATATCTACACCCACCTACCCCTACTAGTCTTATAAATATACAGTACTGTATCTAATATGGGGGTGCCCAATGCTTTTGGGCCTGGGGGCACATTTGAAAATATGCGATGAGCACCACAAAATACCCATTTAACAGAATGAAAGATGGCAATGCTCATAAATACCCATGGCTCAAAAAACAGTCAAAAACACACCCCTTAATTCATAGCACTGATTAAAGAAAGTTGGTGACATTTGCAAAGCAACTCCCCCCCCCTCAATTTGTTCTGTTTTTTTTAAATGGTAACAGCAAATGGTAAATGTCAAGATGGGTATCTGAGGGCACTGTGGTGTCTGAGTCTTAAGAACTGACCCATAAGAAGCAATCACCATAGAAGGATCACATTGGTCCTGAGTGTCTGTTGCTGTGGTTTTGCACTACATATTATAAGACACGTCTTATATTTATTTTTTTCCTCAAAAAACACACTATGGCTTATTTTCAAGGGATGTCTTATTTTTTTCCTCCTCCTCCTCCTGCCGCGGCCGGCATTGCTGCTGTGCCTATCACTATGTCTTATTTTCGGGGTATGGCTTATATTCCTTGAATGCTTAAAAATCCTGCTATGGCTTATTTTATGGGTATGTCTTAAAATATGATAAACAGGTTACAGGGTTCAATCTACATTACGTGGTTTATGGCTTTGAATTCAGATAATGGTTTTTGAAGCATGTTGTTTTTAATGACAGAGACTTGTAGAATATTACTGGGAAGTTTAGGGAAGCTTGTAATGTTGGATGTTTTATTGTGCTTTTAATATTCTGTTGGGAGCCACCCAGAGCGGCTGGAGAAACCCATCCTGATGGGCGGGGTATTAATATCATTATTAATAATAATATTACTGGCTCTGTATGTAAAGTAACCCTGCTTGCTTTGTTATTGTTGCTATGAATTTATCAGATCTTTATATTTGGAAAGGGCAGCCTGAAAGCCTAATTGGAATGAATGAATGAATGAATGAATGAATGAATGGTGGTATGCAAAATCCATCGTATGTGCAACTATTGGGCTATCTGGAGCACCTGCTCATCATGATTGACAGCCAATGTTAGTTATATTCAGAGTAGGGTCTACTGCGAGTTGGATATAACCCTGTGAATGTACAAACGTACCTCAGAAGACAAACAGAATCCGTTCTGGAAGTTCACTCGACTTCTGAAAAGGTCGGAAACCAAGGCGCGGCTTCCGATTGGTTCCCGATTGCACAGACGCACAAAACAATAACGGAAGCCGCGCCAGATGTTCGGCTTCCAAAAAAAGTTTGCAAACCGGAACACTAAAAAACAACTGGTTTTCGATCGTTCAAGAGCTGGAACGTTTGACTCCCAAGGTGTTCAGGAGCCAAGGTACTGTACAACTGTATCAGTTCTTCGTAGGCTAGTAGAGCACCATACAGTTCAACACTACAGTAGGTATTGATGAAGAACCTCTGCATTTTTAGCTTCCTAATCTTGCCGTCTCCTGGTGGAGGAGTTAAATATCAGGATGAGTAAATATAATTAAAGATGGAGATTGTTTCCCACAGGCCCAGTCCTCCCCTGTAAAATTTAACGCATACGCTGGGGAAAGGGGGCATAATCTCTCCAGTTTCATTGTGTTACTCATTTTCTGTGGGGAAGGGGTAGAAAATAAATGTGGTAGACAGTAATGCAGGCTGAAATAAATACATACATATGAGAATTGGGAAAGAGGGCACTAACTTTTGCAGCTTAACGTGTTTCCCTCCCAAACTAGTTTCAATCCAAATTAAGGAAAAGAACAAACTAGCTGCATTTTAAACTGGCAATGTGTGTACACAGTGAGATGCTGCACTGGCTAATTCCTGTAACAATCAACCTGCTGCAAAGGTGCAGCTACAGATAATGCTTGAAAAACTGGCACATTTAACAGACAGTTAAGGCCCACTCACATATACTTCCTATAATGCTGTTGTTGTTTTTTAATCTGAAGCCTGTCTTTGGCAACTAATGGAATTTTGCAACTCATTTCTACAAGGCCAAGATTTTTCTTCTGTACAGAATGAGGGCTGGTCTTCTGGCTTGCTATCACTCTCCTCTTATTTTAAATTGCTTCCCTTTGTGCTATTTGTGGATTCTCACCTCCCCCCCCCCGCCCCGCCCCGCCCCCACCCCACCCCACCCCAGGGATGACTGTTAGTCCTTAGTCAGCAGGTTATCTTATTTGATGCCATTAGTTTTTTCTGGGCTTTTGAGAATCCTTAGTAAAGGAGAATGTGCATTATTCGTTTGTTTGTCTGTTTGTTTGTTTGTTTCTCTCTCCCTTTTGGCCAGAAAGCCAAATAGAGGAATAATTTTTCTTTAAATCTCCCCCCTCCCAAAACCCATTTACAGTGGAATTAAGGGTGGTGAGATTAAGAAGTGGAAAGGGTTCCCACCCCTTAAATAGTGTTCATGAAAGGGAATTTCAGCAGGCATAGTTTGCATAACAATGCACTTACTTGGTTACCTGAGAGTAGACCCCACTGACTTCAAAGAGACTTACTTATGAGTAAGCATGCCTAGGTTTGAATTGTTGATGTATCAACTCCCACTCTTTCTCGTGTGCAAATTGATGTGTTTTATTTGGAAGTAAAATTCACTTGGTTCAACTGGAGTTACCGTACTCCTAAGTAAAGGACCCCTGATGTAAAAGCCACTTCTGGAAATATAGCAGAACACCGGGTAAGTTCAGTGCTCATTTCTGTGTTATTTGCACTCTCCTCCTCTGGAAGTCTGTGTAAGGTAAAGGCCACCTGGACAGTTAAGTCCAGTTGAAGGTGACTATGGGATTGCGGCGCTTATCTCGCTTTCAGGCGGAGGGAGCCAGCATTTGTCCGCAGACAGCTTTCTGGGTCATGTGCCCAGCATGACTAAACTGCTTCTGGCACAATGGAACACTGTGACAAAGTGCACAGAAACACTGTTTACCTTCCCGCTGCAGCGGTACCTATTTATCTACTTGCACTGGCATGGTTTCGAACTGCTAGGTTGGCAGGAGCTGGGACAGAGCAACGGGAGCTCACCCCATCGCAGGGATTCAAAACACCTACCTTCTGATCGTCAAGCCCAAGAGGCTCAGTGGTTTAGACCACAGCGCCACCTTGACCACCTAGCCCAGTATTATCTCATTGATAGTAGATATAAAGGTAGAGGATTTTCCTGCTACTTGAGAGAATTTAAACTAGGGTTGAGGAACCTGCAGCTCCTGGGGTGCATGTGTCCCTCAAATTGAATTCAATGAAGAGATGCAAGGAAGAATAAAGAGGATGGCAGAGAGAGAGAGAGAGAGAGAGAGAGAGAGAGAGAGAGAGAGAGAGAGAGATGGTATGGGTCCTTTCCACTTTTGGGTCTGGCCTCTTCCACTCTTGCTCCAGCCCTCCCCACCAACCCTGACAAATTATGCCTGAAGGAACATTAGTTTGGGCAGAAATAAAGGCTCCTCACCCCTACTTTGAGATTGAATCTGATATTTCATCTAAGCAAGTCTTGGGCTACAGCACCTATTTCAAAGTTTGTTTTCTTAAGTTGTTTCTCCAGAGTGAAACATCAGTTGCCTCCCAGTCTTGGAGGATAACATCGGTCTTGTCCAGACTCGCTATTTTAATGGAAGGTCATTGCGGTTAGTTACATAAAAGACTATTATCTTCCAGTTTAGCCATATGTAAACACTTGGCTCTCAGAAATATGCAAGACAAATCCATCTCACTTCTGTACATGTGTGATGATGGGAATTGTAGTCAAGGATCAACTGGAGGGCACTATATTGACTACCCCAACATAGATTAGTGCCACAAAAGGCAGTTCCATTTGATTAATTTTCATGAGTTTCTGTTTCCAGTTTGTATATTTTTGGCATTCTGGAAAAACTGAATTCAGCTCTCCTTCCTTCTGAGTTGACGAGGTCCTATCTTAGTGTGGACTTTAGTTTACCTGCTTTTTCTGTTTTTTCAAAATGGATCCTTCCAAACTTTTGCTGTAAATAGAATGATCTTTTGATCCTTATAAATGTCTCATTTGGGATCCCTGGGCAAGAGATAGACTTTTTTATGATCAAAGGAGGAGTGGATTCCCTTACCATTCAGTGTTCTTTTTTGAAAGACCAAGCAAACAGATAAAAACAGCAAATATTAATAGTGGGGTATTGGAAGGCACGCGGGTGGCACTGTGGTGTAAACCACTGAGCCTTGGGCTTGCCGATTGAAAGGTCGGCAGTTCGAATCCCTGCGACAGGGTGAACTACTGTTGTTCGGTCCCAGCTCCTGCCAATCTAGCAGTTCAAAGGCACGTCAAAGTACAAGTAGATAAATAGGTACCGCTCCAGTGGGAAGGTAAACGGCATTTATATGTGCTGCTCTGGTTCCGCCATAAACGGCTAAGTCATGCTGGCCACATGACCCAGAAAAACTGTCTGCAGACAAACGCCGGCTCCCTCGGCTATTAAAGCGAGACAAGCGCCACAACCCCAGAGTTGTTCACGACTCGACTTAACTGTCAGGGGTCCTTTACCTTTACCTTTAAATTGGAAGGCGTATCTTCAAGTCAGCATTGACCGGGTGTCTCAATCAAATGCGGCATGGTAAAAGTGCAGCCCACTGCAACCAGCACCCAAATTAGTGCTGGCTATTTAAATACGGTAAATGAGGGCTATAATCCTATACCAAGTTGAAGTTGGCCGTCAAATAAATGGGGGCTGCAATTACTCACCTGAAAGTCAGCCCCATTTAACTCAGTAGGGCTTACTTCTGAGTAGACATATATAGGATTGCATTGTAAAATTATTGCATTTTGCATATGGGCAATTGGTATTGCGGTACTTGAAGGAGATTTACTTGGATGCTCCATTTAAATCCATTTAACATGTTTAGGGTTGCGGGCAGGGCCGTCTCGAGCAGGTTGGGCGCCCTGGCGCTGAGGCACAGAGATCGCTCCGGCGCCCGCACCCTCGCAGCGCACACCATGGCTTCTGCATGGCTTCGTCGCGCAGCACCCCCACACACACCGCCCCGGCGCCCGGCGCCACCGGGACTACACCTAGAGCCGGGCCTGGTTGCGAGGGTTTTACCGATAATCTGCTATTGGTATGCAAGCACTTGTTGCCCATTGTAGAGCTTTCAGAATAGGGCCGAATGCAACTGACAACCTGGTGCTGATTGCAACTATGTAGCAGCCCAAGACAGAGGATGGGATGTGCATATCCAGGGCCGGATTTAAGTTTGATGAGGCCCTAAGCTACTGAAGATAATGGGCCCCTTTATATGTCCAGCTGTCATTTGTCAACAACAAATTGTCGCTGTTTTTTGTGTTGATTATATGCTATATGGTCATTTATGGACTAATAGGTATCTAAAGCCATTTGCACATGTTGCCATGCAACCAGTCCGTGCAGAATGTAGGCCCCCTATATACAGAAATGAGGAAACCAGTGATATTTTAGGGAGCAGGCTAGCAGGCAGGGCCCATGACTTACATCATAGAAGCCTACACAACAAAAAACACTGTTTCTGTATGTAGGTTTTATTTGTTTGTTTGTTTATCTTATACGGTATTTCGGAAATGTACATCCAGGTTTTTTTGTTCCTTTAAATTTTGGGGGGGCAAGAGAGTGGGGCCCTAAGCTATAGCTTGTTTAACTTATATGTAAAACCGGCACTGTGCATATCCCCTGCATAGCAAGATTAAGTGGAAAGGCAAGTCCTCAAAACAATCTGCAGTGCAAATGGAGAGCATATCAGATGTTATTAACTTTGACAGAATGGCTTTTTATGCTGTCCATAGAGAAGGCAATGGCTTGCATCCAAAAGTGCAGTCTCATTGTAATAAATGGTAATTGAATTACCAGTAGGTAGAGCATGAGACTCTTAAATCTTAGGGTCATGAGTTCAAGCCCCATGTTGGGCAAAAGATTTCTGCATCACAGGGGTTAGAGTGGATGACCCTCGTGGTCCCTTCCAACTCTACAGTTCTGTGATTCCACAATTACAGCCATACCTTGGAAGTCAAACGGAATTCGTTCCGCAAGTCCGTTCGCAGGGCCAGTTCTAGGTAGAGTCCCAGTGGCGTGGGGCGCCAGGCCGGTAGGCAGGGCGCTGCACGGCAAAGCCACGTGGATGCCATGCTGCGCCCTGTGAGGGCGGGGGCACCGGAGCGATCTCCGCCGCTCAACGCCAGGGCGCGCGACCTGCTCGAGACTGCCCTGTCCGTTTGACTACCAAAACGTACAGAAACCAAGGTTGCAGATGCCGCGCCGGATGTTCAGGTTCCAAAGAATGTTCGCAAACCAGAACACTCACTTCCGGGTTTGCGGCGTTCGGGAGCCAAAACGTTCAACTCTCAAGGCACTTGGGATCCAAGGTACGACTGTACTAACTTGTCCTATTATAAAGCACACAACTTCTTCCAAATAATCCTGGGAACTGTAGTTTGTTCAGAATTGTAATTCTGTGAAGGGTAAACTACAGCTCCCATGATTCTTTAGGAGAAGTCATGTGCTTTAAATGCACGGTGTAGATCTGACATTAGTCTGGATTCAACCCTATAAACTCTACCTTTTGCATTATTCTAGTTTTGTAGTTTGTTTCTCATGACAATAAATCCACCCAGTTAACAGCGGTGTGTTGTTTGCACGGTAGTGCAGTTTAAATTGCCAACGATCTTATGTTTTGAGCATATGCTAGAACTGTTTTGTTCACTGAAATATTTTCAGATTAGTGATATTGGTCATATATTTTAGTGATCAATGTGTAGCTGTAGAAATGTATTTTATTCTATTTTTATATTGTTTTACTTTGTATTCCATGCCTTTTATTATTTATTCACTTTAAAATATTAAGTGGTGTATCAATAGTTTAAATAAAATATTAATAAATATATGGAACTTTGAACTCCCCTTACTAAAATAAGTTTCCTCTCTCAATCCTAGCACCCAGTCCTATTAAAATACATCTAATAGGTTTAGTTATTGGGTAATCATAAGCTAATGCAAACATTTAGTCACTACTGTACAACCAGACAGCAAACAATCACAAAACCTTCACCACTTAAAACATCTGTATGTAATACAACAGCTGGAAATTGCAACAGTATACTGTAATAGAACTACTCAGAATTAACATCATTTCCATTTCTACTGTTTAAGAATTCTGTGTAAAGCAGAAGCTTGTACTTTCAGCTTTCCTGCTAATCTTCTGACAGTGGCAAAAGCAGAGATTGCACTGTGCTTGAAAAGGAACTCTTATCTCATTATCCTCCCCACACCAAAAAAAATGTGGGACATTGTTTTTATCTAGAAAATTCAGGCATCACTTCAGAGTTTCTGTAGACAGAGCTTAAGCCTCAGAGCTTCTAATTGTTTGAATCCTCCAGAGTGGTACAACAGAGATAAAGATATGAAAATCACACTCAACAAAATCTTCAGCTTTTACTACCATAAGTTGGTCCATTTAAAACTTTTCACTTTGTACTAGAAAACACAGAGGTAGGCTTTCATGGAATGAGATATATTTAGAGGATGGAACATTGTTCTCTAGCTAAGTGGGTTGAGAGGAATATTGTCAGATAATACTTGTAAGCAATTGGGCAGTTTTTAAACCTTTTCCCAACATTAGATTGACTACCAACTGTGATTAGAATGGCCACTTAATGCATCCTCAAAAAAGAAGAAGAAGAAGAAAAGGAAGAAGAAGGACTGCATGGGGGGGAGGGGAGAAAGAGCCCAAGAGAGGATGAAATGGGCCACAGATTTGCATACCATTTGTTTCTGCTAATTTATATGTGTAGATGCAGATTTAGAAACAATTACAGTAATTTAAATAGCAATAAACTGCATCTCAAGACAATGGGGAAGACTGTGATCTGGTGACCAGCTATGTGCCTGCCGACCCTCATTTATTTTTTTACATTTATAAATTTATTTCCTCCAAGGAGCTCAAGGTGGCGTAAACGGCATGCTTCTCCCCCCCCCTAATTTAAACCCCACAACAACCCTGTGAGGTAGGTTAGGCTAAGAGGCAGGGACTACCCAGTGAGCTTCATGGTTGATTGGGGATTTGTAATCCTGGGCTCCCATGTCCTGGTCCAACTCTCTAACCACTACACCACACTGGCTTACTAGTTCTTCAAATCAGACTTGGCCTGGACTGCTCCGCGGAAACAGGGCTCCTTCAGGAAGAGGTTTTCCTCTGCAAAGTGGGACATGCACATGGCCACCATAATTTGAACAGGATGGTTCTCTTGTCAACATTTACTATGATTTCTTTTCTGGTTCTGTGGTTATCTGGGTGCATGTTGTCGACTTGAGGCAAATTTAGAAGGACATTTCACTTTATTCTGTAAAACTTTATTTTGCCTAACAGTGCAATGATTCCATGGACTAGGAAGTCCCAATTAAGGCTGTTTACACAATCCTAATTACTCTGCATCCACTGTGCTCCCATCACTGGTTTGGGAAGCAATATACACACAATGTCAGTCACAGTCCATATCTACCGGTAACCTGCATCTCACTTGGTTTCTTAAGAAATACAGTGGTACCTTGGTTCTCAAACTTAATCCGTTCTGGGAGTCTGTTCGACTACCGAAACAGTTCAAAAACCAAAGCAAAGCTTCCGATTGGCTGCAGGAGCTTCCTGCACTCAATCAGAAGCCGCAGAAGCCGTGTCGGACATTTGGCTTCCGAAAAACTTTCACAAACCCGAACACTCACTTCTGGGTTTGCAGCGTTCGGGAGCTGATTTCTTCGGGAGCCAATCCATTTGAGTACCAAGGTACCACTGTACTGCATTTTAATGCATCTCCCCACCCCAAACCAGCTTCAATCCCAATTGAGGAAAAGAACCATCTAGCTGCATTTTAAGCAGGTAAAGGGTACAGAGCTTAATTTAGGCAATCTTGCATTTGCAAATCTGCACCTAACAAGAGCTGACTCTTAAAAATTCAGAAGGTAAGGGTACCCCTGACCATTAGGTCCAGTTGTGGACGACTCTGGGGTTGCGCACTCATCTCGCTCTATAGGCCGAGGGAGCCGGCGTTTGACTGCAGACAGCTTCCGGGTCATGTGGCCAGCATGACTAAGCCGCTTCTGGCGAACCAGAGCAGCGCACGGAAATGCCGTTTACCTTCCCGCCGGAGCGGTACCTATTTATCTACTTGCACTTTGATGTGCTTTTGAATTGCTAGGTTGGCAGGAGTAACAATTCATAGATGTGATAAATTGTCTGGTTCCTGAACTCAGGAGTCTGAGCAACTACCCTCCTCCCTATTTTGTTTTACAGTATTTTAAAGTAAGGTCAAACTGGAAAGGTTCATTTGAGGGTATTTTAAAGACTCACAAGTCAAAGGAAAGGGCTTGCTTTATACAATCTAAGGATTACCTACATCAAATTAAGGCTCATATAGAAAATATATGAATAGCTGAAGCCAGTTTGGATTGAGCTTCATTGGCAACAGCTGACCACAACTAATTTGAACCCTTTCCTTCCCCTTATTTCCTCTGCTAAGCAAGCATTTGGATGGTGGAACCCTCCGAGCTGCATTCACAGCTCCCCATTTAATCCTACAAGGAGGCTGACATGCAAATAGATATCTTGGGAGATACCAGTCCTTGAAATTTGCATGTGCTAGTGGGAACCCCAGGGCTTAATTTGAGCTCAGCAGGACCCCAGGAATCTCTTTTCCCCATTATTATTTTATTTATCCATTTAACATATTTCTCAAATCACCCAGCCCTCATGGAGAGGATTCCAAGGTGGTGTGCAAAGGTGTGAATGAAGATTTGTACACAACGTACAAATACTTTATTTATTTATTTTTAAAGTATATGCAGCAAAAATAAGAGGGAGAATAAAGAATGGAGGAAGGCAAAATACCAACAAGATTGTCATCTAAAATGCCTGGGCAAAGAGGAACAACCTGGCCATAGACCAAAAAGTTCGCAATGTTGTAATGTTGATGCAGGACATGGATTTTTGAAAGGGGGGGAGTATTGCCTTCCCGCCAGAGTGGTACCTATTTATCTACTTGCACTTTGCTGTGCTTTTGAACTGCTAGGTGGGCAGGAGCAGGGACCAAGCAATGGGAGCTCATCCCGTCACGGGGATTTGAACCGCCAACCTTCTGATCAGCAAGCCCTAGGCTTTGTGGTTTAGTCCACAGCGCCACCCGTGTCCCTGAACCTCGTAAGTTCCCTTTAAAAAGAACTGTGTTACGGTGCACCTGTGATCCTGATGAGGCTGAGTGCATTACTGTGACCCCTACATAATCAATTTTTTGTTTATTGGAAACGATTTTTTTATAAGTGTAGAGTTAAAACAATACCAAATACATATCCATATTTAGAATATTTCTCTGAAACTCCAGACTAAACAGTTTCAGGTTAAGAACGGACCTCCGGAATGAATTAAGTTCGTAACTAGAGGTTCCACTGTACTTAGGTACGGTACTTAGTGCTGCATGGATGCAAAGATGTATCAGCACCCACTGGGGTCCTTAGCACAGCCTTCTCTTTCAGCGTTGTTTCTGTAGAACAACACTGGCCTCCTGTGGCTGGATTTTTAATCACACAAGTGTTTCATCCATGACACAAGTTGTAGAAAGAATTTCAGTTTGTAAAGAATGGGGCAGGATGGAAGCAAAGGGAAAATGAAATAACAAAAAATAGAGCTAGCCCCGCATGTTATGCCCTACAATGAGGCAGGGTGTGCGGCCTTCTTCAAACCTTGCAGATTTTGGGGTAACAATGTGTGGAGCACGATACTCTTAATCTCAGGGTTGTGGGTTCGAGCTCCACGTTCAGCGACATTTGGAGAACCATAGCTTCCCCATCCGTGCTAAAGGTCAACAAGCTTAATAGGTAAAATAACAGAGCAAAAGAAAGTGTGGTATTGAGTATTTCCACCTTCTACAGCTGCACTGCTCAAGCTGTAGCCTCCTCTCTAGAGTTTGGAGTATTGGGCTAATGCCATTTTTTGTTATATGAAAACAGTATGGGATCCAGAGAACCACAAGTCACATTCAATTCATGCTTCCTTTAAGCTGATTTGGGCCATGCAGAAATGTTGGGTGGAATCAACGTTAGTCATAGTCTGACTACACCCATTGAAATCATCTGATTATCAGCCAGCTGGATTAATGCCCCTTATTTAGAAGCAATTTTTTACCCAGGAAGGGTACATTAAGAAAAAGATAACCACGGACTCCTCTAGCAATAAATGTACAGTATTTCCACTACAGTACAAGTACTGGGGAAATGAACTTATGCTCTCCTTGTAGTAGCCTGGAGGGACAAAATGTAGCCAAGTTCTGCAATTTAAAAGTTAATGGATAATCTTGTAAAATAATCTAGTAAACTTTATTATGCATGTCTGAATTCTATTAATAGAGTTAGAGGGTGTGTGGGGGGGGAATCATACTTACTTTGGCAAGGTAGTCAGGCGCAGTAGGGGGTTTTAGAATGAAAGAATTAGATTTTGCAATGCTTTTCTTTTTCAGGGACAGAACGGAAAATAAGCAAGCATATGCAGTATATATATAAATATAAATAAACAAGAGGGAGGAAACGCTCACTTTGGATGTAGTTCAGCAATGTTATTTTTGGGGGTGGGGGTGGGGTGGGGTGGGAACATGAGGCAGGGGTGCCAACTTGAGTAAAATATTATGGGGGGCCAGATAAGCCCTGCTCCTCATAATTGATCACATGACGCAGCGCACATGCACCATTTGAATGGAATGCCCAGCAATTTTATGGGGGCCCGGTCCCCTCAGAAAATTTATTGTGGGGGCTAAAGCCTCTGCAGCTGCTAGGAGTTGGCTCCTATGACATGAGGCCCCCATGAGGCTTTAATTTCAAGATCTATTCCAATTTACTGTAAACAGAGCAAATATATAAGAGAAGAACATTTAAATGGAGCAATGATTTCTTCCCATACTTATTCCCAATAATATGAAGTGACCTACCAGTCCTTCCTGCCACAATGAACAGCGTTCCTTCCCCTATAATCCTACGCATGCCATTCAGTGAGAACTTAACTGAGTTCCGTGGTAGTTTCCCAGATCAGGGCAGCAGCCTTCTGTGGAGACAGGATTAGAATTATGTTGTTAATTACTAACATAATTAACTTTTATAGTAATTTTAGGGAGAAATCCTATGAACAAGAAACTGGCATAAAGCAAGCCAGTGTAAATTAAGTCAACGTAAAGCACACCAGATCCAAACCCCTCGCCAACCGAAGCCTGGCAGAGGGAAAACAAGCCTTTAAAATAGTGTTTGAGTCACACACCACTCTGTTTTTGCCAGCTTAATTTATGCAAAGTGTGCCAGATGCATGACCAAGCTGAAGGGACTTAGGTGTCATGAGTCCTGTGGAGACATCTTGGAGGAGCTGGTCAGATCAAGCAAGGGGTGGGAGGAACTTGGAAAGCTTGACTGTGAAGATCCTGGACAATGCGATGCACCCCATGTTTCCTCTCTCTATCCTGCCCCAAACATGTCCTCAGAACGTCCCATTTTCAGGGCTTACACCATTTTATGATCTGGCCTTGGCTTAGCCAGGATGGGGTATCCCAGTATCTCCAGCTGAGCTGATGCCTGTAGCAGGTGTGTTCTATCACCACCCATACTGGTAGAACTACTAAGAATTCAGCGAATCAGCCACACACTGACTTGGCAGTGGATCCCACTGAAATAAAGGGGAAATATGACAGCGCTGGTCCCTAAAAACTTTTTTTTTAGGATTGCAAGGCATAGCTGCCAAGTTTTCCCTTTTCTCGCGA
Source organism: Zootoca vivipara (assembly GCF_963506605.1). Classification (NCBI taxonomy): domain Eukaryota; kingdom Metazoa; phylum Chordata; class Lepidosauria; order Squamata; family Lacertidae; genus Zootoca; species Zootoca vivipara. Next base: position 14,714,418 of record NC_083287.1, on the reverse strand, counting down.
GGAAGCCTATTCAGCATAAGGGAAAATCCCTTTAAAAAAGGGATAACTTGGCAGCTATGTTGCAAGGCTGTTTCAGAAAGGGAACCAACCAGGCTTCTAATGTGACGAAGCCTTTCTTAAATGCAGAGTCATTGGTTTATTTTTTGGTGACAGAATGGCAAACACAACTGCTGTCTATACTGATAAAGGCCTGACTCAATATTTAATCTCGTCGTGTCAAGGGCACAATGGCATGGTGCACACAATATCAATAGAGGCAGAAGCGTACTTTATCTCTAAACGTTCAAATGGTCAGACTCCAAAACTTGTCGTGGATGCTGCCTGCTGCATTCCCCGCCCCTTAGTCCCGCTGTCTGTTGGACACACAGGACGCAGACCTCTTTTTCAGGTGTTCAATGTACTCAGGATGAAAGACCTGCCTCATGGTGCGGGGTGGGGGCAGGAAGAGAGGAGGTGAGGGGGGAGCCTGCTGGTCCAAGGCTCACCCAAGCCTGTTCTGTTTAAACTGGTTTACTGGCTGTGGCAGAAGGTGGCGGCAGGCCAGCTCAAGGCTCAGGCATGTAAGATCCAAACCAGGCATATTATTATTATTATTATTATTATTATTATTATTATTATTATTATTATTATTATTTTATTTATACCCCGCCCATCTGGCTGGGTTTCCCCAGCCACTCTGGGCGGCTTCCAACAGGAAAATAAAACACAGTAATCTTTTAAACATTAAAAGCCTCCCTAAACAGGGCTGCCTTCAGATGTCTTCTAAAAGTCTGGTAGTTGTTTTCCTCTTTGACATCTGTTGGGAGGGCGTTCCACAGGGCAGGCGCCACCACCGAGAAGGCCCTCTGCCTCATTCCCTGCAACTTGGCTTCTCGCATGGAGGGAACCGCCAGAAGGCCCTCGGTGCTGGACCTCAGTGTCTGGGCAGAATGATGGAGGTGGAGACGCGCCTTCAGGTATACTGGACCGAGGCCATTTAGGGCTTTAAAGGTCAGCACCAACACTTTGAATTGTGCCCGGAAACGTACTGGGAGCCAATGTAGATATTTCAAGACCGGTGTTATGTGGTCTCGGCGGCTGCTTCCAGTCACCAGTCTAGCTGCCGCATTCTGGATTAGTTGTAGTTTCCGAGTCACCTTCAAAGGTAGCCCCACGTAGAGCGCATTGCAGTAGGGGACTACAGTTCCCATCATCCCTGACCATTGGTCCTGTTAGGAAGGGATGATGGGAATTGTAGTCCCAAACATCTGGAGGGCCAGAGTTTTCCTATGCCTTGTCCAAAGCATCCCACTTATTGTCCAAGAGTGAGCTGGCCAAAGGCCTAAATTACACTGTTCAAAGTTGGAGTTAACTATTTATTAGCAAAAACACAATCTTCACAGACTTGGCAGAGTGTCAGGCCTAATAAGTACAGCAGCTCATTAGGTCTTATGAATCAGTTGCTGAGACTGAAAGTCCCCGCTTCCCCACAACTGTCTTAAGTCCCTTGCTCTCCATGGTTTTTCCCAAGCCCATATCAGCCCTTTTCTGGCTCTGTGAGACAGGGGGAGCTTGAGCAGCCGGAGGCTCTGAGCTGTCTTCCATTGAGGGTTTCCTAGCTGGTTCCTCCCACCATTCCTTCTGTGTCCAACCAGCCCATAACATTTACCAATGTGGAAGACTCTTAGGATCTTGCTTCATAAGTTGCCAAACCAAGCTGAACTCGTACAATTGGCTTTGAATGGCTCAACTCATGTGCTGGTACAAAAGGAGGACGGGGAGGATGAAAGATGTGTTTCCTTCAGTCACCAGTCACGTTTTTTCTGCCCAACCCACATGGCACCTCCTTTCTTAACTGTGGGAGAATAGCAGCCAAACCTAACAAACGCATATTCTAGCTAGTTAGCATGAAAAGTGGTTAATGCCACAGAGCTTTATTGCTGATAGGCAGATACTCAGACCACAGAAATACAATTGGTAGAGAGGGTTCTGTGTGATGTCATTTCCCCTCTTCTCCTGGAGAGGAAGTAACATATAGTACTTCCTGTTCCTCTCTCTCTTCCTTTGACCTTTGTTGGAGGCATAAATCCCTCTGCTTGCTCCAGCTTTAGGCACATGCCTTAAGCTGGTTATAATGTAAATATAAGTATTTTGCCTGAATAGCTTTTACTGCTGCCTGGACACAGTACTCCAGGTGTGGTCTGACCAAGGCAAAATAGAGTGGTGGTACTATTATTTCATCTGGATATGATACTTCTATTGATGCAGCCTAGAATAGCATTAGCATTTTTTTGCTGCTGCATCACACTGTTGACTCATGTTAAGCTTGTAGCCCAACAAGACCCCTAGATCCTTTTCACATGTACTGCTAGTAAAGCCAGGCACACCCACCCACACACCCATCTTATATTATCATACAGGATCATGTAAAAAAGGCCTAGGGGGTGTGGTATGGTCTCAGAGTCATTTTAGGGGAAAATAAAAGAAAATACAGTTTTGGGATAACCCTTGCAATTGACGAATGTTACTAGGTGTCCGACATTTATTCTAGTCCTGTAAACCTTGTCTATGGTTTATTTATTTTTGAATAAAGTTTGTGGCTACTATCCCCTAGCCGCAGTTCAGAGAACATAGCCAGAAAACTGGTTTCTAAATTTATAACCTGTGAATTAGATGCTAGAATATTGATGTGACATGAGACCTGCCTTGGGAAGCACACTATCTGACTTGATGTCATGCCTGAAGAGACTTTACTGCCTTCTGTCAACACCCTTGCAGTGAGCAAGGAAGTAATATTGGCTGCCAGTGATGTGATCTCTTTGCTGACATTTTAAATCAAAGCTGCTGTCGGCAGGAGGGGAAGAATGCTTCCCCCAACACCATTTTGATTTTGATTCCTTTAAAGAAGAGAATAAAGGCATTCATATCTCCAGCCTTGCCTTGACTCCTGCTATCTCAATAAACTTCCTTCATCTTTAAACTAACTACTCTCCGCCTTGGCACATAGGAAAGCTCATTATTAGCACTAGCTTAACATAACTAAATTATTGGCTGAATCTGCCTGTTCTTCTTTCTGACACTGAATTTACATCTATTTGTTTTTAGCGAGATTTATATACTGCTTAATTGGGGGGGGGGGAAGATATGCGGTTAAAATAAAATAGCAGAAAATATCCATTGAGAAAGAAGTAAAAAATGACTTTAAAATAAGTACAGTGGTACCTCTGGTTAAGAACTTAATTCGTTCCAGAGGTCCGTTCTTAACCTGAAACTGTTCTTAACCTGAGACACCACTTTACCTAATGGGGGCTCCTGCTGCCGCCGCGCCACCGGAGCATGATTTCTGTTCTCATCCTGAAGCAAAGTTCTTAACCCGAGGTACTATTTCTGGGTTAGCGGAGTCTGTAACCTGAAGCGTTTGTAACCCGAGGTACTACTGTATATACAATTGAATTATCAAAACATATATCAACAGTTTCTTTTTAAAATGTACATAGTAAAATTAAAAGTCTGGATATATGTGACTAAATAAAAGCATCAAAACCAGTACAACACAGATGCTGAAATATAAATTGCAGATCATAGGGAAAATAGGAACATCCTATTCCATCCAACCTTTCTCCAATAAAAATAGGGATGTCCTAAGGAAAAGCAGGACATTCCGGCATCAAATCAGAAACTGGGGTGGCTTTTGTAAATCTGGGACTGTCCCTGGAAAATAGGTACATTTGGAGGGTATGTGTGACGCTATGAGAAGCTGGATCTGCCAATTTCTTTACAATAAGCTGCTGTTTAATGCACAAGAGCAGGCCAGGGCCATGTTTTGGGGGTCATGTGGCAATCCTACCTACAGTATGTGTACAAATATGTAGCCATACAATACAAGCATCCTTTATGATTACAACTTTTACGTGCTTTCAGCTGAAGGACAAAAATATTATAAAAATCCCCAATTTTCATAACAGCCCTTTTAGCTCTTCTTAGGAATTGTCTGTATAATAAAGCTAAACTGACATTCTTCCCTCTGTTAAGAAGCACTTAATTGGACATTAAAGTATGCAGCTGTTCAAACCAACTGAGAATTTCACATCTCCACCCACCCAAGAGTTATCAGGTATCCTCAGGAAGGAGAGAACGGTTTGGCAGTCATCCTCTTGAATTAGGACATTAAGGATTAGTTAGCTCCCTCTCCCCCTTCCCTCTTTTTTTCACACCACCAACCCAGAAAAACTACCAGGCATGTGCAATGAGCAAAATTTCTCTGCCAAGGAAGTGCTAAGAAAAGCTCATACTTTACTGACTCCTGACCCGGTTCAGCACTTCTGGAATTCCACTTGATTCAGAAGACAAGGACAAACAGTGTATTGTCCTTCTACTGATGGCATCTCGCACCAAATGCTGTTCAAGTGTCATGTTCTTAAAAGAGTCTCTACAGCTGATTTCAGGTAGACTGGGCAGCTCATCCAGAGGACCAGCAGTGGGTTTCACACCCACCCAGTACATTAAATGCACATTTAAAACACAAGTGCAGTGGTACCTCGGCAGTCGAACAGAATCCATTCCAGACGTCCATTCGACTTCCAAAACATTCAGAAACCAAGCTGCGGCTTCCGATTGGCTGCAGGAAGCTCCTGCAGCCAATCGGAACCCACGTCGGACATCCGGGTTCCAAAGAACGTTCGCAAACTGGAACTCTCACTTCCAGGTTTGCGGCGTTTGGGAGCCAAAACGTTGGAGTCGCAAGGCATTCGGGAACCAAGGTATGACTGTATTTTAAATGTGCTTTAAATGTATGGTGTAGATGTGATGCTACATTGGAAAGAGGTAATGGGTTTGTGGGGTCATCCCATGGGAATAGCCAGGGTTTGTTTTAGGGGAGGGGGCAGGCTTTATGTTGGGAGGGCAGAACCGAGTTATCTGCGATGCAATTGGTCAATTAGTTAAGTATTTATATCTATTGATTTTTTTTTTGGGGGGTGCCACGCCCTGGCCATGTTCATGGGTCATCCACTCATGGCAAATAGCTGTTATTGGCACAGGCACATAGAGATACAATAAAAGTGGCTGCCTTAGGAATTTTACCTTCTATTCCACATGTTAACCTGCAAGATGCTAAAAAACTGACATGTAGGGTTGACAATGGAAAATCGCCTTAAAGTCTAGTTGCCATAGCAACGTCTACATCCCATATCTCATAACTCCATTTGTAAGTCCATAGTTATTTCTCTCTCACTTTTTCCTCCTTTTAAGCTTTCCATGCAGTGAAACTCATGAAAAATGGACAGGGAAATAATTGGACTAAAACCTGAAATTCTGGCAATGACTTCAGTGTACATTCTGAAGCTGATTAAAATTAAAATCCAAATATATCCAAATATATCCACTAGGATCTTAGTACATCATTAAAGCCCTTGCTGGAAAGAGCCAAAGGGTTTAGGTGAGTGCAGAACATTGTTAGGAATACATAATAATGTCCAGGAAATAATCTACTAGCAATCACTCTGCGCTGGAGAGAGAGAAAAGACAACAAAAGTATTCCAAAATGATGCAGTTTTTAAAGCCCAAAGGAGAATCTACCTGCAGGGGAGAATGTGGGCAACTGAATTTCACATAGCCATTCATATGTGAACCCCAGTACCATGAAAATTAACTTTTTTAAAAAAACGGACTTCTGTTTAGATGTTTTATTATTTTGTTTATATAATGATCTATTGATACCGTACACGTAACACTTAACTGGCTTCAGCCCATAACATGGAATTTTAAATTAATCATGCTGGCTTACATTCATTCCTCAATATATCTGGTCTCTTTTCCCCTTCCTCTGCTTTTTTATTTCCTCCACTGTCATCTGCTTGGGGCAGAGATCTGTCATGTTTTATTACAGCGCTGTGTAAAACATCATGCGCAAAGATTGTGGAATTCCCTCCTGGGTGAGATCCAGTGAGAACCCTTATTTGCTCATCTTGAGATGCATACAAAATACTTTAAAGAAAAAATCCAGTTCACTTTTAATGCATGTTCCTCAGTTTTTATACTGGTAACTGCTGACACTCTCTGTTTTATACTTCTGGGCGTTATTGGGTTTTTTTTGCTGCCATTTTATTCTTATTTGTGATGTGTTTCCCCCCCCCAATATTATTTATTTAAAAGCATTTCTACACCACATAATCTTTTTTTAAACACACACACACACACACACACACACACACACACAAAACCAAAAATTGTTATTCTTCATCACAGGGAGGGGACATATTAATTGAAAATGCCTAGTAAATCAAGTTGGTAGTTGGGTTCCTACTGAGGGTACCGTATTTGGTGAGCCAACATGAAAGTAATGAGGCATTCAGGGTTGGAGTGATCACTCTGTGATACTATGGCGGTGGACAAAGCTGTATTGTAACTTTTGAATAAATGTGTTATATAAGAATCAGAATAACAGTAATAATAAAAATCCCCAGAATTCCCTGTGAATAACCATCTGAGGAAACTGTGAGCAACGTGAGGAGCACACTCAACAAACTACAGCTTCCAGAATCCTTTGAGGGACATCTAGACAGATTTTTTTAAAAAAAACTATCATAGTGGTTTAAAATGTAGGGGGTGAATTAAATAATTTAGGTGGCCCTAATCATTATTTGAATGATTGGTATTAGTAATTGTATTATAATTTGGTGTTGTTATAATGCGGCTATTATTGGGTGGTGTGAGGGACAAGGGATACAGGGAAGTCCCTCCCATCTTAAGTTCCAGCCCATCACCAAGCGCTGGAGAGAGTAAGGAGAGCTCTGCCTCCAGCGGAGAGTCAGGAAGTGGTGTCCGAGGCTCAGGCAGGGTTGTGGAGCCCATGCCTCAGGTGGGACAGGAAGTTGGACGCACGGGGGGGAGGCCAATCCCCCCAACTCCCGAATTGCGACGCAAACGTAGGGGGAAGAGGTTGGGTCTGCCAAAGTTGTGGTGCTGGAAGAAAACGCGCCAATCGCCATTCGGGAGTTCTGACACCTCACCTTAAGGATGCATTTTTACTGCTCTGAACACTGTAAATAGTCAGCACTTAATAAAAGCCTTAAAAGACCATGCTGGAGTCGTTACTCTAGAGTAGCCATACCAGGCCCTCTGACAGCAACTCCCGAATCTTTTTTGGCTACTTTGGAGTGCAGCGATGAGCGCTCAAGAGGCTGAGCATTGGAGGCTGGAGGCTGAAGCAGCGAAGCAGGAGCTACAGACCCTCACAGCGCACGCACAGCAGCAATTGCATGCCGCTCAGGAGGAAGCGCGAGGGGCGCAGGAGGAGCTGAACAAGCTGGTGGACCAGGTGAGGACAAAAGAGGAGACTGAGAAACAGCTAAGGGTGATGGTATTAGACCTGCAGAAAAAGTTGGAAGAGGAGAAAGCCGCTAGAGGTGGGGGGGCACCCCAGCCGCAGCTAGTCCAAGTGAGAAGGGGACAGAGCCTAGTCACCAAGTTCAGCGGAGACCCGAGGGAGTACCTCGGATTCGAGACTGAGATAAATTATGCGCTGGAATTGCATGCAGCAGAATTCCCAGATGACGCGCACAGAGTCTACTTTATCATAGAGCATTTGACGGGGGCCGCCCGGGAATGGGTAAGACCGCTCATCGCGCAAAAAAATCCTTGCATGAAGAACGCAACTTTATTTCTAGAAGCTTTAAAATTAATGTACGCTAGCGACAGTGAAATGGAGGCCACTAAACAGGAGCTTCATGACCTAACACAAGGAAAATCGACAGTTAGAGACTACTGGGCGAAATTCACCATGCTGGTGCACAAACTGGGGTGGGATCTGAACAGTGAGCCAGTGAAATCAGCCTTCTACCTAGGTTTGCATGCAGACGTTAAGGATGAGCTGGCAAGAGGTCCTAGACCGCAGACTATGGATCAGCTCAGCAAAGCGGCGCTAGCGGTGGGGGTGAGGCAGGAATCCAGATGGTATGACAAACAAGCGACGCGCGCAGCAAAACCTTGGTTCCCACGCTCTCAGGACAGACCACATCACCAAAACCCACCCCAGGGACCGCCCCCAGACCCGCCCAGACCAAGCCCAGAGCCGGAACCGATGGAGATCGGGGGGAGCGCGCGCGCGGGCTTTTCAAACCCCGGCGGCGCCAAAACGCAAGGAGGGAAGAGGAGGGAATTGCTTTCTCTGCAACTCCCCCCGGCATCGCGTCAGAGACTGCCCTCATCGCAGGGAGTGGCAAGGAAAGGCGGGAACGGTTGTACCTTCCCCCACTGACGTAGCACCACAGCAGGGAAACGAGACAGCCTGGCTGCAGGAGACAAGGGGCAGCAGCCAGGCACAGTCAGCAGTGAACAGCCCCAGCCCGCCCACCCGCACAGAGAGGAGCAGAGCCAGCCCACCCCTCCCAGAGCAGGAGTGGTTCTAGAAGTCACGCTGACGCTCCCAAATGGCTACCCCCTGTCAGTCCTCGCCTTAATTGACAGTGGGGCATCTGCCAACTTCTTCTCGAGAAACTTTGCAGAAGAGCACCAAATCCAACTTCTGCAGCTGGATTTTCCCCTGCATGTGGCCACCATTGATGGCAGAGAGTTGCTGGGAGGGGCCATCACTCATCAAACCCCCCCCATGAGAATGACGGTGGGAAGGCACTCAGAGACACTGGCTTTCAACGTCACGACCATCTCAGACCCCCCCATCGTTTTGGGAATGAGCTGGCTGGCGCGCCACGACCCTTCCATAAGTTGGCACCAGAGATGCATCACGTTTGGGTCGGACTTTTGTCTGGAACATTGCATGCAGCACCAACCAGGGGAGGGGCCTCCGATAGCCACGGTGGCCACCATGCACGTCAAAGGGGGTGAGGCGATACCCAAGCCGTACTGGGACCTGCAGGAGGTCTTCAGCGAAGCGGAGTCCGACCACCTACCCCCACACAGGCCTTTTGACTGCCAGATCAACCTGGTGCCGGGGGCAACTATACCCCCAGCCAAGCTGTACGCCATGTCAGACCAGGAACTGGAGGATCTGCGCGCTTTCATCGACAAGAACCTCAAGCGGGGGTTCATCAGAGAAAGCAAGGCAGCAGGGGGCAGCCCGGTCTTCTGGGTGGACAAGAAAGACACGCAACAGCGCCGCCTGGTGGTGGATTTTAGACGGCTGAATTCGGTGACAGAGCCAGTGGCTTTCCCCATGCCCAGAGTGGATGATCTCCTGACAGCGGCACGCAGGGGCAAGATTTTCACCAAGCTAGACCTGAGGGGGGCGTACAACTTGATCAGGATCCGGGAAGGCGATGAATGGAAGACCACGATGTTCACGCCTCTGGGCTCTTTTGAATATCTGGTGATGCCCTTCGGGTTGCAAGGGGGCTCAGCCTGCTTCCAGGCCTTCATGCACCACGTCCTGGGGTCCCTCCTCTTCAAGAACTGCCTGGTCTTTCTGGATGACATCCTTATCTATTCCAATGACCCAGTGCAGCATGTGAAGGATGTCAGGGAGGTGTTGCAGCGCCTGAAGGACAACCACCTGTATGTGAAGCTGGAGAAGTGCAAGTTTCACACCAAGGAGGTGGACTTCTTGGGCTACAAGCTGTCAGACAAGGGACTGGCAATGGACAAGGACAAGGTGCAGACCATCCTGGACTGGCACAGCCCCAGGACGCGCAAAGATGCCCAACGACTACTAGGCTTCGCTAACTTCTACAGGAAGTTCATCCAGAACTTCTCTCGGGTCACGGCTCCCATCACCGACTGCCTGAGAGGCAAGCAGAAGTTCAGGTGGACACCAGAGGCACAAGCAGCGTTCGAAAGCCTCAAGAGGGTGTTCGCGTCAGACCAGCACCTGTTCCACGTGGTGCAGGATGCGCCCCTACGCCTGGAGACAGATGCTTCTGATAAAGCTGTGGGAGCGATTCTGTTGCAACTGGACGCCAACAGAGAGTGGAGACCCTGTGCCTTCTTCTCCAGGAAGCTGACCCAGCCTGAACGCAACTACACAGTGTTTGATAGGGAACTTCTCGCGATCCACGCGGCGTTCCAGCACTGGCGACACTTCCTGGTGGGCGCCAAGCACCCCATCCAGGTGTGCACAGACCACAAGAACCTGGAGTTCTGGAGAACGGCCAGGGTGCTCAACCAGCGGCAGATACGGTGGGCAGAGTTCTTCTCGAACTTCAACTTCTCCATCCACTACATCCCGGGGGAGCAGAACGTCAGGGCGGATGCCCTCTCCCGCAAGCCAGAGTACATGGAGGAGGAGTTGCCACCAGCACCCAGGCACGTTTTCCCCCTATCTGCATGGTCATGCGGTGCAGCAGTGGTGAGCGAGGCAGAACTCACAGCACTGACGGCAGCGGATGAATTTGCCACCCGCATCTTCAGAGACCTGAGAGGGGGGAGGGAGCAGGCCAAAGACTTTGAGGAGAAGAGGGGTTTGCTTTTTTACAGGGGAGCCCTGTACCTCCCGACCAAACAGCTGAGAGGTAAGGTTCTCAAGCAGATGCACGACAACCCAACGGCGGGTCATTTCGGAAGGGACAAAACCACTCACCTAGTCATGAGACACTTCTGGTGGCCAGGGGTGCGGGAGGATGTTCGGGATTATGTCAGGGGATGTGACACCTGCCAGCGAGCAAAGGTGGTCAGAGCGCCACCAGCAGGTTTGCTGGAGCCATTAGCCACACCGCACAGGCCGTGGGAAGTAGTGTCCATGGACTTCATCACAGACCTGCCGTCGTCCAGGGGCAAGACCGCAGTGTTGGTGGTGGTGGACCTCATGTCCAAAATGTGCCACTTTATACCGTGTGCCAGGGCGGTCTCGGCAGAAGAGACGGCCAAACTGTTTGTGGACCACGTATTCCGACTGCATGGATTGCCTTTAAGAGTTATTTCGGATCGTGGCCGCCAATTTGTTTCCAGGTTCTGGCGACGGCTCATGAACCTCCTGCAGGTGGAGGTCAGCTTGTCGACGGCTCGGCACCCGCAGACCAATGGACAGGCGGAGCGGGTCAACGCCATTCTGCAGCAGTACCTGAGATGTTACGTCAGCCAGAGGCAAACGGACTGGGTGGATCGCCTGCCACTGGCAGAATTTGCCTACAACAATGCGGTGCACGTCTCCACAGGGGTGTCGCCCTTTAAGGCCAACTATGGGCGCGACCTCAGATCTTTCCCGGAGAGGGAGGGGGAGGAGGAGGAAGAGGGCCCACAGGCCGAGGAGTGGGCAGAGGACCTGGAGACGGTGCACCAACAGCTCAGAGAACACTTGGAGAGGGCCAAGGAAGCGTATAAGAAGGGGGCAGATCGCCACAGGCGGCCGGGAGAGGTCATAAGGGTGGGGGACAAGGTTTGGTTATCCTCGGAAGGTCTTCCCACCAGGGGGCGATGCAGAAAGTTAGCACACAGGAGGCTGGGCCCCTTCACGGTCACGCAACAGGTCAACCCGGTAGCCTTCAGGCTAGCACTGCCGGAGGACATGAGAGTGCACCCAGTGTTTCATAGATCACTGCTGTCGCCGTACAGGGAAAGTACCAGGTTCAGGGACAGCGATCAGCCTCCAGAGGGAGGGGGGGAGACGGGAAACGCCCGACAGCTCAATGAGGCAACTGAGATTTTAGACTCAAGGAGAGGGGTGAGAGGACTGGAGTACCTGATAGCATGGGAGGACACTCCGCCATCCCACAATGAGTGGATACCGGCCACGGAAGTACCTGAGGAATTTTTAGTGGAAGAATTCCACGCCCTGTTCCCCCACAGGCCCAAGCCCTGGCACATGGAAAGGGAGGGAGAGGGGGAGGAGCAGGAGGAAGGGATAGCAGGCAGCAGCTCCCCATGGAGATGGGAAGCGGAATTTGAGGACACGGAAGAAGAGGTGTGGGTTTCACCGAGGTCAACGACGTCAGAGGCAGGAGAGGACTGGCAGAACATTTTTACTCCCACCAGCTCTGATGCCACTGACTTCTTGGGATTTCCGTCTTCTCAGGGGGAAGGAGAGAGATCGCAGGATTGGGGGGAAATTTTCACACCCACAGGCTCGGATGCCACAGACTTCTTGGGATTTCACTCGTCCCCAGCAAGCAGAGAGCCACTGGGGAGGAGGAGAGAGGAGCCTGGGAGGGGGGTGGATGTGAGGGACAAGGGATACAGGGAAGTCCCTCCCATCTTAAGTTCCAGCCCATCACCAAGCGCTGGAGAGAGTAAGGAGAGCTCTGCCTCCAGCGGAGAGTCAGGAAGTGGTGTCCGAGGCTCAGGCAGGGTTGTGGAGCCCATGCCTCAGGTGGGACAGGAAGTTGGACGCACGGGGGGGAGGCCAATCCCCCCAACTCCCGAATTGCGACGCAAACGTAGGGGGAAGAGGTTGGGTCTGCCAAAGTTGTGGTGCTGGAAGAAAACGCGCCAATCGCCATTCGGGAGTTCTGACACCTCACCTTAAGGATGCATTTTTACTGCTCTGAACACTGTAAATAGTCAGCACTTAATAAAAGCCTTAAAAGACCATGCTGGAGTCGTTACTCTAGAGTAGCCATACCAGGCCCTCTGACAGGTGGTAATTGAAAAGTAATAAAAAATATTATTATTATAAAATGTAGGTGCTGTGTTTTTTAAAAATACCTCTTGGCTTTATTTTGCACGGCAGACACGTATGGTTACATACTTTTGAGGCGGCTCAGGCGTCACATCCCAAATAGCCGTGTGGACGACAGTTGGGCATCTCAACATTTTGACAAGGCCTCTCCGCTTCGGCCCAGGGAAGATCTGCTTCAAATAACGTGGCAGGGTCCCTGTTCGCCCCCCAATGTAGTTTGCCTCTTCAAATGAAGGAAATTATCCAGGTTTTCCTGCCCTGAGGCCCTGTGGGAGCTCTTGTTCGGTGCGCCCGGTGCGCCCTGCCCTCTGGGAAGCCTTGGGCGGAGTGCAGAGTTGCGTTCTCTGGGAAACGCATATCACTTTGCTAGTTTGCTTCCTCATCCTCACTCCCCGCTAGTTGTCCTTGCTTTTGTTTTGTTTGCTCGTACAAGTTTGAAAGGGGAGGGGGGGGGGGAAATACAAATCTACAGATAAACTATATTACAGTCGGGAGACGGGCCTTGCAGGAAGGGCACTACCTTTGACCCCTTCAATATCTGATGCCCCTTTGTTACCAAGGAAGGAATGTCACCCTGTAACCCTGTAACATTCAAGGGCGACAAAGGAGTGTTGCTCGGGGAGCCAGTGAAGTGGCGCAGGCATCTCGCAGAAGGTTGCCTAGCAACTGTCGGAAAAAGGCAAGGTTTACTCGGAGTCAAGTTGAGAGGACATTGGCAGCATCTTCCTTCCGGGATGGTGTCCCTAAGGGGCATCACACAAACACACAAAAAAGCACGTATTCTAATCTTTGTATTGTCGTTCCACCGTGTGTTTTAAATAATACGGGTGAGGGGGTTTTCTCCAACCACAAGACTGCCTAGGGGATCTTCTTTTCCAATAGAGAGAGAGAGAGAGTGTGTGTGTGTGTGTGTGTGTGTGTGTGTGTGTGTTCACTCCCACCATCAAATTCAGCAACCAAATTGCATTTTTCTGGGGAAGGTTTACTCGGAGTCAAGTTGAGAGGACATTGGCAGCATCTTCCTTCCGGGATGGTGTCCCTAAGGGGCATCACACAAACACACAAAAAAGCACGTATTCTAATCTTAGTATTGTCGTTCCACCGTGTGTTTTGTGTGTGTGTGTGTGTGTGTGTGTTTACTCCCACCATCCAATTCAGCAACCAAATTGCATTTTTCTGGGGATATAGGCAGGCCCAGACTTGCTGTCATCCTTTTGACTTGCTCTTTTGTTGGAATCCATAAGCGTCTTGGAAACAATGTACGCATGAAACCTGCCATACCACTCAGGGCCAGCCTACCCGTGAGGCAAGGCAAGACAACCGCCTCAGGTGGCAGAATCCATAGGGCCAGCAGATCCTGATGTAAATCTTTATTTCCTCCTTGTTCCTGATGTAGCTTTTCACTCCTTGCCTTCTCCCCTGGTGCAGAGAAGGGCACCATTTTGTGGTTCGCCTCAGGAGACATATATAACCGTCGCCGATCAACCAGCCTGCTTGCCTAGGCTCCATTGAGAAGAGCCAGGATGACACCCATGACTGATTTCCCTGCTTTTATTCCCTCACCCCTCTTTACGGCACAACTGCAGGCTCAATGGAAAGGGCCAGTGTGAGCTGGCTGAGGTTGATGAGAACTGAAGTCCAAAAACATCTGGAGGGACGCAGTTTCCCCACCACTGATTCAAACCAAAGTGACTTATCTCAGAAACAAAAAAAATAGTGTAGCACTGAGGTAAAAAAACGGAGCCACGACAAAAATAGGCAGAGTACTAAGGAAAACAAAGCACAATTTAAATTATAAATTCAGAGGGAGTGCATAACACGAAAGAGGAGAAGCAGAAGCAAACCTACAAGCAAGCAAAAGCTTAAAATGTGGTATACGCTATATTGTTAAAGCACATTCAAATTCCCTCAAAGAATTCTGGGCATCTTGCAGACTTATAATTCCCAGCAGCCCCAACAAACTACAGTGCCCAGAATTCTCTGAAGGGAAAGGATGTGCTTCAAATGTGCTTTATTAAAGGTCATGTGTGTAGGCCCAAAAGCCTTCCGGAAGGACCAGGAGTGAACTTGGCCTTAATGCTGATACCTGAAGGACTTCCCTGAGGAGGCCATTTCATGAAGTTGGTGCCATCACAGGTGTGAGAGGCCCACTTCTAGTAGCCACCCACCAAACATCAGCTGGCAGGGTGCTGCAGAGTGCACCCAAGGGTGCGCCTGTGGGGAAGATGGTCCTTAAGGGACTTGTTAGGCTCAAGGTATTTACGTTCTCCAGTGGCCTTTAAATCACCACCTTAAATTTAATGTAAAAGAAAATGAAGAAAATAATAGCCTAGATATATTGAAGTAAGCACCTTTGCTCTGCTGTTTTAAGTGTCTGCCTGAAACATTGTTGCTTATGCAAGCCTGTGCAGATAGGTAAGGTTGACATACATTTTAATGGGTTGTTTTGTTTTTTAAACAAATTATGTATATTTTAACTTCCGGGCTTTTGAACTTTTTTTTTTTTTTTTAGGTCAACGTGTTCTTCACTTCTGACTTTTATGTATAGTTTTAATGTACACCGCTTAGATGTTTCATCTGGTTAAGCGGTTTACAAAGGTTAAAAAAATGCATTTTGCAGATGGCTCAAAACGGGGGTGGGATAAAACCTCTTCCCTACCCTGCTAAAGGTTTGTGTGCGAAAAATGTGATACTCAAGGAGTTAAACGCAGAAGTGCCACTTCAGACTTACAATGCTGGGCCTGTTGTCCCCCCAAAAACTGTGTTTCACATCTGGCTCCAAGGCACTTGAGCTGCAGCAAGTAAGGCTTTGTTGACTCCGTAATTGGCCTAATAAATTACACTTTATAATTAGGGATTGTGTGTGTGTGTGTGTGTGTGTGTGTGTGTGTGTGTGTGTGTAAAGGATAAGTAGTCCAAGAGTAGCAGGCAGGAAGATGGTGAAGGGATGGGGGTTGTAAAACAGCCAAAGACAATCGATGGTCATGAATAGCACCAAGACCACGCTGTAGAGATGGTTTTGCTCCTCTTAAAAGGGGCTGCTGCTGCTGCTGCTTGCTGGAGGATGGGGAGGCCCAGCTAAGGAAAACAGAGTTGGAGAGAAAAGCAGTGTTGGAATACAGCTGGGGTCATGACACTTGACCTTTCCATTCCTTTTCCTCTTTGAAACCTGATTATCTCTATTTTTAGGCACATGGGTGGAGGAGGAGCAAGGAAGCAAGGGCAGCTGACCCTGGCACGCTAGGCTCTCTCAAATTTTCTAGCCCACTGTAACCCCATTGTTAATGAGGTACTGCAAGCAGCGCTCCTTGAAACAAGCTCCAGCTGCATCAGAAACGACAGACTTGTTTCAGAGGCACAGGTTAGCTCCTTGGAGTCTCTTTTTACCCTTCCCATAATCTCTCGATTTATTTAAATAAGGGGGAGGGGGTGTAGAGAGAGAATAACAGTGTCCCATGAGTAGCTGCACCCAACATTTATATAGCAGTTTCAGGGTCTGCTTCAGCCTGCCTGACCTCAAATCCCTTTTAGGCCACTACCACTACTGATTTAGACATGAGAAATTAAAGACACAGCAAGGACATATTGAGATTATAATATTTATTGGCCTTGATTTTGATTGGTTTGTGCAAGAAAGGTTCAGGGGTGCCCTCCAGATGTCTTCTAAATAGTGCTTGCATTTGGTTATTGCACATAAGAATGCAGAGCAACCGTGGCTCTCAGAATGGTCTTCCATCCGGGCAGATTTACAGAGCCATCTTCAGACCATAGGTAGCCAGTGTGTGAGTATTCAGATATTGTTTGACTCCTCCCATCATCGCTGAACATTGGCCACGCTGGCTGGCTGGGGTTGATAGGAGTTGGGAGTCCAACAATATATGGAGAGCACCAAACGGACTACCCATGCCCATAAGGTAAAAATATTCCTTTGAGCTGTTGCTGTGCAAATGTGATTCTTCTTCTCTCTTTCTCCCACTCTCCATTTGCTTTCCTGATTATTACCATCACTATGTGGAATGCAACTGGCCACAGGCACCATTGGGTGCCATGGATGTGCTCAGTCAGTAGAGCAAAAGACTCTTAACCTCAGGGTTGTGGGTTCGAGTCCCACATTGGGCAAAAGATTCCTGCACTGCAGGGGGTTGGACTAGATGACCCTTTTCCAACTCTGTGATTCTACGGTTCTTTGCTAAACTAGACATATTCACATAATCACAGAGCTTAAGAGTGCAAATGAATAACTTCCACTATGTGACTGCTGTAAAAATATTTCTGCTAGTGGTAAAGGCTGTTAAGACTTCCAAACATTTTCTACCTGGGTATTAGGTATTAACCATCCATGGCTAATAACCTATGGGAAGAATGTATTTCCCCAACTTGTAAGACTCCTCTACAGCCATGAAACTCTATAAGGAACAGCTCATCTCCTCTGGTCTTTAACAGACCAAGGACCTGTATACAATGATATAGCACAATTGCTTCAGTGTTTAGAACTTATACAAGCTTAATTTGGAGGTATTTTGATGCACACATTCCCCTTATGCCACAGGTGACCCAAGAAAGACTGTACCCGTATCAGGCAATTAAAAACTGGCCCAAAGACTCCCCGCCCCATCAGCAATGGAAGAGTGACAAGAGCATAGTTATGCTTGCAGATGAACACACTTTATTTAAAGAAAACTAGAGTTATGGGCAACTGCATCTACTGGCTGCTTAGCAACAAGCTACTGGGATGCCCATCAATTCTCAGTTTATAATAACCTGAGACAGATCTAGTTTTTGTTTTCCCTTGAGGGTGTCTCCCCTACACGGCTCTATAATAAATGCTGCATAGCTATGCATCCAGCACATCGGGAAATAATGCCATGGGACATTCTGCATTCTGCTCGCTGAGAATTGCCTAGCCAGCAGGGTGTCCACAAGCATTATTAATCACATAATTAATCTCATAGTGTAGCTCTAAGGGTGTTTTTTTTTTATTTTTTTTTAAAAAATACACTAAAACAAGTGCCATTCAAGAACCGGAATGTATGTATGAGCAACCTGCACTCTTTAGGGCCTGTACCAATCATTCTCCCCTTGACTAACTTGTAAAATGGGTCATTATGCAAAATCGAACCTGCGATACCCCTAATACTTAGGAGGAAGGACTATAGCTCAAATGTAGAGTATTTGCTTTGCAGAGAGGTGGCAGGTTCTAGCTGCTGGGATAGCTCAGTCAGTAGAGCGTGAGACTCTTAATCTCAAGGTCATGAGTTTGAGCCCCATGTTGGGCAAAAGGTTCCTGCATTGCAGAGGGTTTGACTAGATGATACTTGTGGTCCCTTTCCAATTCTAAAATTGTATGATTTTATCCCCAGCATCCCCATGTAGGTGTCCTCTGACAAACCTTGGAGAGTCACAGCTGGTCCACATAGACCAGGCATCCCCAAACTTCAGCCCTCCAGACGTTTTGGACTACAATTCCCATCTTCCCTGACCACTGGTCCTGTTAGCTAGGGATCATGGGAGTTGCAGGCCAAAACATCTGGAGGGCCACCGTTTGGGGATGCCTGACATAGACAATATTGAGCTTAGATGAACCAGTGGTCTGGCTCACTAGAAGGTATCTTCCTGTATTTTAAGCCTTTTAACCCTAAGTAGCATAACAACCCAGAGCTTTTGGCTACAATATTTACATCAAAGTTTGGCCAGTATATACCTCTTGTGACATGAGACAGTACAAATGCCATAACAATCCCAAATGTAATTATATTCTTTTTGAGAGCACTTTTCAGTATAGAAAGATTGTTCCAGATGACAGCACTGGTAGCTGAGCTATTTCCTAAGGACACTGAACCCCAATACTTGATTGTTCTTCAATATTCCATGGTGGAACAATAAAGAACTTTGCTCTTCTTACCTTGGGGTTGAGGGCCTAGAACAAAATATAGGTAACAGTGGAGAAACTTTTGCTTTTAGCTGGGCTCCACACTTTTGTTTTGCTCCTAACTCTGATTTTCAGGATTCTTTTGAAAAGTCTGCCCCCTACTGGCAAGGCATGGAACAACACCAGGCAGAACTGGTTGCGTAACCAGTTGGACTTTAAGCTTTCTTGTTTGCAAATATAATGTTCACACTATTCTCTTCTTATATTAGGAATAGGATAGCTACATGTTTTGTTATTCCATATGGACAACAACAGGAAGGCTCAGTTATATATGCACATGTAAGGCAGGGCATATTGTGACCTACCAAATGTAACGTAGATCAATGGCTTTATATTGCAGTCTTGCCAAGTGCTTGACACACACCCTTTTATTTTTCCAGTCCCAGCCATGCAGCAAACATAGGGTATGTACTGAGCTGCTGACAGGGCGCCATCTATGGCTATTTATTTATTTAATTTGTACATTGCCCTTCATCTGAAGGTCACAAATACAAAATGAAAACACAAAATGCATAACAAACAAAAAAAACCCTCAATAATTCCGTTTTTTCAGAAACATTCAAAAGGCCATAGACTGTTTCAGTCAAAGGCCTAGGAGAAGAGGAATGTTGATAAGACTTATTGGACTAGGTGGGTAACACTGCACAGGCCTTTTATCAACCTTTTTTATCATCAAAAAAATTAAACCGTAAATAACATTAGTCATGCAATTTTAAGACTGTTTTATTTCTGAAGAACAACACTGACATCTCATCAGGAGTAGTTTAAAAATACTGATACAGGACAACAGAACTTTCAGACTAATGACATCCAGCAGCACTCAAATATGTACGCAGAAGCTTAGGGATCATTATTTGGGAATATGAATGCTATCAGCTTCCACGGAACCCACTACTCGCACTAACAAGAGTGTTAACATCTCTTCCTTTCCCTGTTGAGAGATTTCATTGAGTTAGTCATACATTATAAACACGTAAAAACAAAAGTATTTTTTTTCTTGGAAAAAATTAAAGAGAGGGAAAAAAATCAGTGCTGCATTTTAACCCAATGAGATGAAACCAAGTACTTGGTAGACAATCTCATGACAACCTAGTTTTCTCCATACTATTCCTCACACTAATACTCAAATTTGGTACAGTTTGCATGCATCTTTTGCATACAAAGGTGGCAAGACATGTCTTTTAAGGTGCTTATTTCAGAGATCTGACTTTTCAAACATTAGGGATTTCATGCAGAGTAGGTTTCCCCACTCTGCATAAATAAGCTTCCTGCTTTTGACACAGGGGTATCCTGTGGAGATTAGGGGGCCCTGTGACTTATGGGTAGATTCCCCATAGTACCTAGTAACGTGCACAGGCTGTTTCTGTGTGGACATGTACTATGCTTTGGCTGGAATAAGCTGTAAGTGCACCTGGAGAGAATTACACACCAGTATCATGGCTGAAAAGACGACAGTTTACAAATCAAAGTGCAACACAGTAGGAAATTTTTTAAATTTTATCTAAAAAAAAAAGTTGAAAGTGCAATGCTAATGGGTAAAGGTTTTCCATAGACATTTATAAAATTTTGTCAAAACAACCTGTACTGTACTTTTGCAAAATAAATACTTTGCTGTATGCTTTATGTACAAATACTCAACTAGAATATTGGCAACGTCTGAAAAATATCCATTCATCAGTTTTTATAGTCTCAACAGCAGGCATCCCCAAACTGCGGCCCTCCGGATGTTTTGGCCTACAACTCCCATGATCCCTAGCTAAGAGGACCAGTGATCAGGGATGATGGGAATTGTAGTCCAAAACATCTGGAGGGCCGAAGTTTATGGGGGTGCCTGCTCAACAGTGTGTGTATTGGGGGGGGGATCTGTGCTAGAGATAAGCTTCAATGCCAACTTCAATTCTCTAAGTACAATTTCTTATATATTAAAACCCATACTGTTCATCTATATTGGAGGATGTACTAACAGATTTTGAATATATAAAAACCCACATGCCTTTGTCTTCTTTAGAGTTCATCCAAGTTTTGTACATCTTGTCCCCCAACAGATCCTTTCAGTGATCATCCTGAAGCAGAGACATCCCGGACTTCATATAGGAACCACTCAGCCATTTGTGAGACAGCATAAACAAACTGACGTAGTAGTTTGTTGCTTTAGCAGCAGTGAAAACCAAGGAACCGTCTTGGATTACTTGTAGAATACTGGCATAAAAAACAAGCATCTCAATAATTTAGTCTAAGTAGTTCCGATTGTTCATTTGCTTCTTAGGAAAATATTGGACTGGTCAAGTTTGCTCAGTTGGTGCCTTCAGTGTTTCCAGTTCCAAGGAATACAGAGGTCTCCATCCTGCATCACGGAATAGAAATGAGAAATGCAGAGATGCATGCCTTGCAAGTTGGGAAGCGACTCCCGCTCCAGCAGTCTATTGCAAGAATGGATCATCTGTACACTGGAAACGCTGGGCTCTTTGTACAGCCGTTGGAGACGAAATTTCTCAGCTGAAGCCTTGATCAGTTTCTTCTCTAACACCATTGACCTGAAATAATAAACATAAACCCCCATTCCAAAGTTATAAATGTGAAGGGGAGAAAATACAGAATTGGTTCTTGTCATTCAGCTTTTGGAACTATCCGTTCTGCTACAAGAGGCCCATATTTTACCCCCCCCCCCCCGCCCCAGTGCTTCCCAGACTGCAAATTATCAATTTAATGGATGGCTAATCTTGTACCCAGCTGTGGGGGGATCAGGATAAAGGAGTATTCAAGGGTTTTGTCTCAGTTATCATACACTTTTCCAAATTCCTAGCCAGGTCCAGGAAAGGGAGGCAACTGAACTAGTGACTAGCTGGCACTAAGGCCAGGTGAAAACTAGGTCCTCAACCCTCTCTCGCTCACCATGGTGTGTGGTTGTATGTATATTTGTGCTAACACATCCAGATGAGAACCTAGAGCACAGCATTTACTAGGAGGGCAAGCTAGGCAAGAGTTTTTTCACAACTTCCTGAAGCAACACACTCTAAACCTCCCAAGATGTCAAGCACAGCACAGAGCAGTAGCAGTAGCACTGAGCTTTAAGAACCACAAATGATGTATAGATGGTATTTAACACCAGTAAAATTGGCTAAGATGTATAGAATGAGTAGTAAATTATGCTGGAAATGTAAGGAGAAAGATGGTGAGTTTTATCATATGTGGTGGACATGCGATAAAGTTAAAAGATTTTGGGAAATGATATATAATGAATTGAAAAAGATTTTCAAATATACTTTCCCCCCAAAACCGGAGGCATTTCTATTGGGAATTATAGGAGAGGAAATTGGAAAAGAAGATCAAGTATTATTTATGTATGTGACAACTGCGGCTAGAACATTGTTAGCCCAAAAATGGAAAACCCAGGAGTTACCAACGATTGATGAGTGGCAGACGAAAATGATGGACTATGCGGACTTAGCAAGACTGACTAGCAAGATCCGAAACCAGGGAGAGACAAGGTTCCGAAAAGACTGGAGTAAATTTGTGGATTATATGGAGAAGAACTGTAGAAGTTTAAAGGCACTTGCAGGACTGAAATAAATCCTACAAACTGACTAAAGTAAGGGAAACAAAGAACTGCAAGATAGGAGTGAATAAGAAAACCGCATGAGGGGAGGGAGGGAAGTCACAGCTCGGCAGAGCAAAAGGAACTGAGATGGGTGAATTTAAGACGAATTGTATAAAAAATTGTTTTGTTTTGTTTGTTTATTTGGAAAAAAACTTAATAAAAAATTATTATTTTTTTAAAAAAGAACCACTTACTCTTCCTTTCTTTTCAGTTTCTCTCGCGCTTGTTGTGCTTTAGTGATCATAAACCACTGGAGTGCTGCTGGATCACAGGTTGTTGGGATGATGAAGTGCCCTAGTTCATGCAGATATGGTGCATACCTGTCACTGTAATAAAAGAGGGAAAGTACACTAAGGATAGTGCAAAACAGCCGATGGTCCTTTTTGTATGGAAGGTTTTTGCTTAAAGTAATATTTACAATATAGAAACTTAACCCAAGAAGATAAGTCCTTATTTATTGGATCACCCATATGCACATGCTTATTGGTACTCTTAAATAATGCTAAAACGTTAGACAGACCAGTTACCATTGCAGAAGCCACGCTGATTCTGCTTCTTTGAGATGCTTCGTAATTCTCTATTTAATGACACTTACCATCAGTGTTCCTGGAACATATATTAATTCTAACTGGTCTGTAATTTGCTGGAACTCTTAAAAAAATGGAGCTGCCATGGAGGAAGTTCCTGCCTCCAAAGAATGCTCTGCAGCTGTTGATGCCACTGCCACCGCAGACAATATTCCTTTGAGCAGTGGTTTTCAACCAGTGTGCCGTGGCACCCTGGAGTGCCTTGAATGATTGGCAACACTGGTCCATGTCCCTCTTTCCTTCCCTCTCTCCTCTGATGCCCTCTCATGTCTCTGCCTCCCAAAGGCTTGCACAGCTCTTTATTGCAGCAGCCCTGGCTACAAGCTCCACAGGTGAATGGTGCCTCTGGGAGGTACCTCTCCTTGGGGCGGGAGGGCACCTCAGGGATGGCAGCAACAGCTGCCTGGAGGACTCCCAAGGAAAGGGGAGAGGAGGCTGAGGGAACACTCTACAAGGGAGGGTGTTTGAAAAAGGGTGAGAGGTGCCAGCTCGGCAGGGAAGGGGTGACATAACCGGGCTCCTGAGCCCCATGGGGTGCCGCAAAAGGAATGTGGTTTGTTAAGGGAGCCATGGACTCAAAAAGGTTGAAAACCTCTGCCTTAGAAGCCTGATCTGCTGCCCTTGTGGATCCTTCTGCCCAAGGCAGTTGCCTCACCTTGCCACATGAGTGGGCCAGCCCTCATTACTGTAATGCGCAACGCTTTGAATACAGTACAGAAACTGCAGCTAGTGCAAAATTCGGTGGCCAGATTGCCTGCCAGGGCAAGATGGTTGAACATGTAACAACTCTGGCACAACTACACTAGTTGCCAGTTAGTTTCTAGGCTCCGTTCAAAGTCCTGGTTTTAACCTATAAAGTCTTGTGTGGCTCAGGTCTCCAATTAACTCAAGGACTGCCTCTCTGCACATGAACCAACCCAAACCCAGCATTTGTCATCTGAGACCCTTCTCAGGCTGCCCTCTGAGGAGTGTGTGGAAGGTAGTAACACAAGAATGGACCTTTTTATTGATGGCTCCCCACTTGTGGAATTCTCTCCCCAGGGAGGCATGCTTGGCACCATCACCATCTGTTTTTAGGCACCAGCCAAATACATTTTTATTTACCCAAGCCTTTTGCCCTTAGTTGAGAGGGTGGCCTCTTTGTTGTGCTCATCCTTTTAAGTGGGGTGAGTAGGATTTGTTTCTTGTATAATAAAATCATACCTACATGGATGAGCACATTAGATCTTGTTTTACTGCTTGGTTTTAACATTTTGACAATTTCTATTTTTATTACACAAGTCACTTTGAGACACTTTGGTTCAACAAGCAGCAAATTAATATATACTGTATCATCATTGTCTTCATCTTGGTAAATGCACACCTTTCTAGAATCATGTGCAACCCACGCAGGCTGTGAGGGTGAAATGGGAGCCTGCTGTTACGCACTCGATTGTAAAAGCTGTCCAGGACAGAGTAATACTCTTCAAGCATCAGCATCGGTTGAAGCTCTTCAATGTATCCTACTTGTATGCCTCCCAAAATATGGCTTATGAGGTCCTCCAAAAGCAGCACTTTTTTCTGAAGTGCAGAGTAGCTTGGCAATCTCTCAAAAATCTGCACAAATTAAAATGTTTATTTAAGTGGGTGACATGATCAAACACAACCAACTCCCACCCAACTGTCCAAACGTACGTTTTAGAAACTCTTTATCAGCAGAGAGTTACTGTTAATGGAAAATGATAAACTCCCGGCTTGAGACTTGAACTTCCTACCTAATGAAATCAAGTTGGAAAATATCTGTGAGGGGTTTTAGGCGCCAATTTAAGGATTTTGTAATTTCAGCAAATCTCATGAAAACAATTTAACGTTTTTATAACCTTGTCAGATGACTCATCCTGTATTTCCATTTTGATGTATTTCGGTTTGTTCTCATCTGTTAATGCCATTTCAATTTTTACAAATTCTTATTTGTAAAAGAATTCATACATTGCCTATTACAATCTTTCAAAAGGTAGGATACAATGATAAAACAGTAAAATCACAATAATCTAAATAAAATACAGCTGATAACCCAGAGGCACCATTTATTCACTTCAGATTTTAACCCCTGAAAAGGTTTAAGTGCACAGCTATTTTTTAAACAAAAGCATTAAATTGTAAATAGGAACTCTGCTTAGTATTAGCTATAGTCAAAGTGGCTCTGACACAACCTCATAAATAAGCTCACAGAGACTACTAGCCTGCATAACATTTCACGAGCTTCCTAGGGGCTAGCAGAGTGGGATGGAATCCTCTGAAAACCTGCTTAGCTATCTAGGGTAGGAACAACACACTTTCTCCTTTCCTCGGAAGCCCCCTCACTCGCCTACATGTAATTCCTTGCCAAATGGCTACCAGACTAGTGCTTTAAATACAAGACTGTACCAACATATTCCTTAAGGCAGGGAGGGGTGGGAGGAGGGAGCTCATGAGTTAGGCCTGCACTAGCCCAATATATTACAGAGATATCAGAACTGCAGGAAGGCTTTTAAAAAATGCATTCATGTAACCCTTAACTAGAACCAAAATATAGCTTTATAAGTTATATTTTAGAGTTGTGAGTTAGTTGCTTTAGACATTAAGGCACTAGAGAAAGAGTCAATTACTGTATGCACATACAATGTTGTAACTCCACTTTCCAGCAGCAAGGTGACAAGTCACCATAAACTCTCCTTAAGAAATCAGGGACAGGTTGTGTCAGCCAGAAACAGGGAGGTTGCCCACATAGGTAATTTTTTTCACTCCACATACATATTAAAACAGGCTGGAAACGGCAACATTTTTTTTAAATTAGAAAATACATAATTTAGTTACCAGTTCTTACTTTGGTCCAGTGGTGGTGAACATCCATAGTTCCTAGCATAACATTGCCTGTTGCACTCATGCCTGAATGGTCTGTAAATATCACTGTGCGGCCTATTGAAAAGAGGAGGCATTTTTGGGGGGTCACTATTCACAGCTGAGCCTTTTGGAGGGTGGGGTTGACAGACAACAAAGGGAATTTGTCTAGGGATTCCAAACGGTTCCCTGTGGATCCCCTGCTACAGATCTAAGGTCTCTTTTAGGCTGTCCTCCACTCTAGGCATCTCTCTCTAGGCCCGCCTGAATTCCTGGCACCCACATGCATAAGTAAACCCTATGAGTTAACACCAACATAATCTCATGTGGGTGCTTTGAGTCACCACAAGAGATCAGAGTAGGATAAGAACACATGAAGACCTCTGCCGGATAATGCCAAAGGCAATGGTACCTGAGTGAAATGGATTCCCCCCCACCTGCAATCCCTCTGGAGCTTGTGTCCAGAATAAACTACCTCTGACAGAGGAAGTAACGTGTGGCAATCATGCCTAGTAGTCACTAATAGCTTTAGCCTCCATCAATGCAACCTTGGAGACGTGAAGGATCTGAATCATTTACAGCTTTAAAGCTCAAACACAGCACCCCACATTCTGCTGAGAAGGAAAGCAGGAAACCAACTTGCGCCAGCTTAAAAGATTAGAATTTTCTTTAAAGAGCAGCATAATATCGTTGACAAGTGAAAGAAAGAAAACTGCAGCAAAAGAATGTACCTTTAGCATTCCTTAGCGCTTCTGGGCTTTGTTGAGCTAACCGACTTAGACTGTGTAGCTGGCTGCACCGATGGGCAATACCCCAGCTCCTCTGCCATCTAAAAAAACCAAACCAACACCACTCCTTTTAAATTGCACAGCAACTTAGGTAACAAAAGTGACAGAGTTCGTCAATGAAAGGCACTATTATTTGTTATTAGCAGACAAGCAGCTTCGAGCATTATAACTCAAGGTCTATAACTCAAATAGAAACTTTGATAGTTTGGGTGAATGGGTGACTGCCATGGGTGTCTATATAGCTCTTATCTAGTTTTGCTTTAAATATATTTGCTTTTTTGTGTTCTTAAGTATTTTTTGCTGTTGAAACAATTGTGTGGGAGGATATTAAAACATTGATGATCATCATGCACAGAATGCAGCTGCTTAGAAATGCAAGAAAACCAAGAATAAAACTGCAGTGACCATTATAACACTTGGACAACACTTGGACTAGCATTGTAAAGACACATTTCTGGTACGTTTAAAATACATTCGCCAGAGTCTATGATATACCAGCAGTATTGCTCTGTTCCATCCTTAATCTAAAAAAAAACCCATTGCTTTCTCACACAGTTTAAGTTAATTTGTTACCTGATATCAGAGAGCTGTAGCTGATGAGAAAGTTCACCTTTCAGACGGTCTAGCTCTTTCCTGAGTGGTAAGCTATTCTTCAGCTTCTTTTCTGCACTTTGTTCATTACTATCTAACCAAGAACTAGAAAAACAACATGGATCACAAAGAGATTTTAAAAAACAGTATTTGGGCAAGAGGATTAACGATAAACTTTAAGCAGCAATTTAAAGTGCTCATGTATCAGAAAAATTGTGAGAGCGCATCAGGAGCCTTCATAAAATTATGGAATCATAGAATTAATTGTAGAGTTGGAAGGGGACACATGGGTCATCTAGTCCAACCCTCTGCAATGCAGAAATCTCTTTGCCCAATGTGGGCTCAAATCCATGACCCTGAGATTAAGTGTCTTATGTTCTACTGACTGAGCTTCCAATTAATATTTATCTAGCACACAGCCAGCCACACCCTCTTCCAGGATGTGCCATTCCACCTCGTTTTCTCTCTCTCAAGGTCTTTGGGCATTCAGTACCAACTGAGCATGCTTAGTCTTCATTGGGTTGTTTTGTTTACCTGCCTGTGAAATATCTGTTATATTTCTGCAAACCCCTGCAGGTTCCTCTAATCCTGCTGATTTGTCCATCTCTAGTGTGAATGCTGCCCTTTTGGCTACATAAAGATCCACACTTGGAGAATGACTCGCAGTTGTATACCAAAAGAAGAATTTCTATGGGTTTGTTGATTAAAAGTTGTGGCTGGCTTTCATTCAACAATGGCTAGCCTCCCTATGGTGCTCTTCAAAACTACCAACATTCCTGGCAGTAAATACTTTGGAGGAACGAACATTTTCATGGAAACCTGTATTGTCAGCCTGTGAACACAGTTAGAAGGACTGATGGCAACGTAGTGACAACTATATGAAGTTAAAGTGTGTGGCTGTCATTCTGGGAATTGTGCACGCAAATTTCTGTATGTACTCTCAGGGATGGAAAAAGCATGTCGCTATCAGTAGATAACCAATTCAAATTGTGATGGTCAAGTCAAAGTCTATTTCATGAATACTACTTTTCCACATCTATCTATTTCCTAGTTGGGGAACCTGTGGGGTAGATTTTGGGAGCATGGGAAGCTGGAGGCTGCAGTGGGGGAGCAGCGGAATCTGAACTTGCATTGTGCAAGCTGAAGTCCATTCACATAGCATGCTTGTATGCCTGGTAGGAGTTCCAAATTCAACACTTCCCTACTCAAATGATTTAAAAATTAATCATTCAAGTCTAAAATACGAGGCACAAAATATCTGCTTGGGATAAATCAGATGGTTTGCAAGAGAAGTTGCCAACTTCTACCTGTGACATCTCCTGGTGAAAAATCAATTGGTTCAAAATCCCGAAAAGGCCTCTTAAGATTCTGAAATTGAGGAAGGTGATGTCACTAAGGTCAGTACCTTAGTGTAGTTTCCATCCTTTGAGCCTGTTCAAGTTCTTCCTCGGGATCCTTGAATCCAGTAAAAGAGTAGTAAGTCTTGTCCCATTTGATAGGCCTGTGGAAGATTCTTTCTGCTGACTGGTTAGACGGAGTCGCCACTTTGCCATTCAAGATTTGGACATGCTCCGTAGATAAGTTACAGGAGTTCAGGATGTCCAGCACTGTGCTTAGTAGGTCCTTGGTGCGCAAGGTGAAACTGACTGCTCGAAATTCTACAAAACACAAACCCAGAACAAGGCAGTATTTAACAGAATGCATTTCCTTATGCTTGCCTTACCAAAGATAATGCAAACCATGGCTTGCATGGATTAATCTCCTAGTCAACTTCATTAAATTGTAGTACTACTGTTATTAGCTGATTTGATTTCAACTGAGAGTGCTCCTGGACTCAGCAGATTAAGTACCCACTCTCCAAGATTGATACGAACAGGCTCCACTGTGAAGGCTTTTCTTAATGCTATTTTTGGATGAAGGACTCTATTTTTGGATACAGGACTCTGATAAAAAACAACAACACTGAAATATAAACCAATAGCTGTGAAGTGCTATGGGCAGGTATGCATGATACTAAGACACAGAAACATCAGTGTATTTGTCTATTATCACAGCACCCTGCTCCAACAATTGATTACTATGTATTAGATGGTAAATAAAAGAACTTGTTAAAAGTGATTATTCATAATTAATTCTCAGTTCATTGTGCTAATAACTTCTAGAACAGGATATAGTAAAGTGAGATATAGTTAGTATTTTCAAATCAAAAACTCAACATCTTTTTGATTTAGAGACTACATGAATTTTCAAAAGTGGAGCTTTAATTTTCAGAAAAATTCCTCCTGTCTACATTAAGCAGTTTTATACACTATATTTTGGCTAAGTGAGGGAAACCATAATTTTTATAGGAATACACAAAGAAACAAATCTAGTGGCTAAATCCAATGTTTAAGAGGCTTCTCAGAAAAACAACAATCCAGTGCTTAACGGCTAGAAATTTTAATGACAAGAAAATTTCAAGTACTCAAAAGCATTTTATTTTGTAAGGGAGGCGGGACCCGAAATGTCTAAAATACCTGAGGAGCCAAATGGTTCTTGAACATTGGAAGGATTTTGTTCTTTCTCGCGTACGTAAAAAGTGAGCCGAGTTGGTTTTAAAGACCTGAAACCTGGTTTTTGGAGATTCTCCAAATACCCATTTAATTTCTTCAAAGAATTTTCATTGATCTCCTGAAAATAATTACAAGAAAAAGAATTACTCAAGTTTTGAATATGGCCCAGGTTAAAGCAAATAACACATAAATTAACAGTGTCTGTTCACAACAACTTTTGATTCACAGTATATTTATATGGAAATGTGTGTAGTTTACTAAGACTGAGGAAGCTCAGGTTCAAAAAATCCCTATTCTGCCATGAGTTACCGTGTGCCAGGCAGCTTTTCAGCCTAACTTAACACAGAGAACTGAAAAAAGTGGTGACGGGGGAGTCATGGTCACCATCTTGAATCCACTGAGGCCCACCTGGTGCCAGGGTAAAATCTGCATATTTACTCAAGCTTTTAGTAACTGTTAATCTCACAGTCTAATTTTATAATAACTGTCACGTGTTTTAAGATAATTATTGTTTTATCTTCTGGATTTGTGTGCTCCACCCTGATAGTGGGTTATAAATATTATGTTCTTACAGAGGAGCCATCATAAGCTTCCAAAGGACCCTAGGGTTCTCTGGAACACATAATGAAAATCACTACAAGAGTCTAAAACAGTGTGTGCATTTTTAAAATGTCAAACAGATTAGTAATGACCCAGCTACCATAATGCCTTAGAACATAAGGACTCCTAATATTTAGGGCAAGAGGGAATGACGCAGATTTCACCAGGTTTTTATGCATCTCTTTTTACTGGGAAATTACCCCTGTCGATTCCTAACAGCAGCACTTCTACTTCAAGTTTTATCCACAAAGTTCAACTTCACAACAATTCTAAAAAATATTTTAAGTGATATATAATGGTAGAACGGAATCCGTTCCGGAAGTCCGTTTGACTTCCAAAACATTCGGAAGCTCCTGCAGCCAATTGGAAGCCGCATCTGACGTTTGGGTTCCAAAGAACGTTTGCAAATTGGAACACTCACTTCTGGGTTTGCGTCATTCAGGAGCCAAAATGTTCAACTTGCAAGGCGTTCGGGATCCCAGGCATGACTGTATTAGAGTTTGTCTATAATACAAATATCTAACAGTACAGTATCTATCAATTCAGAAGTCCCACCGAGTTAAATGGAGCTCAGTCTCCATACTTTTCTCATTTTCTATTTTTTATGTTGTGAACTGCCCTATAATCTTCAGATGAAGGGTGGCATACAATTTTTAAAGACAATAATAATGATGATGATTATGTCATGGTAGGTGTTTAGGATTGCAGCCTAAACCACTGGAGAAAAATGTATTTACCCTTTCTCTGGGATGCTGGCCAAAGAAATCTGGATGCACTGCAAAATAGAATGGCCGCAGAGCATTGACAGCATCAGCCCCCGATAAAGCTCTTGCCTGGATAACATGCTGCAATGGTAATTTACTGAGACATAACCTAAGAAATAAAGATGAAGAGTAAGTTAAGCAGCCTAAGAGACCACAAAATGCTTAAATGTAAATTGCAATAGAGATGGGATAATTCTGGGACTATTTAAATTAGGATTGGGCTATGCAATAAGAGGTAGCTATGAGGATAATACTTGTAACAGTACTAATAAATTTAGAATTATATAAGCATGCACTCAGAACTACCACATAAGTCCAATAGGCAACATACAACCGTAGATAAATTTCCTGAGTATGAATTGTCTGCTCTATGATGATGATGTACATTTACCTCTATAGTTTTGACCAATAGATCTTCCAATTTACAATCTTACTTCTAATTTACAATTCCTAGAACTAAAAGTTTTAAACTCCCAGAAATTAAACCAAAAGTAGATGTAATAATTTATATGCTACAATTAAAAGTGTAGGAGTAGAGCCACCTTACCTCCTCACAGTCCCCCAACGGCAAAACATCTCAATTCTTTTAATCTTGATTCCAGATTGCCTCTAAATTTCTTTAAGCAAATAAAACATATTAAACATGTAATTAATACATTTAGTTTTGTATATGTTTACTTTCATTTTGCCAATACTTAAAGCAACAGAATTTGACTGTGAAATTACAATCCGGTTTTATGTAAAAATATTCACCAGTGATGCTAAACAGTAGCAGGAACAACCACTTTAATGTTGTTGTGACACAAGTCGCATAAAAATGGACAAACTAATTAAAAGTTTGTGTAAGCAAGTAAACACAAAAACCTGATAATTTCTATACAGTACTAATTTTTAATTTAAGTGCCTTTCCTGGGCCCCAGTACAATGGTAAGAGCACACTGACTAAATCAGATTACAAGGAGATGCTGTTCTAGCCAATTTCTTCCTGAAGGAAACTTTAAGGGAAATAAAACATATTCTTGAATAGTAAAGGCATTACTGACAGGGAGAGATACAAGCAAATATGTGGACACTCATACATCCCATCTTATAAATAAAATAAAATCAACTGAGAAAAAGAGGAGTGCTGCTCATCATGGGTACTATCTGAAAGGCGCATGCAACAGTCATAACTAACATGTATTGCACCAGTACTAGCTGGGTTGGCTGCTGGGTAGTAATTTACAAGTTTTCCAGGATACAATTAAAAATGCTACAGGAACCTGTTGCCTGGAGACCACAGAAGAGCAGAAAAAAAGTTTAACTATATACTGCAGGCAAAGGAAACTTATAATAACCACATCCAGTTTTTTCAAATACCCGCCTTTATACAGAGGCACACTTGCACACAAAGGAAAAAAATGTTTGAAATTCCCTCAGATAATCAATTGACATTAAGTAGAGCTCTGTGTTAATCTGGATTTTAAATGTAATAATAGAGTTGCAAGGGACCTCAAGCATCACCAACCCCTTGCTAATACAAGACACCTATTACTATAGCATCCCTGGTTACCCAACCACTGCTTAAAAACCTTAACAAAGGAGAGTCCACAACCTTACAAGACAACCACTGTCAAACAGTTTGTACCATTAGGAAGCTATTTGTGATGGTTAGTCATAATCTTTTTTTGTGTAATCTGAACTCACCAGTTCAGGGCAATACCACCATCTGGAGCACAGAATCATTTAATTGTAAATGGAAAGGGACCCAAGGGTCATACAGTATAGTCCAATGCTCTGCAATGCAGGAATCCCCTCTAAAGCATCCATGACAGATGGTCATCCAACCTTTGCTTAAAAACTACCAAGGAAGGAGAGTCCACCACTTTCTGAGGGAGTCCATTCCACTGTTGAACAGCTCTTACCGTCAGCAAGTTCTTCCTGGTGTTTATAGTCGAAATCTTCTTTCTTGCAAGCTTGAAGCCATTGGTTCGCGTCCTACCCTCCAGAGCAGGAGAGAACAAGCTTGCACCGTCTACCATGTGACAGCCTTTAAGAGATTTGAAGACGGCTATCCCCTCAGTCTCTTCTTTTCCAGGGTAAACATACCCAACACCCTCAACTGTTCTTCATATGGCTTGGTTTCCAGACCCTTGATCATATTGGTTACCCTCCTCTGCACATGTCCCAGCTTGTCAACATCCTTATTAAATTGTAGCACCCAGAACTAGACACAGTACTCCGACAAAGGCAGAATAGACTGGTACTATTACTTATAGCTAATGCTATTCTATGCAGCATCAACAGAAGTATAGAGTCCAGATCAAGGGACGCTCTATTATGTTAAGTCTGCTTTAACCATGTTAATATTTGCTCTAGCCTATCCCTTATGTTTGGGGATATGCAATGCTAAACAATGGTTTAGTGCTACATGGATGAGCTGCTATGAGCCCAAGCAAAAATCCGCCTCCCCTCCTATGTAGCTCAGAGGATTTCTGTGCGGATAACACTGGCTTTTCAACTTGTACAAATCTGGAATATGGCTTAAAACAAACTGCTTACTTAGTTGAGCCAGCTTCATAACCCATGATTTGAAGGTGGTTTGCTTTGAACCTTACCAGTTTTTGTTGTAAGTGAGGACTACTGGTTTGTAGAATGTGACAAGCCAACATTATTTGAAAGCGAAATAAAACTCTTACCAGCAGCAGAGTATAAAGAAATACAGGAGCACTCAAGCCCAGTGCTTTTCTCAGTCTCACCAGAGATTGTCCAGGTAGTGCTAAATCATGGTTTAGTGTTATGCACAAACACATGTTAGCAGGTTTCACAGGTTTTCCAAGAACAGGATTTAAATACAGTGGTACCTCTGGTTACAAACTTAATTCATTCCAGAGGTCCGTTCTTAACCTGACCGCTTTAGCTAAAGGGGCCTCCCGCTGCCGTGGTGCGATTTCTGTTCTCATCCTGAGGTAAAATTCTTAACCCAAGGTACTACTTCCGGGATAGCGGAACCCGAGGTGTTTGCAACCTGAGGTACCACTGTATCTTAAATTATGGTATAAAGCTACTTCAAATGGACATAGGAAGGCAACATAATTCTGATTGCTTAGATACATGTGGAGAATCCCTATCCTTCAGAACTACATGCCAATACTTAGAAACTCTAAATGATTTTAAAGCGTTTTTTGAAAAGCCACACACATTCTCCCCAAGCTTTTAAAATCTTATTGTGTTCAGAAAAGGAGCAGGATGGGGGAAGGAATCAAGACCATGCCAAGTGGAAATTAGAGATACAGCCTTATTGCAATCAGAAGATCACACTACATAGACAAATGATTAGCCACCTTTTGAAGGCTGTACAGTGCATGACACACAGAGGTTACATTAAAAACTGCAGACTCAGGACAAAGCTACTTAGGTTTCTTGCGGAAACAGGAGAGCAACCTCAATAGATTGGCAAAGTGCCATAACACACTCTGATTGGCTGAACAAAAAGTTACATTTTAACAGTACAGCTGATGTTTACAAAAGTACAGCATAAGGTAAGCATGTGAAGGATCAGACAAGTGCCTAGAGATTCAGAACTTTTACATGCCAATGACCATCACATAATGACTTTGGGAGATACAAAACTATGCCGGCAGCCTCATACAGTATTTTTAGATAACAATGTCCATAGGACATTCTATACAAGATCTCAAAGTAGCTGTCTTACCACAAAAGAATTTCAGAAATAGACTGGAAAGAGAAGTTGCTGAATTGCAAATTATCACCAAGCTTAAAACCATGGAAAGACCTGGTTTGAACAGAGACGTTGGATTCTTATCTCATTATACTTGATAAAGCGATCTTCAGCCATCTCACCCATTGCTTTTTCATGCAAGACCATTTGCAGTAGTTTACAGTCGTCAACTCCTGCCAACCTAGCAGTTCAAAAGCACGTCAAAATGCAAGTAGATAAATAGGAACCGCTACAGTGGGAAGGTAAACAGTGTTTCCGTGTGCTGCTCTGGTTCACCAGAAGTGGCTTTGTCATGCTGGCCACATGACCTGGAAGCTATACGCCGGCTCCCTCGGCCAATAATGCGAGATGAGCGCGCAACCCCAGAGTCGGTCACGACTGGCCCTAATGGTCAGGGGTCCCTTTACCTTTACAGTTGTCAACAGCTATCAGTCAGTCAATCAATCACCCATTTCCACCACCCTTCTGAGTGATACCCCTCCCCACCCTTTCTCTACAGTGGTTCCCAACAGGTGGTCCGGGGACCCCCAGGGGTCCGCGAGCTATGCCAGAGGGGTCCGCAAGATGCTATTAGAATAAAAAATATATTAAATATATTTCGTATGATAACAGATTTTTGTTTTGGCCGCTTCCTGCATGAGCAGTCTAGCGCAAAACTAGAATTTAGAGGCAGTAGTTCTGCTGTATGCCGTTAGGTGGCGCTTTACAAACACTACTGTTTTGCAAAGAGGCAGCGCGCGCATTCTACTAACGCTCACCTCCCCAAGATGCTTTGCACACGTCGGCTTCATTTGTGCGCTACTGCGCAGGTACCCCGTCTTCTCCATTCCCCTCCCTCCTCCCTGGCGTGCGCTGCCTCTTTGCAAAACAGTAGTGTTTGTAAACAAAGCAAGCATTTTCTTCCATGTGTTTCATGAAAAACAAATATAGGAATCGGCTTGACATGCGGTTGGATTTCAGAGTGAAAGTTTCAAGTTTGGAACCTAATATTTCAGAAATAATGGACTCAAAGGACAGATTTAACTCATCTCATTAAGAACTGAAAATTAAAACTAACTGTATACTGATGGAGTACTCTGTTGTAACTGTAAAAAACGTATAAATATAAAATATAAAAAGACTCTTAATTTGGCTCTCACTTTTTAATTTTAGGATTAGGAATTAATGGGGGTCCTTGTCACAATAGCGGCTCGATGAGGGGTCCTCGAGAAAATTTTGTTGGGAACCCCTGCTCTATATATAAGTGTCTGGGGACTTGCTATTTCAGTGTATCTGAAGAAGTGTGCATGCACATAAAAGCTCATACCAAAATAAAAAACTTAGTTGGTCTTTAAGGTGCTGCTGGAAGGAATTTTTTTATTTTGTTTCAACTACATCAGACCAACACGGCTACCTACCTGTAACTATTTTTAGATACAGTACTTAACCATTTTTGTTTCTTTTTTCCTCTTTGTCGAAAACCTTTAATAAAATTGATCTAAACAGGGGAAAACGCAGCCTATGAACTTTATTTGCCATTATGCTACGCTTGTTGCCAACCATCCAGTTAGCAGTTCAATTCCGGTCACAACAATAACAGAATCATAGAATTGTAGAGTTGGAAAGGGGTCCCTGATGACCATCTAGTCCAACCCCTTGCAATGCAGGAACAGGCAGCTGTCCCTTACGGGAATCAAACTCGCAACCTTGGCGCTATTGATGCCACACTCTAACCAACCGAGCAATCAGGTTGGCCCATTCAAGTTAAACGAGGCTTGCTTGCAAGTAAGCGCATCTCAGATCTTAGGATGGAAAGGGAGCTTAAGAACCACCTGCTGCTGGGTCTACCATAGCAAAGGTTCCAGATATGACACTCACCACCCCATTACCTTATTCCCAAGGTAGGGCAGCGCCCGGCTTTACTAACACGCCACCATAGGGGCCAGCTCCTAGGGACTGAGGTCCCTTTGCTTACCCCACCCCCAATAAAATATTTGAAGGGGGGGTGGCCTCCCCAAAGTCGATAGGCATTGCCATTCAGTCATGCGATTATGTGGGGTGGGGCTTACCTGCCCCCCATATTTTATTCCAACTTGGCACCCCTACACGCCACAGACGCGAGCCCCACTTCATCCCAACGGGCCTCGCTCCAGGTGAAGCAGGCCTAAGTCACTTCGAAACTGCGCGAACCTCCCGCGAAACGCCGGTCCCGTTGCTTTACCTCAGCGAGGACGAGGGGGGTGGGGAACCCAAAACAAAACAAAACCCCAGCGCTTCTTCTTTCCCCAACCCAACACTGTAGGAAAATCAACGCTGCAGCGCTGACTACACACCCGCTTACGGGGCAGCGCTCGGCGGAACGTGACCCGTGTCGAGCGGTTCAGACGTTCGGAGAAGCAGAAAGTCCTCCCCCTCTCAGAGCCCCCATCACTCTCCTCCGAAATCTCCCACCCCTCCACTCACCCGACAAGCTCACCTTACTCCTCCTCGCTGTCCCGCTGCTCCCGCGGGACGCGGGACGCGGCCCCCATCGCCTCACGCGGGGCGAAGCGACCGCTCGCCGAAGCGCCGGGCTGCCTGTGAGACTCGGTCGCGTCGGCGGATGACCTCGCGGGCCTCTGCGCGCGAGAGGCACCTGAACCGCCGGGAGGTCCGCGAGGGGGCGGGGCCGACGCCGTCACGCTGACGCCAGGAGAGAGACGGGAGGACGCACGCACGCACATGCCTCCGAAGCTCGGCGCTTTAAGGCAGGCGGCGTCACGAAGGCGTCGCCACTCCTCCTCTCCGCCGCTTTTCTGCGCATGGGCAGAAGAGGTTGCTGTTGGCCCTTTGCTTTGAGCGGTGGGGAAAAGCAAAAAAAAAAAAAAAGGTGGGTGGGATTTTAGCGGCCCGGAACTTTTTGCCGCCAGAGGCGAACCACAAAATGGCGCCCCTCCCCCTCCCCCCCAGGCAGGGGAGAAACGGGGAGTGATGCGCCACAGCAGGAACAAGGAGAGGCGGAATAAAGATATACATCAGGAACAAGATCTACATTGGGATGTGCTGCTCCTGTGGATTCCGCAGCCTGAGGCAGTTGCCTCACCTTGTCTTGTATGTGGGCCGGCCCTGGCTGGCTTACTTCATGGCTCCTCCAGCTGCATTTTTGGCGCCACGGGTTCATAGCTGCCAAGTTTTCCCATTTCTCACGAGGAAGCCTATTCAGCATAAGGGAATTTCCCTTAAGGGAGAACTTGGCAGCTATGCACGGGTTAGATGCTGCAAATGTGCCCATTGCCCTCCTTGAGAATGCCACCTGGCTTGGTAGATCTGTAAGGACTGCAGTGGCAGAGGCGGTTGGTTGAGCTCACTGTATGGTCTTGTTCCACATCTGCTCAGCAGTGATGCCCCACTGAGCACAAGTTCCTTGGAAAGTGGGTGTTGGGCTATCCAGTCTGTTCCAAACTGGTTCTTCAAGGCCGCCCTGGCTCTTATGTAAGGGGCCTTTTGAGAAGCTTGTAAGCGTGCAGACCGATTAAGAAGAATCTGCACACTGCAAAAGCTCCCAAAGCAACGTGGGAAGTTTTTCCAAGCAAGAAAATCAGAACAAAAGCAGCAAGGAACTTCTATGGGTTACAAACACTTCATTAGGTGCATGAAATGGCACCCTAGAGGCATGTCAGTGGCATTGGACTGGCTGCTTATAGACTCTGGAATACAAGACTGGGTTCAGGAAATGGGAGTAGAGGTGGGAGCACAAATATTTCCCCTTGGGGAAGTGCATGGGAGCAGGTGAGCCATAGCACAGGTCAGGATAGATGCACTCACACAGCAGCCAGAACTGGCTTCTGGGGTGAA
The DNA here is from genome assembly GCF_963506605.1 of Zootoca vivipara. Lineage (NCBI taxonomy): Eukaryota > Metazoa > Chordata > Lepidosauria > Squamata > Lacertidae > Zootoca > Zootoca vivipara. Next base: position 14,676,072 of record NC_083287.1, on the reverse strand, counting down.
GCAAATGTGTCTTGTACCACAAGTGGGAAAAATGGTAGTCTTTTGCTGTGAGGGCACTGCTCCTTTCGCCAGCAGTAAGAAGCCTTCACAGTTTCTACTACTGCAATTGTAAATGTTGCTCTTGGTTTGAATCCTTGAAGACCCCCTGAACCTATTTTCATTTCCAAGGCAAGTTGTTCTGAGCATGCTCAATATACAGCAATTCAGATGGGACTAAAGAACTTCCTACAACTTTCTAAGCTATATTACAAGTGGTGATCATTTTGCATGTATGATATATCCAATTGACGTGAAACCAGAGGTGTGGGTCTTTTTGCCAAGTGTAACTTACCTTAAGCACTTAACTTTCTCACTAGTAAATCTATTGGCCACATGCGTGTGATTGATGGGAAATGAAACCCAGCGAGAGTTTAATGGATCCTTGGGCTGTAAAGAAAAGGCACTAAACTCCACAAACTATAAACAAGGACCAGCAAATAGATAGAACAACTTAATTCCTCTTTCCTCAGTACAATTGTTCACTTGAGCTTATTCATATCTCAATGGAAATTTGATACTTTGGCAAGTTAAGTGTTCTATATTTTTGTTGTATGGAATATTGTTTCTGCCTACTGTGGAGTTAACTAGTTTGCAAATAAGTCTACCTAAAGATGGCAAAGAGATGAAGACTGTAACACTAGAGAACTCAGCAAATCCTTTGTTCCGTTACTGGAGTTTTTAAAATAAAAGTGCATAAATACATTAAATATTCAAAATCCTCCAACACATTCTCTGCAATCCTTACAACTGTCATGTGAGGTAAATTAGTTGCATTATCAGTGTGCTGCAGATGGACTAGGACTGAGAATGATTTGTGGCAGCCAGCCTGCTGTTAGTACGTTTGCCTGGCACTTTCGAGGATAAAATCGCTCACCTCCATCATGCCAAGTTGAATATTACTTTAACCGAGCAAAGTCTAAACTGATGTTGTGGGATCACTTTCAACTGATTGATGCCTGAGGATGTGGACACGGTACTTTCAGTGATTTGGCCCGCTACATACTCTCTTGACTCATGCAACATCATGACTTGAGCTAGAGGCGGACTGTGGGATGAGCCTAGGAAGCGACTAGTGCATCACAAGGGGATGATGCCAGATTCCTTGAAAGAGGCAGCTGTGTGGCTGCTCCTTAAACCCCACACACCCCTGGACCTTGAGGTACTAGACAACTAGTCCCCAGTCACAAATACTTTAGGTAAGGTGTTCAAAGAGGGTAGTGTTGGGTCAGCTCCAAATGCTCTTGGGAGGAAACAGATATTGGCCCATTTGCTTGGCTTCAGGCTGTTTTGGGACAGAATTGGGCTTGGTCACTCAAATGGATGACGTTGGGGAGGACAAGAGGGATAACAATAGTCATAATGAGTTGGAAGTTGGCAGCACTGTTTTCCACTCCTACTTAAAAGGCTGAATTGACAGAACAGTGCTAGTTTATGTGTACACCCCACTGCTATACAAAGCTATCTCTCTATTATATCTGAATTAGGAGGTGTGGCATTTTAGATTGGTCCCTGGGTGAGGGGGACAACTGACACTGATGCTCAGTAATACAAATACTCTGCGGGTGAGCTGTTCCCAGGTCCAGGAGAGTTTACTATCTCTATATGAGGCTCAACTCCTTCTGCAGTAGCAGGTATGTAAATTGAAGGTGCTCCTAGATTTGTCTAACCACTGGTGAGGAGCACTTGTTAGCAACTTAACTTGGTATGCCAATTTCACCCTCCCCAGGACAGGGATAACTTGGCCACCATGATTCATGCACTGGAAATATCACCAATGGATTACTGCAATTTGCTCTATGTAGCATGCCGAGACTGGTCCAGAAGCTTTAGCTGGTCCAGATCAGAGTCAACAAGTGGAGCGCCTAGACGTGCATTGATTAGAGAGGGCACTGAAGTGGCTACCAGTCAGCTACCAGGCCATGTTACTAACATATAAGACACTCACTTGGGACAATGTTACCTTAAAGACCACACTTGTCCCTGTATAGATCTGCAAAATAACTTCTATCTGGGGAAATTTTACTCATGGTGCCACACCCTGCAGTGTCACAGGCTACTGACCCCCCCAAAATGCACATTTCCCAGCATTTCCACTGTAGGATGTCCTCGGTGCCATAGATGAAAACTTGTAATTTCACAAGTTTGGTAAAGATACATCTTTTTGCTCAGGCTTTCCCTGACCCACAAGATTGGACCCTATTATCCAATTCCTGTTTTTAATAATACTGTTTTACTGGTTTTTATTTATTTTTATGATGTGTATTGCTTATATGTTGCATTTTTATATACTGCTTAAATATTAAGTGGTTTAGAAATGCTTTTAAATATAAAAGATAAATGAAGCTAGTGAATTCAATTTGAATTGGGGAATTCCCAGCTCATACTCAGCTTCCTTTTTCAAGTGATAAAAGGAATAAGGCTTACATAGTCTCAAAACCTTTGACATCCTCATGCATGATGGGTAGGAGGTAAATGATCTGCCACACTTCTTTTATTAGGAAAAACACACAGTACTTCACAGGATTCCACAGCTTATTGTCAAGGGCTTGCAGCAGGTAGATTAGTTTATTCTGGAAGATCTCCATGTAATTTGCAAATTGGCAAGGGTTAATGACGGGAACAACTATTCCCACCTAAATTAGATGGCTGAAATGAAGAAAGCTAACCAAGAGAATATACTTGTATGAAAGGACTGTAGCAGATCAGTTCTGCTACAGAAGACAAATTCCTAAAATCCGAATGTGGTCAGAGTCTAATTCTATGTCTTTAGCAACTGGTTGGTAGATCTTGAGTTTGTAGTAAAAACAAGTATCTACCAAGTCAGGAGCCTTTTAAATGCAAGTGTTATTTGGGTTACTGAAATTAAAACATAAACAGGTTAGAAAACTGAATTATATAAAATTAACAATGGGAAGTTTGAACACAACAGAAACCATTTATTGATTCATTATTTTGAACAGTGATTACTATAACTGAAGTTTTATCAATGACTAAAAAAGCCAGACTTTTCCTGCCCACTTCATATTCTCTTTCAACCACTCAAGTACACAAGTGTTTTCCAAACTACACACTTGCTCCGTGCCACTATTTACTGTGAAATGCTTTATGAAAAGCTTTGGAGTAGATATGTTAGTAGCTTGAATCAACCTCTCCACTGCACATTGATAGTTATCTTCAATGCCTTCACATCTGAAAAAGAGTTTTCACAATCAAGAAAAGTTACTATCAGCAACCAGTCATTCTATGATAGTTAGCAGTGTGATTTAAGCTACCATCCTGCCTTTCCTCCCCAAATGTGCTTCAATCCTCTTCTGTTAAGTCTTTCAACTGGGAACAAACGATAACTACTGTAACGTGTTAGCAGAAATGAAGCAATTGCATGGAAGAACCAGCTCCTTTCCACACCAAGCTAACTAACTAAAAAATTCCTTCCAGTAGCACCTTAGAGACCAACTAAGTTTGTCATAGGTATGAGCTTTTGTGTGCATGCACACTTCTTCAGATACAAAGTTTATTTTGTTTTGACTACGGCAGACCAACATGGCTACCTACCTGTAACATCCTAACTAATGTGTGACTGATCACAAAAAAAAAATGAGGAAATGGTGCAAAAGTAGAAGACAACACCAACAGTAGCAGGAGGAGAAGATGGAGAAAATTCAAAAAGACAAAATAATAAAACCAGGTTTCTATTACTGGCAACATTACAAAAAGGACTTTGAATAACTTAGGTATTAATTGTATTTTATAAGTTACTGATTTAAACTGATTATCATAAGATTCTTTTCCTTGACACAAATCAAAGACATAAGCAAGAAAGCTGAGGGGAGGATACACAATCATGTACTGTACAGTGGTACCTCGACTTACAAAGACGATCCGTTCCATAGCCATCTTCGTAAGTCGAGGTTTTCAGATGTCGAAGTGTGAAGTCGGCGCAGAACGCGTGCGTGGGGCACACGCGGCGAGAAGACTTCCGGGGTTGTCGACTTCGGAAGTCGAAACCTTCGGAAGTCGAATCGTTCGGATGTCAAGGTATGACTGTACTTGGAAAAGCAAATGAACTCACCTTTTCAGTACTATTTGAAGTATTTGATTGGAAGCACCAGGACTCAGAATACTACTAGCATTAGAAACCAAGAAAATTTCAATTGCTAACAGCATCTCAATCTCAGTCATGTAAGAGGGAATCAGAAGAACTTTACGGTGAAGATTTACTTCCAGTGGTGGGTAGCAACCCAATGCTAAAGCATCTAAAAAGTGACAGGAAAGTATGTAAAAGAAGGTGTCAAAGTTGCACTAAACAGCACACATCTCTAGGTTTGTGTGTGGGTACTTGGATCATCCACTGCTTTATTGAAAAACAGTTTCTTCCAAGATTATTTGAGCTTCTGGACTACTTTTAACTGTTTCCAATTTCCATCCTACTGTTATTGCTGTTTTGGACTGTCTCAAAAACTGAAGGCGAGAAGTGGCAAACCTCCCCTACTTGTTCAGAAAGTCCAAAGCTGCTCTACATATTCCTAAAAGCTAGAAAACTCTAAATTTCAGTTTTAAAGTTCTGCAATTGAATTTTGCTGCAATCTGGGACCAGACCAGGTTTTGTTTTCCCACTTCTCTTTTTCCAGACAAGGTTAGCAACCTACTACTTTTCTTCGAAAAGAGAAGTTGTCACTGAATGTTCCTTTTGCTGTAGATCCATTCTAAAGCACAAACCTAGGAAATCTAGAAAATGCTGGGTTTGCTTGGAATGCAACACATATCAGACAGGTCTTCTGAATAATTATAGCAAGTCATAAAAAGTCAAACAAAGCAGATAACTTCTTTAGCTATATTGTACCTTCAGGAGCTCCCAAGACATCTCCCAAAAATAATTTGGGGCAGAATTCTTCAATATCTAGTTGTTAATGTGTAATTGTGGGTTAGACTGCAGCCTGAACTTTTCTAACAATGCAACCCGAATCATATCTATTCAGAAGCAAGTGCTACTAAATTCAATGTAGCTTATTCCTAGATAAGTACATTTAAGATTGCAGCATAACTGAAGTTCTTCAACTAGTAATGTAGTAGACATTGAGAGCTTACGTTTATAATGTGTCCTTGCTTTAAGCCACCAACAGCCTCTTCCAAGTGCTGTGATTAAGGCTCTAAGTAAATCAAATTCAACGGGAATGTTCTTTGCAAGCATGAAATCTACTACAGTAGATGATATTTGAAGCTTCTGGCTTTCTAAAGAAGCACCTAGCAGTTTATTAAATAAACGCCTGTACTGGGCTACATCCAAACTATCTGCAAAAGAAAAGCATTACAAGTGATTAATTTTCTTCAGTTATTAGAACATTGGTTTCAGCAATATAATAGTGGAAAACTACAGCAAACATTTCCCTCTCTGTTTTAAGTTTTTTTAAAAAAGCAGATCTTAGTTTCTTTCATTTTCACAAACAAATCAACCAAGCTTAGAATGCACCCCCCCGGCCACCTGAGGCATCATTTCTTCTTGTATTGGAATAACTGCACTGCAAAATGGTTTTCTGCTAAATGGAATATTTCAGAAGTGTGTACACTAAGCAATAGATATTATTTTCATATCATAGATGCTACACAGAAATAGATCTTGATGAGAAGCAAAAAAAGTTACAAATATATTGTGATCTGCAAAACAAACAGCTTAAATCCTGCATCCTGAGATATATAGGTGATTGTTTTATTAACCTCTCTAAAGTGTTTGGGCGAGCAAACAGTGAACATCTGTGCAGGCCCCCAGTCTGTTTTTGAGCCCATTTAAAAGCACTAGTTTTAACTGTTAAAGCCCTTATTTGCTTTTAGCCAGGTCCCCTGAAGGTCCATTTGCTCTAATTTATACCTGCCCAAGGGGACCCAGGTGGCGCTGTGGGTTAAACCACAGAGTCTAGGGCTTGCTGATCAGAAGGTCGGCGGTTCAAATCCCTGCAACGGGGTGAGCTCCCATTGCTTGGTCCCAGCTCCTGCCCACCTAGCAGTTCGAAAGCACATCAAAGTGCAAGTAGATAAATAGGGACCGCTCCGGCGGGAAGGTAAACGGCGTTTCCGTGTGCTGCTCTGGTTCGCCAGAAGCAGCTTTGTCATGCTGGCCACATGACCCGGAAGCTGTCTGCGGACAAACGCCGGCTCCCTCGGCCTATAGAGTGAGAAGAGCGCCGCAACCCCAGAGTCAGACACAACTGGACCTGATGGTCGGGGGCCCCTTTACCTTATACCTGCCCAAGAATTGATTTTCATCAGAAACCCTTGTCCAAGTTCTCCCGCTTAGCAAGGACTAGAGAAAGGGTCTTATTTGTGGTGGAATGACCTCCCTAGAGGACTAACTGGTGCCCACACTATGATCCCTTTTGCTAAGTCTTTGAATGTTAATCTGTACAATTATTTTAGTACTTTTAGAACTCAGAACCAAGTTGCTCCCCTGGCTGGTATTATGTTGTTTTAAATTGTTTTCAGTTGCTGTGTTGGCTTCCATTGCCTTGATTGTCTTATAATTGGTTTTTGTGCTTCCAATTTAAATTTTATATTTTGTATTTGAATGGTGCAGAAACCACTTATATAACTCACTTATATGGGCAGTATATAAACGTTAGTATACAAATATTTATCCCATTATTGCGCCTCACAATCCAGAAGTATGGGTGAAGACTTAAAAATAGTTCTGAGACCACCCAGCAAGCTTCATGGCTGACCTGGATCAGACCTAAGGTCTACATGGTACAGTGTCCCCTTTCCCAGTGACTGGCAAGATAGTTATGGGAAGGAGAAGAGGGCAAATGCCAGTGTGGTGTAGTGGTTAAGAGCGGTAGACTTGTAATCTGGGGAACCGGGTTCACGTCTCTGCTCCTCCACATGCAGCTGCTGGATGGCCTTGGGCTAGTCACACTTCTCTGCAGTCTCTCAGCCCCACCCACATCACAGGGTGTCTGTTGTAGGGGAGGAGGGGAAAGGAGAATGTTAGCTGCTTTGAGACTCCTTCGGGTAGTGATAAAGTGGGATATCAAATCCAAACTCTTCTTCTTCTTCTTCTTCTTCTTCTTCTTCTTCTTCTTCTTCTTCTTCTTCTTCTTCTTCTTCTTCTTCTTCTTCTTCCTCTTCCTCTGCGGCTTTCCAGCAACTGACATTCAAGGAATTTTAACTCTAATCTCCACACTGCAAGTCTACAAAGGGTTCCAACACTGCTATATGCCAAGAAATAATCCACCTCAGTAAATCTGTTCTCATTCCAATCTCATCTAAAATTGGCCCACCATCTCTTGGCATCATTTTCAGGAGTACACATGTCCAGCTTGTTGCTCCTCTGATCATCTCTATCCACAGTGTTTACCTCATTCATTTCCTGACACCCAAGGCCTCCCTTTACACTTCCTTTGCCTCTACCCTGCAAGCATCAAGGTATTGCAGCTTTAAAGTTCTGTTGGCAGATTAAGAATATATTGCAAAGGACAGGCAGGTCAGATCCCCAGCAAAGACTACTTTCATGACTTAAGGTAGGAGGACTTGTTTCTGGAGGAGCCTTCTTGAAGGCTGACCAATAAGCTTTAGCGCCCCCCCCCCCCCCGATTTCAAAGGAGAACCAACCCAATGCAGACTGCCTGCACTCTAAGAAGGCAGGGAACAAATGCTTTATATATATATATATATATATATAATCTGAATGGCAGTGATGATGCAACATGGTATCTACCTAGATACATACTGTTGCCAAGTGTATCCTGCTTTGTAGATTCCTGAAAGGTCTTACCAAAACATAAACAAAAACACCTTGTGTGTTTCTTAATTCTATAGACCTCAAAATAGAAGACAGGATAAAAAACAGAAAGAAGCGGTTGTTTTAAACTGAACAGTTGCTCTCCTTTCAAGAAGAGAATGGAAGGAAAACCTTTCTTATGAAATGAGCAATCTGTATCAAGCACTTGCAGCATAAAATACCAATTTATCCTAGTTTGCATGAAATCTGATTAAAAGCCAATAGATGCTTACTAGCTATTGAGAATGGAATTATAAACACTTACTACAAGAATTCTGGAAGCCTGGTAGATTTTGCAAGACTTCAAATGCTTCTCCATAACGGCTCTTTGCAATGCATTCAGATGCTATTACATATAGCAGGTTATGTCGCTTGAGGACATCCATTCGATCACAAGGCCATGTTGGAGTACTTATTATCCATTCCGACTCTAGAGAGATTAATACTGGTATTTTAAAAGCGATTAAAATGAGGCCATGAATGCTGACAAACAAAATATTATAGGGCCTTGTGAAAGATCCCAGGTAACTGCCCACCTTGCATTCAGCTATTTAACAAAGAACTGCTCTCCATGCAGAGCCTGAGGAAAATCATTTTGATGTCCAGTTATGAACTACTGATCATTGTGAATGTCATGGGAATGTTTGGAGGCTGCAAAGACTTGAGTGTTATCTTGGCAGCTTATGTGGAAAACTATCAGTTTGGCCTAGCCTTGTTGACAAGCTTGAGTTCCTGACTGAGACAGAAGCCAGGTGTCCCCAAGGTATTTGCACAGGATGGGAGAGAGAAAGAGAGAGAGAGAAGAGTTTAAAATGTGTGATTGGAGGATATAATGTCATATATCATATATCCCCCTTCCAGAGCAGGTCTATAGGGTTCATTTCCTGGTTGGCTACTGCTAGGAGCAGCTACCCAAAAGTGTCACTTGAAGCACAGCAGCAGGTCAGAGCAGCAGAAGCTGGAGTTAAACACAGACAAGAGCACCAAGGGACCATCTGCACAGCAATGTGCGGCACTGTTATGGAACAGGCCATTAATCTCACAAAATGTTACATAACTAATGAAAGTTGCTCTCCTGAAAACTGCCAGGGAGGTAAGGATTTGACATTTCTGCATTCAGCAAGACATGAAATATGAAGGAGACAAAGTTTTATATGATGGACAGTTCCCCCTGCTTCCTCTATTCTTTATTATTGTCAACATACTTTAATTATTCACCAAGCCTATGTCAGCAAATTCTCCGAAATATGAGTAAATGTCAGCTTGAGACTTCAACCACATATTTTGGCTCTCTCAATTTCCGCTTTTGCTGTAACGTAGGACAGAACCTACACGTGTCATTTTAAGCCCTGCTTATTTCTGTTAATAAAGAAGTGTACCTCTCAATACCCATAATGCTCCATCTAGGCTCCTGCACTTGAGAAATATTTCCACAGCAACATTAACAATGTGGCACCGTGATGCCAATCTCTCCTGACCAAGAAGTCCTTTCAAAAAAGTGAAATGTATCTTTAAGGCATGAAGCGTATCCAGAACCTTCTTGGCCTATGATACAAAGGAGGAAAGCAGCGTAGATAATTACCACAGTACATATCAGTTTTTCATCTCAGAATACTTGTTCATGCATGACACTGTATATTCCTAAGCACGAGGGTGTGTGTGTTCTTTTTTGTTCTTAGCTAGCAACACTGATAAGTATGAAAAAAATGAGCATGGAAAGGAGTGGTAGCTTTTACCTGTGATAAACTCATTTCTGCTGTGATAGGATGACACCCTCATTTGGGTTGCTCCTCCCACTTGCTTCTTTTTGGATCAGTCAGGACAAAGGACTGAAGGTTGGCTGCTGCCTCCCACAAAGGGAGCCTTGAAGCCTAATTGTTTCAGCCCTAGTCTAGTGGGAGGAGCAATCTGAACAAGGACATTATCCTCCATCACAGGAAAATACAGTATTGGTTCAGCCAAAGCACAATACACAAGCATATTGAGCTGCACTCCCTTCATACAAGGAATTGTTTTCTGCTTATGAATTTAATTCAAGATTAAAAGGCACCAATATTTTTATACCTGTATGGTTTGCAATTTCAGCTTAGGGGTCCAAAAAGGCAAATTGCTTTGTTGGTATGTGTTCAATGATTGCCAAAACCACTTTGAACTTATAAAAGTGAGTATGTAGTATACCAAGCATTACCCTGGCTCCTGAGCATTTACATGAATAATTTGGCTGGAAATTTCCAATATTATTTATATAAATACATATGCCTCAAGAGGAGAGCAAACATCAGGCAAGTGAGACCCTTTTAAAAGCAAATCGCCAAGTCCATTTGTCGCAGCGGGAAAACCTTGCCACATATACAACCAATTAACCAAGTTTAGCAAATGAAACTATTTTTAAATTTGGCATGTCCTCCACATAACCCTTAATAACCATGATGTACAGGGAATTAAAGAAACACTGCCTCCCCTAAATCCATATTCCAGTTCCCAAGAATGTGTATGCCTCTGAAAACAAGGTAATTTAGAACTATATATAAAACTCCCAAGCATTCACAGATGCTGTTTAAAATTGCTGATCAATTTATAATTAAATCTATCCCCACTCAGAAAACACTCACTTAAAGGCACTGTTTCTGCCAAAGTACTGTACTTCTTATGCTGTCTCGCTTATATATCTTGTGCATGATCAGGCAAAGTTAAGTACTTTTAAAATCCCACTGACTTAAGTAGGATAAGTAAGCACTTTCCCACTGAAAAGAGTGAGACTTAAATTTAAATACAGCAATGCAATAACCACAATAATCATTTGAAGCATTACAACTTGTTTTGGTCTTCTTCTAAATTGCCTCTAAAAGTTTGCCAATGTCATCCATCTAATTGAATTTTAGAGATTCAAAGTTGGCAGAAGCAAACTAGAATAATCTTAGGAATGTGGGAATCATTATTGTTAGTAATTAATTATGAGTAAAGGAACAGTAACCCCCCCCCACTGCCAAGGTGTGCAATAATTTCTAAATTAAATATCTCCAAAACCATGCTGCCATGGTCATGTGTTACTTGCATGCTCATGTAATATGTGATTAGACACACAAGAATGCCCTGTAAGAAGCCAAGTACCTTTGGCCACTGCTGTACTTTGTAATATGAAAACATAGCACCGATACCAATCCTTCCCAATAAAGTTGTATCTGTTGCATTGTGACAAGCATCAGCCTTAACTAGAAAAGAAAAAACACACATGTTGCTTTAGATTTCTTGAAATTAAGTTTTTAAAAGAAGGAACTAGTTAAATGATTACCCATTCCCATATGTGCCAATGTGACATTCATTATGTGAAGTAAATAATCTGAATTATTTCCTATGAAAACAGCTTTTTTAAAGACATACAATAAATGTAGGATTAGCAGGCTTCCATCTTCAACATGCTTACTAGGTGGCATGTCTCATTGGACACAGTGGGACTACTGAGTTAGTATGCAGACTTTTGCCATGGGTAGGCAAACTAAGGCCTGGAGGTCAGATGCGGTCCAATCGCCTTATAAATCTGGCCTGCGGAATCAGCGTGTTTTTACGTAAGTAGAATGTGTCCTTCTATTTAAAATGCATCTCTGGGTTATTTGTGGGGCATAGGAATTTGTTCACCCCCCCAAAAAAAATAGTCTGGCCCCCCCTTAAGGTCTGAGAGACAGTGGACCGGCCCCCTGCTGAAAAAGTTTGCTGACCCCTGATTATGCTGTAACTGTTTTGAAGGGTGACAAGTAGGGTGGGAGAAAATGGCACCACCACACCACATATGACCCATTTAAGGGCCAGGAAACCAACACCATCAGTATGGAGCCAGTTGGCTGGTTCAGATACCATGTTAAAATCTAATTCAAGGATGGGGAACCTCAGACCTTGGGCCAAATGCAGCCCTTCAGAACCTTCCCCAGGCCACACCCTTTGCACGCCAAGTATTTTTTTGCACCCTTTGCACCCTGGCTGCAATGTCTCCTGGAACTCTGATGGCTCTTATTTATCTGGATGGAGGACAAGTGCGAGTAGAAACTAGTTTACTGCCCCACCCCGATATTTGTTGCTCCACCCACTATTAGAGATAAACAACTACCTGACATTTAGAAAACATCTGAAGGCAGCCCTGTTTAGGGAAGTTTTTAATGTGTGACTTCTGTGGATGCACTTTTTAAAGATGTCTCCATGCCTGTGAACTTCCTCCAAAATCTCATTGGGTTGGTTTGCCTGTGAAATATTTGTGGTGGTACTGCACTTGGAAGAGGACTTGGGGGTGATAGTGCTTGCTGAAATGATATTTTGGTGAAGCACCCCCAACTTTTATTAAAGTTCCCTTTGCATGTGACTCCAGAATAATGGGCAATACTGTACAAATTTTACCTGCAACTGCAAATTCACAAAAAGGAACGCCTGGTCTCTCTTCTGTCACTGAATCGGTCAGGATATTAGCAATGCATAATGAGTACTTTTCAAGGTCACCAAAATTTTCACATCCACTTCTCACATTAACATATAAAGTTCCCAGTTTGGCCCAGTCACTTTTTTCTTTGCAATGCTGTTCAAAAAGTAATAAAATGCAAATAGAATTATTCATAATTTGATATGATCTCAAAACAGTAAACTTAATAAGCATTTGAATTTTTTGTTTTAAAACTGGAAGTTTTATCTCACTTTAGTAACTTGGGATTTGTTTGTAACTTTGTCACTGGGAAACTACAGTAAATTCTGTAAGATCTTTCACAACCAAAGCATTCAAAACAGTTATTGTACAAAGAACTGAAAGATAAGTCTTCCAATTATTCTTCAATGCAAAATGCAATCCAATTTTCAAATAGGAAAATATATAATATTATCAAAAATGTACTGCCTTAAGCAGCTGACAAATACTTTACATTTTGTTTAACAGTAGCTTCATAGGGACAAACAAAGATGCTGAATACAAAGATGTTTGGGTTTCTATTTAGCTTTTAAACATATACAAAATGCAGCAATGTAGGTTGCAATCTACCTCAGGCTAGGCTGTGCTACTTGTTCCCCTTCAGTGGGTTTTCCAATGAAAACCTTGGATGCAGGTGCACCCACAAGTTTTCTCTCCAGCAAAAAGCTGCCAAAAAGTCAAGTTTTCATCATGTGCAAGCCTAATACCATTCACATTTAGTACTTCCAAAAGCAGCTACCATCAGGACTGATTTCTCCAGGGAAGGATCTTCTTGGACAGGACTTATTAAAAACTAAGATCAAGACAGTGCTACACTGAATATGCCAGCAAGTTTGGAAAACTCAGCAGCGGCCAGAGGATTGGAGAAGATCAGTCTACATCCCAATCCCAAAGAAGGGCAGTGCCAAAGAATGCTCCAACTACCGCACAACTGCGCTCATTTCACACACTAGCAAGGTTATGCTTAAAATTCTACAAGGCAGGCTTAAGCAGTATGTGGACCGAGAACTCCCAGAAGTGCAAGCTGGATTTCGAAGGGGCAGAGGAACCAGAGACCAAATTGAAAACATGCGCTGGATTATGGAGAAAGCTAGAGAGTTCCAGAAAAACATCTACTTCTGCTTCATTGACTACGCAAAAGCTTTTGACTGTGTCGACCACAGCAAACTATGGTAAGTTCTTAAAGAAATGGGAGTGCCGGATCATCTCATCTGTCTCCTGAGAAATCTCTATGTGGGACAAGAAGCTACAGTTAGAACTGGACATGGAATAACTGATTGGTTCAAAATTGGGAAAGGAGTACGACAAGGCTGTATATTGTCTCCCTGTTTATTTAACTTACAGTGGTGCCTCGACGTACAAATTTAATCCGTTCCGAAGGCACCTTCGTAGGTTGAAAAATTCATAAGTCAAAAAACCCCATTGGAAACATGATTTCCCATAGGAATGCATTGGAAATGGAAAAATTCGTAAGTTGAAGCAACCCTATCTAAAAATTCGTAAGTCGAAAAATCCCTATCTAAAACCGCCGCGGTTTCCTTTCGGATGTCGAGACATTCATAATCACGCAGCCATTAGCCCCATTCGTAAGTCGAAAAGTCCCTATCTAAAACCACCGCGGTTTCCTTTCGGATGTCGAGACATTCATAATCACACGGCCATTAGCCCCATTCGTAAGTCAAAAAATTCGGCTGTCGAGTCGTTCGTAAGTCGAGGTACCACTGTATATGCTGAATTCATCATGAGAAAGGCTGGACTGGATGAATCCCAACCCCAAGCCGGAATTAAGATTGCTAGAAGAAATATCAACAACCTCAGATATGCTGATGACACAACCTTGATGGCAGAAAGTGAGGAGGAATTAAAGAACCTTTTAATGAGGGTGAAAGAGGAGAGCGCAAAATATGGTCTGAAGCTCAACATCAAAAAAACTAAGATCATGGCCACTGGTCCCATCACCTCCTGGCAAATAGAAGGGGAAGAAATGGAGGCAGTCACGAAATTAGAAGACGCCTACTTCTTGGGAGAAAAGCAGTGACAAACCTAGACAGCATCTTAAAAAGCAGAGACATCACCTTGCCGACAAAGGTCCGTATAGTTAAAGCTATGGTTTTCCCAGTAGTGATGTATGGAAGTGAGAGCTGGACCATAAAGAAGGCTGATGCTTTTGAATTATGGTGCTGGAGGAGACTCTTGAGAGTCCCATGGACTGCGAGAAGATCAAACCTATCCATTCTTAAGGAAATCAGCCCTGAGTGCTCACTGGAAGGACAGATCCTGAAGCTGAGGCTCCAATACTTTGACCACCTCATAAGAAGAAAAGACTCTCTGGAAAAGACCCTGATGTTGGGAAAGATGGAGGGCACAAGGAGAAGGGGACCACAGAGGATGAGGTGGTTGGACAGTGTTCTCGAAGCTACCAACATGAGTTTAACCAAACTGTGGGAGGTAGTGGAAGACAGGAGTGCCTGGCATGCTCTGTTCCATGGGGTCATGAAGAGTCGGACACAACTAAACAACAACAAGATCAACAGATGACTTTCTGTTCCAATTAAAAAGAGGATGAACGAGATGCAGTGCCATGAAGTCACCAGACACATTTGGCTGGCACACTGTATAAACATTTGAGTCAAGCTTTCTGAGAAGCAACTATGGTTGGTTGGAAGGAAGGATGGAAGGAAAAAGAAAGAAAGAATACCCAAAGACGATAGTGTAGAGGTCAGGTGAATTGCAACTGCTAGCTGTGAGTAATGATGAAGCAATTAATCTTCAAGCTTTTCACATTGACAGTAAAAGAGAAAGTTGCAAGTACACATGGCCATATAGACTTTTTATACAAACTGATCTTAATTCCTATCCTGAGCATGAAACTAAGCCTATTCTGCACCTTGCTCATGAGTGCTGGCAACTGCATTCAGAATACTTAATACTTCAATGTGATGTATGAGAATGAAGATTGAGGGACATTTAAGCAGGCTTTAGCAGTCCAGGTCCCTAAGTCTCCCACCACCCCATTTATTTCTCCTTTTAGAAGGGAAAGTTATTTCCTCCATATTTTTTTGAATACTAAACCACCAAGAAGAAATATGCCATTCAAGCATTTAGCACCCCAGTCACCATGTGATATATACAGAAGCAGGGTCTACTGATTCCAAGGTATCTCTCTTCCATTTGATTTGATTAGTATTGAGATGTCCTCCCAAGCTTGATTTTAAAACAATGAGTATATACTGTACCTGAAATTCTGCAATTGCTGAATCCAAGTCACAAACGCTAGCCTTATGGAAATGTCTTGCCTGAAATCTAAGGAACAACAGTTATCTGCTTTTGATAAAGCTTAAATTTGGAGTTAACAGAAAAAGCAACAAGTGACTTTCTAAAAAATTATCTTTTGCTGCACTTATACTCCCCCCCCCCCCCCCCGGCCACAAAGCATACACTCTGCAATCAAAATATGATCCAGTTTTTTTTATCTGCTGCATGGCATGGGTAGTATTATGGAGGTCAAGGGAAGCAACTGCAGCATACAACAAAAGTGTGCACCTGGATACTTCATAGTGTTGTTTTTGTGGTTCAGTGTGGATATCTTTGTGTTCCTTCCAGGCCTATGATGCTGTACATGTGAGGTTAGAATGTGTGAGAGTAAACCTGCTGGACCAATCAAACCATTTCTTAAGTTAAGATAATTGCCTTAGCTACCCAGTTAATTACTGGTACATGTCCAAAGAGGTTGCCCTTTTCCCATAGACACAAATGTGTGGGTCTTTTCCCACCTCACCTTGCTGTATGCTACATCACCCTAGGGCAGAGAACAATAGGCAAAGGGGGGGGAAGGCCGTGTGTGAGAGTGCTTGGGCCCCTGCTGGACCCGGAGCTATGTCCTGGGGTTCTGCCTCAGAACCTAATGGGGAGGCAAGTTCTGTTGGAATGTTAATACTGCTCACATTACCCTAACAGCATCTCCCTCCAGCTTCCCCATTCTCCTACCTGTTGTGGCCTCAGATTTTGTCCCTACAGCCTAATTAATTACCTCTTTCTACTCCTAAATTCACCCAACAACTCTGTATACTTACTGGGGATTGTGGTAAGCATAATCCAGCTCATTAATTACCTAGTTGGTTTCGCTCCAATTCCTCCTTCCTCTCTCCACAGGCTCCAACAGAAAGTTCAAGACCCAGTTCAGAGACAATGACCATGGTTTGTTTATTAGATGGAATATTAGCATTATGCACTGTAATGAAGGACTTCCAGGGTTTCTTAAACCGTAGCTTCTCTCTTGCTTTCAAACTGGGAAACTGGTTTAACTAGGATCTGATCCTGGTTTCATATCCTAGCTTGTACTCTAAGGCCATACTACAGTTCCCAGGTTTGGATATAAAGAGGAACAATGGTTTAATAAACTGAGACCTAATTGTGGAGCATCAGAGAAAGGAGGAAGGACATAAGCAAGTTTTTATTTTGGGTTTGATAAACCATACTTTATTAGACCAAGATTGTTATGGCTGAACCAGACATAAAAGTTCAGAAACGGGAGATCTTTATCACATTGTATGTACTCATTTGAAAGTGATATTGCCAAACTTCATTCTTCATTTTTGTTCATCCTAAGTAAACTCCATGGACATAAAAAAATGAGAAGCTTTGAAAAGAAAGAGAGAGTTTCCAAGGCATGCTCTGGTTCATGGGGTCACAGAGAGTCAAACACGACTAAGACGACTAAACAACAACAAAACAAAGCATAAGAGCCCTCAATGGCAGCTTCCAAAATAAAAAATAAAATAAAATCAATAATATAACCCCATATTTAATATTGTCATCTTGTTGAGACCGAAAAATAGTTTATAAAATGCGTAGACTGGCATTTTATGGCACCAGTAGTTGAGAAAATATATTTTAGATTTAATATAGATTGCATAAGAGAAGAACATACCTGGACAAAAAAATAGCTTGTTCCTGACTGGAAACTTGTAGTTGGTTTAGGAATGTGGTGATGCAGCCAACGTGTTCGTCTTTAAAAACCATTCCACCATCACAAAGCTATGACAGGAAGGAAATAAACCCCAAAGCACCAAAAACCTGAATATCACTGAAGACTTCCTAAGCAATTCTTTGTTTACAAAGTTCTGTACAAGTGATTAACAATAGACAGTTAAGTAATACACCTATGTATAAAGCAGTGTTGGGCAACTGGCTTTCAAAATCCCGCTGCAAGTGATCAGTTCTGTTATCTGGCATGAGTGATCTAGCCCTACTGTATGCAGCCCTCAACAGCAAAGAGGTTGCCAATCTCTAGTATAAATCCTTATATGACATATGCTCTGGGGATAAGGGAAAACTGGTGGAAGAATTCTATAGCTAAATGGATTTTGGAGGTAACAGCTTTCCCAACCTCCAGCCAAATTCTGTCTAATTCACAGTTGCACTGTAAAAGGTAAAGGGGCCCATGACCATCAGGTCCAGTCGTGTCCGACTCTGGGGTTGTGGCGCTCATCTCGCTCTATAGGCCGAGGGAGCCGGCGTTTGTCCGCAGACAGCTTCCGGGTCATGTGGCCAGCATGACAAAGCTGCTTCTGGTGAACTAGAGCAGCACACGGAAATGCCGTTTACCTTCCCGCTGGAGCGGTCCCTATTTATCTACTTGCACTTTGATGTGCTTTTGAACTGCTAGGTGGGCAGGAGCTGGGACCAAGCAACAGGAGCTCACCCCGTTGCAGGGATTCGAACTGCCGACCTTCTGATCAGCAAGCCCTAGACTCTGTGGTTTAATCCACAGCGGCACCTGGGTCCTCCAGCCAAATTCTGTCTAATTCACAGTTGCACTGACTCATAGGTAATGCAAATTATACTATTCCTATGGTAAAGCCAAGGCTTATCGTAACATGAAGCAGTCACTTCAGGCAACAGATTTTAATTTGGATGCCAATTTTGCGCCTCCTGCTAGCAGACCTCTGTGTTATGTAAGAAGGGTGCAAATTTTGATTCCCCCCCCCTTTGAGGTATAAAATGTCTAAGGTTAGTGCTAGTACTGACAGGATTGAGTCTTCTAAATACTATGATGTTATAGCCTTTGCAGAGGACTATAGAAGAAGCTAGTACATGACAGCAGCTTATGATCATGTAAAGGGATGACCCAGAATTCTATAAAGCTGTCCAAATTCTCCAAATCTTATACCAATTTACAGTACAAAAATCAGCTGCAATCCTCCATGCTCCCATTATATTAAAAAACAACAACAACAACCCAACTTCCTCCCTTGTATTCAAGAAAGCATCTTTCCAAACATACAAAGTTCTTAATATTACAGGAACATAAACACCTTCATGGCGTTTGTAACTTTAGTCAGTTTTAATCATCTGAACAAACCTCCCAGTGAACTTAAGTTATGTAAACAGTAATGTAACAAATAAATGGGAATTATATATGCCACCTCGAGCTCATTGGAGAAAAAAGGTGGAATATAAATGCAGCAAACAAACAATAGCTTAGTATATTATCTACAAGGCTGATACTATTTCTTGGCTTAAGTTTTTAATTCTATGTGTATTGACTGTGGATGGTAGAATTTATTTTCAATAAATATGCTCTATGTCCATATAACTTTCCTCTGGAGTTTTTTTTAAAAGGGTTAACCTTTGGACCCACAATCTTCAGCATGAAAAAGCATAAAATCTAATAAAAATGAACATAATTTATGAGCTTTATAAGATGTGTAGAAGAAGCAGATAAATTTATGCAGAAGGCAGAATGACATTTAAGATAGAATCAAATAATCAAAGTCATACCTTACAAGATATGTCAATTAACTCAGGCACTAAGACTCTTAGTTTCATGGACGCCACTTGTTCAAAGACATTGAGGAGAATGTCTACAGTTGGCTAAACAAAAATGCCTCAACATTAGAGCTAAATACATTAGCTGTAATTAACAAAACTTCAAGGAACAATTTCAATCTGAAACAAAACACCTGACTCTCGTATAGATGGCTTCCAACAGTTAATCATTACTCCATGGCATGAGGTTGCCACTTCTGAGCGACTGGGATACTGTACCTGTGCAGTATCACCTGTCCTGGTGAACCTCAAGCATTGGACAGGCAATGTGGTGGTGGTGTGGGAAGTTAAATTCTCTGTGGTGACCGCCATGATTTATACTGCATTTGTGATATTCTATTATGTTCTTACTATTTATTGTTTGTAAGCTGCTTTGCGATTCACCTGAATGAAAAGTGGCACAGAAATCTAATAAATGCGTCCAATCAGGTTGTAGGACTTCCACCCTGAGGTGCATCTTGCATCATCACTATATGCTTTTTCATGATTGGTCAAGAGGTGCCTCTTTTACTCAGGTCTTTGGCTGACAGCTGTCTTACTCCTCCTGCATTAAAGGTAAAGGGTAAAGGGACCCCTGACCATTAGGTCCAGTCGTGACCGACTCTGGGGTTGCGGCGCTCATCTTGCTCTATTGGCCAAGGGAGCCGGTGTACAGCTTCCAGGTCATGTGGCCAGCATGACAAAGCTGCTTCTGGCAAACCAGAGCAGCACACGGAAACGCCGTTTACCTTCCCGCCAGAGCGGTACCTATTTATCTACTTGCACTTTGATGTGCTTTCGAACTGCTAGGTGGGCAGGAGCTGGGACCAAGCAACGGGAGCTCACCCCGTCACGGGGATTTGAACCGCTGACCTTCTGATCAGCAAGCCCTAGGCTCTGAGGTAACCCACAGCGCCACCCGCTGTGCATAACTGTTCTGTTAACTTGGTCATGGCTTGTTTTGCAGTTTTATGTTGTTTGTGGTTTAATGTAACTTGGCTATTTTTGTGATCATTTGGTGAATGGTGAGTTATAAGTTAGTTAAGTTAGTTAGTTATTATCTGCCTGACCCTACCAGGTTTTCAGATACAGTCAGTACTATTCTGGTGTGGGACCCCATCCATATGAAAGCAACCACCATGCTGCCAGGCAAGGGGTTAAATTGCATTCTATGTTTATCTATTTTTAAATGGCGATGGTCACAATGCAGAGCAGTATAAATCAGAGAAAAGTGTGCTGAGAGTTTTGAAAAATCTGCTATGCAGGGAGTGCGGAAGCACCTATTTGTGTGCACATACAATAGGGTTTTTTTGTTCTTGCAATGTGTAAAGTCCAATGGTCATAATCCAATGGAGCCACTTATGCATGTGAACACTTGGAACCCATTCAGTGCCATTTCTGGAGTTTTAAATGTCTTAACTTTCACAGAAGGTGAAAGCAAAGCACTGGTTGTCTATTTGCCAGGGATAAATGCAGTTATGGGCACACAACCTCTTGCTATGCTCCCAGTTGTC
This sequence comes from Zootoca vivipara, assembly GCF_963506605.1. Classification (NCBI taxonomy): domain Eukaryota; kingdom Metazoa; phylum Chordata; class Lepidosauria; order Squamata; family Lacertidae; genus Zootoca; species Zootoca vivipara. The sequence goes on along the minus strand of NC_083287.1, from coordinate 14,655,497 downwards.
TCAATTCAGTCCTATATTTGTAAAAGTTTTAGTCTAAAGTAATGTTCAAAATCGGGGCTCGTCTTATACATGGATAGTGCAGAGGGGGGAATGGGCGATTGGTTGCAGCCACAACCAGGAGTTTGTCAGCAGCGATTGGGTGGGTGACTGGTAGCTGTGGCAAGGGCTGCTGCTGCGCCAATTGGGCAGACGGTTCTCTGCTTCTGTGACGCGGGCGATTGGCAGCGTTTGTCAGTCTGGTGAGTGATTTTCGGCATTCCTCCCCCCAAAAAGTTCAACAACTCTGGGCAACCCTCCCCAGAAAAACCTCAACAACTCTGGGCCATCTCCCCCCATTTTCTTAAATTGGAGCCCCCAAAAACAGGGGGCATCAATTGCACAGCAATTTTCCTGCCTTTTTGATGGGTTCACACCACAGCCACTCACGTGATGAGTCAGGTACTGCACTTCCCTGGGCATTTAAAGGCTGTCTCTCCTCCCTGTCCCACTTTAACATTTTTGGCTCTTGTAGATTTTTAAAACTTATCTTATGATTTCCAAATTAATAGCTCAGAACCAAAACCCAAGTAAACAAAATTGAAAGCTTATTAAGATAAACACATGACGTCATTATACCATGAGTAAGAAGACCTTTTAAGCTGCAGTTGTATACCCATTTACTCAATGGGACTTACTTCTAGGTAGACATGTATAGTCTTCACCATTAAAAATACCAAGCTACTTACCAGTATTTTAATCATTATGCTAGTGCGGAATACATGAAATAATTCTTTCAGCAAACAGCACCGGAGCAAAGATGTTAGCAGGTTATTTAGCATTTGTGAATCCAAGTGCTTTTCAGAAACACCATTTTTGCAGTAGTCTATAAATACTTGGGCTAAAAAAAATGGGAAATTTAAGTGTGAAATTGTTTTATGTAGCATAGTACTGAAACATTATTTAACACATTTGTAAAAGGCAAAAATGAGTAAAAATGAAGCACTGAAAATCTATTTTACTGGTCAAGTGCATTTGTAATGTTGAGAGCAGTATCTATGAACATATGAAAAGCAGCCTTTATTTCTTATCAGCATTATTTCATGATCTGTTGGATGAAAATAGCTGTACCAAATTTTGTTCCTTTCCTTTACAAAAACTGTCCTAGTACATCATGGATCCAAAAATGCTCGCATCCCTAGTCAAGCTCAATGAAGAATTAATTTAGTACTTTAACCTGTAGGCCACATTAATATTTACTGGTTCATAGCTTCACATAAGATGAGAGGGATAGCACCTACTAAAGCAAACACCTCAGCAATGATGCCTCAATATGTACAATATCCAAAAGAACCTTGTTGTGGGGAGCATATTAGAAAAATACAATTTCCCTCTCAACAGTGAAATTCACTACCTTGAAAAATGTCATCTAGAGCTTCTGCAACAATTCATCTGCATATTATTATTTTTTAAAAAGAATTGAATTAAATTATGGTAGGGCCTTGATCTCATATACCGTGTTTCCCCTTTTTTAAGACACCGTCTTATAACTTTTTTTCCTCAAAAAAAACAACACGGTGTCTTATTTTAAGGGGATGTCTTATTTTTTTTAATTATGTTTTTATGGTACCTTAAGGCCTCCTTGGCCGGGCTGGGCCGAGGGCTCGGGGTGCTGCTGGGTGCTCTGCATGGTGCTGCTGGGCGCTCTGCGCGGCGCTGCAGCAGCAGGTTCCACGCACCGAGGCGACAGGCTGCTGGCTCTTTGCTCTGCCCAGCGCTGCCGGGCGCTCGGTGCTGCAGAGCGCTCCGCTCTGCAGCTGCTGATTCTGGCGGCGGGGCGGCAGGTCTCCTCGGCCGGGCCAGGAAGAGGCCAGGCCGCTGGCTCGGCGCTCCGCCCGCTGCAGGGCGCTCCGAGCACTCGGCGCTGCGGAGCGCTCCGCTCCGCAGCTGCCGATTCCGGCGGCGGGGCGGCAGACCTCCTCGGCTGGGGCAGGAAGAGGCCAGGCTGTTGGCTCGCCGCTCCGCCCGCTGCAGGGCGCTCCGAGCACTCGGCGCTGCGGAGCGCTCCGCCCTGCCGCCGATTTCGGCGGCGGGGCTGCAGGCCTCCTCGGCTGGGCAAAAAAAGAGAGAAGAAGCTAAGCCGCTGGCTCGGTGCTCCACTCTGCAGCCGCGGCAGACCGATCCTTTGCGGAGCGACCCTTCATCTGCCCGCGCTTCAGCATGCGGGACCCGGGAGACGCTGCAGCGGGGAGAAGAGGCAGCGGTGGCAAAGGGGGAGGAGGCGGTGGAGGGGGAGGTGGCTCCGGCTTCGCCTCCTTTCCTCCCTTGCAAGGCTCCTCGGCAGCCCCAGCGGAAGGCAGAATCTCGGGCTCGGGAGCCGCCAGCTGGCACTCACTGAAGGGAAAGGACCCAGCATGCCGGCGACATGGCTCGCGTGTCTGTTAGCTGCCCCCATCGCTTGGATTCACACCGCCTCTGCCATTTTCCTGGGGCGCCGCACATGCCCGGCAGCAGCACGGGGGGGGGGGCTTCCCTCCGCCTTCGCGTCCTCCCTTCACAGCCCCCTGACAAACCCACCGCCTCTGCCCCTACCACCATGCTGCGGACCCGGCTCGGAGGTTTCGGTGGTGGTTTCGGAAGAGGGAGCGGGGGGAGGGCCCGCTTCGGCAGAGATAAAAACTCTCTCGCGTTCTGCGAATGCGGCAGGCGCCCAAAAACTAAACTAACTAAAACAACAACAGGGGGACGAAGAGCGTGCGGGGTGGCGGAGGTGGCGATAGCGAGGCTGGCCACCCTCAGGAGCTCTATCCAGGGCCGTCTTAGGTATGGCTTATTTTCGGGGTGTGGCTTATATTTCTCAAATGCTTGAAAATCCTGCTACGACTTATATTATGACTACGTCTTAAAAAGGGGGAAACACGGTACATATGTCCTAATAATGATAATAATACTTCCTGTTTCAGCACTGAAGTACTAATATAATAAAGCCCACAAACCGAAGAACTTCTAGTGCTTATACCACAAAAAACCTCATTCAGGTTAGAATTCTAGTTCTGCGTAGAGTTCCAGATCTAAGTAGAACTATCCTCTTATTTGGCTACAGGCTTTTGCTTTTATGATCTACATATTAGACTGCTATCACAAACTATTTCAGAAATGCTGTGCTAGGATACATGTTAAGAAACTATGCAATGTTAACAGCCAAATTTTGACTCAACATAGTTGGACCGTATAATGGAATGTATTATTTGGTCTGTTACTTATAAGCATTTAAAAGTTATGGCACCGCCAATCTTCAAGCAAAACCTATATTTTGTGTTATAATGATGATTATATCATACCTGCACGCTGCAACAAAACCTCTTTACCAATACTTATATATGTATTAAGTATTTCAATGAAAAGCTGGAAAATAAAATAAAACCACAAATCTATTATAAATATATTACAGATAAACTTGCCATCTATTACAAGCGTATTCCAAGTTTCCAAAATGTGAGGATCCACATATGCAAATAATTTTGAAGTACACATTGATCTACATTTAGTAGAGCTAAAAAAAATCAATACATATTAAACTGTAGCTAAGAGTTAGTTGTGGACAAGAGTGTAAAGCATGAATAACTTCCACATGGAACTGCAACAATTGTTTTATCATTATCATCCCTGTGCACAACCTTTTGCTTAGTATACCAGCCAAACCCATTGTTTGTGGTTGCCACCCCCACCCACCCTCCCTTTCCCCAGGCATGTGTAGAGAAGCCAGAAAATAAAGGAATGTTTTGTCCTTGTACTGGGCTTCTGCTGAAGATGCAAGCAGCACATTGCTGCTAAAAAAGTGTAAAAACCCCACAGGAACCCTCAAGTTGTTCATGGAGAAAAGGCATAGTTTCTTTCACTTTCCATTGTGCATTCTGCCGGAGGAAACAGCAGTTAAGGCTGGCACTTTCTGCAAAACCCAAATCACAGGTTACATTTGAGATGGTATTAAAGTTTTATCTGTGCTCTCTTATTTGATGGCTGCATTCACAGATCACCAATGGGTTCTGTATTCATCAAGTAATGAACATGTGTATGTCTCTCAGGCTACAGAATTCTCCAATTACTCTACTGTTAATGACAATCTTATCCTGGAGATCTGATAAAGGCCTAATGTATTTTGTTCTTTAACCAGGCAGCACCAACCAAGTATTTTATACAGAGAAGAAACACACAGTTTTTACCTTTTCATGTCTTGGTGCAAGTGAATGCGAATACTGGCAATTTGCTCTCTGACAACCATTCAATGTATTGAAATGAATTCTGCAGTATCCACGGGGTAGACAACTCAATCCTAGATAAGTCTGCAATGCAACCAGAGAGTAGTCTTTCATTTCCCTCTCAGAATTCTCATTTGAAAACCAAAAAAACACATATGGCACACATATTTTGGGATTTATGTGCATTAAGCAGGGTATGGACTACTTCACACATAGCACAAAGTGTCATAGTTTCCTTAACCTAACAATGGTTTACTTGAATGTACAAACCTAGCCCAGCAAACTACTTATAGCTTATTTTTCTACCAACACACCATGATGAGAAACCATGATTTGTTATTGGCTTATGAAGTAAGACTTATTTCTGAAGGAGTGGGTACATTGCTTGGGGTACATTACTGGATCCTTTGATGTTGCTTGAGGCTCAGGTGGCCTCAGTAGTGTGGAGTGCCTTGCATCAGCTTTCAAGCTAGCAGATTTGGGTATGAGAACCAGGAGAGAGGCTTAGAATCATAGACTTGTAGTGTTGGAAGGGACCCTGATTATGCTAAATTTTCAAAAAATATGAATCAAATGTCTCTAGCAGCTATATACCTTAAGTCAGAAACTTTATATAAAAGCAGGACAGTTGAAAACAGGATGACTAAACCCTATGAAAGAGAAACCTCAAACAAGCATGTAAATTGCACCTGTTTAAACTGAGCTTTAAATGGTTGTTAACAATGTAAATGCTTAAATGGTAGCTAAACTTATGCTTAGTTGCAGGAATTTATGAATTTTAAGGACTTACCGTAACATTTTTTTTAAAACTGTTGGAATATGATTGCTGCAAAAGACCTTTCCCTGAGAATCTGAAATCTAAGATTGAAGAACAAAAACCTCCTAAAGTAAATGAAATAGCCATAAGTCATGATTATACATTATAAACTTCAATTATCTTATCCCAGAGATGACTGACAACTGAAGTTTTCATTTCCTGTCTATTGAAAAGTTAAACTCTTTTCAAGTACCATGAGTGATAACAAATCTTAAATGAAATTTGCCACACTGGAAGGCAAATTTTGCAATTTTCAAACTGATTCTGTGGCAACGTAACAAAGAGTGATTTCTTTATGTTGATATTGCATCTATGCAGGAATACTGTACACCTTAACACATACAGTTTCATTTATGTATGCTTTTTTCAGATGTTACAGTATATAGACAGTGGCCTGGTTCACACACAACTCTAAACCATGGTTTGTTTAGCCAAAGTGTGTTTGTTCAAATATCTGGACCCTGCCCATCAAATTAGCCATGGTTTTCTAGCAGCAAACCATGATCTGAAGCCAAATTTGTTGTTACCTTATAAACCACTGGTTGTTTAACTACATTTTAGAGTCATGTCCTAAAACCAAACGGACTTGCTTAAGCATGGTTTGTTTTGCCACCCCACCTTAGCCAAGCTAGAGGAGGAGTTGTGGTTTGTTTGAGCAAACCATGCTTAATCCATGGTTTAGCATTATATGCCAACACCGTCAGTGTATTACATTGATACCTTACACACAAGTAATGCATTTTGGAAATTATTTTGTGTGTAGCTGTTCTTTTATCTTTCGGTCATATAGCTCTTCAACATCCTAAGAGAAGTACAAATACTACTGTATTTGGAAGAATTAAATGGTTTTACTAGTAGGGTAGCAAACTTGTGGTCCTCCATGTTGTTGGACCCACAACAGAACCCCTTCAACAGCCTTTAAACTTGTTGTTTGACGATTATGTATTCTTACATGCATTCCTATATTCCCAGGGGATACATTATCTCTGTGTTAAAAAAGTGAGAGGAATGCTTCACTATGAAAATCTGTAATTTATCTGACTTCTGGGGTGACAGCCTTTGAAAGATTTTGAATTCTGTTGTAAAGCTGTAACTCTGAAGAATCCAAGTAAGCATGATTAGGTACACAGAAAATGTAGTTCTAGTCACATAGGGTCAAATTTACAGACGTTAAAATCATTTGGGCTCTTTGACTGCAATAGGATCTGGCCTGCACCCTACTTTACATGCATGGTCATATTTCTCAAGATTTTATCTAATCTGGATTTAACTCAATATGGTGACTAGAATCCAAAACACGTAAGGACGCTTGTGAATGTTCATTGTGTGTGTTTTACTCTCTGAACGCAAACCTCCTGCCATAGCAAACTACATTTGAAGTTTCCTTGTTTTCAAAAACAGTTTAGTAATGCCAAAGCTTTACTGAGTGCAGGGAACTAGTTACATGGTTCTCTAAGTCTTGGGCCAATGAAAATAGAAATGGCACTCAAACGCTATCCTAAGTACACATGATAATGCACTGATTCGGTAATTTATTTCACTGTCATATTTAGGTTTAGTTTAGCTAACTTTCCATAGTATTTTAATTAGAGGGTCATTTTAGCTAAACAAAGATGCATTTATACTAAATCTCAACTAAAGGTTGCCTTGGCAAGGACAAATCTAGAACCCGAGTACAATTAAGCTAAAAACCCTCTGATCTGGATACAGAAGGTAGAACTAAGTGAAACAGGCAATAGAAAGGAAACTCCAGATGTTAATTCCAAGCTTTAATACAGAATCACCCTACTTTTCCTAGGTTGTATTTTAACTTTTATAAACTTAAAGTAACAAACACACCCATCCACATACATTTGCATCAGGTACACAGACATCATGGCCAAACCATTTATGCCTCTGGAATGTGCTGTGGGCTCACACACTCCTGCCTCTTCCAACACATTGTTTATGTCATGGTTGCAGAAACCAGTTTGTTGCCACATCTGAACTGGGAAAACTATGGTTACCACTACCACCAGAATCCACTGCCCACTTCAGCTGTGGTTTAGACTGTGGTTCCCACAGAATGGAAGGGAGCTTTAGGATTACCTAGTCCAACCCCTTGCAATGCAGGAATAAGCAGCTGTCCCTTATGGGGATCAAACCTGCCACCTTGGTGTTATCAGCACCACTCTGTAGCCAACTGAGCTATCCAGCATGGGCAAACTATGGCTAGCAGTAATAGCTTGTCTAGTTCATATATTATGAGGTTATGGCTGTGAGCCAGGAAATTGAGGAAGAAATCAGCACATGAGTGAGCCCACAGGTTTTTCCTGCAAACCAAACCCTGTCAATGAAATAGACCTTTATACAGACATGGAAAAGTAGCACTGTAGTACCATAAAACAAAATGTGTAGGTATTTTAAACTAATACAATACCATTCACCCACGGTTTCACTGCTGTGACTTGCTGCCGGCGATCAGTTTTCATAGCAGGAAATGTCAATTCTAGCCGATGATCAAGGCTCGTAGATTCAATATATTGAGCCCTCTCACTAAATTCCAAATGAGGAAAAAGATGCTTATTTGACTAATGATACAAAAACTTTATATCTATTATTTAAAAATTAGCACAATAAAGTAAATTATATTTTCTATACCCAAGCACACCTCCCTTGTGGAGTAGAGGAGGCTGCTCCTACTGATAGCAAAGATACACATAGCAAGTGAGCTGGGAATGAGAAGAAATGTGAGTAGACAGATGGGATGTACTGGGCGTAGCATTTATCACTTCTTGGTCAGTACCATCTAAATGGTTGTAACCTGCCCTGGGATCAGCTGATGAGGCAATACATTTTTTATTATTATTAATCCTCCTCCATTGGCTATATCAGTTAGGGTTCTGCTCCACAGCACTTGTGTTGTGAATTTCCAAAAGGCTCCATGCTATTTTACATCTATGTAAAATCACTAAGTGACACCATACACTGTTCTGAAGCGACAACCATCCAGTAATATCTCTCTTTTTCAAACTCAGATGAAGTGGTCAATGTGCTCAATAGGTGGCAAAGATCAGTAATAGACTAAAAGAGGGTGAGCAACCTGCAGTTCAATTTAGGCAAGACAAAATTACTACTGACAGGCTGCTTGCGTGAATTGAGAAGTGGCCTTTCAACATGTTCTGTATCAAGTTGCTGTTAAATCCTGAACTGTTGATGCTCTTCATGCTGCGGCATGAATTGCCTTCCAGCAGCTAAGGCTGGCCAGCTACAATTTCTGCAAAAACATGGGCGGTTATTATTAAACAACTGCGAATGCATTGCGCATGGGGCTGCCTTTGAAGACTGCTCAAAACCTCAACTGGTTCATAATACTGCTGCTTTGATTACATATCAAAACCGGTCAAGTGGAACATCTTGCCAGCTTTAACACAGTTACAATGGCTTCAAGTATGGACTTCTTAAGAATGGCTTCAATTCAACATTTAATTTAAAGCCATAAAGAAATAAATAAAATACTGCGGGAAGATTATTTGTTTTGGTTTGTGACTATGTTATGTATTTTTGTGTTTTTATATCATAAACTGCCCTGTGATCCTTGGATGAAGGGTGGTATAGAAAATAAAATAAAATAAAAAATAATATAATATAATATAATATAATATAATATAATATAATATAATACACAGCTTGATACCCAGGTAGCTTAAAGGACAATTTGCTAGGTAGGTGATAAGTGGGGAAAGGCTCATTTTGTTTGTGGTGCCTCAGCTCTGTAATGCTCTCCCCAAGGGGAGCTTCTGACCAGTCATTTTATCTCTAACTTCTATGTGTCTAACCTTGACTATAAGACCAGAGAAACAGGTTTGAAGATAAAATATCGTCCTTTCACTTAACTAGGACTACTTAAAACTCATACACACATTTTTGCAGTGTCTTGAATCTCTGCTTCTTCTTTCACAGTTGAAATTTTGTACTGTAAGATTTAAAAGGTTGCAATTCAGTTAAAATAAACAGAGACTCGTGTTTCATTTAATAACTTTCTCTTTTTCTTCACAGAATATTCAAGTGGAAGAAGTTTGGTTGCTGTTTATGGTTCTGCAATGTCTAAGTCCAACTCCCTAATGCAGGATGTCCTGTTTATGGAAGAATACCAACAAAAGCCTACCAAGGTCTTCTTCAAATCTAGCATGGAAGGAAGTTCCATGGCTTCCCTCTATAGCTCACAGTATTGCTAGACCCATAAGTTAATAAAAGAACACATCATTTTTTAAACGTTCATCTAATTTCCTTGCTTTGCTTAATTTTGATTTACAGACTTAAGATTCACAACAGAGTTTCAGATTTATGAAAGAGAAATTAAAACTACCATGCTGGTTGAAAACAGTACATCTAATGAATCTCATTGTATTAAAACAGCATGCATACATCTTTAAGGCCAGGCATAGGCAAACTCGTCCCTCCATGTTTTGGGACTACAACTCTCATCATCCCTAGCTAACAGGACCAGTAGTCGGGGATGATGGGAGTTGTGGTCCCAAAACATATGGAGGGCCGAGTTTGCCTATGCCTGTCTAAGGCTGTAACCCTATGCACACATAATTGGATGTTAGAACTGCCCAATTTCAGTGGGACTTACTTTTAAGTAAACATGCATTGGATTGTGCTGTATGTAGTGCAACTTACTACATGATAAAAGTTCCCTCAAATAAATGACACTCTTCTGCAACAGTACCTTTTATACAGCAAAAAATTAATTCACTTCAGTACCTTTTCATTTGCGTCAGAACTCTTTATAACATAATCTGATTCGCTCAAGTGCCCATCCTCAAAACAGGATTCTGCTACACCTCCTGTAGAACTTATTCCACATAGGAATTCTGATTTACTTCCATCAACTGGAAAAAATGCAATACATAATGCTGAAACAGTAAAATTAAGAACAGAATGCTTAACTATGAAGCTGGGCATATCACTGGTAAGTTTTTAAAAAGCTGACCCTTCTTACAAAGTATGCAGTAGTAATGTACTGTACTAGTTGTGAAATTTCTGTGTTGGGCAACTGCTAAACTGATACAAAATAATACCACATGATTAATCATGTGATCAGCAGCAGCAGTCCCATGTATTTCAAGTAATGAAATGACAGCAATTATCATATGAATATGCTAATATGGGACTAATTTAAGACTCAATATTAAAAAGTTAAAAATTCTCTATGAAATGTCTTTTATCTTCAAATACACTTAAAAAGACAGCACTGTATCAAAAATTAACACTAAGACTGTGTGCAGCAGCTTGTGTTTTTGTTTCAAGTACCTGTACCGTGTTGGCCCAAATATAAGCCGCATCTTTAATAGTGGAGGGGGGGGAAATGAAAAAATACCCGAATATAAGCCGCTCCATTCCTCACTGCTCCTAACTGCATACTGGGCCGGGGGTGGGGAGTGGAGCCACGCTGTGTTGCTGGCGGCCTTTTCCCTTCCTCACTGTCTCCCTTCCCAACCTTAGGGGAGAGAACGGCGGACTACACATGGGGCGGGTGCTGCTTTGCCACGCCCCTGGCACTGTTTGCCCTACACTCCTGATTACATACCAGAAGGTTGCAAATATAAGCCGCACTTTAACTTTTCACAATCGGAATTTGGGGGGAAAGTGAGGCTTATATTCAGGCAAATATACTTAGTTTTAAAGGAAAAAAGGAAATATTCACATATTTAAGGAACGCAACCAACTGCTGTCACGAGTTGCTGTTAAGGGTTAGTATTGTAAAAGGATTAGATCTTTATAGATTCAAATAAATGCACTACCATAATAGAATCTGGATAATCAGGCAAGTCACACAAAGAACTAGGTGTACAACGGTAGCTCCTGCTGGGAGTTAAGCAGAGCAACATCTGTCACAGTGCTCAGCAGCTCATAAGAGGCAAAGCAGCAACTTTGGGCTCCTCCTCATCTTCCCTTGGACAATAAAAGACCCACAGCGTAGATAATTATACACCAGGCAACAAATAATAATGACAAGGAAGTTGTTTCTCTCACTCGATTGTCCTTTTGCTCCTTAACCTTCTAATAAATACATGATTGAGGCAGACCTAGGTTTACACTTTAAACAAATGGGTATGCCACATCACAAGTTGTTTAAACTTGGACTTCCAGGGGGGAAACCCCCAGGATTAATTTAACAACAGCTGCATGCTAAGTGCCTCTTCGCATTGTGAGGTATAGTCAATCCCTGCATAACTGAATTGTCTTCATGGCAGCTACAACTGTGATTGGCTTTAAAATAACCCAAATCCTATATGTGATGCATGGGAGGACAAAGGGAATAGCAGTACAAGAAACAACAGACTGGAAGAAGCTGATGGCCAAGGAATAATGGAGTGGGTGGAGCAGAAGTTAAGAGAAGTAGAGATTATGAAAAGAACATGAAAGAGCAAGAGGCAAGGTCTTCTCAAAGACAGTTATTATAGTTACAGGTAGGTAGGCGTGTTGGTCTGAGTCGAAGCAAAATAAAAAAATTCCTTCAGTAGCACCTTAAAGACCAACTAAGTTTATATTTTGGTATGAGCTTTCGTGTGCATGCACACTTCTTCAGATACACAGTTATTATACCGGTAGTTATGTTTTTGCATACATGTATAGACATTTACATCAACTGCTGATCCTTGCATCAAGCCTAATCATTTACTCACTTCAACAACATTGACTACACATAGCAGCAATCAGAACTTATCAGAGCATTCTGGGAAAAGAAACATTGCTCAGGACTCGGAATGAAAGGGAAATGTTATGCCTCCAGAAAGAGCTAGCACCGAATTTTTCACAAATACCTAGGATTTAGGGAAAACCAAAGTAACATTTAAGAGTAGAGGTAAAGGGACCCCTGACTGTTAAGTCCAGTCGTGGGCGACTCTGGGGTTGCGGCGCTCATCTCGCTTTACTGACCGAGGGAGCTGGTGTTTGTCTGCAGACAGCTTCCGGGTCATGTGGCTGGGAGCTCACCCCGTCACGGGGATTCGAACCACCGACCTTCTGATCGGCAAGCCCTAGGCTCTGTGGTTTAGACCACAGCGCCACCTGCGTCCCATCAACATTTAAGAGTAGACGCTGTTTAACATGCTGTTTAACAAGTTGTCATATTCTCCTTAATGTTGCATTTTTAAATTCCTGTTCTTACCTTCTGCCAGTGGAACACCAATATCTGTGAAAGAGTCCAATGTTCTATCATACTGAATGGGATCTTCTCTGTAAGCAAGAAAATTTTACAAAATGTTAAGTGAAGGAAGTTTTCTGAACCAATACCACACTCATCTAACTAAAACACAATGAGTGCACTAAGTCTGCCACAGCTATCCTTAACAATCTGGGTCATGAGTTCATTTGCCCGATTTCCCAGCACCATAAACTCTTTTTGGAAATGGTGCCTATTCAATCTAAGCCCCTTATACCTACTGATAAGCTCAGGAGGAAAATTTGATGACAATATTTGAATTTTATAGCAACAATTGCAGTGGGGAAAGGCGGGGCACATTCCTCTCTGCACTTGCATTGTTATCCTAGGACCCATTATCTCCCTGAAGGAACAAAGCAATTCTCTAAGAAAGGTGAAAGGAAGTTCCTACGAGAGTTTGAAATCAAGTAAGATTCCTGAGACTGGTCCTATAAAGGAAGTTGGAGATTGGTTTGGGAGTCTAGATCAAAAGAATAGGGAGAGAATCCATAATGTCCCCTTACTTGATTTGTTTCCAGCCACTTAGTTCAATAAATAACCGACTAAGCCTACAGGATGACTTTTATCCATGTGCTACTTTCCAGATCCTCTCTTGGGATGTTGTTGCAAGATAAGAGATGCAAACCGATGGACCTGAAATTCTGTACTACCTTCAGTCCTTTGACATTATGGGACCCCCAGCCCTGTCCTGTTTGTGAGATAGAAATAGTGGCAAACTTTAAATATCTCTTGCTGACCCATCTATTAAGCAGGTTTACCCTTGCTCATTAGATTCATCACACTGCTCTTTTAGCAATTATTTATATTTCACTGAATGTTTTATTAATAAACTCTCTTTTTACTGAAGTATTTATTTGTAATTCTGGTTAGAAGAAGAAGAAGAGGAGTTGGGATTTGATATCCCGCTTTATCACTACCCAAAGGAGTCTCAAAGCGGCTAACATTCTCCTTTCCCTTCCTCCCCCACAACAAACATTCTGTGAGGTGAGTGAGGCTGAGAGACTTCAGAGAAGTGTGACTAGCCCAAGGTCACCCAGCAGCTGTATGTGGAGGAGCGGAGACGTGAACATGGTTCCCCAGATTACAAGTCTACAACTCTTAACCACTACACCACACTGGTTACAATGTTGTATTCAGGTTTATCTTTTCCTTTTTAATCTTATTGTGATTTATGCAAACCACTTGGGTATTTTTTATGTTAAGCAGTATATAAATATTAGAATAAGAAACATAACTTTGGAGCTAAAGAGACCAGGAATGCTTATATTATGTACAATATAGTCTCCCACCTTCAGCTCAGTTCAACAAGTAGTGCCTTACCAAAGAAAGCTGTTTTATTAACCTGGCTGAGTTTATATTTACAATAATTTAATAATAGGTTCTGGCATTTGGGTATCAGATTAGAATTGACTCTTCATTCTACAGGTGTAACAATAGTGGTATTTTAAAATAGAAAATAAAATTTTAGATGTGTCTAAAAGAATCACAAACTGTGCCTTAAAGCTAAGGGCAGTAAAATCTTGCCATTCAAATTTGAACATGGAGACTTGCATGCATAAGCTAGAACCGTTAGTTTGTACTGACTTTGTTTAGCTATGAAAGGGATATGTCCACTTAACTTGGGTAATTTATTATAGAATCATTTATTGTTGTTTTGCGTTTTCTTGTTTTATTATTGTTAGAAATTATTCTGTCTTTTTAAGTATTCTGAGTCAATTGAAGATTCTTTTCCGAGCCTTAGGCATAACAATATGTGCAGTTTTAAAGCTGGAGAATTTAGCACAGTTAAGATTAACAAAAGATGCATACAAGATTTGTTTTTAAGGGCTTTCACCTGCCTAGTGTGGCAAGTTACCAGTCGTAAAGCTGTTATGTATTCTAAACACATCCCTCCAAAGGGATCACAACTTCATAAAGATGCTTTACAATACAGTACAGGAAAAGCAAATGTAGGATTATCACATTTGGGAGTATTGATGGTAGGCTGAACTATTCACTACTGCCCACACAACATATTATGTATGCGGTAGTTGGCTTAAATTATTTGCCATTCTGCCTTGGTTGTATTCTATTGATTGACAAAATTAAATGATAAAAATGATACATAACACAGCCCTATAGTTCTATTAACTATGTCAAGCAAGCATATTCATCTTTGGCTAACCACAAATCTACTACTGAATACCTACCAAATGAAATTAAGCTAAGTAAGCTTTGGCTAAAAAGGTTTACTGCAGCTGTATGGAAAAGTATTTCTAAATGCTATGGTACTACAAAGAACAATCTTCAAATGAAAATTATTAAGATAATTCGAAGAGGCTATTTAGTTCTACTGTCAATTGCAAAAGACAATTTTATACTGTCTCTCACCAGCATAGTCAGATGTGTTTCAAACTTCACTTTCAATTGTTACTCTTATAGTTTTAGTTTTTACTTTTATCACTGGGTTAAAATAATAAAAATAAAAAGCAGAACAATCCATTATTGCTAATCCTCAATTCTCACTGTAAATCCTAATCTATTACTGTAAATCCTACATAATATACTAAGTAGAAGCAAATCACATTTTTAGTAACTAACCTCAAAGTCACTGAATTGTTTAAGGCTAGCTAGAGCACAAGCATCCAATAACTCAATACACTTACCATACTACATATATACAGTGGTACCTCTGGTTAAGAACTTAATTCGTTCCGGAGGTCTGTTCTTAATCTGAAACTGTTCTTAACCTGAAGCATCACTTTAGCTAATGGGGCCTCCTGCTGCCGCCGCACTGCCAAACCACGATATCTGTTCCCATCCTGAAGCAAAGTTCTTAACCTGAGGTACTATTTATGGGTTAGCGGAGTTTGTAACCTGAAGCGTTTGTAACCCAAGGTACCACTGTAAATTATTTCCAGAGGAAATGCTTACCTAGGACAGCAATCCAAATGTCTCTTCTGTGGAAGCCGAGGGGGTTCCGGTTCTAATTCCATTTCTTCCTTTATGGAAATGCTGACATTCAAGTTGGTTTGGGTACAATGCCCTTTTTCTTCTTCCTTGGTTTCTCCGAACAGATCAGGGTCATCCTGAATTACATCAATCACAAGAACATCATCTTCATAAGCCTTAACAACCTCTGCAGAGAAGTTAGCTTTGTCCTGTGCAAAGTTATTGCTGTAACTACTTTCATCATTAGTTGGCACTTCCAATACCACAGCAGAGTTGTGGTTTTGAATCTCCATATAACCAGTACTCAAAGTATCAGGCTTATCTTTCAAATCTGCCAATTCCAATTCTCTCTCATGGGAAGTCTTCACACCTTCATTATGAACACTTCTCTCTTTATAAAGGCTTTCAAGAACACTGTCAAATTGGTCTGCATTTTCTTCTAGGACAGTAATTCCACTAACTTCCTTTGACTTGAACTGATGTCTACAATTCACATTGGACGAAATCTCTTTACCTCTGGCTTTCTTCACTGACACAGTAGAATCTAGGATGTCCAAAGGATTGCAAACATCTCTTGACAATCTGGTATATTCTCTTTTTCTGGATTCATTTTTATCCTTCAGTAAAGGAATTTTGAAATTTGATAGGTTCCCTTTGATTAGCGGTTCTTGCTTGAGAACTGATGTCTTCCTATGTTTTCCACTATCTGAACAAACACCATTTTTATGGGTATCTATAGAACTATTTCTCTTTGCTATACTTCCTTTATTTTTAGCCTCTTTTGCTGGTGAATTTAAAGCTATTTTTGATTTCTTTACATTTTTAGTGCTAGATGTGCAATGTTTAGGTCTCTCCTCCGTACCCATAGAGGAAATTCTGTTGTTAGCAGTAGCTGAGTGAGCCTTGCATATATGAACTACAGATTCTGAGGTTGGGTTTTCATTGGGAAGTTGCGTTTTATGATCCATTACCTTATATGCAGAAGTTTCGACAGTACAAGCCAATGGCTTATGTAGCTCTGCCTGGCGAGAGAGAATTACTGAATCAGAAACTCTTAAAAATTCTCTTTTTGAGTCTGATGCATGATTTTTACCAAACCACAAGTATGTTCTAGCACACGATTCACGGGGCCAAACATTTTTACCAGAAATTGGTACTGCTCTTTGACAGCTTTGTAGCACCAATTTCTTTCTAACTTTATATATTGTGTTTTCTTTGACGGTTCTTTTTTCTCTTTTCATACACCCAGCAACATTATTGTTGTGGTCGGTAATTTTCTGACTGACTAATGTCTCCCTTATAGAGTTATCAACCAATTTATTACTACAGCAAATTTGTGGTTCTATGCTACTTAACTCATTTTCCTTTTTGATGAAGTGTGCTTTGCTCATCTCTGTACCGTGAGATAATTTGGCACGTTGATTTTGAGGTTTTTGCACAGCCTGCTTAAGAACAAAATCAGGTGTATGACCAAGTGAAGAAAATAAAGTTGTTTCATTGTAGAGTGGGTTTTCCAAAATCATTGAACTTGTTACAGCAGTTTTATTCTCCATTTGTAATCCACATTCGCTGTGTATGTTCACACTTGTGAAAGCTTCCTGGTCTGTTATTTTTTCCAGATCCTCAAGCACTTTAACCCCTTTGTTTAACTTTTTGAAATCTAAACACATTTTACTTTCCCTGGATCGCTTTCTATTTTGACATCTTGAGGAGTTCTTAATATTTTGGCACATCTCTTTTTCAACCAATGTACTTTTTTCTGGAAATGACTGTCCAGCTTTTACTATATTAGGGCTCCGACTCAAATCGTTCTGTCCCATATCCCTGCTAGAGAACAAAACCTTACACTGATTAAGTGCAACATGCAGAGATCCAGAGTGAACCTTACAGCTTTGGGTGGTCTCAAAATCTGTAGGTGTCAAGAGTGCCTTAATGTAACGACAGTCAAGCAATCTCACTACTGGAATAGTAGTCCTTTCTACTGTATATGGCAAAGTATTATGCCTAGAAAACAATTTGCATTCTTCATTTTGCTGCACTACCAGTGCATTTGTTTCCACATTTTCAGCTACTGTTGTGCCCAAAAGCTGTGAATTGGCATTTGTAACAGGAAACAAGGAAGTATCCGCTCCAAAACAAGGGATGACAGGATCTTTGTTTTCAGTCTCATCCAATTTAGATACTGGAAGGCTTGCAGATTGCTCTAGCAGATTTTGTATATTGCAATCTTGATAAGTACTCAGACCAGTCTTGCGAACTTTTCCATGCTGTATGCTTGAAAGTTCATGGACTTGCTCTCCTGAGATTTAAAAAAGGGGATGATAATTAATCTAATGTTGAATGCATTCTAATATACAAGGTTGGACTTTGCCAAAGCATATCTGTAATAATAAATATGTATTTTATAAAAATGCCTTTATAAACTGCAAGTGTAGTAATGACAAGCATATCTAATGGCTTAAAAACACAAAAGCATAGTTCTCATCCACTATGGCTGGCATTCATTAGTATAGCAATTAGAATAATAGAATTAGAAATACAGAATATAAGAATCACAGAATTGTAGAGTTGGGAGGGACCACAAGGGACATCTAGTCCAATCCCCTGCAATACAGGAATCTTTCACCCAACATGGGACTTGAACCCATGACCCTCAGATTAAGAGTTTCATGCTCTACTGACTGAGTTCTGTATTTTGCTTGCTACTGGCTATATAAAATACTTTTTTAAAAAAATGTTTTTTAAACTGCTAAAATAAATTTGCAAGCATTTCCAGAATGGCAAAAAAATCACAATGTTGGAAATTCAATGCTAAAATTACACAAAGTAGAATGTGCACATACATGCACACACACAATATAGGTAACATACCCAAAGTAGGAAAAAAAAGTTCGTGAAATTGTAAATTCAAACTTTGCCACTTTTGGTGATATGTTAACAAGCATATTAAATTTTCCCCATAGATTAAGTTTAAGTACTGTACAGGCTAAAACTGTGGTGCCTAACATTTTCATTAGTCAAAAGTGAATCTAAATATGAATCAAAAGAAGCAATTTAATGGCTTCACACAAATTGTAAACAAAAGAGTGCTCCTTAGTCAGGGATGGAATTTCAGTCTCTTGTCTCTTCCAGCAAGAAGCTTGCTTTGTGAAGTCCCAATAAAATGACTGTACAATGGTTTCTAGCTTAAAGATTTCCTAGTTAACAGTATCCTACTGTACAGTGTTTCTCCGAAAATAAGACACCATCTTATATTTATGTTTCCTCAAAAAACACACACTATGGCTTATTTTCAGGGGATGTCTTATATTTTTCCTCCTCCTGCTGTGGCCGGTATTGCTGTTGTGCCTATACTATGTCTTATTTTCGGGGTATGGCTTATATTCCTTGAAGGCTTAAAAATCCTGCTATGGCTTATTTTATGACTACGTCTTAAAATAGGAGAAACAGGGTAAATATAAAGAACTGTGATTTAGTTTTTATATTAAATTTGAAAATGAATCAAGATTTTCATGCTGTAAGAAAATAAAGGCCGGGGGGGGGGGGAGGTTATGGTGAAAAAACATAACATACAAATACAAAGAGAAAGAGCGAATAAGCATCCTTACTAGATGTTCTGGTCTTTTTTTTTAGTTCAGTTGAAGTCAGAACTTCATCCTTTCCATCTCTCTGTTTCTTAATCCTACCATGTACTCTGGTAATCAGTAGATCCTCTGTGGGTCCACAATCCATCATTTTCTCCTCACAGATCACTTGTCTACACCCAGGAACCTCTGAAACAGACTTCTCTGGTGTCCAGCTCAGGTTCTTACTATCATTTTTGCACACCACTAGTTTCAAAGAAGCTCGGGTTACCATTTTATGCTTTTTTTCTGCAGTGTCCCTATACCTTCCATTCTCTTCTTGATTTGCTACACTCTTCAACAGGCATTTGCTATTTTGTTTTAGAACTTCTGCACCTACACGTAATTTTGCTAGATTCCCTGCAACAGAATTCTCCCCTCTTTCTCCCAAAGTTCTCGGGCTTACGTTCTGTATACCAGACTTTAACTTAAAAGACAAGCACCCCCTATTTGTTATTTGACTTTTCTCTGGGTTCATAAAAGCTTTTTGCTCTTGCCAAACCGATTTAGTCTTCTTCCTCATGTTCCATGTTTTCTGGTGTGGTCCCGGTTCAGAACAGCTTTTGCTTTTCTGCAGTCCCCTAGTTACTTTCTGAGATTCTAGCCCTGTTACAGAACTCCTATCCTTTCCCATTAAACAAATACTTGGTTTTAGGAAGGGACAGCTGTGCTTTTTCCTCAAGCTCCTTGCATTCTTCATGCAACTTTTGATTTTTCGTTCAGGTTCCAACAAGGAACTCAGACTATTTTTCTCCGCTGTTGTATCTTTGTCATGAGATTCCATTCCCAGCAAGGATCTCTCTCTTTTCTTCCTCACCCATGATGCCAATTTAGTTTGCAAACAAACTCTAGAAGCAGAATCATTCGGCTGATCCGTCATACTCCGGACAGCCTTCCTTGAATTACGTCTTTCCACCAAAGCCATTTCGCCTTTCCATTTTATGCCCACATCATCATTACAGTCTGCTCCGATTGCATTCCTTTCCCCAGTACTTTGCCCCTTCCTTCTTTTAGAAACAAACCCCTTGTTCTGTTGCTGTTTCTCCCTTAACTGTACTTCAGAACCAATAACAATCGGGTTGCTTAAGTTACTAGCCGGCAAAGAAAATGACTTTTCTGTGCGCCTGCTCTCATCTTTCCGAAAGCAATCTAGACTTCTGGATGGTTGCCCCCTTTCAGCTTCCATCCCAATTCCTGGCAACAAGCAAACTGGCCGCTCTTTACTCTTTTGCACTTTTCGTACCATCATGGACTAATGGAACGAAGTGCTCCCCCCCCCCTTAGAGACAACCTACAACTCTTCTCTTTTAAAAAATAATAATCTTAGAATCACTTGAAGCTTATGCTCACCTACTTGCCAAATCTATAGACATAAAACTAAAAAATATTTTTGTAAAAAAAAAAACACGCTTCCAAAGGACGCTAAAAAAAAAAGATGGAAGGGAAATATGTGGAAGGGCCCTGCCACAGGAACTTGTCTTCCTCAGGCCACGACAACAAAGATGTGTATAATATTGTGTGTAAAGAAAAGAAACTGATTTAACCCTAGCTGCCTATCCCTTTCTTTTGAGGTGCTTTAGGGTCTGCACCTCCTTCAGCAGGAAAGCGAGAAAGAAGCCCCCCCCCCGGGCGCTTTGCAGACCTGCGGAAATTGCGCGGTCCCAGAGTCTAAACAACGGCCACTGAACCGGTAAGAGAACCCGAGAAGCCGCACTTCTTAATTACCCACCCCCCACCCCCCACCCCAGTACGGCGACCAACAAACCACTTCTTCCCGCCCCCCCCTCAGAAAAGCCGCCCCCCCTCAGTGAGTGCATATCACACACACCCCACACCCCACACAAACACACACACCGCCCCCACGCCTTTTTGTAGGCCCGACCGCAAGCCTTAGGACTCCAGGCTGCCGCCGCCCTCCTTTCCCGCCCTTTCCCCCTCCTTCCCGCCCACACACTCACACGCTCCAAGAGGGGACCGCGTGGAGCGAGCGAACTTAAGGCGGAGAAGACGCGCGGCCTGAGGGGCGGTGGCTCCGCGGATCCGCCTCGGGAAGGGAACGGGATTTTTTTAAAAAAAGGCCGCGCAGGGAGGGAGGAGGCGCACGGCTTTCCCGTCCAGCGCGAGAGTGAGCCGTCGCGTGCCGCTGAAGGGAACGTGAGCGAAGGGCTAGAGCGCGTCGCTTGCTCGCTCGCCCTCCCACTGTGGTCACCTTGCACCTTAAAGGGAAGCTTGAGGGAACCGGCCGAAGCTATCCCCCTCCCCACCCTTTCCGCCTCCTCCCGCTGCCAATATATTAAGCAAAGGGAGAAAAGGGCAATACTGTAAAAGAAAACGACGACGACGCAACCAGCGCCGGTCCCTTCCTTCGCAGGGTCACAAAATGGCGCCGTCGAGGAAGCGCGGGCGTCGGTCAAGGCGCCCCGCCATCCCGCCCCTCCATGAAGAGTTTCAGAGGGAAGGGAAAGGTGTGGGGAGTCGCTTCCTTACTTTGCAACTCTCAAGTGTGGGCAGAAGACACGTGTTAAAGGGTCTCGTGGAGATAACGTGCAGACTGGGAAAATCTGCACGCACACTTCAAACACACACCCCGCCATGTTGTTCTCTTATTCACCATCGCTTCGAGGGGCTTCTTCCTGCCCTTTTTTTTTTGGTTCAGACCAGTTTTCCGAACTTGGTTCTCCAGCTGCTTTTGGACCACGACGCCCATCGTCCCCAGCTAGCAAGGCCAGTGGTGAGGGATGATGGGAATTGTAGTCCAAAAAACCCACACAGCAACAGCTGGAGACTCAAGTTTGGGAAACCCTGGTTTAAACTCCAGAGAATCCCTTGGGTTTCTCGAAAACTGCCACTAGATGGTGCTGCTCTGGTGTGCCATGCAGGAGTTTACTTAATGAATTTGCACGTTGTGTTAATTTATGCAGAATTTTAAGGAAATGAGAATGAACCTTTGGAAAATTAAGGTACCTTAAAGTGCAAAGCCCATCTCCGGAGGTCAACTGCCAGTCACTTATGTTTCTATAGTTTAGGCTTATTCTGTAAGAAATGCTTTGCATTAATCAGGTTATAGTTTTTCCTATACTGTTATTTGCGTGGTATGGGATTCATTGATTCCAAAACCGCTAGCTCCTATGCTTACTCTAATACAGGATCCCCAAACTAAGGGGCCGGATGCGGCCCAATTGCCTTCTCAATCCAGCCCGCAGACGGTCCAGGAATCAGCATGTTTTTACATGAGTAGAATGTGTCCTTTTATTTAAAATGCATCTCTGGGTTATTTGTGGGGCATAGGAATTCATTCATTTATTTATTTTTCAAAATATAGTCTGGCCCCCCACAAGGTCTGAGGGACAGCGGACCGGCCCCCTGCTGAAAAAGTTTGCTGACCCCTGCTCTAATACCCTAAAAGCATATTCAGCCTCATGACACTACTACCCCTTTCCTTCAGGTTAGAGGTTGATGCCCTACTCTGATTTCTGTCAACATGGGAAGTGGAATCTGGAAGGGTACAGAACAAGGATTTCTCTCTGGTGTTTTAGCTTTGAGCTTGTTTCTGAAAGAAACCCCATGAGGTCTCACCATGCCATCTCTTAGGAGTATTTAAACATTTTTATTTGAACAAAGGTTTTATGGGATAATCGCTGGATAATTCTGCACTCCTGCTGTTGCTTGCACCTGTAATTGAAATGATGCTTAGAAATGTTGCATCATTTGAGGTGAACATCAGTGGATGGAGGGGCTTTTTTTTAAAAAAAGACTCAGATGTGATATATATTATAGACAATTCTTCCATAGATGCCAAGCCAAAGAAGAATGGGAAGGGACTCTACGTATGCCCTATTCTCATTTCCTTCTGTACCTGGTCAATTCCTGATGGCGTAACAATAGAATGACTGAAAAAGCTGCATAAAACACAGCACTTCTGAAAATGCTCAGTCTTGTTTAGCCGCTTCAGACAAAAGGGAATATGAAGGGGGAAACATGATATAAAGACTAAATCTTCATTTTATTTGTTATTTCAATTCTTACGAGATCCTCTAATGTGGTCAGAATTACCCCCATATTACAGATATGGGGAGTGATGAGGGTGGCTTCTTTTAAGGCCATCCTTTTAAAGTTAAGGAATGAGCTTGAAATCTTAATTGT
Source organism: Zootoca vivipara (assembly GCF_963506605.1). NCBI lineage: Eukaryota > Metazoa > Chordata > Lepidosauria > Squamata > Lacertidae > Zootoca > Zootoca vivipara. The sequence continues at coordinate 14,632,535 of NC_083287.1, read as the reverse complement.
TGGGGTAGGGAGAACTCTGGGTTTTAGGCCCGTGCTGTTAGCTACCATAGTATGTTAGCTATTTTATACTTAAGCAAGAGGAATCATGCCTTGATACGTCATATTTAAATAACCGTTAATTTCCACATAACACATCTCTAGCGCTTTCATCATTCTGTTTATTTAGCATAATCAGTAAGCACAGTGCTTTAAAGAATACTGCATGCAGTTGCTCCAGTTATATATCTGTAGGCTTACTTTCAGTTCATTAGACAAATATTCTGTACATTGCTTTTAAAGTCAATCTAATTTCAGCTTTTAACCAAGTACCCTGATGTGAGTGGTAGCTTTTTCCACCAAATGTATTTACGCAGTTGTTCAGTTTAATTTTATTTCTCTCTTTGCCCATCTCAGGCGTTGATGCTCGACCTATGAAGGGCTGCTCATGATCAGAACTGCAGAACATCCCTCCCAGCGGCTCAGCAAGCTACCATTTATTTTTAATTGCTCCCCACAGTGGAGGCCAATTAAGGATGAAGACAGCAGGGTAAGGATCACTCACAAACCCTTTGAAGGGCACAGACTAAGCATTTGCTTTGCCGGAAGGCTGCCATTAACACATTTCATTTGTGCAAGAATGCAAACACTTGGACACATACTCTGTAGTATTAAATGCAGTACAGTTCTAATTCAACTAAGTTTTAGTGCAGATGGCAACAGAAGTGACAGAATATCACCCCTAGGTTATAAACTTTGAAAATTAGATTTATTTTCTTTATCCCTCCCTCTTTCAGGAAGCACCTGCTTTAGACACTCTAATAAGACCTCTCCCTCCCTCCCTGCCTCCCTCCATATAAATACTAGGTTTTCAGATTAAAATTATAGCAGGAAATTAGCATTAGTTCTCCTTACTGTTTGTTTTTATGGTAAAGAAATGATTTCCTTGTCATTTAAAGTTTAATGAATTGCGGAGTTAAAAAAATATTCTAGGTATTTATAGACTGTCAATAAAATTCTCAGTGTAATTTACTATAAAATTTTGAGAAAATAAAAATTTACCTAAAATAACAATGCAACAGTGGTTTGCAGCCACTGTAGGTTTAAATGGGGAAATATATGGTATATACATATAGCAGCATGTATATATAGTATGCATATATATAGTAGGGAAATATATAGTATGTTGAAATGTAGATTTATTCTGGTTGTGATTAATTTTATTTTAAAATCAATTTACACAGGGAGAGTTTGAATACATTAAACTACAGTATTACTGATTACTCAGTGAATAGATTAAACCACAAGGAGTTTCAAAGAGCTTGTGACTTTTAAACTTCATGAGTACACAGCAGGAGTTTTGAAACTTTTGTTGCAGAGATGCTAAATTTAGTTTCAATTTATTCACTTCACACTCAAGCTTTTCCATCTCTGCATGTGGCTTCGTGCAGTAGTATAAATATAGGTTAGAGTGAACCTCCTGTATTTTAGGTTACAGGTAGGTAGCCGTGTTGGTCTGGATCGAAGTAAAATAAAAAAATTCCTTCAGTAGCACCTTAAAGACCAACTAAGTTTTTATTTTGGTATGAGCTTTCGTGTGCATGCACACTTCTTCAGATACACGAAAGCTCATACCAAAATAAAAACTTAGTTGGTCTTTAAGGTGCTACTGAAGGAATTTTTTTATTTTACTCCTGTATTTTAATTTCCCCTAAAAAATAGTACATACTGTTTGGTGTGATGTTCTTTAAAACAAATTACACTCTTTACTACCCAGATAACAAGTTGTATATTGTGATTTTAAGATCCTTGGTAATTGTTGCTCTTGTCTTGATGTGGCATAATAGGTTTTTGTTTGTTTATTTCTTTAATAGTTGTTAAGACCAAAAGTATTTGAACATGAAGTATATTTAAGTATGCTTTGTCTACTTATTGCTCAAAATGCATCTATTTGAAGACTTGTAGTCTAATCGCTGTATGAGCACAAACTTGTAGGACTGGCATGAGAGTCCCTCCCTGCTGTCAGGTGAGAACTGGATGACGTACAAAACTGGTGCTCTTTACCTCTCCCCTGGTAAGGCATACTTGCTTCTTTGATTAGAATGAACTGATCCACTAGTGTTAGGAAAGGCCATGCCTGCCTTCTTCTCCTGTAATCAGGACAGATCCATGAGATATGGAGCTTGCTGCTCTTTGTAGGACTTGAAAGGGGAAAGTATCATCCATAAATGATAGGGTACATATTTTGGCAATTTTAAAAAACATTCCAATTCCCTGAGGATGTAAATCCTGATTTGTCTTGATATTACTGCAGGAATTTACTGCTGTGAAACATGCTTCATGTCCAATTTTGAAATGTTGGTCTCAGTTTTAAATGTCTTTTCCTTCTGAAGATATGGATGCTATTTCTGGAATCAAGGTAAATGCAGCCTTCAGTGGAACATGGAATCTTTCTGAAGGCATTAGCATGGTGAGCATAAAAACGCATTTGGAACCTTGCTGTGACTGGAAAGGCTCCCTGTGGAGTTGCTCAGAACTCTCTGCATATGTAATCCATCTTTCTGTCTCCCACAAGCTTCCTGCATTTGACTGACAAGTCACTAACTGGCTGGAGTCCATTCAATGGGAAAGGATCTTCCTGATTTACACAACATTGTTTGCTATGCTAAGATAAAACAAAACTCTTAGAGGTAAGAGTCAGTAACTTTTGGGTCATATGCTTTCTGCATGCATATATGGTATAATAATGCTTAGTCTATCTAAACCATGTGGAGAGTATTTGGCAAAACCTTTAAATGGCTGAAGCCTCAAGAAGTAACAATCAGAGAAGCATCTCCAAATACTCCACAAAACTGATGATTTTAGCATGTACACTTTGACAATCTTAACAAACACAAAATGATACATAATAACCTCCATCACTCAGACTATTGTCCACAACTAAAAAGATATATTGTATCAGCAGTGCTGGTCTGCAGGCTTTATACAAAGGCAGGAGGGAAGGAGAAAAAAATTAAAATGTGTACTTCATGTACGTCAAACTATGCTGTAGACTGTAGGCACTGTTCTACCATATGCCTCATTGTTCTATAAAATCGCCCCAGACTGGATAAAAGTTACCGGTAATCATATTCCGCTGGCCTCTTGCTATCTTCCATTTCCATGTCAGTTTCCCCAATAATGCTACTTGCCAGACTGCACTATATCACATGTCCATTGTCAATAATTGCAATGATCTCCGTGTCCTGGCAGTGGCCATTCTTGCCCTGGTTAACAGTTCTTTGTTTCCAATTTGTGGCATATCCTGACTATACAGGTTAAGCAGAACCAGTCCTGGGGTCATGGGTACTGTCTGCCTTAGGATCAAAGACATCTCTGTGAAAGCATTTCCTTTGATCTTTTCTGTTTTTGGACACTCCCACCACATGTGTCAGTATGTCCCTATAGTGGAACACCCTCTCCAACACCTGGTAGATGCTAGGCATCTAGGTGTTAAAGTACCACTTTAAACCTAAAGGAGGATGCATATTGGTGTTGCTTCCAGAAAGTGAAGTACACTTCTGGTAGTCATCTACATGCCCAGGACAGAAAAGTATGGGCAGAGTGCCTATGGCTCAAACCTGCAGTGCATATGAGCTTAGAACTAGAGATGATACTGCAACATTTAGCCATGGTATCCTCTGAATCATGCCCCCAAGTCTCTTGAGGGTGCTGTCTAGTTCATGGGGACCTTCTCAGCTGCAGACAACTTCTATCCAGTCCCTCGGACACACTGATATTCTAGTAATTATAGATTGTGTTACTTTCGGTATTGAAAGGACCACGCTGTAAGACCTGGACTCCCTCCATGGTGTAAATAGGTGAATAAACCATAATTCTTAAAGCCACGACAGTCTCCGCCATGTCTTCCATTCTGCAAAGGAATACAAACCCTGTGGGGATGCCTGGAACCCCATAGTCTCTTGCTATCATTCGGCAGAGAGAGGGGCAGACACACGACTTTTGTAACAGTATGTTACAAAAGCACAAGCTGTTGATCACATTTATGACTGCTTTCTAGGAAGGCTGGCCTGATGCTGCTAAGGTTGGGATAGAAGAGATGCTCACACCATGAGTGAGCTGATAAAATATTGGGGCCCAGTGTTTGTAGGTGACCAGCTGTAATATGGATTGATAAAAAGGTGAGGCTGGTGACTTTACTGTTCTCCTGGCCAAATCACTTGTACCAGTCTATCTGTGAGGTCAGAATAATGTGCATTGTTATGCTAGTGTTAAGTCAGGATTTGTGATAACCAGCTGGCAAGAGCTGTAGATCTGACTCCCAGCCAATACATTTACTGTAACTTTGGTTACAGGCTCAGCTCATCTTTTGCAGTCACAGGGTAGCTAGTTTTGTGAACAAAAGGCTGCAGCTCTTGTTTAGCTGTAAGGTACTGTGTCTGCATTGCTTAATTATGAACCTGCAGTGCAGACAAAGGTTTGAATCACTTTCCCTGGCTTTTTACTGTAAGACAAGCTACAGGTTTCCAACAAATCCAACATTCCTTTTAAAAAAGAGTGGGGGTAATATTGCTCCAGGTGATGTGTGCTACTTTCTTTTAGGAATTGTTAGCTTTCTGCAAATTATCTTAATGTACTGCCTACATAGATAAAACATGTGGTGTCTGGTTAATAATTTTCTGCAATATAAAATAAAGACCTTTAATACAGAGTAATATCTATGGTATTATGAAAATGTTTCTCATTTTAAAAAATCCCCTACAACAGGAGCACAAAGGGGTTAGTAAGAATAGTCTTTACAACTGAATTTTATTGCTAATAGCTTTAACATGGCAAGCAGCTTATGTAGTGTGTCAACATAAATTGTTGTCCACTGTTGTCTCTGAAATTTTGGATGAAGTTTTATGGAATTATGCAAAACTATTATAAATGTAATAAAATATTGAAGCAATAAAGTAGACAAAACTACCAAGGTATGGAGCAAGATGTTGAATCGTTTAGTTCTGATCTGACTGCATTTATATTGCTTTTAAACATCTGTAACACAGTTTGCAAACATTAATATGTGTATGCACTTAATTTTATTCACTTGGAATTTATGTCACAAGTCTGAATTTTGTCGCTGAGTACAGTATTTTTTTTTAAATCATCCCTGTAGCACTTTTGAGAGTGCGCCATGAGTCATGTTTGACTAACATATCTTTCAAATAACCTTGTGAGATGGGCTGAGCAGAGGCTATCATGTGATTTGTGGCTTGGGTGGGGATTTGAACATGGCCCTTGAATATGCAAACACTACACTCTATCCACTGCATTATACTGTTTTTGTAATTAGCATGATTGCTTTATCTTGTCTTCCAGGATATTAATCATTTTATGCTATTTGAATACATCATGGAGAAAATATGCCCATTAATTAAAATAGGTGCATAATATGACAATAATATCTCCCTTCCCCCAAAGCAGAGCAAAAAATGATTTGCTATGCATGCCAAATTGTTATCCTGTTTTTGATCTTCTGTCGCAGTGTGCAGATTGTAACATTCTGTAGGAACCCCCAAAAATGCAGAGAAGTGGTCAAATCAGAGTAAGGCTTTATTGTTGCATCAGCTTCAGTATCAGTCAAGTCCTTTGAGGTTTTTCACGTCACCAGCCACCCCACCACAAGAATCCTGTGGCAGATGTATGTATGTGTTCTACCCTCGCAAGTGCAAATATGCACTAGCTTTCTCAGTACTATACTCTAACCATGTATAGATCTCAAGCTTTTATAGTTTAGTATTTATATATGTTTATAATAGGCAGTTTCAGGCTAGCACGGACTCAGTGCACTAATCTCAACCTTTTCAAAAGACTTTTGAAGCTGTGGTGCTTTCCTGTTTTATATACCCATTGCTCTGGCAAATACCACGTGTTTAATATTAGCATATAAAAATGTGCATACCAGACAATATCTCAAAGGAAAGAAAATGAACTCGGGCATGTGTGATGTGCGCACAAAAGAAACATCTGTTAATAAAAATGGACCATTTGTTCACATAAAAGCAAGGCGGCAAGTCACAGAACTATATAACATTCCCCCATCCTCAAGTGAATAATTTTGCATGTACACAATACGTACATAAGCCAGCCCAACGCTGAAAATGAAAAGTGTTTTGTGACCAGTGCTAAAAATATTTGGACATTTCCTTTAAAATTAATAGCATAAAGCCTTGGGGCACCTAATTGTACAAATCCTGAGGATAATGTGGGCTATTCATTTCCTTTATCCTAAATACCCAGTCATGCTTTTAATTCTTAGATATACTGTGTGCCCTTTCCAATATAATCAGCCTAATTTGTCTTCAGCTGCAAGCAAGTAAACCAAGCTTCATTTGGTTAAGCAAGCTAAGCAAAAACATTTTAAATTCCCCCTCACCCCACCCACCCACTTATAGGTAAGTCAACAAGCATGCGCTCAGGAAAAATGTGTGAACTTGGGATTTTGGTTTGTGTGTGTTCAGGCAGAAGGACAGAACTGCCTTTCATAAGGAAGGAAGACTTTCTTGCCTTACAACATCTGTGAATATGACTAGCATTTCTAACTTGTAGTTTGGATACTCCCTATCTAATGCTGCTTATTTTGTAAATCCATCAGACGGATGCCAACAACAGTAGTAATAAATATCGATATAATACCTATGCTTTTCTTTGACTGTTTGAACATGCCTATTAGCATTCTTTATCCTTTTGACTTTTCCTTTCTCTTTGACTCATGCTTTGTTCAGAATTAAAGGATCTGGAAAAAAATGAAGGGTTTATGCAAGATAATTAACTCCCATTGATGAGAAGAGTAATAAATTATAATTTATTTAAATAAATAAAACATAGCAGTACTTTGAAGATGTGTTGATTTTCTTTCTGGGCTTTATGATTTGGTGGCTGGGGGGAAAGGGAGAGGCATTTTCACAGCACAGTCATTTGTAGTACCTAGCAAATTTATTATGGCATACATAATTCCACTTCTTTGGATGCACCTGCAGGTACATATGTACTTGGTTGGGTAGAATTATGGACAAACATACCTAGAGCCACCAAATGGCATCTTTCCTGGAACAATGGTTGATCCTGGTCCCTTCCAGGCCTTTGTTCTGCAATCACAGTGAGGGAACCACCAGAAGGCCCTCAGAGCTGGACCTTGGTGTCTGGGCTGGCCTTGAAGTGAGGTGTCTGGGCTGGCCTTGAAGTAAGTGAGGCAGAGGCCTCTAGCCAGAAATACCAGAAATGTTCTTGTTGTGGGGAGGTGGGGGTTTAGAAAGGATAGGGAATCATTGTAGAACAGCAGGCAGAACAGAAATGTAGGTGACACAATATATTTCAAGCTTTTTATTTCACAGACAGACATAGCCGCACAATTGCATGTTTCACCTCTGCACTTAATTGAATTGTAGCACATCTTAACAACTGGGAAAATATCAGGGAAGATGCAGCCAAGGGCGTAGAGAGGATAGAGGGGGAGTTTCTTTCATTTAATACTAGAATTCTGTATCATTCAGTATCACTGATGGGGAAGATTTAGCAGACCATGGAAAGGGTTTCTTCCTGTAACAATTTGTGGAATTCACAGGCACAAGTTGTGATGAGGACTACTAGGTTGGAGGGCTGGGAAGGGGATTACACAAATGCCCAGAGACAAGGAGAAGAAATCTGTCTCTGGCTATGAAGACTCTATAGAACCTCCAGGTTCAGAGGCATTCTACATTGAAGTGCAGCGTGTTTGAGGACCAGGACATTCACAGGGAAACCAAAGCTATTGTATTACCAACCTTACTATATGCTTGTGAAACATGGACCACTTATGAACACCATCTCCAACTTCTCAAAAGATTCCATCAACGGTGTCTCTGAAAATTTTTACACATCACTTGGGAAGACAGGTGAACTAATACCAGTGTACTGGAAGAAGCAAAGATCACCAGTGTTGAAGCAATGATTCTTCAACATCAACTTCGTTGGACTGGTCATGTTGTGCGGATGCCTGATGATCGTCTTCCAAAGCAACTACTCTATTCCGAACTTAAAAATGGAAAGTGTAATGCTGGTGGTCAACAAAAGAGGTTTAAAGACCGTCTCAAGGCAAATCTAAAAAAATGTAGTATAAACACTGACAACTGGGAAACACTGGCCTGTGAGTGCTCCAGTTGGAGAACAGCCTTTACCAAAGGTGTCATGGGCTTTGAAGAAACTCGATCTCAGGACGCAAGGGAGAAACGTGCTAAGAGGAAGGCATGCTTGGCAAATCCACACCGTGATCAACTCCCGCCTGGAAACCAATGTCCCCATTGTGGAAGGACGTGTGGATCCAGAATTGGCCTCCACAGTCACTTACGGACCCATTGTTAAAACCGTGTTTGTAGAAGACAATGTTACTCGGCTACAAGTGATCGCCAAAGAAAGAAGACCACTGAATTCCACCTGCTAGAGGGCAAGCAACAGACCACCATTTGGTTCTCCACAAGAATGTCATCTGTTGTGTATATTGTGTGCACACATGCAAAGCCTCTGTACATAGTGGCACTTACTTCTGAGTAAGCCTGCATCAACTTGTGCTGCATGGAATTTAAGAGCACAATCTCATATGTTTACCAAGACGCAAGTCCCAGTGTGTTAAATGGGGCTATCCCCCAAGTGTCTGTATATAGGACTGCAGGTACCGGTAGCCTAAAAATCCTTTGTGGTATGCAATGTGTCCCTCCACCTTCCTTTCACCTCTAAAATTATTTCAGTTCTTCTACTAGAGCAAACAGATGAAAAGGATGAGTGTCAAGGCTGTAAACGAAGACTCTGTGTCAAACAGGCAAAGCCAGGAAGAACTCTTCAAGGGAGGAAAATTGCTCACACTTTTATTGCTAAGGCAGAAGGCAGACACCTTAATCACCATCTTTCTCCGGGGAAATAAACAGTCTGCCCGATTTATTTATTATATTTTCACTTGTGTCTCCTGGTTTTATCGCTGCCATGCTGTTGAAAGCGCCATTGTGCATTCCGATGACATTATCTCTACCATTTGAAGGCCCGTATAGAGAAGCAGCAATAACATGCTGCCTCTGTCTTGTGGTGACCTCAATTACACATTCCTTCCTGTCCTTTGCCTGTTGGAGATGGTGCCTTCGCTATCAGGTAACACACCTGCCTTCCGATATCAGAGAAGGGGGCGGGGTGTAACTCAGCCTTACTATTATTTCTTTTGCTTCCTTTGTTTTTAGCCATTGAGCTGGCAAACAGTGTCTGCAGCTGTTCAAGTCATTTATGGGATTTAAAATTTTTTTAAAAAAGATTATTATTGATACATTTCTCTACCATTCTGAGGCATTTTCCCCCAACAAACAGAGAGAGAGGATTACAGTGGGTGCTAAGCAATAAAGGGCTAGTAGCTTAAGGTACCTTCAGAGACCATTTTCAACATAACCGTTTGCTTTTTCCATCCAAGAATTTGGACGTTTTCTTCTGTTTTAAACCTATGGAGCTGACATTTACTGAACCGGACCATTGATCTCCACTCTAGCCTGGCGGCATCATCTATCTAGAAGCAGTGCTGCTCCATATAGATTAGGCTCACCTTCTCCACCCTTCCTGCTCTCTGACTTCCTGATGCCAGGCACTGAGATCCAGACTTTAGAGCATGTGCCTAAAGGCAGAGGTTCCCATATAACTCCCTCCCAACACTGAAAATTGCTGGCGGGCTCAGCAGATCACTTAACTAGTCCCCACACTTTCAGTGTCTGCATATTTGTCTAAGCCAGAGCCATATTACCGGTACATATACCGGTACATAAATCACAAGCCCACGGCCAGGCTGCTGAAAAGGACCTCTGTCAAAAGGGCCAATTTTTAATGAAAAATTTGTAGACTGCATTAACACCATATTATGGAAATCACATAGGGCAGCAGGGCCTTGTTAGCTTGTTTCATAGGCTCTTCATTGGTGGTGCTAAATTATGTTTGTGTGAGCAGATGGGGCTTGTTGACCTGGAGAGGTAGCCCACCTAGGAGAACATAAACGCCTAAACCTGCACTGCCTTATGGGGCATCTTTGCGGGAACAAAAGGCTAAGGAGTAAACCCTACACAAATCCAGAGTGGAGTCCCTAAGATGGTTGGATGGCACCTTGTATGCCTCCTTCCAGGAACCCCTGCAGCCAAGATGGTGCCAAACGTATTGCTCTGCTTTCCTTTGACCACATCAGTGAGGCCGAGAGGGGAGTTTTGTCTGTTGTCTGGGCAGTCCAGGACCTCCATACGTACTTGTGCCCTGGGGGAGGTCACTTTGATGCTGCTAACGCAGCAGTTTGACTTCACCTCCAGAGGCACACTCCATTGCCTCTTAAGACAGACAGATGCCAACAAGTTTTGTGTGCATTGAATCTAGGCCAGCAATTGAGGTGTCCTGTGGGCGTGATTGGCTCAACTTCAGTAAGGCCAGTAACGTGTTCTAAAACCTGTATGGTATATGATAGAATTAGCCATGCCAATGTCTCCCAAAACTGATTGATAATCCATTTATTTCCTGGTTTTTTAATTGTCACAACAAAATCAATAAAAATATGAATATAACAATATAATTTCACAGATAGCATTCTCCAACCTTGTGCCCTTCAGATGTTGCTGAACCACAACTCCCAATGTACCTTTCCCCTGGCCATAGCCGCAGGGGCTGATGGGAGCTTTAGTCCAAATAATTTGGATAGTACTCTGCTTTGGGGGAAACTGAAGTAGGGCATATGCGACAGGAACAAGACACAAATGTCAGACATAAAACATTAATACAGCGCAATAAAATAATGTTTCCAAATGTTATCACAATTGGCTCTAAGGAGCAAAAGGCAAATTATAAATGTGTACAGGTTTGTGTACAGGTTTGGCTTTTCTTAAACGAGGCCAAAAAAACAACACTTTTCCTGGACATTTTTGCTGCTTTTCAAAAATTCTGCCCAGAGGCCATTTTTGACAGGCAAATCCCAGCTATGTCCAGAAAATTCCAGTCGTATGTCAGCCCTGGTATTACGTCATTCAGAACCTGTACAGATTAGGGAGCACGTTTAAGTAAAAACAAATCCTTTTACAGTAATATACAGTAAATTAACAGCAACCAGATATTTCCTTGTTATAAAACATACACAATGAAAGTGGGTCCATCCAGCTTTCCTGTCCTGGAGAAAGGAGTTTTCTTGCTGAGAAAGTTGACTGTGGCAAGGGGCAACCCTGGTGTTGTGAAGTAGCCGTTCTCTTTTTGGCAACGGCCTGATTCACAACACCAGCTGCTGCACCAAGCCATACGTTTTAGACCTCTCTTCTTCGCACTCTAGGATTTAGGGCTGGTTGGTTATCTTCTTTCCTGCCCACACCTACAAAACAGAAACCAAAGATATGTCAGATGTTAACAAGAGCCAGCTAGCTTTCCTACTTTCTCCTTTTAAGCATTATAAACTATAGAAAATTTCCCCAAATAAGACTACTCGCTTGATGCAGTGTTAATAATCTTCCCCGAAAACAAATTTAGTGAAGACAAACTAATTATATGAGGCTGATTTTGCATTGTTTATTTGGTGTCTGATTTTCTGGCCTACCATACCAAGTAGTTTGAAGGATATTCCAAAGATATCATGTGTGAAATGCTCAAATGCATGTAAGGAATGCTTTAAAAAACATTATGTGCATAAGATTACCAGTGTTGCATCAGTATAAACAATTGTTCCAGAATAAGTGTGTACCACCCTCTATTTTGGCATTCACAATCACCAGCACAGATTGATATCCTCACTGCATATGAGTGCACCAAAGTGTTGCGGAAGATCTGCTCCTTTTGCTAAATTTAACCACTCTGATTTTGAGTGAAACAAGCTGGTTAACAGGAATTTATCAACACTAATCTGTGTTAAATTCTCTTGGGTATTCTGAGGATCGCTGATGCTATAAGGCAAATATCTTTTTTTGGGGGGGGGGGTCTGTTCAGTGCAGAAAAACTGTAAAAATCCTGGCATTTTCAGCATTCCAACTCACTAAAGAGTGTTAATCTACTGTGGAAAAACCACCCCATTCCCTCTAGCACCCACATGGACAATCCAAGGCCTGAATATGCAGCACTAGTCAGATGGGGAAGGTGGGAGGCATGATGGGACATTTAAAGCAGCTCACGCTGAGATGGGGGAGAGGGAATGTGACCGAGTGTGATAAAGTGACTGCGGGCTGTGTTTCTTTTTATATGAGTGAGCTGGAGTGGGGTGGGATGAGCTGGGAGGGACCAGGGGCCTTGCAGAGTGTGCTGGAGCTGTAATGAGGACAAGACTCGGGCTACTTCAACCTCCTCTTGGAAAGCTCACCAATGAAACATGCAAATTGAGCATGCCAAATTTGCATATTTATTATTGACAATTACGCTGGCCAGGTTTTTGAGGCTGAGTTACGGACAGCGCTAACAGAGCTGTCCACCTGTTGCCTAAATGCCCACTGAACGATAAAACCCAACCCTGCTTATGAACTAAGGAATGAATAGCAAACACCCCTATTGGCATGCACATTATTGCTCATATAAAAAAAAGTAATCAGAAATTTGGCTGCATTGAGTAAGCTGACAATGCAAGGGAGCTCTTGAGCTTATTTTTACACTGGTGGAGCAAAGCTGCATTTCCAAAGCTGAGGAGTATATAAACCACAGAAAATCAATTCCCACTTTGTCTGATTCCACCCCACCTCCAATCTTATGTCCATACTTTTTTTAAAAAAATGCAAATCTGTGGGTTTTGGTTGAAAGGACAAATGTATATATTTCTTATGTCTGGCCTGCTGACTTTATATAAATTGAAATGGCTGTATCTGGGGAAGCAAAAGGATAATGCAATCCTATATACAGGTAAGTATGGTAGGAAGTAAGTCCCACTAGCTTACTCCCAGGTAAGTGGGCAAAGGATTGTAGCCTGAATGTGTGTGTTTTGTGTGCTGTTTTATTCATGGCGCCTTTTTCTTGAGAGAAAAGTCGTTTGTTAAGAAAATGTTTCTTAGAAAATCAAGTAACCCTGAGAAAAATAGTGCATTTTATTTTACTAGTATTTTGCTCTCACCCAGAAAAAGAAATGATTTGGAAAACAAATTTACACGTGCATTGGCTAGAAAAACAAGTCACTGAAGGGAAATGGCTGCTTCTGAGTTGCTTGTGTGGTACTGGCTATTTTTTTGTTGGCTTTTGTATGCTGCACAAGATTGACTGCACCAAAGAAGTTTGGCAGGATTAATCTGCAGAAGATAGAAAGATGACTGAATTAATAGGCTATTACCAAAGAAGGCGACTCTATTTGCATGAAATATTAATAGCACTAATAAACTTCTGGCAGATGAATTCCAGAGCATATGGATGGCATTTGTAGCCACTATCGCTCCAGAAAATGAAAACCACAGAATAGGTGACAGGGTATCGTTCACCACGACAAATTACAATTAAATTGTTAGATGGTTTGAGAGTTGCAAGCTTATGAATTGGCTGGGGCCTGTTTGGACATTTCTCCCACCTAAAGGGATTTTGCTTCAGAAGAGAGTGAGCTTGTGCAAGTCTTCCCATCCTCTTCATGGTGGAAAAATGTAAACTTCTGAATGGGAGAGCCTGTGGTTAAACTATTGCTCAAATTTACCTGCTCATCCTTCCTGGTGGTGGAGGAATAAAGGGGTGGGTGGGTGGAGTATGCAGTGTGAAGACAACAGACATGGATTTGCAAACTTCCAAATCAAATAGATTCATTTTTCAAGGAGTTGGTGTGCTGGCTTCCATTCATAGCTGCCAAGTTTTCCCTTTTCTCGCGAGGAAGCCTATTCAGCATAAGGGAAAATCCCTTTAAAAAAGGGATAACTTGGCAGCTATGCTTCCATTTCCTGTCCACTAAGCCGCCTTGTTGAGACGTCAAGCTAAATCATAGGTTGCCAAGCTTTTTGGAATATGGGCACATTTGCGAAAGTACAGTGGGCACAAGTCATAAAACAGCTGCTATGGGGTATGTGTGTGTGTCATAACTCAAAATGGCTGCCACAAACAAAAGCATAGAAAAAAATTACAGGACTATAGGATGGTGTGGGCAGGCTCCCCCATCTCCACTCCACAATAAATGGAACAAGGTCCAATCCTTTCATCCAGTGAAATGTGGGCATGTTTTAAGGGGATGTTTTTGGTGTAGGAGAGATGAAGCCAGTGGAAACAGGAGCTGAGCCCAAAGAGCAAGCAACCTCTTGTGCTCTGTTGACTTTTGAGGGGATATTTATTGAGATGTATGGAAGTGCCAGAGGGTACTGCCAGGCACCCTGGCACTTGCCATGTCGGTGACCATAGTTTAGAATGTGGATTGGAGAACCTGTGGTCTCCAGATGTTGCTGGACTCCAACCAGGTCAGGGGTTGATTCAAGCTGTGATCCAGCAACAACTGGAAGGCCACAAGTTCATCAACATTGGTTGTGTGTGACACGAATGACCCAGGCAATTCTTGGCCTCCTCAATGCAGCCCCAAGGACTGAGATTAACGCTAACATTAGTTGTGAAACAAGTAAAATTGAAAGTGCACAGGTGGAGGGTTGGAGCATGCAAGTTTACCTAGGCTCCTTCACACCATACTAAATGATTTTTAGCAAGACATCTAAATGTGGTTAGTGACACATTCCAAATTTGCTGCTGTCAGATGGGAAGTGTAAGGGACACTAAAGCATGTACAGTGGTGCCTCGGTTTTCGAACACAATCCACTCTGGAAGACTGTTCGACTTCCGAAACGTTTGAAAACTGAAGCAGTTACTTTTGGAAGCATTTACTTCCGGAAAACTCAATACAGAAGCTGCGTGGCATGTTCAACTTCCTAGACAATAGAAAACCGAGGTACCACTGTACAAGCTTGGTACTGGTTACCTAGAGTGGTCTGAGACGAATGGGTAGTCTGGACACAATTGTCTGGTTTCGATTCAGTTGCAATTCTTTCTCTCTTGCTTCCAAAGCAGACAAAGTGACTAACTGAAACCAGAGGAAGGCAGCATAACAGGCAGCTAGGTGTATAATACATTTATATTGAATTTGTTTAGATAATCATAATCAGCAACTTCATTACCTAAACAAGACTCAATTCTGCACTAATAGTTTACTCCAGATTTCGAGAGGTAGGAAAAGGTGCCAAAGGCAAAATTCCTTGAAAATTCAAAGTAATTTATCCCAGCCTCGTCTAAAACATAAATATATTCACCACCCTGGGTAGTATGCTGTATCCAAGCAACCTATTGTAACTGTGACCAGTCTTTGGAATAGATGAGGCTTTTCACCAAAAATTCATCATGACAGTCCGTACAGTGGGCGAAGAGTGATTTGCATTGGTCCCCGTTAGCCTTACATTTTGAGCAGCATTTTTTTTATAGCCTAAGTAAACAAGTAATTCCTCCCCAAGCCAAATGTCACAATTAACCTACCCTTTTATTCCCCCCCCCCGCCCCAAAGTTAGTGCCTCGTGAAATATGTACTACCCTTTGAGCAATGTCTGTCACATTTGTTTGGTCAAGTATCTCTCATCCTAGTCATTTTTGCTGCAGCTTCTTTTAATTTTCTTGCCTGATAATACGCGTGTATAAGATGCATCCTCAGAGTACCAACTTGACCCAAAATACAGCGTACTGCTGGTACAGATATATCCTTACTATTTTATACGGAACAGCCATTTACCAAAACAGAGCAGAAAAGTTAGCCCTATTCGTATGCATGCAAATACTTTATTTATTTGGCAACAGTGGCCTAATAATTCTGCCCCCTCTTGTCTGTGATATCTTTATCCTCCACAGGTTAATCCTGCCAAGTTTCTTAGCTACAGTGTATGTCACACAGTGTATAATATCCAACAATGCAATTTTGCTAATCCTGTTTTATGAGCTTTGTGGCCCTGTCTGGTCAATCCAATAGTCGTTAAAAATCTCATGGAAGGTTTTTGGCAAGATCTCTTTTTCCTATGTAGCTTGAATTAAGTGGTTTAAGAGCCAAACATTGTACTTGAACATCTGCCAATGTCCTTCAGACACAGAATGTCAAGATACTTAATTAAATAGGCCTCCAAACTCTTTCAGACACCCCACCTTATCCAGTCAGCGTGAACATACTAAGTAGAAGTGATGTGATATATATATATAATCAGTTCAATCTTTTTCAGTGCATTCTCCACACAACACAAACGGTCAAGTCGCGGCACATTCATGGCCCATTATCTTAGAAACAGATTAAAAACAAACACGTAAAGATGGTCTCATTAACAGTCCTTTTGTTGTCTTGTTTACCATTTAGTGGACTCATTACCATTAATTATTAGCGGAGGAAACGAGCAACACAGGAATGTTATTCTTTCCAGGCAAAATTTACATGTGTAAAGAAAGAAGCAAAGATCCAGAATATCCGGGTTCTGTGCCATATCTCCATCCAGTTTCCTGAACAAACTGCACAAATCTTCAACCACCGCTACAACTAAAAGTACAGGGTGATTCATAATGAAATATACAGTTTCCATTCACTATAAATGGAAACTGTGTACTTCATTATGAATCACCCTGTATAGATCTGCTGCATGGATGTGGGCAGGGGGGCAGCTGCCCCCTAAATCAATTAAATAAATAAAAATACTTAACTACTGTATAAGTAAAAATAATCAGAATATTTGAAATTGAAATGCTCACTGAGGTCACTTGGATATGGCGCATTCTAGCAGTGCAACTGGCAACCCAGATGAACGATAGGCATGGCTTTCACGAACTGACCAATTGTGTCGCAGGTAGCTCAGTTTTGGAACAGGACAGGTGGTTCTCCTACCCCCCCCCAAAAAAATCCTGGCTAAATGTAAGGGACGCAGGTGTTAAACCACAGCGCCTAGGGCTTGCCAATCAGAAGGTCGGCAGTTCGAATCCCCGCGACAGGGTGAGCTCCTGTTGCTCAGTCCCAGCTCCTGCCAACCTAACAGTTCGAAAGCATGTCAAAGTGCAAGTAGATAAATAGGTACAGCTCCGGCGGAAAGGTAAACAGCGTTTCCGTGCGCTGCTCTGGTTCGCCAGAAGCAGCCTTGTCATGCTGGCCACATGACCTGGAAGCTGTATGCCCGCTCCCTTGGCCAATAGAGCGAGATGAGCGCCGCAACCCCAGAGTCGGTCACGACTGGACCTAATGGTAAGGGGTCCCTTTACCTTTACACCCATGATCTGCCTGGACTATCAAGTTACCTGCAAAGGCCCTTCTCTGCATGAGCCCACCAAATGAGTGGGTGCAGCCATGAGGGAGTGGACCCCATTTGCAGAATGCCCTCTTCAAGAAGGCTAGCTGGCCCCTACATTGTGGCCTTTTCACTGCCAGATTAAGACATTTTTATTTTCCCAGTCTATTCAGCTTTCTGGTGCTTTTTGCGTTCTTCACACTACTGTTTTCCTTTTTTATTGCTGGCTTTATTCTGATGCTGTTTTAACTGTTCTTAAGATTTTATGTCGGTGCCTTTTTTATGGATTTAACTTCCCTTTGAGAACCATCCAGAGAACCTTTCGCTGCAGTGCAGCATAGAAAAGGTGCAAATGAACACATAGAAACATTGGTGTTCGGATGCCAGTTGCCACACCACCCATTTCTGAACGTGAAATACTAAGCAGAGGAAGTGCCTCTTTCTTCTTCTCCAGTGTGACCTTATATACTAATAAACTGCCTGTATATTTAAATTATACTTAAATAATAATAAAAAATGTCAGGTTTTCCTGGCACAATAGCAGTGTTGTTTACACACACACACCCTAAGCTACATTTTCATAATGTTACCTTATCGTGGGCATAAACTAGTGCAGAAAAACGTGACTGATTGAATGGTTCATAAATTGCAGTTGAAACTGTGAACTGTAAATGGCACTTTACCTCCCCCATGGCAGGATGTTGGCACAGGATACTGCAGCTGATAGCACTCTCTTTCAATCCAGGCAATGAATTTCACATTATTTCATCTTGTTTAGTTAAGAAATATACCTCCTTTAAATATCCTCTTTTTTAAAAAAAAACAACCTCAACTGATAATTTAAACTGGCAGAACCGAGGCATAGAAAGTTTTATTTTGTTTAACAGTGGAAGTACTATTCTCGTCCCCACTTTTATACTGTTGGATATTCTTTGTGGAGGTTTATATTGTCAGACTAAGGGATACTGATCTATTTTGGGCTTTGATGATGCCTATTTTCTTTCCTATCCCCTATTTTTATTATTAATAATAATAATAATAATAATAATACCGTAATAATACTAATATTTTGAGGAATTTTAGTTCTGAGAGCAAGTGTGTGACTTTTGTTCAGTAAAGTTTTTGATGCAGCCTATTGTCAATTATCCTGCTCAGTTCCTACGAGTCAGAATGTAGAGCCCTATTCCCATATCTCATCAATCTTCACATTCTCTCTGTGAGGATCAGCCATTTCTAAGCTCACCACCCATCCCTGCTTTGTTTGCTTAATGCAAATTGTACACCCTCTGATCACTGGTTCCTACTCAAGATGGCTAGATTACCTGCAGTATCAAAGGCAGTTATGCCTCTGAATGCCATTTGCTAGGGACATGAGTGGGTTGAGTGGTTTCTGCAGATTTTCCCGTGCTCTGAGAAAAGACGGAAGAAGCAGGATTGCAATGACCCGAATGACAGCAACCTGTGGATGTTCCATACAAGTGAGTGAACAATTGCACACCAGATGCCGTGAAAACACCCCTTGTCCAACATATTCTTAATTGGGATGGGGAATTATAAAAAAAATTATCTTGGAATTTAGCATCCAACTGCAATGCGAATCATGCAACAACTTCAGCATTGGCTTGATGGACCTGATGGATCTCTGTGAAGACCAGCACTTGACAGCCACAGTCAGTTGCATCTAGGAAGTTCGTAAACAGGCCAGGTTAGAGACAGTCTAGCCACAATGGCTAATGACTATTGGTAGACACAACTCCCTTGAAGTATGTTGGAATCTGGGTGTCCTCCATTCTATCATCTGAGCCAAGATTTTCCAATGAATTACTGAAAATATATAGAGATTCTTGCTAAAGCAACTTACAGTGGAATAATAGTAACAGTTGTTGCTATTATTCAGGGTACAAATCATTCAAAATATCAGTATTCTCTTTCCTAACACAGGGGATGAGTGCCACCACCCGCAAGGATTGTAGCCCAAGCAGGGCCACTGAGAAACAAGAGGGAAATACCAGAATGCTTGTGATAATTCCAAGGGCTGCAGAAATGCAACAAATCTAACCGGGGTGGGGAGACTCCTCCCAAAATAGCCTAATCAGGACTGAGCATGTTCAGCAGTACCAGAATGGAGAGGGATAGCTGGAAAAGAAAAGCAAAATGGGAAGGGAACAGTTGGCTAGAAAATGAGTGCTCCATTTAGAAAAGAGCACACTCTGGAAGAGTTTCAGGTCCCACTTGTCATTTCTGTACTATAAAACACCAAAGGGGATGGAGAAAGGTTAAAACGGGCATTTTCTCTGGCACTCTTTCACTACCTGAAAGAGCAATGCCATGAACTGACCAAGCCCATCCACGCACCCATTGAATCATTGGCATTCCTGCCTGGTGTAAAATGAGTTTTGCCTTTGTCTGCTGCTTCTCAGCCACAGGCGGCTAGTTGCAGACAGCGGATCAATGCACTGTTCTTTGGGCGCGAAGGGAGTCTGATATAAGGAAGCTTACGTAGAGGCACCGCAAAGTGACAACCACCTCAAGCTGTCAGATCAAGTCCTCCTTGTCGCCCTGCATCTAAATGGCCATCATGAAATACGTTGCATTTGCCTGCCAGCCAGCCATATTGGTTTTGCATGCACTCTGTGCTAATTATAATGAGGAATAATTAAGCTATTTGCTAAATTAGCAGTTCTTGCCCTATAGCCTTGTGGCTGGGCAGAGGTCCATGGAGGGTTTGCCACGCTACCTTGGTGAGAATTTGTGCTGACAGAACAGTCCATTCGTCTTCGCGTCTTTAGACAGCTGTGCTTACCTAGCAGAATGTAAACATCTTTGAACTTTGCTTACTGGATAAAATGAAGCATTAGTTTCCTCCTGCATTTCCTCCTGCAAGATCAATCATATATGTAGGCTAGACACAGCATCCCTGTGTTTGTAATTAATCTCGTAAAGGCAGAACATCTCTGGATCGATTGCTTGCTATATTTGTCTGCAACCTTAGAGAGGAAAAAGGGAATCGAGGGAAAGATATAAGCAGTGAGAATAATAATCACTTCTGATATGGACATGAAACACGCCTGTAGGCAATCTATACTTTATACATACAAAACAGGAATATGCCATTGTGTCAGCTGATTCATTGCTGGAGTTGTCATATATATATATATATATATATATATATATATATATATATATATATATATAGCTTCTAGTTCTCATATGGGAAGTTGGTATTATTTCTAGGTATGCTAACAGAGATAAACTGATCACAGAAAGATTAAAGGTTTTGCCTTGATATATTGTACTCTGCAAAATGGCATGCAATGGGGTTTTGAGCTGGAAAGTTCTTGATTTGTTTTTGCCTTGTGCTACTAAGTTTCAAACCAAATAATCTGAATTACTGTATACATCCACAAATAGAAGAGCCTGTAGATAAAACATTTGCTTTTCAAATCTGTAAGGAATCAAACCCATTTTGTGCCAGGATTATTATGCTGTACAGATATTTAAAATTTGCCATTTGTGGGGGAAATGCCTGAAAATTAAGAGAAAGAAAAGGGAACCTTGTAGAAAATGTGGCTTGTTTTGCTTTCTGTTAATGTTCTTTCTTTATGATACTTGGTGGCAGTAGAGGAAGTGGACAAGTTGTCGATTATTAGGGTAAAGTTGAACAATTTTACAAACATGAAGGGAATACTTGGACAATCATATTCAAGAATTACAGGATGTACAACTATTCATGAGCTGCTTCAGGCTATGCATGTATTTATGAATATACAATCCTTCTTTCGAAATGGCGCTGTGCTTCACAAGAGAGTTACAATAAATGCTTAATGCTGAAATGAATTCAGTGATCCCCTCCTCCGTGAATTAAACGGCAGGAAGACTCAAAACTGTTTTAACACATCAGAATACAGAGAGATCAGACTCACAATGCAACTCTATAAATGTCTACTCAGAAGTAAGTCCAATAGAGCTCAATGGAGCTTAATCCCTGGGCAAAGGATTGAAACTGCAGTGTCTCCCCCACAAATCAACTATTGAGAGCACTTTTCACTGCAGAATTCAGACAGAAAAAGACTGCACTGTAAGTCTATTGGATATCATAATGTGTCTGGTAGCAAATAACCTCCCCAAATTTCAGCCACTTATTATTTTTAGTTTTTCTTTCTGTATGCCAAAAGCATATTAGGCAGCAAGCATCCCCCCAAATTCCAATCAAATTATTTTATTTGGGAGGGTGGTTTTTTCTTTTCTTTTTCTATTTACCTCTTGCAATTTGTTGGGGCAATGGTTTTCCAACTAAAGTGATCCAAAGAAACAGGTGTAAGTGCCCAAACATAAATATCTTTCTGAAAATCAAAAATGCTTTTTTTCTACCGATCCCTGCACATTTGGGGCACATTTTTTTTTATAAAAACAAAAACCATGAGCTGATCCAGGGAAGGGAATTAAGTTCCCTTCTTCTAACACATGACTTTTGTTTGGGGACAGTTAACTACTAACATAATACATTGGAATTTGCTTTGGTATAGTAACCCCCCCCATCCCAAAATTTCTAAGGGGGTTTGTTTTGGGGGTTTTGGCAGTGAATTTTAAAAGCTTGGTGCTATAGTTTGGTGCTATAGGGCTGATTCTCACAATGGGCTTTCTAGACTTTCTTCCATGCTCTCTTAGGAATGTTGAGTTTCCATTAGATTTTTGAATGTTACTGTAACTCCAGTAGCTTCTGAAAAGCTCATCTGGCCATGAAATATGATAGGCAACAATTCATGGCTTTCACACAAGCAGCTGAACACACATTAGCCTGAATTAAAATCAACAGTGCTCATATATTAGAAAGTTACAGTCAGATATTTCCATCATATCAGATACTTCAACACAAATTACGTTTTCTTTTGATCATTATTCCTACTTCGGGAAAGTGAAGTATACTATATTGAGGATGGCAATACTGTATTCAAACAGCTTTAAAATGTTAATATATAGTTTTTAGTTGTTTTACTCAAGCCCAGTGCTTTTTTTCTTAAAAAATGTTTAGGGGTACTTTCATTTTGACTCAAGAAAACCACCATTTTATGGTTCAAATTGAGAAGAATAAATACAGTAAGTGGATAAAAGTACAAAGATTCACAAAATGTTTAGGGGCATGTGTACCCCTGTAAACCCCCAGAAAAAAAGCACTGATCAAGCCTATATTCAACTTACTTCAGCATATAATACATTTAGGATTTCTATGCAAATGAATTTTTAACTTAATAATATTAGCCAATCACCCATCAGTACAAAACCATTCTATGCTTGCATAAGATATAAAATGCAAATATTCAGAACATGAATTTTCACCATTATTTTTAAATGGCTAGACGATTTTAAAATGGCCTCCCACACAAAACAGTATCAATTTATTTTGCACAATCTGCACATGGATGAAGATAGGAAATATCCTTTGAGCAGCAATACTTGTTCCCTTTGGAAAATGAATGGATTTTTTAAAATGTCATTGTTTCCAAAGCATATGCTAAAGACAAATAGATTTGGGCCATCTTTGTTGGAGAAAATATTTGCAGAACCCTAATAACGAGTTTGGCTGGTATCTTAAAAAAAAAAATAGTCGATGGCCTTTCTGCCTGTTCATTGTTCAGAGAAATTACTAACTAAATCAAGGGACAAACCACTGGTCTCAATCTTTCTGCATCTATTAATCAGTTCCCTGCGCAGCAGCCTCCTTGTCTCTGCGTACAATCAGACGACAGAGGTGCTGTCGCCGGACTGTTCACGCAGACACATAAGCTGAAATGACAGACTGTTCTAGAATATCATTAAGAAGCCTGTTCCAGGGCTCTTTCTGTCCCCTTAGTGGCGCAGAGAAATGGGTCACTTTGAGCAAATAAATACCCTTAAATCTTGCTTTTTCTACAGCATCACTAGGAGGGGAGGGAAAACCTTTGGAATGCCTTTGTGCAGATTTCATGAAGTTTGATCTCTGCATTCTTATAGAAGTCTCCTTGCTGTCTGTTGTCAGTTGCTTTCTGTCTGTGTAAAAGGAAAGGGGGAGAAGGGGTTTATTTTATTTTTTGCCTATACAGTGGTACCTCAATTTACGAACTTAATCCGTTCTGGAAGTCCGTTCTTAAACCAAAACTTTTCTTAAACCAAGGCACGCTTTCCCTAAAGAGGCCTCCTGCCGCCGGTGCCCTTCCACCGTTTGGATTCCGTTCTTAGAACAAGGTAAAGTTCTCAAGCCAAGGCACTATTTCCGGTTTTGCGGAGTTTGTAACCGAATCGTTCTTAAACCGGACTGTTCTTAAATTGAGGTACCACTGTACATAAACTATTTATAGACTGATTAACACTGGGGGATGTACAGGAAACAGGAAACAGCTTGAACATACCAGGAAATTGGAACTACCAGCCATCAATGATAGCCACCAATCTGCAGGCAAATAAACGAGGAAAAATGTGCAGAAGAAACCAGGAAAAATGTATAATTGCCTTTGGGAGGCAGTGTTTCTTTTCCCCCCTTAAAAACTTTTCATTGGTGAAGAATCTGATTAATGAGAACTACACTATGACATTCAACAATCTTCTGAAACCCATCTGTGGAAAGCAGCTCTTGGAAGATCAAAACAGATATGATATTGATATTATGTAGGAAAAAGCAAGAGGAAAAATGGGAGTGCCTGACACAAGTTGAAAAAGAGACGGAAGAGAAGGAGAGATCTGCTTATGACACCTCAGACCCAAGTGAAGGGTTGATGAATCTCCTGAAAAAGATGTATGCTGAAGGCGATGAAGAGGTCAATTAACAAAGCCTGGGTTGAGAGCCGAGAAAAGCAAGTCAAAGATGATTTACCAATAGACATTTGAACAAATAACCACCTTAAATGTACAGTACATCTTTTGTATGGGGCTTCTGCTGAGATCAGAGAAAGTGTGCTGTTTATGTACTGTAATCTTCCAAGCAAAAACAATGATTTTTACATTTCAGGTTGAAGACGGGAAATAAAGCATGCAGAAAAGCTTTTCTTTCAAATGTGTTGCTTTTTGTTAAATTGATAAATATAAGTAAGCTAGTTTGAGTGCAAAAAAACAAAAACCTTTTCATTGTAATTATGAAATACAATATTCAATAAAGCAATGTCTTATAAAATTATTCATCCTACTTTTAAAGTTGAGTAGCTCAGTTGGTTAGAGCATGGTGCTGATGATGCCAAGATTGCATGTTCGATCCCTGTATGGGGCAGCTGCATATTCCGCAGGGTTCTTTTCAAATCTACAATTCTGATTCTACATCAGCTTGCTTATATATTATCTCCGCTGTTAGAAGCATCTGGCAGACCCCTGTGAGAACTTATGGCTGAAATCCTATACTCCCTTATATTGTAGGGCTAAGGTTAAAAAAGGTAAAGGACCCCTGGATGGCTAAGTCCATTCAAAGGTGACTATGGGGTGTGGCGCTCATTTCGCTTTGCCGTCCAAGGGAGCAGGTGTTTGTCCACAGACAGCTTTCTGGGTCATGGGGACAGCATGACTAAACGGCTTCTGGTGCAGCTGAGAACCATAAAACAAAATGCAACTTACTTCTGAATAGACAGTATTGCAGTGTAATTTACATGTTTGCACCAGACAAGAAAAGGACTTCAAAGGGTGCCTCCAGACCAGGGGTCAGCAAACTTTTAAAGCAGGGGGCCGGTCCACTGTCCCGCAAACCTTGTTGGGGGCTGGACTATATATTGAAGAAGGAGAAAAAGAACAAATTCCTATGCCCCCCGGACCTTAGTTTGCCTACCCATGCTCCAGACTTTCATTTTATTCTAGGAAAAATTCAAGCTCAAAGTAGAAATTTTGGTTTGCACCATCGAAATGGACCAAAGCACTCTATCATTCTAGCAAATGTTTCCCAAACAACTTGGGTCTCCAGCTGTTTTCAGACTAAAATTCCGATCATCCCTGACCACTGGTCTGCTAGCAAGGGATTGTGGGAGTTGTAGTCCAAAAACAGCTGTAGACCCAAGTTAGGGAAACACTGCTCCAGCACGACAAATATACTTAAAAACAACAACAAACCTTTCATAATTAGGAAAGTGGCAAGGACATGCACTGAAAAGTATGGGATGAACAAATGAGGAATAAGATGACATATACCATAAACAGCCTGCAAGCGAATCAAGAGAAATGCCCATTGTCATATACTGTAACTAACTTCCTCTCAAACAAATTAAGAGTGAATGCTCAATGAAGACTGGACGTACCCTAACCTCTGTGTTAAGCACGGTGCAATCAATGAATGTTCCATAAACTGGTTGTCTGGAGGAGCCCAGAGATGGTGGCCTAGTCTGTGTGTCCCGTCAAACCTACTTAATAACAAACTAGGGTTTAATGTGATTGCACAGTGTGTTGGTGCCACTGAAAGATTCTCACTCCTCAGCTCAAATTGCTGCTGCACCCTGGATGAAACAAGCTAGAGTCTGGGTATTCCTATGTCTGAACCTGGGCTCATGGTTTGTTCCCCAAAACAAATCATGAGTCCAAATTCAGATGACAGAAGAAGCCAGATTCTGGCATGTTTTGTCTATGGTGCGGCAGCAGGAGTGAAGGAGGAGTATGCCCAGGGAGCAGCAGCATGTTGCTCGCTCACATTCAACCATAGCATATGGGAATGTGACAAATGAACTAGGCCAGAAACAGAGCATGATGTGCATTAAAACCACACCGAGAAAGTTTAGTGAACATTAAATGCAACTGATAAAACCTTGCCATTGAGTAACTCAATTCACACTGCATAAATACACATCATGTGTAATCAGGAGTCAATGGGAATCTGGTCAGCTCACTCAAAAAAAATCAGGGTTATCAGTACCACTGGGACTCATATAACAATCAGTGTTGCTCAGCAAGCTGTAAAAGAAGAAAGCAATAATTCTGCATCACAGCTGTGTGTAATCTGCACAATAATACAGGTGCACATGCAGATATGCGCTTCCTTACTGCTGCCCCAAATTCCAAGCAAAGGTGACCCAAATTATGTGCAAGAAAAACAGGATTCAGTGAACTACATTAAAATATTGACATTTGCCACAAAGAAGACAAGGTCTGCTAAGAGCCAATTTCACTAAGAGTGTTTTTTCCAAGATGCACACCACTGTCAGCTTCCATAGAGTCCAGACATTTGCCACGTTGCAAAATCAAGTTTGGCAGAGGTGGCCAGAATGCAAAAGAAGGACGATTTTCCAGTGTGAGCTGCTTTAGCAGGATTTTAGGGGAAATGCTGCAAGAGTCTACTCTCCTTCCCACCCACATGTCGTCCTGTTTTTAGCTAGTGAGACTGGAGACATGGGTGTCCACAGACAACAGGCCCACCATTTCTAGTGAACCTCGTGACAAACAGTGGTGGTTCCTCAATTATTTTATGAAATATGATCTGAGTTAGACACCTGTCTTTGATGCTTCCTTTTGGCTTTGACTTGCCACTCTGCAGCCCAGAGGTGGTTTTAGGGTGGTGCAACTGGTGTGGTTGCACTGAGCACAGTGATGCAGGAAGCGCCAAAACAATGGTGTAAAGCAGAGCGCCAGAGGCGTGTGTGTGCGTGCCTAATTTTAGTGTTGCACAGGGTGCCGCTGAAATTTGAGACCCCCAAGTCTGCCACTGCCCAACCCCAGCAGCTACACTAAGATTGTTATCTTGCCCAGAAAAACAATGTACTGTATGTTCTTTTTAATAATAAGACTAATAATACCCTGTCCATCTGGCTGGATTCCCCCTTCCGCTCTTTGAAACAAAGCAAAACAAAACAGTTTTGCCTGAGAGATTTGGGCTTTCACATATTCAACTATGAGGGCCGTTGGTAAATGAAAACAAGCTGGCCATCTCTGAATTCTATTCCAACCCCAGCAGAGTGATACACACACCTGCCCAGTTGTTAAGTGCAAGATTTAGGGATAAACCAGGTTTAAATCAGTGGTGTGTTCTTTGGCTAATGAAAGAACTGCCAATGCAATGCCTTTGGAATTGATTTTAAAACAAAACTGCAAATTTGACCATCAAGTTGTTGATGATTCTTGATGAAACACAGTTGTCATTTTAAAGAAATCACATCCAAACCGCCAAAGTGTGCAAATGTGAGGTTTGCTGTGTGGGTCCACTTACAATGGAGCATCTGGAAGTTGAAGCTTGCAGAGAGCATGTTTTTATGTTTCCAGAGTAATTAACAATAAACTGTTGTTTTATCTTCTTGTCTCTAGCTTTGGGTTACGGTTCATTTTCCATCTTGTTTGCCCTTAGTGGTGAGCCGTGGAATCCAAGGACAATAAACATTATATTAGATGCCACGAACAACAATACAATTGTGGGGGCTTTGCCATTGACTGCGCTGAGTTCTTTCCTTGTTCACTCATAAGCATCTGTAAGTGCAGATATGTTGGGGTACATAAAAGCAAAAATAATATTTCCTCCATGTTTAAAATAATAATAATAATAATGACTCTGCTAGTTCTCCACCCCCATGATAAAATATACTTATTTAAATTTAGGGGAATGAAACTGAGTTGGTGTTAATTGCAGAAATTGTTTTCGTTTTGTTTTTTTCACAGCACAACTGACAGTAATTTCCCCACCAAGGCAACTTCACAATTTTACATTCTGGGCACTGCATGTGGGTTTATTACCATTTTATCCCCATAAAAACCTTACAAGATAGCTTGGGAGTCAGCCAGTTGTGCAAGGCCACCTATGACTAAGTTAACATTTGAACCCAAGACTCCCTATCTACCAAACCACAGCTGTCTATATAACATTTTAATATGCACGGTTTTTGCCAACAGTCCAGGAACACTGTGTAAGGGACCACTATATGTACAGGGGTCCTTGAAGTTCCCACTATTGCCACACCTGTTGCTGAAGAGGCAAGCCACGTTTTAAACTGAAAAGCAGCTTGCCTCCTCAGTCATGTAAATTGCTTTGGTGGTGATTTCTTTGAAAATCTCTGAGTACATAGTTTTCTCTTCTCCAACAAATGGCTTCAGTGGATTGGGGAAAGGCTATAGCTCAGTGACAGAGCATGCAGAAAATCCCAGGTTCAATCTCCAGGACCAATGCTCTGAATAAGGCAGCTTCCTGGGATTTCAGTCATTGTCTGTACAAATTAAAAAGGACAACTCTGGCTCTTGATGATAGTGGCTTGAAAGTGGCTGCCATATCCCTGTCTTTAAATAATTTGTCATCAGAGGGAATCTGCCTTGGGGAGGTGTGTTTGCAGCCCTCTCTCTACCAGTCACCGAGATAAGATATGAGCTTCCTTTGAAACGATAAGAGTCATAAAGCATTCTGGAGAGAGAATGGGTGCTTAGCTAATAGATGCGCATAATTGCTAGGTAACAGTATTCCTTGATGGGGAATTTTGACAGCCAGTTTTGAGTGGCATCACAAAAGACACGCAATGTGTTCAGTGCCTGTACTCATTTCCTTGGAATCCTCCACAATATCAGCTGTAATTAAAGAGAGAGAGAGAAAGAGAGAGAGAGAGAGAGAGAGAGAGAGAGAGAGAGAGAGAGAGAGAGAGAGAGAGAGAGAGAGAAGTTCCCAAATATTTCAAGATCTCAAGAAGGCATTTTTGTGGCATTGTGTCAGAGAAGTGTATAGGCGTTAAGAGCAAGTGTTATATTTCCCCTTTGTTCCAGCTACGTGCTGTAAGAAGCTGAGAATGAATTGCATGGGAGTTAAAGAGAAAGAGGGTTGGGAGTTAAAGAGAACGAGGGTTGAGGGTGGAGAGAGAAACATGCTGTGGTCTGGAGGGAAGGGGGGAAGCTGTAATTACCTTCGTGTGTACAGGAAGGTATTAGAGAAATGAATGGGAGATTGGCATGCTAAAAGCCAATTTACGCTCCCCACCCAATGAGGCAAAGGGAAGCAAAGATGCTATAAGAGACCAGCTGGCAAGGGCAGCATTCTAAAAAGGCAGGAACACTGTTTCAAAGGCCACATAACGTTCTATGGCCAAATAGTTAGTTTTATTCTTTCTGTTTTATCTTAGAAATAATTGTAGCGTCTTCCCTTTGTATTAGGCCACCGACCGTCCATCTTTAATTTCCACAAGTGCATGCAAATTAGGAGTTCATGTTTTTCAACTTTGCAGTGTGCATATCTATTTTTTGAAACCCAGCTACAGCCGGGGGGAGGGGGGGGACGGTGTGCAGGGAAGAGGCAGGATGCACTTGGGAGCAAAATGTGTGCGTGACCCAGTCCAAGTTGCACAGTTTTATAATTATCAAAGCTGAAAAAGAATATGCTGTTTGAGTTGGTTATAAAACACAAATCTGGAAGAAAGAACATGCCTCAACGTTCAGAAGTCTTTCCCTTGGTATTTTTGGGAACCTCAGCTCAATCACAGTTTACTTTACCTATTTGCATTATCAACTTTTAAAATTTTGTCTTAGCCATTTGGGGAGACTCTTGAGTTCAGATGGTGAGAGGGGGAGATGTGTCCTTTGCTTTGACCCAGATATTCCAATTGCTTCCTGATTATCCTGAGTGTAGACCCAGCTATGCATCACCTTTGCATGGATCACTTTAGAGTGGTGTGCATACAAAGCTCGATTTGAGCCACAAAGTGTCAGAGCTCAGGTCTGGACTATGTTGATTTCAAATGTATGAAGTATGTGGAAAGAGGGTGCTCAGTGCATGTGTGAAATGTAATTTCCTTAAGTCACACAGTAACCACTGTTGCCTCCATACCTCTTTGAGGAGGGAGCAATGATTCTAAGAGTGTGACATTTCTAGTTAAGCATGGCCTTAGCATCTTTCATATTCAGAAACGTGAGCCCTCTAGATGCAGATCTGAGAAATCTGTGATTTTGATTCCTCGACTTAAGCCAATGGAGTCACCGGGTGTCATCTTTTGTGTAGGTCCATCTCAATTCCTCAACTGTAGTTGTAACCAACACTTGCCCTCTTGTCTCAGGTCTACCTGGCTACACTGCTAAGCTGATCTGGAGGAAGCTACTGTCCTTGAACCCTCTAGATCAGGCATGTCAAACATGCGGCCCTCCAGATGTTTTGGCCTACAACTCCCATGATCCCTAGCTAGCAGGACCAGTGGTTGGGGAAGATGGGAATTGTAGTCCAAAACATCTGGAGGGCCGCATGTTTGACATGCCTGCTCTAGATGTTTCTAAACTACAACTCCCATCTCAGCAGGTGTGGCCAAAGCTTCCCCATATCTGGTCTAGATCAACCTCCTCTGTCTTGGTGCCCTCCAGGTGATCTGGACTACAACTCTCAATGCTCAATGTCCCTAACCATTGGTTATGCTGGCTGAGGCTGATGGGGTTTGTAGTCCAAAACAGCTGGAGAGCATCAGCTTCAATGAGACCGCTTTAGATAAGTGATGTATCCCACTTTTAGCTTCAGAAGTGTACAGCTCTGTGGGAATGATTTGCTCATGGCTACCCATGGTTGAGGGGGGTTGAAATGCAGACCAAGTCCAATGTTATATGAACCACACACTACTGACACTTATTCTGCAATCTGATAACAACTTACCTAGAACTAAACCCTGCTGAACTCAGGAAGGCATCAAACTGATCTGTAACAAAGCAGCATGATTTCTCGCTGCACAAAATGTTTTATAACATTATTTTTTACAAAATTAACTTGGCAATTCCAAATGTCTCAATCACAAGAGAGAGAAAAATCAGAATAGCCGGCAGCATTTTCAGTACAGTAATAACTTGTTTTTTCTAGGCTTTCATATTCATTACAAAGACACTATGAGTATATGTGTATATAACTGTGATGCGCGCACGCACGCGCACACACACACACTGCAGTGCTGCAATATTTTGATGAGTTTAATAAGCTAAACATAATAAAGGGGATATACTATACTCAGTACAAATGTCAGGTTAAGTTAAATCAAAACACAAAGCAAAGTTCTGGTTGCAAATAATGGCTGCCAGGGATAATAAAGGAAGATGACTTAATTTCTGTACTTTGGGCGGTTTGGAAAGAAGACATGCAAAAGGTGATAATTATTTGCTATGAAATTAATTTGCTTAAATTAGCTGTGTGGTGCATTTTGGTCAACTGCCTCAGCCGGTCGTAGACAACATATTCCAGTGATCTGACAAGGGAATGCACTTTTCTAAAAATAAAAAATAAAAATCTTCAGGAAACGCGGTTCCATTTAATTTCAGGTCATATCCTACTACAGAAATTTCATGCTGATTTGAAAGGAAAATCCGAGCATATTCAACAGATCCTTAAAAGTTGCACTAACTGTCAGACTTGTTGAATCTCAGGCATGTCACACACACAAACACACAGCAGGGGTTTTAGTTCCAGGCAAAGTTATGACAACTAACCAGAGTGGTTGAATGGCAACTCAGGCATCCTGAATAAGCAGAATCTGGAATTTTTGTCCAGTAAATCAGCCTGCCCCCACCCTGGTTTAAAAGACAAATGTCACACAATATACTCGAAACAGTTGGGGCTACAAATGAATGTAATGCAGAGTTCCTCAACCTGTGGGATGCAATGTCTGTGGAAGTGGGTCATGGGCTTTGTAAGTAAATCCAAAATAATTATTGCAATTAATCCTTGACTGGTATGATGAATTCCTCTTACAGAGGCGGTCTGTAATAGTCACTTGAAACAGATCCCTGTACAAGCATCTTGTGGTGAACTGTCACTGGATCAGTTAACTGCCATGATTAGTTAATAATTAAGCCAAGAGTAATCTGAAGTTTGCTTAGTTGAAATAAATAATAATGTATCAATAATGACCTGAGACCATGCCTGGCAACTTTGAAACCCCTCATTGGCTTAGTCACTGGCAAAATGCAAGCTTAGCCATCCCACTGATATTAAGACTTTTAGCCTGCTTGCGTAAACACATTTCTCCAGAAGAATTTTTGCAGCTTAGGATGCAATATCCTGCAATCAGATGGTGGGTGTGCTTTCATTCCCATAAACAAGACCGCGAATAAGTTTTTTTAAAAAGTACAATAACATTTCAACTAATTTGACATTAATAAAGGTGTTAAGTATATTCTTGCTGGGATGCCTCAAGGTTATAAAATAGGGAAACTTCCTGTTAAAATGCATGAAACTGATGGCTCCTGAAGACCTAAGGTCCAAAACTCAGGTGACAACAGGATAGTGGGGCCACCACTCTAAGTGAATTTGAACTTGTGGGTCGCCATATCAGAAAAGCTGGGAACCAATTGTGCCTGTTTCACTCCTCCATACTATCACCAGGGAGAAAGAAATTGTGCTTTCTGCATTACTATGCCTGAACCAAAGACTATGGTTTGTTTCACCCCCACGCTAAGCACAATTTGCAGCTAAGGTTTGTTCTTGGCTTACTGATTGTGATTTGGTTGGAGGGGCATAAACCACGATCCCTGGTTCGGGCCTAATGCTGGGTCAGGGACTGTGGTTTTCTCCCCAGCACTAACAAGGAGCAGTAAAGCAGCTGTGATTCTCAGGCCTGGCAAATCCATTAACTATGGTTTGCCCGTGAGAAGGAAACTGACCGTCAACCTAAGGATACCAGATTTTTTTTCAATAAAGCCGGGGACGCTTTAAAATAAATAAATAAATCTTTTTTTTCAAAAAGAAAAAATACTTTAAAAAATAAAGAAAAAAAGTCAACACCACAGATCAAAGTTTGCTTTAAAACTGAGCTGGCGAGGAGGTCCTCTCTGCAAGTGGGTGGACAGCACCCAGTGGGGACCCCGAGATGCAGCCGGGCCTCCTGCTCTCGCGGGGCTGCCCCAAAGCTCCCAGCCACCGTCAGCTGAAGTGATCCAGCGCTCCCTGCTGCTGCCAGATCGAGCCCAAGCGTTTGCATGAACACCCCCAACACCCCCTTGCACCGCTTTTTTCTCCTTCTCTCCCCAGCCCACCTCCCCCCATCCCTCCTCCTCTCCTCCCCAAAGCCATGCAGCCACAAGCAACTCAAATGGAGTGGAAAATGGCCAGTGATGGCAGATCGAGCCTTTAGATTATCTCCTTCACCTTTGGTACTTAGTTGTCTCTAATTGCTTTTATTTGCCAGAAGCCCCCCTCCCCTCCCACCAGCTTGGGTGGGTGGTAGTGGTGGTGGCGAGGAGGCAGAAGAAGCGGGGTGGTGAAGAGGAGAATATATATGTGCCCCCCCATATTTTTTGGCTGCCACCGATTCTATACATGACAGTATGTTTATATGATTAGCTGAGCCCAGGGATGGGTAGAAGAGAAAGAGAGAGAAATAGTGGGGGTGGAGATTCGCAGAAGAGATGGAGGCTGGAGGTGGCTCCAGTTCAGAGCTAGTGGAGAGTCTGTGTCAGGACTTCGCAATCCCCAGTCACACACTGAGAGGTGCATAAACGAAAGGGAGCTTTTAAGAGCGATTTTACCCCCCCTTCCCTCTCTGTCTCTCTTCCTTTCTCTCCCCATTGCTCTTGATCTCTGCTCACGGGGCAGCAGCAGCAAGGAGTGGGGAGAAGCAAGGGGGGGGGGAAGCGAAGCTTGAAGAAGGGTTGGAACTGGATCCTGCCAGAGGCCAGGATGCCATCCAGGGAGATAAAAGGGGCTTTTCTTTCCGATTTTCCCTCTCTCGCATGTGTGCCTGTGCTTTGCAATCACAGCGCCTTCTCCCCTGTCACCCCCCCCCCCCCGTGCTGAACAATTGAGCTGATTCTGGCTGCTCCTATTGGTGTCCCTGTTTCCTGGGGACATTTAATGAAATCCGGGGACATTCTGGGGATGGAATTTGTCCGGGGACACATTTTCAAATCTGGGGACTGTCCCCGGGAACCGTGGACGTCTGGTAACCCTACCTCAACCTCCACTGCCTGAAAGCCTTCAGGAGGAAACCCCAAGGAAAAATCTGTACCTGTTGCCTTGCGGGACATATTGGGGAGAAGAAAAGGCTAAGGCGTAAACCCTACACAAATCCAGAATGGTGTTCCCAAGACGGTTGGGTGGCGCCTTGTACGTCTCATTCAGGCTACTCCTGCAGCCAAACTGGTGGCAAACATATTGCTCTGCTTTCCTTGGGACTACACTACATCAATGAGGCCAAGGTCTTGTCACCTGGGCAACCCAGGACCTCCATACACACTGCCCAGGTTTGCATGACGGGGAGGTCACTTCAGTGCTGCTAAGGCAGAAAAAACAATGCAGGAGGCAGCAGTTATGAGTTGCCAGTCTCTGCAGCCACAACAGACACCATGATTCTCCAGTAGTTTGACCTCACTCCCAGAGGCACACTCCATTGTCTCATGAGATAGGCAGATGCCAACGTAGAAGCCAACTCCTAGGGCCTGAGCCCCCCCCCCCCAATATTTTATTGGATGCCAGCAACCTGCGGAAGGTAAGCATGCTCCATATAAGCACTCCCAATGTAAACTTTATTCATTTAATAAAAGAAAATGATTTTGTCTCTATGGCTTCAAAATCTAAAGAGAGAGAGAGAGAGAGAATGAATGCATTCTGTCTCATTTATGTCATGTTTAAATCCCGCCTTTCTCTCATGGAGCTCAAGGTGGCAGTCAAAGGAGTCCCCAGCTGGTTTGCTAGCTGGGCACTGATCATACCCAGATCTGCTTAGCTTCAGCAGGTTTGTGGCTCCATATGCTATTCAAACCATACATCACGGATCGACAACTTATATTATTATTATTATATATATATATATATATATATATATATATATATATATATATATCACACACACACAAACCGTATATTCCGGTGTATAAGACGACCCCCAACTTTTCCAGCTAAAATATAGAGTTTGGGATATACTCGCCGTATAAGAAATATGACCTGGCGTATAAGACGACCCCCGACTTTTGAGAAGATTTTCCTGGGTTAAAAAGTAGTAGTATACGCAGGAATATACAGTATTTATATCCCGCCCATCTGGCTGGGTTTCCCCAACCACTCTGGGCTTACAATGGATATAAAAACACAACAAAACATCAAAATATTTTTAAAAAACAGAATATCCTATACAAGCAACAAACAAATAAATCAACCAACAGAAATCAACAACAACAACAATAAACAGTTTACAGTTATACCCAAATTAAAATAACCACCAACTCCAACTAAACATTTAACCAACACCAACCAGGGACAAGTGTGTGAACATTACAGTGTGCAGGGACAAGTGTGTGAACATTACAGTGTGAACGTTAGAACTCCCACACTCATAAGAAATCCCTGACTCACTCTGTTGTGTGTTGGCATGCAATAGGCTTTGGGAGAGAGAACTCTATGCTCAGAAGTCTTTTTGTGTAAGCTAATTGCAGCAACATCTTCATTCCCCTGCCGCTTCTACTCCACGCTGACATTGTCATCTGTGGCTATGTCAGCAGTCCCCCCCCAACTGACATTTCCTTTCCGGTTGAAGAACAGATGCGTGATCAGATGGCATCGAGTGGTGCTTTTACCTCTTCGCAGCACTATTGACTCATCACACATAACAGGGTTCATTAAAAACCATTGTTTCATCCCTTCCTCTAACCACAGGGAGACAAGCAGGGTGGCTGCGTTGTTGTTTGAAATACAACCACGTTGGTGTGTGCATACAATTGCACTTTTTGTTTCTTTACCTTGACATGGAAGCTGCTGCAGGGGGCAGGGAATTATGTCATGTGCATCATCACAGGTCAAAATTCTATTCATTCATTCATTCATTCATTCATTTTTTAAAAATAATGCAAGTTTAATCCCCTACATGGGAAGAATGGAGCCTTAAAGCAAAATCCTATGCATGTTTACTTTGAATTTAAGTTCTACCGATTTCACCAGGACTTGCTCCGTGGAAAGATTATGCCCAGGATTGCTGCCCTCAATGCTGGAGCTTGCTCAGTTGGGCTTCTTAAATCAGGTTCCACCATCTGTTTTGAAATTGCTGGTGCAGGGCTTTCAGTGAACAGAGGAAGAGATCAGCGGGAGATGGGCAACAGGAGGCTTATGTCGGAGTCCCTGCTGAAATCTGGCTCCCTAATATGTAAACAGGGTGTTGGTTATTGAGGCTGCCCAAGTTTTAACAGTGAACCAGTGCAAAACACTGTAGGAATGCCATAGCATGAAATAGGGGTTTTTTTCGGGGGGGGGAAGCTAAAACAATGCAGGTATAAAAATCTGAGTACAAAATGTTGCAAAAGAGGCAGATCAATGGCAAGCAGATTCATGGCATAATGCAATTAACAATAGATTAAACAGAAAAACAACAGAGCCAAAATTGTATTGCACTTATTTAAATGTTAAACACAAGCTACTGGTATGAATTCATTCTTCATCTGGGCACATTTTGCTCTATTGACATCTAGACCATATCACATGGCCTCAAAATAGCTTCGGCTGACTATATTTATCTTTACTGCAACTGCACAGGGCAATTAAAATTGTCTTCTAATGGGATTTTTCCCTTGGATTTGGCCCAATTTTTTTCAGCATTAGATGAAGGTGCCTCTCTCTCTCTCTCCCTCTCCCCACCCTCCAATACCATCAATTGTATGTTTTGTTGGACAACAGTAATAGCTTCATTTATAACAGGAATGCTTGAAAACAAAGCAAAACGATCCAACAATTTTTAGTGGCAGAATTGTATTATCCAAATAGACCAAAACATTTTGCCTAAGGGTGCATACTAAATTTTTTGAGCAAGCGGTTCAAGAATCTGAAAGGAGAGTAAAAAACTGGGGAATATAAGGTGGAGGCACTGTGTGGAGTAGGTTCTCCACAGTTGAAATATCTATCTGCGCAAGAGAAGCAAATAATAGTCCATTACCTGTTCGTCCCTCAGTTCATTCTCCAGCAGTGAAATAATCCTGTCATCTTTGAGAGTACAACTACGGTACAGTATATCGCTATCACAACATACTGCTTCTCAAAACCACCTGGGGAAAAAGCTTGAAGAGACCCAACTGCCTAAAGAAAAAAGTCTCACACCCAAAATTTCCACAAGCTGGGTTGAAAACAGAAAATGGGTTCTAGTAGATAATCTAAACGTGAAGCTTCGGAAATTTTGCCGCACCTTCTGCAGAACCTAACACACATGAAGCCATTTAAGGAATGCAAATCCTCCACTGTTTGCTCATCTTAAACTCAAGAGTAGAATCCTTCCAATAAGACATTATTGAGCCAATATGAAGAATGGGGTAAGAATGGCAGCATAAGTGGCTTACAGATCACAGCCGCTGTCTTATCAGTAAAGTTTTAGACTATAATGTCAGAGGCCTGGGAACTGTAAAAGGAAAACGATCCTGACATAGTTTTATCTCCCATTTATATTTTCCTGCCTTGGTCAAATGATACTACCGTAAAACAATCCAGCTCTTTTTCTGAGTGACAAGGTAGAACCTGCAGGCTGTTTGAGTCACTGCTGTTTTAAGAGAATTCAGATATTCTGAATTTTGGAATTTTTTAAAAAAAGTCACTGTTAGTAATCATTCATACCATTTTGTTTCAAACAGCCTTGTCCCATTTGAACCACATCTTCTATGCCACATGGATGCCAGCATAAGACATACACTTCATACTACAGTGCTTCCTATCAGATTTCTGGCTACAAACGCATTTCAGTCCATGGGCTGGTTCAGACATTAAGGCAGGCACCAAACCCATTTTCTCTCTGCCTTTTTATAAACCTATGACTCCTTCTATGAATGTTTATATGGTGGCACCTCTCCTCTCCCCTTTCAAAGGCTTTTGGCTTTACTCTCCATCCATGACCTGACTACAATCACACAAATGTCATTGTGATTTTCTCATTATCATCCATTGCTGTCACCGCCATCCATTGTTCCTTCTACTGTTGCGTTCCCCATTTCCAATTTTAGCTCCTTTGGAAGAGAGACCTCTTTTTTTGTGTCCTTTGATGGCCAGCTGTTGAACTGTACATACATGTTCAGCTCATGTGCGACATCATTTGCACAATAACAGCCATGCTTGCTGCTAAGGCTTACACAGAAGTTTGAAGCCACTAAATTTGTACCCCAGTGTGCCGCTATCGGAAAGTAGGGTGCCAGTCAACAGTTAATCAAATATCAAGCAAGCCAAGCCACACATTTGACCTGGGAAGAAATTCCTTCCCATCTCAATTTATTATGACAATGTTTTCAGATGTTACACATGACCAAAAGCCACCCACTTTTTTGATACAAATGAATCTCCTTAATAAGCGCACCGTTTCTGCAGTAGTCCATAAAAGAATGGAGATATGGAAGAGGGAAGGAAAAGTCTTTCCATATACAAGTTGTAAGGTATTTTGTTTCAGTGGAGGGGTCAACACGAGAACGGGGCTTTTCTGTAGTGGCTCCCTGTTTGTGGAATCCTGTCCCCAAGGAGGTTCATCTGCCACCTTAGAATCATAGAATTGGAAGGGACCACAAGGATCATTTAGTCCAACCCCCTGCAATGTAGGAATCCTTCATCCCACATGGGACTAGAATCCACAACCCTGAGATTAAGAGTCTCATGCTTTACTGACCGAGCCTTCATTATATATTTTTAGGCACCAGGCAGAAATGTTCCTCTTCAACCATGCCTTTGACTGATTAATATTCTACGCCTCTGATTAATATTCTACGCCGTGTGTGTGTGTGTGTGTGTGTGCGTGCTATTGTTTTGTCGTTTTTGTTGTAACTACTTATTTGTGTTCCATCTGGTCGACTCCCAGAGATCTTTTCATGGAGGGCAGTATATAAATCTAATAAAATAAACCAACTAACTTCATATTGAAAGGGATGTACATATGGATCTGGCTTCTCCATTCATGTGAATGCGGGAACCTGCTCATGTGTGAGCAGCATTAAACCCAGCCTTCCTTTTTAATAATAATAATAATAATAATAAGTTATTAGCATTTGTAAAACCTGAGATATGAGGCAACATGTACAGACAATAAATACCCTTCTCCTTTTTTGGTGAGAAACTAGCCTGCTCCCCACTTTTATTTTAATTCTCCCCCCAAAAAATTTTTCATGTGGATGCCCATGCCTAGAGCACATGCAGAATTCTAGATGGGAGGTGGTATTAACAGGTAGGGTACCAAGTAATTGGATTTACAGTGCAGCCATGTGCTTAAAACGCAGCTCCGAATCAACCCTGTGCCTCAGGGTTAACTGAAGACATTATGCCTGCTACCCCCCTGCCCCAGGTGCTTAGTATCCAAGCCTGGCCATTTTATTTGGCACCTGAGGCTGAAAATTGTACAAGTGCCTCTTCCCCTCCCTGGCAGACGAGTACAATCATAATAAATTAAATATCTAACCATTTTCTGCTTTTCATGAAGCTCAAAACACTGTACCTTATGGTAGGGCCTAGGCCTGTGATAAGTGCATAATATTTATCGTAAGGATACTTTGCATGGGTTTTTTTTTAACCTGCTCAAGAAAATTGGCTGTTGTTTTTTTAAAAAAATTACACTTGAGTTAACAGATGCTGAAGCTATTCCCCCTGTTGACGGTAATATGGTTAAAGGATCCTCTGGAAGTTCAACCAAATTCATTCTGAAAATAATTTGTTCTCCATTAAGCCATTTATTCCCTCACTAGTTACACTGATATACAAACTCTCAGATTATATGAATATCCTCCATGCCCTGAATGTCTATTTAGCCAGATAAAGAGAAGAAAGGGGTGCTGTTTGCCTGCTTGATATGTTTGGCTTAGCTATATTTTAAAAATAAATTTCAAATCCAGGCTTCAACTGCTGCAAGTTGGAATATTTTTGCTTGGCACTGAGCAGGTCTGTTTTCTATTTTTATTTCCTTTTTTTCCAATTGAGTTACGTTACTAGGCAACGGAAGCATTCTGCTCTATTGGTTAATAGCTATACTGTATTTCACATAATCAGTTGGTATATTTGGGCAAATTGTCTATGGAGTGGGGGGGAAGACAGCACAAATGACTGTCTTTTGGACACCAATTGCTTATAAACTGTGTTACCAGCTGTCTCTACTTAGGGATAGAAAGCACTCGGACGCCATTCAGTTTGCAATTTATAGAGGTTGTCTCTGCTATGAAAGGGGATGACAAATTTCCAAAACAGTATCCTCAGTAAAAGGCAATTTGATCAGTTTAATTTCCTAAAGATACAATTCAGCAAGCACACCAGCCACACTGTGTGCTCACAATGGACAAGGTTTTGTTTTGCTACAGGAAAAACAACAACCATATGAAAACGGAGCCACTTTGAATTTATGGCCAAAGTGGGGTGGAATCACTGAATACATACCACATTTCTTTCTTGTTACATTTATACATCACCTTTCCAATAAATAAATAAAAGCCGAAGGTGGCTAAACATAATAAAACAGAAAGTAAGCAAATAAAACTGTATAATCAGAAAAGAGCTGATTAAAATGTAAGAACAGCAGGCCGTTAAAATTATAGGGTGATGTCTTAGTCAAACTCACAGTAGGCCCACTGAACTCAATGGGTTTTTTAATCATAGAATTGTAGAGTTGGAAGGGTTATCTGGTCCAACCCCCTGCAATGCAGAAATGGGTCTGAATGACTTGGTTGGCTGCCACCCTTAGGTTAAAAAACAAAATGGTAAAGAAGAGCAAAGCAGCTCAGCAGAGCAAACACCTATTTAAATAGAAAAGGGTTTTGTCTGCTGCTGGAAAGGCCACCAAGGAGAGATCTAAATGAGCCTCTCTTTGTGCGGAGCTTTGAAGTCAGGGTGCAGCCACCAAGAAGGCCCTTTCTGGAGTTTCCACCAAATTTGCACAAGATGTTGGCAGGACAAGACAGAAGGGTATTTCTGGCAGGTTCCAGTGCATGAGCAGGTTTGTACAGGACTACAGGTAGCCTTACAGGTAGCCTGGCCCCAAGCTGTTTAGCCTCCATACCCTCCAACATTTCAGGGACAGAATATAGGAACATGACTGTAACATTTCCGTTCTCATATTTGTCCCTTTGGGCTAGCTATACTAGAAAAATACAGTTGTCCTACAAAAGATTTTTGGCAGTTTCAATACATATTTCAGTAGCTGCAATGCTTAAAATGCCAGGTAGTGCATGAAATGGTGCCTTAAGGTTCATATAAGTGCAATTACAAGTTGTGTAGATTAGAAGCAAGGTGGGCCTAAAGCTGCCCCAACTCATAGATGTAACTGTTAAGAGACCCACAGAAGGGTCTCTATCTACTCTCAAAATTTTAACATGGCATTGCCAAAAGGCTAAAGTAAGGGAAACCTCAAAGGCAGCAGAAGGATAGAAAAGAAGCAGGGCTATTCTACTGCTTCTGCTCTTGGCTATCCTTCAACTATCTTCTAAGCAGCAGCTATTCCACCAGGCAACCTGAACAGTTTGCATCCCAGGGGTCATAATGAGACAGTGTTTCTCAACCTTGGGTCTCCAACAATGTACATCCCCATTTCCTGTGTGTTATATCATTTAGTCTAAGCCACTCTGGACACTGCTTTGTTTAAATAAAGTCTTTAAATAAAGAACTAAATTGGGGCGAAATTGCTTTCCTGGCACAACTGGTTGCAAAGGACTACTGCAGGGCCTTAGATGGAAGGGAAACAGGTATGCAAATGTCCTAGCATATTTGAACAGCAACAGGCAACACTGTTACGAGTGCACTGGAAATTAATATGCAATCAGAATTGCATAATTTCATTATTCCCTATTAGAGAATTGACAACTTTCCATCAATTTATTCAATGATAACTATAATAAGATATGGAAAGAGATCAAAAAGATTTGGAAATTTGGAACAGATTAAACCTGTTGCTTTGGGGGAGAATCTCAACAATTAAGATAAATGTGCTCCCAAAAATGTTGTTTCTATTTCAGATGATCA
This sequence comes from Zootoca vivipara, assembly GCF_963506605.1. NCBI lineage: Eukaryota > Metazoa > Chordata > Lepidosauria > Squamata > Lacertidae > Zootoca > Zootoca vivipara. The sequence continues at coordinate 14,590,520 of NC_083287.1, read as the reverse complement.
CAGTTGGGGATGGACGGACTAGATGTTTTAGGGATTGGCAGAAGGAGCTGTTGAAATTTATTTGGCAAGGGAAGAAACCCCGAATTAAATATAAATTAGTAACGGATATCAAGGAAAGAGGGGTTTTTACACTACCAGATCCAAAGCTCTATTATGAGGCCTCATGCCTTTGTTGGTTAAAAGAATGGATGACAGATTTGGGTGGCATTCCTATTTAGGCTATGAAAAAGTAAAAGTTCATAAAGGCTTTCTAAATCATATAATTCAGAAATCATTATATACAGTAGGGGCAGGTATAAAAATTTAAAGGTGGTTTATCACCTCTGGAGGCCATTTCAGTAAAAAGGAAGAACATGGAAACAAAACTGGATCAAAACCAACTCAACCTATTTTTTTTTAAAAAGAAATCAAACATTATTTTACAGATTGGCTACAATACCACCAACTAAACGATGTCTTCAAAGCAGATAGGAAAACTGGGTTTGAGATAGAAATATCAAAGTTGGAAAAAGACTTATTACAAAACAAAAAGAAAATACTATCTAACATGTACAGATTGCTGCTGGACTGGGAGGTTAAGGATGAAGAGGTCAAAGAAGTGATGATGAAATGGTCAAAGGACTTTGGTTATTCCACCCAGATGGACGATTGGGAAAAATTATGGCAAAAAGACTTAAAATTCACGTCTTGCTACACAATAAAAGAATGTTTTTTATGAAAATGCTATGTAGATGGTACATGACCCCCAGCAAATTGGCCAAAATATATAAAACAAACTCAAATGCATGTTGGAGGTGTAAGCAAATGGAATGAACAATGTACCATATGTGGTGGGGTTTTGATAAAATTAAAAAGAAATGGGACATTGTCTATGATGAATTAAAAGAAATGTTTAGACAAACATTTGTGAAGAAGCCAGAAGCCTTTCTTCTGCGTATTCTGACAATTGATATATCAAATTAATACAAGGAGGGTGTTCCTATATGCTACAACTGCAGCATATGGAATTAGCAAAATGACAGAAGTAATTATAAATCAACCAAACCAAAGGTTTAAAAAGGAGTGGGACTGTTTTAAAGAGTACTGTATCTGGAAAAACACTGTTCTCAAACAAAATCTTTGATGTGTTTCGACTAAAGTTTGCAAAGTAAATAACAGATAGATAACATATATTACGCAAGAGAAGTGAAATAAGGAAAGCAACACAGTTAAAAAGATAAAGAAGTAAGAAGCCGCAATAAGGTGGAATTGATTTATTTTGGTTTACATTTGTGTATAAGTTAACATATTTTGAAGAACGAATGGAAAATGTATATAATTAATCAATGTAAAACTCAATAAAGAATATTTAAAAAAGACAACTTTCCAATTTACCACAAGCAGAATATACCCTCTGCTCTGATCACTTCTCTCCCCGCATATCCCAAACACCCTTTTATCCTAGTTTCCTCTCCTTAGCACAGATTCATCTTCACAGTCAAATTAGCCCATATATACAAAAAAAAGGAACATGTTCCCTTGTTTTAGACTCCTGCCATTCCTCAGTGAATTAGAGAGCTTAGATTTTAAACCTTTTTAAAGTTAGGTACACAAATAGCTATGGAAATTGGCAAAATGTTTTCACTTAAAAGCAATGAATATAAAGCATTAAAAAACCCCACTATGTTTGCAAAGAAGCTTTTCTTGATTTTCCCAGAAAGGGCTCTAATACTATAAAGTCCTATTCATTTGGGGAAGATTTTAATATAACCTGCAGACCCACCCAACCCATCACATGCTGTTGTGACTCACAGACAAATGCTTCTTCCTTTTCCTATGATACGCAGTGACATCCCAGGTTGGCTCGGGTTCAGCAGGAAGAAGCCATGGCTGGCTGGCTGGCTAGCATTGTGACTGGAACAGTCACTTTCCCCAACCTGGTGTCCCCTATATAATGTTTGGAAAGACTGTGGAGTATAGGTCAGTGCCAGTGGGGGAAATAACATGGTAGGCTTTTATCAAACTGATATAATCTATGCATACTGGTCCAACACAGCAGCTGATTCAAGACAGCGTTTTGTTATGAAGTTCAACAGAACCAAGGAAATGTGAATTGTCCACAAGTGTAATGTCCATTGGTCTTTTTTAATATGGCCCCATGTGATAAAACATCAAGTGTGTGAGTTACCTTAAATCTGGCAAACTTAAATCTTTTGCCGGACACTGTAAGGACTAATTCGTTATTCTCTGCGGATGTGATATTTATACCTCCCCACAGGGCTGTTTATCTGGGCTCATGGCAATATTTCAAAATACATGTTACTTTGGTAGATCTTAAATGAATAATTCATTGGCAATTAATCCTCTGAATATTCATCTGTGCTATGAATCAGTTTTGTGAATTATTCCCATGTTTATGAGCCATTCATAGTCCAGATTCTGCAAATATTATTTTCTTCTAATTATATATAGAAAAGAAACTATACAGTATATGTATATGTATTACACAAAAAACACTTCCTGCATCTGTCTTTTGAAAATATTTGATTCACAGAAAAGTCACAAATGATGATTTGGAATAACAAGTTCTACCGATTTCTCTGGAGGCTGCTGATTTGATTAATTTTGGGGTGTTTAAATGCAAAAACTATTAAAATCAAAACACCATGGGTCACCACAGCACTCTCACTGTAAATCAGTGCAGCTTCACTGATTTAACTGGAGCTATTTTTTTTAAATAAAAAAAACAGGTTACTGTATTCAATATAACATATTCAGAAGCATATGTTTTCCAACTACAGAAAAAGAAGAAAAATTCAAACCAGGGAATTGATGGGATTATTTCTATACACAGCTAATGTGAAGGAATTTATCCAACCACAGATTCCATTTGCTTAGCTTGGGCTTGGAACTCCAACCCCAGTTAACTGTTCCATTGTATTTTGAAGCAGCGCCAGGCTATCATTACAAAATGGGTGGGGCAGTGATTGTTGTGCAATATGTGTTGGTATGCATAGCCTATACCTCTTAGGTGTGCAAAAATGTGAAGTTTATTATTAATAATAAGCAACTGGTTTTTTTCTTTCCCCCTTTATTTGGCCAAGGTAGAGGCTGAAATGTCTTAAGCAGGTTTTCCAGAACTGTGCCTTCAACTACTTAAATTACTACCCACGTCATCATTTTCTTTTAATATCATTCAGGTCACCTATATGTGTGCAACACAATCTCCTTTTAACCGTCATTGTCTAGGAAGGATCCAAAGAGCGCCTTGCATGAGCAGAAGGCCCTTCTGCATGCAGGGGGTGGGTGGGTGTTGCAGGTTTCCAATTCCTTCTCCCAAACCTGCACCCCCTACACCACAGCCCCCATTTACGACACGGTGTTCTAGAGGTTATTCCTCAAGACTTATGAGGGGTGCCATAGGAAGAGGGAGCAGAAAAGTCTCTTTGTATAACCAAGACTTCACTGATGGAGCAAAGTCATTGCATCTGATCAGGAACATTGCCTCTCCATTGCTACTAAGGTCCCATTTCTGGTGTTGACATGATGGAATTGCTCGTCCAATACTTATTAAAGAATGTTGGATGAATTGGCATTGTTGAACTTTGCCATTTCCATGCAACTTTTAAGCTCTAAAATGTAAATGGTTTTTAAAAAATTAATTAACTTTTGCCCTCTTTTCTTTAACTGAACTTGAACAGAACATTTGCTACAATGTGGGCTCAGACGTTGCTGCGACAATTTCCCCCCTCTCCTCAAATTCACCTGCCCACATCTATAGTATCTACCAACATAGCCCCATATTCAAAAACTGATTATATGGAAGACCAGTTCTATGATGTGATTTGTACCATCCCTTTCCCACTCAGCGTTCTTTATAATATTGTATTTTAAGATGGCCTGGGCTGCTATCATATTTCTATTAGCACATTCCAGAGGGGAGAATTTATTCTCTCATGCAGGTATGAACCCTTGACTTGCACTTATAATAACACCACGAAGGTTGGAAAAGTAATGTTATTCCTCCCCCGCCCCAAACCATATAAATATCCATACACAAATAGACACGCGCACACACACACACCTGACAACTGCTGTAAACTGAATGATTTAAAACTGGGGGGGGGGATAGCAACACTGGAAGAAGAAAAATCAGGAATTCAGGAAGCTGTACAAGAGGCAGGCTTTGCTATTTTTGCTCATGCTCTTTTTGTCTGATTTAGATAGCAGTATCAATTAAAAACTCACTTAGCACTGGGATTTAGATGAGTTTTTCTTTTACTTTCAGAAGAAGAAGAGGTAGTAAATTAGACTCAAAAAGCATCAACAAAACCAGCCTAGATCCCAAATATACTGCTTATTTGACAGACTCATATGAAATGTCTGAATCTGACTTGGAAAATAAGTTTGTTTTTTGTTTTTGTTTTGTTTGTTTGATTTATAGACCATCCTTCATCACAAGATCTCAGCGCATTTCACAAGATAAAAATATAAGGTAAAAACACAAATAGTTAAAAACAGCAAAATAATAACCTACGCTCCCACAAACACATTTCAAAGGCTGTAGAATGTTAATCAGCCCAAAGGACAGGTTGAGGAGGAACGTTGTTGCCTGGTGCCTAAATATATATAATGAAGAAATATAACGAAGGTGCCAGATGAACCACCCACAGTGGCCAAGTGGGTGGATTAGGAATGACAAATATTTGTATGCTTATAGCACCATTAACCTTGCCATGCAAGGTTTCACCAGCCTAAAATGGTTACTTGCCATGGGCGTACCCAGGATCAAAACTAGGAGGGGGCAGGCAAGCCACGCCCCCACCCTAGCCACCCGATTGGCTGGCTGGCGATGACGTAGCCGGGATCCTCCCATGAGGCGTGGTCAATGTCCACACACACCCCGGAGGGGAGGGGGCGGTCATGCGGTTCTCTACAACTCCTCCCCGTCGGCCTCTGCTCTTTTTACCCTGGAAAAAAACAGCACACGCCGATGGTAGGCTGCTGTGCGCGCTCTCTCTCTCTTTCCCTCACGCCCTCTTCCTCTTCTTCCTCCCGCTCACTTCTGCAGCGTTACAAGCCTTGCCACAGATGCAGCTTTCCAGCCTTTTCCAGGCAGCTGGGGGCAACTCCCACCGCTGCCTTCCGCTGGGGTCTGTCTGTTGGGGTCTGTCTGCCTTCCACTGGGGTCTTACGCTGTGTCCGCTGCGGCAAAATCGTGTAACCGACCGAGAAGGACAAAAGCGCGTACCGCGAGCTGTCTTTTTTTCTTTTTAGCTTCGTGCGAATATGGGAGGTGCCCACACAGTCTAGACCTCAGTTACTTGCACCTCCCATATTCGCACAGTGCCCAGCTGATGCCCACCACACAGAACAAGTAGGTACATGACCAGAGGAAAGAGAAACTAAATAAAATTAACCAGACACGATGACCAAATTTCTCTCAGGACATTGGCTATCAATTGGTGGCGGCGGAAAAAACTGCTTCCCTTCAGATCCCTCTTCTGCAAAACTGTGACTTTGTCGCTGGGAGATTCATTAAGTGCCAAGTGTAAATAAAACCAAATGGTTCAAAATTAGTCTGGGTTTTACCTTAGAGTTCAGTAACTAGCAGGTTTAAAAACAAAACAATTGCTCCCCAAAGCTTCCTTGAATTTCCCAGTATAAGTAACTTAGAAAAAAGCTAAGAGCCAATTTTCACAGCCAACATTTGGATGCTCTAGTCCCACGATTGTGTATCTGTGGGTAACTAGTTGTCTTGGACTGAGAAGATAACCAAATTAGAGCCTGTGAAGATGCTTTTGTCCACGGACATCTGCTGACTAAGTCAGTATTCCCGTTTCCCCCTGTACCTGTTGAATTGAATGTTGGCGAATCTTCTGCAACCACGCTGGTTAGCAAGTGCAAATGATGAGGTATAAGGCAAATCTCTGCTGCACTCACAAGATGTGGGGCTGCAGCATCAACCCTTTTCACCTTTCATGTACCTGCCATGTGAAATTAATGATAGTCCGTTCCAGAAACTGAGGTCTAGACTGTGTGGGCTCCTGTTATCCGTAGTTATATTTTTATAACACAAACTTTGCCTTAGGCCAGGGGTTCAAAATTCAAATAACGGAGAGGAATTTTGTATAGTCTTACTTGCTCAGAAGGGCTGCTTTGGTATATAAACCATGGAAAAATATTCCATTACTGATGGTAGTTTGAGTGCAACTGCAGAGCTTTTGCAGGCAGAATCAATAAACAGAAGACCTGTTTATTGTGCATTCATCTAGATTTGTTTGCAGGGAGATTAGATGATGTTGGTTATTTAATGACCACTCATTCTGATTTGTTTGTGGGGATGTTAGACAATGTTGCATCAAAACAGCATTCAATCATATATGAAATTTATACAGTGCTTTAGAGTAGGGATGGAAAACTTCCCCCTCCCCTGTCAATAATGATACTCCCTGAGAGGGTAATATATTATTGCAATGTGTTCCATGTGGGGCTGCCCTTGAAGATGACCTGGAAACTGCAACTGGTCCAAGATTGAGCTGGGGTTCCAGTTAGAACTCTTATAACCCCTGGTTTTAAAACAGCTGGATTGGTTGCCAGTTCATTTCCTGGTCCAATTCAAGGTACTCGACAACTTAGGCCCCAAAGATCTGGGAAGACTGAATACTGAACCTCTCAAGTGTCACGAGCAGCAGAGGGCTCTCTCGGTAGTTCCACTGCTCAAAAAAGTTCAGTGTGGCAGCAGCCCAAGAGATGGTCTTCTTTGTGGCAGCCCCTAAGTTGAAAAACTCTCTCCCCACATAGATGAGTCTAGCTACTTCTTTTTTGTAAACCACTTTGAGGGGAGTTTTATATATATATATATATATAAAAATCAAGTGGTGTGTACATTTTAATGCAAATAATAATAATAAATATACAGCTTCCATTGTGTGCTGAAGATGCACCTCTTTATCCTGTGGCCTCTGAGATGGCTATTTAGGGGACCTGTTCTCGTGATTGCAACTTGTTCTAAACCTTTTAATATGATATCATAAAATGTTGCGACCTGCCCTGGGACCTTAGGGCGAAAGGCAGGTAATAAATCAAACTAATAATAATAATAATAGCCACATGGAGGCAGTGGGTGGAGCCAATACCAGCAATGGGTGGCTCATCCTCTCTTGTCACTTGCTTCTCTCACTGTCTGCCTTTCTCTGTCACCTCCTCTTCCCATCTATGCCCACCTGCATGAAATCAGGCTAAGGGTAACATGTGCCCTCACATACTTGTTATTTTATTTATTTATAAACTCCTATGCAATATCAAGGCGGTGCACAACAATATATACAATAAAACGTAAAAAGTATACAATAGAGCTGGGTGATATATAAATATATTGTCCAACAACCAGTTTGAAGTCCATATCTTGATTCATAATTCTTGGGTTCATAATTTTTGACCTGGCAATATATCACTATGCAAAGATCACGATGTGGGAAAAACCATGAAGCTGGTGATATATCGCAATGTTCAAAACCAGATATCGCCCAGGCCTAGTATAGACACAATACAAAGGTCATCTCAACCTTTCAGGTGTTTCTGGACTCCAATTCCCATCTGCCCCAGTCAACATGGATAAAGCTCAGGGAAAATGGGAGCTAAGGTCTAGAACCATCTGAAGGACCACAATGTCTGTGAGGGAAGCCTCCCCTGTAATGTGGGGACTGAGACTAGGTGTGCCAACCCTAAGTTCCTGACTGAGGCAAGGTGTGGACTGTGGATTTTTCTGGTTCAATCAGACAAGGAGCTCCTCTCAAAAGAGGAGATATAATAGCCACCTTCAATTATCTAAAGAGCTTCCAATGGAAAGAGGAGCAAGCTTGTATTCTCCTGCTCCGGAGGGTAGGACCCAAACCAATGGATTCAAATTACAAGAAAAGAGATGCCAAATAAACATCAGGAAGAACTTTCTGACGGTAAGAGCTGTTCAACAGTGGAATGGACTCCCCTAAGAGGTGGTGGACTCTCCTTCCTTGTGAGTTTTTTAAGCAGAGGTTGGATGCCTACCTGTCAGAGATGCTTTAGTTGAAATTCCTGCATTGCAGGAGGATGGACTAGGCAACTGTCAGTGTCCCTTCCAGCTCTGCAGTTCTATGATTCTATGACTGAATCACAGCTGAGTCTGTTAGGCTGTTGTGCTTTTCTACCTGTCATTGCACTTCTGGGCTTTAAAATGGGTTGGGTGGAGCAAAAAAAAGGAAAAGAAGAAAACAGGGGGAGATGGCTAATTATGCTAATATAAATCCAGCAGATGGCAACCATTTAACAATTCTCCTCCGAGGCAGTTTTTGCATTATTCTTAAGATACGGGTGCTGGAAGTCACACCTGTGCCTGAAGATGGATGAAAGCACACTGTGCCAATGCAGTCATACATCTGAATGTCTTGGAGAGAAAATGTCCTATGCACGACGTGTCGGCTTTCTCTGCAAAACACACTTTATTATCACCCCTTGATCTTCAGCATTTTCAGAGAAGGGAGTGCCTAGCGACCAGGTTTGAGAATGAAGCAGATTTGCCAGTACACCTGCATGTACTTAAATCTTGTTGATCCTAAACATTTGCTTTAAGGAGAGTGGGGCTTGGTGGGGAAATCCTTTCAGACAGTTCTGTTACAAAACAATTGCTTCCTTTGGGGGGGGGGCAGTTAACTGCCAGAGATTGCTCGTCGCTTGAGAAACCAATTCAACTGGCCAGCCACGGAAAATGTGCTTTATAAAAAGGTTAGATTCGAAATGGACAGAGAGGCAACAGCTTTTTTGTTCCCTCTGCGATGCTGAGGTTTGGAACGTGGCAAATCTATGTCCTCTTTGTGCACTGAAGAGAACATTATAGAGCCGTTTGTGCAGCCGGAGAGTTAACTGAATGGTGCCTGGTTGAACCACAGCCATTTGTCTTGCTAAAATGACACAAACTTCATTAGAGTGAGCTGTCACACTGCTTCCCTCCTGATTAGTGATATGGCTCCACCAAATAGATGGAATTTAGTCAGACTGGAATGACTCTATAGTGTCCAGAGGAGACAGTTATACTTCATCTTCTATTAAACCAGAATAATTACTTCCTGGCTTTCTTTTCCAGCAGCTTCCTCCTAATACCAATGGATCTTGATGTTCGCTTTCAGCTAGCACTTCTGAATTCTATTGTCTGGATTGTGGCATTTCAATCTCTTCAGTTTTCACAACAATACTTCCCACTCCCCTCTTCTTGTATAACTCTGACCCTTTTTTATTACTCTGTTTTCTTGATCATGTTTAAAGTAGCAATTAACAGCACAAGCCTAACTATGTCTACTCAAAAGTAAGCCCTATTGAGCACTGGAGTGATTGTTCTGTGGTATTATGGCAGTGGACAAAGCTGAAGTGTAACTATTGAATAAATGTGTTTTTAATTAAAAATAAATAAAAAGTAAGCCCTATTGAATTCAATGGGGCTTACCCCCAGGTAAGTGGGATGAGTTTGCAAAATAACAGAGTGGAATCCTGCTGAGCCATATCCCACCCTTCATTCTGACCTTCCTCAAAGGAGGTCCTGGGCTGCCAGGTGACAAGACACACCCCCCCCCCGGCCTCGCTAATGAAAAGCAGAACAATACATTTGGCACCAGCTTGTCCGCAGGAGCTGCCAGAGGGAGGCAGACAAGATACCATCCGACCACTCACGATTTGCATAGGGCTTACTCAGCCTTTTCTTCTCTGGAAGATACTCTGCAAGGAAGTGGAGCTTTAGGATCAAAGTTTTCCTTCTCCTAGATAGGCTACCTTCCCAGGTTGATGAGCCTCATCTGCCCCTCACTTCCCTCTACACTACAGCATGTGCAGAAATTAGCTTCTTGACTGTTGGACCCACTCTTGGTCTACTTTGCTCAAACTGCAAGAGCCTGTCTTCACATGTAGGGAAGGCCCTAACTCACCAAGGTTTGAGACCCATGGGCTACCCTCACCTGGTTTAGCCAGCCAATCAAAACCATTTCCCAGGGTGTGACCGCTGTCGCACGCTGACAGCTTCTAGGACCCACAGGTGAGAGCTGAGTAGAGAGTGGGGACCAAAGGTCGACAAACTACTCCAGAAGGAGCATGTGTGCCCCACCAGAGGTACTACCCCTCCCCTAACATCCCTTACACCACTTACTACTACTATTACTACCATGGTACTATTACTACTACTACTACAAGTTCTTTGTTCTCATTGCATGAGATTCAATCATTTCAGTGTTTTGTTTTATTTTATTTTCTCCAGGCAGCCACTAGGGGAAAGGGGTGGGGTGGGGAGAAGAGCAATATTGAAGAATGTAAGCTTTGGGTGTACAGAAATCGAAAGTATTTTTAATAGCAAGCCTGGGTTATCATTTCATGTTGATTCCATCCAGGTAATAAAGTCATTTATCATTCCAGTACCTGAGCTGATTCAATATCGGATGGAAAATGCTGATGATTAATTCCATTGATTCCCCTGAAATACTGGAGTCCAGTCATGACTTCTTGCTTGTACGGTTTTCGATTTGGGGAGGGAGCAGTAATAAATAAACCATTGATTACAAAATGGCCCAGACAATGCTTGACAGGCCTGATTTACACCTGTAGCTCCTCTTGCTGCGCCTCGTTAATATGTTGCAACTGCTGTTGACAGAAGAGCATCTCGGCCGTGACACCCATGAGTAATGCTGCAAGTTAGTCACTACAATGCATGCCAATTACACAGTGTATGCTTTTCTACGGACGGTAGCTTATACCAGATAAAAACTATTAACTAAATAAGCTAAGCCATCGGCATACGTTGTCTATCACCTTATGTGAGAAAAAGATCCATCATAAATCTCACATAGGGCCACACTGTATATGAAGTTAGGGCTGCACACAATCATTAAACCCTCCATAAATCAAGAGCGTTACAGAAATATTATGCTGCGCTATTCCCCCCCGCCCCCTTGATTCTACCTTTTCATAAATTGCTAACGCCTTTCCAGTATTCTGTTAGGAAGAGCGTGGTGGAGCTTGCTGAGTTAAGCAGGAGAAATGTATCACAGCTTCCACACAAATGATGTTGTTGTTGTTTAGTCGTGTCCGACTCTTCGTGACCCCATGGACCATAGCACGCCAGGCACTCCTGTCTTCCACTGCCTCCCGCAGTTTGGTCAAACTCATGTCCGTAGCTTCAAGAACACTGTCCAACCATCTCATCCTCTGTCGTCCCCTTCTCCTTGTGCCCTCCATCTTTCCCAACATCATCTTCTCATGAGGTGGCCAAAGTATTGGAGCCTCAGCTTCAGGATCTGTCCTTCCAGTGAGCATTCAGGGCTGATTTCCTTCAGAATGGATAGGACCCCTTCATGGATCAATGCCTTGTCGTGGCGAAGGGGCTTGAATAACTCAGAGAAGCTATGAGCTATGCCATGCAGGGCCACCCAAGATGGACAGGTCATAGTGGAGAGTTTTGACTAAAAGGGATCCACCTGGAGAAGGAACTGGCAAGTCACTCCAGTATCCCTGCCAAGAAAACTCCATGGACAAAGACAACATGCATATAAGAATAAGATAGGCTGCTTGAATGATCATGGTTTATTGCGAGCAGTCACTGCCCATCTTATGGCATGGCATACATGTGCTCGGTGTAATTCAGCCTCTACTGGTGATAACTGCCTAGGTACACAGAGTGCACTCATAGGCTCTATGCCTTTGAAAAATAGAAGGCAGGATCCCTTGAGTCTGATGCCTCTGAAGACAGTATCCAGATTCTACCACCACTGTTGTCACAGTTCTTCTGACTTTAAGGAAATGAAATTCCCTGCCTGCGATCTGGGGTGCAAGGTTGCTCTAAACACCATGGCTGCAACGCTATGAAACACCACTCCCTCGTGCCTGAAAGCAGGTCTTTACTAACCTGGTATTGGGGGTCAATTAGACCGCAATTAAGATGCAATTCAGGAAAACAAATCAGGTTTTTCATGACTAATGTAAAATAAATGTTTACATCTGACTCAGAGTTCTAGAAACACAGGTAGCTGTCTCTGTGTCTATCAAGCTCTATATTGTCTATCCCAAGGTGCCTCTCATCAGCCTGAGGGATGCTCTTTCCCCATGGAGAACCTTTCCACTGGTCACATGCCAATGGTGGGGATAATAATAATAATAATAATAATAATAATAATAATAATAATATATACCCCGCCCATCTGGCTGGGTTTCCCCAGTCACTCTGGGCAGCTCTCAACAGAATATAAAAAATACGATAAAACACCAAACATTAAAAACTTCCCTAAACAAGGTTGCCTTCAGATGTCTTCTAAAAGTCAGATAGTTGTTTCTTTCCTTGACAACTGATGGGAGGATGTTCCACAGGGTGGGCGCCACCACTGAGAAGACCCTCTGCCTGGTTTCCTGTAACCTCACCTCTCACAGTGAGGGAACCGCCAGAAGGCCCTCGGAGCTCGACCTCAGTGTCCTGGCTGAACGATGGGGGTGGAGACGCTCCTTCAGGTCTACTGGGCCAAGGGCGTTTAGGGCTTTAAAGATCGGCACCAACACTTTGAATTGTGCTCGGAAACGCACTGGGAGCCAATGTAGGTCTTTCAGGACCAGTGTTATATGGGCATGACAAAATGCAAAAGCCAAAAGGGAATGCAGGAATGGTGTGACTCCTAGCTTTTGAGCAGCAGACTATTTCCCATTGTATGCAGATGTCTTCACTTGCACCCCCACACTTATCTCTATCCTCCCCACAGGCAGGTTAAGGGGCATTATTACAGTGCAAAGAAACATCCCAGCCAGGCGTAAAACACTTGAGGATAGATCAGAGCAGGGCTGTTGAGGGGCACAGCCTGGGAATATGGGTGTGGCTTGAGGAAAGTCCTAAGGGCCAGACAGAAAGGGCCGGAGGTCCCCATTTATTCTCCCTCCACACCCACCAGGTTTAGGCTCCGCACCCCTGCTCTACACTGGATGGCAGTGGCATTCCAAGGTTTCATGTAGGAAGCTTTTTCCAATCCTACCTGGAGATGCCAGGAATGGAACCTGGGGACTTTTTACATGCAAAGCTCAGGTTCTTACTAATGAGCTATAGTCCAGCAGACGAACAGTTAGTATCAGTATGTGTTGGATGGTACATGTTGGAATATTTGTTGGGCTAGCATTGTAGACTTATTTGCAAGGCCTGACATACTTGGAAACACGCCCCCCCCCAGGTGTTGTCAAATATACAACACTGAACAGCATTCATTTTTACTGCAATTATTATGGGTGTATCACACCAATAGCAGCTCTTGCTAGAGAGCTGCCGCAGTTAAATCTAGTGATGTTCTACTCTTCCCTTTTTCTTTTAACGATGTAACTATATGCCTACCATGCCTGAATTCTTCATGCTTCTGAGCACGAGAATAAGTAATGTTCAATGTGCATCACCATGTAAAATCAGGCAAAAATCAAGACTGTAAAGCAGGCAGGCTACAGAGATGGCCAGCCTTGCATTAACGCCAGTGCTGTACATCTGCTATGCATTTTTAATCTATTTAAATAATGCAGGCTTATACTCACAGGAAGAAGCTTCCAAAAACAAATAATGAGAACACCTAATTTAAGGAGGAAAACATCCAAATGAGCATGTCATGTTTATTTACTTCTTTTAAAAAAGGAAAAATCTGCTCATTCACATCACTGTTAACCTTATTCCATTAAAAATGCTGCATGAAGGATTGCTTTGCAGAAGCATTCTAACCATGAGTTTGTGTTTTTTAAAAGTGCAGGAGCAGAAAATGGTTTGTCTCCACCATTCCATTTTCCTGTCAAGTGATTCTTGCTCAACTCTTCCAGTTCCTTGATCCTTTTTGCCAGTGTGGCTTGCAAAATAGCAAAAACATGCATGAGCCTAGTTAGAAGGGTGACTGCATCTCAACCAATCAGATTTATTTCCTCCGCATCAAGTCCCACCTCTCATCTCCCCATTTTTCTTGCTATCTTGTTCATTAGGTAATCTTATCAGAAAGCTTGCCCAAACACCCAGTAAGCACACCCTGCAGCATTTAAACTGAACATGTTTTCCACCAACAGTTGGAAATAATTGCTATTATCACAGCATAATTATGCAGCCATTAGCATGCATAAAGAAAGCAGTGCATTGTGCCCAAACTGACAATTTTGTTTAAATAGGACTTAAGGTGTGTCAAATTTTCATTAAGGAGTTTGCTTTTGTGAGAATACAGGTTGATTAAGGACCTGAACTTCACAAAGATCCACTGCATTAAATGTGGGCTTGTTTAACATTCCAACTCCACTTGTGAGGATATAAAATATATAAGTGTTTGTTTGTTTGTTTTTTAAAAAAGGACACAAAGAAAACTTACTGATATTAAAGAAGTTGGGGAGGATAGAGCCTGATGATGCAGCAAGGTGAAGTTCCGTCTTTTCGTTTTCAGAAATGGCATCTCTGTTTGTTGGCTCATCACTGTGAGCAAGTGGAAATCCTGATGGAAAACCTGGATAAACAAACAAAATCTTAGGAAACTGTTGAAATTTACATAGGGCAATTTTTTCCCCAATCTCTAGTGCTTCACATTTCCACATTAGTTTCAATTTTTTAAAAGGCAGTCCTCTTTAAAATTCATCAGCTTTCCGGTGCAAATTTGCCTCAATATACACATTTTTTCTATGAAACTTTGCCTAATGAACAATTTATCGCAAACGAATTATCCTTAATATGAAGTATTTTTGTTATGTTCCTTTTGCCAACAGCATATTTTACTCTAGTATACTGTATACTCTGCAAAGGCATGTGGAACATTACAAAGAGCAAGTTCGTTTTCTGCAAGTACTGCTTCTTAAAGTTGTTGCTTCTGACACTTGTATTCGTAAAGACATACGTGGAACACAAAAAAGCTTCTATTTGGACATTACGTATATAAGAACTGATCAGTTTGTATTTCCTGTTCAAAATGTTGGTCTTTAATTGCTTCTACTTAATTTGATAATGTGAAAAGAGGTACCGTATGTTTATATGATGTATAAAGAATTCATATAGTTAAACACAGCCAGTTATGTTGTGGGTGTTATTGTTAGTTGAATTTACTGCACGTAACTATAGGTTTGATAGTGTTGTGTATCTGTTGGCTTCAGCAGCAAGGCCTGGGCTGGCTCGCGGCGGGCTCTGTTTGTCCTCCACACCCTGGATGCCATGAAAACACGTTCCGCCACTGCAGTGACCAAACCCCAGACCAGGTTAATTTCAGCAAGGCAGTGGCCTCGTGTTCCTTCAGACGACACCCTGGGTGAAAGCCAATGAAATTTTGTGACTCCTACCTACCAATGGAAAAGTGGGCACTTTTTCATGCCTTAAAAATGCACAAGGTAGGTATACCTTGTGCCTCTTTTATGGGGTGGAAAAGAAGGAAATCGGAAGTAATTCAGTTGCACTCCTCATTGTTCCTCTTTATTGCCACATCTAAAATGGGTCTCAGATAAGGAACAGAGATATACTGTATGTGTAAAGCTACTGGGGGGGGGGCGTCATGGAAGAATCATCCCATTTGCCTTCTGTTTTGTCTCTCCTTGACAGCCGCATGTGTAAGCAGCAGCTCTTCTTCCCCTTATAATGAGATTTCCTGCTCTGAGGAGGTTCCATAATCTCCCGAATGACAAAAAGGTGCCATCAGAAGATGGAAGGAAATATGAGAAAATGGGAAGTCCTGTCTCTCTCTCTCTCTCTCTTACATTTTTAAATGTTTTATTTCAGCATATTTACAAAAAATACAAAAAAGTACACACACTTAACCCTCAAAACCAAAGAGAGTAAAGGGAAAAGGTAAGAAAGAAAAAAGGATGAAGTACCACACCCATTGGACTCCCCTCCACCAGCACTCATCATCTTTGAGTCATTGAAGTTCTTATTTACACTGCATATCATTTATTGGTGTAATTACTTCTTTTATAGTACAGTACTATTATGGTATAACATCAAGTCACCTTACAAGCTTAGTCTAAATCAGCATGTTATCTTAGAGCAGTGTTTGTTCATATATTCTTTGAATCATAACCACTGTGCCCTTAATTCTGGTGTGTTTGATATCTTATTACCGCAGTTAATTTTGCCAGTTCTATAAACTCTGTTAGGGAAGTCCTGTTTCTCCTGACATCCTGTCACAGTGGACCTGGGAAGACTGGAGGAAAATATATGCATGCGCAAAAAAAATCAAAACAATAATTTACAAGCCGTTTAAGAAAGTGCCCGGAAAAATCACATACTTCATTGCAATTCTGTGAAATTCTAATATGGAAATAAATAAAATATATACATGATGTGACCCAAATGATATTCCTGTTGTCCCATTAATCATAATTAATGCATAAGCCCAATAATGTTATCTTTGGTTCCAGGTTCAGCAGCCCATAAATTTAACATGAGCAGCTCTTTTCACAGAGTGAATCAGGTACTAGTCCTGTCTTCTCTCACCCGCTTTTGTGCTTCTAAATTAGAAAACCCAAATGCCATTCCTTTCAGATACGAAGCAGCCGTCAAGGTCACTGTAAAGAGAATAGAGTAATTAACTTTCCAAGCAAGCGTCTGTAGAGAAATAGAGCACTTGGGGAAGTGGGTAAAGGCACTCTTACCTTCAAGAAGCATTTTTTAAAAAGGAAAAATCAGCCGAGAATGATTAGATAAAAAGCAAGTCCAAAGGCTGCTGTCTAATGAATATGGAAAAATTGCACCCCTTCCTAAAAACATTCTATTTTGGTAGCGAGCCTCAGCAAACTTTTATTCATAGCATTGCTTTCAGTTTGGCGCTTATGGGTTTTGAGGAGATCAGTTAGCATTTACTAGTGTCCAGTGTAGATTATCATTCTGCCTTATACAGAATCAGAATATAGAATCATAGAATTGGAAGGGATCACAAGGGTCATCTAGTCCAACCCCCTGCCATGCAGGAATATTTTGCCCCATGTGGGGCTCGAACCCACAATTCTGGGATTACGAGTACCGTGCTCAACCGGCTGAGCTATCCCAGGTCATTGGTCTGTCCAGCTCAGTTTATATGCACTAGAAGGAGCTCTCCAGGGTTTCAGATAGAAGTCGTTAACAGCCCAACCTGGATATGACAGAGACTTTCTGCAAGTATAGTAAAGTGCCTTCCCGAGTTGCCTCTGGAGAGCATACCTCCACTGAGCTCTCTTAGAAGCCTTCATGAACCACCAGGTGCTTTAGGAGAAGGGTGGACAAACAGTTTAAATGAAGAGCTGTGCTGTGATGTTAGACTACCCAAAAAAGGGAATAGCACATTTGCATAGCTGGTTGTACAATGGACAGTAGAAAAGGATATACATGTAAACTTCTGCACCCCAGGACACCCCGGTGATGATCTGTTGAACCAAAACTCTCTGATAGTGGAGGCTTGCCTCCTGCAGCCAGTGTGTGGCAGCACCACAGTTACTGAATGTGCTCCCAGAGAGACTGGCCTGGCACCTTCCTGATGCGCCTTTATTTTGGATGCCTTTTAACTTCCCCAGGCTTTTTAAGATCTAGGATGGGAGTTGTAGTCCAACAACAGCTGGAGACTCAAGTTTGGGAAAGCCAGTGGATCTCTGAGCTGCAGAATATAAGCTGAGGAAAATGCACATCTAGTACCAGCTTCTAGGTAAAATAAAAAAAATCCTTCAGTAGCACCTTAAAGACCAACTAAGTTTATATTTTGGTATGAGCTTTCGTGTGCATGCACACTTCTTGCATGCACACGAAAGCTCATACCAAAATATAAACTTAGTTGGTCTTTAAGGTGCTACTGAAGGAATTTTTTTATTTTGCTTCGACTCAGACCAACACGGCTACCTACCTGTAACTACAGCTTCTAGGTACTTAGAAATATCCTGGGGGAGAAAAGTGCATAGCTTTTTGCTCAGTTTTTATGCTCCAATTAAGGCAAATGTTTAATTATTGCCAGACCAACATCATCAAAACTTTCAGTGGGTTCATCCTGTACTATATCTGCCTCAAAAGTATCCCCCCCCACACTTCCAGTTTAAAGTCTCAAACCAGGAATGTATCCGTGAACTTAACTACTAGATCCAGTTGGAAGCCAGGGGAATGGAAAGCTGCTAGGAACCCACTCAGAATCACCTACCAAGGATATATGCTCGACTTGGACAGAAGTCAGGATGAAAGTTCTACACATGGAACCATGCTGGCTCTCAATAGCTTGTCAAACAGTAAATCCAGCTACTCCTCTTCTTTCTTCTGCTTGATTAAGAAGATATTTGGAGACATAAAAATCTAAGGCGCCTTTTCAAAATGTGTAGCTTTATAAAGTAGAAAGAACTAGGTGCATCCAGAGAGCACAAGACTATTATTACAAAGTCTATCATCTATGTCAAGATGGGGAAACTGTGGTCCCCCGGATGTCACTGGATTACAACACCCATCACCCTTGACCACTGAACATGCTAGCTGGGGCTGATGGGAGTTGGGAGTCCAACAAAATCTTCAGGGTCCTCCATCCCTGATGTGGGCAATACTGAGCTAGAAGAGCCAACAGACTGATTCAGTACAGGCAGCCTGGTTATGGGTCAGCCTCCTATTGTTCCTATTTTAACGTTTTATGTATACAACTAAAAATATGATGTTTTGAGAAAGTGTGTGTGTGGCAAGTGAACGAGAGAGAGAGGGAGAGAGGGACTTATAGGAAGGGACAAATATAGTACAAGTTCCAGGGAGTTAATATTGGCCATGACTCTCTGCTGGGCACACACACTGCATCCAAAGCAGCTCTTAGCCTCCAGCCCACACTGCATTCGGCAAGAACGAGCATTTGGCAAGAAACAAGCATTCGGCAAGAAAAGGAACACAGTGAAAAACTGCTGAAGTCCAGTTCCGGCTGAAATAATCTATGTTGGCACAGGAATTCTGTGTTCCAGGATTAGATGTTCTCATTCATCCAACCACAACCTACGCAATTAGTTCCTATGAGCGGCTAGCATAGTTGCCCCATGACCATTGCCATTCAAGATGGGGAGCAGCCCTCCCAGAGAGAACGATCCTGCCATTGGAAACCCTGTCCCCATAGCAGGCACCTTTTTTCTTTAGGGGAACATTGGTAATGCTTCCTTCGCTAAGTGTTAATGCACCAAACTAGACCCATGAGAATGTCCCTTGGAGACAAGCCCCAAGTCTGTAGGATCTGCAAAAAGTGACCGTACATGACTACAGTATTAACCTCTTGGTTCTTTGCAATCCCCAGTTCTCCACTCCAGAGAAAAATTATGCAAACCTTGTCAGAATAGATAGTGGGAAAACCACATCAAATCCTTTGCTCCACAGCACACTTTCGATCCTGCTAAGCCCTTTTAAGTCCATTTCCTTGTTCTGGATTGTGTATTATTATTATTATTATTATTATTATTATTATTATATCATCCTTCTGTATATGGCAGAGAGGACTCAAGGGTTTTGAAAGCCATTATCAAGGTAACTCTCTGGTTCTCTTTTAACCAAGACCTCCAGTCTCCGTTTTATATGCGTTTTTAAGCAAAACAATACAAAAGGACCTTAAAATAAAAAGTAATAGGCAATGGTCCATTAAAAAATAGCCACACAGACGGGAGATTTCACTGCCCTGGGTTCATTCGGGCATGTTTTAAACAGAACTGCTAGCATATTGCTTTCCCTTGGCAGAAGAGAAGCTTGTATCTTTTGCTCTCAGGTTCAATTTTCATTGCTTTTTTGTTTCAGGCTACCCAGTTCCAGTTCCCATTTCCTCCCCATGGGACTGCTCAGTGCTCCTGAGCTGATTAAAACTCACCTGATTTCTCACATTATGCCTCTGCTAAGCTACTTCGTTCCCAGCAGTCTGTCCATAGAACTATTATCAGCTGTTATCTGGGAAGTAGCTCATGAATGTCACACTCTCTCTCCTCCCAACTTTCCGTGAGTACACAGGGGCTTTTTCTTTAATAAGAAAAAAAGGGAGGGAGTTTTTGCCCTACATTTAATGGTTGGGCTGCAGAAGTGTGAGCTGTCACCTGTTTAGCATGGATCTCCAGCAAGAGAGAGAGTGTGCAAGCCTGAAGCACAACCAAAGCTTAAAGACCGGCTCTTTCAATGGAATTAATTAGAACACGTTAAAAGTGCTAAGAGTCAATGACAGGCATCCCCAAACTGCGGCCCTCCAGATGTTTTGGCCTACAACTCCTATGATCCCTAGCTAACAAGATCAGTGGTCGGGGAAGATGGGAGTTGTAGTCCAAAACATCTGGAGGGCCGAAGTTTGGGGGTGCCTGGTCAATGGAAAGCAAAGCCAGCTCCAAGTTTGAGAGCAGTAAGGAGAGTGAGGCAGGATTGGACAGCAGTACACCTTGAACATCCCACTACTAGGGAGCTCAACTGTACCACCAACACCCCATTGCTTCTCTGCCATGGGTTTGGAGGAGAGGCTATTATTAAGTTTGCCCGGGTGCCTGCCTCTGTGATTCACAGATCATTTGACTAAGGTTAATCAGCCTCAGAGTGATAAGGCTGCACAGAAAAGGAGGCGTTTCAGTGAGGAATGGTATGGAATAACATTGTCATCATGTCATGGACTAGTTGGACATAGAGAAATAGTGAGAGGAACCAGCTGGGGAACCCCCAAGGGAAAAAGGCTCAGAGCCCAGAAAGTGGTGGTGGGACAACCATGAGTGGTCAGAGGGAGAAGACTGGGAGAAGGAGGTGTCAGAAGCTGGATAGATAGCAGGGCTTAGTGAGTAGGAAGAGCCTGCAACTTCTGCAGCCTGCCTCTGTCTGTGCTAGTCATGAAGCGAAAAGTAGCTCAAAGCCTTGCTTTTCCCTATCCCAGCTTCCAAAACTTCAGCAGGGACAGAGTATCCAACCAGTTTTCTAGGATGGTGAAGGTGAAATTGCCAGGATGCTGAATTGGATAGCAAGTTATTTGCCTGAGTGATCGCAGAACCAGCCAAGCCAAGCCAATGGTTTGACCGCTTCAAAGGCAGCTATAAACAACTTAGAAAAAGGCCTCTATAACAGACTTGGTGCCAAGAGTGCAGCCTGTGTGCATTTTTCTAGTCAAGATAACTGGCCTGATAAGATTCAGAATCTGCTTTGGTTGGGATGTGTGGATACAGTCCAGCCAGGAACAACATTCTGATGGTAAGAGCTGTCCAACAGTGGAACAGATTCCCTAGGACTCTCCTTCTTTGGAGGTTTTAAAGCAAAGGTTGCATGGCCATCTGTTTGGATGCTTTAGCTGAGATCCCTGCATTGCAAGGGGTTAGACTAGATGACTCTTAGGGTTCCTTTCAACTCTACCATTCTATGATTCTATTCAGTCACCTGGTAGGGCAGGGGATCTATTTGAGTGAGGCAGATCCTAAACAACAACAGTGAATAGCAGCCCAGGATACAAACTATATCTAGTACAGTGGTACTTTGGTTGTCGAACTTAATCCGTTCCGGGAGTCCATTTGACTCCTGAAACGGTTTGAAAACCAAGGCACAGCTTCCAGTTGGCTGAAGGAGCTTCCTGCACTCAATTGGAAGCTGCGTCAGCTGTTCGGCTTCTGAAAAACATTTGCAAACCGGAACACTTACTTCCGAGTTTGCGGCGTTCGGGAGCTGATTTGTTTGGGAGTCAAGCTGTTTGAGTACCAAGGTACCACTGTACAGTATGTGGAAGTAGAGTGTTGAAACTGAGAACTGAATCTCTAGTGAGTTGAATTCCAAGACAGCTGTAAGTAAACAGTATTGATACTACAGCTCAGTGGTAGAAGAGAAACTACAAGAACAACGTTCCAGATTCAACCATGCACATCTCCTGTTAAAGGGCTCAGGAGGAACTGCTGTCAAATTCCCTATAAAAATAGGGGGGGAATGCACAGATTTGGGGGGTCGCTTCATCGGGTTCTGTGAAGAATTCCACTGTTTCTACTCTTGAGAAAAATCACCCAACCACATTCTTGTTAAGAATAGCCACATTAGGAATAGTACCATCTTGGGGCCATCTCCAAGACTTTATGCGAGAGCAATTTGAACGCTTCCCTCCATCCTGTCCTCTAAACCAATCAGTTTTCCCCACCCCGCCCAATTTCTACTGATGGACATACACTTCTGCCCATAAAATTTTGCCTGCAGTAGTAACAGAAGCAACTTCAGCAAGGACCGAGCCGAGGAGTGGTAGGAACATGGCAGGTGCTCCATCGATAGCCCTCTTAGTGGGTGGCACCATTATAAGAATGATCATAATAAACCCTCCAGTTTTGCTTTTGAGTTTTTTATACTTCTGAAACACACCAACTGGTATGCATCCGCACCATAGTCTAAAATGCTCCCGTTGGGATGCGAACATTCAATTTGTTATCAAACCGCACTTTTGCTAGTCGCAATGCTGCTGTTAAATGTTGCTGTTTAATTAAGGAGGGAGAGAGAAGGGGCTGAGGAAGAGAAGGTGGGGTTAATAACTCTCATCTTTGTCCACAACATAGCACAGAATGCATCACACCACAAAGACAGCCACCGACGGTCGTATCGTTTTTTTCAGGGAAACACAAACGATGCCTCATGTGAATCAGATCATTGGCCACTCATATCAGTGATATCTACACTCACAGGCAGTGGGTTTCCTGGGTCTCAGGTAGGAGTATTTCCAAGTCAAGGAGTTTTCAGTCAGTGACTGAGGCTGCATCCACCTGTGTATACCTTTAAAGCACACTTGAACCACATTCTTTCCCTCAAACAATTATGGGCACTGTAGATTCCCCTCACAGAGTTACAACTCTCAGCAACTCTTAACAAACTGCAGCACCTAGAATTATCTGAGTAGGGAAATGTGCTTCAAGTACGACAGCTTGGACAGCTCAGTGAGTAGAGCCTGAGATTGCGGGTTCAAAACCCCGCACTGGGCAAGATTCCTGCATTGCAGGGGTTTGAACTAGATGACTCTCAGGGTCCCTGCCAAGTCTACAATTCTATGATTCTATGAAATATGCTTTAAAGATATAGTGTGCATGCAGGGCCGGATTTAGGTTTGATGAGGCCCTAAGCTACTGAAGGTAGTAGGGCCCTTTATATGCCCAGCTGTCCTTTGTCAACAACAAATTGTCACTGTTTTTTGTGCTGAATATATGCCATGCAACCAGTCCATGCAGAATGTAGGCACCCTATATACAGAAATGAGCAAACCAATGATATTTTAGGGTGCAGACTAGCAGGCAGGGCCCATGACTTACATCATAGGAGCCTACACAACACAAAACACTGTTGCTGTATGTAGGTTTTATTTTGTTTTGTTTTTTAATCTTATACAGTATTTTGGAAATGTACATCCAGTTTTTTCCCCTTTAATTTTTTTGGGGTCCCCAAGAGAGTGGGGCCCTAAGCTATAGCTTGTTTAGCTTATATGTAAATCCAGCACTCTGTGCATGTAGCCAACATCTGGGACCTTTGGTATGCAGAGCCACGTCTTTTCCCCTTCATGGATTTGTGTACCATGAGAATTTAGAAAAACTATTCCAATTTTAAAAGCCCAATGAAAGTGGCTTGAGCTTCTACACATTTTTTAAAATAAAAAACCACTTGTCTGAATCACCGTGTTTCAATTTATTTCTTTAAGATTTACATACGAATCAAAGCAAGTCTTAATGTAAAAAGTTCTTTGTGTTAGACTGATGTTTGTATTTATGGCCACAGGCAGCAACATATTAGAAGAAGCATCGCCACCTATATCAGGGAACCTGCCACTTAAGATAGAAAAACTGCCCCCAAAAATGTATTAAAAACGTTCAGGTTCTGGAGCAGCTTTTTAATCGATGAAAAGGTTTTTTAATGGATTAATCAGTTAGATTAATTGTTGCAGCCCTAAACATTGCATATATAAAGTATTTCTATTTCTATATGAGTGACATTTTATAAGCAGCTGTGTGCATCCATTATTGCGGCAGATGATTTATCAGAGTGAATGCAGCCATTAATCGTGGCAGAATTACAGGAAATGGTAGTCGTATGTCTTGCTGGAGTTAAATTACGGGAAATGCAAAGATAAATAAAAACAAGCTCATTCCACTTGTTTCCAGTTCCTGCCCAACCCACCGAGCTCAGGTAGAGAGAGAGAGAGAATGAGTGAAATGTCAAAGGAGAAATGCAAAGTGTGAGAGTAAACACATGAGCATATGCGCTGTGGCTCCAACCACAAACAGTTATCAGGACCCCTTTGTCGTGACTGAGGTGCCACTAAGGCCAGGAGCACCGATGATGAAAGCTGCAGAGGTGCTGACCCCAGGATCTAACAGCAAGTAGCAAGGAGACACCTGAGCAGGACATAGCAACTCCCAGGCTGGATTCCCCCAAGAAACAGGTGTTTGCATGCCTCCCCTTAATTTCCATCAGGAGCATGGCTGATGGTGGAAGACAGAGCTTTAACTCTTTCCATTCCAGTCATGATTCCAATGGAAATCTTTTCCCCACACCCAGCACTGCAACTAGTGATTTTTTAAAAAATGTTTAATAGATTATTGTGTTTTATTTTTCTGTTGGAAGCCGCCCAGAGTGGCTGGGGAAACCCAGCCAGATGGGCGGGGTATAAATAATAAATTATTATTATTATTATTATTATTATTATTATTATTATTATTATTATTATTTTGGGGGATTCCAGTTGCTTTCAGTGAGAGATTTATTTTGTCTCTAACTGGTGCAGATGGGGGGGGGCAGATTTCCATGAGGATCACAGTTGGAGGGTTAAATCTCCACTACTCATGCACAGTGTTTCCAGTGCAGGTGTGTGTGTGCATGCACACACATATCCATGATTAAAAATTCAACATTTCTTTATGTGCCTGCAAGTTACGCCGTTAATGTAACCCACAATGGCTGCAAAGTGAGACGTGCTCCACACTCACCCCCCCCTACACCCAAGTTGTTTGCATTTGTTAAATACCTTGGTGGAGGGAAAGGAAAGAATCGACAATCACATATATCACTAGCTGGCTATTGAGATCAGTCAGAATAAAACAAACCAGTGCAAACAGCTTTTCAGATCCAGCAAACCCTAGGCTCATTGTACACTTTAGTTGCAGTCATTATGGTGTCAGTTTGTAACTGAAGCAGTGCCGTTTCACTGCCTGGACAACAGAACACTCTTCCTAATATGGGTCCGAGACAGCAGCAACTCTTGCACGTTATTTTGCAGCTTCTTTCCAAGTTTTAAAAAAACGTGTGCTGTCAAAAAGTCAGGAAGAGACTGGGTTGGGGGGGAGTGGAGGCACTTTGCTGCTCAGTATGCAGATACTGACCTCAGTTCAGGAAAGCACTTACATGCATTTCCTACACAAGGGAAAGTGAAGTGGGTACAAGTCTTGGGAGAAGCACACCACTGAACTCTGACCAGGCTGAAGCGCAATGGGAAGCAATTATTTCGAAATATGTAACACAGGCTTGCTCCTGTCATAGCTTCAAATATATTCTTATTTCGTGTCAGTGAAGCCAAAACAGATGCAACCTCTTTGCCATAGCTGCCAAGTTTTCCCTTTTCTCGCGAGGAAGCCTATTCAGCATAAGGGAAAATCCCTTTAAAAAAGGGATAACTTGGCAGCTATGCTCTTTGTTAATAAGAATTTAGTTTCACTAGCGCACACACAAATGTGTTCACTAGGGCTGGGTGATATCTGGTGTTCAACATTGTGATATATCACCAGCTAAACACCGCAATATACTGATATATCACAATGTCTGAAGGATGGAGGTCTATAGAGGCATTGGCTGGCTTCATGTTTTTCCCCACATTGCGATTTTTGCAGAACACACATGATTCGTGTTATATTGCCAGATCAAAAATAATGAAACCAATTTCATGATATGGACTTCAAGCCAGTTTTGGATGGTATGTTTATATACCACCCAACACTAGCGTCCACAGCTTTCAGACTTCCTTAGCACCTGTTAACAATGGTTCCTGGGAAAATCTGCTTTGCTTAAACCCAGGTTGTTCGTTTGATGCTGCCATTCCCTGCCCAAGCAGACACTAAAAAAGTTCACAGGCAGAATGCATGGTGGTATGATCATTGGTCAGTCAGGAGGAAGGGGTGAGATCACAAGGATGGTATAAGCCAGCCTTGAGGGCATTCCAGAGGTTTCTGGTTAGCCACTATAGAAGGCAAGATGCTAGACGAGAATGGCTTGATGCAGCAGCAGCAGGGCTTTTATACGCCCCTGCAGATGCTGTTGGGCTACCAATCCTATCAAGCCCAGGCAGCATGGGTAATGGTCAGGAGCATGATGGGAGTTGTAATCTAAAACATCTGGAGGACAACAGGTTGGTGAAGGCTGTGGTATAAACCATTGTAAGAATGTTTAAAAATGAATCATAGATTCCATGACCGCCACACACTCACATTCTGAGCCTTTGACCTAGCCAGTTCAGACACATTGACAGGATTTTGGGGGGTGGGGTTGATGGAGAAGGTAGACACTAGTCTCCAAAAAAGTTGCACAAGAAGCTTGCATTGTAGGAAACCATAGAGCCTTGCATCATCAAAAAGGTCTCTGTGGCAATCTCCCATTCCCCAAAGGAAAGACGACATAGTAGCAGTAAGAAAGCAGAAAATACCAAAGTTTTGTGCAATTTGATGCTGAGATTGCTGAGGTGGGTGGGAGGAGAGAATGCAGAAAATTCTACTGGGTGCAGAACTGTGCTTTCTCAGAATCCGTTAATTGCTGTTGTCTTTTTTTCCTTTTCTATTTTTAAAGGAAGCTTCTGCTCCTTTCATGTTTGAGACGATATGGCTGCTGAATTCACAGAAGAGGTGTCGCTAGATAAAATTTCCAGCCTGAAGGAACGCTTTTGATTTTCCCTTGTCATGTGGGTGGCAGAATAAATGATCCAAAGTAAGAGATGCTGTGCACCTCTGCATTAATTCATACAGGTTGCAGAACCCAGCCTTTCTGGGTGCAGAAACAGAATCTCCTGAGCACCAAATACTGGTTTTTAGCACACTGCCCTGCTCACAAGTAGACAGGGAGGGGGAGCTAAGGTGGCGCCAGCACCTATTCAACTTTCCCTTCTTTGTTCTTCCCACGCAGATACAACAGCCAAGCATTCCAACCTCTAACGGATAGTACTGCAAGCAGTTTCCTGAAGGAATGCTATTTTTCTTTTGTGTTCAAAACGCCAAAGTATTTTTCGGTGCACGACAACCTAGCAGTGCCGTAATAGAGGCATAATTAATATCTTCAACAGAAGGAACAAAAGGGGTGGAAAGCAATTTTAAACCCCATTTTTTGAAGGGGAAAAAAGAGGAAGGATTGGATTGAAGAGAGAATGATGAACGGGATGGATGCCAGGGCAGCATAACCTGTTTATAGGTGTGGCTAACGCCAAGGATGGTTCCCTATGGATAGTCACTTGTGCGTAACCCACATGCATTTTAGAATCCATCATCAACCCTAACATCGGCAGCCAGGTAAAGAATTTGTTGTTGCATATATGGATATCCACAAGATCTCATTTAATACGGACAAGACTGGGAAGTCAAGCGTCCAGTCCCTGAGAACAAAAAGACGGAAGAGCTTGATGTGAATGCAAAACCTCTAGCTAGTTGACTTAAAAAGAAGACAGAGAGCCGATTTAAAGCAAACAGTGCCATTTTCTACCCTGCCCTGAAGACATCTAGCTTTTTGTTGCTGAAACTCTCCCCACAGCAAATATTCATATTATTTGACCCAGAAAGGCAAACAAAGCAAGAGAGTGTTCGTGCACCTGCAAATTGCAAAGATGCTGCTTGAGGAGGGGCATGAGAATACGGACAATCCCGAACGGAAGTCAACAGGCTATATTGTAGCAATCACCAGCAAAATGACTTTTGTTTTGTGGGGAGGGGCAGGCAACATGGCACAAGGGCAACCATATGTCCTCTTGCATTTGCTGTTGAAATGTTGCTTCTATGTGAGTACAACTTGCAGTGTTTCTCAGACTTGGGTCTC
The DNA here is from genome assembly GCF_963506605.1 of Zootoca vivipara. Lineage (NCBI taxonomy): Eukaryota > Metazoa > Chordata > Lepidosauria > Squamata > Lacertidae > Zootoca > Zootoca vivipara. Next base: position 14,562,562 of record NC_083287.1, on the reverse strand, counting down.
CAGCTGTTTTTGGACTACAACTCCCATCATCCCTAGCTAATAGGACCAGTGGTCAGGGATGATGGGAATTGTAGTCCAAAAACAGCTGGAGACCCAAGTCTGAGAAACACTGTTGCCACATTTCTCAAACTACAACTCCCATCATCCCTAGCTAGCAGGACCAGTGGTCAGGGGTGATGGGAGCTGTAGTCCAACAACAGCTGGGGATCCAAGGTAGAGTCACAGGCCTTGGTTGTTAAGTCTGGCCTTTGCTCACGGGGAAGAGTATTATAAGAACTTGCATAGGGGCTGCTCAAAGGAGCAAACGGCCTTTCCCCAGTTCTGCAAACCCTGCCAGGCCATGGCAGGGATGGAGAACCTGTGGTTTGATGACACACAATACAGGAGGGGTTGGGAGCAGGTGGTTGCTAGACTCCATATCCCATCGTCCACAAGCAACATGGCCAGGGAGAATGGGAGTTGTAGTCAGGTTCCCCACCCTTGCCTCTATGGGATGGGGAGCTGATTCAGGCACTTGATAGGATCACGAAGTTCCCTCGCCCTCTGAACTGAGCAGCCTTCCCCAAAGCTGATGTCCTCCAGATGTTTAGAATCCCATCAGCCCCAGCAAGCACGGCTGTGTGGAGAGTTGTACTGAAAAGCAGCTGGAGGGTACAGGTTGGAGCAAGCTGGAATAGAGCCCAATTGGTTCCTTGGTTTACTAGGGAGCTGGAGTGATGAAGCAGACTGGAATGCCAGTGGCAGAACACTCAGAATGAATCCAACCAAACACAGGCTAGTTACCATTTCAGGACATATTACTTAGTGGTAATAGTGGTAGAGTTTTTCTTCTGAATGGTTCCAGGCCTTGTTCAACTAGGACCACAAAGTAGCTTCCAGGAACCCTGTTAATTATTTGCTAAACCCTTTGACAATAAAAGAAATACCACTAAATGTCATGATACTGCTAGTTCAACCATTTGCTAGTCAATGGGCCCCTAAGCCATTACCCATAGTTTCTCAGTTCATTGTATATGAAACTATGGGAAACTATGGCCAAGTAGAGCTTTCGAGCATCTTTCCCCACTCACAGAAAGCACACACCACTTGTTTGATTTGATTGTCTGAATGTGGTTGTTGCATTTGCAGCAAGGCCCTTTAATTTTGATGGAGTTACAAGTTCTTTCTCGTCCTAGTACTGTCGCTAGAGAGATGCAGACAGAAATGAGCCCGCTGCTCTGCAGACAGACAGACTGATGATAAAGAAAGAGTTAAATATGTCAAAAGTGCCTTTGTTCAAATACGTAGAGGGGCTCAGTAACATGGAAGACCACTTGCTCCAGGTGTACCTAGTGTATGCTTAGGAGTGCAATGCCTCTTTGTTTTGGGAGATGGGTTCAGTCATAGGTAGGCAAACTAAGGCCCGGGGGCCAGATCCAGCCCAATCACCTTCTAAATCTGGCCCACAGACGGCCTGGGAGTTGGCGTGTTTTTACATGAGTAGAATGTGTGCTTTTATTTAAAATGCATCTCTGGGTTATTTGTGGGGCATAAGAATTTGTTCATTTTTTTCCTCTTCAAAATATAGTCCGGCCCCCCACAAGGACTGAGGGACAGTGGACCGGCCCCCTGCTGGAAAAGTTTGCTGACCCCTGGATTCAGTAGATAGTCTTAAGTTGAATGGGCAGCATGTGGGTCACACTTCTCTCCGTGTCATAAAGCAGGCTTTCTCAACCTCGGCCCTCCAGATGTTTTGAGACTACAATTCCCATCATTCCTGACCACTGGTCCTGCTAGCTAGGGGTCATGGGAGTTGTAGGCCAAAAACATCTGAAGGGCCGAGGTTGAGGAAGTCTGTCATAAAGGGTAAGGAAATAAGTTCTGAAAATAGAAGCAATTCAGTATATAACCTATCTCCTGTTACACAGCTGAAGTCACCTGTGCTAATTTTAGTCTAATCAATCCAGTTACAAAGCCCTCATAATACTTGATAGGCCCTGTAGTCCGGCTCCACTTTTGATATGAAAATTTCTATACAGTACTCCATTTAATTCACTACGAATTCAAAATGGTGTCGTGTATAGCTCCAAGACTATTATTATTATTTATTAAATTTCTATACTGCCCTTCAACCGTAGCTCACAGGGAAGTTTACGATATAAAAATGCATAACATAGTAACAAAACACACACACACACACACACACACACACACAAAGTTTAAAAGGCCATCAATTATTTACTTAGCCAAAGGCTTAGGAGAAGTGGAATGCTTTTGCCTAGTGCCTAAAGATATGTAATGAAGGCACCAGGCGAGCCTCCCTAGGGAAAGCACTCCATAAGCAGGGAGCCACCACAGAAAAGGCAGCCCTGTTCTGAAGGCAGCCCTGTTTAGGGAAGCTTTTAATGTTTAACAGACCATTGTATTTTAATATTTTGTTGGAAGCCACCCAGAGTGGCTGGAGAAACCCAGCCAGATGGGCAGGGTATAAATAAATAAATTAATAATAATAATAATAATTGCCCTCCATACCTCTCTCGTGGAGGAGGCACACAAAGAAGGGCCCCAGGAAATGATTGCAGGGTCCAGGTTTTTACACATTTTGCTTGGGGTGGGGTGGGGAAAGGTGCAGGGGTTTGTGTTGGAGAGGTCACCACTAACATGTCATTAATCTGAATAGGTTTTCAATAATTAGACCGTCCACCAATGTTATCAAAATGTAAATGTTTTTGTAAGGTAGGGATGAAGTTTACGTGTGGGGAAGGAAAGCTTCATGGTTTTATCAAACGAGGTGCCTTTAGCAAGAAAAGGAAAAAGCCGAACATCTTTGCTGCATTAGAAATCTGCCCAACTGGTATCCTGATCCTCACAGGCCCTTCTCAGAGAACCCACCCAAAAAAACCTCAGAAGCAGGTGGTGACTGATGATAGGGGCTGTTTGGTGATGGCACCCCATTAGGGAATGCTTTCCCCAGGAAGACTTGCTGCATGTGGAGTGTGATGTCTTGTCACCTCCAGACAAAGACATTTTCACTTCCCCAAGCCTTTAAAATCCTTTCAATTAATGGTTGTTGTTTTTGTGTGTGTGTGTGTTTTAAAAATTGCTCGCCTGTAAGGTTATCTTGCTAGATTCAATTCTATATAGGTATCAAGGAAAAGCAAAGGTTCCTTTCCCCATCTTTTAAAGTAGTGGCTCTCAATCTCTGTGCAGGGCTAAATTGTTAATTCTACTATAAACCTATTCAAGAATTATGCCTGCAGCTCATACTGGTCAACTCACCCTCTTTAGTGTTATCAATTATATATCAGTACCTAATCATACTAGAAGCATATCTCTCCAAATGCAAAACCAACCAACCAACAACCTCTCTGGTAACAGGGTTTAATTTTCTGCTCTCTTTGCCTTTCTATGTCATACCTATTTTGAGGTATTGTATGTGCTAGCTTTTTGTGTGTTTGATTCCTGTAAGTCATAAGACAGGGATGAGGAACCTTAGGCCCTCCAGATGTTGGGCTCCAACCTCTATCAGTCCCAGCCAACATAGCCAATGGGAGGTGTGGTTCAGCAACATCTGGAAGGCCACAACTCTCATTGGTCATGCTGGCTGGGGTGGGTGGGGGCTGGCACCCAACGAAATCTAGACGGCCACAGATTCCAATTTACAAGTGCCTGTGTATGTTCGGATTTTTGTTATTTATAAAAACATTTTTATACCACTTTTCAGTACTAGCAAGCCTCCACCCCCAGGCTTATTTTACAACAGTAAAATCTCAAAACACTTATAAAAGCAGAAAGCGTTAAAAGTCACGGCAAGACAATTAAAACTTTTTTTTTAAGTCTGGTGGAATGAAAATGTATTAACCAACCATCTAAAAGGCAACAGAGAAGAGTATGGTCTAATTCAGGCATCCCCAAACTTCGGCCCTCCAGATGTTTTGGACTACAATTCCCATCTTCCCCGACCACTGGTCCTGTTAGCTAAGGATCATGGGAGTTGTAGGCCAAAACATCTGGAGGGCCGCAGTTTGGTCTAATCTCTCTTGGGATGGAGTTCCACAGTCAAGGTGCTACCCCGGACCAGGCACTTCACCAACCATATCTGTCTTGGTAGCCATCTAGGAACTCTACTAGGTCCAAGAGAACCCCAAAACTGCAAACTGCAAATCTCTTTTAGAGATAGTGCTGCCCTGAGCTCCTAATCCTGGGTCAGCGTATCTACTAATTAGATGTGCGTCTGTCTCATTTGCATCAAACTCTTCTGTCTTTTAGCCTCCATCTCATACATCACTGAACTTAGATGCTACCAGTTCAGGATCGCTACAGGCTCCTTGGTTCAGCTGCAAATGAAATGCACATGGGCCTTCCTAGCATACTGTTGGCATCCAACACCAAAACTCCCAATGACCATTCTCTGCAGTTTTAATGGAGATGCTAAACAGCATGGAGGTCAAAACAGAGCCCCGAGGGATCCCAATGCCCAAGTGATCCAACAGAAGACTGTCAACACCACCATCTAACTAGATTGGACCAAAGCTACCACAGAACACCGCTTCATGCCCAGAAGGATTCCATGCTCAAAGGTACGAAGAGTTCCAAAATCCAACAGAGACACAGTCCCCACCATATCTAGTGCCTGGTGTAGGGCATTCACCAAGCCAGTTTCACCCCACAATGGGCCTGAATCTAAATTGGAAAAGAACTAAATAATCAGGAGCATCCAAGAAAGTCTCAAGTTGAGTTGCCACCAACTTGCACTAATACCAAAAATTGTGATGTTAGAGGCTGGCCAAAAATGATCAAGGATGGTCTAGTCCAAACAGTGCTTTTTAAAAAATAAAAATAAAAAAGCAACCAGCAATCTTACAATTGCTTTATTAGCAAAGTTGGGGCTCAGCCCTCGTCTTCAAGCTGAAACACATCAATCAAAACAGGACAAGCAGGCACTGATGATTTGTGGGCTACATCCAATAAGAAGTCCACATGTGACAGAAGGGACTGGTGTTAGCAATATGATGGCACTCTGTGCCCCACAATACCCCAGACGCTTTACATAGAACAATGCAGTGTGGGAAGAAGATTTGGGGGCAGCCCCAGTGGGTTAGTCTGAAACACTTTTATCCTGTGTAAGCACCACTAAAAGGTGCGTGATATACATAGGAAACTTGCCTATGCACCCAACTAGCAGAGCACAGACTCAGAAGAACAGCACCATTTCTCAATGAACAGCACCCCTTGCATTTGGTGCAACAGACGAGACAATGCAGTCTTACACATGTCTAATGCCATCTAAACATCTCACTATGAATTAGGCTTGGTGCCATGTCCCTTGTCCTCCCGGAACATCATATTTTCCATGAAGCCTTTGGTTAGAATTCCATAGCCAAAGTACACATAACGTCCTTTGCTCACATTCAGCCCCCCCCCCCCGGTGCCAATCTCCCTTTATGATCTCTTACTGTAAAAAGAAAGACCGAAAACTCCCCGGGCCTGACTTCTTGCTTGCATTGCTCCCTAAGGCACCCCTTTATGAGGTGTGCTATATAAATGAGGCTTGAATTTACACATGTATGTCCATCACTTGACATCTCATGGCTCTGTTGAAAGCTAGCTCTCTGTGCGGCATTTGGTTTGTGAATGGCTGTTTCATATTTGCAGGTCATCACTCGTGGCATGGGTTCACACAACAAAGGAACATGCCTGTGTAGAAGAGTCATGCCAAGGGCCAATTTGGACAAATCAACAAGACAGCTGGCTGGTCACCCAGTGGCTACATTCAGGTGTCACAATAAACTATGGCCTGTCTTCACTACTGTTTGTTGAAAAGACCACAAGGTACTGTGAATCAGAATCTTTCCCAGGAGTGTTCAATCATGTTTTTAAAAAGGCATTTAAAAGCCAAACTGGCTCTGCTCATTTGAAGCGCTTCTTCCCCCTCTGAGACAAACACAAGAAAAAAGCACGAAACCTAAGTCCTCTCATAGGATCATTTTGCAAGTTTACTATGAAATATTGTTGATATTCTGGTTAAACAAAACACAGTATTGAAACATTCGCTGTATGTGTGTTTTTAATCAAAGTTTAAACATCAGAGGCAATGTCTCACTAGTTCAAGGCGCAGGAGGAGGGAGCCACACACAAGAAGAACGCTATCTGACAAAGAAATCTGCGAAAAGACTTAATATGCTACATTTTAAAGCAAATAAGAACAGTGTAGACAAGCAATGGATTTCTGTCTTTCTTTGTTACATCAGCTTGTGGCACTACTTCTGAAAGACAATGTATTTGCATGTTATATAAAGAATGGAGTTTGCTCCAATGTTAAAACCATTTGCTACTACTTAAACAAAAAAATAGTCTCTCTCTACTCCCAGGAATTGCTAATTCAAATCACTCTTGTGCAAGTCCTTTTCTTGGTGACACTTCAGTATATTCCATTCCAGTCTTCTTTCTCCCAGCGTAAAGTACAGTAATGAGCTGAAACCAAACACAATCCCTATCTATCTGTGTAATAGACCTTTGTGGTATATGGTGTTAATCTCCAATTTTCTCCGCAAAGCATTTATTATTATGGTTAGTAGTCCTCTGCTAGTATCGGCAATCCTATACACAATGACGGTCGTGTATATTCCAGCTACAAAGGTTACAGATGGGGGGAAAGGCTCACTGTTTCAAGTAACACCTTCAGCAGCTAATGAGTTAAAGATGATAAACGATATTAACAAAGGAAAGAGGATCTTTCCTTTGTTTCCTATAGAACGTAGGTTTACAGCAAAAGGTGTCTCAAACAGGCATAATGAGAATTTCCCAGATTTATTTATTCTTCTGCTTCCTAAAAAAAGAAAGAAAACCACACACTTGACAAGAATACCAAGAGATACAAGCATCACCACTTTGCTGAATTTAGAATTCTGTTTTGTACATTTCTCCCTTTAAATCTTAGGTTTGAGAATCTCTCTCTCTCTCTCTCTCTCTCTCTCTCTCTGTGTGTGTGTGTGTGTGAATATGTACGCCATTTTGTACTTGCTTAAAACATAAATATCCCCAAATCAGAGAAGTACACAGAATTGTATCCTGCCTGAAACAGAGCAGGTGGTGCCACAACAGACAATGATTTTTTTTTAAAAAAAGTGCAAGTTTTAGTAGTTTTGACATTGTGTTAAGACTTCAGCAATCCATTTTGCAGCATTCCTTGTCTGAATTGGTATGTATGTAAATTGAGAGTAAGGTTTAAAGTTATTCATTTTGCATAAAATAAAACCAAAATTTTCATAGAGCAATCACTAGTTGTTTGGAGTCCTAGGTTCTCCCTTTATTCTGAGGAACATTAAGTTGGACCTTTGCAAATGCAATCATTCCATTGGAAACAATAGGATAATTCTAGGCAGTAAAGAATTAGTCATGGCAATTGAAGAACTAACTTTAGCCTTCCCATATTTAAAATAAAACCCACAGATCTGAGTAGCAAAGTTGATAAACTATTTTCACCCTATATAAGAACTGCTGTGGAATTCATCAATAAATTGAAGCACTGACCTCACCCACTATGATAAAGGAAAATAATCTATATTATTATACTCTGCTGTTTGTCACCCTGACAAATCTAATTTTTAACTTTCATTATCCTTGCAAATCCAGCCTAGTGCAACAGAAGGTTCCCAATAAAAATGGTACTTGATTATGAATCGGTGTTCAACGTAGTCATCAACAAAACTCATAATATAGGATCTCTTTACCATTTTAAAACATGTCAATATTATTACCAAACTTACATATCTGTCAAGAATACATCTTCATTACAATACCACCCATGTATTTTTAGAAGTCCAAGTTGTATTTTGTCCTCAATTTTTTCTTCAAAAATATTAATACATCTCTCTTGTTCCTTTGTTATACCCTTAGACTTGAATAAACATGAACGCATGCAAATGGTAGACTTTGCAAATTAAACAAAGCAAGCTCAGTTTTGAGAGATCAGATGTCCCCCACACTTAAGAAAAATTGAGAAGTCTGCAGATTTTTAAAAATATAAAATGTTTGTCAAAATAAAGAATACATTTGTTACTGATGATACAGGCTATTTTTAAAAATTCTTCTAATGGGAAACTTTTTACATTGTATGCATCAGTGCTTATGAATATAGGAGGAATATGGATGAAGCATGAACAAAAACCCACAATGGCTTTAAAAAAAATTTACTCCCCAAGAACATGCTAATAGTTCCAATTTGCTGTAATTTACAGACAAGGTAATGCGCGCGCACGCACACACACACAGTTAATTCCCGTATCACCTAAAGAAAATGGAGAAATCCACCATCTCCTTATCATTTCTTGCTACCCGATGCACAATATACATCCCAAGAACTCGATGCAAGCAGAGATTGCCTTAAGACAAGAGGAGAGAGCAAATGCAGCTGGGTTTCCCTTTCCACATTATTTGCAACAATGTTTAGCAACCCATATAATACGGGAAATTACTCTTCTCGTTTCAGACAAGTTATGCTATTTGCCCCGCACAGCTCAGAACTTCCAGTATTATTCTGTTGCTGCAGGGGACTGAGTGAGTGATGGAAGGCAGTGGCAGTGTTTTAAAACATGTCGCTTGACAATCTATCCGGAAATGCATTCCTCTGCATTATACTGTGAGCGCACAAGACAATGCTGCAACCCAGCTGTGTCCAACTACAGACATTTACATCTGCTGTTTTGCCTTACACCGAGCCTAGCCCCCTGAAATCATGCAAATCGCACGGCTGCTTTACATAGCATATTAGAAATCAGCGCACAAGGAACAAAAGCTTTTGTTTAGGCAGGTGGGTGATTGCGCGATCCCAGGAAGTGCAAAGATACAACGGAACGTTTCCTTTCGGAACTTTTTTTTTTTAAGGCAGCCTGCTGTCATTCCCCTAACCCTAAGAAGCTAAAAGAGGTGGGGAATCTGTTCTCTCCAAACGCCCCTGTCAATTCAGAACAGCTGTCAGGAACAGAGCAGATTCAAACTGAAACACCGGGTCTTGTTTGGAAGAAGAAGAAGAAGAAGAAGAAGAAGAAGAAGAAGAAGAAGAAGAAGAAGAAGAAGAAGAAGAAGAAGAAGAAGAAGAAGAAAGGAAGCAGGGTGGGGGCCGGCGGAGGAGGAGAGAAATAATGCTCTCTCCATTTTCAGGCTTACTTACAGCATTGTGTCGAATGACACAGGACGGGACAGGTTTTCCAAGGGGCTTTGTATCCCGTCTCCGGTAAGATGCATGCACAACACAGCAGTATTCCAAGTCGGCAGCAAGGAAGGCGCTTACCTTTCCAATATGTTAACAAAAGGAGAAGCCGCTCTCCCGTTCAGCTTCCCCCGGCGGATGCCTCTGCGAAGAAAAGGCAGAGGAGAAAAGAGGGGAACAGGTCAGCTTGGGAGCTATGCAGAAGCACTACCAATCTGTGCTGGCACCCATCTCCTACTCTTCTCTCTCTCTCTCTCTCTCTCTCTCTCTCTCTCTCTCTCTCTCTCTCTCTCTCTCTCTCTCTCTCCATCCCACCCTCTCCCCACCTCTGCATCACAGCAGGCTACTGTAGCCAGGAGACAGAGGTGCTTAAATTAGAAAACCACTGCCAGAGGAAATAAACAGGAACCACAGCGACCCCCTCAACCCCAGCAGCCATCAAATCCGGGAAGATACAGTGCACATCTGTTTCACGAGGCCCCTTGGGATCGCCAACTCCAGCTACTTACCCTGTCTGCATTATTAATAGATGTTAATGGCTCCATTATATTGGAAAGAAAGCCTTTTGCTTTCCTATCATATGGAAACGCAAAGGAGTTTAGTTTTTTAAAAACGAAAAGCCACAAGAGAGCAGGCAACTGCCTCTATGGTTCTTGGGCTGGCAGAACAGCCACATTTCTCCACCCCTTCCATCATATGCATATCCACTGCTGGGACCCCACCCTTCAATATACCAAAGTGAGTCGCAGAAATTAATTCAGGGCAGCGAAAGATTGCAGTAAAGGAAAAGAAGTGCAGCAGAGACGTCCAGCCACAAGGCTGCTTCCCAAATAAAAGAACATTTTAAAAATTATTATTATGGTTGGAAATGTTCGTTTAGAACATCTTTTCTACCTTATGTAAAACGAGGCAGAGAATCAAGAATTAAAATAATCCATGGTGTATGCGAAGGATCCTCATGCTACTTAAATGGAGGGGGCGGGAAATTATGTGTCTTCTGTGGCAGAGACAGTATATTTAGGATTCGGGGCGGGGGGAAGACGACAGCCCCCTGATTTGTGAAAGAATGAGGTCATAAAGTATGCTGAAGGGCTAGGCAGCGAATTATTATTATTTTTTCAAAAAAATACTTGGGAATACTAAGGAAGTGGCATGCCCCCTCGAGGTAATGTGTAGGGCAATCACACTTTAAAGTGGCAACAGATACAAGCACCGAGATATTGATCCATTTTTAAAACCATATCTTCCTAGGAAATGTTGCCGAAGCTACCACCAAGGAATAGAGAGAACTAAAGGGTTTCCGAACACCCTTTCGAAAGCAGTACATGGGAGGATGTGTACTTGTCAATATACTACTACATGTTCCTTGGAGTTTACATCAATAATACAGCTCGACTGAACGGGGATCTATGAAAGAGAGAGAAAGAGAATCACAGCTACAGTGCAAGATATTTCACAATAGTGTCTACTCATTAAATATCAGTACATGTGTGCATCTCTCTCCTGTCTCTCTAGTGTCACGTTAAATGATTCCCAGCTAAATTTAGCTTTCAGCCCAGGGAAAGCAGCAAAAAAAGGCTCTTTTGTCCAATGCAGAAAAGGCGAATGCTAAAGTTTAACTGATTTTGTTTGCTGCTTAAATTAAAATATACAATGCTACATATTCTTACAGACTGTGCACCGGGTGCTTTTTCATGACCGTGTAGAAGGCCTTGGAATAAGCCAGCAAGGCAGGATTTTCTCTGTTCCTGATACAAGATGCAGCTGTTTGGTTACTTCTGACAAATACATGAGAAGTGTCATTAATTCATCCTAGACAAATGCAAAGCAATTGGCTTTGTTGCCCATTGCCTCTATACAGATTTTTTTTAATGAGACGGGCACTGCAAGCATTATGCAGAAATGAAAAAGCGGAGAGATCGACTGTATTAACTGTGTCACAGACAGACAGACTCAGCACGACAGTCTTCATCTCCCTCTCTAATTATTTATCTAGATAAAGCCTGACTGCTGGAAAATTAGCTCTTGACAGGAGGCAACTGATCTGAAAGGTTGCTTTTTTTACTATAAAATTGTGAACTGCTGTGGAGGCCAGCGAGTCACTGCAAGGGCCAGTATAAGATTCAATTGAAAAACTGGTCTGTCTTCATTCATCTCCAGAAAGGGAACCAGAAGCGATGAAAAATTGGGGAAATACCTGCACTCAAAAGAATTTCAAAAGCACGGAATCTGGCTATTTGCACAGGATTCACAGAGGAGAAACACCCTGTTCATTCCTTATTGTAATAGGTTGTGTACGTGTTTCAATTTGCTTTACGCAAACAAAGACTTTGTAATCCCGATTTACGCAGGGACTTAAAAAGAAAGAAATAAAAAGCCTGCAGTAATTCCACTGTGAATATTTACTATGTTTTTTGCATGGATTTTCTTCACAAGATCGATCTAAAACATGGGTTAAATTCTAATGCAGGCTAATAAAAGGAAGAAGAAAGTACATTTGAGGAGGGAGGTTTACTTGTCTAGACCTCCAGCTATAAGAAAAAAAATATCTAATTTCCAATTTTCAGATTTGACAAAAATGTATGACTACAATCCATTCCCCCCACATCCAACAGTCCTCACTTCCCATCTATTCACTTTTCACACATGGGCGTAGCCAGGATTTTTGTGGGGGGGGGCACACTTTGGTTGCGGGGGGGGGGAAGAACCTTCTATTTGTATTGGTTTTCACTGATGGGGGGGGACAGCTGCCCCCCCTTGGCTACACACAAGTTTTCACACTATTCTAGCAAAGGAGTCCCACCCAACACAACCCCCTCCTTCAGATGAATGCTACAATTTGTATGCACTGTACACATCTATACTACAGAAAAATGACAAAGCTTGGACCAGATACACGAAGTTTTTAGGACAATAAAATGTTAAAAACTGCAGTAATTTTAACAGTAAATCAAAGTAGCTAATTACAACAATGAAACAAAATAGGGTTTAAAAAAAAAGCAAACTTGCAGTTTATAGACTAGCGGATTCCAAGAAACGGGAGCTGTAGTGTAACCACTGGCAATTACTACATTTTTCAGGATTACTTCTTCAAATACGACCGAGAACCAAGTTTTTTCACTGCATTTTTATACCAAATCCCAGATCAGGCTACTTAGCAAAGCCACCTGCTTTACCTGACTGCAGAACAAAGAGCATTTTTCTTCTCCCATCATCTGGTTCCTAAGCCACACCCTTTCGTCCATACAAAGCAAAGGCTTCTTTTCATTCTGAGCTGCCTTTTGCCCACCCGCATCAATGGCCGCATGAATTTTTCACAATAATTTTGTAATAGTAATTTAAAAACAACAACAAAACATTTACAGGAAGGTTAAAACTCTGTCCAGGTGCAAAATGCAAGGAAGCAGCATAGAAATGCCGTCAGGTGCACAATATCACATTTTGTGTTTGTGTGTCACTACCAACCTGCATGGAAGCTTATGGCTTTATAGAAGTTTACAGCCGTGTGCAAAAAGCCTGATCCTGAAATATAGCATTATGAATGGCCAGGAATGATGGGAGTTGTAGTCCAGCAAATGAATGGTAGGAGCCAATGCACACCTTAATTTATTTACAGACACAATGATTGCCAAGGCAGGTTTCCAGAGACCACTATGGGCTTGGATGATCATTCAGTTTAGCTCTCTGGACAATCTGAGTTCACTTACTGGTCAAATATGATGGCTAAACACACTGGCAGGGCACAAGGATGAGTCATGGCCTAATGCACCACCCCCACAAAACTTTAATGTGAGCCAAGGCCTCTTATGAGACAGATGATGCAGGCTGGCTCTACTTGTCGATATTCACCCTAAAAGTTACGCTGCGCTACACAGGACTGTGTAGAATTCTACAGGATGTGGTATTAGTGTGTGAAAACAGTCAAGATCCAAGAATCCCCAGAGGGTGGAGACATCAGGCGCCATTCTGGCACCCGGGCATCTTCACTTGGTTGCAAGTGGCCGATAGCCAGGTGCAAAATGCGCCTCCTGAATTTCAAACGCTGACTGCAAGGGAAGTTTCACCTGAAGCTGAGTCATGCAAAGAGGGCTGTGAGATGACTCCACATACCCAGCAATTCAATTATGGAGGCTTACTGGAAACATGATGGTGCAGAAGCTCAACCCAGGTTCAGCCAGTTAACATGTATGCGTCCTGCATGGCTCTTGGTACAGAAGGACTGCAACACACACCCTTCCAAGCAGAGAATAACAATCCAGGAAAGTGGACAGGTGGCTGATCTCAAATTGATGAAAGCCACAGGGCTACCAAACTGCACTTTTACTGCTGAATCAGGAGGCAGCAACGAAGCATCCTGGTCATTTTTATCCACTCTGCTCCCTAAGTCCTGCCCACTGCAACAGGCACGAAAGGAAGAGGACAAAGGGGTTCAGGGCAAGCCTCCACAAATGGCTGTGACTGGCTGGGGGGGGGGCGCGACAGTGACTACCAATTCCTTTCTGGCAGCCATCTGTCTCTAGTTACTTAGCACTTTAATACAGTAGTACCTTGGTTCTCAATTGCCTTGGTTCTCAAACACTTTGGATCCCAAGCGCCGAAAACCCAGAAGTGTTCCGGTTTTTGAACGTTTTTCGGAAGCCGGACGTCCAATGCAGCTGTCAGCTATTGTTTCTGGGGTGCCTGCACCAATCAGAAGCTGCACCTTGGTTTTTGAACATTTCAGAAGTCTAACAGACTTCCGGAATGGATTAAGTTTGGTGCTTTTGTTTTTGCTATTTATTTTACGTTTTTGTTTTTGAAGCTTTTTTGGTTAATTTGTTTTTGTGACTATGTGGAACCCAGTTCAGCTACTGATTGATTGACTGTGTGACTGCGGAAAAGGATAAAAAAAACACCATCCAACACTGACTATCATCACAATACTGACTTATTTTTTATAGTACAGTACATTGATTATTGCTTTCGTTTTATGATTTAATTGTCTTGTTAGATAGTAAAATTCATGTTAAATTGCTCTTTTAGGGGTTGTTTTTAAAAGTCTGGAACAGATTAATTTGTTTTGCATTAATTTGTTTTGCATTATTTTCTATGGGAAAGCACGCCTTGGTTTTGGAACGCTTTGGTTTTGGAACAGACTTCTGGAACGGATTAAGTTTGAGAACCAAGGTACCACTGTACCAATTAGTTTCTGGGCCCCATTTAAAGTGCTGGTGCTGACCTATAAAGCCTTTCATGGTGCAGGAACACAATGTTTTAAGGACCGCCTCTCCCCATACAAACCGGCTAGGACATTGCACTTGTCATTTTCAAGGCCCCTTTCTATGTCCCTCCCTCCTCTCAAGAGGTTCAGAGGGTGGCAACATGAGAATGGGTGGCTCCCCATCTGTGGAAGGCTCTCTCCAGAGTAGCTTGTCTGGCACTATCATCTATGCCCCCTTAAATGTGAGGGGGGATATAAATAAATAAATAAATAAATAAATAAATAAATAAATAAATAATAATTTATTTATACCCCGCCCATCTGGCTGGCTTCCAACAAAAAAATGAAATAAAATAATCTATTAAACATTAAAAGCCTCCCTAAACAGGGCTGCCTTCAGATGTCTTCTAAATATCTGGTAGCTGTTTTTCTCTTTGACATCTGATGGGAGGGCGTTCCACAGGGCGAGCGCCACCACCGAGAAGGCCCTCTGCCTCGTTCTCTGCAACTTGGCTTCGGCGCATGATTTCCATTTGCATCCTGGGCAAAGTTCGCAACCAGGAGCAGCTACTTCCGGGTTAGTGGAGCTCGTAACTTGAAGTGTTCATAACCAAGAAGCATTGTAACCAGAGGTACCACTGTACTATGTTTTATTATGCTTTGTATTATGTTTTTATTATAAATTGAAATAATGACAATGACAATGACAATATAATATCATCTCCCTTCCTGGGTCCTCATTGCAAAGCAGAAAACTTTCAAGGTGGGAGGGGCCTTTCACTTCATGCTGAGCAGGATGAACAACCTCCAACAGGTCTCTTCCAAATTATTGAGTACGTGCAGAAAGCTTGAGAAAGGGTCAGCTTTTTTACTTCATGCCAAGCTCTGAGACACTTGAAGCAGCAGGAGAAACTCTCTGCGTCTCCAAATCCCAGCATGAACTGAGAAATGCCTCTCCTCCCTACATGCCAGTGAAGATATAATGTCTATAGCAACGGTAAATGGTGGGTTACCAAAGCCAGTTAAGGTTTGTAAAAGCTGGGTGAGGGAAGTTCTGGTGCTTTGTGTCTTTAGTCACTAGGAAATTTAAAAGTGTAGAACAGTTTCCCAAACTTGGGTCTCCAGCTGTTTTTGGACTACAATTCCCACCATCCCTGACCACTAGTCCAGCTAGGGTTATTTGTGGGGCATAGGAATTCATTCATTCCCCCCCCCCAAAAATAGTCCGCCCCCCCAAGGTCTGAGGGACAGTGGACCAGCCCCCTGCTGAAAACATTTCCTGACCCCTGCTCCTCCACCATCTGAAACTCTGCAGAGCCACTGCTAGCTGGTGTAGACAATATTGAGCTAGATAGACCAATGACTTGACTCTGTAAAAAGGCAGCTTCCTATGTTCCTACCCATCCCCAAATCGAAAGAACCCAACAGCACCTAAATATAATTTGGGTTCCCTTCCCCCTCTACAATTGTACGATTCCATGATTTTGATTCTTGGATTTGGGGGTGAGTACAAAGACAGGAAGGAAAAAAAATGTGTTAGTAGTTGGGGAGAATAATATGGCAGAATAATATAAGTGAACCTCAACTGCAATTGAGAAAGTGACTTAGGGTGTGTGGGGCTCGTAACTTGAAGCGTTCATAACCAGAAGGGGGGTGTTAACTATTCTTTTGATCTTCAACTTGCAATTGTTTGCTTAAAGTGATGGGAAGTATTTGCCGCTGGTCCTTTGTTGCACTGTTAGTGAGTAATACTGAATTACGTAAGGGAAGATGAATGGCTAGACCCCTTTTCTAAATTTCAGAAACAATTTTTGTGCAAAGTGTTCAATATTCAGAAGCATTTTCTGGGAGATCAGCATTGAGTAGATATCTCTGGCAGCTGTTAGCCCTACATGGATGGAGTGCCAGATGAAAAAATGCAGCACTGCAGACTGGATATAAATACCGTACCACAATTCAATATCAGGAGTGAAGAGAAAGTACACTGGAATTAAAAGTAGGGGGTGTTGACCTGGAAAACACACAGATCTGTAAAGAATCCCAAGTATTGTAAGGATTGTATTAATTCCATACACACATAGCGTTGGATCCAGACTTACCGTAACTTATCCTTTAGAGCAGGCCTACTGAAATCAGTAGGATTTAAGTTAAATACGACTATCACTTGGTCAGCTTTTTATCACTGCATTTGAACTAAGAAATTTGTTTTTGGAGGTGCAAACAACAACTTTCACCACTTTCACCATTTTCAAACTATAGATGTATTTCACATTATTAGATCATGACTAACTAATCTCCGTGATTTCATTCCGTCTTTCGTAAGACTGGACCCAACCCATCAACAGAACTGATAGATTGCTTAACCATGTCCACTCATAGGTCCTTATTTAATTCAATGGGACTTACTCCCAGGTCAGTGGGGTCGAGAATGGAGACTATGAATGAATAAAGGGCAACAAAATTATCTAGGTATATATATAACCAGGTGATAACCAGGGTGGATAAAAATCAATGATTTTTTTAAAAAAATCAAAAAAATCGGATTTTTTTTTATTTAAATCGGATTTTTTTGATTTAAATCGATTTTTTTGATTTAAATTGGATTTTTTTAAATAAAATGCTTTTTGAGGAAAACATATTACCATCCAAAGGTTATTCCATCATGAAATAAAGATTAGTTTTTTTAATTATGTAGTATAAGGTTGTATATGTTTAATTTTTGGGGTAAATAAATTCCATTAATCCATTCACCTCTTCCAGAGGTTTTTGTAAGATTATTGGGCAGTTTCTCTGCCTACAAGATATTATCACAGGTGCTTGGTTTACTTTTGCAGTTCTCAAAACTGAATTTGACTCAACAGAGATCACATGCCTCTTCTTCACAGCAAAAATTTTATAACATGAACAGAGTTGAGAAAAAGACCTTAATCCTATTGTTCTACAAACCTATGAATACAGAAGCAACCCCTTCAGTGCTAAGTTTCAAGAAGTTCAGTGAATAGAATAGAAACAATATTTTTCTGATTGTTTGGACAGTATTTAAGTTTTTCATGTGTAGGCTGGGCTGACAGTCTAAGTTTCTTAAAATATATATATATTGTTTTTGTTTAGCCAAATTAGTTAACAAACATGGATGTTTGTTTAAGCAAATAACATTTGCTGAAATGTTATTGTTTCAGTTGAATAAATCTATTTAAATTGTTATTATTAAGGTAATGATTATTTTTCTCCTTCCTAAGTACAACAGTAAAGTTGTCCAAATATGAATGATTAACCTATTAAACTGGGGATAAAAAAACTAATATGAAAAGTTGTTATTCTAAAAATCTTCATCTACTTGCATAATAAAGTTATACCAGCAAGAATTAGTCTTTATGATTTAAATCAACTATGATTTAAATCAAGCCTTACTGACTAGTGATTTAAATCGTGATTTAAATCAGTTTGATTTAAATCAAATCCAGCCTGTGATAAACTATCAATCTATCACTAGCAGCACAATGCAAGGAGAACCTTGTCCCCTTTCTGCTCTGGATCCATCTTCATCCTGTGATTTACAAAATTAAAATTTTAACAAACACTTTTTTTAAACCCACTGCTTTATGCAAGTCCTGTACAGTATATGCACAAGCAGAAAACTTGAAAATGCATGTGTGAACCAGACCAAAAATAATCAGGGATCAGCTCTGGAAAGTGTGAAGTAACAGAATTATGCCTCAGAGCATGTACCCTTTTGACTCATACTATCCATACCTTTTCTACAGAGTAGATAGATATTGTGAATTATGGATTGTAGAATAAAAAAATTCCTTCAGTAGCACCTTAAAGACCAACTAAGTTTTTATTTTGGTATGAGCTTTCGTGTGCATGCACACTTCTTCAGATATGGATTGTAGGTAAAGCCACCCCTGGACGGTTAAGTTCAGTCAAAGGAAACTATGGGGTTGCGGCGCTCTTCTCGCTTTCAGGCCGAGGGAGATGGTGTTTGTCCACAGACAGCTTTCTGGGTCATGTGGCCAGCAGGACTAAACTGCTTCTGGGACACCGTGATAGAAGCCAGAGCACACGGAAATGCCATTTACCAATTACGGATTGTACCCTAAATGTTACCAAGAGACGGGGTCAGTCTGTAGCTGCTGGAGGAAGTAGGCCAGGGAATTACAAACGAATCCTATTTTCAAGTTTCAGACAAGTGAACCGTTAAATGCTCCAAAGACCTGCATGGGCCTTTTTAATATACCCAGTAGTTACTAGAAATCCACCTCATTTCAAGTTAATTTAAGAAATCTGGCACGGTGCCAGCCTTTAGGCCCAGTTCTTCTGTACCTGCAGTGAATGACTTTTCCTGTCCTGAGGCGAAATTCCCCCTGGTTTCTTGCCAGCTCTTTCTCCACAGCAATGGGTCTCTTCCCTCCGTTCCTCAGGCTCCTCTGCTTTTAGCTCGCAGCCTATATTTCCTGTAGCCACCCTGCCTCCTGGCCTCTCTTCCCAGTCAACTTTCTATCTGGCTTTTAGAAGACACCTGAAGGCAGTCCTGTTTGGGGAAGTTTTTAACGTTTGATGTTTTATCGTGTCTTTAATATTCTGTTGGGAGCAGCAACAGTTTCTATTGGGAAACCTAGCCAGATGGGTGGGGTATAAATAATATACTCATAAACAAGCTACTCAGAATGGTAATTACCCACAATGCCCTGTGAGAGCATTGCTCTCTAGAACATTCTGGGAGGCAAATGGGGAGGCAAATGAACAATGTCCACTACAGTGTTCCTCAGGTCTGGATCCTAGAGACAGGAAGGGCCCAGAACAGGTGTCAATACCTGTGACTCCTGCTGGGGACCTGGCTGTAGATCATCATCATCATCATCATCATCATCATCATCATCATCATCTTATTATTATTATTACCCCGCCCATCTGGCTGGGTTGCCCTAGCCACTCAGGCCTGCCTCAGAGCTCGCCCCCAATAGCTCCAGCATATCTTCTTTTCCGTCACTAGGCCTGACGCCAAGTTTTCTCCAATCAAGCGGGCTTTAAATTCCCTCACCAACAAAAGAGAGAAAGTCAAAATTGTCTGCTAGAAGGAGCTGATGGGAAAAAAGAAAAAGGTAAAGGACCCCTGGACGGTTAAGTCCAGTCAAAGGCAATTATGGGATTGTGGCGCTCTCAGGCTGAGGGAGCCGGTGTCTGTCCACAGACAGCTTTCCGGGTCATGACTAAACCTCTTCTGGCGCAACAGAACACTGTGACGGAAACCAGAGCACACAGAAACGCCATTTACCTTCCCGCCACAGCAGTACCTATGTATCTACCCGTGCTGGTATGCTTTCGAACTGCTAGGTTGGCAGGAGGGAGCCTACAAATCGCTGTGGAGCAATGGTGTTTTGCACACCAAAGGCGCCACTATTTTCAGGAAGCGTCTCAATGGGTTATGCAGATACGGCAAGCCCTAAGTAAGTTTGAGGACTGAAGGCTAATTTCAGAGAGATGTGAAGCTTAAGTGAGTTCACTCAAAAAAATAATTTTTAAAAACTGGAGTGGACAAGATTATATGCCTCATCCAGCAAGCTCTGGAGCTGACCTGGCTGCAACTATTGATGACCGCCCTTCTTCCAGTTTCACTTTGTAAAGTTCAAAGGGATGGGATCTTCAGTCAGGACGATGGGAAAGTATGGAGTCTCCAAAAAAGTGAGTGGCTACCGTATCTTAAAAAGGTGGAGGGACGGCGGACTAAGATACAGCAACAATCAAGATATATGTATATTAATATGTATATGGGTGTACTTTGAAGAACACTAGGAAGAGGCCACATAGTTAAAGAACAGCATCAAATATATTTTACCCTGCAGTGAAGAAGGACTAGTGGCAGCATGTAACATGGCAGCTGTAATAATCCAAATACTGGTAGATCCATATATTTTCTATTCTAAAGAAAGAAATATTGCTTCCCATATCACTCATTACTGGAATAAGAGGCCATCCGGGTCGATGGACTTAAGTTACAGCATCCCACATTATCAACTGTCTCTGGCCCTATGAATGGCAGGAGAGGCTGCTGCCCAGTTGGCGTTGATCTGTGACAGGGCCTTCTTGGTGGCAGTTCCCTGTTTGCACTGTTGACTTTCAGAAGGAATTTTAAAACATCCCTGTTCACTCAGACGGTTGATGGCTGAAAAACAGTGGCCATGGCAACCTTGAAATTAGCTTCTGTGAGGGTACAGAATTGCTGTATTTAAATTGCTTTAAAATGTTTTCATAGTTAGTTTTTATTTGTTTTAAATATATATATATTAATTGCAAATTGTATTGTTTTGATATTATTTATGTTTGCTGTGTCCTGACCTCCTTTGGGAGGAAGGGCGGGATAGAAATTTAATAATTCTAAACTTTGTGTATTACTTGAACTCTCATGCCTACTACCTGGTTACTACAACAGCATGCATCTAAAATGAAGCTTTTTATACTACCTAGGAACATCAATGCAAAACACTTGGATATGCAGTCCACATGCCTTCTGCACTACAATACCGCCACTATGCAGGCATTATCCTACAGGACTGCAACTATAAAAAATGTGAAGGGCTTTGAACACTTGAACGTGCTATACAAAATGATATTGTACAGAGGCCATTTGGCTCTGCTTGTACAGGTAACATCAACAGTGGTAGTACTAATAATTTATTGACATGTGTGTAGTAGCTGCAATCTTTACTGCAGCCCTGTAAGGCAAGTCAACATTACTATCCTCATGTCACAAGTGTGTGGCTTGCCTAAGACCACCAAACGAGTTCACGGAGATGTTCAGAGTAAGGAATTTCCAATGCATTGCTCAGCCTCTTAGCAGCACTGCTATACCACCTTAAATGCAAGAACACTAAGCAAGATCACTTGCTGACATCATAAATCCTACTATACACGCTTACTGGGCAGTAAGTCCCATTAAACAAAGTGAGGCTTCCTTCCAAGTAAACATAGGAGAAGGGTATAAATATTCAGAACTTTCCAGATGCAAAGGCAGGTAGTTAACAAGCAAAAGAGTTTCTCTCAGCGAGTAGAGAGAAAAGGTCCATGTTGAGAAGACGTCTGGAGAATGTAAGATGAGATAAGTGTATATTTCTTCTACAAATCATGAAAAATTGGCTTTGAACATATGAAACAGACCAATAAGCTGTCTGTTCAGGTGTGCAGCAGTTCAACAAGGTCCTCTAGCTGGAGAGTGAACCCAGGACCTCATGCAGCAGGCAGGTGTCCTATCAGGGGTCAGCAAACTTTTTCAGCAGGGGGCCGGTCCACTGTCCCTCAGACCTTGTGGGGGGCCAGACTATATTTTGAAGAGAGAGAAAATGAACGGATTCCTATGCCCCACAAATAACCCAGAGATGCATTTTAAATAAAAGGCCACATTCTACTCATGTAAAAACATGCTGATTCCTGGACCGTCCAGGGGCTGGATTTAGAAGGTGATTGGGCCGGATCCAGAACCTGGGCCTTAGTTTGCCTATCCGTGCCCTATTTTTATTACTCAAAAATATGTTCACCTTTGAAAGAGCTCAAAGTGGCATACAAGGTTCTCTCCCCTATTTTATCCTCACAACAAAACTGGGAGGCAGATAAGGTTGAAAGAGAATGACTGGCCCCAAGTCACCAAGCGACCTTCATGGCTAAGGGGAAATCTGTACCTGGCCATTCTCCACAGTCCTAGTCTCTAACCACTATGCCATGCTGCATCTATCACTGAAATAGTCTCCCATTTTATGGAGAAGGTAACTTCAGCTATTAGGAGTAATTCTAAGCGGCAGACATTCATAAAGCTATTATTATTATTATTATTATTATTACTAAGACTATCACTGTTAGCTTAAGGAGTATGTAATATAAACTGCTAAATGTCTCAAGTGTATTTTTTTTGCTTGAGAATTTTGCTAGCCTCCTTGCATCTGGCTCTTACCCCAGTCAGCACTAAATGCCTGCCTGAATGTTTTTTGTCTAAATCAACACTGCTACAGATCTTATTTTTCATGTAGCTGATTCCAGTACTACTTAATGGATAGCTATATTAGTGTTTTTAGCTGTATCTTAATTTGAAGTTGGCAGGGGGTGAAAAGTTTGCTCAACGTTTCTAGGATATTTAGATATTTCCTTTATTTAAAAAATGGAAATGGTCTGATAACAAAAGCCTTAAGTTTCCTGACCCTGTCTGATGTACCAGACAGGAGCACATTTTTCAGAACAAATCTGGCATGCACATGCAGAAGTTGTCCGAGGGGACCCTAATGCCGTCTCTAATTGATTGCCCTTTCATTTTTGCAGAATATTTGAAGAACAAATGAGTTCCTCTGCAGCAGCAATCAACTCCAAGGAGGCGTAAGTCACAGTGAGTGTACATTGGTTATATGCACTGATGCTCCCATCAGGGTGGTCTTAAAACTGAAACTGCTTGAAGCAGACGATGAGCAAGGAAAGGAATATAGTCTTGGTACTCAGAGCTCCAATACCCTTAATGCATCCAGGTCTAATCAGTGGGCGATTCCGTTGGGGATTCAGTGCTACTCGTGCATGCAATTTTTGTGCAGCATCCATAGGTCATTGTCCTCATCAAAGAAAGGCTGCCCCATATTATTTTGCTGTTTTAGCTAGATTCACTGCTCCCGTGGAAAATCCGACAGGAAAAAAAAACCCCACAGAAATGGTAAAACCAAATTTTAAATGGAGGAGGGAAATGGGGCAGCATTTTGATGATGATGCTGTGTGGACACTGTGAACATACAAAGCAGCACCAAGTCCACAATAAACCACTTCATGGAAGCATCCAGTGTTACAGATGAGCTGCTGCAATGGGCAGACTGTTGAACGGACCCACTAAGGCAATTCTTGACAAGAAAGGCACCAGTAAGAGAGTGTGTGTGTGTGCCTCTTTTTCCAATGGACAGTATTTTCACAAGAAGAATTGTTGGAAAGGTGCTTTATTCTATACAAAAATAAACATTAAAAATAAAATAAAACCCATTTTAAACAAACCGACAAGCATACAGCTTTTTTAAAATAAAAAAGGCTTGTGAGACAAACACAAATGCAATTTGTATTGAAAAGAAGTTCAAGCAACTAAATGAGCAGTAGTTTCATTAATACACTATCTGTTCTTATTTTAGCTGTGTGCCACCTTGAGTCCATGTTAGGGGGATCTATTATATGTAGTTTTACAGATTCTGAAATGTATTTTGGACGTTTTAAGAACTGTGTAACGAACACAATGGACTCTTATTTAGAGCTGGGCACATCCTGCAATTTCACTGTAAAAGAACCATGCTACGTATGTGCTGGGCACATACCGTACCTAGGCATTATGAAAAGCTCAGCATATGCATATTTGTAAGATGCAAGCTTCTAACCCTTGACTAGGGGGTGGTGGGTGAATTAGGGAGCTAGGCCACATTGCTCCAAACAATGGAGCATGCTTCTGTAGTTATCTTAAGGCTAATAGAGGCTTAAAAGCATGTGTAGATACCTGGTGAGGTCTCTGGTCGTGTGGTTAAGCAGATTTTCCAATGTTCAGGAGTCAGAGTAGCAAAAATTTGCATCGGCGGACAATATTAAATGGTTTATATTGTCTGGAGGAGGAACAGGGAGTCTCTGGCCCTCCAGGTGTCGTTGGACTACAAATTCCTAAGCTTTGGCAGTGCTGTTTGGGGCTGATGGGACTCGGAGTCCAACAACATCGTGAGGACCCTGACGAAGCAACTGTGCCATTTCTACATTTCTTCTTGGCAGCTATTTTAGGGGATTTTAAAGTGTGCCGTCAACAAGCCAGACTCTTGCTTTTCTCTGTTCTCAGGCATGTACATCAAATTATGTTGCAGAATGTACGCTGATGAGTTTTGTGAAGCATTGCAATTCCGTAATCCTGGCAATAATGTTCTGCTAGTTCTGCATTCCACTTGGGGTGGGCCAACAAGGAGCACATTATACCAGTGTCTTAGCTTCTGCAGTGAGTTCCCATGGCAATCTAATGCACAATCCAAAATGCTTAATAGCTTGAATCCTACATTTGATTAATTGATTGATTGTTTCTCAATCTACTCTTCCACTGCATAGCAATGCCCAAAGCAGCTTACAACCTGCACGATAATGCAATAAAACCAGCAGAAGAAAAACCCTCACAAAATCTGGTTGACTATATCTAAAACATATCCTATAAGCCCAAAGGCTTGGTTTAAGTAGTTTTTGAATGGCAGTCCAAAATGCCGTTAGAGAGAGCGAGCAAGGAAGATCTCTTCTGGCGCAGGTATGCGTAATGGGGTATAAATAATAAACTGAGAAAATTGAGAGGACAGAGTCTGGGCACCCTATGCTGTATACCCGCAAACTGAATTTCTGAGAAAGGTGGAATGCAAAGAACACCCACGTGCAATGGCCTGAGAAAATGGGATGCTCACGCAGGAGGAGGCATGTAGGGCTGGGCAATATCTGGTTTTCAACATTGTGCTATATCACCAGCTAAACTTATAATGATGTATCAAGACGTCTGAAATAAGGATGGAGCTATGTAGAGGCATTGGCCGGCTTCAACGTTTTTCCTGCACTGTGATTTTTGCTGGCACCTGCTCTGGTGATTTGCTGCCCCCTGCAAGAGACGAGGGGAGAGCTGAGCTGGCAGAGTTAACGGGCTGCAGGAATCAAGAGAAGCATTGGCTGGCTTCACGGTTTTCCCCACATGGTGATTTTTGCATAGTACACAAACACACACATACATCATGATTCACGATATATTGCTAGGTCAAAAATTATGAAACCAATATCACGATAGAGACTTCAAACCAGTTTTGGACGATATATTGATATATCACCCAGAGCTGACGGGGTGCATGTGTATAATTTAGTAAGAGCTACACTTGCATTAATATACCTGGGCCATGTTTATTATTGTGTCGTTGCTGTTCAATAAAAGCCGCCTTGGGACAGGCTGATCTGAAGGGGAGAAGCGGGGTGCTTGCACATATGAATATGCATAAGCACACCTAACCGTTTCCCAGTCACATCTCTGCTAGAATCAGCCCTTCCCAAAGCGCCACTTGTCTTTGTGGGTTTTTTTTTTAAAAGCAGCTTTGGGCACTGTTTACTGAGCACTCATCCTGATTTATTTGTAGGGAGGTTAGATTACGTTGACTATTTAATGAGTATTCATCCTGATTTGTCAGTGGGAAGGTTTGATGATGTTGGCCAAGCAAATGTTATCTCACACTTTCCTATCTGATCTTTAGGGAAAGTGGCTTCTTGTTGCACAAGGCCTCCAAATTAACTTTAACTGTGCAATCTGAATTGCTGGAATGTGACTGAATCGTGCTTTTGAGCGCAATGTATTTAACGCCAGTTAAGCTGTTTTAGATTCTCTCAACGAATCCTGGGCATGGTAGTTTGGTGAGAGTGTTAAGAACGGTAAAGAGATTCCTATCTTCCACACAGAACTACAGTTCCCAGGGATCCCTAGCAAGCGATACGAGTGGCTGGACCATTTTAAATCTGTCATCAGTGGTAGATTTGGGGCACTCAATTTTCAGTGGTGTCCTGCGCAGTGCTAAAATTTGCTGTTCCTGTTTCTCGTGCTCCCTTCCACAGCACTGCTGTGGTGCCCCCTATAGCACGGTGTGGCCGAACCAGTTGCGCTACCCTAAAACCGCCTCTGCTGTTATGTGGATAAGCCTTCTTTGTTTCTTTCCCTGTATTGAAGATGTTCCTTTCGCCTTTTACCTGTTATCTGTTCACATTAGTAGTTTGGTGGTGTGAGTTGATTTTGGGATTACAAAATCAGAGCATTAGAAAAAAGATGTTCTTTCTCCTTTAGAGCTCTATGTAGATAGTAGTACCGTTCTAAAATGAAGAACTTTCACGATGTTCTAAGAAGCTGTTAAGCTTCAGTATTAAAGGGGAAATGGCAATCCACAAAGTATTTGAGGAATTGCAGTTTTCTCCCCCAGTTAATTCAACTTCTGTTACACTGGCAGAACCAATCAAGATCTTTAAATAAAAACTGAAATTATTAGAGGAATATCTCAAATATAAAGTCTGTGAAAATGTATGCCCTTTCTGTCCCTCAAGAGATCACAGAAAACTTTTACTAATATATATTGCAATAGACAATATCTAATTCTGAAGACGTTCACACATTACACTTAAATACATCTCTACCTTTTAAAATGGACAGCTCAAGTTTCCTGCAACTTTCCGATGGGCTGTGTCACAGCCAGATCTACTAGTGCCAATATTAATATGCCATTCCCCATTTCCATTTGAAAACACCGGTTAGCTATGCATTTCATTCATTTTCAGCATATGAAAAATAAAATCTCTGAAAACAAAACCATTAACAAATGAAATTCCTCAAAACTCCAAAGTTGGAAGTAACAGGCATTGAATCAGAGTTTCAATTTTTTGCTTTGACAAGTCATGCTGAAGAGAGGAACTCAAGCAGCAAAATCCAAGGCAATACATTGATATCTTAGCACAGTGTATGGCAACAAAGAGGTACATTAAATTTCTTCCCCTGCCTTTTAAAGGTCATGCAAAAATAATGGTTTGTAGACAAGAACTTCCATCTCAGCCATTTTACCAGACAAAAGGCAGAGAGCTGCATACTGCATTGGGCCCCACCCAGCTCAGCCTATAACTGTTTTCTATTTTGTAACATTAATGCATTACAGCTTCTCAACCGATTCTTCATTTGTGCGCAGCTTTTTAGCATATCTACACACACACACACAGAGAGAGAGAGAGAGAGAGAGAGAGATCACTTGTAACGCAACCATGCATTAAAAAGCATCAAAATTGCAAAGAGAAAGCATTGCTTCTCATTTTTCAGCATGCAGAGTAAAAAAAAAGTCACTATAAATTTATCTTAGTTAAACAGTCTTGTGGCACAATCCTGTGCACATCTACTCAGAAGCAATTAAGTCCAAATGCCTGCAGCAATACTATGCAATGGCACCGGGGTAAGTGCCGTCAAACTTAACAGGGCTTGTTTCCGAGTAGAAACCTAGGTTCTGTGGAAGTCACCATTAGAAAACACTAAGCTAGCTATCGTCTAAACAATTTTCAAGCAGTTTTAAAAAGACCTGGAGGTAAATTAAAAATAACACAGCAGTTGCATTGTGAAGGTTTTGTTGCTGTTTTCCCACAGTACATCAGTGCCTTAGTAGGCATTTTTAACTATCAGAAGCAAGCAAGATGTGTCCGCTATGAATCCTATTACAACACTTAATATAATAAGTCATATAACAGACCATTGTGGACAATGAAAAGGACAAATATGTTGACACTGATTATTTGCTTTCTTAACTCTATACATGAAGAAATGCAACTATGGATGTTCCAATTTAAAAATACAAGGCATGTGCAGAAAGGGAAAAAATCAAGTACAGTGGTACCTCTGGTTAAGAACTTAATTTGTTCTGGAGGTCCGTTCTTAACCTGAAACTGTTCTTAAGCTGAAGCACCACTTTAGCTAATGCGGCCTCCTGCTGCCGCCGGGCTGCCAGAGCACGATTTCTGTTCTCATCCTGAAGCAAAGTTCTTAACCTGAGGTACTATTTCTGGGTTAGCGGAGTTTGTAACCTGAAGCATTTGTAACATGAGGTACCACTGTAGTCAGTGCAAACACATTGGCCTTATCACTGCTATTTAATCAGGTGACATCCTCACAGGAAAAAAATGCCTTAAGAATTTTTGAGTTGTAGAGCCATTGATCTTTGTCTCCTGCAAACTGAAAAAAACCACTAAAAGCAACAGATAATGGGTGTGAAAACCTAAAGAAGTTTAAATTAAATGGAACACATGCACTTAAGGCAATTTCCCAAAGACAATAAAATTCTCCTGGGTTGTTTTTTTCCAGCTATAGATCCAGGTTTGACATTCCAATAATTGCCAAGTTTTGGGAAAGTGAAGCACTGCGTACACATTTATGCACTACTTGTGATTAACCACTAGAATAAGACTTCCACCATAACAGTGTTACACTCCTGTGAGAAAAAGCATGTGATTTACAAAAATTGCATTACCACTTAATAAAAAAGCCTCTGTATGTGGTTTCCGTTTTTATATAAAACACCTAAATAATCTCCCCTTAAAACTAGATAAAAACCAAGACAAAGCAGAGGAAAACTACATATCACAAATTAAACAGATCAATGTAAAAACAAACAAAGGCCGATCATGCAGTTGACGGACTTGGGTCATAATGTAATTAGAACAGACACAACTCACATATGGCTCTCTCTGTTTAAAACTGTGATGGGAAAAGAGCAGCTCAAATATCCCTGGGAATGGTAGTTTTGTGAAAGGCACCATTATAAAATTGTTTGCATCTCACCAGGATACAATCTTCCAACTTCTTCATGTTAGACTTGCATAAAGCTAGACTGGAGTTGCAGTGTAGATGCGGCCATCCATTCTCACTGAAATCCTAATCCCACACTAGCCTATGACTTTAGCAAAACTGTTTGCATGACAGGTGCTGGAGTGTTCATTTGGATTCCGGACACAACTCCATCTGCTCACCTCAGATAACCTATGGGCACATTTGGAATTTGGAGAAAGTGCCAGGGGTAACAACCCTCCAAGGTGACCCTTCTTCCCCCAGAGAAGCAGGGAGATTTTTTCCATGGGGTCTGGGTAAAAGCAAGTTGCAGTAGAATTGAAATGTGTCCTGTTAAATGTGCATAGCTTTTGGAAAACTGCCATCAAAGTAAACATCACATTGGTGTTGCACACGCTGCACAACAGAAAAACTACAGATCCAGTACTTGCCAGCATACGGATCACAGATTACCCTTGCCAGGTCCATAAAGGAAGTGAGGAGAGGCTGGCATCCAAACATAAATGAATGAGGGAAGGGGGGCATTCTCAGCCTTCTAAGAAACATCACTAGTAATCTTGCATAAACAGGTATTAGTGGGCAAACCTGTGCCTGCAGGTGCCATGTTGGCAACCCTCACTGTAACACAGTGCAGCAGATTTTCATGTTTTTCATTCAGACATCCCCCCTGCCAGGGGTGTCAACTTTAATAAAATATTGGGGAGGGGACAAGGTCAGCCCCGCCCCACATAATTGATCACATGGCATGGCACATGCACACCATTTGAATGGCAATGCAAATTAACTTTGGGGGCGGCCCCTTCAAATATTTTATGGGGGGGTGGCTAAAGGGCCCTCGGCCCCTAGGAGTTGGCTGCTATGCCCCCCACCATGAGATATGCCTGACTGGGATCCACAAGGACAATACAACTAGCTGTGAGCACCCAAGGAGCCTGCGAGTTCCTATTTCTCAAAAGGCAACACACACACACACACACACACACACACACACACACACACACACACAAATATTAATAGCACATAGCAACCTGCTTTTAAAAGGAGTTCCTGATATAACATGCAACCTTTTGTTAAAATAAATAAATAAAATGAAACCCATAAGACAGGCCTTTGGTGCACCTGAAAGATTGCTATCTGGATGCCAGCCATCATCCATAAAGATTAAAAAGCCAGATTTGCAAATAAGCCCACAAGAGCCACTGACTAGCCCATGACAGCAAGCAAGCCACAATAACAAAAAGGACAGCATCCCTGACTGCATATACTTGTCCTGTGAAAAGCAACCCTATGCATTTTGATGTCCATTTAGTTAAATGGGACTTTCTTGGGAGTAACTGTGCATGGAACTGCAGCCCTATTAACACACCAATGCAACATGTGGTATGCGTTCCTCGCACCCCGACAACTCTCCATGTTCAAGCCCCACAAAAACCAGGGGTTCCTACACTTACTCAGCTCCCATCTTTCCATCCAGCCAAGAAACAGGCATCACCGCAGATATAGGGCACATTCCAGCCAAGCAAAAGCACCCAAGGAAGTCATTGGCCGAGGCCAATTCCCACTTTAAAGGCAGATTTGAACAACTGTTCCTATTTATTTTCCAAGGAAGAAAGGCCATTGTTTCTTTGACCCAACATGGCTTGTTGCAACCACTGGTCTTTTGCGCCAGGCACAATCTACTTTAATTAAGTCTGCAAAAACCGGCTTCTCCATTTTGTCTCAAGGCTGGTAGCTGAATGCAGAGTTGGGCTTCCAACAAGCCTAGCAACATCTCTCTCCTCACCCTGCTCAATCTTATTGCTTAACATCTAAACTGAAGATTCCTAGTATACTTGGTGGGACCCAGGTGGCGCTGTGGTTAAACCACTGAGCCTAGGGCTTGCTGATCAGAAGGTCGGCGGTTCGAATCCCTGTGACGGGGTGAGCTCCCATTGCTTGGTCCCAGCTCCTGCCAACCTAGCAGTTCGAAAGCACGTCAAAATGCAAGTAGATAAATAGGAACCGCTACAGCGGGAAGGTAAACGGCGTTTCCATGTGCTGCTCTGGTTTGCCAGAAGCGGCTTTGTCATGCTGGCCACATGACCTGGAAGCTATACGCTGGCTCCCTCGGCCAAAAATGCGAGATGATCGCGCAACCCCAGAGTCGGTCACGACTGGACCTAATGGTCAGGAGTCCCTTTACCTTTACCTAGTATACTTAAAAGCTTGGCCGCCACCTTGTGATTTTTGGATGGTCCTAATAAACGCATTGTTTTTGCTATCCAAATTTGGAACTTGTGTGTTTGCTTCCCCAGTGAGAGGGGGAGCTTAAACCCCATCAGCACAGATTATTAACAGTTCTTGTAGACTTCCAGAAAAGCTAGCAAGATTTCACATGCTTTGCACGGCTAGTTTCTCTTATCAAATGCTCTCTGCACCTAGTCAAAGCTTAGTTAATATAAAATTATAGGAGACAAGCTTAATTTCTGTACTGCCACAATTCAATTGCACCAAGAACTTCAGTTTTTGGATTTGCTGTGTCAGTTAGAAAAGCTAATTGTTTATTCTGCTTGAATGGCCATTTAGCAAAAGCTGGGTGTTCTGGAATGCTCCAGTCCGAAATCCTATGCACATATTCGCGAGACAACTTGAGGAGCCATTTTGTTCTGGCACATTCTTAGGCAGGTGTTACAGGGCAGAAGTTAATCATTTTGACACCAGCATTCTTAAGGCACTTTTAATGCACATGTTGTCAAGCATCTTGTATCCATCACACTTCTAATTATCCCTCAGGTGGCAACTGATTTCTCCCCACAACCAAATACTTTCTCCGCTGTTTTATATCAACGCTTAAAATTGACAGTTTTGGACTCTCCATTCACAGCATATCTTTCATTACCCTTTAATGCTCAAACTCTGCAAGGAATTATATCCAAAATTACATTATTAAAGAACACTGTAGCATTGATAGCCTGTAGAAAATCAAATCCTGACAAACAAAGCTTCTGCTTCTGCTTTTGCCAAGTGAATTCTGAGAACTTCCTATCTTCCCCGAAGGAACAAAAAAGACAAATGCTGAGAATTCTAGCTAAAGCTAACCATGATGCAGGCTGTAACTGACCAATACCTGTTTTTTCCACATGGTACCCATTCCTTTCAGTGCATCGGAGTCCGCTATACACCCCACATTCTAAAAAGGGGCTCTAGTGATTTTTAACTGCCTGACCCTAAACATTTACAAAGTGTTAGACTCACTGTGTTTAGCAAGGCTTGCTCCCAAGCAAGTCCCCAGTTACAAGGCCACCATAAAAGTTCAGATTTAGCATCTCAATGCAGGATTGGACACACACACACACACACACACATATACTGTGATATTTTATCAGCATCACCAATTGAAGTAGACTCTCTCCTGAATTAACTTCATCGAATGGTCCTTACAGGTTCAACCCACACGCGTTAGCTTATCTGAACCTCTGTCTCATTCAGTTCTCTATCCATGCCTAGATTTTAAAAATATTACAGGAACATTTAACTGTAGCTCCCACTGCAATCAACAGAATTCTCAGTTTTACTAGCCTCTGAATAATCTCCTTCCTCCACCCCAAACATTGCACACCACTCAAATAGCTTACCTTAACTCCACTAAGAATTAAGCATACAACGGCATAAGTGATTCCTCTTTTAGTAACATATCCTACAAATCAGAACCCAGTTAATGAATGTCTCTTTGCTACCCAGTGATCATTGTCAAAGTAAGCTCAAGCCTTTTAAGTTTCTTCTGCTCCGTATTTTTTCTACAATGCCCACTATCATAAATACATGTACAAAAATATTACCATTATATGGCTTTAGTGTGGTTTTCTACACAGCTGAACAGAATTTAGGGGTCATTCTGTGCCACTCCTTCTCCAAGTTTCCACAGGGTATCCATTTTCATCATTAGTGGCAGGGAGGGGGAGAAGTAATTTGATGAAAGGAAATGTTTTTGCTTAACCAAGGACAATTTTGAGTCTCTGAGAAGGACACATTCACTGGGCGTTACCTCAACGTACTGGTTTGTTCCACAGCTGCCAATTTTGCTGGCAAAAAGTACAGTCTTTGACTATCTCTAGTTTCATTGTGGAGCCAGCAATTGTGCAGTCCAGACGGAGCAATCATGATATACAATATTGGCAAAAAGTCTTGCTGACACACCCATTCTTGCACATCCCTGGATTTTCACCCATTCCCCTGGCAGATACGGTTTTCCAAACAGATTAATAACCAAACTGTCAACCTTTTCCTTAGCCAAAAAGTAAGCATTCTGATGTGACCTGTTCTTTTTAAATCTATGACTTTCAGCAAAATCCAATACAAATCTATTCAACTGTAAGTTCCACTGAATTCAATGGGGGTTATTCCCAAATAACAAGACTAGAGCTGTAGCCTCAAGCTAGGAAACAAGCCCCATTGAACTCAGAGGGATATATTTTGAATAGATACATATTGGATTGCATGGTTAGTACTCCCTGGTGCCTCCTTAGTCATAATTCATCTTAACTGCCTAATTCCACCCCCATCCTGCATTTGAAAGTTCTCCTTTTTTTGGTTCCATCCGTATTTCTCATTTTTTGACACACACAGTTCTGTAGCATATGAAAAACCCAATTGTCCATATCTGGCCTCCTTCCATTTCCTAAACACAGAGATCAATATGTTTAATAAAAAACCAAATATGATTTTTTTAAAAGGTCAAGTAATCCTAAAATGCATGTGCTACACACCAGGCAGGCAAGGGGAAAAAACCCATATCCATGTATGTAAATGTTTTTGTTTCATGTGGTTAGCGTGCATGAAATATCCCTCTCCATTTTTAAATATGAAGAATATGATTGTGTGACAATAAAGTTCTACAACTAAGCCACTCACATTTGCTTTCCTGTGACATTTAGCAAGCAAAGGTCTATCTTTTTAAAACCAAAAAACCAATATTTTTGTTTAAATTAATAATTTAAAGATCTCGCAGCTTCTGTAGGATGCTCTTCAGCAGTGCAATATCCCATCTTTTATCTTCCCACATATCCTTTGAGCATCAAGCTCCCGAGATGCCAAGCACCCCATTCCCCAAAGCCACGCTTGTTTCAGGAGCCCTGCACCACCCACTGCAAAAACCAAGCTCTGAAACCAACGAGAAAGCCCTACAAGAAATAGGCCAGGGCAGTGCACCCAGCATAGCAGCATCTTCCATCTGCCCGCCGCGGAGAAAGCAAGCAGAGGTCTCTCTCCCCTCGCAGCACCAAGCGAAGCTGCTGCTGGACTGACTCACCTGTTCATGAAAGCGGTGGCTGCAGCTACTGGGACTCCCTCTCTCCGCCGCCGGCGCCCGCAGCTTCTGAGGCTTAGCAGCCACAGATCGCGCAGGGGAGGGGCTGCGGTGTCACATACCAGACACTACCATTCCCTCCTTACTTATGGGGGGGGGCGGCGCGCCTGGCGATCAGGTGACAACAGCACTGCGCCCTACACTGCAGTGCCGGGTGGTTCCCCCGACGTGGGGGGGGGGGCAGGAGGAAAAAGAACACTCTGCTCCGCTGCGTTCGGCTTTGGAACTCCCCGGGTTTATTAGCATTCCAGAACGGGGAGGGCGGCGGCGGCAGCTGCACGTGACTGCGCCTCTGCCCGCTTGGCTGCCTCTCCAAGGCGATTTGCGTGGATTCCGGCTCCTTCCATTGATCAGCCGCCTCTCGCCTTTCCCGTATATACCGTATATCCTTTCGCGCATGGTGGGGGGAGGCGGGGGGTGAGGAGAGCCCGGGATTCGGATGCCATTGGAAGACGGGTGGCTATCGTTGCTGGCTGCACAGCTCTCCGTCTCTGCGGGCAAACGGCGGCGTCTCCGTCAGGGAGAAAGGCCCAGATTTTCTATATATATTTAAATAAAAAAAATGGGGTGGGGTGGGAGGACCGCATGATGCGCGCGTGCCGGGGAAGGCTACCCGAGACGCGTGTCAGGTTCCCTTCCCTCCTCCATTTCCGTTGAACGTTGCAGACTCTCCCCACGCCAGGGTTTAGTTTTGTTTTTTTAAAACACCATTGTTAATTTTTATCGTGAATGTGCGATTTGTCCAAATGGATGGCCTGGAAAGCTAAACCACGTTGGCGGGGGAAGGGGGAAGCCGGTTTTGACAGCAGTTGCGCGCGCGGGGGTGGTGGTGGTGTTCCTACTTGAGCCACTTGTCGGGTGCATGGAAGTGGGCGTGGTCCCGATGCTTTAAACCCCCCCCCCCAACATACAGTATTTGATATCTTTAAATCGCAGTTCTAATCGGGAGACTGCGAAGTTCGTAAGGCAAACACTTACTTGGGAGTAAGCCTCGTTGAATTGAACGGGGGCTTGCTTCCGAGTAGGCGCGCGTAGGTCGGGGTTGCATATCTCTACTTGATGCGAGAAACGTGTTTCCCGAGCGCGCTGTGCTGCCCTCCTTGGTCGCAGCGAAGACGAACCAGCGACCGGGATACAGTACATTCATTTCCCAGCATTGCGCATTAGATTGGTTACGTTGCAGCAGTTGTGCCAGAAGCAGCAGAGCTATCAAACCACTGGCAGTGACGAGTTGAAAATTACATTTAAAAATCGTTAGTATAATTTGCTCTTATTTCCTGTGCTTGCACAGCAAGAGGTCCTAAGGAGTACAAAAGTGATAATTATTTCTGCAAATCCATATGCTGCCTTCTTTTATCTTTCCAAACCCCATACACAAGGTTCTGCTGTTTCCTCCCTCACCTTGGAGTACAAAAGGCAAATTCAGAAATGATGGTCAGAAGTCATGTTCACACCATAGGTTCTTTATTGGCGAGGATATGTTTTTTCTGTCTTGATTTCAATTGAGGGAATGTGACTCTAATAATGCCTCACCCAAAGATAAATAAACAGGTTTATCATTGCAGTTTGGGAGGCAATAGATTTCCTACACAATTATAAAGAATAATGCAACTCTAGCTAGTGCGGTTAATGGCATCTAGTAGATAGCTGTCATTTTTGAGATCTCTGATCTCTCCACGCACCAAGCTCGATCCTTTGTGTATGAGGAAATTAATTTATTTTCCATTTTGGTATTTTAAATAAGATTACTCGTATGCAGAGAGTGCTTTTCTGCTTGGAAGGTTGAACCTTTGGCCTTTATGTGTGTGGTAATAAAACTCCGAAGGCTTGGTGTACAAGCTGTCAATTGTGAGACCTGGGTGAGGCCAACAGTGACAAAAATCAGCACTGATGGTAATGCACTCTGCACATAGTCATCCACTTTTCATTATTTCATCACATGCTCCAGGCCTGGGCCAGGCCATTGCAAATGGGCTTTGGGGCTTTGACCCGGCTCAGATTGTTCCCTGTGGCAAGCATGATTATGATAACAATATTCATTCTGATCCCGCATAACATAATGCATATGTGGATACTGGCACAGGAGACCAGGTGTACATTTGCAAAGCTAGGCAGGGTCCGCTATGGGTGTTTTTATGGTTTTAACACCAGGCACTGCACCGTGATTAAGAACCTTGCCTTCAGGTATCATGGCCCCATTCACAGAAATTGTGGGTTCTAGAATGTGGAGAAAGCAGGCTGCCAAATAATGGCTGGATACCATGTATGTTTAACTATGTTCAGGGAGGCTTACCCAGGTAAGTGTGCATAAGCACACAGTGCAATCCTCTACCTGCCTAGCCTACAAAAGGAGAAAGCCCTGTTGAGTTCCATGGGATTCACTTCCAGCTGTTACTTAGAAATGCAACTTGGAATTATCATTCTGAAAACGTTGCAGTTGAAATACCACCACGTGGTCCCATCTTATCTACAGTTCGCCGAAGGCCCTGCTAGCAAGGAGGATGGCGATGCAGCAGCAGCAGACATACAATTCAAATGCAAAGGAGGCGGAGGGCCGAGTTGCTTGGACCTTCGGGTGGCATCTTTTCAGCCGCCCCCGAGACAAGCTGGGTCTGCCGGGTGGAGGCCCGGGCCCCGGAGGTGCCCCCATGGCGGTGTGCACCGCTTGGGCCTGCGACAAGGCTTCCGTCTCTGTGGGTGGGTGTGGGTGGGTGCGTGGTTGCATGCGTGCGTCTGCCGGCGTCGTTTTCAAACTGTCTAGGATGGTCAATCGAGCGAGGAGGAAGTGTGAAACAAATGGCCAAGATCTGTCATTGCTCCGCATGCCCTGCAGCCTTTCTGTTTATTAGATTAACCCTTCCCCCTTCTCCGGCGCGCGCGGCCTCCGCTGGAGAGGTTGCAGTCAAGAGTGTGTCTCCATCCGGCATATCCTTTGCAAAACCCTTCCGCTGGGTTTGCAGCTGAGCTGGCTCCCCAGCCAACCTGGGGGTAGGGGGGTGGAGGGAGAGAGAGAGATAGGACACAGATCGGTGGACCTGATTGGAGACTCGTCGCTCTCCCCTTTGGAGCGCGGAAGGCCTAAGTGGGCGCACGCTGGAGCCGCGCGGTTATAAAGGTCATGTTAAAACAATTGGAGCTGGCGGTGCAAGAAGGGATACGGTGAACGCCTGACTTGGAGCGCGCATGCTGGGGTGCGGGGTGGGACGGGTGCGCGCCTGACTATTAATCATCCGTAAAGATAATTGCTTTTCCTATCTGAAAAAATGCAGCCTCCGAGTCCTATGGCATTAAACCTGCGTTTTCTCTCCCGCACCCCCCCCGTCTTCCTCGTGGAAAAGAAATTGGACGCTGCAAAAATACGTCTCCTGACGCTGAATTTTAATACCCAGTGTATCAGTCACACGTCCTCCATTTGCGCCAATGTATAAATACCATGACTTGTATATTAAGGCTTTTATCAATATGTTCTTGTTGGCTTTTAATGGGACCAGCATGTCAATGGCCGGTAAAGCTCTTCAGACCAATTAAAAGCACCCCGGATTGGATGATTATGTTAGTACTTGGTGTGGGGCGATCGATATTTAATTGCTTAAGCAAACAACAACAGTCTTTTTTCATGCTGAACATATAGCAGGGGGTGTAATGACTTTTTGCCCCTGCCGCCTAGATATTTATGGGGGACGCATCTCTTTCTGCTTCTGCAAAATGGAGCCGACATCGAGCACACAAATTTCAAGAAAAGTTTCTGCGCAATCTGGGAGGCGCAGCTCTTGATCCTCGTGGGACTTTTTTTACTGAGTAGAAAAGGCCAAGCAAGCGAGAACATGAGCTGCACGCGTAGGAGGAGAAACCAGCGGGCAGTCCTGAGTCGGGTCTCTCTTAAACCAAGGGGAATTGTGCAAGAGCGCCGCCGTTTATTTCAGTTGGGTGGGGGCTTGCGCAGGAGAACTTCCAGCTGCATTTAGGCGGATGATCCTGTATTTTGTACGTCCGTCCATCCGTGCTCAACAAAAACAAGGAAAGGCAGTTGCCAATTTATTGTATAATATATATATATATATATATATATATATATATATATATATATATATATATATATATATATATATATATATATATCTACCTATCTAAAACAACTACACAGACACACAGTGACCACGGTGAGATCTTGTTTCAAAAAACCACGTTGGTGTTTTCAAGATTCCATTAGAATATACTGATGGAAAATAGGAGTAGAGTATGGCTGGACTTGCTTCAGTTTTAAATGAAATCAATACGTGATGACGAGTCAACATTATTAGTGATTGAGGCCAGTTCCTAATCAGAAGTTAACACTGACCGACGAATCAATAAAGGGGACTTTTAGAGAAATTCCGAAACCACAGCAGCTATTAGACTTTTAGAAAACTAGCGAATTCGAGACTATTGACCGTCAGTATATTTCGGAACAATTGTTTTTAATAATAGCAACTTAACCTTCGCGCTACATAAGTAAAAATCAAAATATTTTTATCTTGATTAATAAAAAGGAACGCATAGAAATAGTACAGATAGCCAACATATGAGAAGCCTTTGTTTAGGTGACTGATGCAAGATTAAAAATAAATACTTGCAGGGACATAACCCAACACTGTTGCTAGTGGTAAATCCCAAAACGACCCAAATATCTGTAGTTCGTTTCAACAGCATTGGGCTGAAAACAAATACTCAGAACTAAGTGTTTCTGATCAATGAAGACATCGCGTTCTAGCTTCGTTCTGATCTCACTGAATGACAGGAGAGATCGGGTTTGGCCATACTACTTGGATAAATTGGGGCTGCAAATTTCCCCGCTTTCCACATAAAGTTCGAAAAGAAGAAAGGCAGAAGTCCAAGGGGAACCACAACATGCTGACTCAGGCATATATTGATGCGATCTGATTGGGTTGGATCCTGGAAGGGCCAGCTGGCGAGAAATGAACTCGTGGACGTGTTAGAATTTGCATAGCTGCCAAGTTTTCCCTTTTCTCGCGAGGAAGCCTATTCAGCATAAGGGAAAGTCCCTTTAAAAAAGGGATAACTTGGCAGCTATGGTTACAATATTTGCAAAGAAAAGTATGTGTGGCAATACCTAGTAACGCCCGATCAATCACTTTATAATCCGTTCGTGCAGAGATGGGCACAAGCCTATTTTCCCTTTTTGAAAGGAGAGAATCCATTAGTTAATAATACTGTACCAGTAATAACGCTAACATTTTTTCCCCTCCCCGAAAACGCCCAGGCTCACTTTGAAGCGCACGTTCATCTTACGTGTTATATATTCAGGGTACTTTTGTTTGTTTGTTTTTAAGAAAGATGAAACGATTCTGTTCAAAGCAGCGAGAAAGCGTCGCATTGCTTAAACGGGGGCGGTTATAAGCCATCAGATCTGATGGCAACAAATCTTTAAAACAAGTCATCCAGTCTTAAAATGCCAGTCATTGAAAAAATAAGACTACTGAGGGTTTGCAATCCAGTGAATGACCTTGCAGAGCCTGCTACACAAACCTTTCCTCTGTTTTATAGCAGCTACAGAGTTTGGTCTATTAATTTAAACGCTAACAGTGTGCATACATTCTGCTTCATTCTATACCAAACCCATCATAGCTGCCAAGTTCTCCCTTTTTTAAAGGGAAATTCCCTTATGCTGAATAGGCTTCCTCGCGAGAAAAGGGAAAACTTGGCAGCTATGAAACCCATGCCTTGTTTTGCTGGTGCCGATTGCTTAAATGCGCGTTTTCCAAAGGATCGTTTCCCGCAGGCAAAGCAAAGTGTTGCATTCCGCCCCACCCCCACCCCCCCCCCCCCGCCTTCTCTCAGAGCAAACGTTCTGCAGTAGGATGCTATTGTGTTACTCTTTTTTTTTTTAATCGTTGAAGCGCTAGTAAACCCCGTGCCTCGCCTGCTTGCCTTGTGCTAGCTAGAGCCACGCCCAGGTAGCCTTCGAAAGGCGCATGGAGAGGCGTCGCCGAAACGCCCCGTCGCCGGCGTTTGAAGTGTGACGGGAGCATCAGTCCTGTAAAATAATCCTCATCAAAACAGACCCTACAAATCTCTGCTCTCCGAATCTCTCCGGATGGAGGGGGTGCAGAGGAGTCCTACTGCACCCCAGAGGAGTCCTACTGCACCCCAGAGGACTCCTCTGCACCCCCTCCCCGAAAACTTTTTACTACCACTTGCCTCTTTCAAGTCAAATCCTTTTGAAGTTAAAACGCCCAATTTTCACCCAATTTGCACCTCCTCGGTTTGGAGATCCTACAACAGAGGAGTTTCCCCCATCCCACGTCCGCTTTTTATTAGAAATGCAGTCAGATCGTGATAGGAATATTTATTATTTGAGCTGTTTTCAGGCTATGTGACAACTTAGGCAACTTCAAATATCGCAAGGGCTGTCACGTCGAAGATGGAGCAAGCTTGTTTTCTCCTGCTCTGGAAGGTAGGACTCGAGCCAACACAGTCAAGTTACAAGATAGGAGATTACGACAAAACATCATGAAGAACTATGTGGGCAGTAAGAGCTGTTGGACAGTGTCGAACAGCCCAAATTTCCCTTGGGAGATTGCAGACTTTTCCTTCCTTGGAAGTTTTTAAGCAGAGGTTGGGTGGCCATCTTTCATGGATGCTTCAGCAGAGATTCCTGCATTGCAGGGGGTTGAACTAGATGACTCTTGGGGGTCCTTTCCAACTCTACAGTTCTATGATGGGCAGGTGCCACCAAATCATTTGAAGAGGAAAAAGAATGGAAAAGAGGAGGGAAGTATGTGGCGCTGAAAGAGAGAATGTGAGAAAAGTCCACACCACTCATAGGAAAAGAGGCAGGGGAATTCTGGTGTGCTTTGATGCAACATCTTTCTGAATACTGATGTTCTTGGGTGCCATCAGTGCCCTGTTCCAAGGTCCTCAATTTGCAGAGCTAAGGGTGGAGTCAATGGGTAAGGTTGCACTCCAGTGCCAGGTGGAAGCAAATCTCATTCAGTGGAGCTTGCTTCTGAGTATAGGTAGATTAGATAGAATAAGGCTGCATGCACGGGATGGATCAAACAGAGTAGCATTTGTTGCAATAGTTCATAGACCATAGCAGAAGGCTGCATGGGAACTCTGATTCAAATCCCACTGGCAGGACTATCCCAAACATGTCTACTCAGAAACAAATCCTGTTGAGTTCATTGGGGTTTACTCCCAGCTAAGTGAATATAATACTCCCGCTTCTGTAATGAACTCACTAGGTGGCCTCAGACAAAGCCACTGCCTGGGCAGGGCCATAGCTCAGTGGTAAAGCACCTGGTTTGCATGCAACAGGTCCCAGGTTCAATTCCTGGTGTCCCCAGGTAGGCTGGGAGAGACTGCTGCCTGAAACCCTGGCAGAGATGCTGCCAGTCAGTGTTGACATTTTTGAACTAGAACTAGATTGGCCAAAGGAATGACTAAGGAAGGTTCCTATATTCCCAACTCTTCATGAGGCTGGGATGTTGTACAAAGCAGCGAGTGAGAGGAGTGTGGGGAAAGCACAACAGCCAGGCTGGAGTCATGGGGTCTGCATTTGAACTCAAGTTGGGAGATTGCAAAGCAAAAGAATCACTGCTAGATGTTTGCAGGTATCAGGTTACAGCGTTCTGGGAGGAAGCAGAAAACCATTTAAAAAAGACCAGCTGTAACTCAGACCTGTCTCATGTGGGTGGGATAACCAATTCCCACTACAAAGGAATTCTGGGTTGTCCTCAGTTGATATTTTCACTGGTGATCTCTTAATTTCCTTTCCCATCTTATTCCAGTCTTACTTCATACAGAGCCATGCTTTTGACATTAGCAGCTACAATATCACAATATTAATGGGAGCCCCACCCCATGACCACAGCAATTTTCACCAGCAGATGACTGCTAAGGGAGTAAATGACCAAAAAGGTTTTCCAGTAAGACTGATGAAGAATCAAATTACCAGCTCTATTATTTCACTCATGTTATCAATTTCTGCAGCTGAAGCTTTAATTGCCAGCTGTGAAACTAGACAGGAATGCTGCGTGCCTGTATGTGGGGAACAAGAACAAATGTCTTGGTTTCTAGCATTGCAAGCCAAGCCTTGCCAGACTAACCTTCTCTGCTAAAATTTAATTTACTAGACAGAGAAAATGCAGTTGCATTCAGCTTTAGAATTCAGCAAGGCATTCAGCCTAGTCCTGCTTGTCTGTCTCCTTGAATTAAAAGTAATTGCTATTAAGATGGAAATATAGTTGGCTTAAAAAAACAACAACACCAAAATACCCTACCATTGGCTGACAACCACTGATAGAGTGTCATCAAACTGGAAAAGAGCTCTCCAGCAAGATTCTGCAGAAATGAGATCCAAGCTTGGTACCAATCACTCTTTTAATTAGGAAGGAGTATATCTGTCAGGTTCCCCTCCCCCTCCCAGTTCTGCTGACCACTGCCCCATGTGGTGAGTTACAGTGGTGCACTTTCTCAGTGAAGTGTCAGGAACTGCTAACCCACTGCCCAATGTGACAATCAATGTCACTATAGTTTCTCAGGCAAGGACCTTCCAGATTGACTCTGCCCAGGCTGGCTCTTCTCCTCCTGAGTGGGAAGGAGGACAAGAGGGCTTCCTATCCTCCTCATGCTTTGCTTGAACAACAAGCAAGCAACAACCTGAGCAGACCAGGGCGCCGGGCTGGCAGGAGGGCGCTGTGCCCGCCCACTAGGGCGGGGGCGCCGGAGCGATCTCCGCGCCACGGCGCCACGGCGCCTGACCGGCTTGAGACAGCCCTGAACCTGAGCTCCTGCATGTCTTTTGTTTCTCGTTTTGCTCTATGGTTATGACTCTAGTCTACTGGTTCGGCATTCTAATTTTCCCTCCAATTTGGATTGTTCTTTGGGCCTGACTCCAAATTCCTGGCTCTAAGCTTGCTTCAGGTGGCCCAAGAGCAAGGTTGGCACCTGTCCTTTGTAATACAGGATTGTCCCGTATTTCAAGGGAAAATGCTACGTCCTGTATTGATACAGATTTGTCCTGTATTTCAGGTCTTCTCTCTCTCTCTCTCGTACCTTTTGTCAAAAGGGCACAAACTTGTTTGCAATGTGGCAGATCTTAGGATCTAGCCCACATCCCAGCACACATGATGTAGCACATATGCATCTGGGAAGGCACCAGCACTTCATTGTCCTGCTGTGCGAGGGAAGATTGCTTCAGCAAAAGGGATATATTTACTCGCTGGCTGTAAAAACCAGGCTGTATTTGTGCTGTAAACCTGCTTTCCTTACCTACTGCCCTAAGAACCTAAGATCAGGCCAATGTCCCATCTAGTCCAGCATCCTCTTCTCATAGGGACCAACCTGTTTAGGGACACTCTCCCACAACAACGCTCTCCCCTCCTGTCATTTCCAGAAAATGGTATTCAGACTGCCTCTGACAGTGGAAGGTCCTACCAGCAAAGCACTCATCGTCTTCCACCTTGGCCCTTGCTAATTTGTTTGGAGTCCTGTACAAACCCTAATATTGCAACCTTGAAGGGTATAAATGAGTACTGGATTCTAAGCACCAAAGCAGTAGTTTAATTGGTGCAGGATTTTATTTCCTGGGGGACAGGCAGGCAGGGGAATTACAGCCTTCTAAGAGAACCACTTTGAACATTACTTTTTAAAACATGTACAGTCAATGTAAACAAAATACATTAGCCTGCACCTAAAAATGAAAGCGTGAATGCAGCAAGCAGATATATTATACAGTACAAGTAAGTGAACTACACATGCAGCAGAATGAGCTGGTGGGATCCTGAGGTGCTAAAGAACTGTACTCCTTCAGAGTACAGATGGGGACAGGATCTACTATGAAACTAATGAAACAAGCTTCAGGGCCCCTAATCCTGGAGGGGACCCAGAAGCAAATTTAGCCCCCATTGCTTAAAAATTGAGTCTCACGACTCAAATCGATGAATTTTTTTATTGAGAGTCAGATGTTGTCAAGGTTGCTGTGGAACAACCCCATTGAATAAGGTAACAGTGGTTACCCAGACCTTGTTGCTGGTTGTGAAGGGCCCCCCATGACGGTTTGACCTTCAGGGTCCCCAAAATGTAGGTCTGCTATTGGTTGGGGGGTGCCATTTTTGAATGCTACTTGATGTTGAAACTGCAGGCAAGCAGTACACAGAGAAAGGTGTACCTAGCGTGTCCTGTACCCTTGGGAAGGAGCTGTTTTGGCACCCCGCCCCGGGGGGGGGGGGAGAAAGCACTTTACCACAGTAGCCGCATTAGAAATGACTAGATTTAACACAACTCAAGTACGCAAAACATCCGGAATGAAGGCAAGGCGAGGAGGAAGGGCCAAAAATCCCACACACCTTTGTGCTGTGGTGCAAGAAGGAAGGGAAATGTCTCCTTCGTTTAATCTCGCTGCAACAGCGAATTGCCACACATATGTGTCATACACTCCATAGTTTAATAAGTGATTATTCCCACATACACACTCTGGGCCTGCACCCCCAGCAGAAGCCAGCTTCACCAACCCCTAGGAACAGCTCTGCACACACACCAAGAGAGAAGTTCTAGTCCAGTGGGGACGCAGGTGGCGCTGTGGTCTAAACCACTGAGCCTCTTGGGCTTGCCGATCACAAGGTTGGCAGTTCAAATCCACATTACAGGGTGAGCTCTCGTTGCTATGTCCCAGCTTCTGCCAACCTAGTTGTTCGAAAGCACACCAGAGCAAGTAGATAAATAGGTACCACTGTGGTGGGAAGGTAAACGGCGTTTCCATGTGAGCTCTGGCTTCCGTCACGGTGTTCCGTTGCACCAGAAGTGGTTTAGTCATGTTGACCACATGACTTGGAAAAGCTGTCTGCGGACAAACGCCGGCTCCCTTGGCCTGAAAATGGAGATG
The DNA here is from genome assembly GCF_963506605.1 of Zootoca vivipara. Taxonomy (NCBI): domain Eukaryota; kingdom Metazoa; phylum Chordata; class Lepidosauria; order Squamata; family Lacertidae; genus Zootoca; species Zootoca vivipara. The sequence continues at coordinate 14,517,581 of NC_083287.1, read as the reverse complement.
AGCGCCACACCCCATTGTCCTTTACCTTTACTTTTTTTACTCTAGTCCAGTTCACACCACATGTTGTTTTACACACGAAGCAGCATTCAAAAAGGCACACCCGCCGGAAAAGAAAAATGGCACAGTCCATTCTATCACTTTGCATTTCTTCTCTGCCAGCTTGTTCTGGACTGGCCCTGAACAGTTTGCTGCTTGAGGCATGGAATAAGATGCCAATTCACTCCCTTATCCTTCAAGAGAAACTGAGCGGATGTGCCATTGAATCTTCAATACTGGCAAGGGGACAGCAACTTCCACTGCAGCAGAGGCAGAGGGCTGGCGATATGGCACACAAAGCCCTATTGCTCAGTGCCTTGCTACTGCTCCCCTGCCACCCCACTCTGCCTAATGATAGGCCCGGTCCAACCCTGCCTCATTCCCTTTTCATTCTGCTGCATATGTAGACCAGACTGAACGTTGCCGGGGAACTCTAGTTGGCTGCAGCTCCCTTTTGACGGTGTTTGTGCCGCATACACACCATTTATTTAACCAGGGCTTTTTAAAAGCAGGACTTTGCTGGAACTCAGTTCTGACACCTCTCAAGTGTGCGCCATAAGAGAACAAGAGAGGCGTTTATGATGAATTCTGGCACCTTTTTCTAGAAAAACAGCATTGTATTTAACCCACCCCCACCACCCTGAAGAAAGAATGATGGGAATTGTAGTTGTGTGAGGGGTGAACTGCAGTTCCCATGATTCTTGTAGGGGGCATACACTTTAAATGTGCTTTAAAGGCACATTACATACACAAACCCCAAATTTGCTGCGTAATGAGTGAAACAGCTGGGCTAGGGTTTAAACAGCTGGCCACGGAGCAGGGGGCAGGGAGACCCAGGCCCAAATTCCTGCTTAACCATGTAGGCCTCAGGCTACCTCACAACAAAACAGGGAGTGGAAATGGTCTGCTAATGCCCTCTTTGAGCTCCTTGGAGGACAGGGCAGGATATCAATGTAATAAGTGCTGCTCCTTAGATTAGGGGATCAATTATAGTAAAATTTCCACCACATTCCATTTTATTTCTGCAGCAGCTTTCAAGAGGAAGGAACCATAGCTCATGATTTCCTTGCAGGAATTCCTAGTCCTTGGCATCCCCGGTCATAGGGCCCAGATAAGCAGGTGAAAGGGACGCAGGTGGCGCTGTGGGTTAAACCACAGAGCCTAGGGCTTGCTGATCAGAAGGTTGGTGGTTCAAATCCCTGCGACGGGGTGAGCTCCTGTTGCTCGGTCCCAGCTCCTGCCAACCTAGCAGTTCGAAAGCACGTCAAAGTGCAAGTAGATAAATAGGTACCGCTCCAAGCGGGAAGGTAAATGGTGTTTCTGTGCGCTGCTCTGGTTCACCAGAAGCGGCTTAGTCATGCTGGCCACATGACCTGGAAGCTGTACGCCAGCTTGCTCGGCCAATAACGTGAGATGAGCGCCGCAACCCCAGAGTCGGTCACGACTGGACCTAATGGTCAGGGGTCCCTTTACCTTTACCTTAAAGCAGGTGAAGGGGAAGACTCTTGCCTCAAGCCTTGGAGAGCCATGGAAAGTCAATTAGGGCAGGTAGCGTTGCCTAACAGAAGTGGTTTGCTGGCTGGGATGGAGACACTCTGCTTGTAGGTGGGTCATTGTTCCTTACTAGGAGGGAGGGGGCGAGGTGGTTGGTGTGGTGGAAAAGCGCTGGCAGAGCCAGCCTGGGGTTGGCATTGCCCTGACCTCCCCACCACCACCTCACCTTTCCCCTTCTACCTCCCACCAAGCAACAGTGACCCACCTGCCAGGAAGCTAGCATAGTAGCAAGCTGCTTCTATTGTCCAACCTTTTGGGGGCATAGGGGCGCATGTGAAAACCTAAGCAACTGCTGCGGGTACCACAACATACCTATTTCACAGAAGAAAAACTGATGGTGCTCAGAACCTGCTCCTCACCCAAACATGCACCCCCAAATAAATAAAACACACCGGGGGGGGAGCAACACTTCCCCAGATCAGGCAAAACAACAACCCCACCCATGAGCGTAGCCAGGATTTATGTTGGGGTGGGCAGGACACCCGCCTGTCCTGTTCCAGAACCAAGCCACCTGTGACACGATTGGTCAGTTTGCAGAAGCCACGCCTATCGCTCAGTCAGGTTGCCAGTGCCGTCGCTAGAATGTGCCGCAACATCATCCCAGTGACCTCAGCATCCATTTCAATTTCAAATATTCTGATCATTTCTACTTTTAGTTAAGTATTTTTATTTACTTGATTTAGGGATGGGTGGGCAGCTGCACCACTGCTCCTTTGGCAACTCCCATGGCCCCACCCACAAACCCAGAAAAAAGAACCCTGAACCCAAGCAAAAGAAAAAGCAGGCAAAACAGGAAGCTGGATTCCTGCCCTTCACTTTACACCTCAGTGTCATTCTTGATTTTTTTAAAAGGCAATTTGAAATATATAATTTTTTTGTTAATGGAAGGGGCAGGGTGTCTTGGGGACAGTTGCCTGAGGGCAGCACGGTGCTCACGTGCTGCGTTGGGGACCCCAGGAGTAGCCAGCACTAGCCTAGGTGGACAAATAATCCCACCTAATATCCCTTCCCATGCTCTCTACCCTAACTGTTATTCCACTCACGGCCAAGGATCTGTAGGTGTGGCTCTTAACCTGAAGGTTGCCACTGCAGCACATCTGAAGCAACACTGCGGGAGCGACACATCCACACTTCTCCGAATGGCGTGTAGAATCGTTCCTACAGCTGCCACCCATTCTTTTCAAGGTTACAAGACATTTCGTGGTGCGTTATCAAGCATCACCTACTTACATTTGCAGCGCCTGCAGTCCTCTCTCCCTAAGCGTTCATTTGGCTAGCAGTCAGGAAAATGCTTAAGGGTTAATTGAATCTGGAGGGGGGGGGAATCACGCGGTCCACGCTCAGCTCAGGACACTCTGGGTTGTCAATAGGTTTTAATTGCAGCTTGCGTGGAGGACACACGGAGCCCAAAGACTGACTGCTCCACCTGGGCCTGCACCTTCTTTTCTTAGGAGGCTGAGCCTGTCAACTGAAAGGCTGGGCTTAATTTATTTCCTCTGCTGGCGGATATGCTGCTTATTCATACAGCACAGCTATAAAGAAGCATTTGGGGAGTTGTAGTTTACCCAGCATATTTTCCTGCTGCTTAAAGGCAGTTATTTAATCGCTTTGAGCTCAGAGCTGGGGGTGAGTGAATTAGCCTTGAGAGGGGATTTAATGTTCACAAGCAGGTAGTGGGGCTTTTTTTATGGGAGTGGGGTGTCTGCCTATATACATGAAGAGCTGGAACCAGACAGTAGAATTCACAGATATGTGGGCATATTTAGATATACACATCCCGGGCAGTCCTCCTCTGAATCTGAAGACTGTTTGTATTCCACTGCAGTTCTCTTGCTTTGCTCTGTTTTCAGGCTTAAATTCCTGTCTGCCACTGCAATGATAGCCACATGTATTCTTGGCCTACCCTATAGGGTTGTTGTAAGTATTATAGCAAATTCTGGGGCTCTTTGTTCCGGAATGCCTCTTGTTGATGATGGTGATGCATCCCAGTTGGGGTCGTTCAGCATACCAGTTAATATCTAAGGCAAAGCAGTACATGAGTACGATCAGAAGGTCAACGGTTCAAATCCCCGCAACGGAGTGAGCTCCCGTTGCTCTGTCCCAGCTCCTGCCAACCTAGCATGCCAGTGCAAGTAGTTAAATAGGTACTGCTGTGGCGGGAAGGTAAAACGGCATTTCCATGAGCTCTGGTTTCCGTCATGGTGTTCCGTTGCACCAGAAGCGGTTTAGTCATGCTGGCTACATGACTCGGAAAGCTGTCTGCGACTCCTGAAAGCGAGATGAGCACCGCAACCCCATAGTCGCCTTTGACTGGACTTAACTGTCCAGGGGTCCTTTAGTTCTACCTTTTACTATTCTGGGCTTCAAGAAGTACTCTGAATCTAGAATCTCTTCTATCCAACTCCCTGCCCCTCCCAGCTAGTGCATTCCCCATGACTGTAAGTGGCAAGCTAGAACCTATGGACATGGTTGCCTCTCTGGAAATCAGTAGCCTTAAACTGCAATCCTATATTCCTATATAATTGTGCGTAAGATTGCAGCCTTGGCTTCATCATCTGAATGCCGGAAGGTAGTAAAGAGTCAAGACTTTTTTTCCGTTGGAACTCACTCAGTTCCGGCACCTCTCAGGTGGGCACCATTGCCATTCTAAGAGAACAAGGGAAGCGTTCATGGTGAGTTCCGTCACCTCTTTAAAAAGAAAAAAGAAAAATAGCACTGGTAAGAGTATATGAGATAAAGTAAAGCTGTGTTAGCTCACGGAACCAGCAAACAAAAGCCTTGGGGACACTTTTCATTCGAATGGGATGCAGATGTTATTAATGGCAGATACTGCATCTCCCATTCGATGTACACTTCCCTTTATGGTGGTAAAGAGACATTGCCCACGTGGCCCAGGTGGCTTGAGCCCTGGGTTGCTTTAGTTAGGCCCCAGATCTTCTGCCACTCCCCGCCGCCTCTTTGGAAAGATATTTATTTCTTACAAGAAACAATTGTATGTTTCTTCCTTTGCTTACTGAGTGACTGGCTGCGCTAACCAAACACAGTGCTGGCGAGACTCCAGCCACCTAGCCTCTTAATTTGCTTTCAGCCCTGGCACAGCTCGTGTTGCTCTGTGCCCGCTGGATAGCATGGTAGATGGCATGGACTGGTTGCAAGGGGCTTGGGGTGGTGAAGGAGAGGTGTTCTTTGTTTGTGTGCATGTGAGGATGTTCACGTTTGTCTTAATAGGAGTGTAATGGTCTATTCCTGTTTGTTCTTAATTTCCTTTTGCTTTAACTTTTAAAAAGCTTTTTATGATTTTATTGTTTGGTTTTGTGTTTTCCTACCATTGGAGACTGCTGTGATATATTTTTTTCAGATACAGCAGTAAATATTTTTTTTATATAAATAAATAAGCGAGCAGCAGTTCTTGCTCATCAGTTAAGCCCCATTGCTGAGAGCAAGTCCTGTCAAGAAGAGACAGGGTGCTTTTCCTCTCTGAAATTTGGCTGAAATTTGCACAAAAGACATATTCAAATTTTGTGTAAAGCCACGGCCTCATTTTTTAGTACAGTAGTGCATTTCCTCTTCCCTGATACACGGGTGGCCATCCTACTCTTTTTTAAAAAAGAAGCATAGTTTGGCCTTGAAATGATTAAAAGAGAAGTCATTTTCTAATCTCAGAGGCATTAAAGTGATTATACTGTATATGAAAATGAAAATTGCACTGAACGGGATGGACCTTTGGTTTGAACTGACAATGTAATCCTTCCAATACAGGGGTACCTTGGTTCCTGAAAGGCTTAGTTGTCAAACAAATTGTCTCCTGAACACCGCAAACCTGGAAGCATAGCTGCCAAGTTATCCCTTTTTTTAAGGGAAATTCCATTATGCTGAATAGGCTTCCTCGCGAGAAAAGGGAAAACTTGGCAGCTATGCCTGGAAGTAAGTGTTTTCTCCGAAGCTGAATGTTTGACACAGTTACCACTTGAGTGCAGGAAGCTCCTGCAGCCAATTGGAAGTCGCACCTTGGTTTTCGAATGGTTTCGGGAGTCAAACGGACTCCCGGAACGGATTAAGTTCGAGAATCAAGGTACCACTGTATATTTTTAAACTGAGATCTATGAACAGCAGTGGAGATTCAAGGAACTTTTCTAGATCTTGCACCTGCATCTGTTTACTCACACATTACATTTTTGTTTGCTTCTTTACATGCTTTTACAGAACATTGGAAGCAGCCTATAGTCTTGCAGTACTGAAAGAAATATAAAGATCTATAGTATCGCACTACAAAAATGACAAGAGAAAAAGGGGGGGGGTTGTAACAATTAGGTGGAGATGTAGGACATCGTTTAATTGAGATGGTGCTTTAGAGCAATTTTTTTATAATAATACTGTTTTTCTAATCAATTGTTTCTATAAAAATTAACCGTATTTATATAACTGCATTATCTTGGTTCCAACTGTAAATTGCAATGAAAGCCATAAATGTGGCTTGATGATAAATAAAATGGAAGTTTTTAATGAAGAGGATGAATCTAAGAGAACAGCATTCTTATATAGCTATTAACATGGATTTTATATGAATCTAACAAAAGAGCTACAATAATACAATTTGATGTGTGTGTGCATATATACTGGTATATATAGTACCAAACATGCCTTTTAAATATTTCATGAAACAATTAGGGTTTTTTTCAGATTAATGATTCATTTTCATCCCTTCCATCTCTAACCAACCTCATTGTAATTATTTGCTATACAGTTTCATAAGCAGCTGATGAATATTAATTGTACAAATGTATACTTTACCCTTCATATTAATGATCCAGAGATCCTAACAGCTGATATGTTCTTGCTGATGTGGAATAGGATCTGGTATTCCTAATAATCATATATACATGTCATCTGACTCATGCTATACTAACTGAGCTATCCTATGCACATAGATAGATGGGTTTACAACTTGGCATCTCTAGGTTGTTGTGAGCGGAGGTCATTTGATAGTTAAATGGCTTTGGACATTTTCATACCTGAAGCAGAACTCATTTTCATACCTGATGCCTCCCACTCTGGATCAGAGTGGAGCTATTTTTCCACTCTACATAAATAGAATTTGAGGTCCTGAAAGTAACACCTGCTCCTAATATTATTGCTTCAAGTGACTGCTGCACTTTGCTTCACCGTGAAGTCAAATCTGCAGCTTAGGATCGGCTATCCTACTTGCAATTAGGCCATGGGCCTACCTCTCCAATCAATTTCATCTGGCACTAAATTTCTATCGAGCTGTCTTGTTGTTTTAGAAAAGTCCTGCCCACAGTTCCACTTATAAAGGAAACAGAGAAAAGTTTCCATGTAATAGTGGATGGCATTCTGGGGCTGCAAGGTTCACCTGACCTCCCTCTGGCTGAGTCCCAGGATGGGGAGGAAATGACCTTGCCACCACATGCCCCTCCCTCTCTCCATCCTTGAATGCAGTAGCGACTCAGCCAGAGGGAGGTCAGATGCCCCGTCATGCCCTCTACTACTGTTTTCATGGAGTGGGGGGGGGGAGAATGAGAGAAAGATGTCAGCAGTACGTGGCTGGATCTACACTGATATGTAAAAACGTTATTAACTATAACGTCATATAACTCTCAATGCAGTTTTCCATCGCTGAAGGCTTGTTGCTCTACAGCGCCTTCTAGTGTCACATTTAAATAACGCATTTTAACATTGTAAACAATGAGTGTAGATCAGTCCCAAGTCTCCTTAGTGTGGCAGATCTTTGGAATGTGCTCCCAGACCATAGCTGCCAAGTTATCCCTTTTTTAAAGGGATTTTCCCTTATGCTGAATAGGCTTCCTCGCGAGAAAAGGGAAAACTTGGCAGCTATGTCCCAGACCCTCCAGGTGTCCCTATTTTCCAGGAACAGTCCCGGATTTACAGAAGCTGTTTGTGATTTGATCATGGGAGGACCTGCTTTTCCTTAAGACGTCCCTATTTTCATCAGGGAAATGTTGGTGGGGATGAAGTTATGCAACCCCTGAGCCAAGGAGATAAGCAACTGTACAACCTTTAGAAGACATCTGAAGGCAACTCAATATAGGGAAGGTTTTTTTAAAAAAAAAAAAGTTTAATGTTGTATTATGTTTTTTTATATATGTTGGAAGCCGCCTAGAGTGGCTGGGGCAACCCAGTCAGATGGGTGGGGTGATGGTGATTATGATGAAGTTAGAATAGGACGTCCCTATTTTCATCGGAGAAATATTGAAGGGTATGGTTTTGCTGTGCTTTTTATTACTTTGCAGTGGTAATACTTTGCTGTGGGAAGAGCTGTCGGCTGCTTCCCAGGTATGTCTCTCCTTCTGCTGTGTACACTGTATGGTTACCTCCTCCTACATGGCCAATTCCCCCCCCCCCGGCAACACCTCCCCCAGCTGGATTGGATGGCTGGCTGTGTGGGAGGAGACCACAGGTATCCAGCTCGGGAAGGTGGTACCAGCCTCCGAACTGCTGAGTGCTGTCCTGGGGATCCCAGGGGACTGGGCGCGACCGCGCAAAATACGTACCCCTTTTATATGGGGAACGGTCATTACTTTGCAGTGGTATGTTAGATGTTCAGAAAGGGCGACATCCCACACCACCAGCATTCCCCAGAGAACCCCTTTGGGGGAAGAAGGGGAAACCAAATCCTCATGGTGCTCTGGTTGAGCTTTCAGCAAGCTATCCAGGAATCGGGTAATAACTGCTGGGAAGCGATATCTGATATATCAAATACCCAGTCAAGATATGGCTTGACTGTCCAGGGTTTTTTTTTTGGTCTGTTTTGTTATCTCGGGTGGAATTTGTGGATACGGAGAGGAACCAACTCTCAGCACCCACAGGCAAACGTGAAAATGTGATGCATATGATCCTGTCTTTCTCCGATAGTCAGCTTAACGTGGTCTAGCAGCTCATCATTATTTTGCAGCTTTAGGAATTTCTTCTCTCGCATAAAGAATTGAAGCCTATATTTAATTGGCGTTTCGGTATAAAAAGTTGCAAATTCCACACATACACCTCACCAACAACCCTAATCTGGTGGTAAGGCATAGGAAGACATGTATCTCTCACGTAAGGTACTATGTGAATATATACCTATTTATCTTTGTCACTCACCATAGAAATACCTCAACATGAGCCGTAGCGAGCTAACCAATCACCTTTTTGATACGCACAAACACACACACACCCTCCAGCCTCCATAGCAACACAACTGACAGCATGGCAACAGCAAAGGCCAAACAATAGGGGGCGTGGGGTGGGGGGAATGGTGGGGTGGGGATAATTCTTGCACAAAATAATAATAATACCGCCAGTCATGGTTCCATAATGTAGCATAAATAATATTTTTAATAGAACCATGATTAACATTAAATGTGCACTTTGCAATGGTGTTGGGTGTTCAGAAGAATTATTTTCTCTTGCAAGTATATAACGAAGACTGCATGGAGAGAAATGACATAAAAACCTCAGTCCATTTTGTATTTCTCTTCTCTTGTCCTCCTCTGCACGGTTTTCTTTTTATATAAAAAAAATCTAAATAGGTGTAACTAAAATAAAAGGGCCAGGATACAGCTTAAGTTTTTTAACTCAAAGGTTCGAGGCTTTTGAACAACACCACATGTGATATTAATAATTCCCACGTAAAATGGTCTCAGAGGCTGCATAAACACCATACATTTAAAACACATTCCCTTCCCCACCTCCCAAAAAAAGATTCATGGGAACTGTAGCTTACCTCTCACAGAGCTACAATTCCCAACACCCTTAACAAACTGCAATCCTATATTATGAGTAAACATGCATAGGGTGGAACTGTAAACCCACATTTTCTAGTGCTAGCTGCCTATATCACAAACATTTTCACCACATGCAAGCACACACACATTTATATGATGGTCAGCTCACCTAGCTTCTCTCAGATAGTAATCACGGAGGCTAGTGGGATCATACCATTTCAGATTGCAAAGGACACCTCAGAAGCTTTTCCAGAGCTGGTGCCATTAGGAAAAAGATTCGCTCTTCACACAGTCTTGTTTTAAAAACCCACACTGGGTCAGATTCAGAAATTAGCTAGAATAACACAAGGAAAGACTGTGTGGGAATGCAGAGTACCTCGCATTTACTCCACTGTTTTGTGATTGGAAAGGGGTTCAGGTACTGGCTGGGACTGACAAGAATTACTTGTCATCTAAATTCTCCAGAGGGCACCAGTTGGGAAAGACTGGACCAAAGTCTATTTTTCTTTCCACTGAAATTTCCAGCCGCGTCGGTTTGACTCCGGGGGAAGCAAAATTGGCCGAGTATTATGCTTCCTACCGTGGGCTCTGACCACAGCGTACATTCCCAGATCGTTTTGTGTCCAGAGGGATTTCTAATCTGCTAAATATGCAGCCCTGTCTTTAAAAATTATTTTAAAACATGCAGAACGTTATTGGCCCGGTTGGTGGTCTGCACTGATTGCAGCAGAAATGCTGCTGTTCTTTCACATGACAAAATGTAATGGCTGCTTCTTCTTTACCCCCCGTCATTGGTTGTGGCAGAAATACTGCAGAACTATTACAAGGGCGGAATTACTGATTGTGTGGGTTGTGGTGAGTGAAGTTGCTTGCAGGAGGTGCCAATTTGTGATCCGTTTGTTGCAGTTTAATTCTCAGGCTCGCTTTTAAATCTTATTCTCAGATGCCAAGATATAAATGACACAGAAAATGCTGAAATGGCTCAGTCGGGTCTCACACGCCACACACACGCCTGACCCCCTTACCAAAGATAAAACCAAGGGAACTGGCTTCCACTGGAGGTCCAAATTCAGGATCTGGTTTGTGATGAGGGAGGGGGAAAGATGCATCTCCTCTCTCCTCCACCAGGAAACGGGTCAATTTCCTGGAAGGGGTGAGGCAATATGTCAGAGAGAGATTGTTTCCTTCCTGACCCAGAAACCGGTTCTAGGGGCGAGGAGGCAACAGCAGAGACATGGTTCTTTCCATGGGGCTACACAACAGGGATTGGGAGCCCTTGGCTCTCCAGATGTTGCTGAACCCCTATCATTCCTGACCACTGGTCATAACCTCCTACTGTACAGCAACTTAGTCAAGACTATCCATCTTCCTTGCCTGTGCTCTGGGCTTCAGTTCTGTTCCTCTTTTTTCAGCCTCTTCCTTTCTAGACCCCACCCCAATCACCTAGTTCTTGGCCTTCCTTTAGGGTCACCAACTGCCCCCAGGAACACGTAGTCCTTTTTTGGGGGGGGGGGGAGAAAAGTGTCCCCTGTCCTATTTGGATTTCAAACGGGATGCCTCTTTTTCACGTATATGAACTCATATTCCTCCTCAAAATTGCCCGGGCAGAGGGTGGGTCTGGTGGGAGGAGGAGAGTGAGAGCCTGAGTGCAAATTTATGCGGGCAGAGGATAGGTCCATGAAGAGGAAAGTGAGATTGAGAGTTATCACAGGACTGTCAGGCATCGGCCGGCAGCTTGCTTCATAACAGCACACAAGATGTAATTAACTGGTAGATTTATTGCAAGCAGCAATTAGTCTCTGACCGCTCTATGGGAGCGTCCATTCATCACAGTCAAGTTGACCCTTCTGAAGAGTTCTTCCGGTTTCTGCAGAATATCCTGAACTTCCGACCCTTAAGTTTTAGGACTTGTTTTCTTTTTAGGACTTTCCCTATTCGCCTAGTTTGGGGACAAATTGTGTTAGTTGCCTCCTCTTCCTGTGAGGAACTGCTCACTCTCCTTTGTGCTGGGCATGACTGTGCTTCTTGCGAGAGCTGGCTGTTCTCCAGCCCGTTCTGCCGAAGCAGATAAGCTGCATTCCTGCCAGCTCCCGAAAGAGGAGAGATTGACAACCCCCTTGTTTCAACTGTCCGAGAAGTATGCAAGCCTCTCTGCTCTCTCTGCGTCTGCCTGCTTTCTATTTCAGGCAGTACATTTTGGCTTTGGGCTGGCGTGTTCATGACAAGGACACAGACAGAGGAAGGGGTGGTGTTGGGAGGAGGAGTTTGAGAGAGAGATTTTTTTGTGGGCAGAGGCTGGGTTGTGGAAAGTAAGGGGGGTTGCAGTGCATGGGCCTGCCGCGGTGGAGTCTTGGGTTTTGCGCAGGCAAGGGGGTGTGGTGGGTGGGTCAGCGAGCGAGAGAAGGGGTTTGCAGGGCCCTGGTCCAGTGTGGAAGAGATAGAGCTTTTGTGTGGGCAGAGGGGCCAGGGGCAAGTTAGACTTGGAAAGCAATGGAGGGGATTTTCCCAGTCCTGGTGGGGGGGGATGAGAGTTTATGCATGGGCAGAGGTGGGCGGGTCGGTGACGGAGACTTGGGAGTCAGAGAGCGAGGGAAAGTAATGGATTGCTTTGAAGTTATTTATGCACCAGGTAATTTCAGTCCCCCAATTCCTCTCCACACACACCCGGACCTGCCCTGTATTTTGCCCAACCGAAGGCAACACTACCTTATTTGCCTCTCTAGATTCCTAAACCAGCTGCCCAGCCACAGCCAATGGTGGCCAACTGCCTTCTCCCATAACAGCCGTTGCTGGAAATCTCTAATTTGGCATCGCAAACACAATCCAGGAACTATGCCGCTCCACTTTCCATGTCCCAGCAGCAGCTGCTGTGGGAGAGGGAGGGTGAGCCGTGTTTGGGACTGGTTGGGAAACAGGTGAGAGTAAGGTCTGCCACTACTGGAACTATTGCCACTGCTGGGTGAGCGTGGAGAGAAGCAGCCAAGCTTTTGGAAGGAGGTAGAAGGGCTCCAGTGTGCTGTCAGAGCCTTGGCACCTCCTTCCCAAAGTCCGGAAAGCTTCTGCCTGGCTTAGGGAGGTGCAATGCTCACACACAGGTGCAATGCTCACACACAGGACGTCAGGACATTGTAACATCAGGCACACAGTCCAATCAACCTCACACCGTTCCCCTACAAAAATAATCACCGCATGCCATTGTAAAACAGTGCCAGATTCATTCATCAGACAATTTCTGCAAGCAAAATGTTTCCTTGCTTTTACTCATTTTATATCTATACACTCTTCATAAAAGCCCATCAATGGCTTCATAAGAATTTGCATTGGGAGTCACTTCCCAACAATCTTATTTATTTATTTATTTATTTATTTATTTATTTATTTATTTATTTATTTATCTCTCCTCTGTCTAGGGATCCTCCTTTCACCTGCCCTTGTTTGTTTTCTGTCTTTTTTGTTTGATAATTTAATGAACATTATTAATAAAATAAAATCGCCATGGTGCTTCTTATTGCAGTATTATCTCCTAGTAGTTAAAATTTGCAAATCTGAGATGCTTCTGCAACCAGCACAAGACATCCAGATTTTGACACTACATAAGACCCATAAATGCTTTACTTCAGAAAGCCATAGCTTTGCTGTCTCTGTCGTTGCCACTTCATCCGCCATCTGCTAGGAAGCCAAGGCACTTAGTCTTATGTAGACTGAGTGTCTCAGAGGATATGAAAGGGCACAATGACAACGCAGAATTAGGGAGAGCAAACAGATTTTGATCAAAGTAATGAGTCAGAATTTGGCTTCTCTTGGCAAACTCGATTTTGACACTTTGCAAGGAGGTCACTGGAATGCCGTAGCTCATGGAAAAGAGTTCAAAGCTGCTCTTGCAATTAGTCTGCCTGACTGAATTCAAATGCTGACGTGTGGTTTTGTTTTTTTAAACCATGAAACCGATATTTGAAAAGTTTAGTGCTAGCTGTATGTCTCCCAACACTGAAGGATGTGTGTTTGTTTGTCTGTGTATCCGTAAGTGTGCAGTATGATGTGATCGCCTTTGCCACAAGGCCTTGTGTGCAAATGGTATATTTTATTTTACAATCAATTTATAGACATATAAAGGAAATACTTTGGGGTGGGGGGAGGAGGAAAGCAAAACTCGGGCATCGGAATATAGCACTGTCAGCATGCATCTGGCAGTGTATAGCTTGCATATGACAATTGAATTTATTAGGGGGAAAGAGTCAGGTTAGAGTGAAGGCAGCCTTGTTAAAAAATTAATGGGTTTATGAGCGCCCCTCCAGCTTTTTAAAACATTAAATCTTATTTTTATTTGGATTACCTCCATTTTAATGATTATACCAATATAGCTATATGAATAATATCTTGCCAGATGCCCACTTGATTCACAAGTGAAAATATAATTCTTTGTAAGTACATAGCAGGCTGGATCTTGTTGGATGAACAATTTAGGCTGTGGTTTGGGCGGAAATATTATTTTATTTTATTTTATTGCTTCTTTGGTCCACATTTGTGAATTGTGCAATTAGAGTAAAACAAAAAACAAAAACAAAAAACACCATAGTAATTATCTGTATTCAGTGAAACTTAATAGAGCTTTCCCAGCTCAGATGGGTTAGCATGAAATTTAATTTACCCTAATCTGTCAGAGACCAGGGAAGCGTGAAATATATTGTACAGGGGAATTACCTGTTTTGCAAGATTCTAGGTCAGGAGACATTTTCTGTTCGCTGTTTAAAAAAAGGGGGGGAGGGGATATGCGTCTAAGAAAACCTCCTCTAAGCTCAGGCTTATTATATTTCCATGTATTAAACAATACCCTTTTTTGCTGCAAAAGGGAGACATAATAACATCTCATCCACACTTACCTCATAAGAAAGCACTTAAATTCTAATACAAAAGAAAGCTCAACAATGTATTAAAGTTGTCATATTCTTAGCTGAGAAATACTCTGAAATGACAAATGTTTTGCCAGCTTATATAAAGTATAGCCTTCGAGTACAAGGTGCTAATCGTACGAAGATCACCTATAGAATCTGTTACTCTACCTATTTTAGTTTCTGTAGATCATATTGCCTTATACTGCACCCCTACGACCATAATAAAGACTTGTTGTTGTTTTTGCACCCCTTCCCTCCCCATTTTTAAAGTGCGCAGCCCGTTTCTTAAAAGAAGGGTCTGCATTGGCTCACAACTGTCACGAAACATAATCCTGCTAAAAATGTTACAATATGAAAAGTTAAAAACCAGTAAAACAAGATCACTGCGGATTAATGTGATAAGGCTGTCCTGCAGCCACTTACCCTGCTGTATTCACAGGGACTTATTTCTGAGTAAACATGCATAGGATCAAGCTGAAAAACAGTCTATTGTCCTGCCCTTGCCCCTAAACCTTTAGCAGCAAAAATCCAATTTGTAACCACTTATTGTCTCTACGTACATGGACAGCGGGAATTACGTTCCCTGCTTGAGGGTTCCCCCTCTTGATTTCACTACGGGAGGTCCGTGCTCAGAGTTCCCAAAGAAGCTGCGTGGCATTCGTGTGATATCAGATCAGAAAGATGAGATTGGACAGAGTGCTATTAAGCATCAAAATCAATTTCGGCAAAGCGGCTCAGACAAGAATTAGGGCGACAACTGCAGGCATGCCCAAATTCTAGTGATAATGATGCCTAATGACGCAGGTACTGTGGGATCTTGAGTAAAGATTTAGGCCACGTCCCTAAGAATGCAGGTGAAATGCAAATAGTACGTAGAATGCAGAATGGAAAGGCCGTAATGTTGAGGACTTCCAGTTCGGTGGGACTAGAAAATCAACATCTCTGCAGGATCGACAGCACACTGAAAGGACAAATATGAAATCTCAGTATTTTCGCCTTGTTTCCCAACAGACATCATCTGCAACATCCAAGACTGATGTATGCTGCAGTTGGAAGATACTGTTTGCATACCCTCCAACATTTATCCGATGAAAATAGGGACGTCCTATTCCTAATAATAATAGTAATTTTATTATGTATACCCTTCCCATCTGACTGAGTTGCCGCAGCCACTCTGGGCTGCTTCCAACATATATAAAAACATAAGAAAACATTAAACATAAAAAAACTTTCCTATACAGGGCTGCTTCCAGATGTCTTCTAAAGGTTGTATAACTACTTATCTCCTTGGTTTGGGGGTCACATAACTCCATACCCACCAACTTTTCTCCAATGAAAATAGGGACGTCCTAAGGAAAAGCGGGACATTCCGGGATCAAATCAGAAGCCGGGGTGGCTTCTGTAAATCTGGGACTGTCCCCAGAAAATAGGGACACTTGGAGGGTTAGGCTAGGTTCTAATCTGGTTTACTTGTATCTTGGAGGAGCAAATAGCTCTGGCTGCTCTAGGTTAGGAGTTATTCATTGTGTTCGGGAAGGGTGCCTTTAAAACGATCCCATAATGCTCTGATGGGCAGCATGCTGAATGCCGGTAGATAGGTTTTGTGTAGAGAGACTTGTAAAACACAGTATCATTTCTTGGTCAATGCAATATTCATGAACATGCCACGAAAGGGTATGCCTGCCTCTTTCCTGCCACCGTCTCCGGTCTCCCCACCCCCCACCCTCACCCGCCGAAATGCTACAGTGAACAGAAGAGGGAGGTGGGGAAGAGAATCAAATCTCATATCTTAAAGCTTTGACAGCTTTGTAATGATGATCCGGGATATCAGTATTTAGAAGAGCTTCCCTGTTCTGATGCTCAAGAGATGGTTTGGGGAAGAACAAAAATCAATATCCATTCCAATTAGAGCCACAGCTGCCAAGCTCGTGCAAAACTGCAAAGGGCTTTTAACCATCTCTTTGCCAATAGCTGTGGCTGATGTGGAGACCGCAGCGAAGGAAAGATGCTGCAGTGATTTTTAGAGAGGAATGCGCCTTTGACAAACACTTGAATAATATCCGTGGCCTGTGTGCCTTCTGGCATCATGGTGGGGTATCTCCTTGGAGATTTGATGACACAGCAAGCGATGTCTTAATGCAGGGAAAGTGAACTGCATGACACAACTTCATGCCAACCTAGGCATGGTCTTATCAGCCCCTTCCAGTGTTGTTGATGTCACACCCCACACCAGCCATATTCTCAAAGGGCTCACAACTGAATGCCCCGTTTAGAAAAGGTTTATTTGATTTTTTAAAAGCATGCATTGGGCGCTGCAACAAAATGTTGCAGTGTATCCTCACCCCTAAAGGAAGCACTTGCGTTCAAGGTCCTTCCATCCAGCCATCAATCAATCAATCAATCAATTTCAGTATTTATAAACTGCTCTACATTCAGAGAACATCTGAGCAGTTTACAGAAACAGAAAAGAAAGCATAATGTAAATCACAAAATGGAATGAAAGCATAAAAACCAACAGGTCTTGAGAACTTGAAAATAGAAATAACATAAACTGAACTGAGAAGGCTAGGGAGAAAGAGTATGTTTTCAACAAAGGGCCACAAACATAACAATTTTGGGTCTCACTTCACTTCCAAAGGGAGTGCTAGAATCATGCTATGGTTTACTGCTTTGGTATGAGGTATATACCAGCAATAGATCTTCATTCACAGACCAGGACGGGATGCAACTTCTCAGATACCCTGAGTCCAGAATTGTATAGGGCTTGATGCACCCGCAGTAAAACTTTGAATCTAGCTCAATATCAAATTGCAATGTTTTCAGCGCTGGTGTCCTATGTTGTCAATGTCAATAGGTTGCCCCAAAGAACGTTGGTTTCCCTCCAACCAGGACATTCTACTCCTCCCTCACCAACTACCCCCATATAGCATGTTCCATTTTTCTTTTCCGAGTGCCACTCTACATTGGGGTGGCGAGTCTTTTTGGGCTGAGGGCTGCACACACAAACCCTGCACACACAGAGACAATCACATACATTTCTTCTTAATTCTTAGTAACTCCGTTTAAGTTTCACCTCCCCTGTTCTGT
Source organism: Zootoca vivipara (assembly GCF_963506605.1). NCBI lineage: Eukaryota > Metazoa > Chordata > Lepidosauria > Squamata > Lacertidae > Zootoca > Zootoca vivipara. The sequence continues at coordinate 14,500,270 of NC_083287.1, read as the reverse complement.
ACAGACTGACACCCTTGTCCTTTCTGTGCAAAAGACAAAAAGAACTCAGTCAAAAGAACTCTCTGCAGAAGAATGCAAATACCACCAGCGGCAAGCCGTACTTAATAGCCATTTGAAGTCATCCTACCTTACAGCTATAGTGGTACCTCGAGTTACCAATGCCTCAGGTTACAAACGCTTCAGGTTACAAACTCCGCTAACCTGGAAGAGTTACCTCGAGTTGAGAACTTTGCCCCAGGATGAGAATGGAAATCATGTGCCGGTGGTGCAGCGGTAGCAAGAGGTCCCATTAGCGAAAGCACACCTCTAGTTAAGAACAGCTTCAGGTTAAGAACGGACCTCCGGAACGAATTAAGTTCGTAACTAGAGGTACCATGGTATTTGAAGTCTGTCAGACAGGTGGCTCAAATGGCTGGAGCGTGGTGCTGATAACACCAAGGTTGCAGGTTCAATGCCCACAAGAGACAGTTGCATATTCCTGCTTTTCAGGGGATTGGACTAGATGACCCTTGGATTCTGTGATCCTATGCCCCAGAAGTATGTGTCTGCTTTGGATTTGCTCTGAGCTATGGCTATGGTGCTATATCAGATATCAGAGAAAACTACAGGGGTTTAAACTAAGTAGTTCACCTTCTCAGAACCATAGAGGTTTAAGCGAAACCTTCTCCTATGGCAACAGTCTTTGCATTGTCTATAATCTAAGTAGTTCTCCAGGATTCCAGACGGGGTTCTCTCCCAGTCCTATTTGGAGATGGCAGGGATTAAACCAGGTACCCTCTGCCTTCAAAGCAGTAGCTCTGCCACTGAGCAAATGCCCTTCTGCCTGTAATAACCAACCTCTTGCAAATTTATATTCTTATATTCTTATATTCTTTTTAAAAAAAGAAATTAATTTTAGATCCACAATTATTTACATGTATCGAAGAAACACCAATAAGCAAATAAAGCTCCAAAGAAAAGGCCCATGAACTACAACAACATGCCACTTAAAGTAACATGATATTCCTTCTTGTTATGATTCTAATACAGAAAACATTCCCTATTATCATATTCAGCAGACAGAGAGATTTAAGGCATCATAAGCAACATCAAGAGGAAATAACTCCCCAGACACTTGCGTCATGAATTATTTTTTCCCCAAATTGCAGTGAATTGGGCTGCAGGTGTTTTTTGTCCTACTAAGCCCCATACTAATATTTTTCATGCTAAAATGAAAAATAAAGCTATGCTAGTCTGCAAAAAAAAGGCACCCTGTCTTACCTGTCCTTGATGGCATGGATTTGATGCATAAGGTTCTGCAATGGCAATTTCCTCAAAGTTTACCATATCCGGTATCCAAAGTAAAAGTCCTATAGTTTTACATATTTATCGGTTTGTTTGCTTTTAAATTTAATCGCCTAGCCAAAATATTTTAAGGAGTGACCTGACGTCTCCCACAAAGCTCAACATTGAATCATCAGACTTAGGTCACCTACACACAATACGTTTGAAGCAAAGCACATGGTTTCTCCCAGATAATCCTGGGAAACGTAGTTTAAGGGTGCTGGGAATTGTAGCTCTGTGAGAGGTAAACTACAGTTCTCAGGATTCTTTGGGGGGAAGTCATGTGCTTCAAATGTATAGTGGAATGTGACAGAGATAACCCATATTGCATAGAGAAGCTCCATTATACTGTACCTTTATCAAGCTGCCAGTTATTGTGTGATGGTTGTGGTAAGGGGGTGTTGGCTTTGGGCCTTGAGATAAATGCAGCTGTGACGGTAGTGGCAGAAAGAGTTCTTCCTTCCACCCCTGCCAACACTGCTGTGGCAGATCCGACTTGTTGCAATTCCATTATAAATTCAGAAAAGTCAAAGCAAGATTCAAGCATGAGTCGCGGCTGAAGGGAGTGCTGATGTCAACCTGGTTCATCCTTGTCTATACTTCCTCACTCTGAAATGACTAAATGGAACCCGTGAGGGCAGCTCACTTCAATTTGCCTGACTCCAAGGTTCACAGGGCCCCCCTTTGGGAATATTTGTGACTGACTCTGCAGCTAGCATGTAAACAGGCATTCATACTAAGGAGATGAACTATTCTGTCCCTTACTTATCAATTTCATTAAAAAGCAATAATAAAATGAAAATTAAAGCACCCAGCAGAAACATTGTAAGTAGTGTTGTGACTCCTCCCACAAAATTCAATGTTAAAACATTTTCCAAATGTGAAAAGACGGTCAGATTGCCAAAGGCAAATACCTTCCTCGATTTCATTTCATTTTCTTACCTCCCTCGATTTCATTTCATTTTCTTACCTCCCTCGATTTCATTTCACTTTGGCGATTCCCTTGCAGAACGGAATAGGGAGAAGCTGTGTCCTGAGTGCCAATTCTCTCTTGTTTCTCACCATTAGGTTAATAATTACACTCCACCCTCATTATTATTCTATTGCCAGACTCCAAGGATTTTGATTCTAAGCACTAAAATGCCAGTTATTGGTGGTTTTTTGTTTCCAAACCCCACCACCACCACCACCACCCTAAGGTAAATGAGATGCTGCTTCTCAGCAAGCTCTGCAAGAATACTGCTCTTAATGAACGAGCGATCAAGAAGTTTAAATGCGGCGGAGCATCTAAAGCTGAGGAACATTATCGCAGAACGAGACAGAAATAGACTTTGCACCAGATGTCATTAGAAACAGGCAGCACTTCATTCTGATGCTATCTAGGAGGCCTCCTTCTGTTCAGACATGGTTCCCTTTTAAAGAACTTATAAAATGTCATGCTCTTTCTCTCCACTACCGCACTTTCCCTACCATCCTCATTAGAAGAAGTAATGGCTGGAGAGATCCATTCTAGTTTGATAAAGAGGTTTTTCACGCAGTGGATAGTTAGACTGTGGAACTTATGCCCACAAGATGCAATGACTGCCACCAACCTGGATGGCTTTAAAAGAGGGTTGAACAAGTTCATGGAGGAGAAGAGAGAAGAGACACTGAGGCCCATTTTGGAAGTTCCACTGTTGACTTTGGTCACATCTGGTTTTGGAGGGTTAGGTCACTATGACTGCAGTGGAGACAATCGTCGTTGGTATGTTCCATGCTGCTAGGACAGTGTGTGCAGCATACCCTCCCACATTTCTCCAATGAAAGTGGGGATGTCCCATTCCATAAATGATAATTTTACTATTTATACCCCATACATCTTATTGGGTTGCCCCAGCCACTCTGGGCAACTTCCAACATATATAAAAAAACATAATAAAACACTAAACATTAAAAATTAAAACCTTCCCTATACAGGATTGCCTTCAGACGGCTCGGGGGTCGGATAACTCCATACCCTCCAACTTTTCGCCAATGAAAATGGGAGAAATCCTACCATACCCTCCAACATTTCTCCAATGAAAATGGGAGAAATCCTACCATACCCTCCAACATTTCTCCAATGAAAATAGGGATTTCCTAAGGAAAAGTGGGACATTCCGGAATCAAATCAGAAACCAGGACAGCTTCTCTAAATCAGGGACGTCCCTGGAAAATAGGAACACTTGGAGGGTCTGTGTGGAGTCAGTGGCGTAGTTGAGGGTGGGGTCACAGTGGCACAAGATTGTTAGGGGGCACACAGTTTCAACACCCAGTGCTGCCTCAATACAGCTGCACACTTCCACAGCTGGGCTATGCTGAAAATGGCTTCTCCATGTGAACCAGGAAGTGACCTCTCTCGACAACGGGATGTCTCTTCTTTTCTTACCTCTGCTCCTACAACCTTCTGAGTGACGGAGACACTGTTAGGCAGTTCAGTGCATATGTGTACTCCACCCATTTTCCTCCCGTCCACCCCCACCCTCTGCATGGTCTCAGACACTGGCAACCCACGCTACGCCACTGTGTGCAGTTAATGCACCATGTGTTCACGTTCTGACCAAAGTGCCCACTATATACAGAAATTAAATATAGATTGGGGGGGGGACCTTAACTTTGACCCATAAATGACCTTGTTAGTGTAGCTTAAGAGTGTACAGGCATCGGAACATCATTCTTAATAGCTTAATGACATTGTAGTGGCAGTTAATTGAATTAGAGAAGTCTAGGATCATTTAAATTATGACAGATAAGGGTCACCTTGAGTTATACTGTGGTATAAATGGGAAGACCAACAGCAAAGGGGGGAAAACCCTTCATATTATCTTGGCAACACTCCCCACCTCCACCCCATAACTCATTTATTTAGAATATTTGCATACCACACTTCATAATAAAAATGCCAGAGTGGTTCTCAATAAAAACACTTGTACATAATAAACATCAAAGCCAATGCAAATACGATAACATATTTTAAAATACCAAATGAGTGACACAATCCTATAAGAGTGGGGCAGCCAATGTGGCCCCCTTCATATGTTGGACCACAGCTCCCATAATTCCTGACCCTTGGCCATGCTGGCTGGGGCTGATGGGAGCTGTAGTAAAATGATAGCTGGAAGGCACCATGTTGGCTGCTTTTTTGGTACATCGGGGATGGATGAATCTGCAATGTTTGGTTTCTCTCAGTTTCTAATTTGTCCAAGTTCAGTTCTCCATATTTCTGCATCACTTTGTGATTTTTTTAATAATAAAAAATCCTTGTGAAAGTTCATCAGCATTTTAGTGCATTTTATACACATTTATACAAGCAAGTTCCCCCAATACTATGCATTTTATATGTTATTTTTACTAACAGACAGTCCCCGGATTTACAAATCGGTCCCCATACAGAATCTATTGAAGTTGAAAAGTGTCCCCGGATTCATTGGAAAAATATCTGGTAACCTTAGCTTAGTCGGTAGAGCATGAGACTTCCTCTAAGGGCTGTGTGTTCAAACCCCACATTGGGCAAAATATTCCTGCATCAAAGGGGTTGGTCTTGATGACTCTCATGGTCCCGTCCAACTCTAAAAAATGCTATGATTCTATGGTAAATATAGAGGCATTGCCAATTTATCATCATCATCATTTACTGTATATCCCGCCTTTTTCTCCAAGGAGCTATAGGTTGTGTACGAGGTTCTCCCCGCCCCTTCCCTTATTTAGTCCCCATAACAACCCTGTGAGGTAGATCAGGCTGAGAAGGTGGTGACTGGCCCAAGGTCACCCAGTGAGCTTCTTGGCAGAGTGGAGATTTCACTCTAACCACTGCACCACACATCCAGATTGATACCTAATAGCTTGGTCTCTCTTTCCGTGGTAGAGTTCTCTCCAGAACATGTGATGAATTAGTTTAGCTCTCAACAGAGAGAGCAAAGAATGTATGGTTTAGTGAAGAGGAGGGTATCCATATGATTTCAATAGGATAAAGTTAAACATGTGATTAACCCTTCCTTTTAATCAATGGATCTTAGCAGTAATTATCCTTGGCAGGACTGTACACTTCCTTTTAAAGCTTCTCATAGGTTTCACAGTCTCAATATACTGGTATTCAACTCCTATAGCATTCAATATCTAGCCTACATTCTGTTTGAAACGGGTGCCTCTTTACACAAAATCTATGTATTTAAAGAACAATACCATTAGTGTATGGACTACATTAATGAGTTATAAATTAGCTGGGTAAATGTATTAGAATTAAATTAGATCAGACTGCGCCTCTCCCCCTTTTTATTAGCATATTTCATGGCACCCAGAGAATGACTTGGCAATGAATCATGTTTAATCATGGAAATAGTGTATGGCGAAAGTGGCTGCAAAGGACAGGGAGGGCGGGAAGGAGGGAGGGAGAGAAAAAAAAGAGTGCACAAGCAAAGGAAGAGGCAGGCTCAAGTTGGTACTTGAAAGCAGCAATTTATTTCATGAGTAGGGGACGAGAATTCTCAATGTGTTTCAACTAAAGTTCTTTCTGTGGATAGTGCCACCATACAATTTAGACACTAGGTGGCAGCACATTTGGTTGCGAGACGAACGTTTTGGCTCCCAAACGCCGCAAACCTGGAAGTGAGTATTCCAGGTTGTGAATGTTCTTTGGAACCCGAACATCCATTGCGGCTTCCACAGCCAATCAGAAGCCACACCTTGGTTCCCGAATGTTTTGGAAATCGAACGGACTTCCGGAATTGATTCCATTCGACTTCCGAGGTATCACTGTATCTGAGCAGAGTCAAGAGTTCCATGTGTCTGTTACAGGACCGGCCCCTAGACAGAATGAGGCAGCTTATTTAGTGTGTCATGAAAGCACAGGAAATTATTTAAGCTGTACAATAAATTAGCAATAAAAATATTGGGAGGAAGGGAGGAATATACGTTGATGAAATAAAAATAAATAAATAGGCTATAATTATGCAACCTTCAGGATTATGGTATCTCCCTCACCGGGTAAAATAAAATAAAAAATGTGAAATCCTTGGTATTTGAAGGTGTTCATATGGGATCAGGATTAATGGCAGGACTTTGTGAGCCCTTATGGCTGCTGAGAGACTTCTACTTTGAGCCTCAAAGGATAAATCTCTTATTGAGAATAAATACTCAATTTTTAGCATGAGCTTGAATCCTTTCTGCAAATAGTCTGGAGCCTATCCAGACACCTTGGGCCTTGCTTCTTTAACTGTTGGCGGTCCAAAAAGCACTTTTACAAAGTAAAAAACCCCATATGAAAATCCCAGCCTCTTTCCTTGGGAACTTGTTCAGAGTTGCAATGGCAATAATTCATCCAGTGAAAGTATATATAAATTCTGCCTCGACAACAGGATGTTATCGTGTTTATTTTCAGTGCTATTATTTGGGTATTTAATTACGGAACAGTTAATTACTTCACTTTAATTATATATCTCTTTTAATTAAATGGTAGCTTCCTAGCTTCGATAAGGTTGAGGCTGCTCTTTTGCAGAGTATTCATTTTATTTTAATAGTTATCAGCCCCGGGTGTTACTCCCGCTTGCTTGCTCAGCGTGGATCCCACTATTCCTATCCTTTTATGTCTCCTCCTTCAGAGTTACTTTTCGGCCAGGGGGGGGGGCGGGGGCGGAATTTAGCATCATTGTGCCAGAGCTGAAACACCTGCAGTATTCATCACGAGGTGCTACATGCCTGGCATATTCAATTCATGCCTGCGAGTCAGTGATAAAATCCACCCTGAAAACTAAAAACAAAAAAGTAGTGCAGTGCCACTGGATCAGGCCAATGGCCCATCTACTGCAGCATCCTGTTCTCACCATGGTCAAACAGATATACGTGGGGAACCTTGGAGCAGGGACCAAACACAAGACTGCTCTTCCCTCCTGTCCTTTCCAGTGACTGCTATTCGTCACATTCATGTTTAAATGGATTTTTTTTAAAAAAAAATGTAACAAGACTAAACATAGCATAAAAAACCAGATTGAATCCGCTTGAATTATATACCCAGCACATGGAACCTTACAAAAGGACAATATGAGTGGACTCTCCGTGCCCTGACCACGGCAAAAAAGACTGATACTGATGAATTCAAAAAATAAAAATGCGTCTCCCTTCTATGATTAGATTGAAGACTTACCGGTACACAAACTTGCAACATATGAACAACTTGCATATAAACACAGACTTGCCCAGGACAAATTCAATGATATTTGGAATCCATTCTTACAAATACTGTAATAGGTTAAGATCTTGTGAAGTACAATAACAGCCTTGTAAAATATACAGTTTTGGGTCCCCCCCTTTGTTTTTACCCTTTTGCACTAGTTTTGTTTATCTTTTATCTTTTTATCTTTTTTGTTTGCAACTCACCATGTTTGGTGCACTTATAATTATGTACTTGTTGAACTTTCAATAAAGGTGTAACATAAACAAACAAACAAACAAACTTTTTTTGGGGGGGGATAAAAAAATAAAATAAAACCAGATTGAATAATGCTTTAAAAGGCCTTCAAAAAAAATCTGGGAGACTTCTGGATAGAACACAAAAGAAAGAAAAAAAGACAAAGTTTGCTAGGATAAAGTGGAGTTTGTTACCAAAGGGCATCTGGATGATCAGCTGTGGATGCCCCCCCCCAATTCGTTAGGCCTGCAATGGAGGCAGTTGAATAACCACAGAGACTTATCTTACTCAAAGCTGTCCTTCTGCAGCATGAGAAAGCTAGGATAAACCAGCTGTTTCTTACGCCCTTTCTGGGAGTGTTTCTTTTGAACATGGCAGTCCCTTTTTTAAAAAAAGGGTCTTCCTCCATCTGTGGCCTGCGTACCCTCTCCCCCACACTTCCTGCAGCACGTCAATATTCTGTGTACAGCGGCATTTCTATTCTCATGCTGCAATCTCAGGGCTCTCTGATGCAGCATTTTGCAAGAGCTGAGTCACACCACACAATGAGCTTATTTTGTGTCATGACAGTGGGGTGACGGATCCTCCCACTTCACACAGCAATGGGAAGTAGGATCTGCTAATTACACCCCGTCCTTCCCTCCCCCCTGCCCCAACTTACGTACTCCTGCTGGTATCAATAAGGGGCGGTAATGATTTCTTGGCACATAGACGCGCTGGCATCCCTGGGCGACAGCCAGATGCCTAGTCACAGCATCAAGAGCGGCATTTATGACCTTCAGCTCTCAAGATGTTAAATTCAGCATGCCAGGCCAGGATTCTCTTACACAGTGCCTAGCAAAAAACAAAACCAAAAACCCTTTACAATGCCAACTTGGTTGCTCTGCACCTACGGAGACGGCCTGTGCCACTGCTTTTCCTGTGTTCTGTCTGTTGGCATGTCAGGGTCAAAAGTTTGCAAAGCAATGCGCCTATCTGATTCATGGGGACCAGGCTGCTTAAGGAGGCAATCCCATAACCATTTACCCGGGAGTCAGGATTTTAAGGCAGGAGACCAGGGCCCAAGGAGCAGGAAAGGACCCCAAATGCAGGCCTTGAACTAAGGTCAGTCACAGAGAGAGTCCTGGAAACTGTAGCTTGTTAAGAGTGCTGGGAACGCTAGTTCTCTGACAGGCTCTCCTAACAACACTCAGCATACTTCATAGACTACTGATTGGGATTCAACTAAACAGTCGCCCTAGGCAGGGGCGGAGGATGGGGAGTGGTGGGTGCGGTCCGCCCTGGGTGTCATCACTGAGGGGGGTGACATTTGGCGTGCCACCTGCCCCCGACTCCCAAGCCTACCCCGAGCCGTTGGGAGAAGGGGCGGAGCTGCGCCACCCTGCTGGCGGCTTTCCCCCCCTTTCCCCTTAGTTTTGACAGTTCAGGGGAGGCTGGGGAGTCACAGGTGGGTGGCGCGCCGTTGCCCCGCGCTCCCGGGCTGCTTCCGGGGGGGAGCCTCCCCTGAGCTGTCAAAAGGAAGAGGGAAGGGAGGAAGGCTGCTGGCAAAGCAGTGCGGCTCCCTCCCCCCTCCCAGGAAGCAGCCCCCCCCCCGGGACACTCACCCCGCCGCCATGGCCCCGCCCCCAGGTGCACAGCATGTGCATCGCTCCGGGTGCCAGAGCAACTAGCTCTGGCTCTGGGCCTAGGAGGAGCTAGCACAGCCATTCCTGCTAGCGCAATGAGTCTTGACCCCCCCCTTCCTCCGGTCTACCCCAAAATCAACTCGGAAAAAAACACCAGATGAGGAGACATCATTCCATTTGGAAAGCAGAAATGATGGCGCCTCCTAAATGATCAACATGGTGCAATGTTGAATTCCTCCCATAGTTCCCAGGATTCTTTGGGGGATGCCATGACTCTTAAAGTAGTATTTGGGTGCAAGAATAATACTGCCATCCCAACAGGGGACTTCCTGTAAGTCCAGAGCCTAAATATACCTACAGTAACTCCCCCACTGCTGGGAGCATACCCTCCAATAGTTCTCCAATGAAAATAAGGAAGGCCCATTCCATAATAATAATAATAATAATAATAATAATAATAATAATAATAATTTCATTATTTATACCCCACCATCTGGCTGGGTTGCCCTAGCCCAGGCATCCCCAAACTTTGGCCCTCCAGATGTTTTGGACTACAATTCCCATCTTCCCCGACCATTGGTCCTGTTAGCTAGGGATCATGGGAGTTGTAGGCCAAAATATCTGGAGGGCCGCAGTTTGGGGATGCCTGCCCTAGCCACTCAGGGTGGTTCCCAACATATATAAAAACATAACGAAACATTAAACATTAAAAACTTCCCTATACAGGGCTGTCCTCAGATATCTTCTAAAGGTTGTATAGCTACTTCCCTCCTTGGCTTGTGGGGGACTGATAACTCCATACCCTCCAACATTTCTTCAATGAAAATTGGGACATCCTAAGGAAAAGCGGGCCATTCTGGGATCAAATCTGAAACCTGGATGTCTTCTGTGAATCTGGGACTGTCCCTGGAAAATAGGGACACTTAGGGGGTCTGTGAGAGTAAGCCACATTGAACTCAGTGGGAACTTACTTGTGACTTGACGTGTATAGGACTGTACTTGGAACTACTCACCTGGCACACTTATGGCAGAATTAGATATTTAATGTAGTTCTGTGATCCCCCTTTAAATAATACAGAGGATATAATTGAAATTGGAAGTCAATGTGTTCGTGGCAGATCCACAGATGGGAGTTCCCTAGTCCAATGGACATGCCCCCCTCCAACGGCCTGAGCCGAAATTGCTGTTTTGGCAGCCAGGGATTGCATGCATTGGCAGGTTTTCCAGGACCTGCCATTTTTCGCTGCCAAGGAACCCCAGGCCAGTCTCGGGGACACTCCACTGGGGGACTCTGAAGCTGGTCTGGAGTGGAGCCCTGGCAAGAAAAGACTTTGCTCAGCTAGGAGCAAAATCCGTGGGAAAACATTTGCCAGTCAAGGAAGCCTGCAATTTGTCTTCCACTTGCATTTTAATCAGAATAGGAAACATTACAATTAGAATTAAATTAAAATGGTCACAGACACTCCCAGCTAATACTGTTGTCAGAAACGGTATCTTTTAGCCATCAAAAGGCCTGGGTGAATGGGGACGTTTCGAAAGTTCCTCTTGAAAGGTAATAAGCATAATCATATTCGTAATAACCAATTCACCCCACCATGGAAGGTCTTCCACAAAAGGAGAAGCACCACTGAGAAAGTTGTGCCATGAGACAACACCATCCAGACATTGCATTTTAAAGGCCCCAGGCTCAATCCTTGACATGCCCAAAGAGTGCTGGGAATGTCTTGAAATCCTGGAAAGCACTGTAGAGAACACTGAACTTGATGGAGCAACAGTCTGACTCAGTCTGAAGGCAGCTTTCAATGTTCCGATGTTACCACCTTTGAAGCAACCTTCAGTTTGAAAGTTTTCCAGGCTGCAAGTAAGCTATTCAATGACCACTTAAGATAAGATCAATTAGGTTTTCGTACAATAAGAGTACCGAAAGAAGCCTTTCTCGCAATTCATATATTGATAGAGAAAATATTAGAAATTCTAAATGAGACTTATGTAGCACTTATTGATTTAGCGGAACAGACTCAACTGGAGTATATTTCCTATATTGCAGGAAAGTAGCATGGCAGAAGAGCAATATACAATCTATACAAAATCTAGGAAGGCACAATTAGAGCAAACTTTAGACTGAAGAACTAGCTAAAAATAGTAAAGGATATTAGCATGAATTAAGGTTGTTTACTGTCCCCTTCGAGATCACTAACACATTTATCAAGGAAGTAAAGATCAACATAATCAAAAAGAAATAAATGTGGGCATTTACGTGAACTAGAAGGAAACTAATTGGTTATGATCTGAAGACCACATTATTATTATTATTATTATTATTATTATTATTATTATTATTAGCAACAACAACAGCATTTATTAAAATTCTATAGTGAAGATCACAGGGTGGTTTACAATGACTGTAGAGCACGGGTGTCAAAGACAAGGCCCGGGGGCCTTATCTGGCCTGGCAGACCTCGTGATGTGGCCCGCCGCCCGCCCGCCGCTCGCCGCTGGGCGGTCGCTCGCCCGTGCGGTCACATGGGCGGCCTGGGCGCTGCTTCCGGAGGAAAGGGCGGGACACAAAGTTGAATTTGAGACCCCATTGGCTAGTGGCGCTGCTAATCTCAGCCTCTCAGCACTCGCCTCGCCATTGGACAACTGAGTTCGGAGCGAGGCAGCCCATTGGCTGAAAGTTTTTTTCCGGCTCCGGCGGTTGCACGGGAGTTGAAGCGGAGCCTGAGAAGCAGCATCCTGAGCCTGAGGGGAACAGCGGCCAGACGTGGAAAAGGAGCGAGAGGCCGGTGGCAGCGGCACAGAGGTATTTCTTTTCTCCGCTCAAAGATTCAGGGGAGCCTCCCCAGCCAGGAGGTGCTGGTCTGTGTGAAGTGTTTTCATTTGTGCTTTGCCTGCCGCTCTCTGCCTTGGAGGCCTTTTGGACCAGGCGAGGATGTTTTGAAACTTCTCCAGGGATCACTTCCACTCGAGTGTCTCTGGGGTGTTTCTGGGGTTCCCGCGTTGCGGGGCGGCGGTGGCGCAGTTCCAGCGCCCGCCTCTCGCTGAGGCCAAGCACCTCACAGCAGCGGGCGGGGCGGAGGCTGGGAGCCCACAAGAGTCGCCCGCTGCAGGGCACCCAACGAGCCGTCCCACTGGGTGTTCTTGTGCGACTCCAGTTCCCCTGATTCCCGGCCCCGGGGCTGCGCTGGCTGATGGGAGTTGTAGTCTGCTGTGCGCCCTCTTTCAGGAGCTCCGCGCAGAGCATGTCCCGACCAAAGGTGGGAGGGGCTCCCCAGAATCATCTCTCCTTTGCCCCCAAGAATGACTTGCGCACATTTCTCCTGCAACCCGCCACTGCAGATTGTTGAAGGCTCTTCAGGCGTTCCCAATAAGTCAGGCATCCCCAAACTCAGCCCTCCAGCTGTTTTGGGACTACAACTCCCATCATCCCTAGCTAATAGGACCAGTGGTCAGGGATGATGGGAGTTGTAGTCCCAAAACAGCTGGAGGGCCGAGTTTGGGGATGCCTGCAATAAGTATTCAGTTAAGCCTCTGCAATAGTTCTGTCCTGCACCGATTATTTTTTTTAAGCAAAGAGGGTGATTTTTGTTGTCTTTGTTTAGAAAACGTTAAATTCGGTCAATAATATATTAGCAACAGTTGAAAATGAATCTCGGGTAGATACCGCTCCTAGGAAGAAAGGTGGGATATCAAAGCAACACATAAATATGCACAACATGTTTTAATATTCATGCACGCTAACAGCAGTCTGTAGATGGGAGCTGAAGTCCAGCACTAACTGTTTCGTTCTATTTATATGTTTCTGTGAATTTCTGTGAATTTTTGTCAGCTGGACTCATTGTTGGAGTTGCTTGAAGGATGAGGGTGAGATCTGGACATTATACTCCAGATTTTTCTAACACAACAGTATTAGGAAGAACTTCCTGACAATAAGAGCTGTTCGGCAGTGGAATTTACTACCAAGGAGTGTGGTGGAATCTCTTTCTTTGTAGGTCTTTAATGCAGTGACAATAATTTATGATAATAAAGAGTGGACACATAGTCCTACAGATACAACCATCCCTTTGAGGGTGACCAAACTGCTGATGCGGCCCCCGATGAATTTGAGTTTGACACCCCTGCTGTAGAGGAAGATAAAGAAAATGAGCTGCAGAACATGTTGAATATAATGAATTTTGTTTTGTTTTTAAATGACTGTAAAAGTACACAGGAATAAAATATATAACAGGCTGGATCCAGACTTAGACCACAATTCTAAACCCACTTACCCTGCAGTAAGCCTCACTGAGTTAAATGGGACTTACTTCTGAGTAGACATGGTTTTGATTGCATTGTTTAGCCACAGTTAGGTCTTACAGAAATCCTGGTTAGAAGTTAGTCATGACTAACTTAAGTTCCATTGATTTATTTAGGCATTTGGGGCAACTAAGTTAGTGTGGATCAATTATTTAGGTATTTTATTCCCATTTACTAGCTGTTGAGTTTTTTAGGTAGACATTGGTTGTCATACGCACATTTTGGCTGATTCTCATAAATTATGCTCAGATGCTAGTTTCAGCGGATGAATCCCGGCTAAGTCTGGGAAATCCCGGGTATATGACAGCTCTGCATTAACTTTTAGACCATTTATTGGTCTATTGAACATGTCCTGCAGTTTCTTCTCTTTTGTCTCAAGAATAATGCAGAGAATTGTTCATTCTATTCTAGTTTACTAGGCTCATATTTTCTCACTGCATTTACACCTGCCCAGAAGTACAGCTTAAACCCCGGAATTACATTGCACAATGGAGGCTGGTTCACTAGGGCAAATGGAGCACTGTTTCACCAACTTCAGCTTGTCCTCAGCCAGCTGGTACCTGGCTGCCTTCTTACTTAGAACCAACCCAGGAATGATTGTGGCTTTCAGCTTCGTTCTCCTTAATCTTAGTTCTGCCCTTGTAAAACACAGCAAGGAGGATGATGGTAATAAATCTAGTTGGCTCCACCTACAATTGACCTCCCTCCTTTCCAACCCACCAGTCCCATTGGCACCAGCTAACACTGGTATTGAAATCAGTTTGCCACCAATACTATTTAATTTATTTACTTACTCTGTTTTTCCAAGTTTCTGTCCCCTCTTTTTTATCTAAGGAAACTCAAGTTGGCTAGCAAATCGGTAACTGAACAGTATATAAAGCAAGCAACAGCCCCCACCAACCGCACGATCCAAATATTAACATAAAACAAGGGTAACCGTTTTAAAACAGATACCAGAGGAGGCCACTGCACTTAGTGCAAGTGAGGCCCTGCTGATCCTATACATTGAAGCTAAAGCACAGACCCTTTTGTGTTCCTTACATCACAGGCGGATTTAGGGGAGCGTGACTGGTTCACCTGCACTGGGTGCCTAGCTGAGTGAGCCCCACAAAGAGCACAACAACAATAATGTTGAACGGAAGGCGAGAGGTGGGGGAAAGCTGAAATTTGAAAGCCCCAAATCTGCTACTGGTTACATTCATGTTCAGTACATTACTTCGCATCTAGAGACACTCTGAGCTTGTTTTTGGTCTGTCTCCTGGATTGGCCAATCATCTCTGGACAGCACAGCCAATCACAACAATCCCTATGGCAGGCATCCCCAAACTTTGGCCCTCCAGATGTTTTGGACTACAATTCCCATCCCCCCGACCACTTGTCCTGTTAGCTAGGGATCATGGGAGTTGTAGGCGAAAACATCTGGAGGGCCGCAGTTTGGGGATGCCTGCCCTATGGTCTCACTCATGTTTCCAGAGGTAAAACAATAATTCTTTCGTTTTGGAGCAACCTATTCTTAAAATACTTTGGTTATGGGTCCCATTTGACTTACATGTATGGAGTTGTTTGGAGTGAGGTTGCGATTCATACCGGCGTAGGAAGGTGTTAGGAAATTGTGTTAATTTTTTCTGAGTTTTCCCTCCTATTAAAATATTTCTAATAACATTAGAGAGGTTCTTCTTTTTACTGCATCTAGTTTTTGTAGATGCTGTGAACCTATATGCTCAGATAAGCAAATTGTGTGATCTCGAGAACAGGTGAATGCAATCCTGGAAAGCTGGCAATTGAAAAATGCAATGAAATAAACGAGAGCTGCTGTTGGCTTCAGGAGATTATAAACTTCCTGCTGTCTCTGTTTAATTTATCTGTGCCGCATTTTCTCGGTAGCTAGATGGGGGAAAGTGCAGTATTGATTCAGTGTCTCGATATTATTGCATATTACATATTCATCATACTGTCTTATCGTTAATGTATTAAGGAGCTGAACAAACAGTAAAGCCAAATGGAATTAAAAATAGAGCGAATTGCCTGCCTGGCGTTTACACTGATTTAAGGCTATTAGGTCCTGGCAGGGTCTATTAAGAGCTGCACCCAGTGGTAGCATCCCTTTGTTTTGAAGTGGAGCTCGCTATCACTCATCACAGCAGTGGCATCAGCTCTTCATCACGATGGGAGCCGATATGTAAAAGAAATGGGAGTGGATCAAAGAAACCAGCAGACTGTACAATAGAAATTGATCTCGGTTTTAAGGACAGACAGAGTTTCAGACACAGAACTGCTCTGTCTTGCTTCCTTTCAAGATTATAGGCAAAACATTACAGGCAAAGCCCATAATGTCTCCACCAAAAGCTGGGGGTGGGGGGGGGGGTAAGCCTGCCTGCATTTTGAAGTTAGTGAACACATGAGCATCTAAGGAGGTGGCTTTACATAAGACCATTAAACCCAGAGTCTAAAATTACCTAATAAACGGCACCACTGTATTACTGTACCTCTTGTGGCTTTTGTTTTCGATGCTGCTGCTGCTGAGAATCATTTTGAAGACTGATTTCATTGTAATATAAATATATGCAGTGTCTGGCATAGCAAAAGACAGGACCTGGCCTGGGAATCTTGCAACCTACAGTTGTATCTTTACAGTCAGTATCTCTTGCTTTCCCACTAACAATGCTTAGGATGCGAGTGGCACTGTGGTCTAAACCACTGAGCCTCTTGGGCTTGCCGATCAGAACATCGGCAGTTTGAATCCGTGCGACGGGGTGAGCTCCGTTTGCTCTTTCCCAGCTTCTGCCAACCTAGCAGTTTGAAAACATACCAGTGCAAGTAGATAAAAAGGTACTGCTGTGGTGGGAGAGTAAACAGTGTTTCCATGCGCTCTGGCACTCGTCACGGTCCTCTGTGCACCAGTAGTGGTTTAGTCATGCTGGCCACACGACCCGGAAAGCTGTCTATGAACAAAGGCAGTCTCCGTCAGTCTGAAAAGCGAGATGAGCGTCACCTTTGATTGGACTTAAACTGTCCAGGGGTCCTTTACCTTTTTACCTTTTACCTTACTAACAATGCTTAAAACAGCTTACAGTATTTAAGAAAGAGAATAGAAAGAAGAGGAAATGACAAAATAAAAAGCAACAAGTTGACAGCAAATATTCGAAGCAACAGCAATAAGCAGAGTCTAGTAAAAGTCCAAGAGGGGTTTCATCCAGCCCCCAAATGACAGCAGCATAGGTGACAGGCAAACGTTTCTGGCAAAGGTGTTCTGAAGACATGGTGCCACCGCAGAAAGGGCCCTATGTTTCCACTTCCCATGTGCATTAGCTCAGAAAGTGAGGGGTCTAAGAGGAAATCCTTTGCTCATAATGGAGAAGATAGTTCTTCAGATTGCCCTAAATTTAGGTAGCCAAAAGGCAACAGACAGAGGAATGCTAGGAGGGAGATGCAAGGGGAAGAAGGGATGTGTAAAACTCTTCTGAAAAGTGCTACTGTGTGATGTCTATTTTTGTGGTGGATGGGGAATATAACATTTGAAAATGTTCACCATGCAGCACTCCTTGATAGTATGGGGTCTCCGTACCTGTGCAAGCACCCTGTGTGCCAGACCACCAGATGAACACAAATTTCTAAACAGTGTCTTCATTGTTTTTAAGTGTTAACAACCACGACACAAAAAACAAAGCACTTTAAAATAGCCTGTCCAGTTAAACAACTGAATCATTAACTGAGCAGCCTGCCAATTTGTTCTTTTGTTCCTTTTACTAATGCCCCGCTCTTTCTCCAAAGCATTCAGAGGGGTTTGCATTCAGTTCCCAAGTGGTCTCCTACCCAAAGAGCTAATGAGGCCAGATCTACTTACTGTCATCGTTACGACAGTTTTCAGGTGCTGTCAAACCATTGTCTGGTCTTTAAACCAAGGAAAAACCAGATAATAAATTGCGTTTCTAATTGTTATTCTTAGAAGTAGGAACTGGGACACTTTAAAATAAATATATCGTGCAGAAAGGCCAACACTAGACAGGTTAGGAATCTTTGTGAGAACAAGTCAATCAATAGACTTTTTCACCAGATTCCTGGAGACCTAAAACAGCTGTGAACCTTTATATACTATGAAGGCATGGCCTGGCATTTGTAAAAGGGGAAGATATATTGCTATGGGTCTTGACCTATTAAGCACCCAGATCATGTTGGAAGATAGAGTAGGTAATACATGATTCTGTCTTCTGCAGGGAATACTTGTCAGCATGCACTTCACATTGACCTTTAACACCAAGGTCATGTATCACTTTGTGGTGTGTCTGAACATGAGAGAGAAAGAGAAGCAGAGGCAACCATCTCTGCGTACAGTACTTAAAAGAAGGATTTGGAATCTGCGTCCCTCCATATGTTGTTATTCTACAACCCCCATTATCTCTCACCATTGGCCATGGTGGGAATTGGAGTCTAGAGGGCCACGGGTTCCCCACCTCTGTCCTCGAGAGATAGAGGAAAGCTCAGTTCCATGTTTATCTGCCAATAGACAAATCCAGTAAATCACGGTAGCAACATCTGAAGCTGCAGGGGGGAAGCGACTTGATTTTAAAACTTCCACCCTTAGAATTTGGTCGGAGTAAGTAGAACAGGGAGATCTCATGCAAAGAGAAGTGCATAGAAATCATGCTGAACTCTGGAGTTACTGATTCTGGTGCCAAGATTTGGGAAGTCCTTTTTTTAAAAGGTCTGTTCAATATTAAATTTCAGTCCAAAATGCACCTGGAAAGGCTGAGGCATCCACAAGGCTTGTAGACCCAATTTCACAACTCATTACAAGGGATGGAGAGGCTGCTGCTTTGAATGTTTTAATCTGTTGGAGGATGGATGACGGCTAACAGACTGAGGTTGAATCCTGACAAGACAGAAGTACTGTTTTGGGGGGACAGGGGGCAGGCAGGTGTGGGGAACTCTCTAGTCCTGAGTGGGGTAACTGTGCCCCTGAAGGACCAGGTGTGCAGCCTGGGAGTCATTTTGGACTCACAACTGTCCATGGAGGTGCAGGCCAGTTCTGTGTCTAGGGCAACTGTTCACCTGCTCCATCTGGTACGCAGGCAGAGACCCTACCTGCCCATGGACTGTCTTGCAAGAGTGGTGCATGCTCTAGTTATCTCCCGCTTTGACTGCTGCAATGCACTCTACGTGGGGCTACCTTTGAAGGTGACCCCGAAACTACAACGAATCCAGAATGTTGCAGCTAGACTGGTGACTGGGAGTGGCCGCTGAGACCACATGACACTGGTCCTGAAAGACCTACATTGGCTCCCAGTACATTTCCGAGCACAATTCAAAGTGTGCCTAAACGGCCTTGGCCCAGTATACCTGAAGGAGCGTCTCCACCCCCATCTTTTAGCCCGGACACTGAGGTCCAGCTCTGAGAGCCTTCTGGCGGTTCCCTCACTGCAAGAAGTGAGGTTACAGGGAACAAGGCAGAGGGCCTTCTCAGTAGTGGTGCCCACCCTGTGGAACGCCCTCCCATCAGATGTCAAAGAAATAAACAACTATTTGACTTTTAGAGGACATCTGAAGGCAGCCCTGTTTTTAATGTTTGATGGTTTATCGTGTTACTGTTATTTAGCAAGCTGCTTTTGTCATTGTATTTAGAAAAGCAGAGCAGGAATTACGGTACATAAAAACAAAAAAGATCAACAGGTTTGTTTCCTTGGATTAATCAAGGATTAATTAATCAGGAAAGCTGCTATATATATATATATATCCTTTAAATAATCCAAGTTCAAATGCATGAATTTTAGGTTTATCTCAGCCCTTTCTACACCGCAGAGTAATTACTGTGTGAGAGTGATAGAAGTCAACTCTGTATGTGCATGGCACCTCTCTGAGTTTCTCGGCTTTTACTGTCCGCACCTGTGGCTACTCTACACACCAGGGATAGGAAGAAGGTAGATCAGGATCTGCTAACAGATCTCTAGATTGACAATTGCTATAGCAACACAAGAAGTCTTTCCCCACCTAAATCAGGTTGCTGAAATGAAGGAACCACAATAGTGTTTAGAAGAAGACACTATTATTCCCTCTATTTCCGATGCTCAGGCTGTGAGCTGATGCAGCCAAAATGGAGTTGTCAGCAGGCTTGGGGAAACGACAAATATTGCACAAAAAGTCTTTAGGCAAAAATAAGGGATTTTCTCAAAGAGCATTGAATGGTGACATATTTGAGGTGGGCACACAGAAACCAGGCGTGGGGAGATGGATGCTGAACATTCTACACTGCAGGTCAAACTTGTTTTCTTTATTATCTATCACATGCCCCATAGGTTAAATTCTGGCACTTGACACATGTTCTGGGACCATGTCCTTGTGAACTCTGGCTCAGATTAAGTCTTGTTCTTCTCTGAATGAACACAATTTCACCTTTTGTGGGGGGGGGGGTTTCCTGTTCACATTCCTTACCAACTTCTTGCCCAGACTGAGGGAATATGCCAGATTT
The DNA here is from genome assembly GCF_963506605.1 of Zootoca vivipara. Lineage (NCBI taxonomy): Eukaryota > Metazoa > Chordata > Lepidosauria > Squamata > Lacertidae > Zootoca > Zootoca vivipara. Next base: position 14,480,142 of record NC_083287.1, on the reverse strand, counting down.
TGGAACTGTATCAGTGCTGTGATTTTGGCTATGTGGGATTCCGTTTTTCCTTTGACCAGAAGGATTTCCGCCTTGAACTGTGCAGCACTTTGGTCTTCTAAGCAAGGCAGGGGAGCTGTCCAACACTGCCAGCAACCAGAGAGATTGGTATCTAGTAGGAGAGGAGCTGTCCAGAAGGTAGTTAGACTAGGAGCAAACCTATCTACCGTGTTTCCCCCTTTTTAAGACACCGTCTTATTACTTTTTTCTCTCAAAAAAACACAGAGTGGCTTATTTTTGGTGGGATGTCTTACTGGTACCGGTATTTTTATTACGAGTCTGAGGGAAGGGAGGTGTGTGCGTCCCTGGTGCAGCCCTCTCTCCCCGGCCCTGGGATGTTCGCGAAGGGCTGCTCTCTCTCTCCTCCAAGGTGGGGACTCACTTAATAGCAATCTGCTACACTGGAGCTTCTTAAATCTAAACCAGTATAATGGAATCTATCTTTGTGATACAGTCCTAGCAGTAGCCTATACCTAAAGCAAGTAAGGATCTCTACCAGCCAGCTTCCCAAGACTGCAAGACTGTCTGAAGTTCCAACAACATAGCACTTTGCAGTGCTATCACTGATAGCAAAGAAGCTACCTGCTGAGAACAAAGAAGCCAGCTAAGCAGCAATTAAGATTGCTGACTTGGTAAATGGTAGCAATTGAGAAGCAATTGAGCCAGCGAGGTGAGGAAGCACGTGTTGTTAGGACCGGCAGTTTAACTTTTGTGTAAAGCAGCGTTTAGCAGCTCCTTTTAGCAGCTCGCAAACAGCGAAGGAAAAAGTCCTTAATAAATAAATAAAAGTCCCCAAGGCAAGGACTGCGATCCAGACTACTTACAAATCCTTAAAGGGGCAGCTCCACAGACAACCAAGCAGCATAAGGTAGAAAGAAAACTGCAGCAGGATTTTTAAAAGGCTGCTTTATGCCCGGTAAAAGCAATGAGACAACAATCAGACACGGGAGATTCCCGTTAAGAGGAAATCAACGTGCATTGAATGGAAGGGAATTTAGGGAAAGGTGGGGGGAAGCGAGAGGTGGGCTGTGTGTGTGTGTGTGTGTGTGTGTGTGAGAGAGAGAGAGAGAGAGAGAGAGAGAGAGAGAGAGAGAGAGAGAGAGAGAGAGAGACGCAGGGGGGGGGGAGAGACAGACGCGCGCACGGAGGTCTCTCCCTAAAAGGGAAAACAGCCTTTGCATTCTTCAATCGCCCCTCTTTTCTTCCTCGTGCCTTCATCTCCTCCCCACCCCACTTTTCTCCCCTTCACCAAGTAGAGCTTACACAGCTTGGCTAAAAAAATTATTTTTGGATCTTTTTATTTAAAAAAATGCTCTCAGAAACGGGGAAGAGAAATCACAAGGCTTCGGCAGCCAGCAGCTACGGCTGTTCGGTGCATTTTTACAAGCTTTTAAAGGAAATACGTGTCTGTGGAGCGACAGCAAAATGGGGAGAGATTTTTAAGGGGGGAGTTGGCTGGCAGGAGGGGGGTTATTGCTAGTGGGTGAAGGGTCTATCAGTATGTCTTATTTTCGGGGTATGGCTTGTATCGCGCAATTGCTTAGAAATCCTGCTATGGCTTATATAATGACTACGTCTTTAAAAAGGGGAAACACGGTATGAACATCAGTGGTTGCCAAAGCAGAAATTTACCGTATTGGTCTGCATAGAGGCTGCAGTCCCACCCCAACCAGGTTTTCATAAAACCACAGGGCAGCCTGTAGGTAGATAAGCCATGATTTGAGACCCTGGGAACTGCACAGAACATCAGTAGTTTGTTTGTAAATCATAGAATCGTAAAGTTGGAAGGGACCCCAAGGGTCATCTAGTCCAACCCCATGCGCTGCATGTTTTGCCCAATGTGGGGCTCAAATCTGTGACTCTGAGATTAACAGTCTCATGCTCTACTGACTGAGCTATCCACCTGCTCTTCTCAACAGGTGGTATCAGTTGTCTGGTGAGTTGTTCATTGTGAGAGGCTGCATGTCTTTCTTTAGATTGTAAAAAACACTGGGTGGTGCTGAAGATTTGCCGAATACATATTCATTCCCTTTCAAAGAGATCTCATTTTAGGGATGTGGCCTATATTTGGGAGCCACTTAATTTTGGACCAAAATGGCCACACTGTTCCTTCTTCCTGGTGTACTAGTGGAGGCCCAAATCTTGATGGTACCCATTTTTTCATAGTCCCTCTTCCTCAGATGGACTCTATTTGTTCATTCTGTCCAGTATTGTCTACTCTGATTGGCAGTGGCTCTCCACAGTTTCCAGAAGAGACCTTTCGCACCATCAACTACCCAATCTTTTTAGTTAGAGATGGCAGGGATTGCCCCTGGGATTGTCTGCACACAAATCAGGGGCCCTACCTATGAGCTGTGATTCCTTCCACTGCACCTATACTGGCCCTATGCACAACTGTGTGAATGAATGAAAGGTTGTTTCCATGACAAGCAGGCAACCAGCAAGCTCAAAACTCAGGGCTCTCCCTACTTATTCCAACAAATGTTGTGTGCCAACATGACGGTGAAGCCCACGATGGGGAGACCATCCCCCAAACTAGGAGTTTGTGCTCTTCCACCCCCGAACACACAGACTGCTCTGTTCCAAATGTTACCCAACACAGTCTGTGAGTGACGTGTTGAGATCTTTAATGGACTGCTGATTACTCTGATTACAACTCCAGACCAAAAGGAAATGTCAGCTTCCTGGCAGATGAGAGGAAAACCAGCCACGCTGGTTTCCATGAATAATTCAAGGGGCAGGAATGGCAAACGAATGTTTTCTCTCCACCAAGAGGAGTGAAAAGGAAGCAGAACCTTCTGTTCTCAGGGTTCTGCTTTCAGAATGCAAATGGCATTGTGCTGCTTTTTTTTTGAGGGGTGGGGTATGGCTGGTTGAACAAAATGCTTCTCAAAACTCAGTGTTTGCACACAACACTCAGCTATAGATTGTTGTCGTTTGTGGAGGGGGGTGTATGCTGAGTCCTCCTGGGCCAGCTAATATATATGTATAAAAACTTTTTTTTTCCTATGCAGGGAAATCATAGAGCTCACTACAGAAGGAAATGATAATTTAAACAAGCAAACAAACACATCCATAATACGATGGAATGGATTGGTGCAGTGACCTGCCCCATTTCAGATCAAGTAGAATACTAGACCTGTGTTCAGTAGGGCATTTTTGTGGGTCACTGTGTGTGTGTTTGAGTGCCTTCATCCACCCATGAGTGCATGCTATTTTATGCCTTCCCTTTTCTTTTCCTACCTCCTGTACCCACAAGGAGCAAATTTTATTTTGATTTTTAACACAGCTGTTCACAAAGCAGATTTTTAAAAAATAAATAAGTGCCTTCAGTAACAACTGGTGGAAAGAGGCAAGTAGTATCCTTTCCTTTGGGCTGCTAGAAACAAAGTAGAAGTAGGGGATATGGCAATAGATGGTACCCAGAGAAACATCACCACACATGCAAAAAAAAAAAAAAGCACACACACACAAAAACCCACACCCAAACAATGCACTTCTGGCTTCTTAAACAAAGTTCTCAGCAGCAGTCTGAAGCTGGAAACAACGCCTGTGGTTCCTGGCCTTACCTTGATGCCTCCTGTTCTCCATCTGGACCAGGCTTCCACAACCTCGGCCCTCCAGATGTTTTGAGACTACAATTCCCATCATCCCTGACCACTGGTCCTGCCAGCTAGGGATCATGGGAGTTGTAGGCCAAAAACATCTGGTGGGCTGAGGTTGAGGAAGCCTGATCTGGACCCTCGGCTCTATGACTATCTGGATTCCCTGACCCCTGAACTATATGACTTCATATGTAGATTCTACTCTTAGGCAAGAGTTTCTTGGAGACTCCTAGCCCCTGCTTGCTTGGCAATGGGACTTGGACAGGGCTATGGCATTTCTTTAGCCTCATAACCATTTCTCAGGCATCCCAACAACTTTGTTTGGTGGTCATCTTGCACTCAATTTCCTCCCTAAATCTTTTCTAAACCGGTTTGAGGTTTCAAACTGCTCTGAGGTGTTTTTTGTTTACAATCAAGCTGCACGTAAATTCTATGAAATAAATCTACTGCCTTCAAGCCCTGCTTTGGGCAGGGATCGGCCTCACTTTGGATTTGGCAACCAGAAACTCCGTAGAGTAGCCATCCCCAGTGATGCTTGAAGTCAGCGCCAATCAGCTAATCAGCACTGACTTCAAACCCTGTTTTTGGCACAGATGGGCTCCACTTGGGAGCTCTGACTGGGAACTCCTGAGTAGAACCAACTCCAGTGAGACTTGCATTTGGCAACACATTTGAAAAGCACTGAGTACAAGCCCCCGCTTGCCAAGGAACAATCAGAAGTACATTTTAAGACTCCTCTGAATGGTCTCCAGTTTGTCAATTTCCTTCGTAGAACGTGGCCTCCAGAACTTCAGAACCTGGGCTGGCCAGCGGAACAGAGCAGAACTGTTGCTTCCCGTTATCTGGGCACGATCCTTCTGTTAATGTGGTCTAAAATAGCATTAGCTTTTTAGCAGCCGCATTACATGGCTGGCTCATGTTCAGCTTGTGATTAACTAGGACTCCGAGATCCTTTTCACACAGACTGCTGCCAAGCCAGGCCTCTCACATACTGTTCTTGGGACTATGACTTTTTGCACCTAAATGCAGGACATTGCATTTGCCCCTGTGGAATGTGACCTTTTTGACCCAGTTTTCTTGCCTGTACAATCATTTTCAATAGTAAATAAAAGCAGCAAGCTCTTCAAGCAGAGGCTGACCAGCCAGCCGGTATCGAGGACTTACTGTATCAATCAGGGGATTGTGCCAAGTACAGGGAACCAAGCAAAGGGTCTTCTTGGTAGTGGTGCCTGCCCTGTGGAACGTCCTCCCATCAGTTGTCAAGGAAATAAACAACTATCTGACTTTTAGAAGACATCTGAAAGCAGCCCTGTTTAGGAAAGTTTTCAATGCTTGACGTTTTATCATGTTTTTAATATTCTGTTGGGAGCCGCCCAGAGTGGCTGGGGAAACCCAGATCGGCGGGGTATAAATAATACTACTACTACTACTACTACTACTAATAATAGACACAACAATACTGCTTCAGTGATGCACTTATCCTGGACCAGCCCCACAACAGTCTGTTTAATTGGTTGTTCTGAGATGCTTCTGCCATGTTACGGCATTAATGCCATCTGGAGGGGCACTTGTGCACTATAGCGTAACAGAAGAAGGGCAAAAATAAATAAACCCCTGGAACATTTATGGTACAATCAGTATGATCTCTTGAAACTTTTGCAGGTGCAAACACTGTTGAAAACAAAGACATGTATAGCCACCACACACCAGGAATACAACTCATCATGAATGCTCAATAAAAAGGATGTCTTGAGGCACCCAAAAATGGACCAGAACAGTGTGATTCATGAGTCCTTCTTTTTGAGTTTCTATAGTTCTATAACCATATACATATACAAGTTACAGGTAGGTAGCCGTGTTGGTCTGAGGCAGTCAAAACAAATAAAAAAATCCTTCCAGTAGCACCTTAGAGACCAACTAAGTTTGTCATAGGTATGAGCTTTCGTGTGCATGCACACTTCTTCAGAGAAGAATATGTATATATGTATATACATATACATATATTTACAAAACTATAGAAACACACACTCTCTCTATATATAATTTTAAAGTTATTAATAATATTACAATCAGTTAAAGTAAAAAGAAAGAAAGAAAGAAAAAGAATACATAAAATATTTTAAAAGGAAGAGGAAATAACAATAACCGACATTAAAATATAATTAAGATTACAGAACTATGTAACATATATGTAAATGGATGAACATCATTTCCCTCAAATATACATTGATTATAAGTCACTGTGGTTTCAGTCAATACATTCCAAATATCATTAAATTTGTCCATACATAATCTTCATCTGAAAGTGAAGAATTGCAAGGATTGTCATGTCATCTATCCATTGATCGAAATAGGCCATATTTTTGTCCTTCCAATGTATCAATATCAATCTTTTTGCAGATGCAAGGGCATGGAGAATCCATTTATGCTGTAGACCAATTGTCAAGCCCCATATATTAGGTACAGAATTTAAGATAATGTTATCTTCTGAAATTTTTTAACTCTTTCCCCATAATAATATTTATACATCCAAATATCCCCCCCAAATGCTCTATAACCAAATACTTACAGATTGGTGCACAACTATATTCACATGCTAGTGAAGCAGTGACCCCCTTAGGTATACTCTTAATATACACTATCCTTGCAGGAAATGTCTGGGAAACATTCATTTTTCCCTTCTGTTTTCTAATCTCGAGCAGGGAGTTTTGGGGAAAATTCTTCTTCCAGTTCTGCATTTTTGTTGGTTTTGTTTGCCGTCCCATTACTTTAATAAAAAGCCTCGGATGTGGTTAGTTGGTTTGCCCATGAATGCGTCATTTAAATTGTCAGATTTGGTCCACGAGGCTGATAATGATTTGGCCCGTAGAGCCAAAAACCAACAACAACACCAACCCTTCACCCCTGATTTACAACCACATCACATGACAGTGTTCTGTCGCATTAAGTCTGCAGTCCAAAGGAGCCAACTCTTAGGGGTCGAGGTCCCTTCAATCCCCCCCAATAAAATATTGGAGGGAGCCAGGCCTCCCAAAGTTGATCTGCATTGCCATTCAAACGGTGTGTGTGTGCCATATCACGTGATCAATTATTCAGGGTGGAGCTTACCTGGGCCCCCCAATATTTTATTCAAGTTGCCACCCTTGCTGATGACATGTGCTTCACTTCTGGATATATCACAACATAATTATAAGCAAATCTTAGCATTGGCTGGAAGGTTACTGTGGGAACTGTTGAGATAACAGAAGGTGTGTGAAAGTGTTAGAATATCATGGGAATAAAGATCTTGCAAGCAGGCAGGCTGCATGTTGCCATGGTATTAGTGGAAACATTAGAAAGGACACTTCCTGAACGTGGTAGTTAAGACCAATGCAAATACGGTTTTTTGTAAGTCTACCTGAATTTTCAGAATATTTCTAAATTTTCAAGGAACCATGCATTTGAGCAGAAATCAGTTTTGATTCTGGGTCCCTGGGCATATAATGCTGATCAGAAAGCCCCTTTCAGGGCAGGCAAAAAGTGTCCCTCGTAGTTGCTATAAGCAAAGAGTGATAACTCAATAAATAACTTGTACAGATTTGATCTTAGCCAGTGGAAACTGATACCCTTATTAAATATCCCAGCAGTGTCACCTTTGGAAAAAAGATTGTTATATCTAATTTAATTAGTTGGTTAATTGATTAATCTGTTTAAGGCAAGACAATTAATAGCCTAATAAAACTTCACTTGGTTGACAGTCCTGATATTAATGGACTCTTAAAGGCAGTCAGTCACAGAAAGATAAGGCTATATGTCGCTTCTGATGTTTTCCATTAGGAAGTTTACATGCTATGAAAAGTCTGCATTGGGCTGTGTTGTCCTCTGAAAGACTATAGCCCAATTTAAGTCCAATGCAGCCGCTTCCACAGTTCTCCGGCCATGCTCTGAAGGCACCTGATACAGGAACACTGGGGAGTCTGTGGCCTTCCAGATCTTGCTGAATATCATCTTCAGCCAAAATAGGCAATGGACAGAGATGGCCATTGTAGTTGACCATCTGAAAGGCAAAAGAAAGCATAGGGAAATGACTTGTTTGCTCCTGATGTCATGTGGATGTTCTGTAAAAGCTCAGTGAACCGAGAATGGCAATTCCATAGTAAATGTCCAGTGTGGAAGCACCTTGAAAACTTTATCTTGAGGCACCTTTTCTATACAATGGGTGACATCACATTCAGCTATAACTCCTACATGCTCTGTGGCTTAATCTGTAAAGGGCAGCTCCTTAGAACTCATCATGGATATATATATAATACCTACCGATTACTTATTTTACATATTCACTTGTTGGAACAATTGCAGCCAGAGCTGTAAGCAACGTAGCCATCCTTCTGTGTATCAAGAAGCCATTTTTGTGGAAGCTACTTCCTGTGTGGTTCAGGCAGACCACACCACACTAGCAAACCAGCTGGTGGGGGGGGGGAAATCTCTTGAACCACACTGTTGGCTGCTTTCTGAATGGAAAAAGCACCCACAGAAATAGCTCTGCAGCAAAAAGGGACATAAATTTTGGCCTGGAAGGCATGCCAGTTTGTACATCACAGTTGCTGTTAGCAACCATCCATCTATGTTTTGGTGCCTTCTAGCAAGGAAGAGGAAGTGACGTGATGTAGAGGAAGACATTTCTCATGGTAAAGAAAACCGAGAGGAGAATGTGACTCTTGCGGCTACAGCATTTTCAAGCAGGTGTGCCATGTTCATACTGTGCATTTGAAGCATGATACTGCTTTAAACAGTCAAAAGAATTCTGGGAGCTGTAGATTGGTGAGGGTGCTGGGAGTTGTTAAAAGGCCCGCATCCACCTCAAAAAGCTACAGTTCTCAGAGGGGTCCTTCCATCTTCTCAGGGAATTCTGGGAATTGTGACTCTGGCAGGAGAATATGTTTCCACCCACATATGTGAGCTTCTGGTGACCCCAAACTTCTTGCATGCCTCCCCCACTTGTAAGCTGGTGGTAAAGCTAAGGTTCTGGGTTTTTTTCCCTTTAAATCCAAAGGAGGTGCCTCATTATCTCTGCCTTAGACTTGCTGTTGGGCTTTTACTGTGCTAATCTCGTGTTCCCATGGTGAAGTACAGAGAAGGAACTGACCAAATGCTGAAACGAGCTCCTGCCAAGCACTCCTTTAAACATGTTTCCCCTTTTCCACTCCTTCTGTTAAGGAACCAAAGCGCCTTTTAAAAAATAAAAAAAATAAAAACCAGCAAGACTTCTGGGCACTGCAGTTTACCCCTCCCTGAGTAGCAATGCCCAGCAACCCTTAACAAACTACAGCGCCCAGAATGCTTTGAAGTGAAGTATGTGCTTTGATTGTGCTTTAAAGGCACAGTGTGTATGCAGCCTAAATGCCCAAGGCGTTGCATCATTTTAAGGAGGGGGCGGGGATCCAATTTAAATGACAAGAAAAGGATATGGAAGAGCAGAATAGAAGGTAATTAACATGCCAGAATAATTAAGGTCTCCCCCCCATACAGATAGATATAAATAGAGAGGGGGACCATGGAAGACTTGATTTGGAATCAGTAATGGATTGGGTGTGGATGAAGTAACTGAAGCTTGATGCAGACAAGACAATGTGCTTCTGGCCAATAGGACTCTGGATCCAGTGACACGGGGATCCAGTTTGTTCTGGATGAAGTTGCACTTCCCATGAAAGAGCAGGTGTGCCGGCTGGGGAGATCCTGGACCTAGCCTTGCTCTTGGACTTCCTAGGTGATCATTTCATTTCATTTATGACTCACTTCCCTTGAGGCATCCCTAAGCTATTTGCAATATCATAAAAAAACACTGATATAACAGTTACATATATGAAAACACTTAGAAACAATTGTATAAATAAAATCATTTTTTTTAAAAAAAATCAGCTGCACCTGCTTCTGGAAAAGGTAGATGTAGTTTGCTTTAGTTGCATCAGGAGTTGATTGTTCTAAGATGATGGGGCTACCTTTGAAAAGGATTCAGAAACCAGCATTCAGCTGTGACAGGGAAGAGGGAGCCTTCAATCAAACAAGTCTCCCCAAGGATTCCTGAGAAATGTTGTTTGGTGCAGGAAAACTGCTGATAAATATTCTTATAGCCCCCCCCACCTGCCTGCAAAACTATAGCATAGGTAACGGGGGGGGGGCAAGGAGAATGAGTACTAAACCATTTAAAGACTTTAAAATAGCTCTAGTGTAGAAAGATCTCTATTGTCTAAGCATGGATGCTCATGCAGCCAAAACACACGTGTTTGTGTGTGTGTGTGTGTGTGTGTGTGTGTGTGACCTAGAACAGCTGGCTGGAACCCCTAAACACATATGTCGACATTTTGTTTTAGAGCTTACCTGTATACTCTAAATAAATATCCTACTTACCTGGGTCAAGCCCACTCTGACTGGCTTCCCTGGTGTTCTGACTAATCTTTCTTCTTTTCAACTTGTTGTTAAGCCAGTATTGTAGCTAAGGGCTCAGTTCTGGGGGCAGGCAGACCTTTGCGGCACCCTGGAAGGAAGTGAGATATTTGCCTCACCCCATCTCCCCTTACCCCATTTAGTACATCCCTTTGAGACCAGCCAGAGAGAACAGACATATTAAAACTTTGGGACAAATTCCAGGCCATGTGTGCTCTGATTAATATTGTGGCTGCAGCCTCCCACACTATCTCTGAGTCAGATCTTTGTCTGGGAAAGAAAAGAGAGGCACCCATGGCAATAATAATGCTCGGCGAAGTAAAAGCTTCTATGGAAATATGAACTGCAAGAGTGGAACAACCCTGATGCAAAGGGACCTGCCAACTACCAGTACTTTCCAGAATCCAGATGGTTCTGTACATCATTTGTGTATGTTTTTAGCTACACCCCCCCCCCAGGATCTTCCTTGTTCATCTGCAACTCCAAAGTTACATCTAGGAAGGAAAAGAAAACTGACTCCAAAATGTGGACATTAGGGAAATGTGTCCATTTTTTATTTTTACGTTTGCAAAATTGCATTGGTCACAAAGCATTCACAGGTGAACGGGCCTTGGCATCTCTTCGCTGAGGATCTGATTGCCTGTGAGAAGCATAAGTTGTAAGGAATAAGGATGCATGAAGGCTTTGTACGTGATCATCCCTGACTGCAGAGACCTCCCCTTCCCACCCTGGGCTCCGGATGCCCAGCAGTGTGAGTGAGCTTCCTGTCTTATGGCGGGCTAAGAGAGAGCATAAGTCCATGACCTGTCGTCATCCAGAGCCTCTTGCTCATTTCTTTCATATCACACTCATTGTTAGCTGTTGGAGGTAATATATATGCATCTCATGCCGGGAACAGCTGAATGACGCATTTACATCTGGAGAAGGAGAGTCGCCCCTTTGCTTAACAGACCTAAGGAAGGAAGGAAAGAAGGAATATGATGAAATGAGGAGGGGGCTGGGAAATAAGGAAATGGGGTTGGCTTAGTTTGCATATCTGAAGGATCCACAGAGTTCAGAACAAGCCCCAAACCTCTGCAGCTGCCGTTGCAAATCTCGCACTCGGCTCTCAGCTATAATTGGAAATGGGTTACTTACAATGTGAGGAGTGAAGGCGCCCTAGTTTTTGCAAGAAAAATGGCTTTTGAAGCAGCACTCTAGCAGGGTGCCAAAGTGCGCCATATGGTCTTTTATGCGGCAGATCCCCTCACGCTTTGCCTGTGACAGTTTCTGCTTTGTGGCACCGATTGCCTTGCTGCTGACTGGGGTGCCCTTTGCAGACAAAGTTACACAAAGAGGCTGTGGTTTTGGAACTATCCCGGCTTGTGACCAAACAAGCAGTGCAAGAGCCCCTGGGTCAATAGATGGTCACCCCTGGCTTGCCACTTCTTTGGTGTCTGCCTCTCATCGGCATAACATGCTTGGTGTAGGATTTTGTTTTCGGCAGTGATGGTCTGCTCAGGCTTCACATCAGCCCTGCAAAGCTAGTCACTTATAATTTCAAGGTTATAGTTTCAAGTATACCTGAAGGAGCGTCTCCACCCTCATCGTTCAGCCTGGACACTGAGGTCCAGCGCTGAGGGCCTTCTGGCGGTTCCCTCCCTGCAAGAAGTGAGGTTACAGGGAACCAGGCAGACGGCCTTCTCGGTAGTGGTGGAACAGTCCCTGTGGAACAGCCTCAGATGTCAAGGAAATAAACAACCATCTGACTTTTAGAAGATATCTGAAGGCAGCCCTGCACAGGGAAGTTTTTAATGTTTGATCTTTTATTGTGTTTTTAATATTCTGTTGGGAGCCTCCCAGAGTGGCTGGGGAAACCCAGCCAGATGGGCTGGGTATAAAAAATAAATTATTGTTTTTATTAAGAGGGAAATGGGGTTGCAAGGGACATGCATTGAATGGCAGCCAGTTTGCAAGTTCAACATTCTCTGCCAGTAATTCTCTCCTGTTCACTTAAGCATCAGGGGCTAAATCATGGACAGACTGGAAGCAGAGGAATGGTGGAAGGAACCAGCTGGGGAACCACTAAGGGAAGAAGACTCAGAGCCTGGGAACTGGTGGGGGGATGATAATGATTGGTCAGAGGGAGAAGAGGGAGAAGACTTGGGAGGAGGAGATGTCGGAAGCTGAAGAGTTAACAGGGCTTAGTGAGCAGGGAGAGTCTGTGGCAGAGACCAATCCAGAATCAGAGTCAGAAGCTGAAGGAGGAGGGGCCAAGAGGCAGAGAGGAATCAGACTGGTGAAGAGTCACAGGGGTTTCCCCCTCTTGCTGCCCCTCCTGTTGGTCTCCCAGAACCAGAAGAGGGCTGAAATGAGCAGAGCAAAGACAGACATGCAGGCACAGTCTCCTGGAAAAAGCCCTGGTGAAAAGGGGACTGAGATAGCTGTGAGGGGATGGGGGCTTTCAGTTTCGGCAACTGATTCACCTACCAGGAATGAGCTGCTGTGCTCAGTAGCAACATCAGGAGGCTTAGTTTGGTCAGAATCAAGTATATACTTCCAGAATTAATGCTGCATTAGTAAATGAGCCACCATAGCCGCTAGAAGGCCATCAGAATTTGTGTGCCGGGCTTTGTAGACTCATCTACCTATGTACTATCTGAAACCAAAGGGGCATACAGTGGTACCTCGGGTTACAAGCGCTTCAGGCTACAAACGCTTCAGCTTACAGACTCCGCTAACCCAGAAATATTACCTCAGGTTAAGAACTTTGCTTCAGGATGAGAACAGAAATCGTGCTCTGGCGGCGCAGCAGCAGCAGGAGGCCCCATTAGCTAAAGTGGTGCTTCAGGTTAAAAACGGTTTCAGGTTAAGAACGGACCTCCAGAATGAATTAAGTTCTTAACCAGAGGTACCACTGTATTGTTTGCAGGATGTGAAATATATTACCATTATTTTCAGCTCTCCCACTCCACTAAATATAATGCACTTTGTTTGTTATTTTCACGAATATACACATTTTAATGCACACGTTACTCCTGCACATGCGTTTTTATGCATACCCATTGGCTAGTGAACTACACTGCAAGATTTGTGAAAATTGTCATTTCTCATTTTGTTTCAGATTACGTAAATTCACCTTTAAGTGTTCTGCCACAGATATTTTCTCTCTCTCTCTCTCTCTCTCTCTCTCTCTCTCTCTCTCTCTCTCACACACACACACACACACACACACACACACACACACACAATTCCCTGTAGGATTGCTCTGTTAAACTTTTAGCAAGCCTTTGAATCTTCCTGTAAATTTTGTCTCTCAGCCCCAACCAATCTTGTGTTGGTTTTGGGCAGGGAATTGAACGAACTGGGGTTTTTTTTAAAAAAAATGCCTTGGTTAACATGCTAATTGTATATATTCTCTGAACCCTGTGTGGCCCATCCAGAGGAAGTTGTTGATTGGCCATTAACACATGTACTAAATAACCAAGCAAACTTTCAGGTGGACTTGGTTTGGGTTCCCCACCACCCAAAACAGCTAATGAGCAATGATCCCATAGAAATCTAGTACTTATATTTAGATTTAGATTCCTGCATTGCAGGGGGTTGTGCTAGATGACCCCTGGGATCCCCTGTCAACTTTACAATTCTATGATTCTGTGATTCTCCTCACTCCTGTCTGGAAAAAAATATTACATACTAGGAAAACCATTTTAGCCATTGTGTACATTAGCTTTCCCAGGATGCAGGTTCTTTATTTGTGTCTTCACGGTGAGTGAAACATCATTTGCATATTTACAGTATACATGAACATTCCTCTGTGGAAATTTTCTCTGTGTAGGGGGGGGGGAATGTTAACAGTTGGCAAATGAAGGAAGAATTGCAGCTGGCATCAACTTGATTTTTTCTCTATTTGTTTAAAGCTCCCTCTTGTGGTTGAAGGAGTTCAGGTTTTTTTTATTCTATGGTGCATAATGCCTCCTGAAGTGTGCTGAGTGCTCTCGTTCAGCACCTTAAAGGAAGTATCCGTTGCTTGGCAGAATCAAAGGCTCTCATGCTTAGCAGCAGCCGTGTTGTACCTTGAAGTGGCGTTTCAAAACGAGAGCAAAATGGCTTCCCTCCAGGCAGTCTCGCTCTCAAGCTGAAATTTCACTTCAAACAGATACATCAAATGTTGTGTAAAGTGATCAGTGTGTCAAGTGTGAAACAAGCATGTGGAGCCATGGCTGCCCTCAAGAGATTCGAATGCAAGACTGTTATTAAGTGCCACAAAACGGAAAAGGACAAGTTGGCCGTTCATGACTGAACTTCTGTCCTCTTCTTTGCCCCCCAAATCTTGCATGAACCTCTCTTGTCCACTGGCCTGCTGCAGCTGCTTTCCACAGTCTCTGTAAGGTTAATGAACCCCAGCATCAATCTATACCTGTGCTTTGGTCCAGGGTTCATCCGGTGTTTGCTTTTGAATGCATATTCAGCTGCAGTTGTACTGTCCTTAAAATTATTGTAGTTAATTGAAAATATATGTCTGTAAATAACTGTGGTCTAAACCACCGAACCTTTTGGGCTTGCTGATTGGAAGGTCAGTGGTTCAAATCTGTGTGGCAGGGTGAGCTCCCGTTGCTCGGTCCCAGCTCCTGCCAACCTAGCAGTTAGAAAGCACGCCAGTACAAGTAGATAAATAGGTACTGCTGCTACTGTGAAAAGGTACCGGTAAATACTATATTTTGTTGGAAGCCTCCCAGAGTGGCTGGGGAAACCTAGCCAGATGGGCAGGGTATAAATAATGTTGTTGTTGTTGTTGGTTGTTGTTGTAAATGGTGTTTCTGTGCACTCTGGTTTCTGTCACAGTGTCCTGTTGTGCCAGAAGCAGTTTAGTCATGCTGGCCACATGACCCGGAAAGCTGTCTGTGGACAAACACTGGCTCCCTTGGCCTGAAGTGAGATGAGCACCTCACCCCATGGTTGCCTTTGACTGGACTTAACCATACAGGGGTCCTTTACCTTTTTTTTTTTTACCTATATGTCTGTAAATTGCCTTGAAACATATACAGTCATATGAAAAAAGTACACCATCTTTGAATTATGTTGTTTTACATATCAGGACAGAATAACAAACATCTGTTCATTAGCAGGTCTTAAAATTGGGTAAATATAACCTCAGATGAACAACAACACATGGCATATTGCATGATTTATTTAGCAGAAATAAAGCCCAAATGAAGAAACCATGTGTGAAAAACTAAGTACACCCGTACTGCTTCCATAAGAATTAAGAGGCAAAGTGGCAGACAGGGGCTGCTAATCAAATGCCCTTGCTTAATTGATCATCAACAACACTTCTGCCCACCTTTATAGAAGCTGACGTTTTAGCAGTTTGATGGCCTGGAGCATTCAGGTGTGTTTTTACACAATGCCAAGAAGGAAAGATATCAGCAATGCTCTTAGAGAAGCAATTGTTGCTGCCCATGAAATTGGGAAGGGTTATAAGGACATCTCCAACCAATTTGAAGTCCATCATTCTACAGTGAGAAAGATTGCTCAAAAGTGGAAAACATTCAAGACAGTTGCCAATGTGTTGTTGTTCATCTGAGGCTGCATTTACTTAAATTTAAGACCTGGACGTGGGTGGCGCTGTGGGCTAAATCACAGAGCCTAGGGCTTGCTGATCAGAAGGTCGGCGGTTCAGATCCCCACGACGGGGTGAGCTTCCGTTGCTCGGTCCCAGCTCCTGCCAGCCTAGCAATTCAAAAGCACGTCAAAGTGCAATTAGATAAATAGGTACTGCTCCAAGCAGGAAGGTAAACGGTGTTTCCGTGCGCTGCTCTGGTTCGCCAGAAGCAGCTTTGTCATGTTAGCCACATGACCTGGAAGCTGTACGCCGCCGGCTCCCTTGGCCAATAACGCGATATGAGCGCCGCAACCCCAGAGTCGGTCACGACTGGACCTAATGGTCAGGGGTCCCTTTACCCTTTTTAAGGAATAGATTATTGTTATTATGTCCCCATATGTAAAACCAGAGAATTCAAAGAAGGTGTCCTTTCTTTTTCCCATGACTGTATGTGGAAGGCAATTCACAAATTATTAACCTAATGATCACAAACAATAATAGAAATAGAAGACAAAAAATTGGGAATTGCAAAAGAGAAGTCTAAATTTGAAAAAGAACTGATAGAAAATGATAAAAAACTGATTTCACGTACTTACGATTTGTTACTAGAATGGGAGTTAAAGGAAGAACAAACTAAGCCATCCATGATAAAATGGGCCCAAGACCTGGGCCACAATATATTTGTAGACCAGTGGGAAAGGCTATGGAAAAAAGATATAAAACTTACCGCGTGCTACAACTTGCGAGAAAATATTTTTAAAATGATATACAGGTGGTACCAGACACCTGAAAAAATAGCAAAAATGTATTAAAATAAATCACCTACATGTTGGAGATGTGAGAAAGAAATAGGAACTCAAATGCACATGTGGTGGAAGTGTGCAGAGATAAGGACATACTGGGAGAAGATCTATGAAGAGTTAAAGAGAATGTTAAAATGTAAAATTACGAAAAAACCAGAAATGTTCCTATTAAATATAATACCGGAGGATATAGGAGATGTAAATAGAAAACTATTAATGTATGGTATTGTAGCCGCGAGGGTGCTGATCGCTAGGAATTGGAAAAGTAGAAACACCCCTAGTATAACAGATTGGCAAATACTAATGAAAGAATATTCACAGCTAGCCAGAACCACCGGGAGAATTAGAGGGCAAACAAGACAAAAAATAAAAAAGGAATGGAGGATTTTTGATGAGTATATAAAAACAATTAAGTAAATAACACCCAAAGCAGACAAAACCAAACCAAGGTGAAGGGTTAAGAGATAAACAACAAAGAATTTATTTTGCGGATGATGAAGACGAATAGTATCAGCTACAGAGAGATGATTGGAAGTTGTTGGTATTTTATGTATTGTTAGTAATTTTTGTAAACTTTTCTTTGCTCCTTTTCTTTCTTTCTTTTTCTTCTTTCTTTCTTTCTTTCTTTTTTTCCTTATTCCTTCTTCTTCCTTTTTTCTTTTTCTTTTTCCGTATCCCCCTATTTTTTAATTGCTGAGATGTAAAACAAATGATATATTGTATCTTTGGTGTTCCTTTTTGTCTTAACTTGTATGTAAATATATGTATATTTTTTTTAATGACTGAAATAAATAAAAAACATTTTAAACAATAATAGAAATAGATGGGGATATGTATTAATCCATGTATTTCAAAATGTGATAAGCCAACCTTGCTGCATTGGGGGTGGGGGGCTTCCAGCTCATTCTGCTAAGTAGGACCCTTGACATCTGTTCCAGAGTCCTGCTCTGAATGCACCATTGCATCTTCAGCCTAGCCTCAGCTCCAACACCTGACATTGTTGGGGGTTGGACCAGACAATCCTTGGGACCTCTTCCAGTTCTACAGTTCTATGGTTCTGTGATCAGAGAACCTGGAGAAATTTCACTCAGCTTTGATTAAGTGATGGCCACCTCTGGCTGCTGCTTGGCCTTGACTGGCCACTGGTACCTACCGGTACTAAAACGATTCTGCAACAGCTGTTGTCTTATGCAATGCGAAGTCTGACATATTTGCTAGATATGCTTAAAAGCAATCTATCGCCAACAAACCTTTTCTTCTTTCCCCATATGAATATTGTGCAAAAGATTGCTTATAAACTCCCTGTTACCAAGCTTTAAGATACATAACATCACCGCACTGGGGAAAATAAAACGAAGAACAGTCCGTTGCACAATTGCTGACAGTCAGACTAGCCTAACACAGCACTGCCTGTCTCTTTGACACAGTTCTTGCTCAGCACAGCTTGATTTGTTTGACATCAGGGAATCAGTGGGGTTAGTTACTGTACTGCCATTAATGTTCAGGGGCACCCTGACCCAATTGTTTGGCTTGCGCAAGTTCAAATAACTTAGGAGAAATCTGACAAAGGTTTCAGTGCCTTTTCTGTGATCAGGATCATATAATGTGAATGATGCTATTGAAAAACGAACCATTTAAAAGTCTAATTTTACACTTTACTATAGACCTATTTCACTCTGACATATTTGACATGAGGAGTTCTGGTTAGTTTTTAATGTATTAATAGTGCAATCCAGGGGTGCCAACTTGAATAACATATTGGAGGGGGGCCAAGTAAGTCCTACCCCACATAATCACATGATGTGGTGCATGGAAACCATTTGAATGCCAATGCCTATCAACTGGGGGGGGGCTCAAATATTTTATTGATGAGACCCCTTGCCCCCTACGAGTTGGCTTCTATGGTGCAATTCTAGACATCTCTACTCAGAAATTCAATGGGACGAGTCCCAGGTACGTGTACATCACAGGGATAGAAACCTGAAGCCTTGTAGTTATTGGACTCCCATCTATCCCAGCCAACATAGCCAGCGATCAGGGATAACACAAGGATATGCTAGCAGAAGAAATCCTGGGTTGGTTGCTGTCCTTCAAACCATTGCAAAGGAGCTTGCAGAAAGCCACACACAATTCAGCGCTTGACACAAGCACCCATCTTGACATAACATGCAGGGAATTGTAACAGGAGCACACAGCTGGATTTCAGCTCACTTTTTTCATGATGTCTTGTGCTGTGAAAAGCCCTTTCATTTGTGGAAGGCCATCATTGGATCTAACCCAATATGAATGACCCATCTTTGCAGGGCTTTTTAATGGGCTGCTGCTGTGATAATTTATGTGAAGTGCTTGGAATGTGCAAGCACTCAGAAGCACCATATCAAAAAGTAGCATATAGCAATCATTTTTTTATGAGGGAAGTACTTGATTCAGAAAGAGGGCAGGGCAGTAGGTGAAATAACCTTGATTACAATTAAAGGATTCACATCTTGCCGTTCCACTATCTTACTCATCTTAACCCCCCTATTTATTTATTTTATTAAATGCTGAACCCCCACCACTCCCACCTGGAATGTAGCTTTCTGCATTTTTAAAGGCAGCTTTATATGCGCTCATGTGCAAAAGTGAAGAATGAATTTTGGATTTTCTTTAACAGGTCCTGAACCACTGAAACCCGTAAAGCAGAAATGTTTCCTCTGGCTGTCTGGCCATGATGCTGATTTATGGCTTGCTTTCTGGTCGAACCACCGTAATTTTGTGAAATGATAGAAGTATTGATTCTAGAAACAGTTTCACTTTTCTGAAACTACCAGGCAAGAGGAACTAAATGAAGCCCCCCAGAGTGAACAATACAGCTTTCTGCTTTATCGGTTCCATGTGCTTTTGCCTCACCTTTGCTTAACAATCTACAGCTCTCCCCTTTGGATCTCTTTTTCTCTTCCTCGCTGACTCTGTGGTAAACAAACGGAACCTCTCAAGTGTACCTATGAACCTTGAAAAGCTATTATACACATGTACATTATTCTGTATTAAAATCAGTGCAGAGAATCGCTTGTCAAGGATGTCAGGATCACTCATGCCGCCTCTCTCCTCCAGGGTATTTCCTTGGGTCTTAATCCTGATCTTGAGAAATATTGATGCGGGGAACTGGAAAAGTTTCTTCTCAAATCATGTTCACTGCATTTGCTATCACCATGTTTATATTCCTCCGACTACCTGCTCTTCCTTGGAAAGCTCAGCCCAACTTATACTGGGCAAAACTACGATGGCTTTAGGAGGCTAGACAAAAAGCTGAAGTTGTGGATGGGTTTTAATGAATAGGAGACGATATATTAATTGCAATTTATCCCTCCAGGCGCCCATGCGTGTGGGTTAAACAGAGTTTTGAAATCCCATCCTTGGCAGCAAAATTTAAAGTACAGTGATACCTCGCTAGACGAAAACCTCGGACAAAGAAAAACTCACATGACGAAAGCGTCTTGCGAGTTTTTTGGAGACTCGCAAGATGAAGTTTCCTATGGCCATGGTTTGCGAGACGGCAGGCGCACGAACGGGAGAGCGGCTGTTTGGTTGGGCACACGAATGGCTGCTGGGGAGGGAGGGAGGGAGCATGGCTGCACGGAGGCACCGAGCAGAATTTGCGGGGCTTCCGGAGCGGCCGTCTGGTTGGGTGCGCGAACGGCTGCTGGGGAAGGAGGGAGGGAGCCTCTCCCTGGCCCTCCTCCTGCTTCTCCCTCCCCTTAAAATATGAAAAACTTCCGGCCGTGGCGGGTGAGTCAGCGCCTTTTTTGCGCTCCCCCCCTAGGAACGCATGAATTAAATTTCAATGCATTCCTATGGGAAACCGCGCTTCACAAGACGAAATTTTTGCAATACGAAATGACTCGTGGAACGAATTAATTTCGTCTTGCGAGGTACCACTGTATAGGAATTAGGCTGCAAAACCTTGTTTTGAGCAAGTTTTGCTGTGGAGTAGGTTGGCTCCCCCTTCTTACCCCATTTAACAAATAAACAAGCAGCAACTTATGAAGTATAATTTAAAACAGAATTTATTTATTATCATGCATTGGTTCACAGCAATGGCAGCAGTAAAACCGATGCAAGCAAAATACTTATATTTGCAGTATAACCATTGTGGTTTGGCATAGTGGTAAGAGTGCCTGTCGAGGCCCCAAAGACCAGAGTTCTCATCCCCACTCAGTCACAAAGCTCACTGGGTGACTTTGGGCTAGTCACTGCCTCTCAGACTGCCCGACCTCCCAGGGTTCTTGTGGGGTTTAAATGAGGAGGGAGAACGGTGTATGCCACTTTGAGCAACTTGGAGAAAAGGTGGCATGTAAGTGCAATAAATAAATAATATGAGCACACCCCCTCGAGCACCTTGGTGCGGCATCAGTGTAATAAATACACAAAATCATGAATACTGAATCTAGAATGAAGTTTGTGCAATTTTACTTCTAGAGAAGCAATGTAGAAATGCCAGGGTTGAGAGGATTTTTTTTAAAAAATTAAGCCAGGTGACATTCTGCCTCTCTGCTGATTGTTGTGACTGCCGTATAGCTGTGACAATTCAGCATACATTATCACATTCATGTGGGAGAAGCTGATCCATTTCACTTTGCCCAGATCAAGCAAATACTGACAGTGTTTACATCCGTTGTTTCATTGTTGTCATCGGTTTAACCAAACTGAGATACGGCTACAGTGAATAATCCATTTCAATTTTGGGGCGAAAACACACATTTTCCAAGAAGTAGACTTTTTTAAAAAAAAAAAAGACTTCAGCTAAACTTGAGCAGGGATTTAGGAATTCTTAAATCCACTGGAATCAATTAGCTTACATATGCCTATATATTGAATTTTGGCTTCAGATTGTACCAAGTGTTCACCCCCCCCCCGGTTCAAAACCAATACTTTCGCCCCCGCCCCGAGCTCCTTTCCCCTTCTTATTTCTGACTGTCATTTGGGTGATAATCCTAAATCAGGATCATGTAGTAAATGAGAGAATATCACAACACTGTCTGCTTGGATTGTCCTTCTCAGTCACCCCCCCCCCAAAAAAAGACATCAAATATTTTTGTATTGCTCTGTTTGCAATGCACCCTTTTCTTGTTTCGACCAGCGACCATTACACAATCTCTCCCTCTCCCATTGGTTCACAGCCGTTCCAGATCTCTTAAATTCTTCTTTTCTCAAAAACCCTCTCAGAAATAAATTATCCTTGATTGCATCAGCAAGGGTGACAGCGGCAGAGCTCTTCAAACCTGGTCTTCCCCACCGGCGCGCTTAATCAACGAAGCACTTCCATCTTTGGCAAATGGGCTCCCACCACTGACAGAGCAAGTACCCGCAGAGACCATTTCATGAAATGCGTTAATCACTGCAAAAACGAGACCAATGTCACGGAGGGTGCCAAAGAGAGATCTGGTCCTTAAGAGCTCATCATGTTAGGGAACAAAGGGGATCTGTAGAGTTGCCATTTGTGAAAAGGAAAGTCTCCCAAGCCATGTCTGGATGTGTCTTTTGAAGTCATTTGTGCGGTCAGTCAGAGACCCTCCAAACCCCAGGCAGCCCCCGAGCAGAATAATGACACCAGACAATGTTCTATGGGATTAAAATTGGCCACAACTTTATTAAGATTCAGATGTAGGGAGACCTTGGCACAGGCATTGGGCGTTTATCCTTCCCAACCCCCCAGCCAGGGGTCTGGGTAATTTCCGGGTTATCCAGCATATGTGGGGGTTGGGCTAGCTCTGAAGAACATATGTTCAAGCAGATTGCCCCCCCCTTTTGCCACCGCTGGAGGGGGAGGGCAATGACGGCCCCTGAGCGAATGGTCAATGCCTCCCCCCCCTAGACCCCTTTAACGGGAATCCTGGTGCCGCCGCCGCAATGAGGGCGGGGGGTCACCTCCCCTACGCCCCCCCAGTTTGGTAAATGTCTAAAAGATTCCGCCCAAGGCCTGCAACCGCCAAAGTTGTGATGAATTGCTACGGGAAAGGCGAAACCTGCCAATGCAGGGAAAGTCCTTTCCGGCCCTTCAATAGCGGCCTTTTCGTAGCAGCGCCTGCGTGCATGTTCGCCTGCAGAAGAAAAGAGGTTAACCTGCAATGTAAGCATTAATTTTTGGGAGTGGAGGGTGGGAAAGCTCTGGAGCCGTTGACTGCTTCCCAGGTATGTCTCGCCTTCTGCTGTGGGCACTAGATGGTTACCTCCTCCTACCTGGCCAATCCCACGCTGGCAACAGCTCCCTCGGCTGGATTGGATGGTTGGCTGTGTGGGCAGAGACCACAGGTATCCAGCCCGGGAAGGCGGTGCCAGCCTCCGAACTGCTGGGGGCTGCCTGAGACTCCCAGGGTGCTATGCGCGACCGCGCAAAATGCGCACCCCTTTTATATGGGGAACGGTCATTCCTGCCTTATGTATTTCACATGGAAAGCATATTGTTTTGCCATCAGATCCTTGGCTTTTTCAAGGAAGTCTCCATCAACATTGTCATTATGTCAAATATGTCAACCATTGGCTCCCACAGAATGCCATCCTTTTAAAATACTTCTCTTTGCTAAGAAGCAAAAATCATGGACACAGAAATGTGATGAGCATGGCATCCCCCCCCCTTCCTCCATAACCTTGAGTTTGGCTGTCATTCAGGAAAAGAATCACATCATTATGGGAATCTTCAAGATGCTGAGCTTTGCTATACCTTTATGAGTCGCCACACTTCTTCCCATTCTTTGATGAGTCAAAGGACTGGTGTGTGCTGCTTCTTCAGAACACATGTCAAAACTTGTACCTGACATGGTAGAAGCAGGTGCATGTTTAATATTTAGCATGTACCCCCATCCTTTGTGGCATGTGATGCAATCCCCACACACACACCCTGAAAATGAGTACATTACCAGTGGAACCTGAAATAAAATCTTGCAATGTCGATTGCTCCTGCTTCTCAGTGTTGCAGCCATCCAAACCCCACCCTCTTCCAGTGTACTATGACTCGCCCAAGTGTCAGCTGTCATTCCATGCTTGGCCCTCGCCAGACCATTTTGCAGCTTTGCTCTGCCCCAAGGAATCCATCCCCTAAATATTGCTTGAATTTCTGCAAACCTTGGGATTCCCCTGAGCCCATTGATACCTCTCTCATGTCCATGGATGGTGCCATCTTGTTCTTGGTCTTCTGTACTAAATAAGGAGCAGCCCTCGGTGAATCAAGATCACTGTTAATGCATATGGTACATTAGCCAGTTAATCACTACCAGGTTTGTTGCAGTCACGGGAGCACCAGTTTGCACACACAGTCATTCCACCAGAAAGAGCTCTCCACCCAACGCAACGGGATCCCTCCATATCCAGAGAGATACACTTACGTTGCCATCTCCAACACCAAAATGAATGGAAGTCCATATTATCCAATGACTGTATAGCATAGTCTGTTGTCTCTGTGATATTTAACTCTTACTGTTTGAGCTATATTTAAGTCACGATTAGTTCCATAAGAATATAAGCAGAGTCTTCTGGGTCAATTCAATGCAATGTCCCATTTAGTCCAACATCCTGTTCTCACAGTGACCAACCAGATGTCTGTGGGAAACCCACAAGCAGGATTCGAGCACAAGAGCTCTCCCTCCTCCTGCCATTCAGAAGCATTCCCTCCAACTGTTGATTCTCTTAAATTGCAGAGTTGGATGGGACCCCAAAGGTAATCTAGTTCAGCCCAATGTATTGCATGATGTGTAACATGAGGTGCATTTTGTCTTTGTTTTATGGATGCAATTCTGTTGCTGATTTTATGCTGTCCACCTCCATGATATTTTGTTTTAATGTACAGAATTTTTTGCAAGCGAGCAAATAAATAAGTTTAACCACATAGTATACATATTAGACCACAGGAATTCGATGGCAGGGTTGGTCATAACACTTTTGGCTGAATTTAAACCAGGGATGGGGAAACAATGGTCCTCCAGAAACTCTTGGACTGCAAATCTCATCCTTCCCAACCGTTGGCCAATGCTGGCTGGGATAAAGGGAGCTAGAAAGTCCAATGGCATATGGGTGAGTCACGTGTTCCCCGTTCCTGGCTGAAACCAAACTGCCAAGGAAGCATCCTTACCTGTTCGTTCTTCTGGTTGGCTTCCTCTCGTGTGCCCTCCATCAAACAAACACGCGCCCATTTTCACATGGAGACCCAGCCCATCTGTCGTGCGAAGATGGAATCACTCATTCTTCACGACTGTCGAGCAAGGAGAGTGCAATAAATCAAATTAATAGCCAGAAAAGGAATCGCTCAGGATGGGGAAGGGAAGGAAGTCATTGGCTCCAACCGGTTTAGTGTCTTCCTGAGGAATTCTGTGAAGCAGCAGTTACGCACCCAAGGAATGTTTAAGTGCATCAACACCAGGACACTTAACCTTGGTAATAGACCTCAGTCCTATCCTACCCAGTTAATAATTGATGCAAAGATTCTGAAAGGCAATTCCCATGTGTAAATCCCACGCGAAACCGGATTTAATATCTGGACTGAAATGAGAGTATGCTGGGGGAGGAGGGGGTCATCCTTTGTGCTGCTCAGCAAAGAGATCCGCAAAGCTCATATTGCAAACAAACAAACAAGACCTGTGGAACAACACTTTTGGTTGATCTAGTCTCGTTGTAAGGCATTAGTTTAAATCTTAATTATAATGTTTTGTTTTGTTTTTAACACTTTCTCTGTGCTTCGGGGAGGTGGGTTGGAAGTAAGATGTAACAGGTGAGGATGGCAAGTTTGGTGGGAATATTCAAGGATAATCAAAGAAATACTTAAATATTTCAGTATAGTATAGTAATATTTTTAGGGGGGGATATACAACCAGAAACCATATCCTTACCTCCCTTCAAGAGCACCAGCTATTCTTCTGCAATTTTCCATAGCATATTGTTGTGAACAGGGCCGTCTTAAGCATATCTGGTGCCCTGGCGCCGTGGTGCGAAGATCCCTCTGTGCCCCCCCCCGTCCCGTTTCCCAGCGCGGCTGTCTGGCAGGCGCAGCAGCCTAGCGCCCCCCTGGCGGCCCGGCGCCTTGGCACATTGCGCCATCCAGCCTTGCCTTAGGGCCGGCCCTGGTTGTGAACAGGGATTCTCAACTCTGACAAATATGAAAGATCAGAAAAGAGAAAGGCTTCTTTGTGTTGGTGTGCAGATGAGAGTTTGTTTGTCTCAAATTAGACCTAAAATGAACGAGATTCCCCAGCAAAAGCAAGCTTACACCTCACACTGACTTTGTACGCATACTTAAGGTACATATGCAAGAGGCTCATTTATAATTGTATTTTGAAAATGATTTGTGTTGTTATGTACCTGCACTGTTTTCTGGATGTTCCATGAGCACAAAATCATAGAATTGTAGAGTTGGAAGGGACACTGAGGGTCATCTAGTCCAACCCCATGCAATGCAGGAATCTTTTGCCCAATGTTGGGGCTCAAACCCACAACCCTGAGATTGAAAGTCATATGCTCTACTAACTAAGCTATCCCAACTATCATATTTTAAAATAGTTGTGTTCTATGTTGTGAATCAAGCATTGCTAGCAGTTGTTTCTTTTTGTTTTCCAAGGTACTTAAATCCATTTTAAAAATTCGGTACGGCATGAACAAATTGTTATTCTGAAAGTGTGGCCCAGAGAAAAAAGGGGGAACAACCAGTGTTGGACTCTGGCCTGGGAGACCAGGATATGAATCTCCACTCAGTCAGGAAACTCAATGGATGACCTTGGGCCTGGGGAGATGGGCACCAAGGGGTATATAAATGCAATGCATCCCTAAATAAGCTGAAAAACAAGCTCTGTGAGGGTGGCATAAGGATGCTGGGCCTTGCAGCATCCTCTCCTGAGCAGAAGTGCTGACCACATTCCCCTGCCTCCTCCTGCTGCTGCATTTGCTCTCTGGCACTAATGCCCACGTACTCTTGTCCATAAATATATTTATTCTGTGTTCCTGCCAGTCCCAGACTAATAGGCCTAATGCTTCCTGAGAAGCAGCCCAAAGCTGCATTAGCCGCAGATGTTTGATTGATTTAAAACAAAGAGCCTGACCGCTGAGCCGCTCTCTATGGCTTCTCTTCCTGTCACTTTGCCTGTAGGGTTATCTCTGAAATGCAATTAAGGTGCTTAAAAGTACATTTTCAGGAAGATGCGGAATTGATGATGGTATCTGTGCCAATGGGTGACTCCGAAGGGGGAGCGCTTGCAAAGTCATGCTTTACCCTTTGCAGCCATGCGCAAGACGCACCCCACTTAGCACCGGGCCTTTTGAAACAGAGGGCAGGATGCAAAGTAGAGGAGGGGGGCTCCTCACCACGAAGACTTCGCATTAGACACCCCGGGCCACTTAGATCACCATCTTCTGATCCTTTGTTCATTCATCTATTATTGAAAGTCAAATTGTTCTCTGATTAGACATTTGCACAGGAAGGTAATTGCAAGGGCATGGCGCCATTTTCCATCTCTGCCCTCCTCGCTCGCTCGCATCATCTCTTCGTGTGCGAAGAGCTGCGTTCTTCTTTTAGCTCGGCGGTGAGGAACCTCTCCCAGCAAGGGCTGCATTCCCTTGTAGCCAGAGGAGAAAGTGGTTAGAAAAACTATTATTATTATTAGTAGTAGTAGTAGTAGTAATAGTAGTAGTATACGGCCTTATACTGTATACTACTCTACTATACGCAGGTAGCACTGTGGGTTAAACCACAGAGCCTAGGGCTTGCCGATCAGAAGGTAGGCTGTTCAAATCCCTGCAACAGGGTGAACTCCCGTTGCTTGGTCCCTGCTCCTGCCAACCTAGCAGTTCGAAAGCACATCAAAGTGCAAGTAGATAAATAGGTACCGCTCCGACGGGAAGGTACACGGCGTTTCCGTGCGCTGCTCTGTTTCGCCAGAAGCGGCTTAGTCATGACCCGGAAGCTGTACGCCGGCTCCCTCGGCCAGTAAAGCGAGATGAACGCTGCAACCCCAGAGTCGTCTGCAACTGGACCTAATGGTCAGGGGTCCCTTTACCTTTTCCTTTACGGCCTTATACCAGTAGGTCTCAGAGCAGTTCACAACACAAATTTACAATATACAAAGCACAAAATACATAATAAAAACAATCAAAACTTAATAAAAATAATCAAAACAATTGGTTAGACAGTCTAACCAAAAATTTCAAAAAGGGTGGGGAATGTACAGAGATTACTTAAAAAAACAGTGCCCCCAAATCAAAACCTGGACTTGCTTTGAGTAATTTTTGCAAAGCAAATTATGGCCTACAAGCATAGTATATGGAGAAGGGTAGAAATGATGAAATGAGAAAGAAACAGTTTATCAAACATGAAACCAGAACCACTTTGAGGAGGAAGGAAGTCTATTAGAATAGAATAAGGATCGGAAAGAGGAAAATAGGGTAACATAAGTCCGTATGTAAGAACTTTCAGATTTATGGCTGTATGTTTGTCATTTGTTTTGTGTGTTTTTTAGTTTGTTTCTTAAGTGTCGTGTGTGTGCATGCTGTAATGAAAAGGTAATAAAAAGCATAATAATAATAATAATAATCAAAACAATGAATAATACTAATGTATACACACTAATAAACAATACGCTCCCCGACAAAAGCCCCTAAACAGTACTCCAGCCCACAAATACAAATATGCATTTAACATGAAAACAGACCTTTTCTGCTTATATATGAGAAAACAAAACCACGACGTATATTCTCAAAAGCCCTACTTATATAGGTCATCATGGAAATTATGGCTCTAGAGATTCGCAGCCATTCTCCCTGCAACGTGCCTAATAAGGAACACGGGCCATTAAGGATTGGAACAAATTGCCTAAATGAGAAAGACAAAAAAGAAATTTTGCAGTTGATCGTTTGTTATTAATAAATCATTACGCTCCTCTACTTTCTCGCTCTTTCAGTGAGATTGATTTTAAAAAGCTTTGCAAACAAGGCTGGGTAGAGATCTTCAGAGGATGGCATGCGGCAGTTCCTATCCAAGGGTGTGACGCCTACCCACCGTTTTGGATCTTCTTTAGCTGAGCCTCCCTCCATGGCTGCGAAAACCCATTTGTTGTTTTCATGTGTTTCTAATACTTCTCCTCGTTCTAAAAAGCCAAGAAGCTCTTGACGCGGCTTACAAACCATTCTTACGATGAAACCACACTCCAGTCCGTACCCTCCAAGGGTCTCTCCTTCCCCCCCCCCCCCAGACGGTCCCAGTACTGTATTACGAAAGCCACCCCAGCTTCTGATTTAATCCCGGAATGTCCCTAGTTCCCCTGCTACTGACCTTGGGGAGGAGGTGGTGGCAGTGGCAAGGGAGCATCCTATTGCCTCTCCGTGGCCTCCCTGTGGCTGCTGCCGCCGGCATCCTCCCTTGGGCAGCTTGTAGTGGCAGCTGGAGGGCAGGTGAGGAGCAGCCCTGGGGTGCAGGTAGAGGGCAGGGCCGCCCTGGGCGGAAAGAAAGGGGAAGCAGAGCGGAGTGCAATGAGTCTTGGTTTTTATTTTTTATTGTAATGCTTTGTGCATCTGCAATTAATTTTCCCCCTTTCTAAAATTTATTTATTGGTTATTTACCAGTAAATAAAATAAAATCAAGATTAAGGGGTTGTCTCAGAATAGTGGAGGGTTGGTGCACTGTCCTTTTGGTATAGTGGTATAGTTCTGTGGGGCGGGTGGGGGACAAAAAAAAGGGGGGGTTGAGAAGGGTCAGTTGGGGGGCGGGCGAGTGATAAATGTCCCTATTTTCATTTGAGGAATGTTGGAGGTTTTGCAGTCTATTCTGTGCCCCTAGCATGCTTCGGGGCTTCCTTCCGGGCTTGCAGCCTGCCCCGAATTCATTCCTCGTCTTTCCTGATCTCGTTTCGTTGCTGCCTTAGACCTGATCTAACTTGCCTTTTTGATAGCCCTGCTGTCACGCCTCCCGTTGATCCTGCCGAGACTTACAACCCCGGTCCTCATTCTGCAGAGACGATTCGCGCGCCCTGGTCTTATTTAGTTGCGGGGCCCATGAGGTGCATGGAATGTGGCTTGGGAATGTGGCTTGGGGGAGTCTTGATGGCCACACAGAGATGCTGAGAAGGCCACATTTGGCCCTGGGTCTGAGGTGCCTCGTCGTCTCTGCCTTATCTGATTGAAACAGCCTGCTGGATCTTGCCAGTGGCCCATGTAGCCCAGACTACCGGCCTCACGATCGCCAACCAGGAAGCCCTTCCTGCCATTTCAAGCAGCTGGTTTTCAGAAGCACATTGCCTCCAAACTGTAGCACACACAGCTACTAAATCTGCAATACAATACCTCTTCCATTCATGTGTCTGCCACCAGATCCTTTAGTTCATCTGCATCTGCATACCCTCCAACCTTTCACCGATGAAAATAAGGATGTCCCATTCCATAATAATAGTAATTTTATTATTTATACCCTGCTATCTGACTGGGTTGCCCCAGCCACGCTAGGCGGCTCCCAACATATATAAAAACATAGCAAAACATTAAACATTAAAAACTTTGCTTCAGATGGCTTCTAAAGGTTGTATAGTTACTTATCTCCTTGGCTCGGGGGTCACATAACTCCATACTCTCAAAGATTGCTCCGATGAAAATAGGGACATCCTAACCATGAAATCAGAAACTGGGACGATGCCTGTAAATCTGGGACTGTCCCTGGAAAATAGGGGCACCTGGAGGGTCTCAAGCTACATCTGCTTTGCAGTTACAGGGAGCATGGCTGAAATAGCCTCTTTCTCCTGGAGATTATCATCAGCTGCCTGCCTACATATTTAAGATTTCGCTTTCAGTGCAAAAGCAAAAATAAATAAATGGTAGGAACCTGGATTGAATGCAAGGAGTTGGGAAGCAATGGGGGCCGAGACTACCAAGCGATGCCAGCAAGAAAAAATAAATTGTATCTTGCGCTAAGCAAAGACTGCTGACGTGGCTCGATCTTTTCACGAAAGCCCAAGGCAAACTCAACAGCAATAATGGCAGCGTTTTTATAAAGTGTCCTTCTCATGGAGTCATCGGATGGTGATTATTTGAGATAATAGCAAATATGGGTAGTGGTTTTTGTTGTTGTTGCTTTTCAATAAGACAAAGGGATCACTTTCTCCTTCTTGGCGCTGGTAGAAAAGAGAAAGCAAGCAAGTAGAATGACAGGCTGGGGAGGCTTAGTGAGAGATGGTCCCCCCACCTGCTGGCCCTGCCTGGGAATGGCAGCCTTGACCAAACAAAGCCACATACTGTAATGCATTGTTTTAGAATGAATTGGGCGCTAGGCGAAATTGCAGTAATGTGATCCTGAAATGAGTATGGCAGGCGTGCATGCGTGCTGTGGCTCCAGATCAATAAGCAGCACTTATTAGATTCTAAAAGGTCTTTAAAAATAACTTTCATGTTTAAAAGACAATAAATTACTGGAAAAAACTCCCTCTCTCTCTCTCTCTCTCTCTCTCTCTCTCTCTCTCTCTATCTATCTATCTATCTATATATATATATATGGGATATGCAACCACCTTTGTGAGTCAACATTTTTATTCACCCAACCCCAATGGCAATATAAATATTTATGGGGGTGAGGGAAATAAAAGTCTAACAAGCTGAAGTAGCAGGGGCTATAAATGGACCGACTGAGTTGCCTTGCCTAGCCTTTTGTTTGTGCAGAGAAAGTATGCGTTTTTAAAAGACGTGGGACAGATTCAGAACTGAGAGGCCGCAATGTTGAAGATGCCAACATGGCTAAGCCTCCTGTTTACGTTTGGGCTTCCGAGTCATTGTTGAGTGCAGCGTGTGCTTTAAGCCCTGGACTGAGGAACAAACAGAAAACCAATTGGCTTTGTATGCTGCCTGTCAAAGGTTTTTTTGTTTTTAATGCTACTATAGGGCAGGGTTGGCACCAGGGGTCAGCATGGCTGGGCATCTGCCAAGGACCCGCAAGCCAGCAGATGCCCCCCTGACAATAGCCGTTTGGACCTTCTTCTCTTCTTCACCATGGCAACCTGCTTGCTTGTTCAGGCCTGGCATAGGCCTAGTCAGTGTTGGTGGTGAGGAAAAGCGGCGCTCGGCCTGGCAAGCAAGGAGGCAGTGGCAAGGAGGAGGTGCTAAAGGCAGAGAGGGGGCAGACCTGCTCAGGGAGAGAGAGAGCCCTCGAAAGGTGTCTTGCTCGAAGGCTCTCCAAAGCCTGCTAGGCAGGGCCAGCCCACCCGTGAGGCGGGCTGAAGAAGCTGCCTCGGGCGGCAGAATCCTGCGAGGCGATGCCCCGTTGGTGCTCCACCTGCTGCCTCAGCCACCACTGGGGGGGTGTGGCAGTGGCTTCTTCCGGTGAGATCTCAACAGAAGAAGCCACTGCAGCCACAACGTCAGGGTGCGAGGCTTTGGTGGGGGGTGGGACACTTCCCTTTTTTGGTGGTGTGAAATGGGGCAAAAAAAGCTCAACAATATTTGGTGTGTCCTGGTTTTTACCTTTTGAAAGATGGCAACCTCACAGCCCTTTCCTCTCATTCTCATATATACCGTGTGCACATGTGTGTGTGTATAAAATTTTATTTTCTGTTTTACAATTTAAAATACTCATTTACATCCTTCAGCTATCGATGACTTCCCTTCTTCTCTTTCCATGGTTCATTTTACATATCATAAATCCCTGCATATTTTACAAAAACTATACCGTTCATAATTCCATTATTGTATCCTTCAAAACTTGTTTACGCTGTTGAATTTATCTCAATGATGCCAGCGTTTTCAGCTGTACACAATTATTTCCCACATATTCAATGAATGTTTTCCAATCTTCTCTAAATGTATGTTCTTCTTGTTCTCTTATTCTGTATGTTAAGGCTGCAAGTTGTGCATATTCTGTCAATTTAAGTTGCCACTCTTCTTTGGTTGGGACCTCGCTCGTTTCCCATTTTGGGGCTAACAAAACACGGACTGCAGTAGATAGCTACTGAAAACAAGCCAAAAGCCACCTTAAGTTCATAGGTAATGTTCCGCTTTTTTTTACGGATAGCGTCTGCTCTGACTCACGCTCCTTGAAAGTGGCAAAGTTTGGAGGATAACATCATCATGGCAGCCTTGAACTGATCTTGCCTGATGCTGTGGTTTTTTGGCAGTTGCTAAAAAGTGATATAAATGAAAGTGGGAATCTGGATTACTGCATGTAGGCAATAAATTCCAGTATCCTGTCTGGAAAATGAGCACCGATTCTGAAGCACTGCATTTGTTTGCCACCTATTTGCACTAACTTGTCTTAAGTTCCGCTGTTTGCCTCGTATATATTCCTGTCAGCCTCCAAGCGTCTGTTAGCATTCCCATCTACTCCACAAGTGCGTTTGAAATCTTTGTTAAGAAGGACTGGAAGTGAGCAGGAAATGAAACGTTCCTGATTTAAAATAGCTTCTGTATATTCTCTTGACTCTCCCAATGTGGCACACAATTAAAATGTTAAAAGAAAGGGGTTTTTTCCCTTAAAAGGGGGGGGGGCAATAAAAGAAACAAAATTGTCTGTAATTTCATCTATAGGTTCCTTCCACATATCTCTCCATGTGTTCATTAGAGAAATAATATTAATACTGCAATAACTGTAAGTGATTTTGCTAGAATGCTTCTACATCACGGGTCTTTTGCATGTACAGTGGTACCTCTGTTTAAGAACTTAATTCGTTCTGGAGGTCCGTTCTTAACCTGAAACTGTTCTTAACCTGAGGTACCAATTTAGCTAATGGGGCCTCCTCCTGCCGCCACGCCACCAGAGCATGATTTCTGTTCTCATCCTGAAGCAAAGTTCTTAACCTGAGGTACTATTTCTGGGTTAGCAGAGTTTGTAACTTGAAGTGTTTGTAATCTGAAGTGTTTGTAACCCAAGGTACCACTGTACAAGGTGAATGAAAATCAGGCTGCATAAACACCATACATTTAAAGTGCACACACACCCCCGGCAAGAATCCCGGGAACTGTAGTTTACCCCTTCGCAGAGCTGCAGTTCCCAGCACCCATAATGAACTAGGTGTTTTAAGTGTGTGGTGTGTGCACAGTTTCAGATCTATCCAAATGAAAATCTAAGTAGTGTACCTCCATGTACGTAGCATACTGATATTCAACAATCTATAAGTAACCATTAGTATGGAAGAAGTTGTCCTTTATCAAAACAGGAGCAAGGCCTGCAACAAAATGGTTGCTTTTCTGCCACAGGAGTGCTCCTGTTCAGGGTTCCAGCCAGTCACCTTCTTTTCCAGGTTACCATAAACTGGTTTCCTATCTCCAGTCTATGAATGTTGTCTGAGACTATGAGTGAAGGGCTTGAGAAGAGAACAATGAGGATTTAGGGCATGGGTGGAGGTAATAGAGGAAGGCAAATGACTGAGCAAAATAGCAGGGATGCACACCCTTCAACATTTCTCTGATGAAAATAGGGATGTCAACAACAACAACAACAACAATAGTTATTATTATGCCCCGCTCTCCACGATTATGATTCTAAACTCCCAGATTATACAAGTGAAAAAGCTAATGAGTGTTGAATTGTAGGTCATTCATAAACCTGAAGAGCTCTAGTGTGACAAAAAGTGGTCTTGCAAGAGAAGTGTGTCCCCTCCCCTGGTTCATTGAAAGCCTACCAAATACTGTTTGGCAAGTAATCCATAACGTT
Source organism: Zootoca vivipara (assembly GCF_963506605.1). NCBI lineage: Eukaryota > Metazoa > Chordata > Lepidosauria > Squamata > Lacertidae > Zootoca > Zootoca vivipara. The sequence continues at coordinate 14,446,050 of NC_083287.1, read as the reverse complement.
AGAAAAAGTAAAAAAGTATTTATTTTTGGAGTGAGGAGAGCCAAGCTGTTCACTCAATGCACAAACTCTGCAGCACACAGAATTAGCAGTGAAACGGTCATCAGAGGACAGCTAATACGTTTTGAAGGAGATTAATAAATCAACATCAACAATATGTTCAGTTCCATTTATTAGTGCCAAACACTCCTATGGCATTTTGTTTTAAAAGGTATTCGAAATGCAGCTGGAATCTGCAAGCAGAACTGCAGAATGCAAAACATTTGTGTGTGTTTTGCCTCTTAAAAACAAAACCCCAAACTATCCCTGTGTCTCTGAAGTTAATTACGGTATCTCCATGCCTTCTTTTTTTTTTCTTCAGCAGTACCGGTAACTACTCTGGCAAGACATGTAGGTTTCTCAGATTCACCCACAAGTGGCAGAAAAAAACACCATTAACTTTCCCTGTCATTTATTGTTCACAGCTTTAGCTGGAAAAAGTGGAGAGGAGAGATGCTCTGAGGAGGGGAAAGAGGAGATTAGTGTTCACACATCTCTTTGAAACATGGTGAGTCTCCTGTGACTTTAGAGGAAGGAAGCTGGTTTACACTGAACATTGCTGGTGGCAGCAGCAGGGGGAGTCTTTCCTGTGTCAGGCCATAGCTTTTTAATCTGATGCACACACAGCATGGCACAGCCGGCTTGCAACGTCCAGCTAAACCTATAAATCTGTGGAAATAAAACATCTAAAACATTTTTTTGGGGGGGTTCCTATTTATTTTGTTGTTGTTCATATACTTATTTAATCTCCTCCTCTACAATTGACAATAAAGAGTTCACACCCACCCACCAGCAGTTACATTTAAAACAGAACATACTCGTGGCAAAGATGCATTCATCCAGCTGGGAATGCCTGGCGGAACAGCAATTATCTCCAATTGCTTCTGGGAAGTACAGATATGATGTTAACACTCGGGACCCATTGCTGCAACATAGCAACTATTGTGAAAAGGGCCTGTTTTGCCACAGTGACCCGTTAGGAGGCCAACATGGGACTGCAGAGCTGTTTGCCTCACAATGCCTTGTTGTTGTTTAGTCGTTTAGTCGTATCCAACACTTCGTGACCCCATGGACCAGAACACTATAGCCTATAATGTCCAAATGTGGCCTAATGTCCAAATGTCCACCCAGCAATTCTTCCTTTCCACTCATTTTCTCCAGATACAAAACATAAGTTTGGCTAGGTCAAAATGGCTTTGGAAAAGGAACCAAAGCAGAGGGTCAGTTTCCAAGGGAAGTTCTAATCATGGCTCCAACTACCCAACTACCCTGCTACACCCTCACCAACATCCCCGAAAGACGCTACTACGGACGGTGGGAGTGGAATTCACTGCCAATTGTCACAACGACTATAAAATGCAGCCCATAAGCAGATAGCAATCCTAATTTTGTTTGCTTACAGCATTTCTATCCCACCTTTCCTCCACAGAACTCAAGATTTCGTACATGGCTGTTTCTCAGGGATTCCTTTCAGCCACATCTCACTGGAATTCAGTTCCAGCACCTCTCAGGTGGGAACCATTGACGTTATAAGAGAACGTTGTTTGTTCTGGCACCTATTCTTCTAGAAAGAAAATAGCACTGGCTCTCCTACTTTTCTTTAATATTATCCTCACAACCTCATTGTGACATGGGCCAGTCAGTCTCACCTAACAGCCAAGTGTTGGGATTGTCTGTAGCAGCTCTCCATCTGTGGAATGCTCTCCCCAGGGAGGTTTAGCTGGTGCCTCCATTATATATTTTTAGGCGCCAGGCAAAAACGTTCCTCTTCAACCAGGCCTTGGGCTGATTGATACCCGATGCCCTTTTAAATGCGTTGCCCGGGGGGGGGGGGAACAGTTTGTTGCTGTTCTTGATTTTATTATATATTTTGTGGGTTTTATATTGCCATTTTATGTTGTGAACTTCCCTGAGCTCTACAGATGGAGGGTGGTATGCAAAAAAATAATTTGAACCCTGGTTCCCTAGATCCCATTCCCAGGAAGGACAGACAACCTGCCTTGTTCAAAACAGTAATTCCCATGGACACAATGGCTTCCATTACAGCACTAGGATATTGTACCTGCTGTTTAGCTATTGCTAAAGGGGACAGAGGTGTCCATGGTGTCTGTGTTGTTGTTGTTGTTTTTTGCAAGAGAGGGTACAGTAATTTTTTTCAGGGGGCCCCAACAAACCTCCTCCTATCCAAACAAGGAAGCCTCTGCTGAATCAAAGAGCCTTCCATCAGTGGAGAAACACAAGTAGATATAACCCGTCATGTGGAGTGTCAAACATTGTGCCTTGTGTAACATAATAAATGATATTTGTTCAAAAACACACTACCTATTTTTGGGTTAGCCAGCATTTAGGGAAGCATCTGTAAATGTACAACTGCTGATCGCCACAGAGTCGTCAAGAGTTCTCCGTTAACTATGCAACTCCTTAACTTGAGAAATGCACTTAAAATAAAAGCAAGGCTCTGCATTACTGATTTAAGTAAACTGGACTGTTCAATGGTGACAATACTCAGCATCAATTTCACACTGCGATCAAGGAGTTACGGTGACTGAGTCTATCATAACAACAGGGAAGTAAGTTATCTCTTGGCCAGGGAACATGGTCCATTACTCTAATACAACCCAAGATTATATCTTTAAGGGATCGCAAAATAACTGATTTTCAAGCATCATTTCAGGCTGGTTCAAAAACTTTATGTAAGAAAGATTGAAGATTCAGTAGTTATTCCAACATTCAAAAGCTAACCAATAAGTTATTGTGAAGAGAGCTTGGTTTACAAGCATTCCATTGCTGTAAAGTTGACCAAAAAAACCCAGCTTATCTTATTATTAACCAAGTACCTAAAAACATACAGTTCTGTAAAGAACCAGAGCCTAAATAAGCTCTTATTAAAAACACTGCATAAAATCAAGTATTTTAATAAAAACATTTTGAGGTAAGATTAGGTTTCTTGATTCATCTGTATTATTTGATCTAAAACGCCGCCTTCTTACAGGATACCTGGGTTTTGACTGTTAGGCATTTTCCAGTCAGACTGTCTCAAAATTCCAATAGTTCTTAAGAAAATGCATATTCACACTTTGAGACCATTTTATCCAAGGAGTAATTAAACATGGAATTTTATCCCAGGTTGTACAAACATGAGAATCGGTTCCGAAGTAGATCCTGCAATAATCTTATCACCAAATGAACAGGTTGCGTGAAGGCAATTAGTCTTCAGATCCACTGGATTCTACACTGTCTCTTTAAAAGCATAAGCATTAGCAATATTAGCATCTCACAAAAATGCAGCTCCCCTAGGAAACCAAAGACCCAAGAACAGCAGTTACTGCAGCGAACAAAGGTTCCAATATAACTATTTGAGTCTTTCCCTAACTTTTCCTACGTTTGTTCTTTTCCTGGGTGTGCATCGTTGTTAATTATTTTGGCAAAGTCCACTTCATAAGGTACAATAAAATGTGGAGATATCCTAGACAAAGCCTTCCTATCACAACGAAAAACTGAGAAGCTACAACAAATGGGTTCTGAACGCTGAAGTAGCCAAACTGCAATTTTGCTATGTATATTTCAGTGGAACCTCGGTTTACGCTTACCTCCATTTACGAAAACCTCTGTTTACTAACACCGCGGACCCGGATGCGCAGAAGTGATCTGCGCAGTGCACGCGTGCGCAGAAGCGTGCATTCGGCGAACGAATGCCTCGGCAAGTGAACGCCTCCACGGAACGGATTGTGTTCGCAAACCGAGGTACCACTGTATTATTAAGAATGTTGAAACGCTCACTGTATGTGTAGAACACCATTTTAAATGCTCTACATTCTTCAAAACAAAATTTTAAAATCCAGTTTTAAAACGTGTTTAACATATGTATATAGAGACAAACACCTTATCTAAACATATAAAGAACAGCATCCAACTAAAATGTACAAAGTTTTCTCTCCCCATCCCAGCAAAAGGCACTGCATGGTTTAAATTGTGCAAACATTTTCAAAGAGGTGGTGCAAGCAAAATCTGTGTTTGCTTGCTAAACCTCTGTATTCCTTATCTTTTATAATATACTGCAAAGTATTGCTTTTAATTGCAATTGTGTCTGGCTTTTGCAAAGCAGAGAATGCCGTCAGTCCACAGAATTGCAGATCTCTTTTATTTTCTGGTTGAAGTCTTCAGGTTGATCAGCATACACATAATGACCAGCACCAAGGATAGCCTATGGAAGAGGGAAAGGGAGAAAAAAAATCTATTTAAGGTACTCTTACAAGAAAGAGAGCTTTACACAACCCATGAAGTGATTAAATTATAGGTGATGTCAACTAAGTCATGCAGTCGTACCTTGGATCCCGAACACCCTGGAACTCAGACGTTCCGATTTGCGAACGTTCTTTGGAACCTGAACGGCCAACGGGGCTTCCGTGGCTTCTGCACTTTGGCTTCCGAACATTTTGGAAGTCGAACGGACTTCTGGAACGGATTCCGTTCGACTTCCGAGGTACGACTGTACTCAGAACGGACGCACTGAAGTAAATTGATTTAAGCTACTTACGTCTATCAGTGACTTTACTCTTAGAACAGCTTCATTGGCTATCGCTTACGAAAATATATCCTCTCCCAAAATCCACACTTTTGCAATAGCATGGGCAAAAAATTAAGCTAAGGGTTACTGCCTTTACTTGCAGTCCTACTGTAAAACATCCAACTATTATCAAGTTCATGCTCGCTTTGACACAGGTGGCTCTGTAGAACCATAACTTTTTAAGGTTCCGAGGTAAGCAAGCCATTATCATGCCCCTTTTCCAGTTTGGGATACCAACACACTGCTGAAAATTTGCACCAGCATAATGATAAGGAACAAAGGCACTGCACATGCATGTAATTGTAATTTCAACTTGAATTCTGTCTCTAGGTGATGAAGTCGACAAAACCAAACAGGATGTAGGAGGAATTTGTGACAGGAATACTAAAACGCAAAATGCTTAATTCCTTCCTTCCACCCTGATTTTCTCTTTTCTCTTTGACTCGCCTTTTTCTTTAGATTGTGATCCTGCAGGGAAAGGCTCTATTCTCTCTATTTATGTGCAAAATGCAGTACATAGGAGACACTTTTAAATAAACAAACTTTATTTAAATAAATTTTAGAAACAAGATGATGGTATTCTTGTTTATGATTTCCCTGCCCCTGCACCCCACAATCATGAGTGCTTAAACTAGTTTGCTCCAAACAGCAACTGAAGCTGTAAGTAATTTGACGAAGGCAAAAAACACTTTAAAAAAGGAAATGCAAAAGACGTATTACTCTTCAGGGGTGTTTCTTACACATACTATGCAAAAAAATAGATGGAGGGGGGAGAGAGGAGAAATTAGTTTTAAATTTATTGGGTTTTTTCCTTTGGCAATCATGCTGAAGCTGGATAGAATAATATTCTTGAAGCAGCATTTTGCTGAAATTCACATTTTTAATGTTTGCCACTGGCCATGGCAAGGTGCATCTATGCTAACTTGCAGAAATGGCTCTTCCCAAACCCGAAAAATTTGCAAGTGTAAAAGGAACAGGTCAAGGGCAGAAATCCTCTTCACCCTTATCTGTTCAGCAAAGGGAATTTAGCCAGCATTACTGTAACCACAGATTATCTGCAGCAGGGAAAATGAAGTTCTGAATCAATCTATGTGGGCATGTATTACATTTTGCATTTATGCATGAAAGGTAGGGAAGTCTTACGGTAGTGCTAGCAAAGCGTTGTAAAAGGCAATTTCATTTTTGATTTCGGGTTTTAATTTTATGCTGTGATCTTACAATCCTAAAGCTGTCATTGAAAGACGAGAAGAGCAGGCAAATTCCTAATAGCAAACGCGGAGTCTAGAATGTCCCACTTACTATCGTTTTCACATATGAATTTGGTCGCAGAGACTGGATGGTGGTCCCCGAATTGCCATCTATACATGATCGTGCTCCATAAATCACAGTGATAGGAATGTCTTGGTGCATGTGGGCAATCCGCTGCAGCATTGGTCTTTTCGCCCATCCATATGGAACCGTCATGTTTTTGAAAGCCGTTTCACCACTTAAAAGATATCAATGAAAAAAGAAGCTGAATTTTCTGGCACAGAGTACCTGGCCTATATCAATCTGCTACTACCTAACACCACAGTTCTTTTTTTTTAAAGCCTTCTCTGAGTTTTGTAATACGTGAAGTATATTTAAAGGGAGAATACACATCAAGGTTTGAAGCTTCACATTAGCCCAGACATCTATACAAAAACGCATTTCCGGAAATTACAAACAAAGCAGCAGCTGATTAATGCTTTAATAAGCACAGCAATAATGCAGGAGCCTTGCAAGTATTGCACAGCAAAAAGAGAGACATATTGATGCTTAGTTGGGAGTACCCCATCTCTCTATCTCCAGGGATAAGAAGCAGCTTCCTCGGGATGGGGTGCTAAAATCGTAAAACCATGGAAAGTGGAAATGTTCAATCAAAACGGCTCCAGAGGGCTGGCAAAGCAACCTCAAGACCTCTCATCCCAAAAGTTTGCTGAGCGGATTTTGTAACCCATCAGATGGATTAATTAATGGCGAAAAGGCAATTTATTTTACAGTTTACTAAAAATCACAACAGAATGCCCCATTTATTATATTAAGTGATGTAGAAGAAAAAGTTGTACTTCAGTCCCACTTAACTTTCCCTGCCATCTTCTAACAGGGCATTCTAAGCTTTCCAGGTAGTAGACTTTGCCTGCCTGCTAGGGCAAGAGAGTTTTGCACGTGTAGGGAAGCCCGTAAGAATGCCTCTTATGCATCCTGGCTGGGCAAGGATATCACGGCCAAGGTTATCCTAGCTGGCAACCTATGCTACGCCACTTGCACCGCCCCATGTGCTGCTACTGCTGTAAGCATCTAGGACTTGCTAACATATGCCTACCTTGGTGATTGCACATTGCAGTGGTAGATATATTCAGTGACCGTGTCATCATCAAACATGGACGAGTACTTTCTCTTGAAGTCGGGCCTAATGCGCTGTACAAGGCTCAATCCTGTCATGAATCAAGGCGAAAAAGAATTAGAACCTGGCACGTAGATGCAGGGTGGTGCTTTAAAAATGATCAGCAACTGTGGATCATCAAGAATGAAGATCTCTGTCTCTCTCTCTCTCTATCTGGAGTGATCTGTCCCCCACCCCCCCAAGCAGCTAGAAGACAAATGGGAGGCTGCCGGCCTCCAGTGTGTGCCCCCGTCCCCAATTACCCGCAGCCTTCAACAGCAATGAGAATGCAGCTCGCAACAGTTTTGTCATCTTAAGGAGAATTAAACACGGCTGATCCTGATCCCCATTTCCGCTTTACTCTGGTGAGAGCAGCACAGGCCAGAGCAATTAGGCAGAATGGTAGTATCTGCAGAGGAAATACAGTTCTGCACACACTGAGCATCAGTGCAGGTGGCAGTCTCCTCCTCATATGATGGAATAAATACATCATTACAGCACTTGAGTAAGCTGCAAAGCAGAAGCGGTTAGAGAAGGAGTGCTTGTGCTCAGCTTAGGCCGATGTACCAGCTACGGCTGTTCTTGGGAGTGGGGACAGCCAGGCTTTGGCTGTCGATTCTCTGACCTGCCATCTGGACTGCTGCAATGCACTGTTATGTGGGGCTGCCCTTGGAGACTGTCCAAAAGCTACAGCTAGTGCAGAATGTGACTGCTTGGATGGTGAGTGGGGCAGCCTGTTGGGACCATGTGTCCTAAAAACACTGCATTGCCTACCAGTAAGCTACTGGGCCCAAGTTCAAGGTATTAGTTCTTGTATAAAAACCATCCCATACCCTATGAGCAGCCGGTGGGGCCTTGGTGCTGGTGCTGCCATTGGGGGCTGCCCAGTTGGTGTTTACAGGGCCTTTTCATTTGACAGTTCTGCGTATGTGGAATGCCTTCCCTGGTGAGGAGCATCTGCCCCTCTGATCACTGACTTTCAGAAGGAATTTGAAAACACTCCAATTCACCCAACTGGGATAGCACAGTTGGTAGAGCATGAGACTCTTAATCTTATGGCTGTGGGTTCCAGCACCACATTGGGCCAAAAATGCTGGCATTGCAGGGTCTGGACGTTTCCAAGCACAATTCAAAGTGTTGATGCTGACCTTTAAAGCCCCAAACGCCCTTGGCCCAGTATACCTAAAGGAGTGTCTTCACCCCCCCCATCGTTCTGCCTGGACACTGAGGTCCACCTCCGAGGGCCTTCTGGCAGTTCCCGCACTGTGAGAAGTGAGACAACAGGGAACCAGGCAGAGGGTCTTCTCAGTAGTGGCACCCGCCCATCAGATGTCAAGGAAATAAACAACTATCAGACTTTTAGAAGACATCCGAAGGCAGCCTTGTTTAGAGAAGTGTCAGGGGGACTCCTTACAGGGACCCTCCCCCAGTCATCCTGACCAGCACTTCGCCCAGTGACAGCACGAGCAGCGGGTCAGGAGGAGGGAATGAGGAATGGAGCGGGGTGGAGAGAGGGCTCTCAGACGCGTCAGAGCCTAGGCTGGCCAGAGGAGGAAGGACAGCGCAGAGAGGTGTCGGAGCCTCTGCAACGCCCCAGCCAAAGGACGGGAGAAAGAATGCAGCCCCTTCCGGCGCCCGAATTGAGGCTCGCGCCCACACGCAGGACTAGGGGGCGGCGTTTTGGGGTGCCCACCCAGGCTTTTATGCTGGCCAAAGAGCCGGAAGCAGCCATTGCCGGGTTCTGAATCGGACTAGGCAGTCATGTTTTCTGATATCTCTGCACTGTAAATAATATGCACAATAAAACTCTGAAAGACAGAGCAGACTGGAGCGTCTTTACTCGAGAGTAGCCGCAACACACTCCCCTGACAGCAACTTTTTAATATTTGATGTTTTAACATGTTTTTAATATTCTGTTGGGAGCAACCCAGAGTGGCTGGGGAAGGAAGGAATAAATAATTGACTAGATATCCTTGTGGTCCCTTCCAACGCTACAATTCTATGATACAATGTCCCTTCCGAACTGTACAGTAAACTGTTTTTATAATGTATTTAAATAGTAACTCTCCTTAGAATGTTTTAACTGTTTGCACAATGCTTTTTTACAAAAAATATTTTATTATTGATGTGTTTGCCAACTTGGGCTCCTTTGAGAAGAAGGGTGGAATATAAATGGAATAAACAAACTTTGAGAAATTTACCATGTTTTGCAAAGTTGCTTGTATATGATTCTATGCTTGCACACCTTTTAAGATACAGAAACCAAATTCTGCATGATGGTTCCTGAGAGCATGAAGCAAGTTTTCATCTATGCTTGGATACAATTGGACACCACTTTGACCCTAAAAGGTGGACAGAATCTTTCAAAATTGCACTGACTATATTTGTTTCTTAGGATTGCCGAGCAATGGTGAGTTGCTTGTATATAACAGTTAAAATACAGTGCAAGAAATCACTGATCATTGATAGCCACTTGATCATCAACTGATTCTCCTTAAGGGCAGATAGAAGGAAGTTCTCTCCGTAACTTATAAAGGCTTGACTAAGAATCTATTTGCCATTGACAAAATAAGTATTGCTCAGCACTTGGAATCCACACAAGTGCCATCTATTTCACACAAGATCTGAAACCATGAGATTATGTTCAAATATCTGAAAAACCTTTGTTGGCAAGAGGTACAAAAATGGCTACCTGTTTCTTAGAAACCAGTATACCAGCTGTCAGCTCAACAGAGGAATGTACAAGTATTATATGAAAGCCAGGAATATACATTTTTCATTAAATAAGAAGGCTTTCGTAGCATGTTCCATCATGCTTTTACAAGCTCATATGCTTGTGGAGTATGGGAGGGCGGGTAAGTTTAAATATAGTACAAAACAATGTACTGTATATTGCACGCTTCTTTGTTTTGTTTTGTTTTGTTTTGTTTGCACAATGGCTTGCAGGCCTGGATGATGATCTTCTCCTTCTTCCCCTATTCCGTCCATTAAAAACATTTGTTTGTGCTATTGTACCCAGAAAAGTTTGAAGACGAGTGAACGGAAGAGGAAAGAGAAAAATAGTACTACTTAGGCCATGGGTAGGCAAACTAAGGTCCAGGGGCTGGATCTGGCCCAATCGCATTCTAAATCTGGCCCGTGGACGGTCCGGGAATCAGCGTGTTTTTACACGAGTAGAATGTGTCGCTTTTATTTAAAATGCATCTCTGGGTTATTTGTGGGGCATAGGAATTCATTCATTTCCCCCCCAAAATATAGTCCGACCCCCCACAAGGTCTGAGGGACAGTGGATTGGCCCCCTGCTGAAAAGGTTTGCTGACCCCTGACTTAGGCAGCTATTGCTACCACAATCCTTTACAACAGACACCTAAAGCAACCTTGTAAAAATGGGGAAGGGGGGAAGACTAGACTGCTGGTGTGTGGCAGATGGGGACTGAAAGCTGCCCTAAAGTCTAAGCTATTACATTTTCAGAACTGATGGCAGATGGTAATCCCTTTGTTAAGGAGGCGATGGCATCAGCACAAACCGTTAGCTAGCACTCACCAAAGGGTCCCGCTATTCTGAGACCAGCCAATGGATTAAACGGGCTCAAAACTGCTCCAAGTGCTTTGATCCAGATTGGAATGGGCCTCTCGTGTTCGGCACTGGCAGGCCTCTCTGGGAAACCCCACGGCTCCACTAATATGAGATGTTTTGCTCTGTAGGTATAAAAGTTAGGACGTTTTGTCAATAGGAACGCATATATAAATAGTACTTGTGCTATTTTAGAGCCAGCATCACCAAGTGTATTTCTACCCCACCTTAGCTTTCAGATGAAATAATTTTAGGTTGCTCCTGCTCTTAAGACAGAACAAAGCTCTGCCACCTGCTACTGCCTCAACTCCTTTTAAGTATCACCCTGCCTATAGAATAAATGCCCCAATTTCAAGAAACAAGAGGAGATTATGGGTGGTCAAAATTTGAAGGACACTTACTGCATAGCCACTGGTAGTATTATGCAACCCAAAGTATTTCCTACAGTCTGTGCAAATCTGTGCTTTAACTTGTGGTTAGAGATAGTTAGCTATGTTTCTATGTGACACGGAATAATTATGTGCAAGGGATTTTCTTGGAAGTACGTGTGTGTAAGATGGCAGCCTTGCTGAACTACTAAAATGTCACATCAGAATATTCTTGAGATACACTAGCCAATCGCTATATGTCATTAAAAGCTAAGGACTAAACAGATCTCCATATAAGCACTCTCTCACCACTTGCATACTCTAGAATAACATTTGTAATTGTCCGGCCATATATGATCTGGAATTGGCTAAAAACGATAAAACTGCATGAAGAACTAAGATATGTATTCACTAAGGGACAAGCAAGGCTCACTTTTTCTTCAGAGTGAAAAGGGGTGCATCTCCAACTAGCTGTTTTTATCACATGATACAAAACTGATATTTGTGCAAGAAAAGTCACCATGTTCATAGGGTCCTTTGATGTGTTAGTCTTTTACGTTCCATTAGTGTTCTCTTCCTCTGCCAAACTTGTACAGAATTAGAAAAGCAACAAGCATTTGCACGGTCGTCCACTAAAGCATTCTTGCCTGCCTGCCTTTCTAGCTTTTTCTTAAAAAAAATAAAAATAAAGATGAGTAACAGCATTCATCTAGACAGCTTAGTAATTTTGCATTAAATTTGTGGAGCTTACGTCCAAGAAAAAAGGCTAGGAATGGGCTGCAAATTGGTTTAAATAGAAGTACGCTATTCTTTAAAAAGTTGGTGGATCACCTGTAACTATTCTTGGCATGTTTGATTCGAGCACTAATCTATACCATTACTGTACTGGTAAGAAACTTTTTTTCCTGAATACTATTACAGCCACCTGGTATGAAAGGTACTCATAGCTGATAAGCCTGAACATCACATTTTCATTACAGATGCACAACTATCAAATCATACTTCATGCACCTGTATTTCATTTCTTAAAAGCCTGCCAGAAATATACCCCAACTAGTTTCCAGATAGTTCATTGGGAATTGCCTTAAGATTTGCATTCTGTGGCATTTAAGGAAAAGGTCAGCCTTCCTTCTTTACATAGAAAAATTCTCTTCAACATACTTGTTCTGCAGCATAAGGAATGGTATTTACTTCCTTTAAATGTAAAGCTAAACTCATTCTGCAAATATTTGTCCTTTATACTCCAATCCTTTCGGTTCGTCAGCATTCTAGTTCTTGAGAGATATTGGTATCTGCCCAGTTGAACACATCCATTTCCTTAGAATATGACATTCCAGAGATGGCGAAAGCAAATCATCATGTTGTATTTTAATTTCCCAAAACGGCCTACTTATTCAGCTCCAATAATTTACACATTATAATGTAGTGGGTTAATCCAGCAATTGCTTCTGTAGCTCTGTAATACAACACATGCTTTGCAAACAAAAATCCCAAGTTCAATGCCGATTATCTCCAGGTTGGGCTGGGAAAGACTCCACTTAGAAACCCTGGAGAAACTGTTGCCAGTCAGTGCAGGCAATACCGAACTATATGGGCCAATTATCTCATTCAGTACACGGCAGCTTCTAAGTTCCTATGACGAGAACCAATTGACCATTTATCATAGCCATTGGCTAAAAATGAAAGCGGATGCCTCCAAGGAAAACGAGATATGATCTACTTAAAAGCATGAGCAGACATTCATGTTACCACCAGATACAGTTATGTGCATTTTACAGCACCCCAAAAAATTCTACTGAGAGTCCCAGGGGCGTCAACTTGAATAAAATAATGGGGGAAGGCGCAGGTAAGCCCTGCCCTGCATAACTGACCACAAGACACGGCACATGTACACCATCTCAATGGCAATGCCCATCAACTTTTTTGGGGGGAGGCTGGCCCCCTCAAATATTTTATTTGGGGGGCTAAAGGGACTTCAGCCCCTAGGAATTGGCTCCTATGACTGAGACCATCCTGCTAGGAAACACATGCAAATAAATAAGCAACAATACTATGAAGTCTTCATTGAAGACTAGGCATTTACAAAGAAAGATGGAATTGTTTTGCTAACTCGTATGTGACCAGTTTGAAGTACTTGGCAGCCTTGGACAGGGTTTCAGTTCTGTTCAGACACTGCAGCGTTAGCCCATAGCTTCTTACCTTTGCCATCACAAACCCATCTCTCTCCCCCCCCCATTCCTTTAGTGCTAACCTGTAACCATCCAGAGACTGTTGGACTCTTGATTCCCATCACCCCTGACCATTGGTCATGCTGGCTGGGGCTGATGGGAGCTCAAGTCCAACAACATCTGAAGGACTACCAGCCAGCCCTGCTATTATTATTATTATTATTATTATTATTATTATTATTATTATTATTATTATTATTATTCCACCCTTCGTCTGACGATCACAGGGTGGTATGCAACATAAAAACACAAAATGAGAACACAAAATACGAAACCAAACCAAACCAAATCAAAAATCCTCCTTTAGGTTCTGTTCTGTAGTTGTGCTCAGCCCAGCTCATAATCCAAGTAGCTAACACAGAAATGAGTATGCTATTAACTACACCCTAGGCACAAAAGCAAAGGTGCATTGAGAAATTCGAAAATAGAAAACACCCTACATTGCATGCAAGTGCAATCAGAGGAAAACATATGATGCAAGTTAAATACAGTTTGCATTTTAAGTTTAAAGTTATGAAACTAGTTTTTCAACAATGCTCTATCTCAACCTCATTAGGGAATGTTTTCTAACCAGATTGCCTCATACAGGTTTGACAGTATTATGCTGTCAAACCTATAACTGAATTTCAAATGAAATGCAGGAAGAACTTCCGCTTGTCTATTATTTTCAGATACCTTGATGGGTACTTCAGTGAGTAAGCAGCTGCCAGGAATCCTCCCAGGTTGTGCCCAAGTAAAATCATTCTGTCCAACCCCATTTTCCGCCTCCATTCTTCAATAGATTCTACAAACTGGTTTTCTGCTACTTCTGCATCTGTGTCAAACTGCGGTCTACTGCTGCGTCCAAATCCCAAGAGATCAAATGCATACACAGTCCTGTTTTCACAAAGGTCTTCAAAGTTCAGCGCCCAAAGTCCAACACCTCCTCCGAACCCATGGAGGAGGACGAGGGGAGTTTTCTGTGAGAGGCTGTGGGAGAACGTTAGCGTCCATATTTTGTTTCCATTGGATATGAAGACATACTGTTTACTGTATGTACTTGTGATACCTTAAGAAAGAGAAATGCAAATCTTATTAAACGATACCTAAACAGCCCTATAAAAACAAGGGCCAGTTTCTTAGAGCATGTCCACAGGCAGATACTCCTACTTCCATCATAGCATTTATAACAAAACCAGAATGGCAGGGATTAGTTCCTGCCATAAAGGTGGCAGAGTTATGTTATGAGGCTCACATTTCTCCCCCTTTTGAGGACTGTGTGGCCTTTGCACAACTTACAAGACCTCATAAAGGCAAGAATCTGTATAAGCCACACACCCATCCCTTATGCTCTACATCAGGCACCGCCAAACTGCGGCCCTCCAGATGTTTTGGCCTACAGCTCCCATGATCCCTAGCTAACAGGACCAGTGGTCGGGGACGATGGGAATTGTAGTCCAAAACATCTGGAGGGCCGAAGTTTGGGGATGCCTGCTCTACATTCTCAAATGCTAAAGAACTAAAGACAGATAGATCCGGAAGGATATCAGCGTCACAGAGCCATTTTTTAAAAATTGCTGTTAAAGAAGGGCGTGGTATCTCAAGGGCCTCCTCTTTCCATATGAACCTACCCAGACCCTGTGATCATCTTCTGAGGCACTCCTTCGTGTGCCTCCTCCTCCAGAGGTCCGGAGGGTGGCAACACAAGAATGGGCCTTCTCTGCAGTGGCTCCCTGTCTGTGGAATGCTCTTCCCAGGGAAGTTTGCCTGGCGCCTTCATTATACACCTTTAGGCACCAGGCAAAAACGTTCCTTTATAACCAGGCCTTTGGTTGATCCGATTGATATCCTATACTGTACCCTTTTAAAACGTGTTTTTTTGGGGGGGTATTGGGTTGCTGTTTTTATTTTGTGGTTTTATATCTTGTTTTTATTCTGTGAACCACCCTGAGACCCCTGGGAATAGGGCAGTATATAAATTCAGTAATAATAATAATAATAATAATAATAATAATAATAATAATAATATCATATTGGATTTGTATAGTACTATACTTGCACAAATGAATAAATTTTAGGAAAAGCTAAAAAAAAGAAAAAGAAGGTAGGGCAATGGTCAAAAAGTGCAAGTGTCTCAGGACCAATCACACCAAAAGAAAAAAAGTTCAAAGGCAGAACTCATACTGTAGTCCACCCTACATCCTCAAATATTTATTCACTGATGGCATTTATCTCGAGCAGATCTCGCAAGAACTGCCTGTCTGGATGTGTAACTAGCACAACTTTGGTCCCACTCATTCTCTTTTACAGGGAGGGGGAAAAATCAGCCTAATGAAAATTTCACAAAACCTGCACTCCCTAGCAGAAGATATCGACAACTGTTCTTTGAACAAGACATATGCCTGATGAAAACCCCACATTCTTTCCATGGTGCTCACGGGTAGTAATTCCTGAGGTTTCTTACCACAAAGTGCTTACATTTCAATATTTTCTCTTCAGCATCCTTAAGATGTACCAGTGATGTAGGACACCAAGCAGGCAGCCAACTGGACAGCCATCCTGACCTAGAGTAATGAGAATGAAACAACTGTATTAAACACTTATACACTACTAACTGTAAGAAGGCTGTGTGCAAGGGATTAAGAGTTATTGGCTAATCACTGAAGGAGAGAATTAGAAACTTGTTTGGACTTGCATTTGGTGGCCATCACCAATCCACTCAGCAATATATAAAATACCTTATATACAGTGCTGGAAACTCAGATATATACGCTGGGTGCCAAATGGCTCCTATAAGCCAAGATTACAGTCGCCAAAACAGAATGTCTCTAAAGTTTTATTTTTCAAATGATGGACTGACTGTGGTTGATGCTAAACAGTCCAGGTCCCAGGCATGTACCTCCAGATAGTGGAGATGTCAGGCACTATCCTTCCTTGGCTGGAAGTGGCCAATAATGTTGAACACTGCTTATACACCTTGCCGTCAAAAGCCGGTGGCAGTCACACCCAGTTCTAGTTACACAAACCTCAAGTACTGCAGATCATAACATTTAGTAACATCTGGTACCTCACAAATCAATGATATAGCACGGGGTAGGAAGAAGCACTTTGTCTTATTTATTTGTGTGCGTGCATTATTAGCTTGAATTATGAGCTTACACTAAAGTTTTATGGCACTCGTCCGAGGAAAGTCTATAGCCATTAGTTATGCAACTGACTAGCTATGTGTGTGTGGAGCTACACACACCCACACACCAAATTTTATACAATACTAGTTGGCCCTGCCAATCGTTGCGGTGGCTCAGTTTGTTAAATGGAGCTTCAGAGTCCCACTTCAGACTTCCCTCACCTTCAGAATCCCCCCATTTTTCATATATATATATATATATATATATATATATATATATATATATATATATATATATATATATATGTTCTGTCCCTCCTCCCCCCATCCCCCACTTCATCCCTGTGAATGAACAGGCAGGCCCCTACATCCCCTTGGCCTAGTCTGGAAAGCGGCCTAGTCTGCTGCGGCCTATTCAGTCTGCTGGGCAATACTGGGCCTTGTTGCTGCAAAAGGCCTGTTTTCAGTTGGTTGCTGTGGAATTTTGTGATGTCATCTGGTGCCGCGGCTTTGGAGGCAGCAGCGTGCGATCTGTCTTTCTTATTTGATGCTGCTGGAGTCTTCAGACCTTCTGCTGGTGATGTCTAATTTGGGCGCCACTTTTTGTGTTTAATCATTATTTTAGGTGTGAAAGGTGTGGTTTTTTGGGGGGGAAATTATGCCAGATCCCTCCCTGATGGGCAAGGTACGCTTTGTCCTAATTTGATGCAATTTGGTTCTGCGGTTACGGAGCAAGGCTGTGACCTCTGCGCACGCAGTGGGAACATTTATATATATAGAGAGATGCTTGTCTCTATACATATGCATACAAGCATAGGCTTTTTTATTTTTTAAAAAACCACCATGCATAACATAAATGACAATAATTTTTACATTTATATCTGGCCTCTCTCTTGTCACAAGACTCAAGGCAGGGTACGCGGACTGGCCAGGCAGTTTCATGTCCAGGCAGGCACTGACCAAAATCAGACCCACTTAACAGCAGCAAGCCTGCTGTTATCTATCACATACCTTCAGACCATGCACTGGGACCTTTGAAAAAAAACAAACACCAAAACTCCCTTCTGCTACCAAAGGCCTTGACCTTAATGCAACTTTTACACAAACAACTTATTTCTCAATCCTTCCTCCCAGTGCCTTCATTTAAACGTGCGCATGCAAAGGAAAATAAGTTTGACATAGGTTCATTCTAGGTAACGGAGGCTAGAGCTCTAAAAAGCACAATGTATCTATGGAAAGCCTAAACTCTAAACTTACACAGGGTTTACGTTCCAAGGATAGGTGCGTATAGCCAAAACCACATCTAGTAAAAACACACTGGGTTCAGTGGTGGGCAGGACTGCCAAATTCTTTTCCCCCAGACGCCTGCCCTCTTAAAAAAGGTTTGTTTGGGGTTTTTTTTTTTGCCAAGCATGTAAAACAGAATGCACACAAGTTAAATGTGCGCATGTTGCATGTTACCGGAACAGCAAAATAGCCAAGCCTCTAAAATTTTAAGATCTGATTTTTAAAAGATGTACAAACATACTTTTCAGAGTATCTTGCATGCGTGGAAGCATCAGACAATTTTCCCCCAGATGCCTGACTGCTTTTAGATCTGCATAATCCACAGATATTGCAAACACCTGCATTATTTATGTATTGCATTAACACACTGCCTTTATGTGCCAAGGTACCCAAAGTGGTTTGCAATTTTAAAGTACAGGCAATGCCCAATTGACATGCATCCGACTGATGCATGACCGTGCAGGAAGTGGCCGGAAAAGGGGGGCACTTTTGGTGTGCTCTAGGGCACTATCCTGCCACCAATATCTCTATCAGGGTTTCCCAAACTTGGGACTTCTGCTGTTTTTGGACTACAACTCCCACCATCCCTAGCTACCAGGACCAGTGTTCAGGGGTGATGGGGATCGTAGTCCAAAAAGAGCTGGAGACCCAAGTTTGGGAAACTCTTGATCTATAGGAAGCCATTGGGAATGGTCATTAGAAGTTGTGGGGCAAGGTGTCACCAGACTGCCACTGGTGATGGCGTTAAAAGGGGATTAAGACAAATTCATGGAATTCATGGAGAAGGGGGGTATACTATTAGTCACAGCAGCTCAATGGAATGTCTGGGTTCAGAGCCAGCATATCACTGAATACTGGTTGCTGAGAGCAAAGGATAAGGATCATTACATGTCAACAGCAAACTCTCAAACCTATCAACTCATATTTGTAAACATGTGTACTAATATCTGAAGAAGTGTCCATGCACACGAAACCTCATACCAATGACAAACTTAGTTGGTCTCTAAGGTGCTACTGGAAGACATTCTTTTATTTTGTTTTAATATCCTTAAGATTGTCTGTCATATAGGCAAGTGACACATAAACTTCGCAGATATTGCCTGAATAGAGGTGGTACAATGAATCAACTGTGCTGGAACAGAGAAATCAAAGTCCATTGCTCACAGTCATAAATGCGTACTTCCTGCCCTCAAAATGTACATGCAAGCCACTCAATTCTTTCTTGTACCTGGATGTTAAAAATCACCCTTTTCCTGTGCATAGTATCAGTCAGCCCTTCAACCATCATCAAAATGCCAATTCGGGCAAAATTTTAGTACTACAAATTATTTCACAGACTACTCATGATGCCATATTGTAGCATATCTACAACAGAGGATGGCTGGGAACCAGGAGATCTAGATGTGCAGGCAAAACACTTGATAATTTTCCAGATCTGCAGGGAGCCCCTTATGTTTCATGGGCTGTGACTCTGGAGAGTTCCCCGACCTTCCGGAGAGGCTTCGGGGGATGCAGGGGTTGTTTCCAGAGAAGAGGACTGAAAACTGCTCAGTGGATGCACAGAGTACTAGGCGTGACATTCTGAACCCAAGTTTTTATTATAATTATTTTGCCTTGAGCTACTTCGTTTTGAAATGGGGCCACATATCTAAAATAGAATGAGTTCTAAAAATAAACTAAAAATAGATGGGCAGGGAATAATAATAATAATAATTTAAAAGCATCCAGTTTTTTAAAAGCACAGGAACAAACCCTGGAGGTAGCTGCACTATATAGCTCATGTCAGGGCAATGCACCTGGCGCCTGGCTAATTTTGAACACTGTGCCGTACAAGATCCCCAGAAGTTGGTATTCAGAGGCATTCTGCTGCTGATACTGGAAGAAATATAGCCATAATGACTAGTAGCCACTGACAGTTTCATCCTCCATAAATTTCACTAATCCATTTTTAATCCTCCCCGCCCTAAATTTGGATCCTCCAACAACCCACCCTACAGATTCATCAGCACTACAATTAGCATAGTATGCCTGGGATTCAGCAAGTAGATGCAGACTTGTCACTCCTCCCATTAATAAGAACATTTCTCTCCTGAAAATGAGCAGAGCATACATAAAAACAGAGTTTTATGCAACCCATCTAGAGAAACTACATTCATATATTTAAGAAAGAGGCTCTTTATTACAGAGAAGGAAGTGCCAAATACTTACTAAGGAATTCTCTCTCTTTTGTCTTCTTGAGGATAGTAAACCCCCACTGCAACTCCAAATAACTAACCTTCTTTCCTACAGCGAGAAGACCCTGCAGCACCCCGCCCCCGATACTGCCTAAAAGGTGATAAAGATGGCAAACCAGGCAAATGCGTCTAGCGAGTTAAGTCCCACAATTCAGACAACCACAGGAAAGGTCCTCTGCTCCAGCAGCACCCACTTCACCTCTGAAGGTAGGGGCACATGGAGAGGATCTTAACTTACAAGTGTAGAAGCAGACCACAGCGGATGATCATCTGCAAAATCTAAGGGCTGTGTCACATCTATTCTCAAAGCTGGAAAATTCAGCATTTACCTCTCCAAAACAGCAGCTTGCCCACTGCTTTGAGGAAAACGGTTTCTTATGTGAGCTTTGTTGGGGTTGAATTTGCAAATTAGCTGGGCCATGCCACTTTGCCAGGATACCCTGACCAAGACAAACCTGTCCGCAAATCTGAAGCCAATCAATAGGCTGCAAGAGAAAATTTAGATAGAAAAATATTATTTTGAATAAATGCAAGCCCAAGCTTTATTGACTGCGGCTTCTTCAACTTGATGCTTAAGGACATTTGATGTATTGATAAAGTGGTGAAGATCACGGACAGGATCTAAAGAACTGTGAAACTAGCTCCGTGAGCCAGTTTCCATGAGCTTCAGATTCCTTCTTCCCCTCATGTGTAGCTCTGGTGTTGCATAGTAAGTTGTCTTTTAAAATGAGGGTGCTTCAAAAGAAGTTTCTGATATGGCATGGTGGTCTGTTAGTCAAGGGAAACATTTCGCTGGGCCTCTGCATGAACCTAAGTTCCTAATGTCTTGAATGCTTTTTCGCTTAAATAATTTAGTTGCCGGGTGGCACACTACAAACATATGTGAGAAATACAAAATAAAAATAAAAGTAGTTAAGGAATGTCAGCACGTTCTACTATTGAAACCATGTCAGTATCCTGACCTTCATACAAGCCTGGTTTATTTGCACAAGGAAAACATTTTCTACAAAGTTAATCCAGTTTAAACCACAACACTTCATTTTGCAACCTTAAACAACCACTGCTCCTATTCCCAGATTTCCACACAGGGCTCAGTGATTGTCTTATCGCAGAAAGGAAGTGACAGAATCCAGCATGCTTTGCTAGCCAAGCTTTACTGTGAGTGGAGATAGCGATTTCGAGAGACAGTGAATTGAAGATATGGCCACAGTGGTCTTTAGTGTTTGCACAGGAACGAAGTTGAAACTGGCACTGGTATAAAATGCGGCACTGTGGAGGCAGCACAGTTTAAATTCTAGTTCGATGACAGAATTTTACAGCTGACTGACATGGAGAAACACGAAACCTTTTGAATACAGCACAGCGTTATTTTAAAGAGCATTTCCATTCAGTTTGCTTTCTGGATTATATAAAGGAGAAAGGCAGGGCGGGGCAGAAGAGAGGTCATCTCCTGCCCATGAGGACACGAGAGGAGTAAGGGACATAATATATGGAAAGTCAGGTTTCATAATTAAAAAAGCACAGTGATATAGCCAAATGTCTCCTGGGCATTCAGTGTTATGAACCAGTTCATAAGGCTCTTCACAGAGGGATGATGAATCTGGCATCATTCTACTACTGCATCCCGTGATGGTATATGAGCACACTCCAGGAAAACAGTAACCACCACATAACACCCTTATGTCATCACACAATGACACTGTGCAAAAAATAACCTGAGGCATAATCTAGTAATTAAAGGGCTACGTTGCAAGTAATGTCAGCACAAAACCACATACCTCATATTGTAGAGTCAGGTGTAAGAATGCCATTTAAAAATAAAACTAAATAAATAGAACAGTAGAACACACTGAGAGAGAGAGAGAGAGAGGGAGAGAGAGTAGAGCTGAGGCAGTGGGCGAAGTTGCTAAAATTATTTAGGAAGCTACCAAAAACTGAAGAGAGCATTTGAAGCTCCAATTTTATATCAGATCTGAGTAACTGCTCGGAAGATCCAAATGGAACACAGTGGAACACAATTAATCCATGCAATAAATATTACTGAGGCACAAGTTTATTCAAATTAATAAGTATACGTCATTTTCCTTTGGCTAGGGAACACAGCCAAAGAGTGAGCATCCAATTAAATCCCTGATTGGATGCTAGCAAGAGAGCTTGCAAGTGGAAATGGATCTCAAGACCCAACAGCAACAACAGGTCCATGGAAAGGAAGAAGGTACCATGGTACACAGGGTAGAGATAGCTCCTGGTGCTGGATTAAGATTACTTTGAAATGACATGGGATAATCTGAGTCGCTTGCACTATGAGCAGTTAAACTATCAGAGTCATATATACTGCTGCAGATTAAAAACACCACGTTTGCCGCAACCATTGTTTATCGAGCTGCTCCTGGCAGGTAGTTCATTCCAAAGATATCTCAGATGGGGCTTCGTTCCTCACGGTGGGTACATTTAATCCGCTTCTGCGAGTTTATCTTTAAAACAAAGTAGTGGGTTATAGTTCCTATCCTGGAGAGGAATACCAAGGGAAAGGGGAGGGAGCTACTGCACAATATTTCTGGGAAGTGTTCTGTACGCCAGCTGTTCCAAGAGCCCTTGGCAGATAATTGCAGAACGTTGCTACATTAGGTCAGAGGTAAAAACAGCTCTTTCCTTGTATAATTATTGCTTCTTGAACTTTGTATTGAGAAAAGATGGCACTCAAGTAATCAAAGGAAAAAAATTATTATAGAAGAGAATTTGTCCACCCGGAGTTTTCTAAGCACACAACTGGAGAATTACATTGGCCCTTGACTTGCCAAAAACCAACATTAGATTGTAAATAAGGTAGGCCGTTTAAGGGTTTCTCTAGTTTTCTCAGCCTCCATGATATTAGGACCAATTCTAATAATGTGCTGCGGACGTAGTGTATCTTGATTTCAGTAAGGCTTCTGACAAAAGTCCCCCATGATCTGTTTGCAGAGAAGATGGCAAAATGTGGTCTGGATGAGGTTAACTGTTAGGTGGATTTGTAGCTGGTTGACTGGCTGAACTCAAAGAGTGCTTACAAACAGTTCCTCATCATCCTGGAAAAAATGACAAGTGGAGTACCGGAGAGTTCTGTTCTGGGTGGGTCTGTTGCTGTTCAACATCTTTATAAATGACCTGCCTGAAGGATTTGAGGGGATGCTCATCCAATTTGCATATGACCCCAAACTGGGAGGGGTAGCTAATGCCGCAGAAGACAGAATTGGGATTCAGGATGACCTTAACAGATTTGAGAGCTGCACCAAAACTAACAAAATGAATTTCAACAGGGTCTACACTTAGGCAGGAAGAATCAACTGCACAAATATACGATGAGGGGACACCTGTCTTGCCAGTAGAATATGTGAAAAGGATCTAGGGGTCTTAGTAGACCACAAGCTTAACATGGGTCAACAGTGTGATGCAGCAGCAAAAACAGCTAACCTTCTGTATGTGAAGCAGTTGCTATACCACTGAGCTAAGATCCTTCCATGTGAGTTCCTTATTGTCTCAGGTCTTGGTTGTATTCAAACCAATGGCTAGCTGCCTGCCTTCTGAAAAGCATGATAGGAGACCAACAAGCTGCTGCTTACATCTGCACTAGTACATTCAGGCTGCTTACGTGAACTGCCACAGACCCACCTGGGTTGGATCCCAAAGCTGCTAGAGTGGCAAACAAGAAAATAAAATAAACCCTCAAGGTATTAGGTATTTTTACTTGCAGAGGCATGAAAGCTACAACTGAAGCTATATACCGTAGCACTGTGTGGAATCTGCAGCCCTCCTTTTAATGAGCTGTTCAGTCTCATATCTCAAATCCTCATACTAGTCCATGATCTACATTTGCTTCCTATTGTCAAGGGTATACTAAACCCCCTGATTCAGATGGAACAGAGAGACAGACCTGGGTGTCATCTACATGTCGATCACACCGAAACTCCTGAGGACAGCGCCCAGCATGGGGAACATGATGACACTGTGACAAACAACACAGGACAGTTTCCATGGTGCGGAATAGTGGCCTTCCATAATCACTTTCTGGAAGCTGTCCTGGAGATAGGAACAGAATCACTGAAGTACTGTGCCTGCTCCCCTGAGATGCTCCAGAAGAATACTGTGGTCAACAGTATCAAAAGCTGCTGAAAGTTCAAGCAAAACAACCAGGGTCACTTACCACCACATCTCTCCCAGCTGATGGCATCAACTACGGTGAAGGCGGCTTTATCAGTATTATGGCTGGGCCTGAAGCCAGAGTGGGATGAACCCAAGTACTTAATTACCCAAGTACCCAATTTCTTCCAAGAATGCCGGAAGCTGGAGCCTGCCACGCTCTCAAGCACCTTGCCCCAAAGGGGAAGAATTCTTCTGGGCACAGGGAGATCCTCGTAAGGAGCGGGCATGCCACTGCTTCCTTCAAGGCAGATGGAACTTCTCCTCCTCCAGTGAAGCAGCACTTCAAGCAGCTTGTCCACATCCTCAGGCCACAATAATCCAGACTGCTCCAATATAGATGGAACCCTAATAGGGTGCAGTACTAAGCCTAAACTCCACCAGAGAAGGGTCCATTCATCACAACTAACTCACAAATGAGCCCCCAATTTGCTCTGTGCCCTTCCAAAAAAAAGGTCAAGTGTATACCAGGCAGGGCTGGGTGATACAGTACCTGGTTTTCAACATCGCAATATACTGTACTGATATATCGCAATATTTGAAATAAGGATGGGGCTAGAGGCACTGGTTGGCTTCACGGTTTTCCCACATTGTAATTTTTGCACAGCACAATTAAGATTCATGATATAATGCCAGGTCTAAAATTGTGAAACCAATATCACAATTCATCCATTAATGCTTTTTTTCTCCAAAGCAGAAGCAGCCAAATTAAAGATTTCTGTTTGACCCTTACCCAAAGAGCCATTGAGAGGAGCATGTACAGTACAGTTTAAAATCCTCATAGCACTGTGATGCTACATGCAATTTTGACATGCATTATTCTTGATCCACCACAATGCTGGGCATAATGAAACTACTACTGATCTATCTGGTGCAGCAACACATAATGGGGGGCAGAGGTTACATGACTGGCTCATCCTGTTAGAAAGTGACTAAGTACAGCAATAGAAATTAATGCCATGCAAATCAGTCATACGACATCAAATCTCACACAGATATCTCACTGATTTCATTTCCCAGAACAAGAGACGTGACTGTCTTAATGGGCATGTCCAACAGGGCAAGGTAGTTCAAACTAAAGTAGTTTTTTGAACTGGTGTGGCACAGTAGCAAAGCGACTATATAAAAAATAATAATAAGAGGAGCACAACAGTGTCCTCCCCACTTGGGCTTCCCAGCAATGGACATCCAGGGGCATACCACATATATATTGGCATCATATAGATATAATGGTTAATAGCTATTGGCAGCTTAATCCTCCATGAATTCACCTGATCACTTTTAAAGCCATCCATATTGATAGTCATTACTACATATTTTGGTAATGAATTTCATATTTTAGGTACGAGCTGTGCAAAGTGCTTCTTTATATCTATCCAAAGTCTTCCCAGATTCAGCTTGTTATGACTTGAACAGGACTCTACCACTTCACAGAAACTACTGCACATTTGCAAAGCTAAGCAGGGTCTGGTATGGCTTCAAATTGGATGTGTTGTGATTCCTGTATTGCAGGGAGTTGGACTAAATGACTGTCAGGATCCCTTCCAGCTCTACAGTTCTATGAGAAGAAAAACTTCTCTCTATCCACTTGTTTAAATCGCAAACCAGCTATGAACTTACAATAAAGTCCATGCCCCTTTTTGCAATAAGCACATAAATCTTGCCTGCCTTGAAGGAGGATTGTACAAATTACAGAAACAATGCACATGAAACAGCTTGAATCCCCTCAAATGCTATATAAAAACTAAGCATTAATTTGTTATTTTTGGTTTGCGTAGGTCAAGTGTGCACTTGGGAAACAACAATGATTTGTGGGAATTGTTTTGTGGCAGAACAGAATGGACAAACTCAAGGAACTGAAATAACCAGGACAGCAGGTACTTAAAACATAATGTGCATTGTTACCTAATTATACAAAGGCCAACATTTACAAGTGCTAGGAGAACAAATAAAATATTGTAATCTATACTTGGGATAAGCTAGGTAACAGAGGAAATAAATGTAAAGAATAAACTATTTTGCAATACTGTATATACATAAGAATAATTGAAGGTACACGGCAGGACGCTTAGAGAATTTGAGAAAACATACCGGTAATACTGAGTATTTATTGAGTTTGGTCTGTATTTTGAAAAGATGGAAGGTATGGGGAAGTGGGGATAATAGCTCAGTGATAAAGCACATGATTTTCACACAGAAAGTTCTAAATACACCCCCCTGGCATTTCTACATAAAAGTATCTGATAGAAGGTGACCTGAACAGATGCAGGAGAGCTGTTACCAGTCAGTCTAAGTATTATTATTATTATTATTATTATTATTATTATTCTCCTCTTCTTCCCTGACAAGAAATAAAATAAAAAAGCTAAAAATATATAACTAAAAGGCAATTAAATAGAATTAAATAGAATAAATATTAAAGATCTATAAAGACATATGGATAATTACAATGAAAACAGCATGGCACCTGTGTTTTCATTAAAAGTTCCCCAAAGCCTGTTGAAATAAGGTCTTCTTCACCTGCTGGTGGAAGGACAAAGAGGGAGCTAATAGACACAATTGATGTAGAAGATGGAGAAATATGTGAAACTAGAGAACAACATATCTAGGTAAGATGCTACTAAATATACATCAGTGACTGAGAAGGGCAGAAGCAGTATGTCTATCAAAGGTGTTTTTTGAGGAGACAGGCTGAAGATCCAGGTACTGTACAAAGAAGTACAAAATGGATAATACATATACAAAAATGATAAAAAGTGGGTGCAGACAAAGTTCAAAAGATAAAGTCAGCTGAAGGTGGGGGCTCGAGTACATATGGAAATGAGGCATTTTTTCAGGTTGTCAAGTGCAATAATTTCTGGAGAAGCCATATAGGGAAACAGCAAAAAACCTGCTTTAGAGACAGCACAGTATACCGTGTTTCTCCAAAAATAAGACACCGTCTTATATTTATTTTTCCTCAAAAAAACACATGGTGGCTTATTTTCAGGGGATGTCTTTATTATTATTCTTAAGTATGGTGCAGTTTAACCTACAAGGTTAAACTGCCTATCACTATGGCTTATTTTCGGGGTATGGCTTATTTTCGGGGAAACACGGTATGGATGTGACAGCACCTATCATTGTGTATCAATACAGTTGCAATAATATATATACACACACATCTGAGTAACCATACACAGTGATTTTATTACGAAAGGGTTATGTGGGATGATTTACAACAGCGTGAACCACTTTATATGGGTTGAACCCAAGCCAGAACTCACCAAGATATTTAACCCTTGACATCCTCGAAATGTGAAGCTCAACAAAAAAAAGGGCCAGACATCATTTTTAAAATTGTGCAACCATGACGACTTGTGCCCATTATGGTATAAGGGAGCTTATACAAAGCCCCTCTCTTGATACACTTGATACACTTCACACCAGCAAAATCCTTGCTTTGATTCCTTGGTTTAGCAAACCGGTCCCCCAAACGCCAAGGCCTCACTAGGAGACGTCTGAAGGCAGCCCTGTTTAGGGAAGTTTTTCATGTTTGATGTTTTATCATGTTTTTCATATTCTGTTGGAAGCCACCCAGAGTGGCTGGGGAAACCCAGCCAGATGGGAAGGGTATAGATAATATTATTATTATTAGTAGTAGTAGTATTATGGGAGGTCAAAGGCGCTGGAAACACTCTTTATGCCTAAGATGTAAAGAACTCACATTTCTGGAGAAGCCTTATGGGGAATCCGCCCAGCTGCTTGAGAGACAGCACAGATCTTGCTGGCCGGCCTGTTTATGTGCCAGCATCAATCTTCTCCCCCATAGCTCCATCCCCAAATCAATGTTATGGAGAGGGAACCACAGGGGAAGACGGCTGGGTTTCAACACCCCTGTTTTTTAAAAGAAGAGGGGGGCACCTTTAAATCAGCCCCTTATTCCCAGCAATAAAATAACACTCCCTCACACACACCCTTTTTTAAAGGACCTTTAAATCCGCCCCTTATTCCCAGCAATAAAATATAGGGCTACCCAAGTTGGGTCCTGAAGGATGCGATTGGTGTTTACATGGACTAACATGAGCGCGCGCGCGGGGGGGGGTTACGTAAGGCGTCCTCTGCACTTGCACCTGCGCGTGCCTCACGCAGGTGCCCCCGCAGCACAAAACTGAGGTGCGTTTACATGCGTGTATTTTTGTGTGTGTGTGTGTATGTGCGTTTGCGTGTGTGTCTCTCCGCCCGCCTGTTTCGCCGAACCGGTCTCCCCTTCCCCGCACTCACCCTTCGCCGGCCGGCTCCGGGCTCTCGTCGTCGGCCATGGCGGCGCGGAGGCGGCGTCCGGGAGCCGGTCCGGGGGCAGCAGCAGCCGGGAGCGCGCCGACTGACAGAACGACGGCCGCGGCGGCGGCGGCCATCACGGGACCCGCCCGACGGGCCGTCGTCGCGTCAGCGCGTCGGCCCCGCCCTCCGCTCCGCCCGGCCATAGAGAGCGCGGCGGCCAGAGCGGCAGGTTGGGGGCGGGGTGGGGTGGAGGACGTTCCCTTCGCGCCTGCGCATTCTCTCTCTGGGCGGGGGAGCTCACGGCTGTTGCCTTACGGGGTTGCGGAAGGGGGTCGCTTGCTCCCGGTTACACAACCTGGTGGTGGTCTCCGCAGCGGCGGGGGGTGGGTGGAGGAACGGCGGCCCTTGGCAAGCGTCACCCGTTCTGGAGCCGGTGATGCGCTGCCGCCAGCGGTCGCTCTGGCAGCCGATCGCTGCCGTTGCCCCGCTATGTAAGGTTTGGACTTTGCTCTGAATTTGTTTTTGGGGGGGTCAGGCCATTGCCGGATTTACATTTCCAAAATATAAGATAAAAAACAAAATAATGGTTATGAATCCTTTTAAGTTAGAGCTTAATAATTATTTCACTATTAATATAAAAGGTAAGGGACGCGGGTGGCGCTGTGGGTTAAACCACAGAGCCTAGAGAGCTTGCGGATCAGAAGGTCGGCGGTTCCAATCCCCCCGACAAGCTCCCGTTGCTTGGTCCCTGCTCCCAATCTAGCAGTTCCAAAGCACTTCAAAAGTGCAAGTAGATAAATAGGTACCGCTCCGGCGGAAAGGTAAACGGCGTTTCCATGCGCTGGTCTGGTTTCCAGAAGTGGCTTAGTCATGCTGGCCACATGACCCGGAAGCTGTACGCTGGCTCCCTCTGCCAGTAAAGCGAGATGAGCGCCGCAACCCCAGAGTCAGTCACGACTGGACCTAATGGTCATTGGTCCCTTTACCTTTAAAAGGTAAAGGGACCCCTGACCTTTAAGTCAGTCGTGGACGACTCTGGGATTGCGGTGCTCATCTCGCTTTACTGGCTGAGGGAGCCAGCATTTGTCCACAGACAGCTTCTGGGTCATGTGGCTAGCATAACTAAGCTGCTTCTGGCAAACCAGAGCAGTGCACGGAAACACCGTTTACCTTCCCACTGGAGCAGTACCTATTTATCTACAATACTTGCACTTTGACATGCTTTCGAACTGCTAGGTTGGCAGGAGCAGGGACTGAGCAATGGGAGCTCACCCCGTCACGGGGATTCGAACTGCCGACCTTGTCAACAATTACTTTGATAAAATACACATTTTGTTATGTGCAAATGGCTTTAGATACCTATCAGGTCCATAAATTACCATATAGCATATATTCAACACAAAAAACAGTGACAATTTGTTTTTGACAAAGGGTTAGGGTCTCAGCAACCTAAATCCGGGCCTGCACTCCAGTTCCCTGCGCTCCCAGTGACTGGACTGACTTCCACGCAACTTACTCCGGAGCAAGATTGGACAGCTAAAACTCCACTCATCTACCTTCACTAGTTTCTGGTCTTCCTTGTCACATTTCAGTGCTTTCCCCACTAACTTGCCAAATTCAATCACCTTCCTTAGGCAATGCCCCTTTATCCTATACTGGCTCTCCTCACCCATCACAAATTGTGATTGCTTTTAAAAGTGCTCAAGAGCCTTTGCCTGTCTTCCTTCCTTTATTTCTTCCTTCCTGTATTTCTTAATACTGTATATCAATCTGCCTATGACCTTCGCTCCTCCAACAAAACCATTTTCAGCTACCCAAAGGTCTCCTGCCCACAAACAATTTCATTTTCTATTACTGTCTGGAACTCTCACCCTGAACATATGCGTGATATTGTTTCTATTCCTTCAAATCTTTCTGCATGTAAAATGTGGGCTTTCAAGTCTTTGCATACACACCATACATTTGGAGCATATGCCTTTCTAAAAATAATCCTGGAAACTGGATCCTGGAAGACCTGCCCGCAGGCCTTATTCTATCTAGCCTAGGAGGGAGGGACCGTGGCTGACTCCAGCTACAAAAGCTGAGGCTGCTGAAGAGGCCAGAGACCATCTTGGCTGTCTCTTCGTGCAGAACCAGGTCATCAAGTGTCAGCTTCCACAGCTTCTGCCCACCATGAACCACCATTCATGTTGTCAGCAGCAACAGCAGCAGATACAGAATCAGGGAAATGTAGAGTTGGAAGGAACCCTGGGTATCATCTAGTCCAGGCATCCCCAAACTCGGTCCCCCAGATGTTTTGGGACTACAATTCCCATCACCCCTGACCACTGGCCTTGTTAGCTAGGGATGATGGGAGTTGGAGTCCCAAAATATCTGGAGGGCCAAGTTTGGGGATGCCTGATCTAGTCCATGCAATGCAGGAATATGCAATTCTCCTATACAGAGATCAAGCCTGCAACCTTGGCATTATCAGCACAATGCTCCAACCCTGGGTTTCCCAACCTTTTCCCCGACCACAGCCCCCTTCCGACCTTGTTTCCTTCCTGTGACCCCCCCTTGGGTGAAGGCAAGGGGGTGCAGAGGAGAGCTGTCCCCCCAATAAGTAAAAATCAATACAAATCTGAGGTTCTGCCCCCAACAAAAATCCTGGCTATGCCCACCCCCACCTCCATCCGACTGGTAGAAGGCAGCTATTTAAATGTTTTGTTTGGAAATAGAACATGTTCTATTTATCATTTTTAATAATTTATCCAAAAGACAATTACATAGGAACAGAAGCAGAAAAACAGAATCGTGGAGCTGGAAGGGACCCCTAGGGCCATCTTTCTAGTCCAACCCCCTGCAATGTAAGAAACTCAGCTAAAGCATCCATGACAGGTGGCCATCCAACCTCTCTTTAGAAACCTCCAAGGAAGGAGAGCCCAGAACCTCCTGAGGGAGATCCATCTTCCATGTATTATAAAAAGTAAACAACACTTATTTGACCCCAGTTATTTGACACAGAGAGGGAAACCTACTGTATAAGGCCTTAATTGCTCAGGATTGCAATACCTCCAGGACCGCCTCTCCCTATATGAACCAACCCAAACCCATCATTCATGGATGAGTCTCCAACTGGATATGGTAAATGTATCAGTTGTCAGAAACAACACTTTGCCCATTAATGACAACATCGCCTTTGGTGATCTTCTAAAATTCATTTTAACTGTTGAGCATAAATGTTGGTCTTTAGCAACATGTTCTTGTGATACGGAACTATTGCCTAGTTCCTTCCGACCAAAATGCAGTTGTGCAACACCCCACACCATCTGCAAGGGTGGCAGAGAGAGTGCTTTACAACCCATTAGCCAATACTCAGCTATGTTAAGTTTTGAGGATCTCCATTGTGAAAGGCACAACCGAGCAAGAAGATTCTTCTGGGCAAAATTTATCGACTTGAACTGTGCACACACCTTCGTCCTTTTTTATTATCCCACAGGCAGCTAGTGCTGTCCAGGGAATTCCAACACAACCGTCCCCTAAGGAGGCAACAACAAATAGTGTCTCATCTCATTTACATTTTTTTAAGCATAAATCAAA
Source organism: Zootoca vivipara (assembly GCF_963506605.1). NCBI lineage: Eukaryota > Metazoa > Chordata > Lepidosauria > Squamata > Lacertidae > Zootoca > Zootoca vivipara. The sequence continues at coordinate 14,414,228 of NC_083287.1, read as the reverse complement.
CACTCAGCCATTTTGCATTTATTAGAGAAAGACGTTTCATAATGTGGCACCCTAAACACATTAACTAGGAAGGTCCATCTCAGAGATTTCAATGGGCACCTATTTCCCACTGTATCTTGTCAGAGTAGATCCACTGAAATTAAAGTAGCTAATTACACATGTCCATCAATTTCAATGGGTGTATTCTGAGCCTATCGATTTCAATTAGTCTATTCTTAGGACTAATACGGTACTGGCTATAGCCTATTCTATTTAGAATATAACAGTGTTATTATTGTATTTAATTGATGCTAGCTAGCTAGATGATTAGATCACACAACCTTTTGCCTTATGACTAAGGGCTCATGTTTAGGGAAGTTTTTAATGTTTTACGTTTTATCACATTATTATTATTATTATTATTATTATTATTATTATTATTATTATTATTATGTGGAGCCAGACAGAGTGGCTGGGGAAACCCAGCCAGATGGGCAGGATATAAATAACAAATTATTGTTGTTGTTGTTGTTGTTGTTGTTATTATTTTCCCAGGGCCTGGGTGGACTATGTAATAAATGATAGGATTTTGTTTATTTGGGGTAAAGGTAAAGGGACTCCTGACAATTAAGTCCAGTTGTGAACGACTGGGGTTGTGGTGCTTATCTCGCTTTAAAGGCCGAGGGAACCAGCGTTTGTCCGCTTCCGCAGACAGTTTTTCCGGGTCATGTGGCCAGCATGACTAAGCCGCTTCTGGTGAAACCAGAGCAGCGCATGGAAACACTGTTTACCTTCCCGCCACAGCGGTACCTATTTAACTACTTGCACTTTTGAAGTGCTTTGGAACTGCTAGGTTGGCAGGAGCTGGGATTGAGCAATGGGAGCTCACTCCGTTGCGGGGATTCGAACCGCCGACCTTCTGATCGTACTCATGTACTGTACTGCTTAGCCTTAGATATTAGCTGGTACTGTATGCTGAACAACCCCAACTGGGATCCATCACCATCATCAACAAGAGGCATTCCGGAACAAAGAGCCCCAGAATTTGCTATAATCCTTACAACAACCCTATAGGGTAGGCTAATAATACATGTGGCTATCATTGCAGTGGCAGCTCACCCTGTTGCGGGGATTTGAACTGCCAACCATTCAATCGGCAAGCCCAAGCGGCACAGTGGTTTAACCCACAGCGCCACCCGCGTCTTTGGGATATGGTGAAAATACAACTCCTGGCCAAGATCCTTAAAAAGGTAAAAATTCCAAAAGAAGCTTAACAACTTTGCAAAAAAGAAAGCCTCTGAGGTCTCTTGCTACTGTTGTTACAGGCAATTTCATCTGCTGTTCCTGTGGATCTTACTGCCTGAGGCGGTCACCTCATCATCATCATGCCTCATGGGTGGGCCGGCCCAAAAACATTATTCAGCACAGCAGCTTGCACAACTTACTGAGGAAGATAGCGGCCCAATAAAATTCAAAGTACATAGGAACCATTAATTGCAAATTTATTCAAAATCCAATCAAGACTGTTGAGTCAACCAAAGTGATGAGATTTGATCCAGCGATAAAAGACCGACAGTCATTTACAACTCCAGTGCCCCCCAACTATGAAGGATCCCCCAGGTAGATCCCCACCTTGAGGGGTGCAGATGCTGCCCACTTTGGGGATCACTGAAAAAGATTTCCCCTCCCATACTAAGAAAGGCTTTTAGAAAGGGCTCCAAACTGTGTGAACTCAGAACTTTTGAATTCTGCAACATTAAGGCCTGTGTGTGTGTCCCCACCACAGGAGCCAACTCCCCTAATAAAGCATTTGAGCCCCCCCTAAAAAATGTTTTGTTTCATGTGATCAATTATGTGGGGCAGGGCCTGCCCCTCCATATTTTATTAATCCCTGATCTCCCTTGCTCCCTGTCCCAAGATCCGGATGCCTTCCCTGCAAAAACCCACACGAAAACCAAGAAGAAGAAAAAGAAAAGAAAAAGAAATCGAAAGAATCAGAAATCAGGAAGACTAAAATTTTCCAAAAAAAATGGGGAAATTTTACAATTTATTGTAAAAAACCCCAATGTAAACAGTTAAAATTGTTAGTAGGATTGGAATGGCACTTGTAGTTTAATGGTGAATTTTGGATATAATGGAGACGTAAAAGATTTGGATAATTATAAAAGATGCAGGAGGAAATGATTAATAAGGCACGAGGACCCACAAAGCGGAGGAGGCAAGTCCAGGAGATTCTATGGAATCTTGTCTTTATGTTGCATATGTGATTGTAAAACTAAACTGTAAAACCAAATAAATAATTTAAAAAGAAAGAAAGAAGTCCGAAGGGACCAACAGGGGAAGAACCCCTTCGGAGGAACTCTGCGCTCTTCACTACTACCGTAGACCCGGGATTGAGGGCGGGCCCAGTGACGCGCAGCCCCGTCCTCGTGGCCCGATCGGCTCCTCCCGTTGGCGGCTGTCCCCGCCAGTCTCCTCCTTCGCGGAGAGAAGAGGCCGCGGGTGAGTGAATATGTGAGGGCGGCGAGGCTGGGCTAAAGGGGACGGGAGACCCTTTTTTCTCTCAGTTCCCCTCAGAGCGAGGGGGAGAAGAGGCAGGAAGGGCCTGCGACCCCGAAGCCGTTAAAAGGGCTGCGGCGGGGAGAGAAACCCGCGGCCGGGGAGTTATGTGGAGGGTTATGACAAACATTTAAGCTGGGGGGGGGGAGAATAAAATTACTGTAAATAAAATTTGTGTAGGGAAGAGGAGGGGCGGATTCCCGCCGTCGCCCTCCTCCTTTTTGCCCCGTTCACACGAGCGCACCCCCATATTTGGCGCCGCCCGGCCCTCCGTGAGGGAATGGCAAGCCTGAGAGGCTCTCCGGAGCGACTCCCTTTCCGACCCCGTGAGAAGAGAGGCTGCTATTGGGTTGAGGTGTCCCGTCCCCCCCAGTTTCCTAGCTAAATTCCTAACGGGCGCTTCTCAGGGACTAGCGCCTTGAGAAGTTGGCCCGTTTCCCGACGTTCCCGTTCTCGTGGCGCTTCGGGGCGTCACCCCAAATCCTGCTCCAGGCAGAGCTTTCTTTAATCGAAAGTAAACTGGCATCCCCAAGCGCTCAGGGAAAAAAACCTTGTCAAAACCCCTACTTTTAGTTAAGTATTTTTATTTATTTACTTGATGCTCTCTCTCACCCACCCACCCATGGTTTTTGTAGCGGAGCGAGGGCGAATTTCAGGACAGTCCTGTCCGCACGTCAAATAAAGCAGCTTATTTCGAGAGAGAAGTCAACTGACTGCAGAGGGAGAGACTTGGCATGTCAACACTGCAACTTTTATAATGAAAAATCACACGCCCACCCAGTATTTTTTTAATGGCCAAGCAAAATCCCGAGGAAGATTTTGGGACTATGAAAACTTCCCGTCAAACTGATTGTGAAGCAAAGTAGCAGTGGGAGGAGGAGGGAGAGGACATGGATTTTGAAGCCACTGTAGAATATTGTCTGTATTGGCCCAAAAAATATTTTATAGCCTTAAAGAGGCCGTGGCTGGGGGCCATTGTCATGAAGAGTGTGCTCCGCCAACTTGTAAATGAGTTATTGAGATGATGCAAATGGATAATTGGCACACACATATGAAAACTTTTTTAAAAAAATGCTTACTGGATTTCCTCCAGAAAGGGTAGAATCCGATTGAATTGGGGCCCGGGGGGGGGGGGGAGAGACTAGCATTTCGATGGCAGTGATGTTATGTAGATGCTGCAAAATAATAATAATAAATTGCAATGATGTGTAGATGCTGCAAAATAATAATAATCTAAATGCATAGTATGAGTTCCTGGATAAACTGCTTTCAACCACATGTATATCTGAGAGGTACATCTGTCAGTTTGCCCGTGCCTCATTGGAGTCTGACAGCTGTATGCACATGCATTTTTCTGCCCCGGCAGTGTACACACTGGGAAGTATACACTGGCTAATTTTTCCCATTTCGGGGACCAGTACTGTATATCCATATATGATAGTAAGATCATGCGACAGCTTCTGCAACTCAACTCAAATAGGGAGATTTTTTCTATGTAAGGGGAAGGGTGAGGTGTGGCTCAATACATTTTCCTGCCTGATTTGGAGCAGCTGACTGGCGCATAATACTCATGGCCCACAAGGTATTCTGCCGCCTGAGGCAGAAAATATCTCTTAACTGTACTCTTTTCGGGCACCTGCTAAAAACATTGTTTCGACAAGCCTATCCAGATACTTAGGAAGTTGAGGTAATTTTAATGTTTTAGTATTTTAACTTTTGTATGTTTTAAAGTATAGTGATTTTTTCTTGATTTTGTTTTATCTTTTTATAAACCGCTTTGATATATGTTTGTTTTGTTTTGTGTTTTGTTTGCAAACAAGCAGTGTATAAATTTCATAAAACAAACAAACAAATTCTTTTTAGGATTAAAGGATAGCAACAGTACATTAAATAATCTGCTTTCCTTTCACGGCGCCCAAAATCAGCCGCTTTACTTTGAAGATGACAATCGGCCTCTGTTAACTTGGCACAGCCTTAAATCATAACAAAGCAGTGTTTTCTGAACCCTTAGTGATGCGTTGCATCAAGAAAACACTTGTTCCAGCTGGGTTTTGAATGTTTTTGTATATAGAAGTTATATATAGAAAAAAAGAGAGGTTCTGAGGCTTAAATCTTCCTGGAATCCTTGTTCTCTAATTGTAACTGTGTAGTTGACCCTAATGTGTCTAAACATTTAAACTGCACTCAACATATTACTTATGTGATGACACACCAAGCCTTTCGTTGCTTATCTGAACTTGCCAGTAGTGCTTCCTTCAAAACATTCCCATGCAAATGAACGTTCACTTAGGAGGAAAATGGTAACTTGTGAAGACACTAGACTTCTATTACAGTATTTGCAAATCTAACTAAGGCTTTTGAAGCATCAAGGAGTGGCTCAATCTTGTTTGACTTTGGTTTGACATGAGTATAAATCACACAGTATCCTAATTATCAACAGATTGTTCCTAAATAATTTGAGAAGCGTACCCTAGTTTTAGGATCATATGATTTCTGATCATACAGTAGTATTAATATATCCTGAGAGAAGCTGCCTAGAGAGCCCCCATCTATTCTTATAGTATTGCTAACACAAGTTCTTACAATCAAATTTAAATAAAGTTATTACCATAAATGTATATTGCAAGTATATATACGCAAAAGAAAAAAAAAGGTCTTTCGAAATGTTTCCTAATAGCATATTAATTTGATTTAGACAGAATTTATCTCTGTTATGCTTAACCAAGGGAGAGAGGATAACAAATGATTCACTTATGGCCTAACCATTAATGCTGATGATGTAAAGTACTAACAGCAGCACAGTTATCTTGGCCAAAGTTTGAGAAACATAATTGAGAAACATAAAAGATTTGCAGTGTACAAAGGATATTCCTTTCTATTTTCGGAATTGGGTAAATGTGTTAACTTTGTAGCAGTGCAATCTTTTGCTATGCTGCTTTAGATTGCAACCCCTGGGCATAAGCCAGTATTGAAAATAGGGGGGGTTACAAATAAATTAATTTGCCATTAATATGGGAATGTGCTCCATGGATAAAACTACAGTTCATTGGGACTTACTTCAGAGTAGACACAAGATTTCATAGTACATTCAGGAAACTACAGTACTTTTTGATTTCACTAAATGAGATCTAGGGAGCAAAATGCATTATTAAATGACTTAAAACTGTAACTTTTCAATTCAACATGTTCACTTGATTTGATCAGACAGCTTGCCATCTTTGATAGAAAAGAATATATATTTGGCTTTTTCTAATGCAATCTTTACAGCTGAACTTTGTCAAGAACGTGTCTATAATTGTAGTCTAACAAGCTATGTAGAAATACTGGAATATCCTTTCTTCAAGGTTGAAGGTGAAATGTTGCTTTTACCAAAGCAAAAAAACTGGGGGGGGGGGAGCAAAAGAAAAGTAGGTGATAGTGCTACCCAGTTGTTGATTTACAGTAAATTGTATACCCTTGAATGTTCATTTCTTCTGCAGCACACAACTATTTTATTCTTTTTTCATTCCTTTGGTAAGCCAGTTATCCAAAAGATGAAGATAAGCTGGTCGGCATATGACACATTTGAGGCAAATTTCAAACCACTTGTGGTGGTTGAGCTTGCAAAAGACACCAAAGATGAAACGAAAGAATGGCTGACACAAAAGATAATAGAAAAGAAGAAAAATGGAGGTTGGTACTCTTTACTTCTACGTAAATCTGTTTCTTAAAGTATGAAAATATAATTATACAAATACATTTTAAAAGAACATATATAGTTTATTTAAATATTTCTAAAGGAAAAAGGATCTTATTCTGAGATTTTATTTATAGAGATGAAAGTTGCATGGTTGAATATTATCTTGATACTTCATATTCAACTGATTGACATAAAAACCTCCTTTTTTGCTGAAATTGTGTAGAGAACATTTTCTTTAAGTCTCCTTTAATATGTGCGAGCCTAATTAGCAAGGCTGCCATCCACATTTGCACGAAACCATCTCTAAAGGCTGTTGTCATTTTCCTGTAAGCATTCATTTACAGAGCTACAAGTCTTATGTGCTAAGTCAGCTCCAGGTTCTCTTAGATGAAATGGTGTAGGTCCATTTCAGTTGGGTTTTTGATTTTAAAACTAAGACTGCCAAAATAAAGACACTGTTCATTATCTTCAGCTGCTTTTGATCTCATTGACTGTAGCATCCTTCTGGATAGGCTGCCTCAGTTGGATTTTAGAAGTACTGTTAGGATGGCCAGTTTGGATGGTGTTGAGCAGGCACCCCCAAACTTCGGCCCTCCAGATGTTTTGGACTACAATTCCCATCATCCCTGACCACTGGTCCTCTTAGCTAGGGATCATGGGAGTTGTAGGCCAAAACATCTGGAGGGCCGCAGTTTGGGGATGCCTGGTGTTGAGGGTTCTACTCGCCTGTGCTATTTGTCATCTACATGAAAGCACTGGGCAAGGGCATCTAGATATTTCAACTAAGATGTTGCAAATCTGCAGTTGACACTGCGCCTTTTTATCAAATCCAGGAGAGGTAGTAGGTATTTTAATCAGTGCTTGGTCGTGGTAATATACTGGATGAGGGCCAATAAACCCTGCAGCTCAAGAGGATCTCTTTGTTGAGAATTCATCATGATTTGCTTGTACAAAGTTATGCAGGGGTTATTGACCATTCATCTGTTGTTTTTCAGTGGATTTGTTGCGCTAGGGAAACAGCGCACTTTAAATCCACTTTAAATTCTGGTGTCCCTCCTGAAAAATAGTGACAGCCTGGAGGTTTTGATTTGATTTAAGATTTGTATTTTGTTTTCCCAACAACAAACGTTGAGCTGAACTCACAAAAGCATTAAAACAACAACAAATGCTGCAACTATCATTCCAAACACAGCATATAAATAAAGCAAACAGCAGCAAATGCTTCATCAAAACAATTAATACAATTCAATGGAGTCAAAGTAACTCATAATATTGCCAGCATACTTCCTAATCACATGGAACATTAATCCAGAACAACAAGAAATGGATTAGCTGTTCCATGTTGCTGCCCTTAGAAAAGATAGAGGTATTTTTAATAGATGACTCGTCCAGCTGCTTGAGTGGTGTTCAACCTGTTCTGGAAGGGTTTGCATTCCCCCTAAAGCAGGGCTGGGGAACCTGTGCCTCTCAAATGTTGTTGGACTCCCAATGCCCATCTGAGCCAGCCAGCATGGCCAATGATCAGGTGTGGTGAGAGCCTCTGAAGGGTACATTTTCCCCATCCCTGGGCTTGCAGCATTGTCTCTGGAAGCACAAGGGGTCTCTCTAGCTCAATACTGTATCAATTTAGGCTGATTTACCAACCATGGCCTTTCCTGGACAGGTAGCCTTACAACAATTATCCATGTTCTCGTAACCTCTCTCTTGGGTTGTTTTTCTTTTCCCCATCAGCCAAGGGCTCCCTCATCCTATTGGTTTGCTGTTTTTAACTACATCTTAAGTGGCTTCTCCCCCCCCCCCTTTTGTATATAATTTTTATTAGATTTTCTGTTTTACAATTTAAAATACTCATTTTACATCCTTAAGATATCAGTGACTTCCCTTCTTTTTCCATGGTTCATTTTACATACCCTAAATCCCTGCATATTTTACAAAAAACTATATCATTCAGTATTTCATTATTGCATCCATCAAACATATTTACACTGTTGAATTTATCTTATGCTGCCAGCATTTTGAGCTGTACGCAGTTATTTCCCATATATTCAATAAATGTTTTCCAATCTTCTTTAAACATATGTTCTTCTTGTTCTCTTATTCTATATGTTAAGTCTGCGAGTTGTGCATATTCTGCCAACTTAAGTTGCCATTCTCCTTTGGTTGGGACCGCACTCATTTGCAATTTTTGGGCTAACAAAACATGGCCCGCAGTAGTAGCATACATAAATAACCTTTTCTGACACCTGGGAATTTCAGTCTGAATTATCCCCGACAGAAAGGACTCTGGTATTTTTTTTTGAAAGAACTTTTAAAGTATTTGGGAAAGTATTTTTTCAATTCATTATGGATCATTTCCCAATACTCTTTTACCCTTTTACAAGTCCACCACATATGAAAGAACGTTCCCTCCACCGCTTTGCACTTATGTGCCTTTTCTTAAAACACACACACAAACCATAAGCATTTTATTGAGATCCTTATATGCATGTTTTCTCCTGTGTACTTGCTCTTTAGTTGTTGCTCACAAGCAGAGGCTTGTGCTCCACTTGCCTTTTAAATCTATCAAACTCTGGCCACAATCCAGCCAAACTTAAGTATTTTAAAATCTTAATGATTTGATTGTTGGATATTTAAGTATGTCCTTACTACTGAATGTTGATAACACAAACTTGTTCTATAGATAAGGAATCATTTCTATTTAACCCTTTAGATGCTGTGCCTCTTAAACTCTTAAACTCAGCCTGAGCAATGCATGAGTCCAATTCATTATGTATTTAAAATATCTTCTATTAAAATTAAGTTCTGTTTAATTTCTTGCCTTATTTTGAAGGAGCCCAGCTTTTGGTGAAACCCTTGATGGCAGATGGGAAGAAAATAGAAGGGAACCAGAATATTTATATTGTTGGAGCATCTCCCTTGAGGCTGCTTCTGGGAGCTGAAACGGTGGGGTTGGTGAAAGAATGTAATGATAACACAATGAGAGCCTTTACGTATACCGCTAGAAAAACCTTCAAAGATTTTGCAGGTAAATCAAACTGTTTTTAGAATTGTTTCTGACATAATTGCATGTTTTTGCTTTTTAGGGCATAAAAACCATTTAAATTGAACATTGAACTTTCACCTCTCAGTCATGAAACTATATGCATTTCTGAGTTTTGAAATGTGATTATGCTTTCCTACATTATGTGGAAACCTGTTGAATTTTAAATTTTGACATTAAGCAACATTTTTAAAAAAGTAGATTCCAGTGTTTTTTTAATAAATGGATCTGAACAAGTAGCTATCCATTGTAGGAGGCTGAAGGTTTGACACTGTAATACAAACTTCTTTGAGAGTAAGTTTCATTCAACTCAGTGAAGTTTTATTCTGATTTGACATTTATAGGATTGCATTTTAATGTCTTGGTTAGTTATTTCCTTAAGAGACCTCTTGCTTTGATGACATACTGTGCCTCCCAGATAACTGCTTCCTCTAGGAATTTTGCAAGATAAGAGAACACATGTTCAACCATATCAACTCTTTTCTGATTTAGAGGACAATCATGATTTCCTTACAATGGCAGAGTGTCAGTACATCATCAAACATGAACTTGAAAACCTGAGAGCCAAAGATGAAAAAATGATCCCGGGTTATCCTCAGGCAAAGCTTTATCCGGGAAAGTCAATTAGTGAGTAACTTTGTATTGAAGTTATATTGCATAAGCTCTGATATTGGGGGGAAATGTATGTGAAACCATAATTTTCGTTAGCTTTGGGAGAAAACTTAGATATTGCAAGTTGGCATGTGCAGTTTGCCACAGCTTCTGCTTACATTAATTTTATATAACTATTTCCTATTATTCCTTGATGGAACAACCTAAAAGAAATCTAGACATGCCTAGCAGCTTAAACTTCCTTAACGTATTTTGATTGGTTCTTCTGCTGCAGGTAGGTTTTAAGCTTGATTTATTCTGCACTTAGGTGCTGCTTGCTCCCATCTCTATATGTATATCTATGGGCAAAAAGCCTATTTCATAATATTTGGCACTTGCAAAAGTACAGACATGTAGCAATATTATATCCAGAACAAATTCCATTATCTATGTAAAGTGTCTAAAGCTGAGATCTGTGAACATGATTTGACAGAAATTTAGAATTGAGCTCATGGATCTGTCTTGGAAAAAGTAAGTCTGATGCAACACTCGTGTATATGTTCTTGGTTAAAAATGCCGATGATTAAGTGGTAAATAAATTCCCTAAACTATTAAACAAAAAGTGACTAATTAATGCCACATTTTATTTGTCTAGCAAAATGTATACACCGAGTACTAGGGCAAAAGACTTTTAAGCGATGTGCAATAAACAATCTAATATAGTCATTTAAAATACCAATAAAAACAAGTTACATAAAAATAGAACTAGTAACTATAAATCACTTATACTTAAGTGGTTTTAATATCAAATTACATGCCTGCATAGGCTTTCTGAACAAAAAAAATTGTAAAGGTAAAGGGGCCCCTGACCATCAGGTCCAGTCGTGTCCGACTCTGGGGTTGCGGCGCTCATCTCGCTCTATAGGCCGAGGGAGCCGGCGTTTGTCCGCAGACAGCTTCCGGGTCATGTGGCCAGCATGACAAAGCTGCTTCTGACGAATCAGAGCAGCGCACGGAAACGCCGTTTACCTTCCCGCTGGAGCGGTCCCTATTTATCTACTTGCACATTGGTGTGCTTTCGAACTGCTAGGTGGGCAGGAGCTGGGACCGAGCAACGGGAGCTCACCCCGTTGCAGGGATTCGAACCGCCGACCTTCTGATCGGCAAGCCCTAGACTCTGTGGTTTAACCCACAGCGCCACCTGGGTCCCAAAAACTCTATACAGTCGTACCTTGGATCCTCAAGTCAAATGTTTGACTCCCGAACGCTGCAAACCCGGACGTGAAGGAGCTTCCTGCAGCCAGTTAGAAGCCGCGCCTTGGTTTCTGATCATTTTGGAAGTCGAACGGAATCTGTTCCACTTCCAAGGTACCACTATATTGTATAACCTATGTAATGGTTGTTATTTTATTTATACCCGGCCCATTTCACTCTGTGTGGGAATATGATATCAGGACTAAAAACTACACGTATAAAAAAAAATATAGATTGAAAAATGTTATTCAGAGAATCATTTAGTGGGGTCTGGATAAGATAAGTCAGATGATGCATATTTACTCTGCTACATGAACCATTCCAGAATTAATACACTGTCCCTTATTTCTTTTTTTTTCTCTTTCAGTGCGAAGGCTAATATCCAATGGTATTCTACTTCAGATTTTTCCACTTCATGACCCAGAAGAACTAAAGAAACTTGGACATACATGGTACAAAAAACTGAAAATTAGCTACCAGCCTTTAGGTAAGATAGCCTTACAATCTTGGCTTCTTCTGGTATGAACTGTGCGATTTTATTGGGGCCTCATTACTTATAAGGCTATGTACATCAACCTTTGATGTGAGATACCTATTCAAGACCACAGCACACCAGAACTGAGTAAGCAACAAACAAATTGAGAAAGTTCACCAACAAATAGTCTGTGAAGGTACAGAAAAGTAAATTAGGTCACGTGTTGAAGGGGACCAGGAAGCAAAACCAAAGGACACTAGCCAATTTGTCCTTGAGGAAAATTCCCTCTGATCTGCATGGGTTATTACTCTGATCCGTCATGGATTTAGTTTGTCTCATCCTGAGCTTGAGCTAATACAAAATGGGCATTTCACATTGACAGACTAATGGTGGAATCCTAACCATGTCTGGTCAAAAGTCCGTGTTACTGAATTCAATAGGGCTTACTCCCAGGAAAGTGGAGTTAGGATTGTAGTTCATGTGATTTGTGTGTGCTTTTTAAAATTACTGAGCAATGGGAGACTGCCTGAAATTGTCTGCACCTGGGAGCTGTTGCATACAACAGTAGATAAATGTGGAGTTACTTGCCACATGGATCAGGTGTGGAAATGCATTCCTTTCAGCAGTTGGAAATGGCCTGGAGAAAACTGCCTAGTAGTGCCTGATTCATGTGGTGAGCCAGACGATTTTGGGAAGTGGTCCTAATTTACACTTATCATTGTGCTTGCAAAGCAACAGCTTAAACTCTGGTATTGCCCTATCTTTGAGGAAAATGAGGTATGAATTATTAAGTACTCCATACACTACATAAGGCACTTGATGCTTCAGAATGTAATAAAGGGGTACCTTGGTTGCTGAATGGCTTGGCTTCCGAACAAATTGGTTCCCGAACTCCGCAAACCTGGAAAGTAAGTGTGAACGTGTTTTGGAAGACGAATGTCTGACGTGGCTTCTGCAGCTTCCGCAGCTACCACTTAAGTGCAGGGAGCTCCTGCAGCCAATCAGAAGCTGTGCCTTGGTTTTCAAACGGTTTCAGGAGTCAAATGGACTCCTGGAATGGATTAAGTTCAAGAACCAAGGTACCACTGTAACCCTTTTTATTTTTTAAAATGCCCAAAAGCTAATGTAAGCCTGCCAATTTTTGTGTGTATGAGACTTACATTTATTCTCTTTGTTTTCCCACAGATGAAATTCGCTGCTATTTTGGTGAAACCATTGCTTTCTATTTTGCCTTTTTGGAGTATATCACATTTGCTTTGGTTCCAATGGCTATCATTGGGATTCCTTATTATATCTTTGATTGGGAAGATTATGACAAGTATGTGCTGTTTGCAGGATTCAACCTGCTTTGGTCTGCTATTATCCTTGAACTCTGGAAGCGGTGTTGTGCTCTAATGGCCTACAGGTGGGGGACACTTTTGATGAAGCGACAGTTTGAGGAGCCCAGGCCAGGGTTTCATGGAGTTTTAGGCATTAATCCCGTGACTGGGAGAGAGGAGCCGGTATACTCTAGTTTCAAAAGACAGTTACGAATTTATTTAGTCTCATTACCATTTGTGTGCCTTTGCCTCTACTTCTCACTTTATGTCATGATGGTTTACTTTGAATTGGAAAACCAGGCGCATTTATATCATGAAGAGAACCAATCCGAATTCAGCAGCTTAATATTATATGTGCCCAGCATAATTTATGCTGTTGTGATTGAAGTTCTGAACCGCATCTATAGATACGCTGCAGAGTTCTTAACCTCATGGGGTAAGATTTCTCTCTTATTCTCTTATGTTGAATCATTTTCTAAGATATTATCGATTCAATGATCATGTGATAGTTGGCTTTTATGAAAGAACCTCTTTATTATGTGAGCTATAATTCCACTGCGAAGGATGCTTATTGCAAAAAGACTGCGCTAGAAACAATTTAGAGAAATTTGTTTGTGCCAGATAAGATGCCTGTAGACGTGTGATATAGATAACATTTTTGTTCAGTCATGTTGACCCCTCAAGAATTCCATCCACTCCCACTTTTAGAAACATAAAGCCAATACAGATTCTTAAATAATCTGTGGGCCAATTTTAAACAATTAACAGTGAAATCATATATATGTCTACTTAAAAGTAGGCTCTGTTTAGTTCAGTAACACTTATTTCCACCACCATGCTAATACAAGTGTGTGTATAAATTAGTGGAGACTGAAGGTTTTTTTTTCAGTTGGGGTTAGTGGCCTGAACATAGAAAACAAAAACTCTGCCTTTTATCTTGAGGTGGAATGAAGCCAGAGCTATGTGTTCTGAGGGCTCCATACACGCCTTTCCAAACTGGCAGCAGTTGTATATTTGTAGGAAGAAATTTTTTAATTGTGCTTAACATGGGAGAGTGCCCTGATTGAATGCTTGCAAAAGTGCAAGAAAGACGCTGTTCGTTCAAGTCTCATGGGCTACAATCTGACAATAGGGGTTTCCATGCAAAACAGAGGTAGATCTGATCGCTAGACCATGGCCAGGAGCAATCCAGCATCACCTGAGTTCTGCGAGTGCGGCTTTCTCCCGATTGAAGGGCAGAGTGTTTGAGGACCGGGAAACCAAAATGCTTGTTCCCAAAGCTATTGTACTACCAATCTTGCTGTACGCTTGTGAAACATGGACCAGTTATTAATGCCATCTCCAATTCCTCGAAAGATTCCGTCAACAGTGTCTCCGAAAAATGTTACATATCACTTGGGAAGACAGGCGAGCTAATGTCAGTGTACTGGAAGAAGCAAAGATCACCAGTGCCGAAGCAATGAATCTTAAACATCAACTTCTTTGGATTGGTCATGTTGTGTGGATGCCGGATTATCATCTTCCAAAGCAACTACAGTAGAACCTCTACTTACGACCACCTCTACTTGGGCCCGATCCAAGTCGCAATTGAGGCAAACCCGGAAGTAAATACCAGGTTTGCCACGATTCGCACATGCACAGAAGCGGCTGCCACCGTCTGCATATGCGCACAACGGCGCTTCCACCAGCAATCCGTTTCGCCTAAAGGACGGGCCGCTGGAACGGATTATGGTGGTAAGTAGAGGTTCCACTGTACTCTAGTTCGAACTTAAAAATGGAAAGCATAATGCGGGTGGTCAACTAACTAGGTTTAAAGACATTCTCAAGGCAAATCTAAAAAAATGTAGTATAAACGCCAACAACTGGGAAACACTGGCCTGTGAGCACTCCAATTGGAAAACAGCCTTTACACTGTTTCCAATCAAAACTGGAGAGGTTAGCTTTCTTTTCTTGGGTGCCTGATTATCTGGACAGATGCCTATTAGTCACCATGCTTCCCTAGGCGAGGGATGTGTTAGAACCCTCCGCCAGCAACACTTACCAACCGCAGGTCACCCCGGTGACGTGTCTTGCCTGTGTGCGGCTTCAGGTCTTGAAACTTTAAAGGTTCAAAAGTAAAAAAACCACACAAAACAACCTGGAGACAAGTTTGCTCGTTCTTATTTTTTGAGCAGATGTTTTGTAGAGCCAAAGTGTGCCTCCATGTCGAGAGGTGAAATGGAAAACCGCTGTCAATCAAGGCAAAAAAAATCCAAGGAAAACCCAGACAGCGTTGAGCCAGTAGAAATGCTGAAATGAACTCCACCGATATCCATTTTGGGGAACCGCAGAGGAAGAGGGAGAAGCAGTGCTGGGGAGAGGGGAGAGACTTCCCAGAATCCTCTGCAACCTGGCCTGATCCTGCAAAGCTGTGCTTCGCCGCCATCCCTACCTGGGCTTCAGTCCTCTTCTGTCTGCCACTTACCTCCTTGAGGTCTCCTGAGTCCCACAATGTGTTGCTCTTGTAAACTTTGTGGTCTAAGTTCAGCGGGCTGTCCGAGCCAGGGTCTCTCTGGGGGGCAAGGGGTTTCTTTCCATTTGTGGTCCTCCTGCACACAACTTCAAAGTTGCCGATATCCATTTCGGGGAACTGCGTAGGCAGAGGAAGAAGACCTGTCAGCAGCACTGGGAAGAGGGGAGACACTTCCCAGAATCCTCTGCAACCTGGCCTGATCCTGCAAGGCTCTCTTTGGCCACTCTGTCTGCCATGTACCACATCCGTGAGGTTGCCAGAGTCGCTCTCATAACCTTCATTGTCTACGCTCAGGGAGCTGTCCGAGCTGGCATCCATTTCGGGGAACTGCAAGAGGGAGAAGCCCTGTCAGCAGTGCTGAGAAAAGGAGAGAGAATGTGTGGCATCTGCTACATTTGGAAGCTACAATCAGAGACTGACAAGGAATGTGTCAGCGTGAGGAGGAGACAGGCATGGATCAGAGAGGCACTTTGCACAAAAGCCTTTCCAGGAAAGTAAAACTTGGGACACAGGCTTGTATCTGACATCAGAGTAGATCTATCGAAATGAATGAGCACGAATAACTGGCCCATGACTCTGAATGGGTCTACACTGAGTGGTACCTAAGGCACGTTTCCAGAAAGAAGGATTTGAACGGGGGGAGAAAGAGAATGATTATTTTTTATTAATTCATCTGCTATAAACGGCTTCTCGGCTCTTTCCAACCAGTAACACGAACAGTAAAATACACAATAAAACATTCAAATACAAGGCACCCATAATTGAAACAGCAAATAAAACAAGGACTCAAAGCTCCATTAACAACTGGCAGTTACCAAGAGAGATCAATCCCCTCACCAGTTTCCCCTCCATTGATCTCCAGAACTTGCTGAAGCGCAATCTGCTTTTCTTGCTCTCTCAAGCAAGGGGGATTTTTTTAAAAAAAATTAAGCCGGGGGGGGGGGGTTACCAATTCTGTCCATGCCACCGACAAACTGCTGATCCACAGCTCTTCAACTGCAAAGGTGGGTTAGGTTCTGAGGTGACATCACAAACGGGTTCCGGATGTGGGAATGTAGTAGGTAGTAGGAGAGGAGATATTGTTTAAATATTATCCTTCCTAACTCACGCTAGTGAGCCATATAGTAGAGCTCATTCCCCTTTACACAACAGGAAGCTAGTTGCAGATTCGTTTGAATCTCTTTAGTTAAGCAGTCTAATCTGTCTTTGCCCAGATTGGATTGATCCTGGTAAATCCCCTTTTGTTCCCTCCTAAAAAGAATAAAGGCAAAGGATTCTCCCTTATAAATAATGAAAAACGTACTTACATTCAGTTCACAGTATGGTCCCTGAAGGCAGGCTTTGGCTTGTAGTTACAGATACATAGAAAGGTGTGGATTCACCCCAGCAGTGCAGTTCAAGAGAAGCAAGTGGCTCCGAGAGGAGAAAGATGGCAAGAGAGTCCAAAAGAGAGAGATGGCTGCGTGACTGGACCTTTTGTTAGGTCTGCTAGGGTCATGCCCACCTACCTGGTCACATGCAGGGGGTGGATGCTCCAGACAGGTTTAACAGGAAGTTCAACTGGCTGGATCAACATGCACAGGGTAAAATACTCTAGGGAAACAAGGAATGTTGTATTACATACTATGTATTTTACCCTGTGCACTTACAGTTATATACACATTGCTTTTTTCAATAAAGAATATATAATGATGATGATAATATAATGTGCTTAATATAAATTGCATCTATTGTGCTTTGCGTTTATGTATGTTTCGTTAATTGGGATTTTTTTGGTTAAATTTCAGAAAACCATAGATTGGAGTCTTCATACCAGAATCACTTAGTTCTGAAAGTCCTGGTGGTATGTAGAGTCAGAAATACTTTCTTATTATTTGGGAATAGCTCTTGTCAGAATCCATTGAAATGAGGAGTTTGATCTTTGGCTCCAAACCAATATTTTTTAGCAATGTTTCAAGCAAAACACACTTTCATGTGTGCAGGAATAAACATAAACTCTTACTATTTAAGTGGTGTTTACATGGATTTAACGAAGGCAAATGATGTATCCTGTAAAGAAAGAATCTAAGTTCATTTGCAAAAATGGTGGAGTGCTTGTTACTGGAAAGGATTGTTCTGATCAGGGGTGTGAGCTAACAAAGCATAATTTTATGGATACAGTCTTGACTGTTAGTGGAAATCCCTGTGGTCTAGTGGTTAAGAGCAGTAGACTTGCAATCTGGTGAACGGGTTTGTGTCTCTGCTCCCCCACATGCAGCTGCTGGGTGACCTTGGGCTAGTCACACTTCTTTGAAGTCTCTCAGCCCCACCCACCTCACAGGGTGTCTGTTGTGGGGGAGGAGGGGAAAGGAGATTGTTAGCTGCTTTGAGACTCCTTCGGGTAGTGATAAAGCGGGATATCAAATCCAAACCACCACCACCTCCTCTTCTTCTTCTTCTTCTTCTTCTTCTTCTTCTTCTTCTTCTTCTTCTTCTTCTTCTTCTTCTTCTTCTTCTTCTTCTTCTTCTTCTTCTTCTTCTTCTTCTTCTTCTTCTTCTTCAGGATAGTTGTGTTTTCATTCTGCACAAGCTTCATCAAAATGAATGGGAATTGTGTAGGACAAGATTGGGGAAACTGAAGACTGTATTTCTAAACACACACACTTCTTTTTCATACATGCACCCCTAGTTCACATGAATGCACCCCATACTCATGTACAAACTCCCCATCCTCCACAAACAACTCCTACTTATGCATCCACATACATACACCTCCATTCACACCCCACACAAACATGCATACATGCATAGACACAGAACTAGCTGCTAACGAATGTGAATGGAGGAAAAGAGATTGTCCTTTCTTTGCTTCCATACTGCATGGTGAGACAGGAAAGACCATTTCTCCCCAGGTAGCATTGAGATGCAGCAAGCTCCTTCTTTCCTGTTGCTCCAGAGCAGTGCAGAGTAGGGAAGACCATGGGGACCGAAGTTTAAACTCCTTCCCTACTGCAGTTGATTGGATATTACACTCAGCAGTGGGAAAGGGAACATGTAACCCAGATTCAGATGCTTGGCACACCAGAGGTCCCCTGGGTGTTAGATGGGTATGTGGTACATTAAGTCCATGGTATCCTAAGATCTGTGGGATTATGTCACATGGTCCCTAGCTTTCTCATTTTGAACTGGTTCTGAAATGATGGAATTGAATATATATTTCTTTTTTCTTTTGCAGTTCAACTTTTTAAATTGCTTTGCATCTTTATTCTACATTGCTTTTGTCATGTTTGATATGAAACTTTTGAGACAGGTGAGTGATCTTACATTCTTTCAGTTATCTGATTATCTTTAAATCTCCAATATTTTTTATTAATTTACTAGGCTGATTCAGATAATAATTTCAAGCTTGCAAATATCTTCCAGAATCTCTGTAGCTGATCTGCTGTGATAGGTAGTCCTTAAGACTGAACTTAAGGCTACTGTGTTGTAATGTGAAATAATTGCTTCATGTTTAATATGGCTCTGTGCTTCTTTGCTTTACTTGCCATACTTTGTACTGACTTGGAAACTCTTTTCAGTCTTGTAGTAGCATTTAGAGCTGCATCCTTTCTTCACACAAGTTTGAGATACGTACTCTGGGACAAGTGGGTTGCAAATGATATTTTAGTGTGATTTAGTTTTAAGTCAAATTTCTGGGGCTGTCCTTTCTTTAGTAAACAGCTGACCATGAAATTGTTAACATAGTAATGCTAGCGGGAATGAAAGCTGCTACCAAAATGAGCTGCTTCTGTGATTGCTGCCATCCTTTTTTCTGCAGATGCAGCCTAAAATTTTGCTTCGCTTCAGTTCAGTATATTGTGGAATTCTTAGATCTGTAGTGCTCGTTACACAGGACATGCTCATTAGTTAATTGAATGCAGATATAATGCCCTTTTTAAGGACTGCTACAGTCTTGTTACATGTTTGCTTTGCTTAATTTTCTTAAAGAGCTTGGCAACTTTGCTGATAACTTCACAAGTCCTTAATCAATGTGTTGAAGCTGTGCTGCCTTACTGGCTCCAAAAGAGGCGGACCAAGAGTGTGAAGAAAAAGGTGAAAGCATTGGATATAGATACTGACCTGACTTTGTTTGAGCAAGTTAATCTGGAAAAAGGGATGGATACCTATCCGGTAAGTTGACTGTATCCTCTTCCATGGTTCATTGCATCTGAAAAGTGGAAGCTTAAAAAAACAAAAACAAAACAAATTTGACTATTGCTAATACTTGAAACCTTAATGGAATTTAAAGTGGAAATTAATGCCCCCCAAATAGTTAGAAAATGAACATTTTTGTGCTAGTTCAAGCCAGTGGTCTAAACTCATGCTTTATGTTGAGCTCACACCCTCAATCTTTTCCCAGCAGGTAAATCCTAGTGCATGTGACATAGTGGTACCATCAGGACTTTAGGGTCCAGGCCCCACTATCTATCTATCTACTACGGTCAAACCTCAGTTTCTGAACGCCTCCATTATCGCACGTCTCGGCTCCTGAAAGCCAAAAACCCAGAAGTAACGGTTCTGGTTTTCGAACAATTTTCGGAAACTGAACGGCTTCCGGGCAGTTTTCTTTTTCCTCCATTGACTTTGCCAACCGCCCTTGATCCTCGGTTGTCAAACGTTTCGGAAGTCAAACGGTCTTCCAGAACGGATTATGTTTGACAACCGAGATTTGGCTGTATCTGTCTTCTGATAAAACACATACCACATCTTACTTCATTTTGAAGTAAGTGAAGCAATCCACATCATATTTTAAAAAAGGAGCTCCCAGTAAGACCATTCTAAGCTCATCTCATTCACCTGGACCACCTGTTGCACTAGCTTTAAGAGTTTTTGATTTAGCTGTGGTCTAAACCACTGAACCTAGGGCTTGACGATCAGAAGGTCAGCGGTGCGAATCCCCGCAACAGGGTGAGCTCCTGTTGTTTGGTCCCAGCTCCTGCCAACCTTGCAGTTCGAAAGCACATCAAAGTGCAAGTAGATGAATAGGTACCGCTCTGGCGGGAAGGTAAACGGCGTTTCTGTGCGCTGCTCTGGTTCGCCAAAAGTGGCTTAGTCATGCTGGCCACATGACCCGGAAGCTGAACACCGGCTCCCTCGACCAGTAAAACGAGATGAGCGCCGCAACCCCAGAGTCGGTCACGACTGGAGCAAATGGTCAGGGGTCCCTTTACCTTTATATTAAGAATTGTTAAGAGGTTGGGAGTCTTGTACTCGGCCCTGTTCATCAACGTTGGTTCTGTCTGGAGCTCAGACTTCTGGGTAAAGAGGCGAGCTCATGAAGAAGCAGTTTCTCTTTCTGCTGGCTGCTAACACTCTCTTTAATAGCACCTGGGTGCTGGCTTGTCTGTACCAGGGCTTCAAGGCCAAGGATGATGACTTCACTTAATTGGGAAGAATTTAGCAGTTGTGGAGTCACACATACACCCTAGACCAGGCATCCCCAATCTTCGGCCCTCCAGATGTTTTGGACTACATTTCCCATCTTCCCTGACCACTGGTCCTGTTAGCTAGGGATCATGGGAGTTGTAGGCCAAAACATCTGGAGGGCCGCAGTTTGGGTATGCCTGCCCTAGACTTTTAGCTCTGGAAAGTTTTGGCCTAGTCACCTTCTGATTGGCTGGTTCTTAAGTATTACCCATAGGCCATCTGTGATGCCTCACCTTTTCCCTTTGCTTCTCTGACTGTCACCTGTGTTATAGGGCCATGGATTCATTGTTAATGTATCAGGCTAGATTAGATTAGCCTTTTTGCCTGTTCTGTGATTTCCCAGATAGTCCTATATTCCTAATAGCATTTTTCTTTCTTATTTTTCCTATGCGATAAGCTGGCTTCATTATATGCTGCTATTTTAATTGTGATTAGAAAACATCTACATCTTCATTCTAAACCATTGTCTGGACTCTTTTAGTCACATCTGTGACTGTATAATTTGGCTTCTTTTGCATGAGGCCCCAGAAGCAGAGAGTGGTACTTCAACTTCTGCTTCTTGGGATCTTAGGGATGTCTGGAATCTCCTGACTCAGATTGGGTGGGCAAACAGCCTTGGGGGCAGCTGTTCTATCTAAAAGCAGTTTGTTTATTTCCTGTGTGTTAGCCGCGTTTGAAACACCAATAAACATTTACTTGGGCTTTGGGGCAAATTTCCTGACATTAGTAAGGTTTTATTTGATAAATTTAAAGTTGGGGCAAAAGCACATACCAAGCACGGTTCTTTAAGAGAGGATGTAATTATTAAAACACCACCTTCATTCTAACTGGTGATTTATGTTGGGCATGGAGCAGTGCTGTACACGGTCTCTCATGTTTTAAGTGAGTGCCCTCAATGTTCCACACAAGATGAATTAATTGATCTTCAAATGAATAGAAATGAAAACAGGTAGTTGGTATGTATACTCTGCTCATGTCAATCTTACACTCCCTGCTTTTTATTTTACACCCACGCTCTCCACTTTAATATTTCTAATTCGGAAAATACGTAGGTTTGCCAGGATCTGTAAAGCTGCTTCTAATCTTGTATTTATGGTTAAATTGTTCTCTTTTCTTCCAGGGTACTTTTGATGATTATTTGGAGTTGTTCTTGCAGTTTGGCTATGTGAGCCTTTTTTCATGCGTCTACCCTTTGGCAGCTGTTTTTGCAGTGCTCAACAACATCACAGAGATGTATTCTGATGCCTTAAAAATGTGCAGGATCTTTAAACGCCCGTTTTCAGAACCTGCTGCAAATATTGGTGTATGGCAGGTAATCCATTCAGATGCATAATGTTTGAATAACTTCGTCATTTATTTGTTTCTCTATTTGCCATTGGAATACAGGAGAAGTTAGTAATTTTCGCTCACTTTTAAGGGTATAAAAGTGGGATATACAGTATTTTTACGTCTATAAGACGCCCCCATGTATAAGATGCCCCCTATTTTTGGGGACTCAGATTTAGGAAAATGTGGGGAGATAGCCCAGATTATAAGACGCCCCCAAACTTGTGACACAATTTTTTTGGGGGGAAAACTAGTATTATACACGGAAAAATACGGTAAGACTAAAAAGTATGCCATGAGTTTACAGTAAACTGAGAATTCAATTAAAAAGCAAGCATGGGAAATCCAAACCTTACTACTCCTCCGCCCCTGGCCTCCTGGTGGCAGGGGGGGGGGCTGGGGGTAGAGGAGGGGGGGGAGGACAAACTCAGCCCTAAAATGGACCGCCTTTGGCTCCCAACGCCTACGGGTCCTACTGGTGGCAGAAGTGGACTGGTGAAGGGAGGGAGGATGGAGGGACGGTTACATATATTATGCTGTGTCTTGTTTTTGTTTATATTAAAATCAATAAAAATTATTATAAAAAAATAAAATAAAAAGTAAGCATAGGTACAAAATGACAGAGACAAGAAATAGACATGTAGTGTGGGGATTTAGCTGTCAGTCTAGCATTTAGCTACAGTGTCTTAAAACTGTGCTGTAGTTTTTAAAAGAAGTATCTTATTCCCTGCAGATAAGGCAGATTTACATGTTATTTTATAGGCTACAGGGCATTCAATTTAGGGTAAAGGTAGGGTAACCTGCAGCTCTCCAAACGTGGTTGAACCACAATTCATAGAATCATAGAATGTGATTTTAAGCCATCTTTAGGCTGTTTGGCCAGACTATTAGTAGCAGATTTCATGCAGATACCTGTCATAGCTGCCAAGTTTTCCCTTTTCTCGCGAGGAAGCCTATTCAGCATAAGGGAAAATCCCTTTTAAAAAAGGGATAACTTGGCAGCTATGATACCTGCCCCAAACTTTTTGTTATTGGCACTTTTGAATGTAACAAAGAGGAATGTCAGGGCTATTCAGGAGCCTGAGCAAAGAGAACACATTTTTGTTAAAGGAATTCTGGTTCTTTTTCTTTTTGTTTCAGTTGGCTTTTCAAACTATGACTGTCATATCAGTGGTTACCAATTGTGTCCTTATTGGCATGTCACCTCAAGTAAATGGACTGTTCCCAGAATCAAAAATCGAGCTTATCCTAATTGTAGTGTTGGCAGAGGTAAGTTGACAATTTAATTATTTGCTTATGGTCTGTAAGCAGGGCTATTTTTTTTTCTCGAAAAAGAGGAGCAGGAACTCCTACTTCTTCTTCTTTTTTTTTTTAAAAAAAATATTTTTATTAATTTTCCAATTAAAACCAATTATATCACATTCAATATTTCAAATTATACACATATATATATCAATCAAACCGAATGTTATGCCAAATCATCTAAAGAATTTTTTATTTGGGTTCCCATGCTTCAAGAAATTGGGAATTCCTCGCAACTGTCCACTGCCGTCTTTTTTCTAAAGTTCAAATCGTCTTCCAAGTTCATAATAATCCAGATCTTCCCCTTACAGTCACATAGATGTTTTCCACTTTCATCCGATTGTTTCCCAGCTGCTGAGATAAATATCAAACAAAGTTTCACAGATGTTCTTTCTCCTGTGTGAGTTAATCAGTCCAGCCTCCCCATAAATCTTCTTAATGGAGCTCCCTGTTGCGTCGAAGCAGCTAGAAGCAGCGCCATCTTAAAAAGCTCAAATCACTTTCGTTTTCTCTCATAGCCATGAAGATTTACGATCATTATAGAATTTACAGCTTTTCCAGGCAGGAGACCCAAACATCAAACCATAAACTTTTGGTAAATTAATGGATCTCCTTGCCCTATAGCTGAACTTAGCTTCAGGTCGCTGCTCCAATTTAAAGTGCGTCACAGCTCATAAATCCTCCGAACGCGTCCAGAACTCCTTCCGTCCGACTAGGGGGGGGCTTTTCTCATCGGCAACTCCACATCTTTAAAAAATATGCTCAGTAACAACAGTTATAAAGTTCAACTCACACAGTCTTTTGCTTCTCTTTCACTCCAAACAAGCCAGGACATCGCGTCCGGGAAGGTACGAGGCAACAATATGAAGGAAAAAAATAAAAACTCACTTCCCTTATCGCTCCGTCCCCATCAATCCTTCTTCCAGATGCAGTACAATCTTTGACTCCTCTCCCTCAGCAGCATAAATTTCTCAGCAGTAAACAGCGCTTCTTCCCCTCCTTCTGAAGTATGTCCATAGATTTAAGCCTAATTATCTTCTTTAACCATGGAAATCCCCGCCATGCAGATTAGCGTCCGGGAGTCCTGGCCCTCATAAGTGCTCAGCCCAAGCTCCCCCCACTCCAAAAACAGTCGGAGTGGGTCTGGGGGCATCGCGGGCCAGCGGCCCCTCTCCGTAACCCCCGGAGAGGGTAGGGGGTTGCCATTTACTCCCCTAGCAACCGCCAAATTCCTTACGAAGGTCAGAGAGATGGAAAACAGGTCCGCCATTCCTGCAGGCGGAAACCGGAACCCGAGGCTAACTCCTACTTCTTTTTTGATGAGCAACCCTAAGGTGGCGGAATTCAGTTCCCTGACCATAAGAGTTTGTAAGCTGTGCATTTCCTTGACTGCTACATCCACCATCTCACTAGCTAGAGAATCTTATGCATCATTGCTTTTCAAGCTTTCCTATCTGTTAGGGAACCTTTTGTACATGGATAGGTCTATTATAAGATCCCAGCAAGTTGCAGAGGGGGCACACACATAGGAGCTAGCAGCTGCATGCTACTGGGGCAGATCCATGCATTGGAAAGCGGTTTGTGCAAAACAGTTGTCTTGACCAATTGTTGTGGCCAGACGTATTCTAGTTTTGGAGTCCAGCTGAAAGTAAAGTAGTTCTCGGGATGGATGAAAAGTCCTGCTTCAAGTTGTCCAGCTCTCCTGCCACTTTGTGGTATTTTGGGATAGTCTACCTGCAGAAATGCCATCATACGTGGTCAGATTTTCACGGCTTAATGTGAGGTGTGGACAAGGCCTGTGAGATTAGATTATTCTCTAGACTTCCTTCCAAAATACTTTCCTGTCAGTTATTCTGTGCTGTTTTCAGTCATTTCTTAATCAGTGTTCATTATTAAATTCTGTATAATAATATTTTAAAGAACAAATTGCTTTTGCTTTGAAATTATTTTGAATGGAGGCAAAGTAAACGTTTTGGCATCACACTGTCACAAGAGAGACTTACGGAAACAGTAATTTCAGAAAAATTAAAAGGGGGATTTATGGGGTGCTTTGAAAAAGCTTTGGCCTCATAGTATCATAGTGAGGAAAGGGGAAGCAGTTATAGACACACACACACACACACACTGTGGAATCTTTTGAGCGTCACCAATAAACTTGTTTTCATCAAGTCATCGCAGCAGGGGAGGGGGGCTGTGGGAGTAGTCAATTATTGTAAAGAAAGGCTATTTTAAAATAATAATATATGTTAAAGCCAAGTTTTGAGGGGGTCACAAAAAATCCTTGAGGTACCAGATACAATCCATAGGCTGCATTTGTTATGAGTATCTTAGAAAATTTGCGGCAATAGTGACCAGCAGCTTGAAGGCAACAAATTAGCTAGTTGAGATATCTAGAATCTCTGGAGTCTTTTAGAAGAGGATTTCTGGGTTTCCCATAGCATTTTTGGCTACACAGAAAAGCAGACATCAAGTAAGACTCTGACTGACTTTTTTCATTCTCTTAAAGAAGTTTGAAAACCCTGAATCATTTGAGAACTAATGAGTAAAGCTGCTCGTTGGATATTTTATTCAGATATTTGTATTTGTTTTCAGAACCAAATAAGTAAAATGCATCTCTGCTTGCATGTTAAGGTCACAGATGGTAAAGTGCAGCTTATGAAAATCAAGCAGTGACTTGGTTCAGTGGTACATACATGTGAAAAAGAATTATCGGGCATAACTAATTCAGAATGCTACAGGAGGTTCAATCAAAGTCCATGGTGATTTACATTAACACATATTTTCTACTAAGGAGTTTATTTAAAGCTGTAATAGCTCATTTTCACACAATATGAAACACAAAATCTCTCTTTATGTTTGCCTCCATGCTGGACAAGAATTAGAAATTTTAAATTCACACTTTTGGTCTATAATAATTTCTTTGGTCTATGATAATTTCTTTGCAGTCCAACTGAAACTTTCTAAATAGCACTGTCCTTGGCACTATTCACATACAAAACGGTTTGGTAATATGCTGTCGGCTTGCATGCTTTCTCCTCCTCTGCTAATTCTTTCTGAATTTCTGATTAGGGGGAAATCACAGCTTTTTAATGGTTTGGGTATATAGTAACTTCAAATTATGATTAGCTGGACATCAGGGAGGGAAATCAGAACAATGAAGCATGGAGTGCATGAGCCCACAGATTACTCATGTCTTGCCAAACCAGTAGTTTGACATTATATGATAACCAGCCCACTGTTTTCCATCTGTATTTTCAATGAAGATTATTACACTGGAGCAACAGAAAAGGTATTGGTTCATAAGTCAGCAAATCTGAAATAAGACTTATGTTTAGATTTGAAACAACAGACAAATTACCTGGGGTTTGTTTGGAAAGTGAAGTTCTACAAATTGATATACGCTGAAGGGAAAACAGATGGAGTTTTCTTTCTCTCTGAATTTAGTATCATTGGAAATGATGAAAATTAGTAAACAGCACACACACACCATTCATCTTTGGATCTTACAGACTATAACAAAAGGATTTTGCAGTATTTTATGCTTCGTATTCGTTCAGATTTTTGTACACCGCCATCTTGTGGTGAATTAATACAATTACAGTCATACCTTGGTTTAGGTACGTCTCGGTTTGAGTACTTTCAGTTTAAGTACTCCACGGACCCGTCTGGAACAGATTAATCCACTTTCCATTACTTTGAATGGGAAAGTTCGCTTCAGGTTAAGTACGCTTCAGGTTAAGTACGGACTTCCAGAACCAATTACACTCATACTTCGGGTTAAGTACACTTCAGGTTGAGTACTCCGCAGACCTTTCCATTACTTTCAATGGGAAAGTTCGCTTCAGATTAAGTATGCTTCAGGTCAAGTACAGACTTCCGGAACCAATTGTGTACTTAAACCGAGATACCACTGTAATGGAAAGTACGGGTATTTGCCTTGTAGTATGATCTCTTTAAAAATAATGCATTAAAGCAGCATTTCCCAACCTTTTCCCGACCGTGGCCCCTTCCGACCTTGTTTCCTTCCTGTGCCCCCCCCATGGGCATAGCCGGGGGTGGGCAGCTAAACAACACTTATTTGACCCCAGTTATTTGACACAGAGGGGGAAACCTACAGATACAGTCCAAAAGGCGCACAGGGAGTTCTATATATATGGGAGAATTTTAAATAGCAAGTGGTCCTCACTGACCTAGTGCAAAAAGATCTTGTCATTCAGAGGAGCCCTTTGCTGCCTAGATCAGGCATCCCCAAACTTCGGCCCTCCAGATGTTTTGGACTACAATTCCCATCTTCCCCGACCACTGGTCCTGTTAGCTAAGGATCATGGGAGTTGTAGGCCAAAACATCTGGAGGGCCGCAGTTTGGGGATGCCTGGCCTAGATAAAACACTATACAGTGTAGTCCCACACACCTTTACCTGGGAGTAAGGCCCACTGAACTCAGTGTGACTTTCTTCTGAGTAGACAGTTATTTACTAGATGCAAGTCAGCAGCACCAGATGACTCCACTCGGCTAGGCGCTGGAGTGGATTTCACCCCATGCCTTGCAGAGCCAGGGCATCGCACTTATCTGACCTGGGGGTTCTAGATCATGGGCTCTACTGGTCAAAACGGAAGCCTTGGTGATCACCCTTTCCCACCAGAAACAAACCAGGACTGCTCCCAAGAAAATGCACGTGGCAAAAAGGAGTGCTAGTCCCTTGGAGTACCCTGGGGGTACTATGCTTTGAAGTATTCTGTATATTTGACTTTCTTCAGATTGTTTTATTTATGTTTTATTGATTTAATATGCCGTAAACTGCTTTGAGATTTTTCTTAAAAATATAAAGCGGTATAGAAATTTAAAAAATAAAAAAAATAAAAATAAATATGGCCCCCGATTGTGAAACACTTCATGAAGCGCTCACCCACACTTCTACTTGACCTGCCATTTCCCCATCTTTAGTCTCTGACTCAGAGCAAATTCCAATGTGATTTCTGTGGGTTGACCTTTTCTCCCGATTCAGCACTGAAGAGTAGGTTTTCCTGGGGAAAGCAGTGGGGCAAATGGAAAACAGCTCAGATCCGTGTCCAGAAAGCACATGACAAGCAGAAGTGTTGAAGAGCCCTTGCTCACCTTTCCTTTAAACAGTCATTACCTTTGACCCTCAGGGATTCCCCCTTGACTAAAGGATGTTGGGCATAGGCCCATGACACAAATTTGAATAAAACTGGCATAGGATAAATTATATGGATAGATATGCCTGGGCAAATTAAGATGGTGAGTGGCTGGGTTATTACCCTGTACCTGTAAGCAAAGTAAAACAAAACTTTGGTTTGTTTGTTTGTTTTTAAGGGAGAAGGAAAGGGGCAGGAGTTCTGGGGCCTGGGAATTGGCACTCCGGGGCCATTACCAATAACTAGGCTTCTTAGTTGCTGCAATACTATCAGTGGAATGTTTAATTGAAATATTTAAGGCCTGACCTACTAATCTTGTTTAGATTCCATTGACTTAATTGGGTTTGTCTCTGGTATAAGTGCCTTGACAATTTCAATGTATACAATTATTGCCCGGTTAGTTGAACATAAACATTTCATTTGTCACAATCCAGGAGGAAGGCCAATTACTGCACTATTGAAACAGTTCGTTCCTCTCCGCTAAGGCTCCAGCCACATTTGTTGCCATGTATTAATAGGCAGCCACAGGCTGTGCTTGGATCGACTGCAGGTGGTGGTTAGGTATAGGAGGAAACAGGAGAAGGGGCAGTGAAATGGGGAAATTATATGGTACTCCACATCAGTTGTTGAGCTTTGGTGCAAACCACAACAGTGCAATTGCGGTTAGCAAGGAAGAAGTGGACCCTGATTTGGGGTTTAGAATTTGGATACACTTTATTCATTATTTACAATTAAGAAATGAGTGGCCGGCGTGGGACTTTTTCTCCCCCACCTCAAACTTTACCTGAATAAATGGCCTGGTTGTCCACACCCCATATCTGCTCTAGGTCCAAGACTTTGGATCAGCCCCAACCTGGGACTAGCTGGATCTGGGCCCCAAATCAATTGGGGGGGCTGCCCTAATGTTTATACGCTAATCAAGTGTATGGTCATAGAAGCAGGGGGGGGGTGATGGAAGGAGACACTGCATCTTCTTCACCGCCACTCCAAATGTAGGCTTAATCAAGAGTTTTAAAACCCTTATTGAACTCACGGTTGGGAGGGGGTGGAGAAAATAGATGCATCCTCCCCGCCTCCCGTTGTGCTGCAGAGACCAGGATTAAACCTTCTGCTCACTAGCTGGGGAGTGGACAATGCAGTCCTGCTCATCTTGGCTTTGTCTTATGTGTTCTGGGAACATGCAAAAGCAGTCAAATAGCAATGTGGGGCTGTTTGAAAGCTGCCTTACAACCTCATACTGCTTTTTGATGTAGATGCCTGCCTTTACACACACACACACACAGAGAGAGAGAGAGAGAGAGAGAGAGAGAGAGAGAGAGAGAGAAACCCCCTGCCCAGCTCTGGCTATCTCTTTTTTTAAAAAGAAATTATTCATTTTTAGCTCTAACAGTTAATGTCACAAATAAATCATAAACACATAGGATTCTCTGAATCCCTGGACTTCCCTTCACCCCTCCATGGTTTCCATAGTTATTCTTTTCCAACTGCATCATATAATGTTCTCCATATTTTCTTAACACTCAGTTCTCACCATACCAGTAGTTCTCGTTACCTTGCAAGTGTTTTTTGAAATCCTGCCAATGTTTTTAGTTGTTTACAGTGTTTTGGTTTGTGCTTGATCCAAATCCAAACATTCTCAAGCTGAAGATTTTGACTGCAGTGAAACCCTAACATATGGTTAGGCTAAGAGCAGGTCCCTTTTCTAGCATGTGCCCAGATCCGCTGGACATTCCCATTCCACATTGCAAAGCTCTAATTAGAGGCAGCTTCCTAGCTATGGGGAAGCCCCTGTTTTTCTGCTAAGAGTGTTAGGAAAGCCCCCCCCCCAATTTATTGACAGCTGCATGAATAGCTAGGAAGTGGAATGGGCAAGCAGAATATAAAATGGAAAAATGGTATAAAGCGGTGTGGGATTTGGCTATTAATGATAAATTAACATGTGCCATTAAGGTAAGATGGGGAATGTGCAGGAGAAATTATTTTGAGGAGATATGGAGGCTGTTTGTAGAATTTGTACAGTGGACACTCGGGTTGCGAATGTGATCCATGTAGGAGGCACGTTCGCAACCTGCAGAGCCACGTCTGTGCACGCGCAGGTCAGAGTTTGGCACTTCTGCGCATGCGCAAATCACGATTTAGCGCTTCTGCGCATGCGCGAGCACCAAAACCTGGAAGTAACTCGTTTCGGTACTTCCGGGTTCGGCAAAGTGCGCAACCCGAAAACACGCAACCTGAAGTGTCTGTAACCCGAGGTACCATGTGACTGTACTGTTAAAACAGAAAGGGGTCAAACCATCACAAGAGGTGTTGAAATTTTGGAAGGTTGGATAGTTATTATGGAATGGTCTCGGTGGTGGGGTGCACATTTTTATTCTTACTTATTTATGATTATTACTTTGTCAAAATAAACTAAAAATAACAAAAAAGAGTGTTAGGAAAGGTGTGTTTTCAACTTAGTCCTCTCCTGACTCACCTTCCAAGTTGTGATGGTTGTTCAGTGCAAAGACCATTGAGAATACTATCCTAACTTACAGAGGACTTAAGGAAGGCGAAAAATGTGCCTATCTGCAGCCAGACATGAGAAAATTCCTTTCTGGCCCCCAAATGGAGCAACCATCTGCAGCCTGGAGTAAACCTGTTAAGCAAGGGGGGGCAGGCATTGACTGCCAGCGTCCCAAAGAGACTGGGCAACATGAGATGGGCTCATTTGTTTTTCGCTGTCTCTGGTTCAGAACTGCAATAATGTAGGCGATGATCCTGGAACTCTGGGGAATTCCATAATGGCCTTGGGAAACACGATCACAGACGTGTGTTCTTGGTATCTGCTAGCGATTGCACAAATCCAGTTGTGTGTCAGACCACTGTGACCTGCTTTGACCCTGTACTTGGAATACATCCTACTGTACTGAATGTTGCCCTGGTGAACATGATGCCAAAAGGGTTGGGACATGACCTAGTTAGTGTTGCCATTAGGGAAGGTAGAGATTCGGTTCGCATTTTAATGCAAAACTACCCGGTTCACATTACCTTAAACAATATATGCACCGCAACTCAGCTATCTTTTGAAATGCACACTGTTACGAATTGCACACTTTTTTATTTCATAATGCACTTTCCCAACCAAATGATGTGTATCAAAAATTCATATATTAGGGGAAAGTGTTTAAAAATGCACATATTAATGAATATAACATTAAAATACACCTTTTATTAGGGGGAATTGCTTGTGAAAAGGTTTATTAGGATAAATATGCATGAAATGTTAATGAACCTTAAAGAGGACTTAAAAAAAACCCCAAGCTGATGTCGAAATTGAGGAACTGAGCTTAAGATTTGAAAAATGAGAAATGGAATGAAACCAAGATGGACAAATTTGGCCATTCCTACCGTAGTTGACATGGGATTGTTGTTTACCCGTTTTCTCGTAATCTCATTTCTCCCTACTTGAGCTAAAGTGATAGCATATGCTATGCTGTAGGCTAGGCCTCTCCAGAATTCAGCATGCTAAAGAGGTAATTGAGTCCAAGCAAAGACCAGTAGTGCTTGGAAGTATGCTAATGAAATATGCTGCAAAACTTTAATTTCAGTGTAATTAGGGACTGTGACATCAACATGATTTATATAGGGATTCTCTTTAAATCCTGTTGTTTCGGGACAATTTAAACATCTGCTAATTTTGTAAAGCAACATCTGAAATACAAAATAATTGTCTTTTAGAAATTATATTTTGTTAAATAGGGTTCTGGAATGAACACACACACACACACACACACACACACACACACACGATTTTCCAGAATTAATTTTGCAAAATGCATGAAATTGAATTTTTGAATATATAGGCTTATGGGCTGTCACAATACATTATGAAGTGACTGTCAAAATAAATTATTTACTTATTCCCCCCCTCCCCCAACTGATTCCATTCTGTACTTGATGAAAGTGTCAGTCCAAAGCGTCCCTTCTCTGACTGGAAGAAATTAGTCGGGTGGTAATTCTCAGAGGTATTTTTCATTAGCTCTGGTGCTGTGGAAGGGACTCAGCATGCAGCTGCTTTCTCTTTTTTTATACAGTTAGGTCTTCAAAAGAAGTCACAGGAGACTTCTAATGTGTGCATATAATAAGCTGAATCTGTACAGTGGATAATACAAAGAAGGCACAGCATGCAGCTGCTGAAAATGCGTACCCTATAATATGCTTGATCAAGGTTAACACTAGTCAAAGGAACTGTCATAAGATAAAAGTAAGCTATTAGGAGGTGTGTGAGAAATGCAAGCTAAAATAAATATTTTGTTTGCTCTTGTTATTACACACATAGCTTTACATGCATATTTTTAAAGCCCTCTAAACTCTGCCATCTTGAAATCACTTGCTACCTCTTCCAGCCAATAACATCACTAACTGACAATGTTGTCAGGATTTCAGATTAAAGAATATGGTCATTTTGTGTCCAAATGTTAGGTACAGAATCTGAAAAAGAATTTAGAAATGCAACTTTGCAGTCTTCCACACACTTACTTGGGATCAATGGGACTTTGCAAGGTCAATGCTCAGAAGACTGCAGACTAGATCTTCAAATTCCTTGGGATGTCTCATGACAAGCGGTGTTGTCATGCATTGGTCGCATCTCACCTGTGTCATAAATAAATGGATGCTGTCATTACATATTATAAGACATTGGAAACAGTTATATCGCTAAATTCAGCATCAGTGAAGCCTTTGTGTGAATAATGTGTTTGCTTCTGTTTGCCATGCTTCAAGAATGAGAGAGTAACGTTTCTGTAACGTTTCACTAAGCTTTATTGACTAAATGAAATGTGTTTAACTGAACCTGTATGTCTAAGAGCCATCTCTGAATCCGTGATTTTCTGTGTGCTGAAATGAAAGCGGGGCTATCTCCCCTCCGCTTGCTGTTGCTTCTGTTGCAGGGGAGACTAGGGGGGCAGTTGAAATGCTCTTGATGGGGTCCTCTGAAGGACTGGGTTCATAGCCTTGGGGGGGGGTACTCCTGGATCCTTTGCTGTCACTTGAGGCTCAGATGGCCTCGATGGCACAGAGTGCATTCCTATCTAGACAAGGATAGCCTAATTTCTGTTTATGCCCTGGTAATGTCTAATTAGATTACAGCAGCACATTATATGTGGGGCTGCCTCTGAAGGTGGTTCGGAAACTTCTGCTGGTGCAGAGTTCAGCAGCCATATTGCTCTCCAGAGGCAAGCACACAACAATGATCCTGACCTGATACTGCCAGTTTCCGGGCCCAATTCAAAGTTCTGGTTTTGATCTATGAAGCCTTAACTGCTCAGGATTGCAATACCTCCCTATATGAACCAACCCAAACCCTGCAATTACCACCTGAGGCCCTTCCTCATGTGCCCCCTTCCATGAGAGGTCCGGAGGGTGGCAACACAAGAATGGGGCTTTTTATTCAGTGGTTCCCCATTTGTGCAATGCTTTCTTCAGGGAGGCTATAACCAGGCCTTTGGCAGATTAAACCAGGCCTTTGGCAGATTAAACAATCTGGCCTTTTAAAATGTATTGGTAGGAGTGGGGGCTATTGGTTTGGGGGGTTTTTTTGTTAAGCATTTTGTGTTCTCATTTTGTATTTTTAGGTTGTGAGCTGCCCTGTGATCTTTAGATGAAGAGCGGTATATAGTTTTAATTAATCAATTAATAATAGTGTAAAAAAAAAACACACCACACCTGTCAGATTGTCTAGAGGATTGACCAGAACATCTGTTGAGGTCTTTTCCTGCTATATTTTCAAGTGTGCTCCCACAGTAGTAATGAGGTTTTAAATGCACTTGCCTACCTTGTGTATCCACCACAAATACACAGACATAGGCCCATGCTGTATAGCTGTGTACCATTTGGGGTCTCAGAGTTCAGTCTATCCCATTAATATGACTCATGTTGCGTTTTTGGCCCAGATTTTGGCTATCATCACATTAGATGGACAACCCTGAAAAAAATCGCTGAAAGAGGGAATTTAGGATGTATTTCTTTCTGGGACGGTGTCCTTTACTAGTAGGATGTTTAGCAAGGTTGCATATGGGTTCCTGCTTGAGGGGAGTAATAATAATACTAATAATAATTATTATTATACCCCACCCATGTGGCTGGGTTTTCCCAACCACTCTGGGCGGCTCCCAACAGAATATTATTATTAATAATAAAGCGATAAAACATCATAAAAAAATTCCTTCGAGCAGCACCTTAAAGACCAACTAAGTTTTTATTTTGGTATGAGCTTTTGTGTGCATGCACACTTCTTCAGATACACTGAATTAGAAGTCCCCAGACGCTTATATGTAGAGAAAGGGTGGGGAGGGGTGGTGGAAATGGGTGATAGACTGACTGATAGCTGTTGACGACTGCAAACGACTGCAAATGGACTTGCATGAAAAAGCAAGGGGTGAGGTGGCTGAGGATCGCTGCTGGAAGGAATTTTTTTATTTCGTTTCGACTCCGTCAGACCAACACGGCTACCTACCTGTAATGATAAAACATCAAACATTAAAAACTTTCCTAAACAATAGAATAACGAGTATCTCTAGCTGGAGAGGTTTGCATACTATAAACACTTCATAATTTGCCATTCCTCTTCAAGACTCTGTTCAAAATCAATAGTAAAATACTGTTCAGGCATTTTGGTGAAAGCCTACCGGTAATTAACTGCCTTAAAAAAATAAAAATCTTCCTCTGGAACTGTTGTTGAAAGGCTGATCTGTTTTATCATTTTAAAGTAGTCTATTTGTCATCATAAATGGTTTTTTAGAAAATGTCAGCTAAATTAAGTGACTAATCCCCACGTCTTGATTGCCATTAGGAAATACTTTTATGGAGTAGGTGTTTAATGAATGTCTCGTTTATTAAATAAGGGAACTCGCCCACTAGAGGGCACATGAGTACACAGGCTGTTAGTTAATTTAATTGAACTCTGTCTTCTCATGGGTCTAGTGAAATTTCATTTTGACATTCCAAATATCAACAGGAATAATAAAGAACAAATGCCTCGGGTGAAAATAAATGAAAAACTTCTCACAAGCTTTACCAGTGCAGTTCTGTGGATGTTTACTGCAAGTAGCTCCCGCTGTTTTTAAAAGGAGCTTACTCCCTAATAAGTACGTTTAGGATTGCAGCTTTAGCATCTAATCATTAGATGTAAATTTCTAATTTTAGTTTAGATTTATTATAAAGTTATAATCCCAGTTCTGGAACAGATGTCTATAAGTATATTAAGAAATTTCAGGAATATATTTTAAAAATTCTATTCTTTTTATGTCTTTGCATAGACTGCTGGACAATGTTTCGTAGGGTCAAAGGGAGAAATCTAGAAAACAAAAGAAGGAATCTACCTGTTACAGAGCAATCCAACCCTCCTTTGCTCTGGGATGTGGGGATGTTAGATAGGCAGAAGTGTCTATACATTTAGCGGCACTGGCCTCTGCCTTCGGAGTGATGCCAGAGTCATTCTGGTGCTGCAGAGCCCCCATTTTACCTGCTGAGAGAGTGGGCAGGTAAAATTGCCACTGGCAGTCTCATTCTGGGGGCAGAGAGGAGCTGAGCTGGCCCCGCTGCCATCATGTGACAGCATTGGACCAATCTGGACACTGTTGATGCTCTAACTCTAGGTTGTCACGGAGATCTTCCTGTCCCCCACTTACAGCTGGTATGCTTTGTTATGTCACAACAAGCAGCAGCTGAGGTTAGGAGCTACTCTTAATCATGCTATAGGTCAGGCACCCCCAAACTTCGGCCCTCCAGATGTTTCGGACTACAATTCCCATCATCCCTGACCACTGGTCCTCTTAGCTAGGGATCATGGGAGTTGTAGGCCAAAACATCTGGAGGGCTGCAGTTTGGGGATGGCTGCTCTAGGTGATAGCATAAATCCTACTCTTGAGTATACCCACTGAAATCAATGAACATAAGTGTTAACTTCAGTACTGGATATAGCAGCAGGGAAGCATGTTCTTCAAGGAAAATGTAGATCTGGGATCTGTAGAAAGATGGATCCCTTGGAATGGTATTGGACCTCAAGTTTTTCAAGCAATTCATAAAGGACTGCCATTTTCGGATGCAGACACAATACATTCTATTTGGGAATCTCTCCAAAAGGGAGAGATGCCTTGTCCTCTTCATCTGCTTTCATCCTCCCTTGATGGGAAAGAGAGTCTGATGGCTGAGAGGATGCATCTTGTTGGCTTCGTCTCTCTCAACCTTCCTCCACCTACCAGAATCACGGCTCACTCAACTAGGGCAACCCCCGCCATAGCTGCCAAGTTTTCCCTTTTCTCGTGAGGAAGCCTATTCAGCATAAGGGAAAATCCCTTTAAAAAAGGGATAACTTGGCAGCTATGACCCCCGCATCATTCTCCCTAAATGCCCCTCTGCAAGAGATTTTCAGAGCACTCACATGGTCGACACCTTCCACATTCCTTAAGCATTACTTTTGCCTCAGCTGAGGCTGCCATGGAAGGAGGGTGCTGCAACAGGTCCTTCCAGCCACTCAAACAGCAGCTTCCTATTTGAATTCTTAATATTTTTTTGCAAAGCTTGCAGTGTTGCCTTTTGACTGCCAGGTGGTGCCTAGCCTAAATCCCAATCAGGCAGCAGCTTTTATGGGGTCTCCAGACCTTTCATGGTAAGTAAAATGGGGTCTCCAGACCTTTCATGGTAAGTAAAATGGGCTGTTCACAGCTGCTCAATCCCTTCAGAATCAGTGCTTATTCCTGTTTTCCACCTTACACAAAGTTCTTTTTCCAATTTGCTGCCCCCTCCCCCAGTTGCATGTCAGTTATTTTGTTCTGCATCTGTACTAGGGCTGGGTGATATATTGATATTGATATGATGATGATGATGATTTATTATTTATACCCCACCCATTTGGCTGGGTTTCCCCAGCAACTCTGGGTGGCTCTCAACAGAAACAACAACAACAACAACAACAACAACAACAACAACAACAACATTGATAAAACATCAAACATTTAAAACGTCCCTAAACAAGGCTGCCTTCAGATGTCTTCTAAAAGTCAGATAGTTGTTTATTTCCTTGACATCTGACGGGAGGGTGTTCCACAGTGCGGGCGCCACTACTGAGAAGGCCCTCTGCCTGGTTCCCTGGAACCGCCAGAAGACCATCAGAGCTGGACCTCAATGTCCAGGCTGAACGATGGAAGTGGAGATGCTCCTTCAGGTATACAGAACCGAGGCCGTTTAGGGCTTTGAAGGTCAGCGCTGACACTTTGAATTGTGCTCAGAAACGTATTGGGAGCCAATGTAGGTCTATCAGGACAGGTGTTATATGGTCTCGGCGGCCACTCCCAGTGATATATCGATAAGTTGTTCGATACCAGTTTGAAGTCCATATTGTGATACTGGTTTAATAATTTTTGACCCGGCAATATATTGCAAATAGTGTGTGTGTGGTATGCAAAAATCACAATGTTTGAAAAACCATGCAGCCAGCCAGTGCTTTTCTCGATTCCTGCAGCCCCTTTTAACTCTGCCGGCTCAGCTCTTCCCTGCCTCCTGCAGGGGACAACGAATCACCAGAGCAGGCTCCGGCAAAAATCCCGATGCAGGAAAAACCATGACCCCAGCCAGTGCCTCTACATAGCTCCACCCTTAATTCAGACATCACAATACAGTAGACCTTGGGTTATGTTACTCTCGAGTAATGTAAACTTCGGGTTGCGAAAGCGGCAAACCCGCATGTATTTTTCCGGGTTTTGCTGCTCGTGCATGTGCAGAAGTGTTCTGCACACATGTGCAGAAGCGGCGCCTCTGGATACGGATTTTTCGGGGTGCGCACGGACCCCTGGAATGAATTAAATTCATATTCAGAGGGTCCACTGTATATATATCACAGCATTGAAAAGCCCAGCCCTAATCTGTACACCATTGGTTTCTTTTTCCTGTTCCTCACTGGCTTCAGCCTGCACCAGGCCTGACTTGGCTATACTGTACCTCTGCATAGGCAATTGTCACGCTGTGTTCAAAATTAGGTTTAGAAGAAGTCTTTTGAAAAATAAAGGCAGAATCTTCTGAGTATATAATGTTTCAACATAGTGACTTATCTCTTTTCCCAAAGATCTTGCATTAAACATCTTATTGATGGATCTTGCTTTTGCAACAATGAATTATCAGATTGCAAATGAACATTTCTGGGTAGGGAGGATGATACTTAGAATGCAGCAGTCCTGCAATAGTGGTATATTTGCCCTTGTTACGCCAGTTTATTCTGCTACAGTTTGTTTTTCCTTCCATTTGTCCTCTTTTTAAGTATCTTGCGAGTTCTGCAGACAAGAAACCTTTTATGAAATGTGTTTGACAGCTGCAGGATTCGAATGCCAAGATCTGGTCCCCACACATCTTATCCTCCCTTTGACTTATTGTCTAGTATTTTGGCTCAGTTTTGCTGCCTGCTGCAGCATATCCTTCTGGGTACAATACAAAATCGGTTTGTTCAAGTTTGTCACTCTTGCTGACATTTATTTGGCAATTGTCAGCGTCAGAATTAGTCACCTCCTGAGTGTTTTAGCACAGACAAAATCAATGCATTTACGTTGTTTGATGGGCTGCAATAACTGTCCCCTGATTCCTTGTGTTCAGCTTTGTTGCATTTGACTTGATCTTCTACATGTTAGAACTACAAACTCTACTGAAGCGTTTCCACCATTAACAACATTATGAAAAGCTGACTCTAAGATTGGTGCAAACAGTCCATATTTAGATATTTGAATTGTCATGTCCTAGGCTCTATTTGGGTTAATAATTGTATCTGTTTATAGTATATACTTCCTGGGCATGGCATACATTTTTAAAATACCGTGTGCCCTTTATTGACCTCGTACAAATCAACTTTTCATATTCAGAAGAATTTTCTTGCAAACAAAAGTTTCTCATTTTAATATGATTGCTGCTTACACGAGAGAACATGTTGCACTCACTTCACATTGGACATTTTTTACTGCGTGCTTTTTGTAATAGACCCTTTGTGCCACTGCCTTTTCATCTGTGTTCATTTAGGCCAAAGTTGGCTTGAAGCTTCCTGGCTCAGTGTTGCATCTATTTTTATCTAATGATTGGTTTTCTCACTTCGGGGATTCACACATTGTAAACTAAGACACTGATTGCCTTGTCCTTGCCTGATGTGTTTCTTGTCTGGTGGATTACCACATGGAAAAGTAATAGCATCTTGCTCTGGAATACAAGCAACAAATACATCAGATGACAAGCTGCTGTTTGATATGTGTTACTTAACACAGCTTCCCTTAGACAGTTCTTGGTATGTTTTATACTTTGGCAAAACAGTACCGTGTGTGTATGCAATATGTATGTATAATGACAATGCACAGAACTATCACAAACCAATGGCTTTTGTGTGGATGTGGTTGTATGTGGTTGTGTGGATGTGGTGTGCATGCAGGAGATGCCCTGTTTTCTTCTTGGAGATTGGTTCATACTTGAGCAAAACCTCAAGTGCATATTTGTAGGGCTCTGGATCATGTGCTGTGCGTTGGTATGTGTAATGCAGATTTTAGAAGCATATCACTTGTTTCTTGTGAGCATGCAATTTTACTTGTATCAGTAACCAGTTTTTCCCTCCGAATTTAGGAATAATTAATCAAAAATGAAACTGCAGAGAGATGTTATTTTCAGCCATCTTCTACAGCGCCCCAAGCAGAATTCAAATTCTAGTTTAAATGACAAGCACAAACCATAACATGCCAATTCAGATTTACAGTCATACCTTGGTTTAAGTACGCCTCAGTTTGAGTATTTTCAGTTTAAGTACTCCGCGGACCAGTCTGGAACGGATTACTTTCCATTACTTTCAATGGGAAAGTTCGCTTCAGGTTAAGTACGCTTCAGGTTAAGTACAGACTTCCGGAACCAATTTTTGTTTGTAAACAGAGGTACCACTGTACTTGCAAACCATAGTTGGTCCAAATAGGGAGTAGATTGGAGCATATGAGTGAAACGGGGAGGGAGCAGAATCTGAGCCCAAGCACTAAACCAAGGGTTGTCTATTGCACCAGAACAGCCCTTACTCTTGGTGTAGATTGCAGTAATCGCCTAAGGATTTGTATCTTAGTTATGATTTGCAAAGCAGTTTCATATGGATCATGTGTATGATTACAAAATAGGAAGGAATGCAGACCTAAGATTATATTTCCTAAATGTAATCTCTTGTCAGTTCATTATCTAAGGTTTTTCACTGGCGAGGTAGTTGGGGTTGTGATTAATATTGCAGCATAATTTGAATTTCCAGCTTCTGGGCATGGGCAGCATGGCAATGGAAATCGCTTCTGCGCATGCCTGGACATGCGCAGAAGCAATTTCCAGCTTCTGGGCATGCCCAGATGCTGAAAATCACTTCTGTGCATGTCCAGGCATGCGCAGAAGCTATTTCCATTGCCACGCTGCCCATGCCCAGGAGCTGGAAATTGCTTCTGTGCATGTCCGAGCAGAAGTGATCCGGTGCCCCAGAAATGGCGAGTATATCCCAAACTCTGTATTTTAAGTGGAAAAGTGGGGGGTTGTCTTATACGCCCAGTCATCTTGTACGCCGGAAAACACGGTAGCTCTCAGAATGACATGCAGCCTAACACAATTGCTTTATGACTAGTTCACAGAATTAACTTTATATTAGATAGTTGTGTTACTGTTCTGGAGTATCAGAAATGAATAATGTATACTATATTCTTACAACCCTCCTACCTGTGTAATGTAGAATTTATTTCTAAAAACATGTATAAAGTTTTCTCTAAGTTAATACAGTCTGTGTATCAGCAAAGCAAACATTTAAAAGCCTGGTTACAGGTAGGTAGCCGTGTTGGTCTGGATCGAAGTAAAATAAAAAAATTCCTTCAGTAGCACCTTAAAGACCAACTAAGTTTTTATTTTGGTATGAGCTTTCGTGTGCATGCACACTTCTTCAGATACTCAGATATTCAGGTATCTGAAGAAGTGTGCATGCACACGAAAGCTCATACCAAAATAAAAACTTAGTTGGTCTTTAAGGTGCTACTGAAGGAATTTTTTTATTTTATTTAAAAGCCTACAATGTGTGATTGTAGCTACAGTTTTTAATTGTGTAGTGTTGATACTGGAGCTGGCATGGTGGTATTACTGAACATATTTGTAAAGTGGATGTGGACATGATTGAATTATATTAACTTTGTTTATCCGTCTGAAGCCGGGGTTGTTACAAATGAAAATCTGCTGCCACGTTATGGGATGGAAGATAATTATGAAAATGGAGTCTATATAGGAGAGATAAATTTTACAGTTCATACGCTAATTGCAGTCTTGAATGAGAGAGAAGTTGGCAGCAGTTATAAAAATGCACCGATTCTATGTAGGAAGCATTCTGTAACCCCTGATGATATATACCAGTATTTAAGCTAGGGGAAGCAATTTATGTCTCAACAAAACAGACATAACCTTGGAGGGTCCCTGGCTCCAGCTTTCTGTGCAAAGCCCTTCCACTGATACCATGGGTCACACAGGGTCAGATCCTCTGGTTGCTTTTTGGCAGCTAAGAAAGGCCTACTTGTTACCCCCTGTGCCTCACTCAGTTTACAGCCCCATGCAGTTATTTAAGCTGGCACAGGATCCCTTGGCATTGCTGGCTTATGTCCCTTAGGATACCTCCACCTGGGTATTGTAGTTGAGAGGGCACACAGTGCATGTATCTGCAAAACTACGGTATGTTAGAAAAAAATTGAGAACGCTATAAACTAGATCAGGTTGCACTTTTGCTTCACAGCTGATGCTTAGTTTCTTGAAGAAAAAAAATCAACATGATAGGTATTTTATATTGAGATGGGAACACAACACAACCCTATAAGCAAGAGCCCTTTCTTCCCACGAATATTTGGAAACATTATAAAGAGGAAACTTGCTCACATTTAGGAAATGTGAATCTCTGAATATGTATTTCCACAGCTGTGTGTATATACACGCTTGATCATGTGGGTGTTTTTTTTTGTTTGTTTTTATACTATAAGATGCTGAGCACCACAGCTCCTTTTAATTCTGATAATTAAAATAAGATTGATGTAATAAAGACGAGTCCCTTGCTTGTGCAATCAGAGGCAGTACATGGGGCAATTGGTGTGAAAGGAGTGCCACTGTAAAGTATGAATTTGTCTTCGTGGTAAAATTTTACTTGTCTTGCATCTGTTTTCAAAAACATTCAAGTTTTTTAAATTACTTGTAAAAAGCTTTGTTCAGGGCGTGGTGAAAACCTTTAGCACAAAAAGCCTTTAGCACAAAAAGTGAAAGTTTTTATCAGGCAACAGTGAATATAAATCTTTAGTATGACAGCTGTCTTTCAGTATTCTGTATTTTGTTCCTGCATGCATTTTCATTTTGTACTATGATGTTTCCTTTTTGAAATATCTACATCTTATGTAGCCTGCTTCTGCTGAATACCAAATGCACTTTGACATTTAGATGCTGTCTTTTGGTTCTGCCCTTTTCTTCCATAGCTGACAAGATGTGATGACAGATTGTTTTTTAATGGTTTGGAGAAGTTAACCCTTCCTCTGTTATTTTTCTTTCTACTCTATCAATTTGCTAGTGGGATCCAATTAGGGATGGGGGAATACTGTATGTCAATCTCTGTTTCTCTTAGTTTCTCATTTCCCCCATCTTAAGTTCAGTTTGCAATATTTTTTTGCATCAGTTTGCATTGAAAACAAACAAATTCCTTGGAAAAAAAAATTACCAGAAGTTGCTTAAGTGGGTAAAGTTGCTAAGGGAATACACCTTTGCCCTGCTCTTAGATTTGGCTCTCCAGTTAATACAGTGTTCTAATCTAAATATTTTTTAATGTGAACTTTTCCATACAAGGGTCACATCCACACCGTACATTTAAAGCATGCTTATACCACTTTCACAGTCGTGGAGAACTGTAGGAATTATTAAGGGTGCTTGGATTTGCATGTCTGCAAGGTCAGTATGCAGGATTCTTGCGGAAGTCTGACAGTTAAAGAGGCATAAGAGTGCTTTAAGTGTATGGTGCAGCTATGACCAAGAACAATTATATGTTGTTATTTGATTATTCATATTGACAGCTAATATCCCTTAGCTGAGTATTGCTCACCCAGACCCTGACATCATCTTCTGAGGCCCTCTGCAGAATGGGCCTTCTCTGCAGTGGTTCCCCATTTGTGGAATGCTCTCCCCAGGGAAGTTCACCTGGCACCTTCATTATACACCTTTAGGTGCCAGGCAAAAACGTTCCTTTTTAACCAGGCCTTTGGTTGATCTGATTCACATCCTATATCCTTTTAAATGTGGCTCTTTTTTGGGGGGGAGGTGTTATTGGGTTGTTGTTTTTATTCTGATTTTATAATCTTTTCTGTGAACTGCCCTGAGACCTCCAGGTATAGGGTGGTATATAAATAATAATAATAATAATAATAATAATAATAATAAGAAGAAGAAGAATAACTGGCTCCACTGTGCTCAGACATTTCCTAATTCCGCCCTAGGGCGAGGATAAACTTAGGTGTATTCAGTAAGAGGCTGGAGAGGAGGATAGTGACTACTTCTAGCCAAGGAGTGCAGTGACTGGGCAAA
This sequence comes from Zootoca vivipara, assembly GCF_963506605.1. Classification (NCBI taxonomy): domain Eukaryota; kingdom Metazoa; phylum Chordata; class Lepidosauria; order Squamata; family Lacertidae; genus Zootoca; species Zootoca vivipara. The sequence continues at coordinate 14,369,987 of NC_083287.1, read as the reverse complement.
GTGGGTCTGAGAGGGATGGGGAAAGGAGCAGCCCAAGCTTGGACATGTTAACTGAGACTTTCACATAACAGAAGCTCTGCTTCACTGAAGAATAAGGAACATTAGCATTGATTTGATTACAATGCATATTTCAAATTCCTATAATCAAAACAAAATAAAAAAATTCCTTCCAGCAGCACCTTAAAGACCAACTAAGTTTTTATTTTGGTATGAGCTTTCGTGTGCACGCACACTTCTTCAGATACACTGAAATAGAAGTCCCAAGACGTTATTTGTAGAAAAGGGTGTGGAGGGAGTATCACTCAGAAGGGTGGTGGAAATGGGTGATTGACTTCAATGGTCAATCACCCATTTCCACCACCCTTCTGAGTGATACCCCCTCCCCACCCTTTCTCTACATATAGCGTCTGGGGACTTCTATTTCAGTGTATCTGAAGAAGTGTGCGTGCACACGAAAGCGCATACCAAAATAAAAACTTAGTTGGTCTTTAAGGTGCTGCTGGAAGGAATTTTTTTATTTTGTTTCGACTATGTCAGACCAACACGGCTACCTACCTGTAACTAGAACTATAATCAAAAGAAATATAGAGAAAAAAGCACTTCCTTATAGTTGTGGGAGAAGGGATCCTGAAGGAGACAAATGGTAGAAATCCTAGTGTATTGTAGTTGGTATATTTGTTATTTATAAACAAAGGGGCTTGTCCATACACCTGCTTGTCCCGCTGCTTTCCCCCAAGAAAATAAACATGTCAGGTTTTTATGCAGATTGATGTTCCATTTCAGTGGAAAACAGCAAGTTTTCCCAGGGAAAGTGGTGGGGACAAACTAAAAACCTCCCGAACCCTTGCTCAGAAACCCTGAGACAAGCAGAAATCCTCTTGGACCTGTTCTTTCTAGGCACAAAACAAGCAGAAGTGTAGATGAGCCCGAAGTTGTTGTTGTTGGTTTTTTTAAGGCTGAAATTGGTGTACGGTAGATGCTGTAAAACATCTCCAAGGCCTGATGCGGAATACTGGCCCTGCAATTTTAATTTGTTGTTCCCTCTTCTGTAACATACAAAATCTAATGGAGTAATCTTGGAATTCCACCACAGTGTGCTTTGTTTCCGCATACCTGAAACACAGTCCCTTTAGAAAGAAACAAATTTCCTCCATTTCTCTATCCATTTCCATTTTATGATACTAAGGCTTTACACTATCAGGCTTTCAGGGTTTCAAAAAGGAGTGTATTGGCAGCTCGTGCATTTGGTCCTATGTCTAGCCCTACTGGGTTCAGTAGGATTGCGTTGCTTTGTACAATATGCTAAGTATAGGATTTGCAGCATTAGCCTATTTTTTTTTAGCACTTATACTTGTGTCAGAAGCCGAATAGCTGATTTATGTGAACATAGTAGTGTAACAAACTGTTGCAATGAGTGAATAAAACACCCTTCCATCTTTATGTGTAACCTGTTGCAATTGAGTATAGATGTTGTGGTAGAGAATGACCGCTTCCCCAACATAAAAGGGAGGCGCATTTTGCGCAGTCGCGTGCAGCCCCCCTTGGGAACCCTAGGGCAGACCTGGAAGTTTGGAGGCTGGCACTGCCTACCTGAGGCTGGAGGCTGGAGTCACCGCCCACTCCATCAGCCGACCAATCCGGCCGAAGGGGGCGTGCCAGGGGGATTGGCCAGGTAGGATCAGGTAGGCTTACCTGCACACAAAGAAGAGGAGCCATTCTTGGGAAGCAGCCGACGGATTCAGAGCTTTCCCACCCTCCACTCCCTAACCTTTTGCTTGCTTTTCAGGTCCATAGAAAAGAAAATAAATAAAAAATAAAAAATAAAAAACATAAAAAATAAATAAAAATAAAGTAAGAAAAATAAAATAAAAATAAAAATATTTACTTCCACAGGCTTCTTGCTTTTCAGGTTTTCTTCCACAGGCTTCTTGCGTTTCAGGTTTTTCTTCCACAGGCGTACACGCACGCAGGCGCTGCTACGACCGGTCGCTGTTAAAGGGCTGGAAAGGACTTTCCCTGCATTGGCAGGTTTCGCCTTTCCCGTAGCAATTCGTCACAACTTTGGCGGATGCAGGCCTTTGGCGGAATCCTTTAGTCATTTACATAAAGGGGAGGGGCGTGGGGGCGGTGACCCCCCGCCCTATGGCGGCGGCGATAACAGGGTTCCCGTAATCGGGCATCAAGGGGGGGGGCATTTGGCGATGCCACTTGGCTGGTTATTGCCCTCCCCTTCCAGCGGCGGCGATCGGGGGGGCGGGCTATCTGCTTGAACATATGTTCTCCAGAGTTAGCCCAACCCCCACTCATGCTGGACAACCCTGAAGATCACCCCACCCCCTGCTGGGGGCTGGGAGGGATATACGCCCAATGCCTGCGCCAAGGTCTTCCTACATCTGAATTTTAATAAAGTTGTGGCCAATTTTTAATCCCATAAATACGTGGTCCTGTGTCATTATTCCACTCGGGGCTGCCCTGGGGGGCTGGGGGGACTCCGCCTGACTGCGCAATGTTCTCCATTGCACCCAAGGAGGTGTTTTTCTAGGAAGCAAAAGAAATAATACATTTTTTCCAGGAATTTATGAATCACATATAAGTGATTGGGGAAGGAAAATTCTTCAGCTGGATGTCAAAAAGCTGGCTGAGTGATTTGAGATTAACTTTAGCAATTGCCAGAATTATTCATCGTAGTATTATGCGTACTGAAATAATTTATGAGGTGCCTGCTTTCATTCAAGTGAGGAAAATAAAATATTTACAGTGTTTGAAAGACTCACTATACAATAGTGTGGGCAAAGTTAAAGCAGTTTTCAGTAACACAGTAATTGTTTTAATTTCTAACACATTTCTCTTGTAGCTATTAACTGTTGCCTCAAGATGCAAACAGGACTTTTAAGTAGAAAACAGAGACCCACTTTATGCCCTGTTTTCTATATTGAGGTACATTGAGAGAAAAAAGTATTTGATCCCCTGCTAAATTTGCCCGTTTGCCCCCTGACGAAGAAATGACCAGTCCATAATTTTAATGGTAGGTTTATTTATTTTTTAAAGATATTTTTATTAAAAGAAAAAGAAAAAAGAAAATAAAAGAAAAATACAGCAAAAACAAAAATAAAAGACAAAGCCATACAAAATCATAAACACATTTGAACATTACTAACTTTGAAATTAACTTTACATAATCGTATATTGATCAAATATAATTCTTTATGAGCTTCCTCCTATCCTCCCTTCTACGTTTCTATTAATAACTAATTCAGCACTTTCTAATTCTTATTAACATTCTTTTTCTAAAATACTCATTATAAATCTTATTCTTTATCCTTTTTCTCAACAATTTACCAATACTTCGGTAAAGTGGGGTGCCCACTTTCCGCTCTGTTATTTATAACAGTCCTGGAGGTTTTGCTGAATAAAATTAGAAAAGATGACGAGATTATAGGAATAAGAGTGGGTTAAAAAGTAGCCTTATACAGTGGTACCTCTACTTACGAATAACTCTACTTACAAATGTTTCTACTTACGAATGGAGCTCCGTCCACCATCTTGGATGCGGTTTAGATAGACTTTTTTTCTACTTACGAATTTTTAGATAGGGTTGCTTCTACTTACGAATTTTTTCTCCCAATGCATTCCTATGGGATTCGACTTTTTTTTGACTTACGAATGTGCGTTCAGAACGCATTAAATTCATAAATAGAGGTACCACTGTACGCAGGAATATACAGGTACCACTGCGGCGGGAAGGTAAACAGTGTTTCTGTGTGCTCTGGCTTCCGTCACAGTGTTGCGTTGCGCCAGAAGCGGTTTAGTCATGCTGGCCACATGACCTGGGAAGCTCTCTGTGGACAAATGCCGACTCCCTCAACCTGAATCGAGATGAGTGCTGCAACCTCATAGTCGCCTTTGACTGCACTTAACTGTCCAGGGGTTCTTTACTTTTTAACTTTACCTTTCAGGAAGCTTCTTGGAAGGTGCATTCCTAGTGTTAATTCACTGATTAGTGCTGGAAGTGCTGTAACCAGCAGACTCCTTTGAACTTTCACAGGCGGGTGGTCCTGTGCACCTGTCGAAGCTGGCCTGTGAGGGCTGGTGGAGATAAGGATCTGGCCTGCTGACTGGATCCAATATCCTATGATTGGTTTAAAGCATTTACACATCCCTAAAAGTCTTACTTTCACAATTTCTGATGTAATAGCCTGTTCTAGGGCAGCCAATTATGCACCGCTACAAAGAGCACACAGAATTGCATAAAATTTATGTATGCTAGGTTATATGGCAATGATATAGGAATTACTGGTAGATGGGAATTAGAAAATATCAGAGCTGATGAACTCCACATCCAAGATTTTCAGGAACTGCCATCCCTACTTCAAAATTGGTGATAGTTTTTAGAAACAAAGAATGCTATTTTCTTAGTAATTGGGCCATGGGAAGTGTTGTTTTCTTCTTAATCCCAGCAGGCTGTCTATGAAAATTACTTTGGAGGTCTTGAGCAAAGAACATGAATGGAATTATTTAACATTTCTGATACTAGAAAAATCTCAAGAGGGTCCAGCAGTTATTTACATTAACTTGTCACACCTTATGAGAAGACTTGCCTATTTGCAAGTTGTAGAAAACAGTAGGCAGCCCCTTTCCCTTCCCCAAATATAATAATCTGCTCTCTGTGATCAGTAGGTATGCTATACTGGTACTTTAAGACATGTTCTTTTTAGCAGAATAACTAACATGTTAGTCAGGTTAACATTCCTAGTACTAAAATGCAGCCTTGTGTGTGACGGGCACATATCTAATAGCTGCAACAGTATGGGGGAAGGAGTGTTTAACATTTCTTCGCTGGCAGTCCCGTCCCCCGGTCAAAATTGCTCTCATCCAAGCTGTTTTCCTCACCTCTGAAGGAAGAAAATGTAACATGTGTGAGAGTAAAGTCTTTTTGGCTGTTCCATATGAACATCCGTCTTTAACAATCCCAAACTAAGTCAGACATTGGAGATCATTGGTTTTAAAAGAACGAAAATAAAAGATACAGGGGTGAAGGGTGATACCGTTCAAGACCATAGCACAGGAGAAGAGGGTATTCCAAGCCATTTTCTTAATGTAAATTCTCACCCCTCTTCCCATTACTGTTTGGAAACATTTATAGATACTAAGCCAACTCCTTAATTATGTGAGAACTGGAAGTGGTCTACTCAGACTCCCTCCTAAAACCCACCAATGAAGGAGGGCCAAGGTTGAGGAAGCCTGGGTTAAACTTACTGGGATGCAGTCCCTGAGTGCATGCCCTCTACTGTTTTGAGGGCAAAAGGTTGCCCACACCTGATTTAAACCAAGAATAGATTTTTTTTAAAGGGCTTGTGCACAAAAAAATAGTCTCCATGTGTACAATTTAGGAATTCCAGATATTTCATATGCTGAACATAAATGTCACCTTTTAAAGATTACTGACTTCTTTCCAGTAAGGTACATCAGTTAGTTATAACACCAGTGTATGATACTGGCAATCAGTTAAGAGGTACTTCATAAAGCACGGCATTTATCACAGTGTCACAAGTTGAATTGCTTGTTCATTTTTCTCTATCCACTTTTCATGTAGAATTTATTTCAGAGCATGATCAAAGCTTTACTCTTCATTAGATACTGCATTAGCTAATTTGACTTTTGGCAACCCATATCCTAGTTCCTATTAAACACTACCCATAAATTGAGATAAGGATTCTGCCAAAACATTTAAGGATTGCAAGATGGAAATATACTATTGGGGCCATTATGCAACTGCTTTCTAGACTGCTGGTTTGGTAAATTTGAAGTGAAGAAATGCTATCTTATATACTTACAAATAAAAGACTGCATTTTAAAGCACCTGAATATTGACAGAAATACGAGAAAAGACAGCCTTAAGATCCATTGATCAAGGATCAATGAATGAGCTGTCGTGTAATTTATTATGGCTGGTTGGGGATTTGTTTGTTCGTTGTATTTACATTTCTAATGCTTGCCGGATACCAATTCATGTAGCTGCTTATCGAGTTCGCCAGGGATACGGGTGGCGCTGTGGTCTAGGGCTTGCTGATCAGAAGGTCAGTGGTTCGAATCACCATGACGGGGTGAGCTCCTGTTGCTCGGTCCCTGCTCCTGCCAACCTAGCAGTTCGAAAGCACGTCAAAGTGCAAGTAGATAAATAGGTACTGCTCCGACAGGAAGGTAAATGGTGTTTCCGTGCGCTGCTCTGTTTCACCAGAAGCAGCTTAGTCATGCTGGCCCCATGACCCGGAAACTGTCTGCAGACAAACGCCGGCTCCCTCGGCTAGTAAAGCGAGATGAGCGGCGCAACCCCAGAGTCGTCTGTGACTGGGTCAGGGGTCCCTTTACCTTTACCTTTAAGGGATAGAAACTAGCTCTGTTATTTGGAGAATAGATTTTCAGGATACTGCATTGTTTCCAAAATAGTACCATGCTTTTGCTACAGTTGTGCACAATCATAGGACGGTTTGGGCTCGGAGGCTTTTTCCTGGCCCAGCCTCTTATGTCCCCCTGAAGGTTGGGTATACTCTGGAATAGTTTGGGGGCTACAGCCAATGGTGAAAATAATGAAAACCAATCTCCTCCACATAGAGTGCCAAAAGGGCATGTTGGATCCATACCATAGATGTGTACTAGGTGAACTATTTTGTTCTTCACACTTGAAGAGATAAAATAACATCTCAGAATTCTTTTAGTAATTACGGTAATCATCCATGATAAAGTTATGAAAGTTTTAAGCAACACCCACTCCTCTTATCAGCCTGGTATCCTGGGCATGACTGATAATTAGAATTAAAATAGAAATTGGTCCAGATGCTAAATGTGTTGAAATTGAATAAGACTGTAGTCGGTAGTCTGCTGTGAATTACAAGAACGTTTTCTGTGGTTAGGTTAGTCTCTTAGCTGGCGACATGAAAGTGATCTTGAGCCTTAATAGCGTATATCCGTGTTGTTTCTCACTCTAAGCCCTTGCTGAGCAGTGCTATTCTAAATTGTGAGACTTAAAGTCATTCTGCTTTTCAAGCACATGTTCTACACGATGATTACAGGGTGTATGTCTTGGTATGAGGAAAACAGGATAGAATTAACATGGCTCCCTGGTGTCAACACTACAATATCCTCCTATTTTGCCATCTGCCAAATGGGTAAGAAGCAAAATGTCAGTGTCTCTTTCACCCTTGATAATTGCAGCACTATCAAACTCTTCATGGACTTCTGCCAAGTGCTCAGAGAGCCAGTGGAGCTGGCCTGTTCTGCAAAAAATTACCGCCATGAGCAACAGGAGCAGCTGTGTTTCCACATCAGTGTGTCCCTCAACTTTGTCTCTGCTAAAAAATTAGATATGAATTCTTGGAATTTTGAGCAGCTAATTTGATTTCTACAGTGACAGCCAGCCACTATTGCATAGATAAAATAAGATCAATCCAATTATCAAGAGAGGTTAGGAAGGAGTGTGTTCAGGAAGGAAATCTTATTGAAACTCTGTTATAAACCATTGGTGGTCGCTGAATAAGTAACAATCTAACTTATTTATGATTTTATTTTGAAAACTTGTACCAAAGCAAATTCATGGTTGCTTACAATCCAAAACATCAAAACAACAATGAACTATTGTGTCCGACTCTTCGTGACTATGGTCCACAACAACAACATAACGCACCCCATTAACATTGCTAGTATTAACATTGAAGCCAAGCCTCCAGAACAGAATCCTAAGCAGCTATCCAAACTAAGGGCTCGTCCAACACTTTCGCTTGTCCCACTGTTACGCCCCCCCCCCCGGAAACACCACTGCATCAGAACAAACAGCAATCAGCAGACTAATGTTTGTTCTGATTCAGTGGTAAACAGTGGGTTTTCCGGGGGGGGGGAGGAGTGGTGGGACATACAAAAACAAAACCCCCCTCTTGGACCTGTGCCTCAAAAACATGGGACAAGCAGAAAACATCTTGGACCTGTGCTTTCTAGGTATGGGACAAGCAAAAGTGCGGATGAGCCCTAAGAAATGAAAGAGAAACCAGCAAAAACAAAACAGTCAGCTAAAGCAACCTTTTAAAACAGCCACGTTTTTACCAGCCACCTAAAACAATATAGGGATGGGGCCTGGCATTAAGGATCAAATTAGGCATGGCACCACATAGAGCACACCAGGATTTTCATTTTATTTTACTTAATAGCAGGTGCCAGAGAGGGGAGGCTTTTTCTCAGAACTGCAGCACAAAAGGAGGAGGGAAGGTTTAACCTTTCCCTTCCCAGCCATGATCCCAACTGAAGTGCCTCTCACACACTGCTGCTAACCCTAGTTTCTACTTTTCCCTTGGCACCCCTAAAGAGAAGAAGAAGAGTTTGGATTTGATATCCCGCTTTATCACTACCCGAAGGAGTCTCAAAGCGGCTAACAATCTCCTTTCCCCTCCTCCCCCACAACAAACACCCTGTGAGGTGGGTGGGGCTGAAAGACTTCAGAGAAGTGTGACTAGCCCAAGGTCACGCAGCAGCTGCATGTGGAGGAGCAGAGACGCGAACCCGGTTCCCCAGATTACGAGTCTACCGCTCTTAACCACTACACCACACTGACAGTGTGTGGGTGAATTTCACTTTGTGATTTGAACCAGTCAGTCAAACCTTTGGCCACAGTCTTCTGGTTTCTTGTAAAATGCAAATAAGAATACAGTGGAACCTTGGTTCTCGAACACAATCCGTTCTGGAAGTCTGTTCCGACTTCTGAAGCGTTTGAAAACCAAGGCACAGCTTCCGATTGGCACAGGTGCCCTGGAAACAATAGCCGACAGCTGCATCGGATGTTCAGGTTCCAAAAAACATTTGAAAACCAGAACATACATTTCCGGGTTTTCAACGTTTGAGAGCCGAAATGTTTGAGTACCATGGCATTCAAGAACCAAGGTTCAACTGTAGTCTTTGTTTACATACATCACTTGCCAATCTTTTAAAATACACTTGCAGTATATCTCTCTTCTTTGTCAATTTGCCTAATCTCTGGTTTTATAATCTACTTGAGGTACAGCATTACTTGTTACTGCAGAATGGACTATTTTTGGTTTGAGGCCCACAATCTAAAATACAGCTTCATGGATGGATGGAGGACACCTAACAGATCAAGTGACATTTAAGGATTTACTTTCTCCTTGCTAATATCTGTGAAAGTTGACATGGTAGATTGTATAGTCTTATCCTGTCAATGTACATGTAGATTTTTCTCCACTTACTATCACTTACTCCCTAGAACAGGCACCCCCAAACTTGGCCCTCCAGCTGTTGTGGGACTACAACTCCCATCATCCCTAGCTAACGGGACCAGTGGTCAGGGATGATGGGAATTGTAGTCCCAAAACAGCTGGAGGGCCAAGTTTGGGGGGCCTGCCCTAGAATAATGCAGAAAAATTGCTATTCACTTGTGTTGCTGATAATGTTCATATTATAGTTGTCCCTTGTCCGTTTTTAGTCATTGATGATAATTTCTGCACACAAATACATGCAGGATACTAAGCACACATAACTGAATGGTATTCTGTTTATCTCTTCTGTCCCTGTCCCCCAACCAGCATTTAGCACTAGCTCTGAAATTTCTTATGGCATACGCGATTGCTGATAAACCACGAGACATCCAGATAAAATTGGCAAGGCAGGAATTTGAATCTCTGGAGGCACTCAAGCAGCAGGTAAGAACTAAGACTATTGTAAGAATATTGCAGGTGAGAGAAAGATGGAAATTGTCACCACCATCCTTTTTTCCTACTGAGATTCGTTACATGCTGTCAGGGCTTGTGTGTGGCTACTCTTGAGTAAAGATGCCAAAGTCCGTCCTGTCTTTAACAGGTTTATTGTGCATAGTATTTACAGTGAAGAGATGCCAAGAAACATGACCTACTAGTCACTCGCAGAATCCGAGAGTGGACTTTTCCTGTTATGTGACCAGCATAAGAGCTTGGGCACCCCGAAACGCCACCTCCCCTCCTTACGCTTAGTACCACGCCTTAACTGGGGCGACGGAAGTGGCTGCCCCGTTTCCTCAGCCTGTTGGCCAGGGCAGTGCCAGGGCTCCGCAGCATCTCGGAGCCCTCTCTCCTCCATCCCCCTGCCTTCCTCCTCCCCCTCCCCTGACCTGCTGCTGCTGCTCTCACTGGGCGATGTGCTGGTCAGCAGGAGAGGTGGAGGCTCCCTGTACGGAGGTCTCCTGACACATACCCTTAAAGCATCCAGTCCCTTAAAATAATTCGTAATGCATTATTGCTACCAACGTTCAGTTTTTAATGGTGTAAGTGATGGCTCCGCTGTATGGATACATGCCAATATATACAACAAGACCATTTCTTCTCTTGGCGTTTAATGTCTACTTACAGTGTCAAAATAAAGGGGTACTTCTAGTGCCAATACACATTCATTGAGTTCTGCATTTGAGGCCACATTATTTGTCATTAACTCTTGTCTTTTCAAACTTGCCTAGGAGGCACATCAACTTTCTCAGCTTCTCCTGCTAAAGGGCTCTTGTTATAAGTCCATCTCCCCAGCCTTCCCCAGCTGTAACTGTACTGCTAAGCCAAAGCAATTTGTTGTTAATTTGGGTTAAAGCAGCCCAAAATAATTTGGATAACTCAACAGTAACTAAAACAGTTACATCTCAATAATATTAAAATCTCACATAATAGAATACCCACATCTCTCTTATTCTGCCATCTCCGTACTACCACAGACCAGTGACCAGAAACCCAACTAAACAGGAAAACTTAAGCTGGCTTCCAGAAAAAAGTCAGGCTTGTGCTTTTGAGCCAGGGAGGATACTATAAATGTAGAGCAAATGCTGAGAATGCTTCTTGCAGGCAATTTTTTCTTGTTGCTGCTGATCTACTTAAGTTATTTTTAAAAACAACAGCTTTGTGCTTCTCTCATTCCTTGGGGCTTCTCTTCCCTTTCCTGGGATTGAAGAATTTAATAGTCTCAGAGTTAAGAAATATCTACCTGAACATTATCTACAATTCCAATTACCATGTATAAGACATTAGCTATTGTTTTCTCCAGGCTGATGTATTCAGACTTTGAAGAATTATCCAATTATTGGCAGCTTCTACTGAGAAAGCCATCCAAATTGATGGTATTATTTATACATGCAAATGCTAATAACTGACTTATGAAAAGTGAGCATGGAAATTTGAGACCATTCCACAGGGAAGCAGCCTCATCAGTTTTCAGATGAGATTGAGATACATCCTAATTCCAGTGGCTTGGAAAAAAGGGAGATCCCTAGAAGGTTTTGCATATGCTTTAACAAGATGTGCCTTATATCTGAATGCTGTGAAGTTCCATTTGAGACATTTCTCTTCCAATTCTTGGTGTGTGTTCCCATCCAGGTCAGGGCTATCTTCCGCAGTAACTGCATATCAGGCTGAAGATTGAATCTAAGGTGTTACTGCTCAGTTTTGCCTTCCTCAGATGCATTTATTGAGAAGAAACCATGGCTAGACAGCAGCTTTGCATAATATTACAAGAGCAGGATTGTAAACCTACTGGAGCTATTCCTTTTTACTGCATTAAAAGAGGGAAAAGTAGGTCACCCATTGAAACCTTAAACACACAAGTTATTCTAGTCACCTTTGGGTTAGAGAGTATAAAACATAATGCCAACTTCAGTTTACTGACTCTTTCAGTCTGTAACTATTTGACTCCAGTTAAGAATATTTTCTTCAATTTTTGAAGTGTATCCCTATCATATTTGTCTAAGCCCCAAGAATTCAGACATGGCTTAGAAATTATTTGGAGGCTGAGCCTCCTGAATATTAATGAAAGCTAAGCTGGCACTCTGTTGATTTGGTAGGCAGCCCTGTGGCAGACTCGCCTAACATGGCACTGGTTTCATTCTCCCTGTCTCCACCTTAGTACACCTGTGGGCAGAGATGAACCCCCTACTAGAATATTTATAATTACCGTGTTTCCCCTTTTTTAATACATAGTCAGAAAGTAAGCCATGGCAGCATTTTTTACCATTAGTGAAATACAAGACACCCCCCGAAAATAAGGCATACCTCCATGCCATGTAGAACGAGACCGCCGAGTGCCCCAGCCAGCCAGCGGGACCCAGCCAGCCAGAGGGGCCTGGAACCGGCTGCTGCTGCTGCAGGGAGCGCAGGGAGCGCAGGGAGCACCCGAGCCAGCAGCCTGGCCTCTTTTTTTTTTGCCTGCCCGAGGAACTGGCGGCTGCAGAGCGGAGCGCTCCGCAGCGCCGGGCGGAGCGCAGTGACCTGGTCTCTTTTTTCCCTTCTTTTGCCTGCTGCCCCGCCACCGGAACCGGCAGCTGCAGAGCGGAGCGCTCCGCAGCGCCGAGTGCTCGGAGTGCCCTGCAGCGCTGGGCGGAGCGCAGCGGCCTGGCCTCTTTTTTTTTTTTTTTGCCTGCCGCCCCGCCACCGGAACCGGCAGCTGCAGAGAGGAGTGCTCCGCAGCGCCGGGCGGAGCGCAGCGGCCTGGTCTCTCTTTTTTTCTTCTTTTGCCTGCCGCCCCGCCACCAGAACAGGCAGCTGCAGAGCGGAGCGCTCCGCAGCGCTGGGCAGAACGCAGCGGCCTGGTCTCTTTTTTTCCCTTCTTTTGCCTGCCGCCCCGCCACCAGAACAGGCAGCTGCAGAGCGGAGCGCTCCACAGCGCCGGGCGGAGCGCAGCGGCCTGGTCTCTTTTTCTTTAGCCTGCCGCCCCGCCACCGGAACCGGCAGCTGCAGAGCGGAGCGCTCCGCAGCGCCGGGCGGAGTGCAGCGGCCTGGCCTCTTCCCCCCCTTTTTTTTCTTTTGCCTGCCGCCCCGCCACCGGCTGCTTCAGAGAGGAGCACCCAGCAGCGCCGGGCGGAGCGCTGAGCCAGCAGCCTGCTGCCTTGGTTCCTGGACCCGGCTGCTGCTGCAGCACCGAACAGAGCGCCCAGCAGCACCCCAAACCAGCTGCCTGGCCCCTCCGAGGAGGCCTTAAGGTACAAGACATCCCCTGAAAATAAGACACCGTGTGTTTTTTTGAGTAAAAAAGAGAATAAGACGGTGTCTTAAAAAAGGGGAAACACGGTAGCCATTGCTATTATTTTTCTTTTTTACTTTTGCAGATGCCTATTGGTTGTGTTCTGTACTGTGGGTTTACCCACCCTTCCTCTTGTTCCACTGCTCCCCCCCCCCCGGGAAACCGCTCTTTAGCGCCCAGTCAGAGCAAACAGCAATCAGATTTTCTGCGAATTGTCATTTGTTCTGATTGAGGGCTTCTCCACATTTACCTTTTGCCCCGCTCTTTCCAGGCACAGGTCTGCATTTTAAAGCTCTGTGTCAAGAGCCTGGGGTTTTCTTGGCCCAGAACTTTCCCCGTGGAAACCAGATCTTTAGCAATCAATCGGAGCAGATGTCAATTTGAGATTGGCTCCAATTGAGCTTTAAAGAGCGAATTTTTCGGGGAAAGGTCCAGAGCAAAAAATGAAAAGAAAAGGTGTGTGTGTGTTTGGAGTTTTAAAGTGCAGACTGTGCCTAGAAAGAGCAGAGGAAATGTAAGTGTGAATAAGCCCTTAAAGCTAAAGAGCAGGTTTTCCCTGGAAAAGGAACAGGGCAAGTGGAAAACGCCTTGGTCCCATCTCTAGAAAGTTTGGGGTGTGGGTCAAGCAGAAAACTACTTGGACCAGTGCTTTATAAACACGGAACAAGAAGAAATGCGGATGAGCCCAGCCTTTAAGCTTTACGTTTTTAGTTAATGTAGTGAAATAAAATGATTATATGAGCTGTCACTCATTGCTCTATTTCTCTCGATATGGACAAATTACATCAGTGCATGCTAAAGTAATTGAATGACTCGAGCACTTAGAAATTGTTTTTAAAGAACGTTCTCACAAAATTCTAACAGAATAATCTTCATCATCTTTTACAAAGCTGTCTGCTAAAAGTATATTGTCATCTGTGATGGGCTTATATGGAAATTGGGAATGTTTTTAAATTGTATATATTTCTAAGTATGCAGTGCAAAATTGGCAGCACTAGTTCATCCGTAAGTCTCTTGGATTAAATTTGGCAAGCTGATTTTAAAGGAGATGGAGAAGATGATGTCAAAACTGTTTTATCCAGGGTAGATGGGCCTGTTGTTTCATGCCAGTATTTCCAGGAGAACATTGTACACTTTGAAGTGGTTGGGTGTTTCTCAATGCATGAGAATACTATTCTGCCTTTTGATTTTTATGGCATATATCATAGTCAATGCCAATGTACAAGTGCAGGCATGTTCAGCATCTAATATATAAAATGCTCATCAGATCTAGGTGAGAAGAAAAAGCCTTGTTTTCTGCTTTAGCTTGTTGTCTAAAGTGGGGTCTGCTTGTGTGTAACGTGCAGTAATCAGGTGCCCTGTCCTTGCATCACATAGTGTTTGGAATGTATGTAGTATTGCGGAAAGTACTGATATGGGGTATCAATTTCTTATAAATTATTTTTCACTGTTACGGTTTAAAAACAAATAGCTGGCAAGTAGTATCGCACCAGAGGCAGATTTTGGGCAATGCGACCGATTCTGCCACATTGGGCGTCTAGCCCAGGGGGCACCACAACTCTGACATAGTGAACAGAGCAGAACAGAAAGTGAGAGGTGGGGGCACACTGAATTTTGGACAGGGTGCTGCTGAAATTTGAAAGACCAAAGTCGGTCCCTGGTCGCACCACTTTGATTTTTATGATACAGGACTCAACACAGTTGTAAATGAGGACTTCCTCACCTCCGCCCCGTTAAGCTGAATGGAAGCGAAACAGAAGATCATGACATTGTTCCACGATTCTATTTATAGGGAATAATTAAGACCGGGGTAGAGAGGAAGATGGTCAAAAGGAAAGCAGAGCCAATGTTGCAGTGAGGACAAGAGTGATCTTGTTTCTTTCTTTCTTTGAGCTGCTGTGAGCTTGTAAAACTGGTGTTGCTATCCATGTTTTCCTCTTTCTGTGCTGTGCTGTATTGTCACTGTATTTATACTGAGTTGAACTGTACTGAACTGGTGCCAGCATTGTTTTCAGTCACCAGTGTAATGCACCAAGTATTTTGTAATCTTTCATATCAACTCTGTGGCCTGGGCTATTAATATCTATGTCTGACAGATGAATAACTGTAGCTGAGGAATCATAATGCCTAGAGTTGCCCAGAGGGTTTCGAGCCCCTCTGGCTCTTCCGTTTTACTTAACTTTAATACACTCCAGTTTCATTTAATGTAAGAGAATCTTACTGCTAAGGCTGCTGTGGTTCAGTATTCCTTCTCGGGGACGAACTGAGAGCCTGCTGTATCAAGTGCCACTCTCACTGCCACTGTGTAGATAAGGGATACAGGAGGGTAAATGGCATGGTGGTCTTGCCCATAGCCACTGCAGGGGCAGTAAGCTTCAACCAGCACCCTGTGCTTGGATACTTCACCTAGGTCATGTGACACGATCAGTTCAGTGAGAGGATGGGTCTGCGAAAGCCTGTTCATGTCAGGGCAGGCTATGATCATCCAGATCATGTGACAGAATTAGGCCAATAGAAGGGCACCTTTCCCTAGCCTGTTTGACAGGTTGCCCCTCGGTTGCATTTGAAATCTGCATGTGTATCATATGCATACAGACCGATATCATCAAGCCATTGTTTGTATGAGTGCAGCAGCCATAGCTTTCACATCACCTCAGATAACGTACTTACAGTGGAGGCAACTCATATGTTTAGTGGTGAGACACTGAGTGTTATGATTGGCATCTTTTGATTAGTCCTCTGAGAGGGAAGGAATTCTGCATCTACTAGATTAGTTAGCATTTTCTCTTTGGAAAGCTGAGAGCTGGCCCCTGAAAGCAGAGGTGTCACTTATTTGTGGATTGCATGTTTAGTATGTGCAAGGCCCCAGATTCAGTCCCCAGTATCTTTTAGCTAAAAATCCCAGGTGGCAAGAAACACCAGTAAACCCCTGTTAACAGTACTGAGCTCAGCTGTTCCATTGCTTTGGCTCAATATAAAACAGTGCTCCCTAAAATAAGATGTACACCCAAAAAAACCAACACCCTGAAAGATAAAAACTTTAACTTGGCTAGTCTTGATAGCATTTTTCTTTTGCTGAACTTTGTGTTACCTGTCAGTGATAACAGGATATGTGAGATAACACCAAGTGCATGGGGCGTGATGATAAAATTAGGTCTGTAATGAGGGATAATTGAGAATTAGCATCAAAAATTTTAATTAAATATGTGTGAAACTTATGTAATTAGTTATTTCCTGTTGATAGAATTGTGAAAAAAAAACTTTCTAGAAAGTTGAGGTTTTCTTCTCAGATTGTTTGACCTCTTCCACGACATTGGGTAACTGTAGGTGCACCATGATACACTTAAATAATCATCGCTAAGATACATTTCTGTCAATCTTAATATCTGACTTATATCCTAACGATAAAATTTAAAATTAAAATTCTCTTCTTGTACTAGAGAGTGTGCATCATGGTTCTATAGGAAAATATGAAGCAGGACAACAGAAAAAGTCTGGGTGGTTTCAATAAACTATTAAAGATGCCTAGTTATCATGAAAATAGTAATGCCAAATGGTTTCATATTAAAACCATTAGTTTTGGAAATTGAGGAAAGTGTTTTCAAAGTATTGAGAGTAGGATTTCCAGGAAGGTAAGGTATGCATGGTGGGGAGAGGCAAATCATACAGCTGCCCTGTATGCCCTGTATGAATGTGCTTCAAATATCAAAATAAGCACTTTGAAGTGGTCGTGGAAACTAATTGTAAGCTAGCGGAGATGACAAAGTGCTAGCTTAGTGTGTTCATATTGCTCCGTCCTGATTTGCAATCTCCCGTATTCCAGACTAACTAAAGTTTTTGGACAGTTTTCCAAACAACTCCAAGTACAGCGGATTGCTGTCATCCAAACAAGTAGTTAACAAGGCACTGATTGCTAAAGTAAGACTCTATCCAGGTAGGGTTCTATATCAGTCATATCAGCCTAAACCAGCTGTTGTTAGACTACAACTCCCATCATCACTGGCCCTGCTAGCTAAGAATGAGGGGATTTGTAGTCCAACAGCTGGAGACCCAAGTTTGAGAAACACTGAACTGATAAAAGGTGCTTTGATCCACCAAGATAGCATGTGCCTCGGCTGACAGAGAGGGACCATTGAACACACCAATCTACAAAACACACCAATCTACAAAATCCAGAACAGATTGAACACCACTAACCCAAGCGTAGATTACCCCCACCACTAACAAGTTCCTCCATCTTGTATGCATTGAGCTCAATTTTGCTTAGTATTCTCCTGTCTTGGGACGCGGGTGGCGCTGTGGGTTAAACCACAGAGACTAGAGCTTGCCGATCAGAAGGTCGGCGTTTCGAATCCCCATGACGGGGTGAGCTCCCGTTACTCGGTCCCTGCTCCTGCCCACCTAGCAGTTCGAAAGCACGTCAAAGTGCAAGTGGATAAATAGGTACCGCTCTGGCAGGAAGGTAAACGGCATTTCCGTGTGCTGCTCTGTTTCGCCAGAAGCGGCTTAGTCATGCTAGCCACATGACCTGGAAGCTGTACTCCGGCTTCCTCAGCCAGTAAAGCAAGATGAGCTCCGCAACCCCAGAGTTGTCCGCGACTGGACCTAATGGTCAGGGGTCCCTTTACCTTTAGCTTTATTCTCCTGTCTCTCCTTTCTTTTCCAGTGTGGCATAGCCTTGTTCCTATTTGGGAGGCAGCAGTTAGCTTCTGCTTTCTCTCCTGTTGTAGAACAGCAACTGGGGAGGATATGGCGAATGCCAACAACCACCAGCTCTGTCAGTTTTCATGAGTAATTGTTATTTATTAAAAAGTGCTATACAGTAATTCAACAATACAGACAAAATGACAATTAAAAAAGAACAAAAACAAAACCACACAGTAGAATTAAAAACCCATCAAAAACCAGGATAAACAAAATGCTTGTTGCAGCTTTCTTAAAGCTAGGCAAAGGAGTCAACTTGCTCTCCCGAGGTCTTAATGTGCTGTAACTCCATGCTCCAAGACTTCCAGATTTGATTGTTGCAACATGCTCTACATGGCCTACCATTGGAGATGACTTGGGATGAGTTGGTCCAAAATGTAGCAGCCAGATTACTGGATGGAGTTCCATTTAGATCTCACATAAGCCCTGTTTTAAAACAGCTGTGTTTTGGGGCCTAATTCAAGGTGCTGACTTTGGTGTTTAAAGCCTGAAGTGACTCAGGCCCAAATAACCTGCTATAGACCTCAAAGCCTGACTGAGGACTTGGATGATACCTTCCTAGAGTAGATAATAGGTTACTTCTAAGTGCCACTGTCCACTGAAGGGCTAACTGCATGTAAACTTGCTTATCACAGCAGTGGCCCAGAGTGCCTTCCATCAGCTTCGGCTGGTGGCCCAGCTACTCCCCTCTCTGGACAGGGATAGCCTAACTAATGTTGTCTGTGCTCTGGTAACTTCAAGATTAGATTACTGTAATGTGTTATACGTAGGGCTGCCTCTGAAGACGGTCCAGAAACTTCAGCTAGTGCAAAATTAAGCAGCCAGGTTGCTCACTGGAGCAAGACGGTTTGAGCATATTACACCGATCCTGGTCCGACTGCACTGGCTACCAATTAGTTTCCGGGCCCAATTCAAGGTGCTGGTTTTGACCTATAAAGTCTTAAACGGCTCAGGACTGCAACACCTCAAGGACCGCCTCTTTCCATATGAACCTACCCAGACCCTGTGATCATCTTCTGAGGCCCTCCTTTGTGTGCCACCTCCTTGATAGGTGCAGAGGGTGGCAACACGAGAATGGGCCTTATCCGCAGTGGCTCCCCATCTATGGAATGCTCTCCTCAGGGCAGTTCTCCTGGCACCTTCGTTATATACCTTTAGGCGCCAGGCAAAAATGTTCCTTTTAAACCAGGCCTTCGGTTGACCTGATGGGCATCCTATACCCTTTTAAAATGTGTTTTTTTGGGGAGAGGGCTATAGGGTTGTTTTTGTTTTTATTTTATATATTGTGGTCCTTTCTGTGAACTGCCCTGAGACCTGCAGGTATATGGCGGTATATAAATTCAAATAATGATGATGAGGATCAGTTTACTTTTTGCTGTTAATAAAAAGGCTCAGTAGGGAGGAATTTGGAGCAGAGAAAAAGCATTGCTGGTCTCTTGTGCCAGTTGTACCTTTGCTGCAGCTTTCAGGCCAAGAGCCTTCTACAATGCATTTATTTCTCTTTGATTCTGGTAGTTTCATCTGTCAAATATCAACACATCTTGTCATTTTAACCTGTTGGTCATGTTATGGAGCATATTACTGTATTTTAACTTCAGTCAGTTTTATGCCTCAAATAACCTGTGATGATCACCTGTTTTGACTTCCTGCATGACC
Source organism: Zootoca vivipara (assembly GCF_963506605.1). Taxonomy (NCBI): domain Eukaryota; kingdom Metazoa; phylum Chordata; class Lepidosauria; order Squamata; family Lacertidae; genus Zootoca; species Zootoca vivipara. Next base: position 14,350,601 of record NC_083287.1, on the reverse strand, counting down.
CAGTAGCTCATCAGAGCTACAACACCAGGATATGCTCAAGGCTTTAATCATGTGTCTGTTCAGTTGAGACACTTTATGACTTCAGCCTTATATAATGCAATAATATATTCACTGTTGTGGTCACACCAGTGCATCCTACGCAGTCTGAATAAAGGTAGCATAGTGCTATTCCCTTGTCTGTGCTGCAACTGTTCCTTTCTATGCAGGCATCTTTTATTCACAGCAAACTCATCTGACTATAAACAGCCACTTCTCCCCCGGGCAGCCAAACCTAAAGTGTTTGTCTCCTTGGGTATGCGTAATATTTTGAAGCAAACCCTAAATGTATTGGGACAGCGGTGGGGTTAAATAGAAATATTTCTAAGACCTTGTCTTAATGTTGAAGCTTTGTAGTCTGCTACTTTCAAAATAAAGGTCACCCTTTTCACTCAGGTTGTATAATTGGCTATTAATTAAAAGGGCCTAATGATGTCTATAATTTAGCATCCATCCCTGAATTATCATTATCAAAGCAGTAAGGGACATGGATCGAGACAGATTATATATATATATATATATATATATATATATATATATATATATATATATATTAGAAGGTGGTAGGGTGCAACCATAGTTGCTTATGATGTGTTTTCTTGGTTTATCTCTCTTTACAAGTCTTGCAGGTTTTTATAATATCCCACCGGTGGTAGAGAATCTGTGACACTCTAGGTGCTGTTGGCTCAACTACTTCATAACCTTCATTAGGCCCAGGGATAATAATAGTTCAACATTTGGAGCCCCACAGGCTGAATGGCTAACAATGGCTCTCTTCTACCTGGGCAGGATTAATTTAAGGAAATTGATATAGATGGTTTTGCTTTTCTTGTAATCAAATAAAGCTGTGAAACGCTTTAACCCTAATGCCAAAGTCCACAAGCTCAAAAACTGTTTCTCCCTGCAAGTTCATTATTACTGCCGTATTTCTGATTCTATGCATTCAAGGAAGGTTGACTTCAGTTCTAAACTTGCAAGTTCTTAAAAAAAAAGACAATGGAATACTTGCCAATAGTCTGCAAATTATTATGATGCTGTATAGTGCAGAAGCCTAACTCTAGGTAGAAAGTATTCTGCTCTGGGCTATAAGCTGCATGTTGCAGTGAAGTTCTTAGCCTGTGGAAGTTTAAGGTATGAGATGTTTGCCAAAATGGACTCAGAGTGGAGGTGCAAGAGTCCTCCAGGAAGCCATATATAGAACATGAATGCTCCCTGGTGGGGAGGCTGAAAGAGAGGAGCATTTTTGTCATGTTGCCCACATACGATTTGTGCCATTTATATATTGAAAAGGCCAAAAGTTTAGAAAATGGTCGTGCAATTTCTCTCTCTCTCTCTCTCTCTCTCTCTCTCTCTCTCTCTCTCTCTCTCTCTCTCTCTCTCTTTCCAGTTGTAGCTTTAGAGAGCAAGAAAGCTGCCTGACAGTCAAAAATCCTAGAGATCCTTTTGCTGTCACAATATATGAAGGTTATATAACATATATAAAGCAGGTTACATAAGTGCTGCCCTGTAATGCAGTCAATCAGTCCTATTTTGGAAACTGATTATAATTGGAGTATTAAAGAACATTTCACAAATTCAACTGAGAAAATACAAAGAATTCCGGTGACAGCACTTAATATAAGCAATTTTGAGCTAGTCATATTTTCTTGAATCTATTAAATGCAGCAGGATCAGCTGTAATATAAAAGCAACCTGAGCACTTTTTATTCATTTTAATTAAGAGCAAAAGCTGGAAGCTTTAGAAATCCTAATCTTCTAGAGCAAACCCACACTTGTTTATTTATTTTTTTAATGGAATGGTTGTGTGTATATGAAATGCATGTGTGTTTAAAAGAACTAGCAATCTTAAAACAATGTATATTTTTATCTGCTTACCTTTTTCTCACCTCACATCAGTCAGAGTTGTGCATACACCGAACAGAGCGCTGCATCTGATCTGGAAACCAATTGCCCAAAAGAGATCTGTATTGTCACCATAGCAAATGGTTATCGATTGAATTATCATATACTGTATAAATAGATTTTCCCCCTTTAGATTTATGAATAATCCACAGGATCAGGTCCAGAACACATCTCCTAACGGACAGTTGGCAGTGCTTAACACAGGGAGGCCCAAGTTTCCATACCAAGTAGACTGCAAGAGTACTTTGAGGTGGAACCTGCGGTTTGCATACTGCTTTGTTTCGTGGGGAGGGGAGCATGGCCACAATTTGATGCTCCCCCCCCCTCCGCAGCCCCCGTGCTACCTTCTCAAAGCCGGCTAAGTTCCTATGCCCTTTTAAAATGTGTTTGGGGGGGGCTATTGGGGTGTTGTTTTTATTTTAATTATGTATTTTGTGATTTACCGTATATATTGATTTTATTCTGTGAATCGCCCTGAGAACCCCGGGTATAGGGCAGTATACAAATTCAATGAAGAAGAAGAAGAAGAAGAGAGGTGCCAAGCTTTGGGAAAGAGGCACAAGATTCTGGGAAAGTGCTAACTAGGCTTTGGGAAGGAAGGGGGCTCTAGGACCCTTGCTTACCTGGGTTTGGGAAGGCAATTGTGAGGGCTGGGCAGGGGCATCAAATGTTGTTGAGGGCTGCCAGAAAAGGCTTTGAGGGCTGCATGTGACCCTCAGGCCATTTGTTGGACCACCTTTGCTTCACACTTTGTGAGAGAATAATGCCTGTTCCAGGCCTTCCTGCCTCTTAATTGATTATTAGGAAGTTCCATGTGCAAATATCACACTCAGGCTTGGAGTAGCCAGCCGTTCAAATAGAGGATTGTCCTCTGTAAAGCAGGAAGGGTGGACAGATCAGTCCATTTCAATTGTCCCAGGTCCTGATTTTTTCTAGTCTTAAATTTAGTTCCCCAGATCTCTGCAACGATTTAAAATTAATAATAACAATAACAATAATAATAAATCCTCAGCATTTTTGTGCAGATTTCTCCTAATAAACAGGTTTATATGTAATTGTCCCTAATACAAAAATATTGCAAAATAGTTTTTATTAATCTAATATGTTCTTGTATGCTGTTTTCACTAATAAAGTATATGCATTATTCACTAGTATATGCATTATTTGCACACATTATTTGACTGGAGAACTACTTTGCAAAATTTGGAGCAGTGTGGATTTTGAATGATGGCTGTGTGTTGATTTGTTTAGTGTTTCATAAGGTGCAGGTTTGGTCGGTTCAGATTGAAATGCAAACTGAATCAAAATTGTCTCCCAACCCAAAAATCAGGGCAGAGGCGTGCCTTAGCAACTGCTCCATGCTCAGATCTGTTAAAGTGGGGAGCAGTGTCTTGAAAACCCTCATTTATTATGCTACTGTAGCATGCTACTTTAGGTAAATACCGGAATTATTGAAGCAAATCACAGAATCTGTCTTAGAAATACCCCTTCACACCAAGCAATTCATTTAAATTGATTGAATTAGGTTACAAGCACAGAAAGAATGAACTGTGTCCTGCTTTCTTCAACAATATTCTTTATTTGGACACAATCTTAGGCCCGCCAACTGCTTTAAACTGCATTTAATTTGCCCTCATTATACCCCACATTTCATCTACAACACTCACAATGCTTGGTTCTCAAGGACTTTCCTGGACTGGGAAGAGAATGTACCTCTTTTTGTAGGAAAGCCTTAAGCAAACAAAAGCAAATGGAGAAAGCTTCTCTAAATGAAAACGGGGGGGGGGGGGGCCTAGTCAAAGGAAAGCTGTGAATTTAGGGCACCTTTCTAACTTGTACCTGGAATTTGCTTTCACTGATCTTGGGTTGGTGTCAAGTTCACACTGTATTTAAGCCTGTCATGTTGAAGACAATACCTGCAATAACTAAGTTCTCTCTCAGATTGATACTGGTTTTTTAAATGGTGAACAATTATATTTAGGGACACATGCATCTATCTGCATATGTCAGCTATTCATATATTTGTGTGGCTAATTTTTCCCAGCATCTCTGTTTTCTAAATAAGAGTTTATTTCAGGGGCGTGGGAATACTCTTATAGTTAAGGCAAGTAGCAACAGTAAGGTCCAGCCATTATTCTTTCTGTACCACAATGAACTTTCCACCAGAAGGATGAAGTTGCTTTGAAACCTGGGGTGCTTGGTAGGGCTAAAATGGTCTGGATGGTCTGGTGTTGTATTTGCAATAAAGTGAGAAGGGTTAAGTACAAACTTCCAGCACAGCACCACTTTGCTTAAAATTGCACCACACCAACACCACTTTGCAACAGAAAAGATTTGGGAACTCAATTGTCTAACTTGATATTCTGCGTAAATCCCCTTGGGAGCCTATTTTAGAGGGGAAGAGACACTGACATACATTCACTGAACTATAAATAAAGAAACTATAAACTATAATTCATTAAGGAAATCATTCCTACCTAGAATCCATATGTTGCACGTTTTCTTTTTGCCTCTTTAAAATCTTGAAAACTTGCTTTGAATTTTTTAACTGCTGGTATGATAGTCAATTGTACTGGTGCTAGGAGCCAGAAGGACCATACTCCCTTTTTTAAACCTCAGTACCAGTCTTGCCCTTGTTGCATGAGGAGTCCCCTTTTCCCACTCCATATAACACTGGTCCTGAAAGACCTACATTGGCTCCCAGTACATTTCCGAGCACAATTCAAGGTGTTGGTGCTGAGCTTTAAAGCCCTAAACGGCCTCGGCCCAGGATACCTGAAGGAGCATCTCCACCCCCATCATCAGCCCAGACACGGAGGTCCAGCTCTGAGGGCCTTCTGGCGGTTCCCTCACTGCGAGAAGTGAGGTTACAGGGAGCCAGGCAGAGGGCCTTCTTGGTAGTGGCGCCCGCCTTGCCATTAAATGTCAAGGAAATAAACAACTACTTGACTTTTAGAAGACATCTGAAGGCAGCCCTGTATTGTGAAGTTTTTGACGTTTTATCGTGTTTTTATTATTCTGTTGGGAGCAGCCCAGAGTGGCTGGGGAAACCCAGCCAGATGGGTGGAGTATTAATAATAAAATTATTATTATTATTGTTACTATTATTATTATTATTAGGCACGGGTCAACTCCCAGGAGGATTTCTCTAGCAGTATAGTAATTTGCCAATGAATATATAAATAGTTGAGTAACATCTGAGAGGGAGTGAAAATGACCTGAGAAGATCAAAGATCACGATTCCTCTCTGTGCAAGTGTTGCATATAAGCAGACTACCTTCTTTAATAGTTTGTGGATAATTACAGAACTGTAGTGTCAGGCCTAACCTAGAGACCTGGGTGGCTGTAGTGCAGAAAAAGCCAAATTCTCCATGCCATTTGCTCTGTTCACTCTGTCCCCCCTCCACAATCATTTGCTAGGTGATGGTGAACGTGTAATGAGATCTTTGCAGGAGTGATTCTTTTAAAAATGGAGTTGACTATTATGAACGGAAAGCTTCTGTATGAATGCTCTCTGGGGCAGATTAATACAATTAACAATACTTACCACTGTCAAATTCAATACATATAAAGGGATCACCATTTCCCTTCTAATTTCTTTGACCGTGACACCAGGATGCCTGTAATTGTGCAGAATAAGAAATTTATACCTTTGTATGTGGTTCTTCAGGTGGTCCATGTTGACTCTCCAGGTTAGTGTTGAACAGGCTATGGGTTGCCAAGGCAACAATCTGCTGTCGTCTTGAGATGTTGGAGGCTGCTTAAATGGCAAGATTGCCTTCTGAGAGTGTGTTACTATATTTAACATTTTAGGGCCATTCAGAAAATTATCTTAACTACAAAAGGCTTTGAGCAGGCAGTGGGCTCCTGCGATGTGAACCTTCAGTCAAAGCTGAAATCTCTGGTATGAAAATAGAGTCCAGAATTTATTCAGAGTAAAGGGGTCAGTGCCGCTGTACAATGTGCTTGATTTCTATTGGAGTATTGTGATTTTTGAATCTTTGTCACATGGTAGTTCCTTCAACCAATTCAATATTCCCTCGTGTGTTATAATGTGCTCACTATGTTCCTGCTGTGTTGCATAATAGTTAAGCAAGGGTTCTGTGGCCTAGTTCTTCTTTTGTGTGGCTTAAGTGCAGGGCTTTTAAGCAGCACACATTTATTTGGGTTTTAGGCACTGTTGTTATTCAATCAGCACACGTTGCATGAGTCAGGGGTTCTTATGAGTATATATAATGTTAGGGTTTGGCCGGGCAGAAATTTCCCTTGAGCTTTTGGCCTGTGCTTACTTCCGAGACAGACAGATGCTGACCAGTCACTCCCACTAATCTTGCAAGTGCCCAACCTGTGATTTGGATTAGCAAAGATAGCCAGTATGTGCCATAAAGTAGATATTTAAAATGACACATTTCAGATTTGGCAGGGCTGCGAAGAAGATTATTTTCCGATTATATTTAGTCTCCATCCGCATGGTTTTTGCTGTCGGTGTTGCTTTACAGCATGACTACTTGCTGCCTGCTGTTTACTCCTTATATACAGTAAAGTGGTACCTCGGTTTACAAACACAATTGGTTCCGGAAGTCTGTACTTAACCTGAAGCGTACTTAACCTGAAGCGAACTTTCCCATTGAAAGTAATGGAAAGTGGATTAATCCGTTCCAGACGGTCCGTGGAGTACTTAAACTGAAGCGTACTTAACCTGAAGTGAACTTTCCCATTGAAAGTAATGGAAAGTGGATTAATCTGTTCCAGACGGGTCCGCGGAGTACTCAACCTGAAGCGTACTTAACCCGAGGTATGGGTGTACGGTAATTGGTTCCAGAAGTCCGTACGTAACCTGACGCGTACTTAACCTGAAGCAAACTTTCCCATTGAAAGTAATGGAAAGTGGATTAATCCACTCCAGAGAGGTCCGCGGAGTACTTAAACTGAAAATACTTAAACTGAGGTATGACTGTATATATATTTGGTTTTTCAGATTAAAATTTTCCAGTCACATATTCAACATATAACATAAAAACAAGATTCCAAGGAATTTCTTGGACTTCCCTCCTCTCCTTGGTGGGTCCTTTCATTAATCATTTCCTCCTGCATCTTTTGTAATACAGTAATCCAAATCTTTTACCTCTCCATTGTATCCAAAATTCACCATTAAACTACAAGGATATTGCAACCCTACTTGCAATTTTAACTGTTTTCTATGGTCTTTAAGATAAGTTAGAAATTTTCCCCATTCCTTTTTAAAATTTTGGTCCTGATTTCTGATTCTTCCTGTCATTTTAGCTATTTCGGCATAATCCATCGACTTGATTTGCCATTCTATTTACTCCTTATCTGTTCATCACTTTCTGGGGGTTTGTCCTCAGAGGCTGCATACCTGTAGTACCTGTAGTTGCTTTTTTATTTGCTTTCTCTACAAACTTGTACATGGCCGTGAATATTTCCGAGGTGAAGTTAAATTTGGATCCAAGGCTGCCATAAAGAATGCTGTAGCCCTGTGACATACACTTCTGTCATGGATCACTTGGGCTTCCTTGACTCTACCGTGTTTCTCCTAAAATATTCGGTTTACGAATTTTCGGTTTACGAACGCCGCGGACCCATCTGGAACGGATTAATTCACTTTCCATTACTTTTAATGGGAAAGTTCGTTTCAGTTTATGAACGCTTCAGTTTATGAAGAGACTTCCGGAACCAATTACACCCATGCTTCGGGTTAAGTACGCTTCAGGTTGAGTACTCCGCGGACCCGTCTGGAACGGATTAATCCACTTTCCATTACTTTCAATGGGAAAGTTCGCTTCAGTTTATGAACGCTTCAGTTTAAGTACTCTGCAGACCGTCTAGAACAGATTAATCCACTTTCCATTACTTTCAATGGGAAAGTTCGCTTCAGTTTATGAACGCTTCAGTTTATGAACAGACTTCCGGAACCGATTGTGTTCATAAACCGAGGTACCACTGTACCAGTAAGTACTGTATGGTTCTGGGTGCCTGCCTCCTCCTGCCGCGGCCGGCGTTGCTGCTGCTAGGTCCCGCTGGCTCGGGGGACATGGCGCTGCCGGGCGCCGACCCGGCAGGCCTCCTCCTGCCAGCTCCCGGAGGCTCGGGGTGCTCCGCTGCTGGGCACCGACCCGGCAGACGCCCTCCTCCTGCTGTCTCCCGGAGGCTCAGGGCGCTCCGTGCGGCGCTGCTGGGCACTTTGTCGGCGCTTCAGCAGCAGGGATCTGCTGGCTCGGGTCACTCGGCGGTCTCACTCGGCGCGGTGCCGACCTGGCAAGCACCCTCCTCTTCCTGCCGTGGCTCGGCGCCCGGAACTGGCTGCTGAAGTGCCGACAAAGCGCTCAGCAGCGCACGCCGTGTGGAGCTGGCTTTTGGCTTCTGCGCGGCGCTGCTGGGCACTTTGTTGACGCTTCAGCTGGGTCCTGCTGGCTCGGGGCATAAAATTATCACAACTAGCATATTAAAAATATAATGTATCCAAACAATTATTACAAACAGAATTTACTTTTAAAATAATATTTATTTGTATTTGTAACAAAAGGAGCAACAATCTCCTGAACTGTTTACTAGTTTATGTGGAACAAAAAACAACAACCCACAAAACAATTTTTAAAAATCCAGAAGTAACAATTATTCATATTTCCTGTCCACAGTATTAAAAAAAACATTCTCATAAAAAGAACTGAAGAAGGAAGTGAGACTAAGTTTCAATGAATGGGAATGAAATTTAATCGGAATCATTTTCTGAGCTGTAATGATCAGTATCAGTTTCAGTCTCTGCTTCTGCATCTACTCTGTTGCGTCTGTCATTATCACAGTTATTATGGACTTCTAAAAATTGAAGGTTTGCTCGAATTGAAAAAAGCTTCTCTACCTACCCTTTTCTTCCAGTGCTTTGAGGCCTAGTGAAGAGGAACAGAACCAATGCATACCACACACATGCAAAAACAAAACTGAAATCTTTTTCTTTTCTGGTGACAACAGCACCTCCTAAAGGAAGAAATGTATCTTGTTCTTGCATTGGAGAGTTCAGTTTTTTACCTAGGACTTTCTTGTCCTCACAGAAATTAGAATAATCTGATACCATACATATTTTTTAAGAAATGATTTATAAAATATTTGAACCCCTTATCTTAAAATATTTTATTCATGATGTTAAAATAAAACATTCCATAATCTACAGTATTTTTTTATTTTTTTCAATTTTTCCAATTTTTCGGAAAAAAACAAAAATGGCTTCAGGAAAAAAACGGGGGGGGGAATGGGTTTCCCTCCGATTTTTTCCGGGTTTTTCCTGGGTTCACATCTCTAGTCCAGGGGTCCTTTACTTTTAATTTTTTACCTTCAAAATGATTGTGGGCTGCTAGTATACACTTCCGGGTTTGCCACATTCGCAACCCGAAAGTTACATTACCCGAAGGTAACGTAACCCGAGGGTCCACTGTATATATCTTTTGTATTTGTCAACCAGCAAAAATCTCTGCTTAGATGCCAGCCTGCTTGAGCACAGATTCTTGCATTGTATTGTCAGAATGAAAAATAAAGACCATATTTTGTTATCTAACCATACAACTGTATATGCTACTAGTTTTGGCTATATGTAGGACATTTCATATTCTTACAATAGTTAAATAATGCCTATTTATATATCACCTGTGTTGATTTCTCCAAAATACTTTATGCACATATAGGCCCCAATCCAATACTAAGTTAAGGTGCTCTTAAATTTTGTTGAAATGAATTGAATAACGGGCACACTGTTGGATTGCGGAGAACAATAATAACGACAAATGTTTACGGCTTCAAAATTTCAATAATAATAATAATAATAATAATATATTATTATTATTATTTATACCCCGCCCATCTGGCTGGGTTTCCCCAGCCACTCTGGGCGGCTTCCAACAGAAAAATGAAATAAAACAATCAATTAAACATTAAAAGCCTCCCTAAACAGGGCTGCCTTCAGATGTCTTCTAAAAATCTGGTAGCTGTTTTTCTCTTTGACAACTGATGGGAGGGTGTTCCACAGGGTGGGCGCCACCACCAAGAAGGCCCTCTGCCTGGTTCCCTGCAACTTGGCTTCTCGCAATGAGGGAACCGCCAGAAGGCCCTTGGTACTGGACCTCAGTGTCCGGGCAGAACGATGGGGGTGGAGATGCTCCTTCAGGTATACTGGACCGAGGCCAGAATGTTTATATCTCTACTTATTCCTGGGTGGTGGGTGCTCATAAGATGCAGTCTTTCTTTAAAAAGAAATACTGTTGTATTCGGGGAGACACAATTATTGACAAAGTGTTTTGGTCTGATTATGCCTTTGAAATACGATCACATTGCCAACCATCAATCACATTATAGCAGTACCATAGATACAGGTAAGTATTTTCTGTGTTTGGGATGGGTGAGGTGATATTATTGCCTGACAGATGACTTTTTTTAGACAATTCTTTGAAATTCCCAAGCTATTGCCAACCAATCTCTATTGGCTTCTAGCTCTCGATTTATTTTAAAATAAAGACCACAGAGCAGTACCGTGCTGTTTGTGAAACACCTATTAAAAAGGGTGGTTCAGAATGGCATGGGCATGTGTGCTTAATCTGTTTCATATAAATGTGCTGTGAAAGTGCTGGGTCAATATGGATATTGTGCAATCTGTTCTAAACAGCCAGTTGCACAGTAAGTGTAATAAGTGGCAGACAGTTATAGATCTCAGGAGTCCTTTCATCAGTGCATGTATCGAATTAATCTGCTCATAAATGCTCATTCAGAGAGTGCCTGAAGATGGTCCTGGTTGGTTGCCATGGCAGATACTATTCTTCATGCTCCTCTGAGAGGTATATTTTTATGAACTGTGAATCTCCCCCCCCCCTCAAGTTTATCACAGGAACAGGCTGTGCATTTTCTCCACTGATGGATCCCCCCGTCTGATTCTTGCTTTCCTCTCTGTTTCATTATGTTCCCATCAAAATATTTTGAGAGGGTTTTTTTAAAACCACTCTTCATTTTATGGAAATCTGTTTTTCATTATAAGGAGAACCCCCACCCCCCCCAAAAAAACAAATGGAAATATTGCTATACACAGCAATGTCTAACCAAAATTGCTAGACATGCCTGCAAATGAACAAGTTGGAATTTCCTGATAAGCAGATATGTCCCATTTGTCTTTAACAAAGAGGAAAACGTTAGTTCCCTACATGGCTAGAGGACTGTATGAGCTGATAATGTTGAATCAGTCTTAATCGTTTAAAGGCACGCCGCCAAATGCAATATTACATTGGCCTATATGTTGCTGTCCTGTTTCACAAAATGTTTTTGGTCACGCACAAAAGCCTACATGCACCAGATTTTAGTGGGCAGGTATAAAAGGGTTTTTGCTTTGCCTTTCTGGCTGCAGGAACTTGCTCCCAGGCCAGCTTGCCAAAGTACTTTTTGTTGGCAAGGGTGTGCATTGAGTGTTAAGTGCTGCAAGTTGCTGCCAGGAAGAAGCCAAAAGCCATTGTCCTGCCACCCCATTGTGTACATGACTTTTGTTTGAATGCATGCAGTTGCCTCTCATGGGCTGTAGCCAAATCTTTAAAGCATATATAGAAGTAGTAAGCTAAAATGACATGTTCCAGAGTGCAGTTGTCTTACAGTGATTCCTAACAGAACATTCTTTTAGCACTTCAACAACAAAATCCCCTGCTCACTTAGGGTGAACCATAACAAACCATATTAAAAAGAGAGAGCTGGGATTTCAGAGGAACGAACAAACCACATTAAAGGGATACGACGAACCAAAGAACCAAGCTTTCCATATTTTCTAACTTTTGTTTCTAAGATGTGTTCCGTCGTTATGGGGTTCAGGGGTTTTTTGTGGGGTTTTTTTCAGGATTAAATTAGTTTGCATAATAGTGGAGTCTGTATGATTTCATCTCTCTCTCAACTCACACACACATACACGGTTTTTTCCTGTACTGCCTGATAATTATTTGTACAGCTCTTAAATATTATATTCAAGGGTTTTAGACACAGTGCTGTATATGCTTCCCTTAGTATGATCCAGTAAACTCAGTGCAGAATCTTTGTTGGTAGAAGGTTTGGCAATTTCAGCCCTCATTTAGGTTCTCCTTTCATTTACTGGTACTGTATTTATTGGGATTTTATACCCGCCTTTCATCCTAAGATCCCAGGGTAGGTAACAACAGTTAAATATGTAGCCCATTTTCAGAAGTAACAGCTCGAACGAACTGGAAGTTTCCCATTTGAGCATACTGTACATCTCTGTGCATTCATTGCAAGGGAAAGTTGTCCATGCATCTGACAAAGTAAAATAATAAAATTAGTTGCCGAGCTCTGCAAGGAGATTGAACTACAGTAGTATGCTTTTTAAGGAGTGAGGTTATTGCTATGGAATTGGATTGTCTTTTGCTGATATTCTGCTACACTGAGGTTCAACAGCATTCATGTAATTACCGGTAGTAGTTTCATGAATGTGTTAAACTAGTAAATATCTCCCTGATGCAAATAGGGACAAATCCGTCTTGCGATCATAGTGGGGACCCTATGCCAAGGCCTTGATTGGGCCCCCAGGCCTTCATTCATGGACCTGTGTGAATGGCATCTCATCTAGTTTGGCCCTGTATTATGATTGTCTTAAATTTGTTAGGCAAATTTGAGAGGCAAGGGAAGAACATATTTAAAGATTATGTCCAGCATTAAGCACTTGGAAGTCCTATTGACTTCAGTGAGATTTGAACTCAATGGCCTTGGAAGCACGTACGTAACTTGAATCCATTATGCTATGAGTAAATATAATTTAAAAAATATTTTTGGCTGAGATATCTTCACTGTCGAGCTGTGAATGGCTGCTCCATCCTAAGCCACGGTAGCCAGAATTTTAGTAGAAAGGGAATTGCTTTAGTGAAGGGAATTGAATGCCTATCTTCTTTCCATTCCACACTTACAGCTGTAGTAGACTCAGTCAAGACCTTTTTGTATAATGGGCTTTGTCAATATGCAGGTAGTAACGTCAGAAGTCTGAAGGATAAACTAAGCTCTCGGTTTTAAAAAATATTTTATTATCACAGACAAATCCTCCTTGAGGCGTTGCATGAAAAGGCACAGCAGACAAACTCCTTAGAGCTTGGAACATCCTAAGTAACTTGTTTTTCCCTTTCCCATCATAAGTCAGTTATTCAGTAACAGCCAAAAAGAAGGATGAAAAAGCCTGGCACCTTGCAGCCTGACACAGCTAGTCTTCCGGAATTAATTTTCTCCAATTGTCCTATTCACAGATGAAACCCCACCATTAAATGAGATTTAATTACATTCAGGCATAGACCGAGGCCTGTGATTTCTATCAGCTCTTCAGTGGTGTGCCATTGTGTGAGGAGCCATTGCTCAGGGAATGCCATCTGCCTTCCAGCACCTTCTGCTGTGGGTCGTCTGTCAATTGTGATGTGTCATATTCACAACAGCAGCCTTGCCTTCCGCAGTGTATTAACTCGCCGGCCCACTTTTTGCTATTGCTAGATTGTCTCGGGGTGGGGAGTGGGGATGTCATGGCGAAGCTTCCCGCTGTTGAAAACAGCAAGGAAGACTGTTTGCTTTGCATGCAAGTGGTAATAGACATCTTCCTGATCTTTGTAGGAAGGGGGTATGACTCGGGCACATGCACAGAAGACTCCAGGTACCACCAATTTAAGCGTTATTGTGTTGCAGTAAAGTGGGGAAGAGCTGAGAGCCTGGAGGAGAGCACCTACCAGTTGCAATAGATTGTCCCAAGACAGACAAATGCAATGTAAGACAGCACCATACACAACTTACGGTTACATAAGCCCCCCCCCCCCACTGAGGTCTAGCACCGAGGGTCGTCTGGCGGTTCCCTCCCTGCGAGAAGTGAGGATACAGGGAACTAGGCAGAGGGCTTTGTTTGTGATGGCACCCGGCCTGTGGAACGGCCTCCCATCAGACGTCAAGAAAATAAACAACTATCTGACTTTTAGAAGACATCTGAAGGCAGCCCTGTTTAGGGAGGTTTTTAATGTTTGATCTATTATTATTATGGGCAGAGTATAAATAGAGTAAATTGTTGTTGTTGTTACAGTAGTTCCCAAACGTTTTTTTTTTGGGGGGGGGGTGTCACTGAACCTTGTTTTCGTAAACTCATTCCTGGTGCCCCCTGAATGGATTGTTCAGAATAGCTCTTTGCACAACCCACTAAGGAAGATAACAATAACCATTAATTGCACATTTATTCTGAATCCAATGAAAACTAGATTAGTTCCACAAAATCGGTGAACTTGATGCAGTGATACCAGCTTTTGAAAATCTGATAGTCATTTACACCTCCAGCCCCCCCCCCCGTCACCTCCTTGCTTTTTGGCGGCCCTCTAGGTAATCCCATCCCTCCACAGGGGATGGTACCACTCACTTTGCGTACCATTGATCTTGTAGATTAATCTTGTAGAGCTAAATACCACCAAGTGGTATAACAAAAAGTGGCAGGGTAGAGCGCTCCTGGCCAGGATACTTTCTACACATCCCCCTTCCACCTAGTGTTCCATCCTCCACCCAACGAAAGAAAAACACAGACTGCCAACTATTGAGTATATTCTGCTTCTTTCTAAACACCCCACCGCCCTGCTTCTGCAAATCCTGTCGTTCTACCAAACCACTTCTCCCTTGTGGGTGGTTTCATTTTGGCCAGTTAAGGGACCACATTCAGAAGAATGAGCTTCACTATTAGTATTTATTCTATTAGAAAAAGCTAAGTAAACACACCATAAATCTGGAGCAGAGTCCCTAAGGTGGTTGGATGGCATCTTGTATGCCTCCTTCCGGCAACTCCTGCAGCTCAGCTGGTGCCAAATGTATTGTTCTGCTTGCCTTTGGACTACATCAGCAAGGCTGAGAGGTGGTCTTGTCGTCTGGACAGCGCAGGACCTCCAGACACACTGCCCAGGCTTGAACCCAGGAGAGGTCACTTTGGTGCTGCTAATGCAGCAAAACCAATGCGGGAGGCAGCACTTACGAGTTACCGGTCTTTGCAGCCACAGCAGGCGCCATGATTCTCCAGCGGTTTGATTTCACTCCTGGAGGTGCACTTCATTGTGTCTCAAGACCGATGAAATGTCAAACAATTTTTATATAGGATTTACTCTTAGATCCTGACTTTCCACTAAGGAACTCAAGGCAGCATTGGCGGTGTCTCCCCTCCCTCATTTTATCCTAACCCCCCTGTATAGTGGTCCCCTGCTCATATCTGGAGCTGCATAGCTGAACCTGCATCTCCCAGTCCTAATTCAATACTCTCTAGCTGCTACACACCACCTCCAGATATCTGAAACCGCTCCTAGTTTTGATATGTAAACCAGATTTCTTCCCCATTCATTCTCTGAATGCAGTTTTTATCAAGTGCTATTACCTTTGTGTGATTTATCTCAGGCTTTTAAAATCTTTTGCAAGGAACACTCCCCCCCCCTTGTTAGCATCTCTATTGTAGCATTTTTAAGGTCACTTCTCATTACCATAGAAAGTGCTTCTTTTGAGAGTGTGATGCTTATGAGTTTTACTTGGATAGCTGGGGAAAGGGAGGGGAGTACAGCTCTGGATTTTTTTTTACTTTTCTCAAGGATCTACCGTATCTTATTTACAGTACTGCTGTTGCAGCATCCTCTTGGCAAATCTCCAAGTGAAACTCTATTTGAGGAGTCAAAGATCTGGTTGCTTTCAGTGCCAGAGTGTTCCCATCTGACCACTCAGTGGCATGCCGTGAAATGTTTGCAAAGCTCTTTGGGGCCAAAATCGCCCATATCAAATTTGACACCATTTGCGAAGCAGGTCAGAGAGGGGTCCTTGGAGCACCGAGTGTTCAGCGCTCCGGGGATCAGTTTCAGTTGTTGTGGCCTGAGGATGTGGACAGTTTCAGGGTGAGGCTCACGTGCCTTTTGGATCTTGGTCCATCCTGCTTTGTAGAAACTAGCCAAAGAGGATTCACTGGGTTGGTCTAGGCTAGGTAAAGGTAAAGGGACCCCTGACCATTAGGTCCAGTCGTGACCGACTCTGGGGTTGCGCGTTCATCTCGCATTATTGGCCGAGGGAGCCGGCGTACAGCTTCCAGGTCATGTGGCCAGCATGACAAAGCCGCTTCTGGCGAACCAGAGCAGCACATGGAAATGCCGTTTACCTTCCCGCTGTAGCGGTCCCTATTTATCTACTTGCACTTTGATATGCTTTTGAACTGCTAGGTTGGCAGGAGCTCGGACCGAGCAACGGGAGCTCACCCTGTCGTGGGGATTCGAACCGCCAACCTTCTGATCAGCAAGCCCTAGGCTCAGTGGTTTAACCCACAGCGCCACCTGGGTCCCTTGGTCTAGGCTAGCGGGTGGTTAATGCTTCGCTGCAGAAGGGGGTGATGCCCACCACCAGGGCTGGAAAAATAAGCATGTCGAGGGGAGGGGAGCACCCACAGAAATTTTCCATTGCTGGATTTTTAACATTAACAGTCACAAATGGCTCGGCAGAATGTTCATTTTCTCAACTGAAGTAGATAAAAAATCCCAACAGAGCAACTCTGCAACAAGGCAGGCTGGATGCCTTATCTCTAAGTATTGTATATAAGCAGAAGCATTACATAAGATTAGTTTTGAGGATCCGATCAAAGACTTTGCAGTTAGAACGAAAAAAAATAGGAGAAAGAAATTCAAATATAAATAAAGTGGAAGTATACAAAAATAAACATCATTTTCCAACTTACTGGAAGAATAAGAAATCAAGATAACAAACTTTTTTTAAAAGAATGGAAATGGTTTATTGAATATTTACAGATAAATTGCAAACAGATAAAAATATTAGCGGGATTATTGTAATAACCTGCAGTTTCATAAGAGCATATATTTATAGTAGATAATTAAATAAGCAAGTGAATTTGGATATGCAGAAGATATTAAATAATAAATTTAAGGAACCGCAGAAAGAGGGGGAAGTCAAATTCTGAAATTGATTGTAAAACTAATGAAATGTATAAATTTGGAATGAATGAATGAATGCTTTGTACAAAAGGACTGCCCATCCATCAAAAAATAACAATATACCGGTAGCCTACAATATCACCTTTACCACGTGTGCCCATTCGGCCACTTCGATTGGCGGAATTGGCACTCCGACAGATGCCACTTAAAATACCTTTTCCGCATTTGTAAGAACTCTGTTTAGTGTGGCAGCATCTAAACTTTGGAACTCCCCGCCTTTTGAGATCAAGCTGGCACCTTCACTGTATTCTTTTTGGCACCCACTGAAAACATTCTTATTTAGACACTTAGAAGGTTGAGGTGATGTTAATCTGTTTTGGTACTTTAACGTTCGTACGTCTTAAAGTATACGGTAGATGTGAATTTTTCTTGATTTTGCTGCTTTATCTTTTGTAATCTGATTTGAGGATTTTTATAGTCAATTATTTACAGAATTCATAATTATTTATTAAATAAATGAAGAAGCATAAAACAGTTTACACAGTTTCCAAGATTTGTGCTGCATATAGTGAGCAAAGCAGAACAGAACACCTCTTCTGATTCTACATTTGCCATAAGTTGCAGCACATTAAGTTCAGCAAATTGCTCCAGGATAAACTATTTACGTAGTCTAAGTCCGATGGATCAGTAATGAATTCAATAGTACTTTGTATTCTGCCTTCTTCTGATAGTTTTACTATTAATTAATGTAAACAACAAACATTAAAAACTTCCTTAAACAGGGCTGTCTTCAGATGTCTTCTAAAAGTCAGATAGTTGGTTTTTTCCTTGACATCTGATGGGAGGGCGTTCCACAGGGCAAGCGCCACCACCGAGAAGGCCCTCTGCCTGGTTCCCTGTAACCTCACTTCTCGCAATGAGGGAACTGCCAGAAGGCCCTCGGATTTGGACCTCAGTGTCCGGGCTGAACAATGGGGGTGGAGACGCTCCTCCAGGTATACTGGGCCAAAGCCGTTTAGGGTTTTAAAGGTCAGCACCAACACTTTGAATCGATCAACTGGGTGGCATTGATTCAAACCTTCAGGCCCACTGTGTTTGCTTAACTTCAGTCATCTTTCTGCCTTCTTCTTTTCTTTCAGCAAATGAAATTGGTGGCAGAGTCCCTGAAAGAACAAGCAAAATAAGAAGCCAAACTGAGCAGCTGTGGAAGGATACAGACTACATGAGAATTAACAGCAGGACATGCATGGTATTTGTACTATGTTCTAGCACTCCATAATATTATAGCATTACCTATCCTTATTCACCACTAAAAACCTCATTGAAAGAATATGATTATTTATTTCCCCCCTCCGCATACGCCAGCTCTGTGCCAGCTCTGGTTTACCATCTAAATAGCTGCCAATGTAAGGTAGCAATACTTAATGCACAGCTTCATATCCCCCAAAGCAGTTGAGCAACTTCATCCTTCTGCTAGAATATCTAGTCATCATTATTTTCTGTAGGCGGCTTATTAGATAGTTCCCTGCATTTATGAAGGAATTAATCCAAGTCTTGTTTACTGTAAAATGTGATGCATAAATCTGTCCTATAGGACCAATCCAGCCCAAGGTTTTGGATCTTTTTAAAGAAAAAAAAGTGTACTGTAAAATGTATGAGACTGAGTATTACAATATTTTAAGCTTAAAACCTGTGCCTTGTCAAGTTATTAATTTTAAGGAGCTGGGCAGGGAAGAATTTAGCATGCAGCGAAGCTCACTCAATGTGATGCATCCTCACTGAGATGTACAAATTTAACCCTGCTTGTATATTCTTTCTGCTCATCATTCACTTCCATTTTGCCGGGTCATGAGATAGAGGCTGTATTACACGATGGTTTTATCTGACCAGCAGGAGAGCCATTAAAAATATCTAATCATTGTGCATCTAATTTTTCCTGTGTGTACCAATATCGTTCTTTGTGGCTTTCAGGCTTTAAATTTGGAGAACTTTTAACCCAAGATCTTCTCTTTGACATGGCATGAGGCCAGCAATTGTTTTCTAGTGCGTAGGTGTGGCCTGCCCTAGAGGCGAAACTTCCTTCTCCGGAAAACCTTTTGAAGTCTAGATAAGACTGGTTCAATAGCTACTAAGACTGTTGGACTTATTATGTAGTAACATCTGGTATTAACAATGGTGCAGATCGAAGTCCAGCATGCACATCAACTTTCTCCTAGCACTGCGGTCACAACCCAGACAGAAGTAAATTGTCTGGGTTCAGGGCTTCTTCCCTTTTTTTAAAATTTTACAATTTAGTAGTCACAAGGCTGGTTTACTGGGACTAACTAAACAGCAGTTGGGAAATCGTTTTGATAGCTCAGCCTCCTTTGTTTTGCAGATGCACTGAACCACAAGGTGTTATAGTCATACCTTTTGTTACTTCCATCTAGGAGTACGGTGGGGTCTGCCCCTCCATAATAGCCTAGGTGTCTTCATCAGATATTCAGTTTTAACTAAACAGACAGATGCAACCAATATTTCTACAGACATACATAATTTTATTTGTATGCCTCCTTTTTACCATGCTCAAGGAGGCTTACAACATGAAACAAATGCATAGCTGCAACATTAACAAAAGCAGCCATAAACAATAAAAAGTATTAAAAATACACAACCCGGTAAAGGGGCCCCTGACCATTAGGTCCAGTCGTGACCGACTCTGGGGTTACGGCACTCATCTTGCGTTATTGGCTGAGGGAGCCGGCGTACAGTTTCCGGGTCATGTGGCCAGCATGACAAAGCCGCTTCTGGCGAACCAGAGCAGCACATGGAAACGCCATTTACCTTCCTGCTGTAGCGGTACCTACTTTGACGTGCTTTCGAACTGCTAGGTGGGCAGGAGCTGGGACTGAGCAATGGGAGCTCACCCCATTGCGGGGATTCGAACCACCAACCTTCTGATCGGCAAGCCCGAGGCTCTATGGTTTAACCCACAGCGCCACCCACGTCCCACACAACCCAGTATTTCTGCCCAATTGTTTTCCAACAAGAAAACCTGCTTTTGCCATCTGGTGTTCTGACCAAACATAGGTACCAGGATGACCAGCAAGCCTGAGGCACTTCTATAACTTTTAGAGTAGTTAAATGAAACTAACCTTCTGCCAGCTGAGCCAAACTAAATGGTCATATTTCCACCATTCTGGCAGTTCTGTTGGCTTTGCTTCACTTGTACTGCTAGTTAAAATGAGCCTGATAAAGCCGGTTGAAGAGGGTGTTTAACATGCTGTGCAGTTGCACTAATAATAATAATAATATTATATTTCAGTATTCAGTATTCTAGCATTCAGTGTATTATAGTCCAAAGTCATCCTGGATAGCTCAGTTGGTTAGAGGACGGTGCTGATAACGGCAAGGTCACAGGTTTGATTCCCATATGCGACAGCTGTGTATTCCTACATTGCAGGGGGTTGGACTAAATCAGGCATCCCCAAACTTCGGCCCTCCAGATGTTTTGGCCTACAACTCCCATGATCCCTAGCTAACAGTACCAGTGGTTGGGGAAGATGGGAATTGTAGTCCAAAACATCTGGAGGGTCGAAGTTTGGGGATGTCTGGACTAAATGATCCTCAGGGTCCAACTCTGCAACTCTTTGTTTCAACCGTGAGAGAACAGGAAGTGGCCTTTCATGGTATCTGAGAACTGCCCTTCCTTACAACCAGGCAACTCTTTTCAACCATGGTTCTGTGGTAAACTTTGAAGGGCAAGAGCTCAACAGAACATGCCCCCTGGCCGTTCCACCATAGTGTGTGTCCACCCCAGCTCCTAAAAACAGCAAGAGAGCTATGTTGCATCATTATAGAGAGAAAATCAGCCATATGTATGCCCAATTTATTAGGATCAGCTGGCAGGATGTGGAAAAGCAAACTGACATGGGGCAGTAGAATGGTTAGCGTGTAGGGTTTTAGCTTGGGAGACTTGGGCTCACAACCCTGAAATCTTCTGGCTGCAGGAGTCCAACTTGGGAACCCATTAAGCTTTAGATATGTATCTGCAGGCGGCTGAAATACAGCTCCTAGCTTTAATTAGGTAAAAAGACAAAAATCCAACTTGCAAAGTAGCACTGAAGACCTTTGCCGCCCAAGGCAAAGGGCGAGAGGGCACCTTCCCTTCCCCATTCCACTAACAGGAGCTGCCTAGACTGGCAGTTAATACATCAGCCCTGGTGATGATGGGAAACTTTGGCAGCCATGTAATTGGTACATAAATGAAAAAAGTGTCCCCCAGTGAAGCAGCAAGATATTGCAAGCACAGAGCGTTAGACTAATAGTTTGAAGTAGGAACCCCATCAATGAAAAGTACTGCCTACCCACCATGTCATTATTTTGCTCATCCTGTTTTCCTCTGCCATCACAAGAACAGTAAAACTTGGAAGCCCCATTTCTACCTCATTCGCTTGCCAGAGCAGATGGGAAAAAAGCCCAGATTTGTGGTTCCTTCACATTTCTCCTCCACTTTATCACTGGTCAGGAAGCATTATCTCCCTGGTAAAATTGTGTGTAGCAAGCAAATAATACTACATTCAGCCATGAAACACTGTGCAGAAAAGAGAAACCTCCTTTTTAATGTCCGCTACATTTGTGCTTTCAAACGAAAACTTAATATAAGCCGTATGTTGTTCTTGCAATCAATGCACAATTCGGAGTTGCACATCTGGAGGGGGCTGGATAAAACCAAGGTCAAATTTAGCAGAAGTTAATACGTAAGGGCAGCGCAAATCCATATACGCCCACTTTAAAGCTTAAGCAGAGGTCAAAGGAGCAAATACATTAGGATAATATTACGCAAGCTGAAGTTACCAGAAATGCACATGGACAGGAAATCGGGAACCTGATCAATCACCTCGACATAAATTCAACTTGGTCCATTTCAGTGGAGCGTTATGCAACATCCGAAATACAATTTGTTGCATTTTCTACAATCTAAACACAGGCACAATTAGTTCTGTGGCTTGCATGTTTTTGAAAATGTAAATAGCCACAGCAGAGAGAAATGTGATAATTATCAGGGGTGGGGGGGGGTGGAGAAATTTTAACCTTTTCCTTGCTGGTTGTGTAGCCCTGATGGAAAACACAAGTTTGAAGCTATTTGCATTCAAAAGAAACTCCCATTGGGTGCTAGCATGGGATTTCCTCCCAAAACCACAATGGACCTACCACAAGGAATTTCAACATGGTGCCTTGCAGAAGTTGTTGATCTACAACTCCCATCAGCTTCAATACGCATACCCAAGGATCAGGGATGAAGGCAGCTGTAGATCACTAAAACCATGTTGGCTATCCCTGACAGATTCAGGAGGACTGCAACAGGGGATGAAAGGATTAAACTCCCTTTCACTGTGTCAAGGGCCAGGAGTCAGCTTTGCCTGCTGAACAGCAACCTGAAGGGGGAGAAGGTAAGAGTGACTCCACCTGCAGCAAGGATTCAGAGGAGAAGGCACTGATGAGAACCAACTGGCTTCAGTCTTCTTAAGCAGAGCCTCCAGCAGCAGTCAGGTACTGGCAACAATGCTTGTAGTTTCTGGCCTGATCTTGCTGCTTCCTTGCTCATCTTGACCCCAAGATCATCAGATTCCCTGACCCCTGGACCATCTGACCATGTGGATTGCTGTTTGCCCGCCCCTAGAACTGGACCTGACTTTGGATGCTGACTCTGCCTCCAGGCAAGAACAGCTCAGAGACTCTTCTGGTTAGCTGGCCTCCAGCTCCTCTGAGCTCTGCAATCTTGGTACGTTTTGGCCGTTTCTTCAGCAGTTGCATTTTGAGATAAATGTATGCATGTATATACACACCTCCCCACACACTCCTCACTTTCAGTTGTTGGTTTTATCTTCAGGATGCAGAAGAGAAGCAGCCCCTAATTTTAAGGCACCACCCTCATTCCATCTTCATTGGAAAACCCTTTTGACTTTTCCTTTTCCTGACGCCACCTGCCTAATCTGCAATATTTCACTTTTGCATCTAAAACCCAACTTAATGCAAAACTGTTGAGTTTTGTATCGTTATGTTCTACAATGATAGGATTTGGCTGAAGATAATTTTTCGAGGAGCTTTAGTTATTTTAACCAAGACAGGTGAGATGGTGGGGACAACAGTATAAAAACTAGTTAACTGTTGATATTTAAGCTTAAAGTTCCCAGTGAATCCTAACCGTATATGAACAATCTCTCTCACACACTGGTGCTTTTGCACTTAATCAGGTTACAGGTAGAACTGGCGATCGTAATGCCATAGCAGCAATGGTTACAGTCCTTTATATACAGTGGTGTCTCGGTTTTCAAACATAATCCGTTCTGGAAGACCATTTGAGTTCCAAAACATTCCAAAACTCAATACGGAAGCCTCAAACAGCTCAATACGGAAGCCGTGTTTCATGTTTGACTTTCAAGGCGCATTCGAAAACCAAAGCATTTACTTCCGGGTTTACGGCTTTCGAAAACCGAAATGTTCATCAATGGAGACGTTTGAAAACTGAGATGCCACAGTATATACATACAAATTTATGTATATCGGCCACTTGGATTCATTAAAACAATTGGGGGGGGGGTTCACACTGAAAAGAGGAAGTGGAGAGTAAAAATGCCCAATGACATAGAAATATATGAAAAAATGGCGTTTTTACCCTTCTCCATGATTGTAGCTAGCACTGCTGGAAGGCAAAAAAAGTGAAATATTGAGGGGCGGATTTTTTTGGGGGGGGGTGTTCATTGATTTGAAACAGCCTCAGGATTGGGAGAGGGGGGATCTGTAGCAGCAGCCAGAAGCTTATCCATGCTTGCAGAATACAAGATATATTCATATTAGCAGTCAATTTATTGATTAAACCCACAGACTTCACATTAAATTATAATACATCATACAGAAACAGAATACAAATTTTTCAAATATCTCTGTTAGCTGCCAGGAAAACACGATGACATTGATTTTCACTTGTAGCTTCATTACTCTCAACAGGAATTTAGCTAGAGTTTGTGTCATAAACTTTATATTCAAAGGTGGTGAAAAGTAACATTCAGAGTTATAGTATCCAGGATACCAAATGACTAATAGATTACAGTGGAACTTCGGTTTATGAACACCTCGGTTTATGAATTTTCAGTTTACGAACGCCGCAGACCCATCTGGAATGGATTAATTCACTTTCCATTACTTTCAATGGGAAAGTTCACTTCAGTTTATGAACAGACTTCCAGAACCAATCCTATATAATAATGTCCAAGTTGTCCCTGCGTCCAGTTGTCCCGTGTGTCCCTGGGGTACTGCGCATGTACCCCAGAGACACAGGGATTGGACGGAGGGACAACGGCCAACCGCCGCTCCGCCAACCGCCGTTCCGAAGCCCAGTCTCATGCTGGAGGTGCGCGGCGAGGCGGCGGGGGAAAGAAGCGCTCCCCCCGGCAGCCTTGCCGCGCACCTCCGGCATGGGACAGCGCTTCCTCGGCCGAAGCGGCAGCGGGCGCCTAGGGAAGCCGGCTTTGACTTGGCGGCGGCGGGAAGAAGAGGAGGAATTCCTCCTCTTTTTCCCACCGCCGCCAAGCCAGTCCCCAAGCCGAAGTGTGGCGCGGTGGGGGCTTTTCGCTGTTTGACTTCCCGGAGTGAAGGGGGAGGCAAACGGCAAAAAGCACCTGCCGCGCCGCACTTCGGCTCGGGGACTGGCTTGGCGGCGGGAAGAAGGGGAGGAATTCCTCCCCTTCTTCCCGCCGCCGCCAAGCCAGTCTCCGAGCCAAAGTATGGCGCGGCGGGTTTTTTCGCCGTTTGCCTCCCCCTGGGGGGAAGGCAAACGGCGAAAAGCCCCCACTGCGGACTGGCTTGGCGGTGGCGGGAAGAAGGGGAGGAATTCCTCCCCTTCTTCCCGCCACCGCCAAGCCAGTCCCGGAGCCGAATTGCGGCGTGGTGGGGGCTTTTTGCCGTTTGCCTCCCCCTTAGCTCGGGGAAGGCAAACGGCGAAAAGCCCCCCCCCCCCGCGCCACAATTCGGCTCTGTCCCCCGCGCGCTTTAGTTTGGGGAAGCAGGCAGGGAGACGCAACAGCCCGGGAAGCTGCGGGCTGTTGCGTCTCCCTGCCTGCTTCCCCGAGCCGTAGCGCATCGGGGGACAGCCGAAGATCGGCGGGCGCTGTTTGCCGGGGTTGACAAACCCCGGCAAGCGGCGCCCGCCGATCTTCGTGTGACAGGCAGTGGGGAATGCAGGCAGGCAATAGAGCAAGCGCCTGCCTGCCTTCCCCGCCGCCAGTCCCCCCGGTGCTTCGTGCAGCGCTGCTGGGTGCCGACCCAGCAGGCCGCTTCCTTGATCTGGCGGCCTGCCGGGTCGGCGCTGATCAGCGCTGCGCGGAGCACCGGATCGAGGAGCCGGCATGCATTCTAGCGCCCGTTTATTTAACGGGCTGAAGACACTAGTTGTGTTCATAAACCGAGGTACCACTGTATTTGATTAAATTGTATTGTGTTTCGTAGAATGCAATTTTTTGGAGCGGGTGAGGTCTGTTTACTGGATTAATGAACTGATTCATATCAACTATTTTGCCCCAATGTTCATCTGTACATAAAATTTTCTTTTTTTTTTTTTTCATTTTGAAAAACCTTTATTACTTGTTAAAAATTACAAAATTACAAAGAAAATACATACAAAAGAAAATACATATAATCCAGTTACAAAACCAGAAAATACGTATAACAGATAAACAGCCTTTTCCAATCGTAGCATTCTAAAATCGGCCATAAAATCCCACTAACCCAAAACTTAATCTTTACAATTGGATCTGGGGGCCAAGAATATATGGAACCGGACAAGAGAAAGAATAAGAATGAAAGAAGAACAAACATAAGAAGAACGAACAAGGAAAGGGAATCCAGGTAAGTCAGAGGTACGGGAAGGTGGGACGGGGGGGGGTAGGGAAGGGAGGAAGGGGAGGAAGGGGAAATAAACAAAGAATAGAGGTAGATAAAGTAAAAATAGAAAAGGTGTAAAGTAAGATAAAATTTTGACTTCCCAACACTTATCATCGGTTCCCTCACATAAATAAATTTTACTAAGCTTCTCCTTTTATTTACATCAATTGCCTTTCTCTCCTCCCATCACCTTGTTTCCTATCCTCTTGTGTCTCTTAGTCTAAACATATCATTAATTTTGTGCTTATTTTTTGTTTATGAAAATATTCATCCACATATTTCCACTCATCTTTGATTTTTTGTTTTGGTATCCTTCTGATCGTTGCGGTTAGCTTTGCAAGTGTCATGTATTCAGTCAATTTTATATGCCAATCTTGAATAGTTGGAACCTTATCTCCTTTCCAATTTTGGGCGATCAGCATTCTAGCGGCCGTACACGAATAAAGAAGTATATTCCTCCTATCTTTTGGTATGTCCTCTGGGATCATGCTCAGCAGCAAGATCTCAGGTTTTTTCTCGAATGTCAACCTAAGCATTTTTTTCATTTCTTCGTATATTTTTGACCAATATGAGCTAATCCTATCGCAGTTCCACCAGCAATGAAAAAAATCACCCAGTTTCTCTTTACATTTCCAACATTTATCCTGGTTGTTTCTATAAATTTTAGCTAATTTTGCTGGTGTGAGATGATACCTATAAACCATTTTCCATATATTTTCCCTTATTGTCATACATGCTGTGAAATTTATATCTTTAATCCATAATTTCTCCCACTGTTCAACATAGATTACCCTCCCTATATCTTTTGCCCATTTTACCATTACATCTTTTACCATCTCATCTTTCATTTCCCATTCCAGCAAGAATTTGTATATTTTCGCCAATGATCTCCCCTGATTTTCTAATAGTAATTCTTGTAATTTTGATCTTTCCTCCTCGAATCCAATTACTTTGTGTTCTTTAAAGATCGATTGCACTTGAAGGTAATGTAACCAGCTTTGACAATATTGCTCAATTTGGTTGTATGGTTTTAGCTCATATTGGTTGTTTATTTTCTCAATTAATTCTTTATATGTTGGCCAATTATTCCCTTTGGGTTCTTTGCTTGTTGCTGACATTTCTACAGGTGAAGCCCACCACGGTATTTTAGGTTCTAGTAAGCATCTGAATTCTTCCCAAATATCGAACAGAGGTTTTTTAAATATATGATTTTTGAAGGATCTGTACATAAAATTTTCAAGGGGGCTGACAGAAATTACATGAACCTAGAGCAGACATCCCCAAACTTTGGCCCTCCAGATGTTTTAGACTACAATTCCCATCATCCCTGACCACTGGTCCTCTTAGCTAGGGATCATGGGAGTTGTAGGCCAAAACATCTGGAGGGCTGCAGTTTGGGGATGCCTGATCTAGAGCTTTCATGGGAGTTTTTCCTGGAAAGCACCCTTTATCAAAGAGGCCAATGTATGAAAAAGCATTTTAAAGCAGCATCTCTTCAGCTGGTGGAGAAGCTGTGTTGAATATTTTATTCCAAGCCATTTCAGATAACTTGACCCAGGGGCAGGGAAACAGAGAGAGAGAGAGAAGCAAACTCTGTGTGCAGTTCTCACCCATGTGCAGAGAGTAGTTTTGGACTGAAGTCAAATCTGGTTTGCAAGCCCAAAGGCAGAAGATTGCAGTATGGTTTGAGGCAGCTAACAGAATCCTTCCAAGCTCTTTCCTAATAAAGTACTGTAAATGTGTTTCTGTTAACTCTGGACTGGCAGGTTTCAAAAAGGTTGTGATCAAAGAAATTTCGATTAATCCATGATACCTAGCCCTTTTATTTTCAAATATAATCTCTCTCTGTGCCATTGATGTGCACACCATGTTATACCTGTAAGGGTGTGTGTGTGTGTGTGTGTGTGTAAGAGATGGGACTTGCAGACACCTCAGGATGTCAAATTTGTTGCTTTTCTGACCATGTCTGTCAAAGTGCCACCACGACCTGACCAAGTCAGATAAAGTCAGGTATTTTATATTGTCCATTGGCTCCATTTTCTTCAGGCTTCTCTTATGAAAGATTGAGTTTTAAAAGTTTAATTTTAAATTCCAGCTATTCCATTTTTATAAAGAATGTTCATTTCCAACTTAAATGATGAATAAAACTTATGTTTTTATTTCATTTTTTGTGGCATTCATCCTAAACAAATGTGAAGTCCTATCGTTTGCTAGCAAATTCAATGCTGTCATACCCGTTTTCAAGGAAGGTAGTATACAGAGTTTAGTCATCCATTAGCACTTTCCCCAAATTTTTGCATTTTAAAATATGGGCTTTGGGGCCCTTTTTTAAAAAAAGGGGAGCGAGAGTCCACAAACACACTCGTATAGATTTTCACCTTCCAGTAGTCTCATCAAAACTTATTTTTCAAGTTACAAATAGCAATGACTAACACCCAAAGAACAAGACACTGCCTGTTCATGAGTGATAAATACAAGAGCTAGCGAGAGTGTGTCTCATGCTCTTTGGAAAACTTCAGAAGTTGCCATAATTTTTCCTGCACGTGTACAGTTCCCAATGCGTGACCGCATAGAGTCACTCTAAATGTAATCCTGTTTTTTACTTCTGACAAAAACTTACAGTACATCAGCTTCTGGTGTCCTCAGGACCAGAGAGCATATAAAGTTGACATGGACATCATTTATGCACCAATCAAGAGGTCATTTTTATTAACTGGATTTTTTTTTCATTTGTCACACACCATGAATGTTTATACAATGAAGAAAGCCAAACATCGCTGGAAGCAATTGACAAGGATCAACTGGTATTTCTGTACCCTCCCCCTAATACACGTAGCTTTTCTCCATTTTATTCTGCTTTATTTGACTAATTGTAAAATTCTGTGTCAAGATTGTCACATCTTAAATACAGATAAAGTTGCTAGAGGTACATTATATACACATACAGAAAAATACAAGACTAGTTGCTTTCCACAATATTTAATTTATATGCTACGTTGACTATATGCAACTTGTAAAGACAGATTTAAGGGGTACAAGAAACTGTTACTTGTTCTATAATAGTTTGGTCCAATATATTTCAATGTAGTGGTTATTCTCTCCCTCCTTTTAACATGACGCAATACAACATACAACACATGCACAATCATTCACCGGTGAATAAATGGATTAAAAAGACAACACTCAAGCTAACATCTGTACACCCAGAGGTTCAACCAACCATACACAACTAAATAAGGCTATGTTACAGCTATGCAGCATAAATGGTCAACACTGCTGTTCTAAAGTGAGCACCGTATATACACATTTGTATATAAAAAACAGAGGGAATGAAAAAACATCTGGGATTAGTCAAAAGGTGCCATTCCAAGGCTGTACATAACGTGTGGAAAGAATATTTACAAGACTTGAAAATAAAAAGCTGCAACAGTTTATTGCCAATGCCCTTTATAAACTTTCTCCTACTTTTTATATAGATGCTCTGTTCACCGCCATCTGTGAACTGTCCATATTTCTGGCCCTTTGTAAGATCCCTGCTTAAGAAAATTTCAAAGAAATATGCGCTATGGCTTCGCTGGCATGCCTGTTCTTGTAGCTTTCAACTTTGTAGATATCATACATGTATGATAGGCTGTTTTAAAACTACATTGCAACATAAGCTTAAAAAAGAAAACTAAAGCAAAGTGTTTCATTCGTAACTTGTTTTTCTGGGAAAGCATATTCCCCTCCTAAGCTTGATAATAAAATAGGCTGCATGGTTGAGATTTGCAGCCTAATTCTGAACATGTTTACTTGGAAGTAAGCCATGCTGAACACATTGGGATTTACTTCCTTGTAAATATGCTTTGGATTGCATCCTTTGCCACACTAAAAGAAGCAAACATGAATGTATCATAACCAAAACAACAGTTCTTTGGTGCTCTACAGTCTACAAGGTAAATGAAATGCATACTACTTGACCATTTTGCTAGCATTTAGATACTAAACTGTGTAAAGTCTCTTAATCAGTGCCTGCCTGGGTTGTTGCTACATAATACCATCAATACTTACCAGCATTGCTTTGAAGACCCAGCGCACAGAGCTTGAAAAAATAACATTCTTGTCGTTCCCAAAATTGGGAATCTGCAATATATTTTATTCTAGATAAAAGTTCACAAAAGTTCACCTGGTCAAAAGTATCCTTTTGTACATAAAAAATGCCAGCCGATTTATCTGCTGGCATCTCAGTAGCAAGGGGTTAAAAAGAAAAGAAAAGCTAAGAGCTGTGCAGAATGTAAAAGGAAATTGATCCATGCAACTTGTGTTGTCTGACTCGATTTGGAGAGAGAGTTATGGAAGGGAAATAAACAAGATGATGTTATACCCCAAACTAAATTTTATATTGGAAAAAAAATCTTGAAATTTGCAGTACACGGCACGTTTTGAGATCTGTGGAGTGTATTTAGGGTGCACAATGTTAATGCACTCCCATTAAGATCCTTTCTGATCTAAATAGACCTCCTATTCAAATTCTAGCAACTGTTTTCTGCTCTCCCTAAATTCACTTAAACAATTGGTTTAGATTACTGGATACAGTGCTGCATTTTGGAGCACTTTTGATATACCCCACACTACAGAGACACCCATCTCGATTTGCCTGTTCATTTGTTTACATGGAAATAATGGAAATGTGGAATTGAGATGCTCAGTTACATCTTTCAGGTAATCAATATTGAGAGCAGGCTTCAAAATGCTGTGGGGTAGGGTGAAAGACAGAAGGAGAAAACTTTGTTAAGCCTTTTACTATGTGCATGACTAGTTGATTTACAGGAACTAGCTTACTGGAAAAGACCTCTCAAAAGTCACACAAATTGGTCCAATTTAAATGTCTTGCACTGTACCCAACAACTGCCATGATAATAGACTCTAGTAACAGATGTGTTCTCCCTTAGATTTTTTTTTAAAAAAAAATTACTCCAAGCAGATGACTTTATAATTTTCCTTTGTAATAGTTTTTAAAAGATTGTCTGCATGTACAATTTTTCTCGGGGGAAGCTGCCTTAACTATTTCTTGTCTGTAACAAACCAAGATCTTCAGCCACCACCTCATGCATATTATAGTTTAAGACAAAAGAGATGTGGGGATAAAAATCATAGTTCAAGATCTCTTAAATTCTCAGTGCATCCTTGCTTTGTACAAGCCTTGGAAATCTGAAAGCTCATAGAAGTTTTCAGCATCAAAACATTATTGCTTTGGTTCTGTTGCAAACACACAGAATTATGCCACATCTCACAAAGTTTAGGAAACACAGAAGATCAGAACAAGATTGGACATTTCACAAATAAACAAAAGCTCTCTCTCTCTCTCTCTCTAATTTAAGTGCAGAATGTGAAACTACTAAGTGCTTCATTTACACTGGATTCGGACACAAGCCTTACTGTAATCCAGATTTTCTATAGTAAAATTATAAATGTAAAAAAGTACACAAATCCTGTTTTCGTTTGGAACAAAAAAAAATTATTGGCTAGCAGCATGCACAAAATCATGCATTGTCATTTCAAGCAAACTAAATTAAAATGTAATAAATTACTGCTCAAAGCTCATTTAAAAATATTAAGACAATGACAATGAAGGGTTTTCAGTGAAATAAAGTATTCACAGCGCAGAAAAGGAAGATTGGTGATGTCAAGTAGAATGAGTTAAGTCTGATTATTGTCAAACAACGTGACAGCAAGTAGCTTGACCAGCCGTACACAGCAATCCCTCCTTCGGGTTTCGCTGAATATTCACAGATATAGTCTTTTCACACAGAGGTAGTTGGAGCACATTATTTTTTAAGTTCTTGCTCTTTATCCGTTCTAATTCATTTGCAGTGTCTGACATCTGATCAGAAAAGAATTTTATACTGCCCAAGGATGAAGCTGGATTTACATTCCCAGAGGAACTTATGCACATCTTCCATGTAGATTTCTCCTGAACCTTGACGCTGGAAAAGGAGATGGTGTTTTGCGGATCAATAATGTATTTAGTGCTACTGTGAATCTGTGAACCTAAGCAGAGGCTCATTAATTTGAGGCTTTCCACCAGGTCGCCTGCGCTTCTTGAAGACAACTGCATTGAATTTCCAGATCCAGCGCACCTGCGAGTGGAACCTGAATTGTTATTCGTGCTTCCGCTAGAACCACTGGAAGGACTTCCACCCCCTTTGCTGTTGTCGCCAGGGCTCGCTTTGTCTACTCCTCCGTTTCCATTACTTGGTTTTCCTTGTCCACTGCCGTCTCCCTGATTGCCGGGAGGTCCTTCACTACTATCCCGTCTGTGCCAGGAGTAAGTAAACCCGCTGTCTTTATCGAGACGTCGCCTGCTTTCGGAGTCGTCGTCGCTTGTTTCTGAGCTGCTGCAGCTTGATCCCCGACCCTGGCTTTTCCTCCGGTGGTAGCGCTTGTGCACGGTGCTTGGCGAAGCAATGTTCATTTTTAGACGGCTAAGTTTGGGGGGCAAGTTCTCATCCATGTCAAACTCGTCGTCCGACTCCCCTTCCTCAAAGATCTGATTCAGGACCGGGGCGCTTTTCCGGGAAGTAAGACGATTTGTAACGGAAGGCTTGCGGCGCAGAACCACTTGGGTTGAAAGGGAGACTGGTTTTTTATCTTCTTCGTCCTCCTCCTCGTCTTCTTCCACCCTAAACAAGCACTTCCGACCGCTAGTTGTAGGTTTTAGGCTTACTGAAGGAACGACAGAAAGTGCTGGTCCTGCTAATTCAGGAATGTCCTCCTTCTTTGATGAATCATTAAGTGCCTTGCTCCGGTGACCATTAAGAACATTTTCAGCACTGCGAGCTGGAGTCTGAGGAACGCCTCCATGGGACAGAGGAGAAGCTGTAAGGTCATCTTCCAAGTCTTGAGGGACATCGATTTTGGTTGGCCATGATTGCCTAAGGGAGGTGCAAAAAGGAGGAAACGGAAGATTTTAGTAAAAGATTTAAAAGCAAAGCTCCTCTCACTGTAACTTGGAAAAATGTGATCATAACAACCAAAAGGTGATTTTAAAATTTACCAAGGAGGCAAAGAATTAAATTTGTACATATTGGCCAAGAACCAGAGACCTTACCAATTAGTTCTGCACAACTGATGTAGCTTTGGGTTGAGGTTTCTCTAGCTCTGGGTTGAGGTTTCTCTAGCAATAGCACCACCAGCAGCAGCCAGTGGCAAGCCTCTCTGGTGGTTCTTTCCCTGCGAGAAGTAAGGTTACAGGGAACCAGACAGAGGGCCTGCTCGGTAGTGGCTCCCGCCCTGTGGAACGCCCTCCCATTCTGTTTTTAATGATCTGTTGGGAGCTGCCCAGAGTGGCTGGGGAAACCCAGCCAGATGGGTGGGGTAGAAATAAATTATTATTACTACTATTATTATTGAAATATTCTCAAAAAGTAATTTGTGATCTGGTATGGCACTTTGCTGTGTAAAGGGAAAAAGCAGAAAATTCTAATAAGCATGCCTACGCCCAAGATTACAGGATTGCAGCCTTTTTGAGTTTGTAGCTGCCCTGGTAAATGCCTTTTTGAATGGAAAGATGTAGTTTTTGTAATGAATTTTAATAACTTTTCAATGACATTTCAATGTGCGTTTTTTAAAATATTAAAGTGTATATCATTTTATGCTGCTCAACCTTAAAAAAAGATTTCAAGAAGTCACTATATAGTAAGTGGCACAGAATACATATAAGCCCACTTATTTAAAATGCACAATTTTTACTGAAGTTTATGTAGACATTCTCAGTTTTAGATGAAGCAAGGTTAAGGCAGGAACAGCCATTCTTTGCTAGTCTGAATATGCCAGAGTAATATTGGCAAGGCAAATCGAAATTTTAAAAATATTATCCAGAGCAGGTTCCAAAGACATTGCCACAAATGCCAGAGACTTTCAAAGAAATTGCTCAATCAGAGTATTCAGTTGCAGGCTGGTGGATCTAAAAAATAGCTAGAAATCAAGCCAATAAGAACCAAATGCACAAGGCCACTTAACAAAGTACATAGCAGATATCCCAGTGTCCCTTGCACACAGAGTGAGACCCAGGTATCAAATAATCCTTGAAAATACATATGTTTGTAGAGTAGTACATTTCCAGTCCAAGCTTCCATGGTTGTGGTAATGAGAAACATTTATATTACACATAATTAACTATGCTGAAATTTTCTCCTAGCAATGTATTTAAATTTTTTATATCCTACATCACTTATTTAACAAATAAGCTAAAAAACTACCTGTCCATTTACTTTTCTTGCCTGTCAATTTCAAGTGTGGTTTTCCAGAATTTGTATCCATGCAGCCTCATCAAAGAATATTCATTCAGAATGAATAAATCCCACTTAGCAAAACACGCCTTACTCCCAAGTGTGCAAAGGTTGGCAGCTGCAATATTGGAGTCAAACTAGATGTAATTTTAAACACATTTAAATATTTCCATGCTTACAATTGGTAACATAATCTCTCTCCTGCCCCCACCCCGAACACAACTAAAACTAATTTGGGATCGCAGGACAAGGGTTATCCTTCCTTTATGGTTTTCCCTCTAAAAATCACCCCCCCAAAAAAAAACCCACAACTGTAGTTATTTGCTCTAATGTTGTTGTTGTTTTTTAAAAAACAATTAACAGGGCAAATATAGGCGGAAAAGTTACTATCATCACAAAGGCAGAATTGTGGCCAGTCCTAACATGGCATTTAAAAGCACACAGAAGGAAAGGCACATGAACTTTTGCTGGTTATTGTCTTCATTTCAACAAGACTTCAATTTCTTAAAACAAGGCCTCCTGCCATTCATATACTCTCTGATGAAGCTTTTAAAACACAGTGACATATTTCTGGACTTGTTTGTGTTTCTTCTCATTTGCAGTATACATTTTATTTTAGTCTCTATTGCAGTGGTTTTAAATAGTCCTGCCTTCCTGAAGGGATCTTCCTAATTATACCTTTTAGCTTCTTTAATTATTCCGTTTCTGAAAATACAACTTTCTAGGCAATTTTTTTTTTAACTGCCTACTCCTTTTCCACAAGGTACCCTCAAGCTCACCACTGGAACTTTGGTATGAGCTTCAGCAGTTACTTCCCAGTTACAGTTCCTGACAGAGCCACAATATTGCTATGTTCTATAGCTCAGTGATAGAGCACACACTTTCTCATGCATGTGCAATGCTCAATCCATGGCATTCCTGGGCTGATGAGCTTTAACAGGGAAAGCTTGAAGGATCTCTGTCCAAGATGGCGGAGAGCTCCTGCCAAGTCAGGTTAGGCAAAGCTGAGCTAGACACATGTAGGCAGCTTTATTTGCACATTTTCTTATTACCACCCATAGATGGTAACAGGTTGTCCTCCACATTCCCACCTTCCATCAGCCCCAGCTGGCATGGCCAATGGGGTGAGGTGATGGACATTGTAGTCCCTCACCATCTGCAGGGGCACAAGTCTCCATATCTGATCTAACAGGAATGGGATGCACCGATTTCAATCGCTCTCTGAGCTCTCATTCTTCATGGGAAATTCTGCCTGTTGGAATAGGGTGCAGACTCTGCAACACCACCACCAGAAAGTGCATGATTCATTCTGTGTTACAGTTGTGGCCTGCACTGGGGCAAGCATAAACTCAGATATTCCTTACCTAACATTACCCTAGGTTGTGAATTCAATGACAGAAAGGCTGAGAATGGCGACTTCAGCAATGACAGGAGAAAAGAAAACGAACATTTCTCCATGAAACTAATTATGTGGCTGTGCTGCTGGTGAATAAGCTTCCAGATGCCAACCTGCAGAACAGTTAACAACCTTCTGCAGCAAAATGCATTCAAAACTACCGACTTAGCTATGCAGAAGCTGTAAAGCACACAGTGTTTTGACAATAATACACCACAGTAGCATGACAATCTATTTGAAATTATCAAAAAGGTGGGGCCTTTTAAAGAATGTATGATTAAAAACTCTTAAATTTAGTACAATTTGAGTACTTTAAATTATTACCTAAACTGAGCTTTGATATTGCTTGGGCTTGCTGATCTGGTTTGTATTTCTTTCTCCTGCTTCTCTCTTAGAATCCGCTCTGCTAGTAAGAAGTAAGTAGCAGTGATGTGATTGTATTTGTTGGTTTCCAGAGCCCTGGGGGAAATAAAATTAAAATGGAACACATCATACATCAACAGTTTTCTGAAACTGGACATGCAGCCAGCACTGCTTACAATGCACCTCACAACAAATACTGAACAGTGCCTGTAAGTAGAAATTAGTGCTTTTGACATATTGACAAATAGCTTTTAGCTTATTAAGAACTGGACAACCTAATGTGGCAAGTTCAATAATCAAACTAGGCTATATTAAGGAAAGCAACCAAAAGCTGAATAGATTTTCCCCAATCACAGTAATTTATTGAATGCCAGTCTATGGTTCAGTAACCTTTTGCAGCTGTCAGATACTGTATAACTATACTTTACTTTTACAGATCGTTTGCTCAAACAAAGGAATTATCTTCTTCCAGGGTGAGCTCCTGATACATACATGCATCATCATGCAGTCACACATTCATGTGTGACTATGATTAGGAGACTGGGAGTGTCTCCGCTGCCTCCCTGTTATGACCTCTCGCTGCAGGGAAAGGCAACCCCAAGGAAACAAACTTTGTCAATGTTGACTGAGACTTTATCAAGTGCTTGCCTTGAAAACAGGAGGGCAGACTCATTTATTAGCATGGACTTTCCTCATATTCTCCCCCAACTCAGCTCACGGGAGCTAGCACTACACAGGGGAGAGAGGCAAAGGACCAAAATAAAATCAATTTGCAAATAAGCAATACTGTATGTTACTTTTAAATCTGCCACTGATCAAGGATCTTCCATAGCCAAATGGACAATGCGCTAATCTATTTAGTCATTAGGCATTAACAACAGGCTTCTTGGCAGATACAAATTACTTTTTCAGCTGTTTTAAAGCATCCACTTGTTAACTCAGTGGCTTCTATATTGGGCCTGTCTCCAACATTGCCACTTTCACTATTCAGCATTTGAACATATAAAGTTAATGTTTTGGTTACAACCAAACATACAATTTAAAAGTGGTTTACACTAGGAAGAAGCCACACAGTTGAAATACCTACTCCTTCAAGCAACACCCTACACCCCCCATAACCCAGTTTTTCCTTAGCATGGCCAAGGATGTTGGGAGCCAGATAATAGTGCATAAAGAGCAGGACACAACTGAACAAGGTGCATGTCACAACCAGGGTGCCCCACCCTCTGGCCTGCTGCCACATACTCTCCATCCCCAATCAACTACACATGGGAGAAAAGGAAACTGCTGATAAGGCCATTGCCCAGAGACCCAAGAAGAAAGAAAACTCAAACTACTGAATAGAATATTAATGACAATTTGATTATTGGGCTTTTCACAGGGCTCCTCTTTGACCAGACTTGGTAACTTGTTCCCAAAAAGTTATCAATATTTTGACATGTTCTGTAAAGGATTTAATTTGTCGTGGGCCACTTTAGCTTACAAAGATACATACAAATGCTTGATGCATCTTGCATCTACAATTATTCCTCTGAATACCAGTGGGCATAATTCAGCTCTACCTTTAAGGCTGGTAATGGCTGGAAACAGAACACTGGGCTAAGGTGACATGCACCTGATCCAGAAAAGGATTTTCTTGTGCTCTATACAGACAATTGTTGTCTAACAACAAAATTGGAATTGCAATCCTGGAATGTAAACACAATAGAAAACGGTGGCTTACTCTACTATGGTATCTCTGTCTGCGATGTCTCCCAGAACCATTCGCTGTATGATGCTGTTGTGCTCTTCCTCGGACAGGTTTTTGTATGAAACCAAAGGAATATTATATTTTGTTGCAGGCGATGGATCAACTCCTTGTAGCCAGGGATGGTTTTCAATTTCTTCCAAAGATGCCCTTCGTTTTGGGTCTCTTTGTAACATTCGTGTGATTAAACTGGGAACAAAGATACAGCTCTATAAGTACGTTAGCATCATCACAGTAGGAAAATGTTCCCCAAGCATCCAAGGGGTGTCATTCCCCAAGTTTAAAAGCAAGTTTCTCCACACATCTACAAACAAATTTGAAAGTATGGGTGTCTGCTTGTTTGTTTAGATGGCAAAACCGGGTCAAACATATGTTGGAAATGCAAAGAAAAAGAAGGTACTTTATTTCATATGTGGTGGGAATGTAGAGTATTTTTTTTAAAAAAAAATCTGGGAGATATATAATGAATTGAAAAAGATGTTCAAAATGACATTTGTAAAAAAAACCAGAAGCATTTTTTTTAGGGATCCTAGGACAAGACCTGCCAAAGAGAATAAAGAACTTATTTATGTATGCTACAAAAGCGGCAAGAGTCTTGTTAGCACAAAGATGGAAGAATGAGGAAATCCCAATGAAAGAACAATGGCAAGAAAAATTGATGAGTTATACGGAGTTGGCAAAGTTGACATATAAACCATGTGAGATGAACAACTGTGACTTCAAAGAAGAATGGGAACTTTTTACAATCTATTTAAAAAGACAACAAAAGGATCTGGACTCCTTGGCAGGTTTTGTATAAACATCCACATATGATAGATAAGGCAATGATATATACAAATTTTATAACAAGCAGAAAACAATATGTACAAACAAATCAGAGAGGGGAACTGAGGGAAGTCCTTAGAGGGTGGGAGGGGAGGGGAAAAGGGGGAAAATTGTAATTGGCTATGCTATTGGTAATTGTATTGCTTAAAAATCTATTTCTTCAATAATTTTTTTTAAAAAAAGAATATATGAACCCCCCCAAAAAAAAACCAAATTATTTTTTCCAGCTCCAACAGACTTCACAATGTTTATTTAATAGACTTGAGTTCTTAAACTGTCTTCTGTTTTATTAACAAATTACTATTCTACAATGGGCTATGTGAATATAGGAAATCACTCAATTAAAAAAAAAGTTTACAGGGTTTCACGTTTCCAGTTATCAATGTGAGGGTTGAAAGAATAGTTACGGTACTGGTCCACAGTCCTGAAGTGAGAATAATGGGCGAGCTGGGATTACCTGGGACCTAACCATGTGCTAGTCCTAACTAATCACCACATTGGTTCTATACTGAATGGTTAGTGTTATGATTTTAATTTCAATACATTATGTTCAACATTTCACTTACTCTTTACATTCTTTGGACACATGTGATGGCACCGTGTATTTACAGTCCATGATCATTGTTAAAGTTTCGCTGTCATTTGCTTCTTGGAATGGTGGCTGCCCGCATACCAACATATAAAGGATAACTCCCAGGCTCCATATATCTGTAACAAGATTTTTAAAATATTGTACTTGAAAAACAACAAGCTATTGCAACCGGCACAGGGGAAAAAATTAGTTTCCTATCATAGTTAATTTGAACCAACATTTTAATTGTTCAAAACTGAGCAGCATGATACCACAAATGCCTTATACACAGAAAGACGTAAGGCAGCTTCATATGTTCACTGAAATAAATAGTGGAAATGTGAAGATTATATTCAGCAATGCTGCCACAGTTATTACCTTGGTGGGTGCAGATTTTAATTTTTTAGACACTATTTCCCGCTCTCCCTGGACAAATTAAACACGTTTTTATTGTGCCCTGCATGCAACACACTAACCTAAAAATAAATAAAAAGTCAACTATTGATTGAAAATGGGTATCATGGAATACTGCTGAAGCATTTAAAACAATACTTAGCTTGAAAATTATCACAATTTTACCATACTAATTTAAGAGAGAAGTTTGTACAGGAAAGAATACAATAGGAGGAAATGTAAACAACATTGTTTTTACCCCTGTTGCTAGCCAT
The DNA here is from genome assembly GCF_963506605.1 of Zootoca vivipara. Lineage (NCBI taxonomy): Eukaryota > Metazoa > Chordata > Lepidosauria > Squamata > Lacertidae > Zootoca > Zootoca vivipara. The sequence continues at coordinate 14,310,944 of NC_083287.1, read as the reverse complement.
CAAGTCTAAAGTAAGCAAGATTTTGTTTCCAGGTACCTCCCCATTTCCCTTGGGAACTTAACAGTCATTTTAAGAACTCCCAACATTAGAAGCAGTTGGTTTTTTTCCTTTTCTTTTTTTAAGCTTTTCTATTTGTTGCTAGCATATGTAAATAGCCTGGCAGCATACTTTCACAAAAAATCTGGAACGACGTCAAGTGAAAAAGCACTGTTAGCAAGAATCAATGTTTGTTTCCCTAAAAAGTGGGTTTAGAATGCACAAAATATGTTCAGGAAGAGGATCTGAATGAGAACTGTGCAGGGACATTCTGTGTTTTTAAAAATAAATTCCTTCTCTCAAAATAGGTTGCTGTTCTTAAGGACTAGCAGGCTATATGAATTGTGACAGACACAAAATAAGAATGTGTTAAGTGTTGTTGGTCAGCACCTGTGTATCTTCTATGTTACTGAAAAAATCTGATTGAGAAAGAGCTGTTTGAGTACGATTCTTAGAACCATGACAACCAGCCAGTGTATATGCAACTTCCTTACATAACATCAAGTCACTGCCATGGAAACCAAGCCACGTCACTGACTGCCCCTGCCATGCTCATCTCAAATCTAGTGAGGAGAGAGCACCAAGACCTGGCTTGTATTTACATATACAAGCAAGAAAAGGATAGTTTTGTCGCACACAAAAACTCCAAACAAAAATATTAGGCCACAATGGTGAGGGCCTAAAACATTCAGAAATTGCTCCTTGTGAGACCAGATCTTCATGGTTTACAGAAGCTGATAATCACATAGTATTTCTAAGGCGTTTTGAAGCAATTCCAGCATCACAACAGATGCTTGCCTTTTCAATTTCCAAGCCTCTAAAACAGTGTTTTGAAACCTGTGGGTCATGACCCACAAATAGTTTACAAAGCCTGTACAAGGGGGTTGTGGGCTTTACAGTAAACCCAAAATAATTGCTGATTTAAATCTGAACTAGTATAATAAACACCTGTTACACAATTTTATTTTGTTAGCATATTATAATTTTGTGCTGAAATGAACAGTGGAAAGGTTTGAGTCTTACATTTTGGGAAGTGAGGTTATCCAAATTTTTAACTGCAATAGTTACTTAAATAATCCAAAATGTCATTTTCACATAAAATCAGTATTAAAGCAGTAGAGACAGACAACTACAGATTAGTCTCAACAGTTTCAACTACAGCTTTACACAATGTGTTTCCCACGGTCTACCCCACCCCAGCGACCCACTGTGACGATGTTTTCACTCTTTCTTGCCCCCTTTCTGGTTTGGAGAATGACTGCTTACAAGCAGAGGATTTCCTGTCTGAGCTGTTGCTACAAAGTGCTTGGCCTGCAAAATGATCAAGTTTGGTCTACTGTCACACCACTGATGACAGTGCAGGTACAGTTCAGGAAATGAGTTGCACTAAAAAAGTCACACACAATGACGGGATGACAAGAAATTCAAGATGTCATCATAAAAAGGTCGTGTTGACAGGAAATAAGGCACAACTTTCTTATGAATTCAGAGAAGTTAAGCAATTTAGTGTGGTAGCACCAACTTTGGACTGAACATAGAACCAAATACAGTGGTACCTTGGTTGTCGAACTTAATCCGTTCTGGGAGTCTGTTCAACTCTTGAAATGGTTCAAAAACCAAGGCACAGCTTCCGATTGGCTGCAGGAGCTTCCTGCACTCAGGCAGAAGCTGCAGAAGACATTTGGCTTCTGAAAAACATTCACAAACTGGAACACACACTTCCGGGTTTGTGGTGTTTGGGAGCTGATTTGTTTGGGAGCCAAGCCGTTCGACAACCAAGGTACCACCGAATTTTCATTCCTTTCTCTGCTGCCAAAGCAATGCAACTGAGTTTATAGTTGTCCCAACAAGATTCAAACTATGTGACTTGAACAATCACTTCAGGTCAAAAGTTTTATGGGGCTCCGATATATGTACAAAGCTTGAGGCCCGCTGTCTCATTTATTTTCGTAACTGAAAATTCTGCATTCAAATTACGCTTCTGGATGCATGGAATATCCACAAACACTCTGGAATCTCTAAATGAAGTTAATGTAATTTAATGCAGCAATTGGCTAGCATCCAGTGCTTGATGTCAAAGGTTGCACACCAATTTCTGAACTTAATCCTGAAGGAAAGCTGAAAGAAGCTGAATAGCATTATATTCAGAATGTATCATACCTAGAGGATGAGGGCAAAAATAATTTTGACAGGGCCACTGATCATGTGCTCTTTGACATACAAACTATAAAACTTAAATAGAGTAAGTAGACAGGCCCCTCCAAAAATTGCTGTGGGTGGCAATACCAGGCTCCAGAAGTAATTTAGTACAGTCAAACCTCAGTTGTGGAACATAATCCGTTCTGGAAGCCTGTTTGACTTCCAAAACGTTTGACAACTGAGGCCCGGCTTCCGATTAGTTGCAAGAGCTTCCTGCACTCAAGCAGAAGCCGCATCAGATGTTCAGCTTCTGAAAAAAGTTCGAAAACCAGAGCATTTACTTCCGGATTTTCAGCATTCGGGAGCCGAAACGTTCCAAAACGGAGCCATTTGGGAACAGAGGTTTCGACTGTACTAAGGACATACTGATACTTCCCTGACCAAAATGCTCATAGTGATCTTGAGATGGAAGGTGAAAATCAGGAACACATTCATAGGAGAAAGTTTTGTAGTAACGGATGCCTTCGATTATAATCACAGAGACAGTTAGATGCATATTCTGGTCACAAAAAATATACATTTTTCATTAGCCTCAATATTGTGCCCTAGAACAGTTGGTCATGGAATCCACCAAAGGAGGAAAAACTATGGATGCTGCTCAGGACCTGGTGGAAGTTCAAACACTGTTGAAACCAACTGGAACTAGTGACCACAATGCTATGAAATCCAACATGCATAAGTATTCAATTGTCAAACAAATTCAACATAATCACATTTGACTTCAGAATAGTAATCTTTTACTAGTTCCCTATTTTTAAAGAATACTATTATTATTATATATTAAATTTCTATACTGCCCCTATCCAAGAAATACATACCACAGTAGCAAACAATACCCCTCCCCCCCCCGTGCACGCACACAGTTTAAAAGGCTAATTAAACAAAGTTGAAAGGGTAAATCAAGAGGATAAAATATTCCCTCAAAGCCACAATAATTGCTCAGCTAGAATGTATTCAGTTTATCAGAAAAGATACCACCAAATCCAAGGATGCCAATTTGTTAAAGAAACAGGGAGTCAAAGAAGCTATTAGAAGCAAGAATGCTTCACTCAGAAAACTGATGTTTTGCGCAAATGATAATATGGAACCCAAATTTGAACACAAGCGGACAATAAAGGGTGCCTAAAAAGAATTTGAGGCGCACATCACTAAAAACATTAAGATTGACAATCATGTATTTAGCTACTGTATTTAAAAAAGCCAGACACTTGAACAATGGATGAAGAGGTGATGAGGCGTGTTGAAAGGAACATAAAGAAACTACATAAAATCTGAATGAATTATCTGTACAGTCATACCTCGGAAGTCCAATGCCTTGCAAGTTGAACATTTTGGCTCCCGAACACCGCAAACCTGGAAGTGATTGTTCCGGTGTGCAAATGTTCTTTGGAACCCGAACGTCCGGCGTGGCTTCCACAACTTCCAATTGACTGCAGGAGCTTCAAATGCAACTAGAAACTGTGTTTTGGCGCCCTACAAACCAGTTTCCAGGTGCTGCGTGGAGCCTTGCTTTTATTTCCCAGTTTTGAATGCTGCTAGCGGCATTTACTCCATCAGACTGCAGCAAGAGTGAAATATAGGAAAGCACACTCTGATCAGTTTTGCTGAGACCAGGTTGCCTCCTAGGTTCCATTGTGGCTGATCAGTATAAAAACCATTTTGTTAACTTTTAAGAAACAGCTCCTGGGTGTCCTTGTTCTTCTCTCCTCATCTCTTCCTTTATGCAGTGTTTTTTAGATTGTAACTCTGAAGGCAGGGACCATCTTGTTTTTATTGAAGCCGTTGGGGCTTAAGAGCAGAGTAAAAAATCCCAATAAATACTGTATTTTTGCGTGTATAAGACTAGGCTCCCCCCCTAAAAAATAATGTCAAAAATTAGGGGGTATCATACATGGATACATCTCCCCCATTTTCTTAAATCTGAGTCCCCCAAAATAGGGGGAATCTTATACACGGGGACATCTTATAGATGAAAAAATACGCTACATATTCCTAGAAGTTCTGTTTTTCTCAAAGAATCTTATTACAGAAGACCATCACACAATTGAAAAGGCTCATATTTGGAGCTCACTTAGAATGCTCTCTCTCTCTCTCTCTCTCTCTCTGTGTGTGTGTGTGTGTGTGTGAAAGAGAGAGAGAGAGAGAGAGAGAGAGAGAGAGAGAGAGAGAGAGAGAGAGAGAGAGAGAGAAAGAGAGAGTGTGTCATGCTGCTATCTCTCTGGCTTTCAATAAACTATGTTTGAACTCTTAAACTTCCATTTATGGTTTGTTGATTAGTGCAGTGATTGACTACTTGATGCAGAGCCAATGTGCTAATAAAAAGTATTTATTTGCAGAAGGGTACAAACATTTAACTCTAGGTACTGATATGTCCTACCTCCTCTCAAGGAAATGACCAAGCTATTTTCTTCCCCAAATTCATTCTACATCTACCCCTATTCCATAAAGTGTTCCAAGGACCTGTGCTGATATAGAAAATATACAAAGTAACATAGCTGTATGAGGTAAGGCCAAAAGGCAATGCAGTATCTTTTTAAACAACCCAAAAGTCAAGCCTTCCACAAGAGAAAACTACCTTTTTTTTAAACTACCTGGTAAAAAGTAATCAACTTTTCAAAATTTGAAGCCACATCTATTTTTTTAAATCAATTTTTAATTTGCTACCATATAAGCATCTCTATTCTTTTTCCTCTTCTATTTTTCTTAAAAACAAATGAAGCTGCACCCTTACAATGCACCCTTAGCTCCATTCCCTGTTTCCTTTTGCTGTGTTGTAGCATTATTTTCATTTTAGTTTTAGTCTCTAAGGGCATTGGTCTTCACACCATACAATGATCTATCAGTTGAAGACTAATGCCCTTAGAGACTAAAAAATAGAATGAAAATAATGCTACAACACAGCAAGAGGAAAAAGGGATGGAGTCAAACTGGAGCAGCTGGTAACTTTTATTCCTTTACTACTGAAAAAAGAGCCTGAGACAAGAGCGGAATAACCATTTCCATATGGAAGTTTAGATTGTTAGACATAGTCAACATAGTAAATTACACTAAGATATAATTAAAACACCTAAATTCTTCCTGCATAATTTACACACCCAATTATAAACAGTTCATGCAGATGCCTCATCCTTCCTAAGTTCAAAATTTATAGCAGGGTAATGCCTTAATAAGGAGCAACTAGCATAGAAAAAAATAGAGAGAAACTTTCTCCAGGCTGAAAAATTAAGCAAATAGCTTGGCTCTTGAGGCTGATATTAAGCAAATGATTCAATAGCATCCAGAATTAGAAGCAGAGGCACATAACGCCCAAACCCAAGTCTCCTCTTCAGATAAAAGGTAATGACTTCTAATCACTATGTATATTACGGTACCCAATTTGGCTTCTATCAATCTTTGCCAAAGTAAAAAGTATGTTGGCTCTCTCCCTCACAAGGGACCTCTGTTTCCATCTTCATGGGAGAAAGATTTGAGTAACTGTCAGATTTTATATCTCCAAAATCTGGGGGAACAGCTACTGGTGTTTGTGCCAGCAGCCTCTGCATCCAGAAATCATTTTACATCTAGAAAGTACTAATCTGCTTCAATGCCATTCGTGTTTCATTTAAAGAATCTTACAAACTGCAGTCTTTTGGGCTCTAACATGTCCAGCTTTCTCCCCTTCCCCCAGGAAAACTCAAAAGTGGTTTTTTTAAACTGTTTTGAGACATTTTAATTGGTCCTATTATGTTACTGTGATTTTTAGATTTTCTTCTAATAGATCAACACACCTACATACATCCTTTACTGTATATGTTTTTAACTCTTTGGTTCTAGAGAAAAGTAAATATATTTCTATTTGGAGGCATCCCACATTCATCTAACCAGAAGCTCTGATAAATATGTCCCAACATTGTTTGCTGTAAAATGTACTCTGTCCACACCACCGCCTCCACAAGGATAAAACCGGAAAGATCCATCGGTTCTACTGTAGTGAACTCTCACATGTACATAGGGGCTACATTGTTTTAAACAATGTAACACTAAATGCTGACACAGACATGCACCAGCAAAAATATCTAAAAAGCCTTAAATGTATCTTAATCCTTATTCAATCAAGCTGTAACACGTCATGACTCAACTGATATTTCCCTTTCTAGCAAGACTTAAAGTAAGTCCTGTTTGGGATTTATACAAGCAAGTTAAATATTCACACACCCAGCATTTAGCATAAAAGTTTTTATGAAGAAATATTGATATGCTGCTCATCTACATTTTCTGCATGCATGTGCACAGAAACACACAACTTGGAAATGTACAAATTAGTTTCCCATGAATCTCTCAATACAGGTCCAGCAAGAAGTCAATGGACGTTATGGGCATCTATATTGAACTAGGCTTTGTTTCATCACTCTGCTTAATTTCATTTACATTTCTCTAGTTGGCTCCTGCCAACCTACACACTGACAGCAGTAGGAACAAAAAAAATAGAAACAGAATTTCAGAAAGCCTGTCCATTTCCTGCATCTTCAGAGGTTAGCTGAGAAATACTAGGAAAACATCAATTAGGGAAAAAAATTATCTAATATAATTCAGTTACTATATGAAATGAGCCTATTGCATAGCCATGTGAAGGACACTGAATGTCAGATGTACAATTCCACACACACACACCTGGGGGGTGGGGTATTCTGGTGTGTTTTCAGGCCTGATCAACATCTAATTCTGTTTTCTAAAGTTGCTAGCAGAGATCTGAAGCACCTCTTGTGTATTTTAGGGCAAACACATTTAGTGACATCAAATGGACATTTACTTGTCAGAAACAACCCTGCCTTGGGCACCCTGCTTAACGTATTTTCTTCATATAACCTATAAGCCTATAAATATGTTCCTATGTTACAACTACAGGGTGCCAACAGATTGTGATAACTTGAGAACACACTCCCTGCAGGCATTAACTGCCAATTCTTACATCCACTGAAATGATTACAGCTGTCCAACATCCTCCTCGTGTATTTGATGTTATACTGTTCATAAAAGGAAATATAGCAGTTTGAGGGGGAAACAAACATATATTTGAGAAGACACTGGATGACTACAGGAGACCATTTACCAAACACTCTGTGCTACTGCTATGAACAGGAAAGCATTACTATGTTCCTAATACTGATAGGAAATGCAGATATGTGGCAATTCTCTGCATCATGAGAGCAAATGTGGCTGTATGTACACCACTTAATAAATTGCTGTCAGTATTCGCATGCTGTCAGCGCATTCCATAGCATTCTGGGGTTCTAATGCAAGCAGAGAGCTGACTTCACTGCTAAATACATGAGAAATACCCTGCTTTTTCAGGAACTCCTCGTACATCAGAGTGCATCCATTAATAAGAACATCGTGCAGCCATTAATAAGAACATGGAACAATTGATCCATCAGGCTCAATATGGTCTACACTGACTGGGCATTTTCCCCAGCCCTATCTGGAGATGCCAAGGATTGAACCTGGGAGATGTTCATGCATGGGCTCTATCACTAAACCACAGCCCTTCCCTTAGTATAGCTTGTCATAATTTAGATCTCTTAGTTCCAGCTGGAAACCTTCGGACACTTTGTATTTCTAGTGTAAATTCCTCCAAACAAACCATTATCAAGGATGCACAAATACTCCTGTCCAAAAAATTACCAACAAGTCTAATTGCATCAACTCCAAACTAGATGGCACTGGACTGGATAGTACAGTATGTTAAAACATGAATAGCATAATGAAGGGCTACACAGGGACCTTTGCAGACTTTCATCTTCCTATTTCTAAATATTTACTTCCAATGGCAGCTTGCTCTGAAACAAAATAAAAGTGACTTAGTTTGCTCTTAATTCATTGACTTACCTACTGCAGGTGCATCATACTCATCACCAAGTAGAATTTCTGGAGCAGAATATGCAAGAGAACCACAACTTGTTGTGAGTTTTTTCCCAGGCTGGAATTTGTTGCTGAAGCCAAAATCAGTCAATTTCACAAGTCCTTGTTTTTCAAAGAAGACAACATTCTCCGGTTTTAAGTCTCTGTGAACTACATGCAGTTTATGGCAGTAGGATATAGCATGAACAATCTGAGCAAAGTACTTCTTTGCCAGATCTTCGTTAAGCCCTTCTTCGTGTTTCATGATGTAATCAAACATATCTCCTCCATCACCAAGTTCCAAGATTAGGTAAAGTTTGGTCTGGGTGTCAATAACTTCATACAGGCGAACAATATTAGGATGCTGCACTAGTTTCATGCATCTAACTTCTTGGAATAGATGTCCTGTTGCTAGAGTATCTAGCTTGGTCTTGTCAATTACTTTCACAGCTACTTTTTCACCTGTAAAAACATGTCTGGCAAGTTTGACCACAGCAAAATGTCCTCTCCCCAAGGTTTTATCCAAATCATACAGTCCAGCAATTTTTCCATCATATCCTCGCTTGAAACCTGCCATACTGCTTGAAGTAGCAATGCTGGAACTTTTTAAAATTTGTGTCTTCTCATATGAAAGTATTTGAAACAGATGCACAACCCATTTTCACTGCCAAATGTATCTAGAAGTCAAAAAGAATTTTTTTATAGAATATACATTTACTTAAGATAAGAAAAATAAGATTTTACCTACTCTAAAAGCTGGCCTTTGGTCCAGGAAAAAAAAGGTTTAAAAATACTTCCTTGAAAGAGAATTGGAATAGCTAATTGAGATGTGTCTAAACTCTAAAAACGTGTAAGATATGCTGTAGAGTTTTGCAGAGCACTTCAGAGTAGTTAGTTCAATTCAATACCTACACAAGTACAAATTTATTTTAGGAATGAAGAAAAAAAGAATACAAAAAAGGAATTCTACCTGGGACTTTAACAGAAGATTGCCACTGCCTGTGGCTAAAATATGCATTAAATGGGAAGAATGATGAAACTGCTGTAAGCTAATCTAAGCAAAGACATTATTCACATATTGCCATTCATCATTTAATGAGGGCAGCATAACATTAAGATCTGTGGTACCTAACATACAATTAGACCATTCAAAATAAAAAATACCATGTAGTTACCACCACATCAATAGTTGCTTCAAGCAACATCTACATGCTTGACCCATGTATTATGCTAGTGAAGCATCCACAAGTCAAATGTCATCAGCATGATATGCAACCATATAATTAATCACATCCTCTTGGATGCAACATGTACTGGAGTGGTGTGGCAGCAACCATGGAGGGCTACAGGTAATGTCAAATAAAGTTTTAGGAAAGCTCTAATGCTGAAAGTTGGAAGAAAATAATGGTAGCTCTATAGGGCTAGTGCCATCTGATTGGAAATAAGAAAATATAGTTCATCCATGCATTAAGATGTATGAAACTTTGAATATCTTCCAACAAAACAATAGGTACTTCAAGTATACTTCAACATTTGACAAAACCTTGGAAGAAACTAACTCTATTTTTTCCAAGCACAGCAGCTACATCAAAAGTGATTTCACTAAAAAAAATGACTCTGACGTTGCATGGCCAACTATAACTCTAATATATTTCTGCAAGAGCCAGCATCTGTCTGTCTATGGTAATCATTTTACAATGCTGTACTTTACCCCCTTGGTAATGAAACACCACAATGTGACTTTCCAATGTACAGTGTGTGGGCCACACTCATGTCTAGAGGGTATAACCATCACAAGTAGAATTGGCTAGTTCTGCTGGCAGTCTTTCAATTTTCCAGGCTTATTTAAAAGCACTTTTTTCAATGAATGTTAATGCATTTAAAACTCTAACCTCACTTTTCCAAATCATTCCCAGTGTTTCTTCCAACTCTATAATTCCATGTTTCTAATATACTAGTGTATATTTTCAGAACTCCATGGAAGTGCAGCGTCTCTCTCCACAGAAAATGCTTGTTCCCAACCCCTGTAAGCACCCTTAACCTGCTAATACAGGGATATCATTTGGGGGGGGGGAATCCTCTTTTTTGTATTAAAATTCATTCATGGTACATTATTATTTTAAAGTATATATGCATGCTTTCTTTACTAATTCCTCATTACAATACAAGATCTCAGCAATCAGGAAAGGATCTCAGTTGCATGTATTAAGGGAGCAGCCAAAAAAACATGCATACACATTTCATGACATATGGACTGCATTCGGACAAAATGTGAACCATGGTTTACCATTATGAGAATAAACTGCAGCTAGCCTCAAATCTGCATACTTCCCCCTTTAGCATGGCCATGAAGAGATCAGGAGTCACTGTTTAACAGGCCAACTGAACTCTAACCTTTGGTTAATCTAAACTATAGTTAGTTAAAACAAGCCAGTTTCATAAACTGGTTTGAGGTTGGCTTGTTTCAACAAACCGTAGTCAAGGTAGTTTATTCAGGTTCAGACACAACAACAAGTTGCAGCTAATCTAAAATGGAAGGGAATCCATCCATACTGCTTCACACGGCCTCACTAGAGGGGGGTGTAATGAAACTGAAGGTATGTTTCAGTTTGCTCTCATATAAGCCTAAAATATGCCTTAGCAAGAAATCCAAATCAATCCATTGTGCACATTTTGTAAAATCAATGTAAAGCACAATCACTAATTGTTACACTAGCAAAACTGCTTGGAAATCATGATATAACTGCAATACCTCCAGAGGAATTTCACAAGCACTGCAGTGAAGTAATTTTTAAAAAACTACATTTGAATAAATCAAAAATTAAATCTACCAACCATGGCACTGCCCTCTCCAAAGGTATCATCTTATCTATGCTTTGCTCACGTAGTTTCAATTCTTCCTCATGTTTTCCATAGATTCATCTGCTGATACTTCCATATCCAGTTCTGAGGAAAGATTCACATTCTTCTTCCCTTATTCCCTAAGGGGGAAAAATACTTAAGTTCTCTTCAGGAATTATATGGCTAACATACAATAAAATGTGTGCATAGAATACCACCCCAAAGTTCAAATGGACCAATAAAAAGAGTGGGTCAAATGTTGACATTCTGAGTAAAACACTCAGCCTGTACAAACATTTAAAGTTTAATACACCTACAGTAGTCCTATATAATAATGTCCAAGTTGTCCCTGCGTCCAGTTGTCCCGTGTGTCCCTGGCTCTGCAACCTATTTCCACAAAACAAGTGTGCAATTGTACAGGTACACCAACAAAATTAAGTCTTTAAAAGGTGGGTTAAAAGTATTGCCCTCTTCCTTAATTGTGAGAAAGAACAAGGGGGGCCAGAAAGTCTCTTGGTGAAGTCCTAAGTTTCAATAAGTAGGGTAACAAAGCACTGTATTACAGCAGTGTGCATAGGGGACAAGCAGTAGCACAAAGGTTTCGGAAGAAGCACATCTTACCCAGTCACTTGGAGGTTTACCACAGGCAACTGGTTAATTAGAAGCCTGCTCTACAGGTTTTATGCAATTCCAATGTTAATAAAAATACACAAAGGCATGTGTGTGTCAAACATTATTAGGCACCTTAAGTGCTTGTTAAGGCATTCATTTATTGTGCACAATATGACCTTGTACATCTTACTCATCATCATTTCACAGAAAGGCGGAAGACAAATGACTTGCCCCATAAAGTCTCTCTAATAACTCAAGGATCCAACCCCAAATTACTGTTGCAGGATGGAGACAAAACAATGGGAAACAGAATTGTGAAAGGAATTTGGGAATGGGGGAGAAAGAATACCATGAAGGTACCTGTCTCTTGCGCTTGTGTTAAATAAGCAACGAAAGATATAAAGGTGACATCAGGCACAACAGAGAACATGATATGAAATAGTGGTGCAAATAATAGACATATGGAAATTGTTTCTAGAACACTGGAAGGCTGGAGGTGCAAGATGATAAAATCAAATCCCAGTGCAGAAGAGCTAGTGGAATTATCAGAATACAAAACCCCTTGTCAAAAAGTGATTTCTGAGCATTCCAGACAGACTCAAAGAAATGACATTATTGCAATCTCTACTTATCCCTTTAAAATATCAGTGATGAGTGCCTTTATTTTCTAGTCAGTACAGTAGATTTAATTAGGAAGTATGACTTGGTTGCCTAAACATTTCAGTAAAGTTAACTGTGGCTCTAAATCTTCTGTTAAACAAAATTCTACAGCATTTATGCTATATTGGCATATATTTATCTGGGGAACTAAAAGGAATTTGTTCAACCATTCAGTGAATAGCTGTTCCAGTTCTTCCAGTTCAATACCTTCATCAGGTACTCTACAAAAACAAGCAGTATACAAAATGCATGCTTACATTTCTTCTCTTTAGATACTGTATGATAACTGTTGATTATGTCACACAAAATGCCAGTTCTAGAAAAGCCAAAATGCAAATTTCTGGGAGAAATTATCAATATGAAAAATGGCAATGCATCATCACTATTCATCTTACTCCATGGGCCAACAATATTAGCAGCAAATGATGCAAAATTTTAATACTCATCAAAGTGTTTCCTTTGTGGAGACTTTCTAAGTGTTTTCTATAGCCTGGGAAAGGAATTGAAAATGCATACTTCAAAACTCTTGCCCATTCTCATTTTCTACACCAAGTATCTATTATTATGAATTCCCAAAAATTGCTATATAAACATAGCAGCCTAAATGAGTAAGAGTGGCTGCACTAGAGGGCAGGCTTTAAACAGATCTGGACTCACATTCTTTAAAAGGAATTCATATCTATACTAGAAGACTGTAGCAAAGCCATATTTAAAGCTCTAACTACCTTAGTAGTCAAATAGATTATTTCCAGTCCCTAAATATATAAGAGCAAGCTTCAAAATACAAGCCACATGAAGCTTCTCCTTCAATTTATTTATTTAAAAGATTTCAATGCTACCTTTTAATGGTACTCCCCTCCCAAAGTGGCTTCCATACAGTACTTCCAGGGTCTACTCAAGGAACAAGGCATTAATAACAAAACAATCCATAATAGTACACATACTGATAAAGGACCTTACTGAAATTAATCATGGTAAATTTTCATCATTCTGGTCAATACAGTGGTTTTCCTTTTAACCACTCAGTGTTATAATCATTCTCAGTGAGACAAACACCATGTCTTTCTACCTACCTGATCCGTTACTACTAACAGCCCAAGAGGGGAGAAATGTATTTTAAACAACAAATACCCCACAGCTTTTGTGCCTGTGTTGGCGTATAAAGCGGAAGTTGATACAGCTTAGAAAAATGGCTGTTTGCCAAAGAGATCATCAATGCCATAATGTGTTTTCGGCATGACAACCCGATACAAAAAAGCCCTTCCACGGGGGGGAGGGAAGGGATGCCAAGCTCTTTCCTTTGTGGCAGATACACTCTGCAGCATCGGAAGGGGGGGGGGGACGACCACGTTAAACGCTCCGGACAAACCTGTTGGCTCCGTCTCCGGCTTGCAGAAATAAGATGCACCGTCATCCCCCCCTCCCCAACCAACCACCACCAAACAGGTATGCAGCTCGGGTGCAAGAACTTCTTAGCCACCCCGTAAGCCTAAGGAATATATGGCCGTGAAGAGGAATCCAGGGATCTGCTCGCTCTCCTCAACACTGCAGGGGAAGGGAGGGAAAAATAAGAGCGCTGGCGACGTCCAAGGCGAGGGTCGAGAAAGGAGGGGGATGTTTTGAACTCAGCTCCAGCCTCCTTTCCAGAAGCGGCTTGGCAGGAGGTGGAAATGCCGGATGCGTAGCATTGCCAAGCCACGCCACCGCCTCCCTCCAGCGTACCTGATACTCCATCCCGCCTCTCTCTCTGTCTCTCCGCTCGCCGTTCAGACGTGCACACGAAACACTCACACGCAGCGCTCCATCTTTCGCGCACGCGCACTCACGCCCCTTCCCCCAACCTGTCGCACGGAGGCGACGGGAGAAGGGAGGGCGCGCGCGGATGCGATGGAGACGGAGACACGGAGGACGGACGGGGCTCCGCGGGGACCCAAAACCGCGGGGCTGGGCCTTCTGCGTCCATCCTTCTCCTGCCGCCTGAGGAGAGCGGCGCGGCCCCAGCACCTCAGACCTCAGCGCCCCTCAGCAACTTACTCCCGGGTGTCGGCGCGGGCCGCCGGCTGCGGCCCTCAGCTCCCTTCCCCAGCGCCGCATGGACAGCGGCGGCGGCTTCTTCTTCTTCGGCTTCTCGTCCCCAGCGAAGGTACCACACGCGCCGGAGGGTCGAGGCGAGCGGCCTCGGCCTGAGCGAGCGAGCGGACGGAAATTGTCTTCTCCTCCTCGTCCTGTGAGGGAGGCTCGCTCCCGAGCGCGAGCGCGCACACACACACCCAACGGACCGCCGCCGCGTTCCCGCGACGTCACCGCGACCAACCGTGGCTCGCGCTCTCCGTCGGTGGGGAGGGGAAAGCGGTGAAAGAGAAAGAGGCCGTTGCTGCGCGTGCGCGGAAGGGGAGGCGGGAGGGAGGGGGAGGAGCCGCCTCGATGCTGGCCAATAAGGGCCTAGCGCCGTCGCCTCTGATTGGAGGGCCGCCGGGGGCGGGGCTGAAGGGAACTGGGATGGCCGTGGCTTGGCTAGTAAGCTTCCAGTACCCAGATGCCTCCGGAAGCGTTGCTAGGATGCTCCTGCATTCATTTGTTTATTTGCATTTGTATGCCGCTTGGTTAAAAATCAAAAAAATCAAAGCGGTTTACAAAAATAGGGCAAAAATCGGGGAAAATCCACAGCCCTCCTCTATTATGCTTTCCTATTTGTTGGAAGCAGTCGTAGTTGTAATAATAATAATAAATAATTTATTAATTTTATTATAATTTAAAGGATGACCACAAACTCTTGGTAGACCACAAACTTGAGTCAACAGTGTGATGCAGCAGCTAAAAAAGCCAATGCAATTCTGGGCTGCATCAATAGGAGTATAGCATCTAGATCAAGGGAAGTAATAGTACCACTATTCTGCTCTGGTCAGACCTCACCTGGAGTACTGTGTCCAGTTCTGGGCACCACAGTTCAAGAAGGATACAGACAAGCTGGAACATGTCCAGAAGAGGGCAACCAAAATGGTCAAAGGCCTGGAAACGATGCCTTATGAGGGAATGGCTTAGGGAGCTGGGTATGTTTAGCCTGGAGAAGAGAAGGTTAAGGGGTGATATGATAGCCATGTTCAAATATATAAGAGGATGTCATATAAAGGAGGGAGAAAGGTTGTTTTCTACTGCTCCAGAGAAGCAGACACGGAGCAATGGATTCAAACTACAAGAAAGAAGATTCCACCTAAACATTAGGAAGAACTTCCTGACAGTAAGAGCTGTTCGGCAGTGGAATTTGCTACCAAGGAGTGTGGTGGATTCTCCTCCTTTGGAGGTCTTTAAGCAGAGGCTTGACAGGCATATGTCAAGAATGCTTTGATGGTGTTTCCTGCTTGGCAGGGGGTTGGACTGGATGGCCCTTGTGGTCTCTCCCAACTCTATGATTCTATGATTATTATTAATTTAAAGGATACAAAAGTTAAACAGATTAAAGTTACCTCAGCTTTCTGAAGCATCTGCAGGCTTGTCAAAATTGGGATTTTATTATTTTTGTATATAATTTTTACTGTATTAAATTTTCTGTTTTACAATTTAAAATACTTTTTACATCCTTAAGATATCAATGACTTCCCTTCTCTTTCCATGGTTCCTTTTACATAAAATAAATCCTGGCATATTTTACAAAAATATACCATTCAGCATTCCATTATTGCATCCATCAAAACTTGTTTACAATGTTGAATTTATCTTAATTCTGCCAGCATTTTCAGCTGTACACAATTATTTCCCATATATTCAATAAACGTTTTCCAAACTTCTCTAAACTTACGTTCTTGTTCTCTTATTCTGCATGTTAAGTCTGCAAGCTGCTCATATTCTGTCAACTTCTGGCATATTGCCTGAGCTAGAGGGACTATTAGTAAAACAGGAATGTTTTGACCCCTTGCTGGAAAGAGCGCAAGTGAGGGCACCTGCTTGATCTCAAGAGGCAGGGAGTTCCAGAAGCGCAGGCGCTGCGGCGCTATTGATTTACTTTCATTTTACTTCTTAACAATTTGTTTATTTGCGTTTTCAAAGCAGAAACAGAGCATACTTGTCCCCCCCTCTGTTTTACTTATTAAATTTATGCGCCACCCTCCATCCAAAGACCCCCCCCAGGGAAAACAAAACAGTAGCCATTGCCGTGGCTGCCCTACCAATGCTCTTCTCCAGCTCAGTGTTGACGGGCTATGGTGGAGCTCAGGTAGGCAAAATAGTCTGCCAGCTCAAGTGTGTGATGCTCTGAGGGCTGGCGACATCCTGACCCAGGATGTTGGTCTTCATCAGGTTGATTGTGAGGCTGAACTCCCTACGGGCTTGGGCAAAACGGTTGATGAATCTCTGAGTCCCGGGAGTGCGCTGTCAAGGCTGCATCATCGGCAAACAACGTCTCTCGGATCAGAACATTTGGTACAAAGTGTTTGGTATAATTCCCTGCGCTTAGTGCACAGAAATAAACCGGAAAGGAAATGTCACTTAGGCACCTTCCTTTCAGAATCCTTTATTTAACATACCTGTCACAATTTCAAACATTTCCTATCTTATAGTACATGGAGTGTTGAAACTTTGACGAGAGCTGGATTCAAATCCCTGCTCAGAAATCCCTGGTGGGTTCAAGAGTAAAGGCTAGAGGATTGGCAAAGTGTAGACGTATAATGAGCTGGAAGGCCACATCTAATTTGCTGCTGCAACAACTGCTAGATATCTTATATAATAATATTTCACACCTTTGTGAGTCCATCTATGCGCTTTTCCCTCCTGGATTGCTTTGCTAGTACTAGCAGGAGAGATGCTATCAGAATGCTGAGAGGGATTGGAAGGTAACAGACTGGTAACAGAATCCACAAATGTTATTTCCTTCTAGCAGTTGCATAGGGAAAAGCCCCTGCATTCCAGGGCTTAAGGGAGACATCAGACGTAAGGTTTTTTTAGCGCAAACGATATATCGACACCCATCCCTACCCTTATGTCAATTTGTATACTGTCCCTGGAAAATGGGGACACTTGGAGGGTCTGAAATGTATGCTGTGCCGTGCTGCCCAATCATTCCTGACTGATATCTTGCTGAGCTCTCAAGCCTCCATCCAGGAAGGGAGGTGGCGGCTCCTCTTCTATACATAAATAATAATAAACGATAATATAAAGCAAATATCTAACACCCTTTTATGCTGGCGCTTATTTTTAGGTGCAAATGAACACCTGCGTCAATTAATGAAGCAGCTGCGGGACATTGTAACCCCCGCCACCCTTGGCTCTTTTAACAGCCTCGGTTCTTTTTGTGGACTGCAAAGAAACTTAATTAAATATAGTGCATGCTCAGGTGTGACAAGACGAGGCATGAAATCCTGCAACCAAACCTCCGCAAGTCATGTCTCAACAGCATAACACCATGGACTTAAAGAGAAGCAATCTGGGAGACTGAATTTTGGAGCTCGCCTGTATATTTGGGGAAGCAGCCTTGCCCCACCCACCCCTGACCTGGACATTATCAACTGCGGTGTTTCAAAATCCAGTCTGGGGCAGCAGCAGGCATTTCCAAGGAAAGGGGTTATCTTGGGCTGACGCAAGGATGGCCAGAATCAAACCACAGATATTGGTGAGGGAGGAGGGCAAGTCCAGCAAGCTCCCTCCTTTGCCAATTCCAAGTGCCACCCTCGGATGTCAGAGGGTACAACTCTGCGGCAGGAGCAGCTCTGCCCCTAGATCTGAATAGGGTGGGAGAGATCTCTGAGTCAGCAAGAATTTGCATAGATGGAACTAAATAACAAGAAAACAACAGAGAACTGGTGTCTTGAGTTTTCTTTTCCCCCTCTTCCCTCCCATTTCTTTATCCTTTTATTTATTTATTTCATAATAATTTTTTATTATTGGTTTCACGATTTAGTTTTACATTCACACAAAAAAGAAGAAGATAACATCGACAAATATAGAATTCTCCGAATTCTCGGACTTCCATCCTCCCTTTCGCGGAGTCCACTAATAACAATTTTTACCGCATGTCTTATCATCCTCTATTTTCTTTATCCTTTTAGAAAAGGGGAAGATTAGACGTGGACACACAAAGCATGGAGAGGCAATGAGATGCTCCCGCACAGCCGTCACTACCGCCGCCGCCATTGCTCGGGATAAGCACCTGCTCTCCTCCTCCCTGAGCTGCCGAGATCACATAACATCAGCCCATAGCTGTCAACTTTCGGATCAGCAGCCTCACCTGTCCCGGGGACAGTCTATGGCAGGCATGTCAAACTGGCGGCCCTCCAGATGTTTTGGACTACAATTCCCATCTTCCCCAACCACTGGTCCTGCTAGCTAGGGATCATGGGAGTTGTAGGCCAAAACATCTGGAGGGCCGCCAGTTTGACATGCCTGGTCTATGGTATATCTAACAATCCAGGATAGCAGCGGGAAACGGCACTGGAATAAGGGAATTTCCAGCAAAAAAAGGGCAGGTTGACAGCTGTGGCTTGGAATAAGGGAGTTTCCTGCAAAAAAGGGAGGGGTGCCAGCTATGCATCGGCCTTGAAAGACCTACATTGCTTCACAGTACGTTTCCGAGCACAACTCAAAGTGTTGGTGCTGACGTTTAAATCCCTAAACGGCCTCAGTCCAGTAGACCTGAAGGAGCATCTCCACCCCCATCTTTCAGCCTGGACACTGAGATCCAGCAGCAAGGGCCTTCTGGCTGTTCCCTCACTGCGAGAAGTGAAGCTACAGGGAACCAGGCAGAGGGTCTTCTTGGTAGTGGCGCCCGCCCTGTGGAACGCCCTCCCATCAGATGTCAAAGAAATAAACAACTATCTGACTTTTAGAAGACATCTGAAGGCAGCCCTATTTAGGGAAGTTTTTAATGACTGATGTTTTAATGTATTTTAAATCTCTTGTTGGAAACTTCCCAGAGTGGCTGGGGTATAAGTATATTATTATTATTATTATTATTATTATTATTATTATTATTATTATTATGTTGGCTCTGGCAGCTCTGGCAGGGGAAATAGGGACACTCCGGGGTCAAAACAGAAGCTGAGATGGCTTTCACCATTCCAGGACTGTCCCTGGAACACTGGGACACTTGGAGAGAATGCAAACTTGCCGATCCATTAACTTTGTAACGGTGTCATTGTGACAAGGCTTCTGAACTGGATTGGGACCCTAGCGCAGGGGTTAGGAGGGAGGGCTAACCCTTTGCCCTCTACTGCTAGCATGCTGGTTTGGATCAGGGGTCAGCAGCAGAAATCCGCATTATAGTAAGTAAATAAATATCCCAGGGTTGCCATATTTCAAAAAGTAAAAAATCAGGACAGCCTTTAGGAAACACTGAAATTGTAGAGTTTTTTTTTTTTTAAGAATCCCCCCAAATTGATGCCCCTTTTTTAATACAAAAAGGCCATGATTTTGACTTGTCTGAGATCCAGAACAAAGCACTGTCTTTTGGAAATTCTGGTAATGTCTGGGGAAATCCGGACATATAGCAGCCCTAAAAATATCCTATTCATTCACAACTCCCTCAGTGTCGTTGGGCTCATTCCTAGAATGGCACACTCTGGAGGGAGATGATGAGAAATTGGAGGGGGAGGCAGGGCCAGATGGAGGCTCTTCCTTTGCAGGAGGCTTTTGGGCTAAAGTACAAGGTATTTATTTATTTGTATAGAATTTATCATTTGTATTTAGTTTTCTATAATACCCCTCTTATTAGCAAGGGAAGATCAACCAGATTAGCCAAGAACACACATTTTTAAGGGTTAATATCCGACAATCTTTGGTAAAGAGTTGATTGGTGAAGTTTCAACAGAGGAACGAGGGAGATTGCAAAGCCTACAGAAAAAGAAAGGCGGTTAGGTGCTTTTTTAAAAAAAATGTTTTAATTAATATTCTCTTTTGAAATTTAAATGTTGCCCTGCAGTGTCCTGCTTCCTTGCAAACAAGAATGGGAAAGGTTGTGTGGGATGATAGAGGAATGCAGTTGACCTCGCCAGCAGGCCATTTGGTTTACAAAGTTGCTAGCTTATAGGCGCATTTACTCAGAGTGAATTGGAAAGAAAACCCTAATTCAGATTGACTGCAGTCTTTGCGACCTTTACATTCTGGAGAAATCCAAACCTGAATATGCATTGCTGAACCGAAGGCATATTTTTTCGTTTTGTTATAACCTTGTCTTCATCTTCCTTCCTTCTGTTGTTCCCTCCGTGCCGAATTTAAGAACCAAAGCTTGTATTGGTGTTTTATTGTTGCTTTGCAGAGTCCCAGGCCCATTGATGGTGCTGTGCAAATAATAATTAATCAAGATCTCACTAAGGCAACCTCTCTGGGAAAGGGGGGGAATGTTTTAAGCAGCAATGTTCCAAAATGAAATGTGGGGGCTTTTATTAATAAAGCCTTAATGCAAGGCTGGGGATATTGTGCTACCCCCAGATGTTGTCAAATCCATCTCCTTTCACCCCCCTCTCAGCCTCACTAAGGTGGTCCAAAGGAAAGCAGAGCAATATGTTCAGCACTAGCTTAGGGACTCCACTCCAAATTTTTGCAGCGTTTACTCCTTAGTCCTTTCTTCTCCCGAAGAGACCTCTGCTGGAAGGAGAAAGCAGAAAGCAGAAAGCTCTCGGAAGGAACTGCATGGCCTGGCTGGGTCATGTACGGAAGGCTGAGTGCAAGTACTGGAAAGAGAGAAAGATGCAGTTTGTTTGAACGTTTAAGGAAGAAGCGGTCATCTTCGAATCAGGAAAACTAAGCCCATGCTTGCGAATGCAAATACTTTGCATATAAAGGTGAAGGACCGCTGGAAGGTTAAGTCCAGTCAAATGTGACTATGGGGTTGTGGCGCTCATCTTGCTTTCAGGCTGAGGGAGCTGGCGTTTGTCCACAGACAGCTTTCTGAGTCATGTGGCCAGCATGACTAAACTGCTTCTGGCACAACAGGACACCGTGACGGAAAGCAGAGCGCACGGAAATTTTCCTGCCACAGCAGCACCTATTTATCTATTCATGCTGGTATGCTTTTGAACTGCTAGGTTAGCAGAAGCTGGGACAGAGCAACGGGAGCTCACTCCATCGGGGGAATTCGAACCGCCGACCTTCTGATCGGCAAGCCCAAGAGGCTCAGTGGACTTTAGACCATAGTGCCACCTGCGTCCCTCTTTGCATACATTCCTCTTTAGCTGTACGTTCTGCCAGTGAAAGCTTTTGGATACTTTAACAAGTGTTTGGACCTAAGAATCGAGTCAGCCTCGCACATGACTTGGCTTCCTCGCTGCAATTCAGCTCCTCGGCCAACAAGAGTCCCATCCAGGATGGTATATTAGGTCTTTGCATGTCCTTATGTTCATGTTTACAACCAGGAAAGGCCTTCAAGGCCTGTCCTCATTGGCAGCCAGTCAATCTAGCCAAATTATCCTATACTAATTAGTCTCTCCTATCCAGTGTTGCAGTGTTTGGAAGCAAGCACAGTAGCTTTCAATGTAAGTGCTAATTAGAGCCATCACAAATCCATGGTCCTCTGCCTCCCTGATTTCCTTGGATTTTCTAGGGAGATGGGACAGATTCTCATTATTTAGTTGGTACGGTGATGAGAATCCGAAGGGAACTAGGATTTAATACTGTTCTGCAAGTGCTGCGGTCAGGGGCACCATCTGGGGGGGAGGGGGATTGGGAGCTAGGGTCCCTCCCCCAATTTTTCATATTTTTTTTTTTTACATTTAATATATTTTGATATGACTTTATTTTTTAAAAACAAAAAAACGTTATTTGATTTTTAGAAATTTCTCTGAATCTCTAGACTTCCCACCCTCCCTTCCGTGGGTCCTATTGTCAACCCTTTCAACTGCATATTATTTCCTAATCCATTTTTTACATCTCTCCATATTGTCCATGATATATGCTACATTACAAGTGTTATTAAAATCCCGCGGAATTTTTACCTCTCTCTCTCTGTGAATATTGAATAAAAGACATTGGTAAGAGTTTCTTGCCTTTCTGTTACTGGCAGACAGCCATGAGGGAGGAGGATCAGATTCCCTGAAACCTGGCACAATAGTACTTCCATGCATGTGTGGTGATTCTGGGGGCCTGCCTCTGTCGCCACAAATCCATTGGCTCCATCCAAGCGGACATCATTGCCAGAAAAGTCACTTATTGATGGGCACTGGCAGAGTTTCCAGGTTGCTGAGGCGGTGTGTATGTGTGTGTGTGTGTGTGTTTACTGTTTCAACAACATGTACATTTTGTCTTCTCCAAGTGAGAACACAAAGAATATGCTAGGCATGTTCCTGGTGCAACTGCAGCATAGCTGCCTCCAATTCAACATACAGTATCTGAAGTACAGTGGTACCTTGGTTCTCGAACTTAATCTGTTCCGGGAGTCTGTTCAACTCCCGAAACCATTCAAAAACCAAGGAGCAGCTTCCGATTGGCTGCAGGAGCTTCCTGCACTCAAGTGGAAGTCGCGTCAGATGTTTGGCTTCCAAAAAACATTCACAAACTGGAACATTTCCTTCCAGGTTTGCGGCCTTTGGGAGCTGATTTGTTTGACAACTAAGCCATTTGAGAACCAAGGAACCACTGTATAGGATTGCTCTGCTAGTATGGGATCTTTTCAGTGGCAGTTTTCCTTTTCAAGTGGTGCTGAAATTTCGACCTACAGTATCTTGGGAATTGTTCCCCCACCCCAAATGTCAGGCGGCAATCTGTGGTTGGATGAACACGACGGAAAGGCTCTCTGCACATGTTCAGATTGTTCTCTCGCTTATTTGTTGCTCATTGTTACATTCCAGGGCTGAACTTTGGCACCGAAAACAGGTTCTTAGGACTACTACTTCAAGCGGTGCATGCAGACACGCCCAAAGCTCAGCAAGGAGAATGTCAAACTGCACGATACAGTCAGCTTCGTGAAATCCGCATTTATCTGAACAGCCAGAAAGGAAACGAGTCTTTGTGCTTCAAACAACCGCTAAAGTTCTGGAATGCAGTGCTTGGTAACAACCATAGGAAACAATGAGTTTGGAAATCTGTTTTGCGTTTCTTTTAAGCCTCTGGCTTATTCTTTTTTTAAAAAACAGAACAAAACAAAACTCAGAATTAGTGGTAACAACAAAAACAAATTAAACATATGGCACAGGCCACAATTCAGCAACAGTTAAGCACCTTTAGATCCCGATGACTTCTTCGCTTCACTCTCTCTTCAAACTCAACCCAACCTGAATGTACTGTACTTAACTTTGGCCATCTTCTTTCGTCACTCACACAACAATTGATACTACTTGTCGTAAATTTGGTTCAGTCCTGAGCCCCCTAGGTTTGCAGGGGACACACAAAGGAACGCACACATGGCTTTCATCCCTCCGTTCGACAAAGTAAGCAACCCCTGGGGACGGCTCCTTGCATGCAAAGGATTTTCTGGATGGGGATAAATGTTTATTTACATCCAGAAAGAAAGAAAAATCCAAGGAAGTATTGCAGAGTACAGTTAATGCTACCCTGCACGACTATGTCTCCTACGGAATGGCGAAACCTGGAAATAAGCCAGCTGCTACCTTTGCATTCCTACAGGAATTGATTCCAAGCCCGAAACCTGTGCATCACGGTAATCTCGAAAGTGATGTTGACATTGGTGAGGTCAGGCAGACCCCTGTAAGCTCTGCATCCCACATTGACGCTCCGCTGAAAATCAAAGGGAGATCTTCCTTTTGAGGGCTGAAAAAGATTAAGGCATGGAGAAACTCCCCATGCCTTTGATCCAGAGAAAGGCCCTAACTAATTTAAAGCCGAGGAATCTGCAAGTCTCATTTTCTCCTCTCTGTTAGCTTTGTTTTGAAGCTGGAGCTATGGAATGAGGATGCCAGCCCTTCGTTTTTTCACCTTGATTTTGGTCAGCTGGAGAGCCGCTGCTCCCTTCGGAAACATTTTATCAAAATGTCTACTTCCTCGGCTGTACAGTTTATGACATCTCCTGCCAAGTGGCAGCGATGCTCATACCGGAAAAGTTATTTCCAGGGACGCACATTGTTCTCTTTCCCATCAGAGCTACCCTGCTAACTTAGTCTCCTCGGAAATCAAATGAGGAGAGGAGTTCAACTTCACTTTTGGTTTTGTTAATCCATCGCCCCGTTCTTCGTTTTTTTTTTCATTTTGCTTTTAATTCCTATACACAAAGTGTTTTACAAGCAGACGAAACAACAGAATATACAACGAAGGTCACACACATTATGAAAATCTGATCCAATATAAAGAACCATGCTTCACCTGTAGGTGTATAAATAATTTTATATGCTGGATACGGGTAGAACTGTGTTATCAACCACTGAGCTCCTTGGGTTTGCCAATCGGAAGGTCGGTGGTTTGAATCCCCGTGATGGGGTGGGCTCCCATTGCTTTGTCCCAGCTCCTGCCAACCTAGCAGTTCGAAAGCATGCTAGTGCAAGTAGATAAATAGGTACCACTGGGGCAGGAAGGTAAATGGCGTTTCCATGCACTCTGGCTTCCGACATGGTGTTCTGTTGCACCCGAAGCAGTTTAGTCATGCTGAAAAGCGAGATGAGCGCCACAACTCCATAGTCGCCTTTGATTGGACTTAACCGTCCAGGAGTCCTTTACCTCTTTACCTATAAATCATTTAATGTGTCAATATGAATGGAAGTCATTAAAACAGCAGTTGTGATATAAGGGATTGTTATTTTGACTGGAGCGTAAAGGGATTTAAAGGATTTTGGAACACAGAAATAAATTAAACCATCAAACCATCAATTCTAGCTTGTGGGGGACCACCTAAATTGTATAATTTGACATCTCAGTGACTGGTATTATTAATTGTATTATTATTTGGCATTGTTATAATGAGGCTATTATTGGATTATTGTAATTGAAAACTATTAAAAATTAGTACGGTATATAAAAATATAAAGAATCATGAAACATTGCCAGAAGAGGAACTAACTAATGCGATATTCAATAACCGATTAGAATACTGTACAATAGTACACCATGAAATTAAATAGCAACAAATCATTGGACATAAATTCAACATTAACCATTTCAATAAATGACTTGTCACAACCCTCAAACAAATTACGTGTACAAATTAACAGACTTAGAAAATTTGGTTGCAAAATACAAAAGCAAAATATAAATTAACAGATACCGTAGCATTTAAGAACAATTTAAAACACACACACACCCTCGCCCCAAGTAAAAGAATATACAGTATGCACACCTTTTACAGCAAACACAGTCACAGGGACTCCTTTACAAGACAGAACAGGGAAATAGATCTTGATGGGAACATCAAAGATGCGTTCCCTGGCGGTGGCCTGCTCAACATGTGTAAAGCTACAGCAGATTGTCAGGAATACGGTTCAAGCCTCGATTACAAATAAACTGAAGCACTTCAAAGGGAATAACACGCTGTCTCAATCTGTTAGTCCTCTTTACTACTTGAGAAATGTAAGACACATTCCTTATTGCTTGCTTGGTAAATGTCTGAGAACTCTCTCCACACCCAACCACAAACGGCAAATGCCTTCATTCTGAGTCACACCTGAGCGTAACTCCAACGAGATCCCAAAACTAGGGGGAAATGAAGCACTGCAGTATGATATATATTTTGTTTCGCACCCTGTCAAATATCTGATGCGCGTCTCAGCAGCAATGATGCAGAAAGCTGATTGAGTTAATCCGACTCTCGTTTAGGTGTGGTGCGCAAAAGGAAGTGCCAGATAGTCAATGCCGGAGGACTTAATTCATGCTGGGTGCCTTGGGCTTCAGCTCTGTAACTTAAAAAAAAACACCACACATATCAGAACACATCTCCACACCAAGTTAGAAGAGGTGTCCTCTGAGCATGTGCAAAGTGATATTTCCTGATCACCAGAAAACCACATCTCTACATGTGTGAGACTGAAGGCCACTTCACAACCTAATAATCACGATGATAATTTTATTATTTATACCCCGCCCATCTAATAAAACATTAAACATTTTTTTAAAAACTTCCCTATACAGGGCTGCCTTCAGATGTCTTCTAAAAGTCAGGTAGTTGTTTATTTCTTTGACATCTGATGGGAGGGCATTCCACAGGGCGGGCGCCACTACCGAGATGGCCCTCTGCCAGATTCCCTGTAACCTCATTTCCCGCAGTGAGGGGACTGCCAGAAGGCCCCCAGAACCTACAGAGGGGTATTGGGAAATGATTTATAATGAAATGAAAAAAATGTTCAAAACTACTCCCTCCCACACACACCCCAAAACAGAGTCCTGTTTGTTGGGGATAACCCAGATTGAAATTCCTAGATGTTAAAAAAGGTTATTTATGTACTGTACACAACAACTGCAGTCTGTGTTTTGTTAGCCCCCAAATGGAAAATGAGTGATGTCCCAACTAAAGAGGGTTGGCAACTTAAGTTAACACAATGTGCACAACTTGCAGATTTAACGTATAGAACGAGAGAGCAAGAAGAACATATGTTTGAAGAAGACTGGAAAACATTTATTGAATATGTGGAAAGTAACTGCATACAGCTGAAAACGCCGGCGGCATTAAGATAAATTCAACAGAGTAAATAATTTTTTACGGATGTAAAAGTGGAAAGTTGATTTGAATGGTTACGGTAAAATATGCAAGGACATATGATATGTAAAATTAACCATGGAAAGGGAAGAAGGGAAGTCATTGGGTATTTTAACGTTTGTAAAACGTTGATTTGGAATTTCAAAATTGAAAATTTATTTTAAAAAAAGACGATATTTTTTTTAATTTTTTTTTGAACATACTTTTTATTAATTTTACAAAATACAAAAAAACAAAAAAACGGTACATACTTAAACCCCTTTTCCACCTCCTTCCTACCCACCCACATGGGTCCTCCCCTGCCACAGAAGTATCCCATGTATGTGAACAGTCAGAGATGGTCCATTTTATGCTTGGATTTCTGTCCTCCTCCCCCTCCCCTGACCCCAAAGCCCCCCCCTGCCACCAGGGAGCTCCAGCAAACCAGGGCAGTACGCAGGAGGACATCCATCCAACCATCTATTGTCATACCAAAAAAAAAAGAAAAATAGAAATAGGAAAAAAGGGAAAAAAGAAAGGGCGAAAAAAAAACAAAAAAACAATACAAAACAGAAAAATTTTTCTTGCATTCATAGTTGTAAAACCATATTTTGTGGGCTTCCCCTCCCCCCCCTTCCCCGGTTTTCATCCCTTTTTTATCATCTGCAACAGTTTCTTACTTTATAAAAATACACCTTTGTATCTTATACAACTTATAAATCAATTGTTAACATTTTCATCTAATATTCAAATCACTGAAAAATCAAACTCCCATTTTCTCTTCCCGTGCCTAACTTTTTCTCCCTCTATAAGCCTCCATATTTTCACATTTTCCAAAATCCATTCACTTTTAAAACTATAACTATTCTCAATTTAACCTTACATCCCCGATTACCGGCTCCACCCCCCCAATCCAGCAAATTCCAAAATCAGCAGACCAGTTATAAACCTGTTAATCCATCCTTATAATCACAACATCACTTTCCCTTCACCCCACCCCCTGTTTACAGTCTTTTGCCATCCAGGCCACCATACAGGACCCCTGGATTTCTTCTCTTCTCTGCATATTTTTTCCTTCTTCCCTGTGGGCGTTCTGGAGTTCCAATAATACCAATCGTGCCCCCCTCAAAAGCAGGGCACTCCATCCAACTTTTTGTAGAGTAGAGTCATCATTTTTTTCGTGGTGTGCTTCATTTTGTGTTGAATCATCACAGTCCTCATCTTCATCTTTTCCTTCCAAATCACAGTCACCATCATTGTCATTCTCACATTCATCTTTTTCAGTGTCAAAAGCTTCATCTCCTAAAAAATCATATTCCGCCATCACCGTCTGAAATTTTTGCTGTAACTCTTGCCGTCGTGTCTCCTCTTGACATAGCTCTATTCTTGTTTCCCACATTAAGGTCAAAACAGACCGCTGAAACTCAGGGGAACACTTTTTTGTTGACATAATTCAATCCTGCCAAGGTCAAAACTTGTCACGTGGGGTGGAATATGATCACAGTTTATTTTCTCGACTCCATTTTAACAAGCTGGCTGCATTCTTCAAGTCTTGTTAACAATAAAGTTCGAACTCACATTTCACAAGCACTTAAACCAAAAAAGAAATTCCACAAAGTCCAGAAATACAAAGTGAAATAAAAATTGACTTATAAATCCTGATCAACTCACTGGGTTGTCTGGGCTGCCGGCTCCCGAGGGAAAGAAAGGTTTTTCTTAGCCTTTACCTCTTGCTGCAGGGCAGTCATAAACCACAGTCTCTCTCCCCTTTTCACCCTGCATCAAAGGGGAGATTCTCTTTGATGCCTTTGAGGGATCCTTTTGAATTACAAATCTTCTGTTTATGGCTTCGGGTTTCTATTTACTGTCTCTTTGTTGCCGTGGGGGGGGGGTGGCTTCCTCTTTTCTCCCCTCTCTCCCAGATCCAAATTGTTTTATAATCCAAATCGTGAGGTTACTTACAGTCTTTTCCAATCGTTTTATTTTCGGAAGAATCCAGCGCTCTCCGCCTTCGGCTTGAAGCTTCTCCCTGCTAGAATAACGTTGCCGCTCAAAATGGCCCCCGCGACTTCTACCCTCCTCGCTCCGGAGCTCTTATTAGAGCTAACCGAAGAGTTGGGGAGTCCGGATTGGGTCTGTGCCGAGCAAATTGCCCCCGGGACGCCCTTCCCGAGGTTCTAAGGGGCGCAGCGTCGCTCTCGCTGCCCTCCCCACTCCTAGCAGAGACGGGCCGTCTCGGAGACGAGACGAAACCCCGCCGGTCGGCGCTGGCGCTGAACCCGGAAGCCTCGACGATATTTTTTTTAAAGAGCCTACAGAGGGAACCTATAGATTTCCTTCAGTTTGCCCCTAAACAGAGCCGGCTCAAGACATTTTGGCACCTGAGGTGGACCCCCAAATGGCTTCCCCCTCACCACCAGGAGGTCATGGAAGATCTACATCAGGAACAAGGACGGTGGGAAGAAACAATTCCAGCAGGATCGGCTACCTCACCTTGCCTCATGGATGGGCCAGTCCTTACCCTAAATCACCTCTGATGTTTTAAAGACACCTCCAGTTCATTGGCCAGTCTTTACATTCACCCTTCCTCTGCCACCTATGGGGAATGGGACTCCAGATATACGATACAGCAGCTTAGGGATGTTGTTTAGTCGTTTAGTCGTGTCCGACTCTTCGTGACCCCATGGACCATAGCACGCCAAGCACTCCTGTCTTGCACTGCCTCCCGCAGTTTGGTCAAACTCATGTTCGTAGCCTCGAGAACACTGTCCAACCATCTTGTCCTCTGTCGTCCCCTTCTCCTAGTGCCCTCAATCTTTCCCAACATCAGGGTCTTTTCCAAGGATTCTTCTCTTCTCAGGAGGTGGCCAAAGTATTGGAGCCTCAGCTTCACGATCTGTCCTTCCAGGGAGCACTCAGGGCTGATTTCCTTAAGAATGGATAGGTTTGATCTTCTTGCAGTCCATGGGACTCTCAACAGTCTCCTCCAACACCATAATTCAAAAGCATCAATTCTTCAGCTGTGAGCTGAAGATGAGCCCCTCAGCTTAGGGATGAGGATAGGCAAAAAAGGAGCGGCATGTGAAGGAGAGCCGATGGCTGGCTGCTGCATCTCCAGATTAATCAGCAGCCTTGAAAGAAGAGAGCGACTCTCGGACTGTAACCTGGCAACCCTATTTTCCCTTCACCGAGATAATCTCTGTGTGCAGGTGTGCACCACCACGTGTGAAAATTGTTCCGGCAATTTTGCTGCAAGGATCTACATTTGGGGAGCTCTGCACAGGGCAGTATTCCCAATGCATTGTTTATTTGCTTTTTGCTCGCTTACAAAAGGGCTATCTACGTATGTGGCATTTTGCTAAAGAGCAGGTATGGTGGGCTCTAACCCTGAGGGGCTTCTCAGCGACGGAGTGAGTTCCCATTGCTCTGTCCCAGCTCCTGCCAACCTAGCAGTTCGAAAGCACACCAGCGCAAGTAGATAAATAGGTACCGCTGCAGTGGGAGGGTAAACGGCGTTTCCGTGCGCTCTGGTTTCCGTCACGGTGTCCCGTTGCGCCAGAAGCAGTTTAGTCCTGCTGGCCACATGACCCAGAAAGCTGTCAGTGGACAAACGCCGGCTCCCTCGGCCTGAAAGCGAGATGAGCGTCTCAACCCCATAGTCACATTTGACTGGACTTTACCTAATCCTGAGGGGCTTCTCGGCTAAAGCTGGCATGGGAAGCAACCAAGGAAAGAGAGAATTGGAAGCATGGGTGGGCAGAGGGAAGAATGTGCAATGGTTTGGATGCCTTGTCCTTTGGCTCGGTTGCGAGAGGGTATAGAAACTAGAGGGGTGATCCAAAGCAGGCGAGGGGAAAACTGTGTCCCTCCGAGCGTTGCAGGACTCCGACTCCCATCAGCCCCTGCCAGCGTGGTCAAGGATGATAGGAACTGTAGTTTGTCAATATCTGGAGAGATACTTGTTCCTCACACTGGAAAGTTTCCTGCACGTACCCAACTCCTTCTTGCAAGGATCCCGGGACTGTATTTTGCCTTGATGTAGACAAGACTGAGAAATAGTGACTTACTGGCCATACATTGCTGAATGGGCCTTTTTTTGTGTGGCAGTGCTGTTCCCTAGACTGAAAACCAGCATTCTTGTCTGGTTTATGCTGTCCATTAGTTGTAGGACAGCAAATCAGACACTGACTTATCCAGTTTTCATCAGGGCCGGCCCTAAGGCAAGGCTGGGTGGTGCAATGCGCCAGGCTGCCGGGCCGCCAGGGGGCGTGGTGCCCACCAGACAGCCGCACTGGGGAACGGGGCGGGGGAGGCACCGGAGGGATCTTCGCACCATGGCACCAGGGGCGGGCGCCAGATATGCTTAAGATGGCCCTGGTTTTCATACATGGCGATACACATGTTTTCCTCTTAGGCTTATCAGGGCAGAAAATGCGGCTTCCTTTCCAGGCAGAATCCCAGGTTTCTTTTAAGAAATACGAATGCTGGCTCCCCCTTATCTACTGGACTTGCTGCAAAGCACATATCAAAACCTATATTACAGTGCGGGGACAGTTTTTCATATCCCCCTTACATTTTAATTGCGCCTGTAACTTTTTGCTTTTAGTTTGAATACAGTTTTCAGCATTTTACAGCAC
Organism: Zootoca vivipara; assembly: GCF_963506605.1. Lineage (NCBI taxonomy): Eukaryota > Metazoa > Chordata > Lepidosauria > Squamata > Lacertidae > Zootoca > Zootoca vivipara. The sequence continues at coordinate 14,279,546 of NC_083287.1, read as the reverse complement.
AATCCCCATGCATGTCTTCTCAGAAGCAAACCTCGCCGAGTTTCTTTGTGAAAAGTGTACACAGGACTGCAGACTTAGGGCTCAGCCATACTTTTGCTTGTTCCATGCCTAGAAAGCACAGTCTGAGTGGATTTCTGCTTGTCCCTTGGTTCCGAGGCACAGGTCCGACTGGTTTTGCCTCCCTCACCAAAAAAACTTGCTCTTTAGCGCTAAATCAGAACAAACAACAATATGTGGGAAACCCAATTGTTGTTTGTTCTGATTCAGCACTAAACCATGGGTTTTCCCAGGGGAAATTGGCAGGACAAATAGAAGTGTGGTCGAGCCTTTAATTTTACTTCTTGTAGCTTTCTCTTAGCCTGTTTTAATATATAAGATAAGTCAACCATTATGAGACAATGGCCTAGTTTAGACGTAACAATGAAATAATGGTTTGGTCACCCTGACCTCAGCCTCATGAAAACTCCTCCTTTCCTAGCTTATGTGAGCCATAGTTTATCTGATTCAGATGTCATAGTAAAGCATGACTTGCCCAAACTAGGAGTGTGTTCACATTAACTCCTTGGAGTATAGTGAAGTTGTTGGTTTTTTTCTGGTGAGTTTCAGAGGGCTTCTCCCTAGCTGTTGATATCAACACAACTTAATTAGTTTCAGATCCATTTCTGCTTCAGTACACACCAAGGGGTGTCAATGGGCAGGGCATGTCTTCACCCCATGCAACTCCTCGAAAGATTCCATCAACAGTGTCTCCAAAAATTTTACACATCACTGGGAAGACAGGCAAACTAATGCCAGTGTACTGGAAGAAGCAAAGAACACCAATGTCGAAGCAATGATTCTTCAACATCAAGTTTGTTGGACTAGTCATGCTGTGCGAATGCCTGATGATCGTCTTCCAAAGCAACTACTCTATTCCAAACTTAAAAATGGAAAGAGTAATGCTGGTGGTCAACAAAAGAGGTTTAAAGACTCCCTCAAGGCAAATCTTTAGAAATGTAGTATAAACACCAACAACTGGGAAACACTGGCTGCAAGCGCTCCAATTGGAGAACAGCCTTTACCCAAGATGTCATGGAATTTGAAGACGCTCAAACAAAAGGGAGAAACGTGCTAAGAGGAAGGCACGTTTGGCAAACCCTCACCATGATCAACTCCTGCCTGGAAAGCTATGTCTCCACTGTGGAAGAACGTGTGGCTCCAGAATTAGCCCCACAGTCACTTACGGACTTACTGTTAAGACCGTGTTTATGGAAGAAAATTTTACTCGGCTATGAGTGATCGCCAAAGAAGAAGAAGAGGACCCCATGCCATGGGGTTCATACCATGGGTTCATACCATGGCTGGAGATGAATTAGGAATGACTTAAGGACTTCAAGTGGTATGAAACTGGCTGGAGAAACACCACATCAGACAAAAGGAAGGGTGCCTGGGGCTGGGGCTTTTTAAAAGCCAGAACTCATTGGAACTCAGTTCCAGCACCTCTAAGGTGGACACCATTATAAGAGGGAGGTGTTGATTGTGAGTTCCAGATAGCATGGAGGATGCATATGCATTATGGATAATGTCTTGTGGACTAAAAACCCAGCTTGGAAACACAATGAATAGAAATGAGGACGCAGCTCAGGGAGGGAAAGAACCAAATCAGATTAAAGGAGGAAGGAGGGACAGCCCTAAGTACATTCATAATGGCCCTAGTTTGGCATTTATTCCTCAACCAAGGAAAGTCAAACACAAATATTTGAAAGAACAAAATAATAGTTTCCACTTATACCCGGGTGAGCTTAATGAGGATAACTCCTTTGGGGGGGAAAACACCTTTATGTGGAAAGTACCAAGGAGATTTAAGAAGCCAAAGGTCCTGTATAAGTTAACATCCCTCAGTACAGAAGAGGGAAAACCCCTTATTTCTTCCAGCACATCTGTAATCTATAATTTAGCACTCAGATTGGAAAAGTTTTCAAATCATGTCCAATAGCCCAGCATTTGTTTTACATTACTGGTCATGCCTGCTTGCCACTTTGTAGCTTGCTTGAATATTATTACCTTGTCATCAGCAACTTATTTTTTATTGAACATCTTGAGGAAACAAGCATGTACAGTAATGAGACTCCTACAGTGCTGGTTTGTGCACTAGCGGATCAGGTAAGCTAGCTGTTAAATGCAGTTGTTAACTGTGGCTTGAGCAAAGGGTACTGCTCAAGTACATGCGTGGAGGAACAACCCCAAGGACCAGCCTTCGCCCACGTCCATCACTTGAGTATCATGATCTGGCTTCATTCATCTGGGATAATAAGATGGTGGCTGATGGCTTATATAGCTTTTTCACACATGGGGAGGGAGCCACGCAGCGTTTGAAATTTGCCAGGCACCAGGCGCTATTGCCCACTTGCGACCAAGTGAAGATGCCCAGGTGCCAGGAGGTGGCATGCCTGGAGATCCTTGGATCTTACCTGTTTTCACACACTAACACCACATCCTGTACAATTCTACCCATTATATTTTATCTGCACAATCAGAACGAATTTCCGGAACCAAAAAGCCAGGTTGAAAAATACGACTTTCGAGCCACCTGGCCCCAAAATGGCAACTAGACCTTCCATTTTGGTGACTGTAACCCTGGTCTGAGGAGCCATTTGGTGCCTAGCTTGTAGATCCAAATTTCTAACACTGGAGCCACATGGATGCATTTGGTTTGGGCTGTTTGTTGCACAACAGCTTAAATCAACAGGAAGCTTCCTTTGGCGTGGTGGGAATTAGCAATCAAATACTTTCTCCCAGTTGCCATTTCTTCTTTCCTCGATCGTGTCCAAGCCAAGGTCCATTTTAGGAGAACAGCAGACAAGGAAACTCTGTTCTCTCATTCCCAGGGACAACTCCAGAAAGAAAATGGTCTCCGGGGACATAGCCTTCTTGGCATTCGAAAGACACTTCTGTGTGAATCCAAAGTTTGCTTCTCATTCAGCAGCCATGAAAGAAGCAGATGATAGATATCTGTATGGTAGAAACCCAATGAGCCAGCATTGCACAAGCTCGAGCTTAGCCGTGATAACGCCTTGGTGCTGACAAGCCTTTGATGTCACAACACAGCCTTAAACTCATTGCTTTGCTTAAGTTGCTGTCTGACCGTCTTTGCTTCCATGCAAGCAAAAGAGTCGCTTCGAAGCTGCAGCACATTTGCTCAAGTCGATGATGCTTGCTGCTCAAGTGACAGGCTGTCAGCTGTCCAAAGTTTAAAATGCTTGGAAACACATCTTGTTTCCTAGGGAACTTCTCTGCCTTAAGGGGTTTTTTCAAGGTACCCAGGGGACGTTTCATGATAATTACTTTGCATCCAAAGGCAATCAGGGCATAAAAGTTGAACTGGCTCCTCCCACCCCACTAACCGGAGAGGTTCTTGATGTAGAACTCCAATTATGGATCGTACCAAACAGATTTGCATTCCTTCCATCTTCCCCTGTTAAATTTAAACTCCTTTATTTCTAGGACAGGCAATTCCTTTCCCGTCTCCGATCCTCACACCCAACCCTTTGCCGTCCTTAAAGAAGGAGAAAGCCATCAAATTTGCCATTTCCAAAAAAACATGTGAACCAAGACACAGCCGTTCTTCAAAAACTTGAATTTTGCAGTGTGGTTCTCCACAAAAAATGCATACACAGACACACACACACAGACACACACCCCATCAATTTATTAGGAGAATCTGTGCATCTGAAAACCAACCATCTCACTAAACCATTTATCTCAGAATAAGCCTATTTGCATCTGAAATACCTTCAAATGAAAATACCATATGATTTCTTACTTAGCATATATTAAAAGGACATAGTTATTTCTGCATTGATTGATAAACACAAATGACAAACAATTGTGTGGAGTCATTATGTGTATTTTTGTCACATCAGGACGATAATATCTGTTTCCAAGTCTGCTTCCCCTGTTTCCTTTAGGTATTTTTTAAAAGCAATTAAGTAAATCTTGAAATTTGTTAATTGCTTTGCATTTAGAGGCTCCTCATAATCCGAGGCCCTAAATTGCCACTTCCTTAACCTGTACATAAATCCAATACTGTTGGCAGGTTGTGGCTCATGTTCTGCGAAAAGTGTGGCTTCTGTTGAAAATTCGTTGTTAACCAAAGGAAGTGAAGTGGCAGAATGAACTATGCCACATCAGAAAAGGGCAGGGCAGAATATATACGATTTTTTAATTCTCCCCCATGTGGGGCATGAACTGCCTACAAGTATGAAGCTAGAACATCAGAAAGAGCTGTTCTAACTCAGTTTGCTTCTTGCAGTTAGATTGCGACTTTTACACCACAAGAAAAGGACAGGACACACATTTGCTTAAATTTTGCACATTTCCCCCAACATTTTTAAAAATTGATTTTCATACAATTTAACAAATTCAATTCGGTTTACATACAAAATCCCCTTAACGTTTTGGCTTCCCATTCTTACTTCCATGGTGTTTCTGTTCATATCCCTTATCTGCTGCCGTAAATGTAATACTTATTTCTATAACATACCATATATCCCTCATTGCATTCCTTTATCATTCTCATTCCATGGCTTATTTTTCTGGTCCTGCCTGCGATTTCATTTGACTATAATATTTTCTCAGATAATCCAAAAAGAGTCTCCACTCTTCCACAAATGTTCTGGCATGTTGGTCTCGTATTTTTGCCATCAATTTCACCACCTCCGTGTAGTCCAATAGTTTTAAAGCCCACTCCTCTTTTACATTTTGCATGCTATGATTTACATGCAGAAGTGCAAATTTGGAAATAATTGCTAGAATTTAAACGAAAATACGGCTTGTCTCACCGTAAGCGGAAAGTTTCCTCTCCAAGTGCTGTCGATTGGCAACTTCAAAGCCTCTTCTCTTCCTTCTTACATCGTCTTTACATCGGACTTGGGCTGGACAGACAACACCTACAGACAGACACAAGGCCACCCCGCCCCACCCCCCGGCTAACAGGGAGTATTTTACAGGGTAGCGTTCAAAAACGACACCCACTGGGGTGGAAGGTTCACAGGCTTTGAAAGACTTGCTCACAAATTTATTGACAGCTGCACGAATTATGCTAGCTAGGAAGTGGAAGGGGCAAGCAGAATCTAAAATGATAGAATGATATAAAGAGGTGTGGGATATGGCTATTAATGACAAATTAACATGCGCCATTAAGGTAAGATGGGGGAATATGCAAGGGAAATTATTTTGAGGATAAATTTGTACTGTTAAAACAGAAAGGGGTCAAACCATCGCAAGAGGTGTTGAAATTTTGGGAGGTTGGATAGTTACAATGGAATGGTCTCGGTGGTGGGGTGCACATTTTTATTCTTATTTGCCTACGATTATTACTTTGTCAAAATAAAATAAAATTACGACATCTACAAGCTGGTGCATCAGAGTTCCAAACCGTGCTTGCCAGCTTTGGCAGACACAAAAATTAAACTTTTTTTGTTTTTAAATATTCATGTTTCAACAAGAATGAGTATGAAAAAAAAATATGTATCTTTGCCAGCAGAGTGTGTGACTGGCCATCGCTGCACAACCACTGGTTGCACAAAAGTGTGACAGACACCCAATTCCATTCCTTTTTTTAAAAAAGAAAGCATTTCCCCAACTGATTTGGGAAAACTGACAATGCTTTCTTCTGTATTGTGCAACAAAGTGCAAACAGGTATGTTTCTCCGCTGCCCATTTTATTTCTTTCTCTGGATCCATATTTAATGTCCCTTTATAACCATTTAGAACATCATTATATTGGTTCTCAAACATGCACCCTGTGGCCTATTATTTTTCCACAATAATTTGTCACTACTTTTTGAAGCCATCTATGGCTTTGCAAGATCTATAGACCACCAATCGATTAGAGTTTGCAGGTCGCCGATTCGTTCCCTTTCATTTCCCCCCCTTTATTTATTTGGTGCCGAAAGGATTGTTTTTCTTCCGTGGCTCTAGCGCAAGATGCGTACTTCTGTGTGAGCCGTCACAGCTTATTATTAACAGGGCAACATGTGTATTTAAGGAGCTCCAGGAACGGAAATATCAATCTGAAAATGGAGACGGATACGAGAAGGTAAATGACATTACTTTGTTGCAGCAAACACACACACAAAAGAGGCACCAGGTGGAACAATACAATGCATCAGGTGTGGGGAATCTTATTCGCCCGAGGGCTGCATCTTCCTTTCACATGCCAGCAGGCGTGGAGCTGGAGGCAAACTGGGAGGAGCAACTCATTTGCATTTTACCTTTGTTATTTTCTTCACACTCAGTCACTCACCCTCTATCCTCAGACCCTCCAAGGGTCCCTATTTTCCAGGGACAGGCGTTTCTGATTTGATCCCGCAATGTCCCTCTTTTTCTTACAATGTCCCTATTTTCACTGGAGAAATGTTGGAGGGTATGGAGTTATGTGACCTCCAAGCCAAGGAGATAAGTAACTCTATGTCAGGCTTCAGGGAATCGACTTCCTCCCCCGTGGCAGTAGATAAGAAGATCAAACAAAAGGAACGTCTTACCGGTTAGAATCTTTAATAATCACAGTGAGAGACAAAAGAACAAATCTCCCTAGAAATGGGGGTGCTTCCAATTAAGGCTCACTCCCCCCCATCCCTGTTAATCTACATCACTCCTACATATTGCAACCTGAGTTTGTACCCTCTGCGCTTTCTGTTCTGAGACTTTCTGAGCTCTTCTCGACCTTGGGGAGAGCTGACGAATGCTGTCCAATGACTGTGAATCTGTTAGCCCTCTCTCTTCCAGTGTTACTTCTTCATCTAGCTGTTCTCCATCCAGTATTTCCCAGCTTCTGCCTTCTGAACTATGCCCCTCTGCAAACCACTGTTCCAAATCTATGCTTGTCCTCCTGTTCCTGGGAAGATTCAGGATCAGGGGGAGGGGTGGCTTCCCACCATTCCTCCTCAGTGCAGCCCTCCTTAGCACGGTCCCTGACACTCTACAACCTTTAGAAGACATCTGAAGGCAGCCCTGTATAGGGAAGTTTTTTAATGTTTAATGTTTTATTATGTTTTTATATATGTTGGAAGCCGCCCAGAGTGGCTGGGGAAACCCAGTCAGATGGGTGGGATATAAATAATAAATGATGACGATGACGATGATTAGTCAAAATGGAGAACTGGACTTAAGAGTTGTACCTTACAGGTGAAACCAATTACAGTGGAACCTCGGTTTTCGAGCATCTTGGAAGCAGAACATTTTGGAACCCGAAAACCTGGAAGTAAATGCTTCCATTTTCAAACATGCCTCGGAAGTCAAACGGCTTCTGTTGCATGTTTTTCGATTTTCTCAATGGAAATTGCTGATAGCCCTTTGCCCCTCGGTTTTCGAACGTTTCGGAAGTCGTCTGGTCGTCCGGAACGGATTATGTTCGAAAACTCCATTGAAAACAACTAACCCCACCCCAACCCTTCCCCACTCCTCTGAATTATTATCGGCTCAATTTGGAGCCATTGATGGACCTTTAAGTGCGACCAGGCTTGAAAAGGGAGGTTGCTATGCCATGCATTCTTGTTTTTAACATCCATTTTTAAAGACCTGTTAGGGACATCACTAAGTGCTTTCAAGCATCTGAAATAGTCTACAGGCAAGTATCCAACATGGTGCTGACTTGCCATTGATTTCGTTAGGTCCCTAATGCATTATATGAGTGATTATGCACATATGGGAGTAGACACGAGTAATGCAAGAACAATCTTCCTCTCTTATTCATCTGTGTGCGCACACATCACTTAGTTGACAACTTAATCTCCTCTTTATACCTTTCGCATTGTGCAAGTTTAGCCCTAATACAGCTCTTTATTGGCCTGACATGGATACACAATCTGATTTACAGGTGTAGGCTCAAGTTTTTAACTCCATCTGCCGAACGTTGGGGTCACACGCTTACATAAATATTTAAGGACACATATTTACGAATGATGGATTTCACACCAAGGGGTCACACGCTTACATAAATATTTAAGGACACATTTTTACGAAAGATGGATTTCAAATATAACTGTCCATGTAGGAAAGCAGGTAGAGTGACAGACTAGGACCCGGGAGGCCCGGGTTCAAATCTCCACTCAGCCATGAAGCCCACTGGGTGAGCTTGGGCCAGTCATTGCCTCTCAGCCTAACCTACCTCACAGGGCTGTTGTGGGGACGCACCCCGCCAAGGCACCCTGCCAATTGGGTTGCCACAAATATTGCTGCAGATATTTCTGAGATCATGGTCTTTCCGTCAAGTAGCTTTTGTCCAGGTTTGTTAATTGTCTTACTTTAAATGTTGTGAGGATCCTATGCCCTTTTAAAATGTGGGGGGTTGGGGTAGGGGGTTATTGGGTTGTTTTTATTTTGATTATGTATTTTGTGGTTTTATATTTTGATTTTATTCTGTAAACCGCCCTGAGACATCCGGGTATAGGGTGGTATATAAATTCAATAAATAATGATAAAAATAAGACTTGCTCTCCTGAGAGAAAAAGGCGGGAGATAAATACAACAAATAACGTTAACCAGTTTTTTTCGGTCTGTTAAACCTGTGCCCTTGGGGTGTCTCCAGACAGTCACTATTTCGTGGAAGGGATGCAAGTACGTACCAAAACTTTAAGTCTCTGCAGTTAAATTGGATTCAGGCCTAGAATTTTAGGTTTCCATAGTTAACAGTGGATTCAAGGGCTCTGTTGACGAACACACTTAAAAATAATAGTGAGACTTTCTGTGGTTTCAAAAGTGATGGTTTGAGGAGTGCTAACACAGTACCAAATATTTTCAGGAGTGGTGGAGTCGTCGACTATACAACTGAAGAATAAGAAGAATAACTTGTTGGCATCCGTCTGCCTCGGATGACAATGGAGGAGTGTGTCTTTGGGGGTGAAGTTAAACCATTGGAGAGTCATAGTGCCTGCTATGTCTGTAGAGACTGATATGAAAGAGACATGTTTTGTTGCAGCTGGGGCAGACGAAGGTGTCTGATTGTGCTGCTGCAGATGTCCCTTGGTGTTTCTTCTCTCTACACTCCTCCCAGCGGTCATTTCTCCCCTGGTCAATGCTGCGGAGAGGTAAAAACATGCAGCAAAAACTGCAGCTGAAACTTTTTTTTGCTGCCATCATAAGGTAATGAGTTGTTGGAAGGCGAATAGCTATCCAGAAGCAAAATGACACCCCCCCCCCGATAACAACAGTTTCTAGGAAGTTCTTTTAAAATAGATGTATATGGCTAAGAGATTGTGAATCCTCCTTTCCCGTATGCCCTGGCTGTTTTGTTGTTTGCTTTGTTCTTTTCCAGTTTAGAAAGAACAATGAGATTTCTCCATCTGTAATCCATGCTGAAATAGAGACTGGAGATTTCCTCCTAAGTATTCTTCCCATTCCCATCACAAGGTTGCGCAACCAGTTCTAGTGGCTATCACTTTAGCTTATGTGGCTGATAGCGCCGCTTCTACGAAGTCCTAAGGCAGAGACAAGAGACGTTTCCAGACTCTTGTTGCTTTCAGATGGGATCTGATAATAAATGGAAGCTGCTCAGTGAAAGCGGATTAGGAGGTGCGTTGCGATGAGCCTGCTCCCCTCAAATATCAGATTTTGGGGGGCTAAAGCGAGGTGTGTGGGGGAAATGAACCTGAAAATGTGGGATAACGCTTGGTACAATGTAAGCTAATTTCTCCACTAGCAAATCAGAACAGTAGCTGCCAGTGTTATGTACTGAGCTGAATCATTGAACAATAGGATCCAGAATCAACAGTCTGATTGGTCCGCAGGAGCCACCCAATCCAACTCCAGGTGGAAGTGAATCCACAACCTGATTGGCCTGCAGGAGCAGCCAATCAGGCTGCTGGCAGAAGTCATCCACAAACTGATTGGCCCACATGTGTAGCCCTGAAGTAGCCAATCACGCAAAGCCCATTGTGTAAATAACGTATATAAGCAGATGGTTTTGGGGAAAGGGCATTCTTCTCTTCTTCTCCTTGATGACTACGAGCTGAATAAAGAGCATGAAATTCACTCTCGACTCCGAGTATATTTCAGCCAATGAAGATGAAAGAGGCAGTTTTACTTTCTGGGGTTTCCAGTGCAGAGGCAACTGGCAGTGACCGAGAGGGAGAGGAGAGGGTTGAGGCAGCAGGGGGGTTAGCATGGCGAGGCTGCAATTTGATGTCTGCGGCCTGCACCCACGCAGTGCCAACCGCCTTGCCCCATCCTTGGTTACCAGCAGTGACCTCCACAATGAGAAGTGCCACCTTATCTTAGCTCCCTGAAAACAAACCAGGATGAATGCTCAAGAGACACATTTTCTGGAAGTGACCAGTGTGTCCGAGCATCTGAGGCACTGGATCTCGCCTATTGCAGCACTATAAAAAAAGGTAAAGGTAAAGGACCCCTGGATGGTTAAGTCTAGTCAAAGGCGACTAGGGTTGCAACGCTCATCTCGCTTTCAGGCCGAGGGAGCCCGAGGGAGCCAGCGTTTGTCCACAGACAGCTTTCCAGGTCGTGTGGCCAGCATGACTAAACCACTTCTGGCGCGACAGGACACCATGATGGAAACCAGAGCACGTGGAAACGCCATTTACCTTCCCGCCACAGCGGTACTTATTTATCCACTTGCACTCACGTGCTTTCGAACTGCTAGTTTTGCAGGAGCTGGGACAGAGCCACGGTAGCTCACCCCATCCCGGGGATTTGAACCGCCAACCTTCAGATCGGCAAGCCCAAGAGGCTCTGTGGTTTAGACCACAGCGCCACCAAGCAATCGGCCATTGGGGCTTGGGTACAGAAAATCGAAGGCTGCCATGTGACCACCTAGGAGTTGTTTCTTTTTGTTTTCTAATGTCTTAGCAATGAAAACAATCGGTGTGGCGCAAGCAAATGTTTGTTCCGAAACAGAGAAATGTTTGAGAACCCCTATTACAGCCCGACACCCAAATCTCTATGACACATTGGCCCATAGCTGCCAAGTTTTCCCTTTTCTCGCGAGGAAGCCTATTCAGCATAAGGGAAAATCCCTTTAAAAAAGGGATAACTTGGCAGGTATGCATTGGCCATTCATTGTGTAGAACCAATGAGCAGCAGGCCGAAGGTCTAGATGCAGGCGCCTGAACCGTTATCTCCTGAGGTTGCAAACAAGGGAGAGGCAGGTGATGGGCACTCAAACAACCAAAATGATACCCAAACTCTCATACAGACCAGAGAACACTGAGCAAGATACAGTCAGCTGTATATGGGGTATATATTTGGGATGTTTCACAGCAGACAGGAAAAAGAACCCTTGAGCCTCATATCCTCAAAACATTTTTTTTGGGGGGGGGAAGCGATGTTTGCTATTCTAATATCCTGCTGGCTGGTGAAAATGTGGAAACGGATGTTATTAACTCCTGTTATCATGAGTATTTATAAGACTTAGCGCCCCAGTCATGATTAGCAAAGTGAATAATGTGCTGTCTTTGGGAGCGTGTTCACACGTAAGGCACATGAATGCCTCAGTTGTAAAGAGCAGAATCAATTCTAAGGGCTCTCCCAGGTGACCTGTTTATTCAGCATTTGCCCTGGTTTCCTGGAACGAAGCTTATGTGGTGGTTACACTATGCCTGACCTCTTAAAGGTAAAGGTAAAGGGACCCCTGACCATTAGGTCCAGTCGTGACCGACTCTGGGGTTGCGCGCTCATCTCGCATTATTGGCCGAGGGAGCCGGCATATAGCTTCCAGGTCATGTGGCCAGCATGACAAAGCCGCTTCTGGCAAACCAGAGCAGCACATGGAAATGCCGTTTACCTTCCCGCTGTAGCGGTTCCTATTTATCTACTTGCATTTTGACGTGCTTTCGAACTGCTAGGTTGGCAGGAGCTGGGACCAAGCAACGGGAGCTCACCCCGTCACAGGGATTCGAACCGCCGACCTTCTGATCAGCAAGCCCTAGGCTCAGTGGTTTAACCACAGCGCCACCTGGGTCCCAGCCTGACCTCTTATTTATTTTAAAAATTTATACCCTACTTTTTGCCACCTGGGTCTCAAAGCAGCTTACGACTATCTATCTATCTATCTATCTATCTATCTATCTATCTATCTATCATCTATCTATCTATCTAACTATCTATCATCTATCTATCATTTCTGAGGTTCATTTTATGTTGTCAATTTTATATTGAAATACAATATATAAAATACAATACTGTATTGGCCTGAATATAAGGTAAAGGTAAAGGTAAAGGGACCCCTGACCATTAGGTCCAGTCGTGACCGACTCTGGGGTTGCACGCTCATCTCGCATTATTGGCCGAGGGAGCCGCCGTATAGCTTCCAGGTCATGTGGCCAGCATGACAAAGCCGCTTCTGGCAAACCAGAGCAGCACACAGAAACGCCGTTTACCTTCCCGCTCTAGTGGTTCCTATTTATCTACTTGTGTTTTGATGTGCTTTCGAACTGCTAGGTTGGCAGGAGGCACAATATAAGACGCACCCGCAAATAAGCCACACCTTTAAAATTCAAGGCTTATTTGTGGGTGCGGCCCGCCTCCCGGCACTACCGCCCTCAACAGGGGGAGGCCGGTGCTGGTGCCCAGTTCCGACCACGCTGCTCCCCCACCTCCTGGCACTACCACCTCCCGGCAGTACCTCCCGCCAGCTGCCCCCCCCATTCAGGGCGGTAGTCGCTGGAGGCAGGCGCGAAGCGCTTGGTTCCAAATATAAGCTGCACTTTAACTTTTCACAGTCAGAATTTGAAAAAAAAATGTGGCTTATATTCAGGTCAATACGGTATATAAAATGTAGCTAGACTGGAGCAGGGGGCAGGTTTTAGCTGGAACTCTCCGGAACTGAGTTTTGGCACCTCTCAGGTGAGTGTCATTGCCATTCTAAGAGAACAAGGGTGAGTTCCGGCACTTCTTTTCCTAGAAAAATAGCACGGAGCTAGACTGGAACAACAACACCCCATAACAAACACATTCAGCAGCTGAACCCTGCAGATCTGTGCACAAATGATAATAAATACCCTCTGGACTTCCAGAGTACTTTGTTTCCTAGAATGACCAATTATGCGACACACTCTCAACCGCCCAAGCAAGGGCTAGGTTTGATTGCATCAGTATTTACAGCCTCAATATACTGGTTCCCTGCGGCCAGGCGAAATATGGACAGGGTTCCTAGACTTTTAGTCACTAGGTAGACGCAGGGCGTCCCACCAGGTTTCCTCACACCTGGTGTACTTTAATCTTCCACACAATTAAAGTTGTAGTAGCCCCATCCTCTTCTTCATCTGACCACCCTATTGTGACCACGTGGTTTCTGCAATTTTAAGGCACCTTGCTCTGGAATTGCACCTAAAGGTAAAGGTAAAGGGACCCCTGATCATTAGGTCCAGTCATGACCAACTCTGGGGTTGCGTGCTCATCTCGCATTATTGGCCGAGGGAGCCGGCGTATAGCTTCCAGGTCATGTGGCCAGCATGACAAAGCCGCTTCTGGCAAACCAGAGCAGCACACAGAAACGCCGTTTACCTTCCCGCTGTAGCGGTTCCTATTTATCTACTTGCATTTTGACATGCTTTCGAACTGCTAGGTTGGCAGGAGCTGGGACCAAGCAACGGGAGGGATTCGAACCGTCGACCTTCTGATCAGCAAGCCCTAGGCTCGGTGGTTTAGCCCACAGTGCCACCTGGGTCCTAGCTCTTTCTAATTTTGCTGTCTTAGGACAACCCTGGCTTACGGCTGGCCTACCAGCCAGATCATTTGTGGATGGTCCCTGATATTCCACCAATATTGTTAACCAGTCTTGAAATACCTACATTGGCTCCCAGTACGTTTCTGAGCACGATTCAAAGTGTTGGTGCTGACCTTTAAAGCCCTAAACGGCCTCGGTCCAGTATACCTAGAGGAGCGTCTCCACCCCCATCGTTCTGCCTGGACACTGAGGTCTAGCGCCGAGGGCCTTCTGGTGGTTCCCTCGTTGCGAGAAGCCAAGTTGCAGGGAACCAGGCAGAGGGCCTTCTCGGTAGTGGCACCCGCCCTGTGGAACACCCTTCCATCAGAGGTCAGAGAGATAAACAACTACCAGACTTTTAGAAGACACCTGAAGGTAGCCCTGTTTAGGGAAGCTTTTAATGTTTAATAGATTATTGTATTTTAATATTCTGTTGTAAGCCGCCCAGAGTGGCTGGGGAGACCCAGCCAGATGGGTGGGGTCTTCTTCTTCTTCTTCTTCTTCTTCTTCTTCTTCTTCTTCTTCTTCTTCTTCTTCTTCTTCTTCTTCTTCTTCTTCTTCTTCTTCTTCCTTTAATGTCAGACTGTAGCCATGTGTGTAGCATCAAATTAATAAAGCATTATTTCGCTGTGGTCCATCAAACTTCCTGAATCTGGCATGCTGCAGTTGTGGGATTGCAACTCTGTTCAGCCCCAGCCAGCATGGGACTTCAGCATCCTACAACACCTGGAGGGCATTGGGTTGATGGCAGTGTCTATTTTGACTGTTTTGGAGGTGTCAAGAATTGAACCTAGGCCCTTTCACGTGCAATGTATGTGCTCTGCCATTGAGCAACAGATCCCCCGAGGGACAGTCCTGGAGTTACAGAAGCCGTCCCGGTTTCTGATTTGATCCCGGAATGTCCCGCTTTTCCTTAGGACGTCCCCAGTTTCATTAGAGAAATATTGGAGGGTATGGTAAAACATCCCTATTTTCTTTTTTTTCAATATATTTTAATTGAGTTTTACATTAAGGTTACCAGATTTTTTTCAATGAACTTTTCAACTTCAATGGATTTTGTATGGGGACTGATTTGTAAATCCGGGGACTGTCTCCGGGAAACGGGGACGTCTGGTAACCTTATTTTACATAACAAATTTGAATTCAAACTTTATACATAAACATCATCATTTAGGATAAGAAGAAGAAGAAGAAGAAGAAGAAGAAGAAGAAGAAGAAGAAGAAGAAGAAGAAGAAGAAGAAGAAGAAGAAGAAGAAGAAGAAGAAGAAGAAGAAGAGGAGGAGTTTGGATTTGATATCCCGCTTTAACACTATCCGAAGGAGTCTCAAAGTGGCTAACATTCTCCTTTCCCTTCCTCCCCCACAACAAACACTCTTTAAGGTGGGTGGGGCTGAAAGACTTCAGAGAAGTGTGACTAGCCCAAGGTCACCCAGCAGCTGCATGTGGAGGAGCGGAGACGTGAACCCGGTTCCCCAGATTAGGAGTCTACTGCTCTTAACCACTACACCACAGTGGCTCTCTGAATCCATTGACTTCCCTCCACCCTTCCATAGTTACCATTATCAATCCCCCCCAACTGCTTCCCTTATTTTCTCCATTTTTAAAAATAAATAATCCATAGTTCTTCGTACATTACAGTACAAACATTACAGTGGTACCTCGGGTTACAAACGCTTCAGGTTACGTGTTTTCAGGTTGCGGACCGCGGGAAACCCGGCAGTACCAGAAAGGGTTACTTCTGGGTTTTGCCGCTTGCAGATGCGCAGAAGTGCTAAATCGTGCTTTGCGCATGCGCAGAAGCACCAAATCGCATCACGTGCGTGTGCAGACGCAGTGCTGAATATATAAGATTGTATGAAAGTTCAAATTGTTGCTCGAGAAACAAAAGATAAAGCACTGAACTCACAAATAAATGTCTCAATCAAGCCCCCCCCCAAAAAAAAACCCCAGAGGAAACCACTAATTTCCAAATTAATATGACATGGTAATTTCAGAATAAAGTGAATGAGAAAATTATTCAGAAGGATAGGTAATCTGTGAATTTTAAAGTGTTGTACATCTTACATCCTGTTCATGGCGCAGTGTCTGGAAGGGTACAGGTTCCCCAAAATTATTTTAAGGCTACAGGTATTTGAAGTGCCACCTTTACGATGCTTTTATCACTCCATCTTTTACTGGAGAAAAGCTTTACCAGCTGTACATCTGCCCATCAGGGGAAAAGATAATCCTACTATAAATGTTACCTGATGAAATTCAGAAACTGATGTGATTTTGTGTTTTTAAAAAAGTGTCTATGGCTTTGTAACTGCAGGATTCACAGAGCCCCCAAGAGTGCCATGCATTTGTTTTCGTCAAATGGCCTTCCTTTGTGTAATTCCGCAATAATTATGCAACGATCTCTGGAAAGCTGGAGGGGTGGGATCCTGCCTGAGAGCTGCCCTTGGAAACAAAGACCAAAGAATATTGCAAGAATGTTGTCAAAGAGCAAGGCTTTTATCCTGCTTTGAGCCTCTTCTGCATAACTCCCTTCCTTCCTTTATTAATGCAAAGCTGGGGCAGCAATTGACGAAAAAGAAAAAGAAAAAAAAACCCCAACAACCACACATTAAAGAAATGTGTCAGTACAATGTGTTGTGTAATGGAAATAACCGAGCTGGCGAGGATGTGTTGTTTCTTGCAACCATGAGTTGCAAGATTTGACATGCCTGAAATGATGCTTCTGTGGTTGCTGGAAGATGAAGTCAGTCTCTGAGAATTTGCAAAAGCATGGTTCCCCCCTGCCCCCCCCCCTGAGCACAAAGCTCCCACAATCACTTAGTTACATTTTGGTCTTTAAATGACCTGGATCGCTCCCTGTCCCTAGTATAGAGCCGTAGCTCAGCGGAAATGTGCAGGCCTTGCAGGCAGAGGAGCATCTAAGGAACGAGGGAAGCTTACTTACGCTGAGTCAGAGGACTGGTTCATCTAGCTCTGTAGTGTAGGCATGGCCTGCTGGCTGCTCTCCAGGATTTCAGACGGTAGTCTTTTCCAGCTCTACCTGGAAACGCCTGGGATTGGTGGCATAGTGTGGGTTGCCAGTGCCCGGGGCCATGCGGGTGGGAGGGTGTTAGGGAAACGGATGGAATACGGATGCACATCCAACTGTCTACTCTAGATATGTGCAGGGTTTATTCCTTAGCCTTTTCTTCTCCTGAAGATGTCTCGCCAAGCAGCAGAGGTTTAGGACCAGAGTTTTCCTTCTCCCAGGTGGGCTATCTGCCCAGGTTAACTAGGAAATACAGGAAATGAAACCCTGGAGCACTGGAGCAGCTGCCACTCAGGGGGGAAGGACCAATCGGCTGAGTCGGCATAAGGCGGATTTCAATGCTCATGTGAGACCATGGTAGGTTTGCAGATCAACAACGTTAATAAAAAGGAGAGCGGTTGTGTCAATTAATTATAATTTAATTCAGTTAATTGGATCTGTGGCATACCTCGCCCTGAAGGAATCATTGCACAAGAAGCAGAGCAAGACAATAATTTGAGTAAGACATATGCCGGCTTAATGTTATGTCGACTGTACGCTTCCTAATGCAGCAGAGCAAAAGTCCTTCATTGCTCCTGGTAATGGGCAAAAGCACAGAGCGAGCAATTCCGGATATTGGCATCTTCAAGATCTCATCGGCGAGAATTTCCCTTCTTTCTCGTTTCCCATCTTGCCCAGTTAGCTCTGCGTAATTGTAATTCATCTTGTTACACACAAAAGTGACAGGGAGCCCGTATAAGACGTGCCTCTTTCAAGCAGCTTTCTAAGGGGAGATTTTAACCCCACTCAGTACTTCCGTTGGATTTGAAATGTATATAGATAGTTGTTCTTATATGCCATGGTTCCGAAACGGTTTTATATAAGCATGGGAGAATAGAAGTTCACAAAATTATGGAGAAAACAGACACAGAAAGGTTCTCCCCCCCCCCCCGTCCTCTTTCATCACATTGAAACTCATGGCTATTCAAGGAAGATTCAGGGCAGATAAAAGAAAGTGCTTCTTCATGCAGTGCATAGCTATACTATGGAACTCCCTCCAACAGGAGGCACTGATCACTGATGGCTAGTAACTTGGATGTTTTTAAAAGATTAGATAAATTCATGGAGGATAAGGCTTTCAATGGCTACTAGCCATGATGGCTGTGCTCTGCTCCAATAATAATAATAATAATAATAATAATAATAATAATAATAATAATAATAATAATATATTATTTATACCCCGCCCATCTGGCTGGGTTTCCCCAGCCACTCTGGGCGGCTTCCAACAGAAAAATAAAACACAATAATCTATTAAACATTAAAAGCCTCCCTGAACAGGGCTGCCTTCAGATGTCTTCTAAAAGTCTGGTTGTTGTCTTCCTCTTTGACATCTGTTGGGAGGGCGTTCCACAGGGCAGGCACCACCACCGAGAAGGCCCTCTGCCTAGTTCCCTGCAACTTGGCATCTTGCAACGAGGGAACCGCCAGAAGGCCCTCAGTGCTGGACCTCAGTGTCTGGGCAGAATGATGGAGGTGGAGACGCTCCTTCAGGTATACTGGACTGAGGCCATTTAGGGCTTTAAAGCCCAGCACCAACACTTTGAATTGTGCTCAGAAACGTACTGGGAGCCAATGTAGATCTTTCAAGACCGGTGTTATGTGGTCTCGGCGTCCGCTCCCAGCCACCAGTCTAGCTGCCGCATTCTGGATTAGTTGTAGTTTCAAGGGAAGCCTATGGTCACAAGAAGTAATTCTTCTGAATACCAGTTGCTGGAAGCAGAAGGAGGGTAATAATAATACCGGTAATAATAATAATAATAATAATAATAATAATAATAATGCCGCCCACCTGACTGGGTTATCCCAGCCACTCTGGAAGGCTTCCAATAAATTAAAACACAGTAAGACATCTAACATCAAAACCTTCTCTATAGAGGGCTGCCTTCAAACCAGTACAAAGCAGCCAAAATTAATCACCTTTCCAGGCCTTTTGATGACAATGGGAGGAGATTTGAGCATGTGTTTCACTCTCCCGCTGAAATCTGCTTAATCTGGACTTGGCTGAGCCCTTTGGTGTGTTTCTTCTATTTCCCGGTTTTCTTTTTTTCCACAAAGGCGAGCTCTATTGTCCTTTAAATAAGCCCAT
This sequence comes from Zootoca vivipara, assembly GCF_963506605.1. Lineage (NCBI taxonomy): Eukaryota > Metazoa > Chordata > Lepidosauria > Squamata > Lacertidae > Zootoca > Zootoca vivipara. The sequence goes on along the minus strand of NC_083287.1, from coordinate 14,260,693 downwards.
GTTCATTTCAAAGATCCCTGTGCGATTTTAATCCTAGATTGCGGAACCCTTTGATGACCAAAGCTAATAATTACACGTAAGCTGGTCATCAGGGTTTTTTTTAATTTTGTGGTAATGAACGGTGAATAAAGTCAGCACAATCTATGCAGAGACACATCTAACCAGGGGTGCTAACTTGAATAAAATATTGGGGGGGGGAAGTAAGCCTCACCCTGCATAATCAATCACATGATGGGGTGCACACACATTATTTGAATGACAACTAGAGATGGGAAGGCTTGAGAAAAAATGGGGGGAAATGGGGGGGGAACCCAGTTCTCCCATTTTTCCCGCCGACTTTGGGGGGAAACGGGGGGCGGACTGTTTCCCCCCAATTTTTCTGGGTTTCCCCCCAAGCCTTCTCATCTCTAAGACAACGCCCATCAAATATTTTATTGGGTGGGAGGCGAAGGCACCTGGGCCCCTAGGAATTGGCTCCTATGCATCTAACTCTGACTGGCAGTGGCTTTCCTGGGTATCAAGACAGGGTCTCTAAACTGTACCTGGAGGCACCTGGGATTGATACTGGGACCTAAATGCTATGGTCCTTCCGGGAGGCGGGTGGCACTGTGGTCTAAACCAGTGGTCCTCAACCTTGGGCCTCCAGATGTTTTGAGACTACCATTCCCATCATCCCTGACCACTGGTCCTACTAGCTAGGGATCATGGGAGTTGTAGGCCAAAAACATCTGGAGGCCCAAGGTTGAGGACCACTGGTCTAAACCACTAAGCCTCTTGGGCTTGCCAATCAGAAGGTCAGTGGTTTGAATCCCCACAACAGGATGAGCTCCGTGGTGCTGCCCCAGCTCCTGCCAACCTAGTTGTTCGAAAGCACAACAGTGCGAGTAGATGAATAGGTACTGCTGCGGCGGGAAGGTAAATGGCGTTTCCGTGCACTCTGGTTTCCGTCACAGTGTCCCATTGCATCGGAAGCAGTTAACAGTGGTCCCTCGACTTACAAACTTAATCCGTTCCGAATGCACATTCATAGGTCGAAAAGTTCGTAAGTCAAAGCGCGGCTTCCCATAGGGAAAAAAAATATTCGGAAAAATTCGTAAGTCGATGAAACCGCATTTAGAAATTCGTAAGTCGAGGAAACGGCATCAAAAACCGCCAACGGTTTCCGTTCAGATGTAGAAAATTCGTAAGCGTGCGGCCATTTGTCCCGTTTGTAAGTCGAAACCTACGGATGTCGAGTCATTTGTAAGTCGAGGGACCACTGTAGTCACATGACCCAGAAACAAACACCGGCTCCCTCAGCCTGAAAGCGAGATGAGCACTGCAACCCCTTGGTTGCCTTTGACTGGACTTAACCATCCAGGAGTCCTTTACCTTTTACCTTTATGGTCCTTCCTCAGTGTTTTCCTTAACCTTTCTCCCGTTAGGTGTGGTAGAAAGAGAAAAATACACAACATTTAAAAAACCATGACATCCCCCTCCTCCAAATGAAATAAAGCTAGCCATAATACAACCACAAGGGAAGAGTCCTATCAAGAAACCAAATACCAGATAGTTTCATATGAGTGGATTTTCCATGCGTTCTTTGCCACTTCCCCATTGTGAGCCAAGAATTGCTACAATCACCCATTGGTGTGACCTTTGTATACTATTGAATTTTCCTTGTTTCATAGCCTGGGAGGGTCTGACACATGAGTGGAGTTTCCTTAATGCATTGAAACGCTTGTTTCCCCATTTCTCTATGAAAACATTTCTCTATGAATTGTGTCTATTAATATGCCCTATCCTTTTATCCTTTCCACTCCCCTTTCCTCCCCTTCTGCTACTTAAAAGGTAAAGGTAAAGGGGCCCCTTGACCATCAGGTCCAGTCATGTCCAACTCTGGGGTTGCGGCGCTCATCTTGCTCTATAGGCCGAGGGAGCCAGCGTTTGTCCGCAGACAGCTTCCGGCTCATGTGGCCAGCATGACAAAGCTGCTTCTGGCGAACCAGAGCAGCGCACGAAAACGCCGTTTACCTTCCCGCCGGAGCGGTCCCTATTTATCTACTTGCACTTTGATGTGCTTTTGAACTGCTAGGTTGGCAGGAGCTGGGAACAAGCAACGGGAGCCCACCCCGTTGCAGGGATTTGAACTGCCGACCTTCTGATCAGCAAGCCCTAGACTCTGTGGTTTAACCCACAGCGCCACCTGGGTCCCTACTTAACGCTGGCCAAAATCACCATTGTCGTACTCAGGAATCCAAATGTTGGAGGCAGAAAAATACACGCATGCAGTATTGCCCGATTGACCTGAACATCTATTTTGGATCTGCTTTCTTCAGAAACAAAATAAAAGGATTAGAACAGTATACACAGTTTGCTTAAACCCTGCCCAAGATCTAGGTTGGGTGGGTGGATGGGAAACCTTCAAACATGCAGATAGAAGGTTTTAATATAATTAAATATCCCGGGGCTTGACGGGAGGAAGTGACAGATGTGTGGCTTGACTCTGAGATCTGCTGAGGCAGCGTGTCCAGAGGCCCTGATGAAAATCATCTGTCAAATTCATCAGCCACTCAAGACGCTTTATCACGAGGTACAGCAGAAAATAACTCTTTAAACGGGATCGATTTTAATGCACTGGTAAGCTCTTGTTTGGCACGGCTCCCCCCCCACCCTTTTTTTCCAAAAAGAAAAAATTAAAAATCCAATGCTCTTCCGTGCTGAGATGCCCCTTATTCCACAGGCACCGTTAAGGAGGTTATGCAATGTGATGCTATAACAGCTTTGCCATCTGTAATGAAAAATCGATAGCGTAAGGGTCATATTTGTTTCCAGTCGCCGCTCCGAAAGCCCTGCCTCAAAGTCTCAAGCCAAAACGCTCCTCTGATCCATACGATAAATCTTGCTGCGGATAATGCCCTCCCTATGGACATGAAGTAAAGCCCATTGAAAGGCATCCACATACTTTAGTAGCTTATATCATGGCTTAAACGCATTATCTTTCATTGACATAAGACAGGCTATTACAGATGAGAGGTACCGTAGAATCTACTGGGAAGAACTCCTACAAAAGCCTGGTTTAAATGACAAGCAGGTAGCGTTAGAGAAGTGGCACTCTTACGGAACGGCTCAGACCGGGGAACTGCTTTTGGATTTCTGAAAACAATATTTAGTCTGTAAAAAGGGTGGCAAACATTTTTGGCATTTGATATATTCTAATAGTTTGCAGATGATATCACTTTTCCTGATCTGTCCTTAATTGATCGTGGCTTAAAGAGGGAAAATCTGGAGAGAGGGAGATTTTCTGTGTAAATATCCATGCCCTGTGGTTCCCAAAATCGAGCATCTTTTCCCCTGAAGGCCCTGTGCAGTGACTGGCAGTTGGTCTGGGGCTGTGGGCCAATGGGAGCGGGACTGGGAGGGGCCAGATAGCATCCCTTTCCCTCCCTCCCTTTCTCACGAACAATGACATTCACAGATGACATTCTTCCTCGCCATCTTCCTCCCTCTCACAAACAGAAACAAACACAAGCCCTTCCATCACCCTCGACACACACACATGGCATGATGACTCCCACAGGGCTGTTAGGATCAGGTTTGGATCGGCAGACTCTAATCCAGGAGGAGAAAGAAATGCGGAGGGGGGGGGGTGAATGGCGGAGACCTGGGGTTGGAGGAGGGGATCTCCTTGTTCTGCCCTGACTGCAGCCACTTTGGAAGGGGGAACAATGGATGTCAACCCTTTCCCCAAACTTCCTGCAGAGTGAAGGTTGGAGGAGGCTTCCTGCAAGGTCAGCATGTCTTGGGAGTGAGCATGCCACACCTCATCTTTAAAAAGCTTGGCAGTTTGGGTGTGGAAACTTGTTGGGACATCTTTGCCACTTCTGTCCTGTTCTGAACTTCTTGCTCTGCTCTTGAACACCTGAGCTGTGACTCCTGAGCCCAGCGTCTGCTGCTGAGCCTATAGCATTACATGCCCAAATAAAGGCATCTTGCTTACTTATGAGTAAGAGCTTCTGCTTGTGCACTTGAGGCTGGAGGTAGGATGCAGACATACACACAGAGAGACACCTTCACAGAAGCACCTCCTTAAATTGGCCTTGCGGTTTTAAAAAATCCCGGTTACCTATGAGTTCAATTCGCCCCGTTTCCTTTATTTCTTTTTCTGTTTGTTGAATTTGATTAGGTAGCTGGAAAGCACAGTAGACTTTGGCCTTGGCCTCCTGATAAAGAGCTTTGCCGATAAAAGAAACAAACAAATGAATGCACTGCTTTTAAGGCCATCGTTGACTGATTAAATCACGGCAACAGTGCTGACACACCTTTGAAAAACCAGCAATCAGGGTGCAATTTTCTTTCCCAACAAAACGGGCAGGCTGAATATAACCCCGAACAAGACAGCCCCAACGTCACAAATGTGGAAGAATGTGGTAATATCAGAAACTGATCTTTTTGTGCAAGTGAGCGGGTGCTCATTCATTGGTGCTAGTGTCTCTGTCAAAATCCAGAGCCCTGTTGAATCAGACCAATGGTTCATTCTGGTTTAGCAGGAGGAGTCAAACATCAAACATTAAAAACTTCCCTAAACAAGGCTGCCTTCAGATGTCTTCTAAAAGGCAGATACGGTAGTTGTTCATTTCCTTGACATCTGATGGGAGGGTGTTCCACAGGGCAGGCACTACTACCGAGAAGGCCCTCTGCCTGGTTCCCTGTAACCTCACTTTTCACAGTGAGGAAACTGCCAGAATGCCCTCAGAGCTGGACCTCAGTGTCCAGGCAGAACGATGGGGGTGGAGACGCTCCTCCAAGTATACTGGACCGAGGCCGTTTAGGGCTTTAAAGGTCAGCACCAACACTTTGAATGGTTTTTTACTCCTGTGCACAGCCTCACATTCCCCACTTTGGCCAGCCAGATAGGAACATAGGAAAGTTCCTGAGCTGGACCACTGGTGCCCTTCGTTATATTGATAGGTTGATACTGGAGTCCGATGCAATCGCATTCTGTTTTTACAAGATTCAGAATCCCAGGACCACGTATATCGATGAGTGTGATTGCTTCCAATCTAGCTTGCCCAACTTACCTTTGTCTTGAACTCGTGATTATTTCTGTCTTTGATTTTGAGGCGCTCGCCAGCACGAAACGTGCAGGATGCAGTTTCATGGTCTATAACTTTGGCCTGATAACGCTAATGTCTTACAGCATCTGGAATCCACATCCTGCATCTGGAATCCACATACTTCATTATGAATCACCCTGTATATATGGTGGTCATAGACCCCAAACCTGTCAAGGGCTGGCTGAATTAAGAGGAATGCTGGGAGACTCCAGCCTAGGGAAGTCCCAGAGGCGGAAGGCTCAGAGCCAGGGGATTGGTGGTACGACACGGGGGGACAGGTCAGAGGGTGAAGGGGGAGCAGAATGATTGGAGGCTGAAGAAGTGGCAGCTTGAGAGAGAGAGAGAGAGAGAGAGAGAGATGCAGGAATTGGTCTTGTCCTGGGAGTTCAGAAACAGAACAGAAACATCGTCCCAGATGGAATGCCCTAATAACAAACACATTCTCCGAGGGACCAAGATGACATTATGTGCACATGAGAGGGGGAAAGAAAAGGTTGCGGGGAAACTGCAAAAGTAAACCAAAATATATTTAGGGGGTGGGAAGGAACCCTTGGGGGGGGGGGGACTCTACAAAAACATCCCCGTGAGGAGGACTGAGCATGCTCAGTGGCTATGGAAGGTTGATGTCATGCTGAGGCAAGGAGGGAGTAGAAAACCATAGGGAAGCGGTAACGGAATGGAGCCTCTTGGGAAAGGGCTTGGCTTGCTGGCTGGCTAGCGAACATCCTAAAGTGGAGTACACGAGACTGCCACATTTTGTTGCAGCCCAGTCCTGCTTGTTATCACTCTCCTTGCACTAGAAACAAGTGTTATTTATAATGAAGGCAAGGCGTATTATTGCCGACCATTTTACCCTTGCCTATGAATATTTTAAAAATAACTATTAAGACGGGGGGAGAGTGGTATTTTCATACCCCCATGCTGCTGAGTTCAGCAGCGGGGGGGGGGGGGAGGTGGAAACATTGCCGCCTTGCCAAGACCTGCAGGCGGCATTATTCTGTTTGCCTGCAGGATATAATTCTCTTTTAATTTAATTATTCAGCCTTCAGTTGTTAGGAGCTGTACTCTGGGCCAACAGCTAAGCTTTTGGTCATTTTTCTTTTTTAAAAATTGGAACCCCCTTCTGTAGCCAGGATCCCATGCACGAAGTAGGATGAGAGCCGTGTGTGCTGAACATTGATGTAGCCCACTGTTGTGTGGTGTCAGTGTACAGTGTTTACAGTGAATCTGAAGCAAGCCATCTGCTTTTCTCAGTCTCCCCCCCACCCCATGCCCAGTTACATTATCCCAGAATTTTGCGGTTTTGGTGGGACAACAGGGGTGACCGTTCATGCTGGCGATGCTCCTCACCAGTGGTATCTCCCCACTCATCCCTTGCCACCTGTTCCTCAACTCTTTCCCCCAGTTACGAATCTCCAGCAAGAAACGAACGGACAGAATCATGGATTCTGTGGTCAAAACAAAATGTACAGTGGTACCTCTACTTACGAATTTAATGCGTTCCGAACACACATTCGTAAGTCGAAAAAACTTGTAAGTCAAATCCCATAGGAATGCATTGGGAGAAAAAAATCGTAAGTAGAAGCAACCCTATCTAAAAATTCATAAGTAGAAAAAATCCTATCTAAACTGCATCCAAGATGGCGGACCGAGCTCCATTCGTAAGTAGAAACATTCATAAGTAGAGTTATTCGTAAGTAGAGGTACCACTGTATGCCATTTCACACCAAGGATGGTATTGGGGGGAAAGAAAACAATGAGACACAGTATACCTGAAGGAGCATCTCCACCCCCATCGTTCTGCCCAGACACTGAGATCCAGTGCCGAGGGCCTTCTGGCAGTTCCCTCCCTGCGAGAAGTGAGGTTGCAGGGAACCAGGCTTTCTCGGTGGTGGCGCCCACCCCATCAGATGTCAAGGAAACAAACAACTATCTGACTTTTAGAAGACATATGAAGGCAGCCCTGTTTAGGGAAGTTTTTAATGTTTGATGTTTCATTGTGTTTTTAATATTCTGTTGGGAGCCACCCAGAGTGGCTGGGGAAACCGAGCCAGATGGGCGGGGTATAAATATTACTACTACTACTACTACAGGATCTAATCACGACAGATACGGGTGATCTTCACGAGGGCAGGTTACCTCTAAAACGAATGGCGAAGTACCGTATTCCTTATAGACGAGATCACCATTTCTGTCCCACCTGCCTCAAATCTCGGACTTTGCCTTGGGCATTAAAGGCACAGGAACTTCAATGGTGCTGCCCAACAGAGGCACCAACATGTGAGGGAGATTGGGGGGGGGGCGAAGTCACGTACATGGCGTGGCATGCTATGTCCCGGGATGTCATATCAGGGCTTGGTTTCCAGACCCTGGATCATCTCGGTCACCCTCCTCTGTCCACGTCCCATCTTGCCAATATCCGAGTGGCACCCAGTACTCCCCAAGGCACGGCAAGCTACTAGTCTTTAGTCCCATGCAGAGCTATTTTTCTAGACAAAGAGGTCTAGAACTTCTCCCTCCCTTGTTCTCTTAGAATGGCAATGGTAGCCGCCTGAGAGGGGCCAGAACTGAGCTCCTTCGAGCTCCAGTTGAAAGGGGGCGGGGAAAGCCCTGGTCCCATATCTGTCTCCATGATCTGAGCCACAGAGGAAAGGAAGAACTTGGAGGTTTTTCAGTGACTCTGTCAACTCACCAAAGTCTTCTTCCAGCTTCATCAGAAGCTCTCAGAGGTCTCGATCCCACCTCCGTCCATGACAACAGCAGGGCTCCCTTTAACGTCAGGCAGAGCAAGAGCTGCCCGGAGATGTGGAGGGCTGACGATTACAGCATCTGGAGCCTGTCAGTGTTAGGCTTGTCATCAACCAAATAGGCTCATTAGAGAGCAATGTGAAAGGCTTCTCCACTGCCAGGGGCTGAACAGGCTGTTTTCTCTTCCCAAACAGTAGTCACTGGAGCTGGTTGTTGTTGTTGTTGTTGTTGTTGTTGTTGTTGTTGTTGTTGTTGTTGTTGCTGCTGCTGCTCCTCCTGCTGCTGCTGCTGCTGTTGTGTGTACACACACACACACACACACACACACACACACACACACACACACACAGAGTGGTACCTTGGAAGTTGAAAGGAATCCGTTCTGGAAGTCCGTTCAACTTCAAAAACATTCAGAAACCAAGGTGCGGCTTCTGATTGGCTGCAAGAAGCTCCTGCAGCCAATTGGAAGCCACGGAAGCCACATCGGATGTTCAGGTTCCAAGGAACGTTCGCAAACCAGAACACTCACTTCTGGGTTTGCAGCATTCGGGAGTCAAAACGTTCGACTCACAAGGCGTTCGGGATCCAAGGTACGTGTGTGTGTGTGTGTGTGTGTGTGTGTGTGTGTGTGTGTGTGTGTACAGAAAATACTTTTTATGTATGCGACAATAGCAGCACAGATGCTACTAGCCCAGAGATGGAAAGAAGAAAGAGCCCCTTACCAGAGAGGAATGGCAAACCAAGCTGTTGGATTATGCAGAAATGGCAAAACTGACTGGAAAGTTCAGAAACCAAGAAGACAAAAACTTCAAGAAAGAATGGGGAAATTTATTATTCATTTTTGGAGACCATTGTAAGCAGATCAAAACATTAGCAGGATTTTAATCTCGCTTGTAACATAACAAACACTATGGATAACACGGATAGATGCAAAATATAGATTAAGAAATAATATGCAGTTGAAAATGTTGACAATAGGACCCATGGCGGGAATGGGGGGAAGTCTTGAGATTCAGAGAAATATCTTCATACGTATTGTTATAAATTTATATTTGTAAAATCAAATATAAACGATCTCTCTCTCTCTCTCTCTCTCTCTCTCTCACACACACACACACATGATTTCATATATATATATATATATATATATATATATATATATATATATATATATATATGACAATATACAAGTTCCACACTCTTTATATTTAAAAGAACTTGACTTTCATAAACAGATAACTGAGGACAGATCTACAATCTCATGCTTATTCACTTTGTTCCTTATAGAGAGCACAAGTTTCTCCCCATTAGCACCCCTGTTATCAAACCAGACCAGCCACACTGACACAACCTTGTCCTCAGCTGCATCCAGAGAAACCTCTCTCAGCAGCCATTCTCTCTCACACACACAGAGTAGAACAGAAAACAGTTAAAAATGGCAGTTATTGGAATAACAGTCACAACAGAATGGAATGTGACTCACAGTCAGCCAATCCCATGAGAGAGCTACTGCCAAAGAAAATCCCATGGTAAGAATACACAGCAATTCAACAATGGCCATAGGTCCGGAATCTCTTGGACATTGCCGGGATTCAGCCACTGGAAGCAGTGTCTGGGTGGAAATCAATGCAATGTCCATGAAAATCCAGACATATGGTAACCCATATTGGAAGTGTAGATTTTGGCAAATTTGCTAAATAGTATCTCTAAAAATTCATTCATTGTGATTTTGCGGGGGGACGATGACACACACACACACACACACACACACACACACACACAGTTCAACAACTTTGCCAAAAGAAGCTCAGCAACTTTTGTGTCCAGATTTTCACTTTTTGAAATATGGCAACCCAAACATAAGGAAACATTCCCATTTCAGGAAATTTAAATCCATTATCCTTAACCAGAGAGGCTGTCTTTAGAAAAGAAATCACACTTGGGACAGAAGGGTTTGGTCCCATTTCCCTGAACCCTTTTGGAGAGGCATGCAATTAGACTCGGAATCCTTTTTGCTGACATTTATTTCATATATGGTTAAGACTATTTGCAATTGCAGGCCTGATTCAAAACGGGGCAGCCATACTTTCTCCTCAAGAATGCAGCCCTGGGATAAAGCCGTATCGTGACACAACAACATGCCCGGCTCCAACATCCAAGGGATCCAAATTGAGACACGTAGTTTTGGGTTAGCTGATCTGGCGTGAGCTAGCTGACTTGCACCAAAAGGCGGGACATCCCAGGATCCAATCAGTAGCCAGGATGGCTTCTGTAATTCTGGGATGCCATGCTTAAATCAGGGTGGTTGGTGCATTCTGTCCCAGGAGCATAGCCTGGTTGCTGATAACAACCTACAATCTGAAATGGCAGCAAGACTTTTTTTTGCTAAAGGATGGGGAGATGAACCCTCAGCCACTACATATTTTTTTTAAAAAGCAGAAAACTCTTGAAATCTGTCTGCTCCGAAAGTCACGTTTGCAAAGGATGGCTAGGTAGGGGCGGTATATGGCCCAGGTTAAGGTAAAGGTAAAGGGACCCCTGACCATTAGGTCCAGTCGTAACTGACTCTGGGGTTGTGCGCTCATCTCGCATTATTGGCCGAGGGAGCTGGCGTATAGCTTCCAGGTCATGTGGCCAGCATGACAAAGCTGCTTCTGGCAAACCAGAGCAGCACATGGAAACGCTGTTTACCTTCCCGCTATAGCGGTTCCTATTTATCTACTTGCATTTTGATGTGCTTTCGAACTGCTAGGTTGGCAGGAGCTGGGACCAAGCAACGGGAGCTCACCCTGTCACAGGGATTCGAACCGCCGACCTTCTGGTCAGCAAGCCCTAGGCTCAGTGGTTTAGCCCACAGCGCCACCTGGGTCCCTATGGTCCAGGTTACACAATACTAAAAATGCAGACCAAACCCAGTGTGCATTAGTGCTGATGATAATGGGCGAAAATGAACATGATTTATGTTTGCAGAGTGGTACATTTACAGAGAGAGGCTCTTCTGCGTCTCACTTTGGAAATGTACCCCTGCTGGATGAAAAATGCTGCAATTAAAGAAAGCTATTTTCTTTCAGCTGTGGGCAACTTAATTAAACAATAAGATATGACAGATGTATATTCAGTCTTATCTACATCAGCACATCTAGGCAGAGATTAATACACCCAAATGTACGCATTAGCATCTCACCTCCGTAACTGACAGCACCCTTTTATAAACCCAGAAGTGAGCTCAACTGAGTTCAATGAGTTTTACTCCCAGGTAAGTAGGTGGTCAAGACTGCAGACTATTTATTGCATGTTACTAGAGAGCTGGGTCTGTATGACCAAAACTCAATGGGTTTCTCTTTTAGTTTCCAAAGGAATATCTTGAAAAACTACAACCACTTGATGTGGCTCTAATTTCTTAAAATGTACAGTTTACTTTTTATGATGCTGAATCTGTAGGCCAATAAAGGTTGGCTGGTTGATGCTGAATCTGAAATATTTTAAACACCAGAGCTTAGTGGACTTTAGATATATTGGACTATACGGAGATGGCAAAAATAAGAGAGCAAGAAGACGAAACGTTTGTAAAAGAGTAGAGACCCTTTTCGGACTATCTGAGAAAATATTATACTCAAATGAAATCGCAGGCAGGACTGGGAATATAAGCAAAGGAATGAGAACGAGAAGGGAATGGAATGTGGGATATATGTTATAGGAATAATTATTACATTTAAGACAGTAGAAAAAGGACTTGAACAGAAACATGGAAGTAAGGATGGGAATCAAAATGTTAAGCATGGAAGCTGAATAGAATTTGTTTAATTGTATGAAAATCAATAAAAAAATTATGGGGGGACGGACGGACACCTGTGCTTTTGTGTGTCATTCCAATACTGCTTTTCATTTTCTGTTGAAAGGGACATAAGAATCTAACCACAGACACACACAAGATGGCATTCAGACCAAAAAGAAAAGGCGAGGAAAAATAAAGGATTTTTGCATTAGGTAAAAATTTCGACCCTTTGTACCTTTTACTTTGTGTTGCTTGAAATTCTTCAGTAACAAATAGGACGAGATGTGGAGTATTAAACTCTCTCTCACACACACTTTGAATTCCAGATGATAATAATAATAATAATAATAATAATAATAATAATAATAATAATAATAATAATTTTATTTATACCCCGTCCTCCCCAGTCAAAACCGGGCTCAGGGCGGCTCACACCAATAAAATTACAATAAAACGTAAAAAGCAATTAATTAAAATACAGATTAAAATACAGTATTAAAATTTAAAATGCAGCCTCATTTTAAGTAGTCCATAAATCCAAGCCATGAGGGAGGAAAACACAGGGGTCAGACTAAGTCCAACCCAAAGGCCAGGTGGAACAGCTCTGTCTTGCAGGCCCTGCGCAAAGATGACAAATCCCGCAGGGCCCTGGTCTCCTGTGAAAGAGCGTTCCACCAAGTTGGGGCCAATACTGAAAAGGCCCTGGCCCTAGTAGAGGCCAATCTAGCCACCTTATGGCTCGGGATCTCCAAAATATTGTTGTTTGTGGACCTTAAGGTCCTCCATGAGGCATACCAGGAGAGGCGGTCCCATAGTGTATACACACTCCACCCTGTATACTTGGGAAATCCTCTCCGACCTGTGCACCATAAGGATGAATAATTTACATGGGGCTGAGGAAAATCCGCCTGCTTATGATAGCCAGTATATCTGTCTTAATGAACATCTATTTTATACCACCCATTGTTTTCCTGCATCGGTGTGGAGATGACCTCAAGAAGCCAGGTCTTCCGTCGTGAGGGGGTTTACAATTTACAAGTGAGGGAAGCTACTTACCAGAACAATAAATAAATTGGAGTTCTAATTGTAGATACACCGAAAAGAAGTTTTTTTTGCACCAAGAACTCTGGCCAGAAATTTCAATGTTAGGAATAAATCCTACTCGCGAGTTACAGTCAAATAAGGTATGTACTGTATTCTGGTAAGACTAACAGTCTTGAACAGAACAAATGAATACAAACAAGAAATGAGCTTCAAATTCACTAGAGTATATATACTGTAGTTTAAAGTGTTACAACTTAGAAAATAATAGTACATTACAGTGTAAAGACACAAAAGCTATCAACTAATAATATCCGTAAATGTCAGTCCGATTCCAAAAGTGTTCGAAAGGGTCCTTTTATATAGAGCCGGAATGCCGAGTCGATTCAGTAAAAGAACCCAGGACAGACAGGGCCCTGTTTCGATATGGACATCTTCGTCAGCTGGTAATATCAAAAATATTAAATAATAACAAATAATACATAGATTACATAAAAAATTCTCAATTGGCATGGCTTAAGTTTTATAGTATCGCATAGCATTATATAGCATTTGGTTCCTTACCTAATTTATGAGATCGTGTCGACTTGTGAAATAGAATTCTATGTTTTTCGAATATCGTGTCTGAAAATAACAATAGTAAATCTCCCAACAAACTGTTAGATGTTAACAGATCAATTGGGTGCCTTGGCTTGGTCTAATTTATTTTGATACGTTCAATTTAAAGTGGCCTGTCTTCTCAGCAGCCTATTAACCTGAGGTTGAACTCTCCCTGTAAAGCGAGGGTCAGCAAGGGCTCTTTCCGAAAGCAGTCTGGGTTTGTGGGAGATGGCTTTGTGTTCACACAGGAGCAAAGGGTTGCTGTCAGCTAACTTTTACTCAGCGTGGAGCCCTCATGGCCATCGATTTGAAACCAAGAGGAACCGAAATGGGTAGATTTTTACATCCCTTAACCCAGTGGTGTAACGTGGGAGGAGGCACAGAGGTGGTTGGTCTGGGCACAAAATTGCAAAATTTCAGCACCCGGTGCTGCCTTGATACAGCTGTGTGCTTCCATTGCTGGGCTCCGTTGAAAACGACTTCTCTATGCCAACCAGGAAGTGACCTCCCCAGACAACCGAACAACTCTTCTTTTCTCATCTCTGCAGCTGCAATCTCCAGGGTGACGCAGATGCTGTTAGGCAGTTGAATGTGCATGAATACGTCATCCATTTCCCTTCCTCCTACCCGTGGCCCCGGGTGCTGGCAACTCACGCTATGCCACTGCCTTAACCTGCCATCGTCGTGCCATTATTAAGGACTGGAGCTCTTCATTCCTTTGGGAAGTGCACTGGTTCATCATACCTCCCATTTTCCTGGGCTCTTAAATGCTTCTTTTTTGAACCTGGTCCTTGCCCAGCGACAGTCTTGGGTGAGCACTTTGATAAGAGTTAATACTTTGGTTTTGTCCTGCACGATGTTTACTAAGTGTAACTGGAGAGGACATGAGTTGTTGTTTTTGCTTCTCCTCTTTTCCCTGGGTTGGTGGTGGTTTATGTTGATGCCTGTTGTATATGTCTTGATGTATAATACAGTCATACCTCATGTTGCGTCTGCTCCAGGTTTCGCTGTGCACGCATGCACAAAAACATTCTGCGCGGTTTGAACATGCGCAGAAGCGCTCTATTGCACTTTACATGTGCGCTGAAGTGCCGCTCTGGTTGCAGACTTTTCGGGGTGCAAACGGCACCCCGGAACGGATCGTGTCCGCAACCAGAGGTAGCACTGTATAGAAAAAGCAAAAGAAGGAGAAAGATGAGTTTGAAGTTCTATCATCCGACGGTCAGAGCCAGCAAATCTCCTGGGTAACTGAAGTCCACACTTTCTCCCTTTCCATTTCCTCTCAGTTGTGCAGATTATTTATTTTAAGACACAACATTTTGAAAGATGTACCTGGATTTAGAGGGCTGTAAAAGGTAAAGGTAAAGGGACCCCTGACCATTAGGTCCAGTCGTGACCGACTCAGGTTGCGCGCTCATCTCGCATTATTGGCCGAGGGAGCCGGCGTATAGCTTCCAGGTCATGTGGCCAGCATGACAAAGCCGCTTCTGGCAAACCAGAGCAGCACATGGAAACGCTGTTTACCTTCCCGCTGTAGCGGTTCCTATTTATCTACTTGCATTTTGATGTGCTTTCGAACTGCTAGGTTGGCAGGAGCTGGGACCAAGCAATGGGAGCTCACCCCGTCACAGGGATTCGAACCGCCAACCTTCTGATCAGCAAGCCCTAGGCTCAGTGGTTTAACCACAGTGCCACCTGGGTCCCCAGAGGGCTGTATGGCCCTCCAAATATTGCTAGACACCTTGGCAGCCATTTCCTGTTCTTCCTTTGTATTCAAGTCTTCACTCATTGCAAACTTTTTTAAAGACCCTGGCAGCTGATATCAAAAACCTCTTTATTGGTTCATGTCCAAATTTATCTGCATAAAACAACTGAAATATTAGACTTGCTAAATAGAAAACTGTTCTAGGTGAAATGGAAATGATTGAAAGCTTTTCCTCCATGAGTGACACTGAAATGCACGGTTGACATTAACAAGGAGCTAGAAAGATGCTTCTTTGGTCGGCTCCTCTCCTCCCTCCCGCCGCTGCAACGTTATTCAAACAGAAGAGTATCACTAAGACAGCATCTTGGTTAATAAGGAAGGTCTGGGAAATGTCCGACAACGCAGCCCTGTATATGCTCAGGGGTTCTGACTTCACAATTACTCATCTTCAGAAGCAGTCCTGCTATGATAAAACAATAGCTAAAAATAACGTCCCCATGTTCACAGGTACCGGTAGGAACACTCCCATTGGTAGGCGATGGAGACAAACAACAGGAGTTGAGATTTTCGTCATGCACAGCAAATGGGCAGCCCAAGCACATTGGGTTAGCCAGTAGTTTGATGGGACGTAGGGCTCACCCAAACTTTGTTTGGTGCCACGCTTTCCAGGCGCAGATTTGGACTTTAAAACACAGCAGAGACTGTCGTGGCTTTAAGAAATATGGTTTATTCACCTGTTTACACCTTCAGTCTGCATGGAGGGAGCCCTGATCTTGCAGCATGGTCATTTCAAGAGGAGTTTGTTCTCTCCACAGCAGTGCAGCCCTGATGTCCAAGCCAGCCTTCAGCCAGCCTGCCCAAGATGGATCCCAGTCTTTTCTCTTTCTTCTTCCCAGAACACCTTGCTCAAAACTCTTTCCCTGTCACTTCAAACGCACACCCCATCCCCTTGGTAACTAACATCTGTCTCCCCAGGCCAGGCCAAAGAATTCCTCTCGGGTGGCCCAGTGGCACCTTTTGTCATGTTAACAGTGTTGCTCTTCATTAGGTCAGGCAGGCTAGTTTGCATAAGCCAGCCCAGTGATTCCCTATCTGGCACAACTCTGCAGCTTGTACTTTCAGCCACATCCCAATTAAACAAAATCCTACCATTTATTAATTTCTACGGTTTAGCCCCCCCCCCAACTATAACAGCTACATTTTTTGATTAGCTTAATGAAAGGAGAATCTATCTTAGCCAATGTGCCCTTTCTCATTCACCACGTATGGATGTAGTTTTTATCTTCTTTTTGATGTTTCCAACATTTCAAAGGGATCGTGGAATATATTTTGAGCCCTTTAAAAACAACAACATGTAGTAAGGAGAGATGCCCTAGATTTCTGCATAGTGAAAATTGCCTCATGCCCAAGATCATCATCATTTCATTCTAGGGGTGTTCAGTGGTTGCAGAACAACCTGGTGTTCACCAAAATGTAGGCAAATTTCTTCTCCTTTTGAATTTATTTATTTTATTTATACTTTTCAAGTTTATACATTTCACTAGTCTTATACATTTCGCTAATTTTACATTCCTTTTGACATTCCATAACTTGACTTCCTTCCCCTTCTTTCTGCGGTTCCTTAAATTTATTTTCAATACCTTCTGCATACCCAAATTAACATTAATTTGCTCATTTATTCATCTTCTTTAAATATATACTCTTATAAAACTGCAGGTTGTTGCAGTAATCCTGCCAATGTTTTTACCTGTTCATAATTTATCTGTAAATATTCAATAAACCATTTCCATTCTTTTATTTTAAACAATTGTTATTTTGATTTCTTATTCTTCCGGTAAGTTTCGCCATTTCTGCATATTCCGTAAGAGTTTGTAGCCATTCTTCCTTTACTGGGACTTCTGCTTCTTTCCATTGTAGGCAAACTTTTAATTCCATTTTCTTTTAAAGAAGGAAGGAAATTGGTTGGCTTTGAATTAAATTGGGAACGATTGATATTGAGGGCAAAATTACTGTCTCCTTCAGTGCAATTGGATTTTCCATGTCTGTGGCTGACTTAGTTTTTCTGCAGCAACTCAGCACACCCTATTAATCACAGTCTGATCCAGCTAAGAGACACAGCTGCATGTCTAGTCAGAATGACTTAGTGTCAGCACCACAAAAAATGAGAAGATCTAGCTTTATGGCATACAAAACTCATACTAACATTTCAATAATAATTCCACGAGGGAGGCCTCCGAAGCTTCCTTAATTCTGCAAAGTTCACGTACGGCCTCTGTTCTTTAATCTTGTTTGTGTGTTTACCACATCATCACTTGAATATTTGCATGTGCGTGCGTGTCTCGGGAGATGTGTAGCTTTTCAAGGTGAATTTGCAGGAAGGAGCTGAGGATAAAGACTGCCAAAAGTGATCTTTCCCTGACGGAACATCTCAAACATTTTGCATCCGACTTCTCCGAATGGAAGGATCCGCCGGCAGATGTCTGCGCGATTTCTTTGCTTTGTTTTGCTGCGGTCTGTTGTTTTTGTCAGTTTCGTACATGTCCCTGTCAACGGAATGTAGAGAAATGACACTCAGCTGGCAGTTAAGGGAGAAGAAGATTGGAAGGAACTGAAATGGGTGGCAGAATGTTGTGGGAAGATTGAGGGACAGCATGCAAAAGAAAGATGGGGACTTAGTGGTTCTAACTTAGGGTATTCTCTTCAAACCAACAATGGTTTAATAGCAGCAAACAAACTTTACACATGCTGCACGCAAGCCCCCGCTTGAAGCCCATTTTCCTTTGCAATGGATCCATCTGAACAGGCCAGTTTGCTTTGGAGAAGGGACAGGGAGGCAAGGAATGCTGAACTGTCATAGGCTGGTTGGACACAAAGGAAAGGTGGGAGGAACCAGCTGGGGAACCACCAAAGGACGAAGGCTCAGAGCCCAGGAAGTGTTGGTGGGATGATGAACAGAGAGCAGAGGGAGAAGACTAAGAAGACTGGGAGGACGAGGTACAGTACATCATAAGACAGGCATCCCCAAACTGCGGCCCTCCAGATGTTTTGGACTACAATTCCCATCTTCCCTGACCACTGGTCCTGTTAGCTAGGGATCATGGGAGTTGTAGGCCAAAACATCTGGAAGGCCGCAGTTTGGGGATGCCTGTCATAAGAGCTTGTTTTGTTGTTGTTTAGTCGTCTAGTCGTGTCCGACTCTTCGTGACCCCATGGACCATAGAATGCCAGGCACTCAACACAACACAACACAAAACACTGTCGCTGTATGTAGGTTTTATTTTATATGTTTTTATCTTATATTTTGGAAATGTACATCCTGGGTTTTTTCTCTTTAAATTGGGGGGGGGGCAAGAGAGTGGGGCCCTAAGCCAGGGGTCAGCAAACTTTTTCAGCAGGGGGCCGGTTCACTGTCCCTCAGACCTTGTGGACTATATTTTGGAAAAAAAAATATGAACGAATTCCTATGCCCCACAAATAACCCAGAGATTCATTTTAAATAAAAGGACACATTCTACTTGTGTAAAAATACCAGGCAGACGCCACAAATAACCTAGAGATGCATTTTAAATAAGAGGACACATTCTACTCATGTAAAAACATGCTGATTCCCGGACTGTCCGCGGACCGGATTTAGAAGGTGATTGGGCCGCATCCGGCCCCCGTTTGCGGACCCCCTGCCCTAAGCTATAGCTTGTTTAGCTTATATGTAGATCCAGCACTGATAACAGATGTTAACATTCAAAATAATAAGAAAGGTGAAAAGGGGGAACCCTTTGAAGTCGGTGGTGCTTTGGCAAGTGGCGTCGGTGGAATTAATGTGGCTCATTTTGTATTGAGAGCTGAGCTGGAACAACTGGACTGCTGCATTCTGTTTGCTGGTTGGCAAAGTTCAAAGCCGGTGCTTTTCTGAGAATGGAACTGTTGACTCTCTAACTGTGCCAAGAAGGCAGTGGAGAATTTATTCAATCTTCACAGGGCCTTGAACATTCCAAGATAAAAATATCTTGATCTGGGGCTTTAGATCGCAAGGAACTATTTCCCTCTCCATCTCTCCCCCCCCCCCAGCCCCTGCCTTTAAAATCAAAACATGGCTAAGCTGATGGACTACGCCGAATTGGAAAGTTCAGGAACCAAGAATACAAAAACTTCAAGAAAGAATGGGTGGGGTGGGGGGTTATAATTTATTTAGGAGACCGCTGTAAGCAGATGACAACTTTAGCAGGATTTTAATCACACTTGTAATGTAACAAATATGATAGATGATACGGATAAATATAATATATAGACTATGATATAATATGCAGTTGAAAACGTTGACATTAGGACGGGGTAGGGGGAAGTCGCGAAATTCAGAGAAATCTCAAAGTATGGTTATGTAGTTGGTCTTGTCATAATTTTTTTTGTAAAATCCAATAAAAAATATTTATAATTAAATTAAATTCAAACTTGGGTAAAAAGCGGCAGCATCTGGGGGCACCAATATAAGGGAAGGTTGTGCTTTGGTGCCAGTTTGTTGCACTTGGAGAAAAAGGACAGACCGCCACACTCCTGCTTTATTTTTGTTTTTGCTGTGGTATATTATGGTTGGAGGCCTCCTAAAACGATTAAAACAGCACAATAAGTTTCAGCTGGTGGATGAGTGCGGAATAAAGAGCACTCAGCACCAGTTTTTACAGGTATTCCTTTACTTACTTAATTTATTTATATTCGCTGCTTGCCGTTGTAAACAGCCCCAAAGCAGTTTTCATCTAGCAAACCAAACAGTATGAATAACATATATGAACTAAAGTTTTAAATGGCAGCATTTTTAAAAAGGAAACACAACGGTTCGAACCGTTAAGGCAGACAGTAAACAAGAACAGCTTCGGAGTGGTCCTATGAACAAGTGGTTCTTCGCCATAAAATGAAATCCTGTTGGAGTTGTGGCAATCCAATCCTCTAAGATGCCACATCCTCAGTGTTGAGACAGGTAGTGACCCCAGAGATGGGCTTTTGGGGGGCAAGTTTGCAGATCATCTTTCCCAGAAAAGGGCCATGTGGAGACAGGTGATTCATCTGGTACCCTGCTCTCAAGATGTAGAGGTCTTTCAGAACCAGCATTTTGAATTATCTTTTTATTCATTCTTTATCCCGCCTTTCCTCCGAGGACCTCAAGGCGGCAAAAGTGGAGTCTCCCTCCTCTGTTTTATCTTCACCACAAGCCTGGGAGGTAAGTCAAACTGAGAGAGAGAGGGACTGGCCCAAGGTTCCCCAGCGAGCTTCACAACCAAGGCTGCATCTACACAACTATGAAAATCGCTATGAAAATGCTCTGGGGAAATATTCTGTTTTGCAATTGAGAATATTCATTTAAACAACCTTAAAATGTCAATGACTTCCCTTCTTCTCTTTCCATGGTTCAATTTGCATATCATAAATTCCTGCATATTTTACATAAACCAAACCATTCAGTACATCCACCAAAACTTGTTTACACTGTTGAATTTATCTTAATGCTGCCAACGTTTTCAAGTGTACACAATTCCCCCCCATATATTCAATAAACATTTTCCAATCTTCTTCAAACGTATGTTCTTCTTGTTCTCTTATTCTATATCAGGCATAGGCAAACTCGGCCCTCCAGATGTTTTGAGACTACAATTCCCATCATCCCTGACCACTGGTCCTGTTAGCTAGGGCTGATGGGAGTTGTAGTCCCAACTATGCCTATGCCTGTTCTATATGTTAGATCCACAAGCTGCGCATATCCCATCAGTTTAAGTTGCCATTCTTCTTTAGTTCGGACCTCATTTGTCAATCTTATCGTCTCTCCTATGGGTGTTGCTACGTGCCCTGTGTCTTTGAGCTCTTTGCTCTCCTATTTTCAAGGCTCACCGGGTTTTGGGAGACGGAGGGTCTGGAATGATTTCTAAAGACACTGTGTCCATCAGCTGTCACCCCCCTGGTGCTTCCTCTTCCTTCTCCTCTCCCAATATTTCCAAACTTTCCCCCCTCATCTGCCTCTGAACTTTGACCTCCCTCAAATCCCTGTTGTAAATCTAAACTTTCTTCTTCTCCTCTGGAACAGTCAGGCTGGGGAGGCGGTCTCCCCCATTCCTCCTCTGCCCAGTCCCTGACAGTTCCTCAACGAAGTACCTTATTCCAGCTCAGAAACTCTGAGGCAACCTAATTTAAGAAGAGAACGTCGGAAGAGATTTGGATAATGTCTCTTCTGCTGCCCCTACTTAATAACGAAGCTAGATTTAGCATCCCGATAATTAAAAAGAAGAACTTTGGAAGAAACGAGACATCGTCTGCGGAAAGCTGGAAATTAAAAAGACGATGAAGAATGATCCCTATGTCTTATTCAGAAGTCCCGTCTATATTTAACATGTTGTGCACGAGGAACTCCTCTATTAGCTCTGTTCCGTCATTTGTCTCTGTGCAAACCGAGTGTATAGACAAAGATAGAAGCTTTAAAAAATACGCAAGGAGGAAGTACATAAAAGTTTTTTGCTCCTTCTCTCATAATGCTAGAGCTCAGAGGCATTCAATGAAGCCAAATCTTGGAAGATTCGGGACAGACAAAAGCATAGCTGCCAAGTTTTCCCTTTTCTCGCGAGGAAGCCTATTCAGCATAAGGGAAAATCCCTTAAAATAAGGGATAACTTGGCAGCTATGGACAAAAGAAAGTAAGTTTTCACACAGTGCATAGTTAAACTATGGAACTCGCTCCTGCAGGAGCCAATGATGGAAGATGAAGCTTTTAGCTATTATGGCTCTTGTGTTTGGGGCCTGTGGAAGCAGGAGATGAGGGAGGCCAAGAGCCAGAGATTAGGCTGGTGAAGAAGCCAGGGGGGCTTCCTCTCTTACTATGACAAGCTCTCCTCTGCCTGGTTTCCCAGGACTAGGAGTGGTATGAAGTGGGAGGAGAAAAGGCAGGGGCGCAGGCATAGTCTCAGATTGCTTGGGAAAGGCCTGGGAGAGGAGGAGACAGGCAGCTGTGGGAGGGTGGGGAGCTTCATTCTCCACAACTGCTTCACACAGGCTCTTGTGGGCAAGAACGACTGAAGCAGAGAGGCCCAGGTCAATTCTGTGTCCAGGGCAGCTTTTACCAGCTCCATCTGGTATGCAGGCTGAGACCCTACCTGTCTGTGGACTGTTTCGTCATTGCTGCATGCTCTGGTTATCTCCCGCTTGGACTACTGCAATGCGCTCTACATGGGGCAACCTTTGAAGGTCCCCTAGAAACTACAACTAATCCAGAATGTGGCAGCTAGACTAGTGACTGGGAGTGGCTCCTGAGACCATATAACACCAGTCCTGAAAGACCTACATTGGCTCCCAGTACATTTACGAGCACAAGTGTTGGTGCTGAGCTTTAAAGCCCTAAACGGCCTCGGCCCAGTATACCTGAAGGAGCATCTCCACCCCCATCGTTCAGCCCGGACACTGAGGTCCAGCGCCAAGGGCCTTCTGGTGGTTCCCTCCCTGCGAGAAGTGAGGTTACAGGGAACCAGGCAGGGGGCCTTCTCGGTAGTGGCATCCGCCCTGTGGAACGCCCTGCCATCAGATGTCAAGGAAATAAGCAACTATCTGACTTTTAGAAGACATCCGAAGGCAGCCCTGTTTAGGGAAGTTTATAATGTTTGATGTTTTATTGTGCTTTTAACATTCTGTTGGGAGCCGCCCATTGTGGCTGGGGAAACCCAGCCAGATGGACAGGTCAGAAATAAATAAATAAATAAATAAATAAATAAATAAATAAATAAATAATGCTGTTCCTTCTAATAAAGAGTTCAATTCACTTACTCTTTGTGATTTGTTGCCTAAACTGACTGGGAGCAGCTCTCCAGGATTTTGAATGGGGTCTCTCCCAAGGCAACCTGGAGAAACCAGTGATTGAACCTGGGCAGGGGCAGAGAGCAGGCCCACTGCCCCCAAGGACATGCCGCGCTTTTGGGGGGCGCAGCACGCGCAGGGGCAGTGTGCGCATTTTGGGGGTGGGGCACGCCACGTGCAGGGGTGGGGCGCGTGATTTGGGGGCGGGGCGGGTGCAGGGTGCGCTGTGCACAGGGGCGGGGCGCGCATTTGGGGGTGTGACGGGCAGCCACGATGGCGCCCCTGGGATCACGCTGCCCGGGGCGCTCCGCCCCCACCGCCCCTATCTTCCTACGCCCCTGAACCCGGGATTTTTTGCATGCTCTACCACCAGGTCCTGGCCCTTCTTGAGGAATTCCTGAATAATTGTCCTTGGGTCTGAGAAGACGAAACTGGAAATGGAATCCCCTTTCTGAAAGTTTCCCAATGGACTAATGCATACAGTCCGCAGCTACCCAGATCCGACTGCTGAAAAACACTTGATATATAATGAATTGAAAAGGAAGTTCAAAATAATTTTTTAAAAAAACTCAGAAGCTTTTCTTTGGGGAATTATCGGGACAGAGCTACCTAAATTTTATATGCGACTACAGCAGCAAGAATATTACTTGCCCCAAAGTAGAAAGAAGCAGAAGTCCCAGTAAAGGAAGAATGGACACCAAAACTTATGGAATATGCAGAAAGGGCGAAACTTACAGGAAGAATAAGAAATCAAGATAACAAACTTTTGATAAAAGAATGGAAATGGTTTATTGAATATTTACAAATAAATTGCAAACAGATAAAAACATTGGCAGGATTATTGTAATAACCCGCAGTATATATTTAAGAGTAGATATTTAAAGTAGATAATTAAATGAGCAAGTCAAATGAATTTGGATATGCAGAAGATATGAAAAAATAAATTTAAGGAGCCGCAGAAAGAGAGGGAAGGAAGTCAAATTTTGAAATGTGAAATGGATTGTAAAGCTAATGAAATGTATAAATTTGAGAAGTATAAATAAAAAACTGAAAGAAAAAGACTTGCAGCTGTGAAAACTGCATAATCTCTCTCCCCCCAACAGCTTTAAACAGGGGAGATGTCAACCTGTTTCAGGAGGCTGGGGCAACGTGGCTTCTTACCATAGCTGGAGAGGCATGTGCTGTTTTTGGCAATGCGAAGCAGGTCCTGGATTAGGTCTGTGTTGTGCTTTAGGTGCCGCATTCCTCGCCGACATTTGTTCCAGGTTTGTGCTGATTGCAGAAAGAGCTGAGACGGATAAGAGGCAGAACTTGGCACCCCAGGTGGGCACTAAACAGAGAGAGCAGTGTCTCATAGGGTGTTGTTGTTGTTGTGCTGGTAAAGCTTATATCTAATCCTGCGCTGCTGAGTAAAGCTGGGACCGATTCAAGAATTCCCGGGTGTCCAATTTCATTTGTCACTTGTGATCTTTGAACTGCTGATTGCTCTTGAAAGGGCACAAGACCTTTGGCAATTCACACTAGATGCTGGGGGTAGCACTTCTGAATCGGCCTTTTGCCAGGCACAGGAGACATTAGACGCCCTTTTTGACATCCTTCCTGATAAACTGCACAATTTTTTGCGCAAGTGGGATACACGACCAGTCTGCCCACTTAGCATACCTGCCAAGTTGCTGTCAGAGAAATAAGGGACCGGGCCAGAAATAGCAGACCGGAAGTCGCACTGCAGCCATTTTGGAACTGGGCAGAGCAGCATCAAAAGTCGCTTCTGAGCATGCTCCGCCCAGTTCCAAAATGGCCGCCGTGCCAGAATAAACCAGGAAAAAACAAAAAAATCCGTTTTTTCAGCTAGGAACAGCTGGAAAAACGGGGATTTCCCGGGGAAAACGGGAGACTTGGCAGCTATGCCACTTAGCATACTGTCATAGATTTGCAGAATTTAATAAATGGTGGGATTTTGATTATTTGGGATGTGAAGGGAGAAATACAAGCTGGCTCCCTCCGCCTGAAAGCGAGATGAGCTCCGCACCCCATAATCGCCTTTGATTGGACTTAACCGTCCAGGGGTCCTTTACCTTTTTTTAACTAGGAAAATTGCATACAAACAGAAGGAGAAATTCACACTCTAATGCAGATGAATTTTCATGATTTGAAAAAGAAAACTCGCAAAATGGTGGGGGAAGGAACGTAAGAAAGACCAGAAAAAATGAGGAACTGAATGAAACTGAAAGGGATGCAATCGCCCATTCCTAGCTAATGCCGCTCTCTTGTGCATGGGGTGGCACTATTTTGGGTACTGTTATGAATAAAATCTGACCTTATTCCCTTATGGGGTACATAAGGGCCTTACAGAGTTCTCCATCGGTAAGAGGAAATGACAGAGCCAAGCAGAGAATATTGAGAAGCAAAGCAGCTAGTAAGCTTGATCTTTATTGACTGTTGCAACAGGGTCTTCCCTCATGGCGGGACAAAGGAGAAGAAGCCACCACTAGAAGCGTCATACATACATCATACATACATCACAGAAGGGGTGCAGCCCAAGACCAACCCCCAAGCATGTCATCCTACATCATAGAAAGGGGCGGTCTACAGCAGAAATCTGAGTACCTTGTTTATCTCCTGTGTGGCAAGTTACCTGTTAATGTTGGTTGGATTACCAGGGGGGCCTAGCCAGTCCTTTGAAATGATAAATACTTAGTTCCTTAGCCAGGACACAGACTCACACCCTATTCATATCTTGTTGTTGTTTTGTCATGTCCGACTCTTCGTGACCCCATGGACCATAGCACGCCAGGCACTCCTGTCTTCCACTGCCTCCCGCAGTTTGGTCAAACTCATGTTTGTAGCTTCGAGAACACTGTCCAACCATCTTGTCCTCTGTCGTCCCCTTCTCCTTGTGCCCTCCATCTTTCCCAACATCAGGGTCTTTTCCGGGGAGTCTTCTCTTCTCATGAGGTGGCCAAAGTATTGTAGCCTCAGCTTCAGGATCTGTCCTTCCAGTGAGCACTCAGGGGTGATTTCCTTCAGAATTGATAGGTTTGATCTTCTTGCAGTCCATGGGACTCTCAAGAGTCTCCTCCCTCCTCGCAGAGAAATATTTGGTCAGTTTGGGAGTCAAAATGGTTTTCTGGCCTGTCTTCCTGAACTGTTTGCTTGGTACGTTTATGAACATTTATTATATATATATATATATAAGACCTTAAAATTCCTACAACAGTACAAAAGCAACAACATTCAGAGCCTGAATGGCGGAAATAAAACGTTAAGGATGAGGTGTTTTCACTCTACGTAGAATTTTTCCGGTTGCTTTTGGAGCACCAGGAATGTGTAAACTTTCTGTGCAGACTAGAGCTAAGGACATATTCCAAATCACAAGTGTTATAGGAATTCTAAGGTCATATATATATATATATATATATATATATATATATATATATATATATATATAATGTTCATAAATGTATACAAGGCAAACAAAAAAAAGTATAAAAACCACATGTCTGAAAATACAGGAGAACAACCCTGAAGCCATTTTGACTTTCCCAAATTGACCTCAAATATTTCTCTACAAGGAAGAAGGAAATGGGAAAAGCT